>NC_064927.1:76664178-77931678 GCF_023897955.1 Schistocerca gregaria
GTTGTGGACGGAGTCAGTTCGCTCCGCGCTCTTGTTTTGTGCAAGTGCTGAATAAACCTTCGTGAAGTCAAGTTAGTGTTCGTCATTCATCTAATTACACCTTCTTCTACGTGACAATATTTATTTCAGATGTCATTGTGGTGGGATACAACAACTATTTAGCCTTGTCTAAAATCTGAAGTGAATGTCACTGAGGAACACCAGTACTGTGTAGCTGAGATTTTAATATGTCTGTATTGCTCCAAGTAGCGACGGAATATTCCATAAATGTCATCACATGACCAAAATATTTCGACAATGACGATCGTCTACAGTGGCGTACTTCTGCTTGCTGCCCTGTATTCATTCGTTTTGAAGGCATTAAAAGAAGCGCTGCGCGGTGTTTCGGGCGGAAAGCCAAAGTTCCGGGATTACGTAAATCTGCGTCAAGCGGTCACGTGTTGTTTATGTCGCGTGTGTTTGTGTGGCTTGCGCGAAACTTGGCGCGGCTTTTATCGGAGACATCGCGATTACCGCGGAACAATGGTTGTTAAAGACTCCGTTATTTGAAGTGCCTACACTCAGAAGGTCTATTTACACTAAACAGCTACTACGGACTCACGGAAACGACATCTCAGTGCTGCAAATGTGTAACTTGCGAGAGATGTTCAATAAAGGCTGGCAGTCACTTTTCAAAAGCTTTATTTGAGAAGTTTTCAGTTTGGAACTTCTGTTACCTTCAGTATACTCCCATCCCAACGTGATACGCTTCTTCGCTGTCACACCCGGGAGGGCTGATGAAAACCGTTTTTTGTCATGTACTCGAAATTGCCTCTAAAGCTTTCACTGTCACGGTTTAATTTTTATAGCAGTGTCCCCTAAGGTCCTTGACAACAGAGTAGAGGAAAAACTGAAACGTTGTCTGGTCTCGGATGTGGGAACCGTAGAAATGCCTTTTCTGATCAAAAACTCTTTGTCGCAGTTTGCTGGACATGGGGCCTGGAATTATGCTGGTCCCCTCTATCTACCAACAGACGGGACTCCATCATATGCTTTGCCATCACCTTATCAGTCAGGGTAGAGTTCGGTGGCTGTGTATTACATTACTTAAAAAATAAGGGACCCTGACAACGACTTCACAGTTCTATCCACGTGGTCTTGTGTTTAACAGTGTTGTACGAGACTGTCGCTCAACTTGTGTGGAGGTGCTGGACTGCAGGCTCAGAGAGAGGGGGGGGGGGGGGGGGGGGTGAGTATAGGTTACGTTACGCGTGTAGCTTGCTCCACACCTCACGTGCTGGAGTGCTAACTGGGAGGGAATAATACGTTGAGTTGGGATCCTCCCACTCCAGTCGGCGATGGTACCAACCACGGTATATCAGCCAGCGTAACTAATCGAAAAATTAACGCTATCGTTCACGAATCTGATGGGGAAAGTGTAGCAAAAGTTTTCGGAATAGTTAACTTACAGAACGGTGTAATCAGACTCAGCTCAGGCGGGAAAAGACACACACAAACGTTCAGATAACATCTGGAAGAACCAAATAATACGTTCACCATCCCATTCGAAGTAGAAATAAGGCCTCCGGAGTTGACGCCATTTCGTCAGACCTACTGATATCCTTCAAAGAACCATCGTCTGGGTTTCCTTAACGGTTACCACAAAGAGAAAGCTAATTACCCGCACAGAGAGAATGTACCTAATTCATCAGATAACAAATTAGAGGCTACTGGCAAGTAAGCAGTCTGTCTTCATTTATTACATTTGGTTTTCCTCAAGGTTGCATGTATGGTTCGTTTCTTTTTCTTGTGTACACTAATGACCTCTTGTCTGTTACATTGCCAGATGCTAAGTCTGTTTTGTTTGCAGATGATACAAACGTTGCAATAAATAGCAAGTCAAGTACAGATTTAGAAATGGCTGCTAATCAAATGTTCACTGACATTGATAAATAATTGAAAGTGAATTCACTTTCATTAAGTCCGCAGCTCGTGGTCGTGTGGTAGCGTTCTCGCTTCCCGTTCCCGGGTTAGATTCCCGGCGGGGTCAGGGATTTTCTCTGCCTCGTGATGACTGAGTGTTGTGTGATGTCCTTAGGTTGGTTAGGTTTAAGTAGTTATAAGTTCTAGGGGACTGATGACCATAGATGTTACGTCCCATAGTGCTCAGAGCCGTTTAAACCACTTTCATTAAATTTTGGAAAGAGCCATTGTATGCACTTCAGAACCTTTAACAGATTTCCTTCCAGCATTTGTATAACATATGATGTGCAGATCAATGAGGTTGACAGTGTTAAATTTGTGGGATTACAAGTCTATAATAAACTGAGTAGGAAATGACACACCACAGAATTGCTGAAGCTCCTAAACAAGTCTGTATTTGCAATGCGAATGATGTCAGACGTAGGAGGTATAAATATAAAAAATAAACTGCATACTTTACTCACATTCATTCCTTTCTGTCATATGGGGTCATATTCTGGGTAACCTGTCAAACCGAGAAAAAATTTTTAGAGTACAAAAGCGTGCAATAAGGCTCATTTGTGGTGTGTATTCAAGAACATCGTGTAGAAACCTGTTCAAGAAACTGTGCATTCTAAGCATTGTTTCTCAGTATATTTATTCCATAACGAAAATTGTTGCAAGTAATGACTCTATTTCCAACCAATTATCAGTACATAGTATGAATACTACGAACGTGGACAACCTAGATAAATACCTGAAATGAATTACCTTAGTCCAAAAAGGGATCTAATATTCACGAACACACATTTTCAATAAATAGCCAGCAGTTTCCGATAAAGCACACTTTAAACATAGATTGAAATACCTTTTGATAGACAATTTTTTCTACTCTATAGATGAATGAATATCTTACCAGGGACTGTTAGACAAGCTTAAGTAAAAATTTCTGTTAGATTTCAGTTTTGACAGCATTTGGTCACAACAGTCAAGAGTAGGTATTTTCTATATGATAAAGTTATTAAAAGTGCATAACTCTGTTTTATTCTGACTGTGTATTAATTTAAACTTCCTGGCAAATTAATACTATTTTCTGGACCGAGACTCGAACTCGGGACTTTTGCCTTCCGCGGGAAAGTGCTCTACCGACTGAGCTACCCACGACGCATCCTCACAGCTTTAATTCCGCCTGTGTACCTCGCCTCCTGTATTAATTCTGTAAATATTGGCAGTTCCAGTTTACTGTAATGTATTCACATATTTTGACAATGTTTTCACAAACGATTAGGGAAGTGAGTATTATACTCAGATGTTCTATTTTTTTATATCACACTTTCTGAATATTCCTCACCCATGGGAATCATCTCATTTTTTGGTTTATGGAACGAAAACTGAATCTAATCTACCCTCTAATCTATGTCAAAACTATTCCACCTGGTGTGCAAGATGAATGAGACAGGCGAAACATCCTCAGACTTGAAGAAGAATGTCATAATTCTATTTCCAAAGAGGGCAAGTGCTGACAGCAACTATCAGTTCAGTAAGTCTTGGTTGCAAAATACTAATGCGAATTCTTTGCGGGAAGACGAAAAACTCGGGGAAGATCAGTTTCGGATACTGGAGAAACGTAGGCACAAGCGAGGTAATATGATTGTATGCACAAGTTCCTAACGTTTTTCCATGTGTTTAATAAAACAACGGATACACATAACAGAGATTTTAATCATGAATAATATACAGGTATTCTACTTCACTATTCACAACACTGGGATAACTTTTAAATCCCGCGACTGTAGAAATCAGGTATTTTTGAGGCGAAGAACTCGTCGAGACATGTTCGGAGCGCGTTTTTATTCGGAAAGGAAGTTCCTTGAAGTTTGTTCAATAGAGAGCGGAAAAGGTGAGGGTGCAAGATCAGGTGAATCAGGTGGGTGCGGAATGACTTCCCAGTCGGTCTAGCAGAATACGGGTTGGCGTTATCATGGAGTAGCATCACTTCACGAAGTCTTCCTGGCCACTGTTCTTCGACTGCGTCTCTAAGAAGGCAAATAACGCTTCAATAAGCTCACGCTTCCTGAGTAAAACTTGATAATAAAAAAAATGAAAGAAATCGGTCAAATATTTTGTGAAATGATTCGTTTAAAAGAAATGAAATAGATGAGAGAAACATATGACATGCCTTTGAATGATGCTTGAAATCATGTACAGCAAAAGGGGTGCATGTTTCTCTAATCTATTTTGGTTCAAATGGCTCTGAGCACTATGGGACTTAACATCTGAGGTCATCATTCCCGTAGAACTTAGAACTAGTTAAACCTAACCAACCTAAGGACATCACACACATCCATGCCCGAGGCAGGATTCGAACCTGCGACCCTAACAGTCGCGCGGTTCCGAACTGAAGCGCCTAGAACCGATCGGCCACCGCGGCCGGCAGTAACTGTCAGTATTGATGGTTACACCTCGGGGAAGAAATACACCACACCATCGTTGTTCCACCAGATGCATAATATAATCTTTTATGAATACGGACAGGTCATTGTACTAGATGTTGCTGCTTTAATTGGGCTCGATGATTACTTTCGTTTCTTTGTGTTAGCATAAAGACACTATTTCTCGTCACCAGTAACGATACAAGATAGGAATGGTCGGTGTTGTTCACCAGTCAAGCAGAGATGCACATACGGCCACCGGCTTATTTTTCTGATTTTTGCTGAGAGCATGCGGTACTCACACCCCGTTTTTGAACCTTCTCCACTGCATACAAATGTCACACGGTGCTCGAATGACCACACCCAGCTCTCAAATACACTGAAGTGGATCATTGTGCTTGACGCGTTTTCGTCAAACTCCGAAGATTTTTCTGAATGTGGAGGGACACTAATGCGAAAACGATCCTCCTTAAAACGAGAAAATCGTTTTGTGCCGCGCTGTGACCACTGGCATTACTCACACAAATATTTCTGGCTGCCTTCGCTGCTGCCACATCTCTATTGAACTCACACGGAAGAATTTGGCGGAAATATTCCGATTTCTCTACTCGGAATTGCATTTTGTAGTCGCCACAGCTCCACTTACTGTCTCAGAATCACAAAATGACGATATGTTAACTCAAATAGCAACAGTGAACTATAAATGTAAAATGACAATCGATAAATGAACCGGAATACTAACATACAAAACAAAAAACGAAGTTATGCACGAACCTAAGATGTTCACTTACGAGGAAAATAATTTTCATTAGAAAGGGAGTTTAATTAAAATCGGAAAAAAATGCACAAGATTTACCCAATACTAGGTTGAGATATTGCGAAAGTAAATGAGTGACCAGTTTTCTATATGAGTAACGAAATTCACTGCTCGGTGACAATGGGGATCATCTAACGTCAAGGTGACCTCGTTATCTTCAAGATCGCAGATAAGTGTCCACCTGAGACAAGGGTCAATTGTTCTCCACACGTCACTCACTTGGCCTTGTTACTTCTATTAACTACCCGCCACAATTAATTGTCCCTAGAGATTTTACCCCACGCACCAATCAAAAAACTCAGCACACCCGTGGTACTACTCGCGCCGTAGCGAGTAGTCCTATTCGTGCTTACCACGGGACTTGACACCTCACACAGTACTCGGATGTTCGTCAATGACCGTAAAATAGAATGCCTCACTCTTTCGTCATCCTTTCACACAGTTTAGTTCTTTGCTGTTTGCAGCAGAGTATTGTGTCCAGTACCATTTTTGTAATAAATGACCACCATCTTTTTCATTCGGCGTCCACACTTTTGTTGACTTTCAAAAATACCCACTTTTTGAGACTGCAAGTGTGTTTAATAGTTACCACAGTACATTATTTACACAAATTACAATTGTAAACAAATAACACGCTTAAACAAATAACACACTTAAACAAATTACACTTGTAAACAAATTACACTTGTAAACAAATTACACTTGTAAACAAATTAAACTTGTAAACAAATTAAACTTGTAAACAAATTAAACTTGTAAACAAATTAAACTTGTAAACAAATTAAACTTGTAAACAAATTAAACTTGTAAACAAATTAAACTTGTAAACAAATTACACTTGTAAACAAATTACACTTGTAAACAAATTACACTTGTAAACAAATTACACTTGTAAACAAATTACACTTGTAAACAAATTACACTTGTAAACAAATTACACTTGTAAACAAATTACACTTGTAAACAAATTACACTCTTAAACAATTGACAGGCCTCTATGACGGTAGTCTGGAAAGTTCTCGGCCCGATAGATAAAACGACGATTTATACTTTCAGAGAAGTTTTATTTTTCAATGCATTTTATCCGTCGGCGTTCCAGTGCCATTATCTCCTCACTGCAGTTTCTTCGGAAGTGCTACCAAGTACCCTTTTTACAACCGGAGCTGCATTTTGTTTGAATGAAAAGCAGTGATCAGCGAGGAATTTCTTCAGGTTGGAGAATAGATGGAAGTCCGAGGGAATCAAATCTGGGGAATAGGGTGAATGTTCCAGCACTTCGTAGTGCAAATCCTTGAATTTGCCCATAGCCAAGACACTGTTGGAAGCATAACTTCTGGTTTTTTTTAATTTTTTTTATGGAACATACCAAGCACTTCTCGTAAAGTGTCGTACGAAATCGTTTGTGATCCACAGTGGGCACACGCGGCATCCATTTTGCTCAAAGCTTTCTCATGTTCAATTCCTGATGCAAGATGTTATCAACACGTTTCTTTGATATCCCTAGAGCATTATCATCTCACGAACCTTTATACGGTGGTCTTCCTAAATTACGTCATGGGCTTTGTCGGTGATTTCCGGTGTGTTTGCATCTTTTGCACATCCCATGCGTGGTTCATCCTGATGCTTGCACGACCAAGTTTTAACTCGGCCGCCGATTTCTTCAGTGTGTAAATTGAAGCTGCAGAGCCGCTATATGCATTTACAACAGCAAATGAATTTCGGTCAGTGTTAAACCTTCTTTTACGGAGAATTTAATCACTGCACGATGCTCGATTTTTTCCCCATTTTCTACACCACGAGCGCCACAATACTTCGAACGACTGCCAACAGTGAATAGGAGCCAGGTATGACTTGTAATTTTACGTTACGTCTGCTAACACGTGTACGAGCGTAAGGGGAAAAACATCGCACCAGTAGTGCTGCTATCTTTGGGCGAGGCCGAGAACTTTTCAGACAGCCCTCGTATTTCCTGGAAATTAATACTTAACATCGATTAGATGTGTACTAACCTGGCACTTAGATGTGAATATCAGATTGAAACCCCGAAGTTCCTGGGGGCTTCTAAATAGCGGTGGGATTTAGGAACTTCTTCACAATCATGACACAAACACTTTACATTGCTGTTACTACTGAAACAGGAATGGAGGAGCAAGTACGCACTGTTTAGCGAGTCCTTTATTACATGATACATACTTACACTGTGGCTCAGTGTGGGGGGAGAAAGTTTTTATTACGCTGACCAGAGTCCAGGCCAGTCAATGTACAAAGCACACTCCGCACACAGGCCTGTCACAGTCACGAAGTGCAGCAACTCCACACGCCACCATAGCCCGGCTACCACGGGGCCCCAGCCTTTGCAGCACTACTTCCGTTACCGTGCTGCATGTGTCTCCCCCTGCTAATCTTTTCCCCTCCCTTCGGGAAACCGAAGGTTTTGCTAAAACTGAGCATGGGTTCGTCCTGCCCACCAACTTCCTTTCCTGTCCCTCCTTTACTTACCCTTCCTCCGCTTTGGCGTTTGAGGTCTCTATTTTTCCTGTTGTTCTTCTTTCTCGCTCTGCGTTCCTGAAGGCGGGCACACGCTTTTGCCGAATAAAAAGTGACTGGGTAACGCGTAATTCCCAGACCCGGGTCGACAATTAGGCGAAGGTCAGGCTCAGGGAGAGGTGATTGCCTGAGCTGGTACCTTCCTCTTTGGCGATTGGTCCCTCTGTCTCGAGTTCTGGAGGTGTGACCTGAAGCATGGACAATTACCAAAGGCTGGTGAACCCCCTCCCCCCCCCCCCCCTCGCGCGCCATTACAGACACCGGCAATCATGGGGGATTTCTTTACGATGAATTCCTCATCTCAGAAACGTAAATGGGTTGAAATGAGAGAGTCGACGCCTCTCCAGGCTGAACCCCGATACTTCATGGTATCACGCACGGGAGATGTTCACAATTACAGCACAGTACAGTTAATCCATTTGTATTCAGAAGGGTGTAGATACTATTGCTTGTCCAGTCACGTCCTGCTCTCAGATGCATAATAGGAGCTTACTTTTGGAGGCGGAGAGTGATTTCCAAGCACGGAAACTGTTTAATGCAATATTTCTCCACAGCTTCCCTGTTAAAGAAGAGGCCCACTGCACTCTGAATTCCTCTCGTAGTGTCATATAGGCCTGCACACGGTAGCTTGATATGACCGAGGCTGAAATAACAGCCTATCTCACTGACCAGGAAATGACTGCAGTCCACTGCTTCATGAAAATGGTTGATAAAGTATTAGTGTCAAATCGCACTTCATTCCTCACATTTGACAGTGTGGTACTTCCATCAAAAATTAAGGATGGCTGCGAATCTATTACTGTCAGACCATATATCCAAAATCCCACATGTTGCTGTAAATGACAGCGTTACAACCGCACCCGTGAATCTTGTGGAAACGCAGCCAAATGCGTTACCTGTGGAAGAGACGCTCATGGGGTGAGTGTCCACCTCCTTCCCATCACTGTATCAATTGCAAGGGATCGTGCTGCTTCCTCGCTTGATTGTCCAATCTACCTCAATGAGAGAGCCATTCAGCAGATCTGGGTGAAAGAGAAGGTTCCTAATCACATTGCTTGGAAAATGTTAGCTAACCACAAAGCTTGTACACTGCCCTGTTATAGTACAGCTCTCACTACACTTCGAGCTATGAAGGGCATGGCTACACAGACTTGCGACTTCTAGTTTAGTGCAACCATTGTGAAATCGTCAATCTCCAAGTTCACACCTGCTACAGGTGCTCACATACCAACAAACCTTCGCGTGCGCTAATGTAATCACATTCCTCACAATCAGAAGCAAAGACATCCCAAAAGGAGTACTCCTGCGCTGACTTTCTGCACGCTTCTAGCCAACCAAAATCTGGGTCTGCACCTGACAAATTCCAAGGTTCTAAGCAGCCAAAGGCAAACGATCGTCCCCTTCTCCATCTCGGTGTTGTTCTTCAATGGTGCCACACCTTCACCTGGCCAATCTCAGTTTCACCAGGACACACTGCCAACAACCAGTCTGTTGTCCAACCAAAGGCTACGACCGACACCTCTGTCGGACTAATGGACCAAGATACTCCAGCCTCTGAACCTGGTTGTTGTGCACGTTCGAATTGTGGCACTTGGTAGCCACTGCGGTGACTGCCTCCTTATTTGACCCATCTACTGCCTATCATCATATATGGTTATTGCTCAGTGGAACATTTGGGGCATCAGATCCAACAGGGTTGAACTACAACTACTCTTCCGATCACACTGTATAGCTGTTTTCTGCCTTCAGGACTGGTCTCGCCGGAGGTTCGAGCCCTCCTTCGGGCATGGTTGTGTGTGTTTGTCCTGAGGATAATTTAGGTTAATTAGTGTGTAAGCTTAGGGACTGATGACCTTATCAGTTAAGTTCCATAAGATTTCACACACATTTGAACATCGAGACGATGTCTATAGTCACATTGTTTCCTCCCACACCCAACTTCAAGCTTTCCCTTCCCGATTTCACCTTTTCTCTTTGCAACGTCTGCTCACCCTCGTTTTCTGCTGTCATCAGGGCAGACATTTTGGAACTTATTGCTCAATTTCCTCCTCCCTTTTTGCTGCTTGGCAACTTCAGTGCCTACGTTCCCATTTTGAGCTCTGCACGACCCTGTCTGAGAGGCTCTCTCGTAGTAGATATCTTCACCCAGATCAATCTAGTCTGTTTTACATGGGTACACTCACATTTCTTGCCGTATCTTTTTCCAACTTGGATCTTTCGATCTGTACTGCTCAACTTGCTCGTCGTTTCGGGTTGTCCATTCTCTCCAACAAACATTCGAGTGACCATTTCCCCTGTGTCATTCGTTTGCTAACGGCTTTCCTACCTGTGTGTCCAACCAAAGCTGACTGGCAGCTGTACTACTCACTGGCCAGTTTCGATGAGCACCGTTTCTCCTGCATTGTCGACTAGGTAGAATACCTTACAAACGCTATTCTTACTGCCGCGCAATGTTTCATACCTTGCAACTCTTCCTTGCCGCGACATGTCCCCATCCCCTGGTTGACTAAGGCATGCCGCGATGCAATCTGCTCGCGGAGGTGGGCTGTCAGAGTTTTTAAACGCCATCCCACAGTGGCGAACTGCAGCCGTTATAAACAACTATGTGCACATAGTCGCCGTACTATTTCGAATAGCAAAAAACATAGTTGGCTTCCTTTTCAAAGCTCTTTTGAATGTTTTACTCTGTCTTATGTTGTTTGTAGTAATCTCTATCAGCTTTCAGGAACCGCGGTTCACTCCTCAGATCCTGGTCTAGACCCTCTTGATATCTACAATACCCTGGGCCGATATTTTCCAGACATTTCGAGTTCCATCCACTACCATACTCCCTTCCTCCCTCAGAAACGAGCGGCGGAGGCAAGGAGAATGTCTTTATCTTCCCAGAATAGTGAATATTACTATACTGCTTTTACTATGAGGCGGCTTAAACATGCACTCCATTTGTCCTGGTCATCCGCTACAGGACCGGACGGCGTTCACGTTCTGATGTGGCAACATCTGTCTCATGGTGACCTACACGCCTTCCCCCATACACACAACCGCATTTGGACAGGTGGCACATTTCCCAGTCGCTGGCGTGAGGTCGTTGTGTTTCCCACACCTAAGCCTGGTGAGGACAAATACCTCCCGTACAGCTGCCGCCCAGTTTCCCTCACCAGTACCGTATGCAAGGTGATGGAATGTATGATCAATGGTCGGCAGGTGTGGTGGCTTGAGTCTCGGAGTCTTCTCATTAACACCCTATGTGAATGCCGTAGCCACACTGCGCAGTTGGTCATCTTGTCACATTGTCAAATCATTTTATGAACAACTTTTTGCGGAAGTGCCAAGCTGTGGCTGTGTTTTTTGATTTGGAGGACACCTGCTGGAGGACGTGTATCTTCCGTATTACGTACGAGTGGGGCTTTCGGGGTCGCATGCTTGTTTTTATGTGGGAATGTTTAAAAGCCCTTGTTTTGTAAGTACGTGTGGGCTCAACCCTGTCGGACACTTTTATTCAAGACAAACGGGTGCCTCAGGGTTCTGCGCTCAGCGTCGTCTTATATGCCATAGCCATTAATCCTATTATGGATTGTTCCCGTCAGGTATCCCAGGCTCTCTTTTCGTTGATGACTTTGTGATCTGTTGTAGCTCTCAACGAACCTGATTACTTGAGTGGCATCTCAGCGATGCCTTGATCAGCTTTACTCATAGAGTATCAACAATGACTTCCGCTTTTCCGCTGACAAGCCTGACTGTACGAACTTCTTATGGCGCCGGGAGTTTCTCCCGTCATCCCTACGTCTCAGCCCATTCCTTCTTCCGTTCGTTGACACAACGAGATTATTGGGAGTCAGTTTGAGAGGAAACTCTGTTGGTTTTCCCATGTCTCTTACCTGACATCGAGTTGTACTTGCTTTCTCAGTGTTCTAAGTGTTCAATAAGATACCTCGTGCGGAGCGGATCAGACCATTCTCCTCCATTTATACCAATCCCTAGTCCATTGGGAACTGTATTACGGATGCACTGTCTATTCATCCGCACGTCCATAAACCTTACTTCGTCCCAACACCATCCACTATTGCGGGATACGCTTAGCCACTGGTGCCTACTGATCCGAGTAGATTTCCCCACCATGTTATAGTTCTGGGTGGAGATTTTAATTTGCCGGATATAGACTGGGAGACTCAAACGTTCATAACGGGTGGCAGGGACAAAGAATCCAGTGAAATATTTTTAAGTGCTTTATCTGAAAACTACCTTGAGCAGTTAAACAGAAAACCGACTCGTGGCGATAATATATTAGACCTTCTGGTGACAAACAGACCCGAACTATTTGAATCAGTTAATGCAGAACAGGGAATCAGCGATCATAAAGCGGTTACTGCGTCGATGATTTCAGCCGTAAATAGAAATATTAAAAAAGGTAGGAAGATTTTTCTGTTTAGCAAAAGTGACAAAAAGCAGATTACAGAGTACCTGACGGCTCAACACAAAAGTTTTGTCTCAAGTGCAGATAGTGTTGAGGATCAGTGGACAAAGTTCAAAACCATGGTACAATATGCGTTAGATGAGTATGTGCCAAGCAAGATCGTAAGAGATGGAAAAGAGCCACCGTGGTACAACAACCGAGTTAGAAAACTGCTGCGGAAGCAAAGGGAACTTCACAGCAAACATAAACATAGCCAAAGCCTTGCAGACAAACAAAAATTACGCGAAGCGAAATGTAGTGTGAGGAGGGCTATGCGAGAGGCTTTCAATGAATTCGAAAGTAACGTTCTATGTACTGACTTGGCAGAAAATCCTAAGAAATTTTGGTCCTATGTCAAAGCGGTAGGTGGATCAAAACAAAATGTCCAGACACTCTGTGACCAAAATGGTACTGAAACAGAGGATGACAGACTATAGGCCGAAATACTAAATGTCTTCTCCCAAAGCTGTTTCACAGAGAAAGAGTGCACTGTGCTTCCTTCTCTAGATTGTCGCACAGTTGACAAAATGGTAGATATCGAAGTAGACGACAGAGGGATAGAGAAACAATTAAAATCGCTCAAAAGAGGAAAGGCCGCTGGTCCTGATGGGATACCAGTTCGATTTTACACAGAGTACGCGAAGGAACTTGCCCCCCTTCTTGCAGCGGTGTACCGTAGGTCTCTAGAAGAGCGAAGCGTTCCAAAGGATTGGAAAAGGGCACAGGTCATCCCCGTTCTCAAGAAGGGACGTCGAACAGATGTGCAGAACTATAGACCTATATCTCTAACGTCGATCAGTTGTAGAATTTTGGAACAGGTATTATGTTCGAGTATAATGTCTTTTCTGGAGACTAGAAATCTACTCTGTAGGAATCAGCATGGGTTTCGAAAAAGACGATCGTGTGAAACCCAGCTCGCGCTATTCGTCCACGAGACTCAGAGGGCCTTAGACACGGGTTCACAGGTAGATGCCGTGTTTCTTGACTTCCGCAAGGCGTTTGACACAGTTCCCCATAGTCGTTTAATGAACAAAGTAAGAGCATACGGACTATCAGATCAATTGTGTGATTGGATTGAGGAGTTCCTAGATAACAGAACGCAGCACGTCATTCTCAATGGAGAGAAGTCTTCCGAAGTAAGAGTGATTTCAGGTGTGCCGCAGGGGAGTGTCATAGGACCGTTGCTATTCACAATATACATAAATGACCTGGTGGATGACATCGGAAGTTCACTGAGGCTTTTTGCAGATGATGCTGTGGTGTATCGAGAGGTTGCAACAATGGAAAATTGTACTGAAATGCAGGAGGATCTGCAGCGAATTGACGCATGGTGCACGGAATGGCAATTGAATCTCAATGTAGCGAAGTGTAATGTGATGCGAATACATAGAAAGATAGGTCCCTTATCATTTAGCTACAAAATAGCAGGTCAGCAACTGGAAGCAGTTAATTCCATAAATTATCTGGGAGTACGCATGAGGAGTGATTTAAAATGGAATGATCATATAAAGTTGATCGTCGGTAAAGCAGATGCCAGACTGAGATTCATTGGAAGAATACTAAGGAAATGCAATCCGACAACAAAGGAAGTAGGTTACAGTACGCTTGTTCGCCCAATGCTTGAATACTGCTCAGCAGTGTGGGGTCCGCACCAGGTAGCGTTGATAGAAGAGATAGAGAAGATCCAACGGAGAGCAGCGCGCTTCGTTACAGGATCATTTAGTAATTGCGAAAGCGTTACGGAGATGATAGATAAACTCCAGTGGAAGACTCTGCAGGAGAGACGCTCAGTAGCTCGGTACGGGCTTTTGTTGAAGTTTCGAGAACATACCTTCACCGAAGAGTCAAGCAGTATATTGCTCCCTCCTACGTATATCTCGCGAAGAGACCATGAGGATAAAATCAGAGAGATTAGAGCCCACACAGAAGCATACCGACAATCCTTCTTTCCACGTACAATACGAGACTGGAATAGAAGGGAGAACCGATAGAGGTACTCAGGGTACCCTCCGCCACACACCGTCAGGTGGCTTGCGGAGTACGGATGTAGATGTAGATGCCTTCTATACTAGTGCCGTTGAGAGTCTTAATGCTGAGGCTGCTGACTCACCGTTGTCCCACCAGCGGGATAGTCTCCTCAGTCGTTACGCGAGCCGTCTGTCTTCTACGCCCGGTCACCCGTCCCACGCTCCCTTATTTGACGATTCCCTTGGCCGCCAGTATGGGCTGCTCCCATCTTCTCTGTTGCCTCCTAGAGTTCGCTTCCATTTGCTGCTTTGGTAGCTTTGCTTTCCACTCCCTACCACATTACCCAAGGATGCGACCTGTTCACCGCCTTGGCTTCGTGCCGAGGTACGTGTTCATTTTGTACTCCATTCACTCCCTAAAGACACTACTCCTGGCCTCGTTTAAGCCGGCCGGAGTGGCCGTGCGGATCTAGGCGCTACAGTCTCGACCGCTACGGTCGCAAGTTCGAATCCTGCCTCGGGCATGGATGTGTGTGATATCCTTACGTTAGTCAGGTTTAATTAGTTCTAAGTTCTAGGCGACTGACGACCTCAGAAGTTTAGTCGCATAGTGCTCAGAGCCATTTGAACCATTTGAACCTGGCCTCGTTTATCACAGCAACATTCTCGCACTTCGCACACGGCTTGCGGACAGTATCTTCGTCTACAATGACGGTTTCAACACCGACCATCGTATCGGGTGTGCCTTTGTACTTGGCGATAATCCTTTTCAATATCGGCTTCTTATCAAGTGCTCGGTTTTTACAGCGGAAAGATACACTCTTTATCAGGCCCCCACTACATCTGGCGACAGTATCGGTCCAAATTGTGTTTCCTGCTCAGCCTCAGTCAGTGATCTTCAGAGTCTCGGCGCGCTGTACTCAGTCTCCACCTTTGAATACAACGGATCCAGGAACGCCTGAACCCGCTTACTGTGTGTGTGTGTGGGGAGGGGGGGGGGGGGGAAAGTGGTCTTCCTGTGGGTCCCTGAGCGCGTCGGTGCGCCAGAAAACGAGTCTGCCGATGCTGCTACAAAGGCTGCAGTTCTCCTCCCTCGGCCTGCCGCCCGCCGGTTACTGTGTTCCTTCGGGTGACCTTCGTGTCGCTCTCTGTCGGCATGTAGTATGACTCTGGAGTGCCTAACGGTCTTCTCTGCAGGGGAGCATACTCCGGCACATTAAACCTCTCGCAACAGCTTCGTCGACTTCCTCTCGGCCCTCAAGTCGCGAGGGCGTGGAGGTCATTTTAGCCCGGCTGCGTGTGGGACACTGTCGCTTTAGTCACCGCCGTTTGTTAAGTTTTGACCCTGCCGCACTCTGTGCTTACTGCTCTCAACCCTCGACGGTGCGCCATTTTCTGACCCGGTGCCCATTTTTTAGCTGTTTTCTTGTATGTCTACGCTTGACGTCTACTTTGTCTGATGTTTTAGCGGATGACACGCGCTCTGTCGATCGTATGTTACTTTTTATACGCCGCAGCGACATGGTGAAGCAAATTTGATCCACCCCACAGGGACATCCGCCATTTTATAGATGTTTTGAGGAATTTTCCCTATTGACGCCCTTGCCCTAGGCTGCACCTGTTTTAAAGTTACTTGATTGGTTTTTTGCCTTTTTCCCCTCAAGTTTTTATTTAGTAGCCTACTTGTTTGTTCTTATGTTATGGTACGAGCTCTTATGACCTTAGCAGTTTTGTATCCTAAAGCACGTACGAAAGGAAGCCATCATAGTCTTCTGTTGGCCACAGTGGATGGAGCCCTTTGCCCGCGACTATCGTTCACTCATCCAACAACGAGATAAACTTTTCTCTGCACTCTTGAGGTCGCAACAAGGAGGCACTGGTGCTGTATGTAGATAGATGCCGCCAGTCTTCCATACTAACATTATGAATTACTTTTTAATCGCCAGTAGTGGTACATTTTATTAACAACGCAACATATTATCCCTACTTTTATAGAGGTACACACACATTTGCACCACAAACTTCAGAGATACGAAACTCCATGCTGGCCGGAGTGGCCGAGCGGTTCTAGGCGCTACAGTCTGGAACCGCGCGACCGCTACGGTCGCAGGTTCGAATCCTGCCTCGGGCATGGATGTGTGTTATGTCCTTAGGTTAGATAGCTTTAAGTAGTTCTAAGTCTAGAGAATTGATGATGACCTCAGAAGTTAAGTCCCATAGTTTTCAGAGCCATTTGAACCAACTCCATGTAGAGTAAGGTCAAAGGGAGTGCTGTGACCACATGTTTTATTAGAGCGCGCGTATACTTTGACTGTTCCACCTGTCAGTATATCTGTTTCAAAAATTGAAACAAATCTCTGTTCTACATATATGCGTTGTGAAAAGTGTATGGAGGATTGCAATGCTTGATTCTGTCACACAGAACAATCAGATTATCACATTCGTAATCCACATGTGAAGAGAACTGTGCTTGGGGTTCTAGGCGGAACCTAAAGATTATTGTTAGTAGATCTCCGCAGTGACTCTGATTTTTCGCGCATGGGATGCTGTAGTCAAACTGTACGATGTGTTTTTTTGTGTAGATTATGACGATCAATTACATTTCCTTAATATTTCTCCAACAAACCTCAACAATTGTCTGACTCTCCTAGAAGTTACATTATCTAATCACGCTACCTTAGCTCGGTCCGAATGGCTACTCCCAGGTATTAAAAATTTGGTACCGACTCCAGTGACTTGCTACCAATAGCGTAATCGACCTCCTCAAACACAATATGTTAGATCCGTCCGCTGCACCAGTCATTGACTAGTATCTTGTAAAAGTAAGTTCTTTCGTTGATGAATTACATTGCTCTCAGCCAGACATCCACATTTTAGCTCGCTCCAGATTCTTACTCGTAGGTAGTTTTACGGAGTGTGTGGGGGGTGGGGGGGAGGAGGAGGGCGGACAAGTGAAGGCGCCTGCTGCACACAAATCATTGCGGTACTTGTCGTCAGTCCCCTCTAGGCCTCCCTGTAAATTGCTGCACTCCGCTAGTGTTGCAATCCTGCTATGCACAACAGCATCGTCTGCCAACAGTTCACATCTAGGCGCAAGTTTTGGCCGCATTTCAAGGTCATCCAAGCTGTAACTTTTCTAAACACGTAAGTAGCATCTGTTGGCACACACTGGTGATAACTAATTCAATGTTTAAACAACTGGCACTACTGCTGGGATAGTATAGGAGTAATTGTAGTGTCTTTATTAAAGCAAACATCACACCGTGGAGTGCCCCCAGCCGCCGTGGCTGGACCTCGCAGCCTCTGCTATTACTAAACGACTCCGTTATCATGGAGATTACATGACTCCAGGTCATGTCTTCTGCTGTTGCCCTCAGAGGGAGAATTAGAGTCGCTACTCGTCCAGTTAACCGCCAGTTTAATCATGAGACCTCTTCTAGCAGATCGCATAGCCTATGTAATGTGTAATCTAGTATATGTGCACACGCTGTCTGGCCAGAAGCTCCCAGGTGTCCACCGGTAATGCTGCGGACACATTAGTGACTGCAGATTCAGCAGATCCGAGTCGTCATTAGCAAAATGACCTGCCAAAGAAAAACTTTAAACAATAATGATATCGCTTGTCACGGGCGATCCTATTTTCTTCTTTCATGCTTGCGGCTTAAGCACCTAACTGGTCTGCATGTTTTACAATTTTGCTTGCTTCTTTTCGCGATGCGTATTGTGCAAATCAAGACAAGCATATTCCATACGGAATAAATCCTGTACTATATGTGTAAATATCCAAGTTCTCTACTGTTAAAATAATCAATACTTTCATAAATATTACCTTTGGCTGAAATAAACAGAATCTCTTTACTAATATTGCGCATCACGTTAATGTAAGATAAAAAATAAGTCAGCAGTTCATTTGAAATTTTGTTCATGCTGTTTTTAAAAAAATTGTAGAGTTCATGGTCATATAAATAGCTGGAGTTCATTGCAAATACAATAACTTCATATTATTTTGTTCCTGAGCTTTCATGTTAATGGCAGTCTTTATAAAATTATTTGCCATAAATTGACTGTATTTGTTAGATCGGTTACTGCTGCTAGAATGACAGGTTATCAAGATTTAAGTGAGTCTGAACGTGGTGCTATAGTCGGCGCACAAACTCTGGGACAAAGCATCTCCGAGGTAGCGATGAAGTGGGGATTTTCCCGTACGACCATTTCACGAGTATTCCATGAATATTAGGAACCCGGTATAACATCAAATATCCGACATCGCTGCGGCCGGAAAAAGATAGCGAGAACGGGAAGAACGACGACTGAAGAGAATCGTTCCACGTGACAGAACTGCAACCCTTCCGCAAATTGCTGCAGACTTCAGTGCTGTGCCATCAACGAGTGTCAGCGTGCAAAACATTCACTCATGTACCCTTGATTGTACGACACGAAGTTTTACGCCTCGCTGAAGTCCGCCAACGCCGACATTTCCCCCAGGGGGCTCGCCACTCTTTGACGGGTTCGTGCTTGGCTACCATGGGGCCACACCCTTTGCAGCATCTTTTCCCTTCTATGCTGCGTGTCTATCGTCATGCTATTGTTTTTCGCCTCTCCTGGGGAATATGTCTGGGGTGTTGGGAATGTTCTGCATTGTCTTTTGCTGACGTAAGAACACTCTCACAACTGGTTTTCGCTCTTTTTTCCTTTCTTTGTTTTCCTTCTCCTCTCGTTCCTCCGCTTCGGTGTTTGGGGTTCCTCTTTTTCTTCTTCCTAACTGTGCGCTCCTGAAGGCCGGCCCACGTGTCTGACACGTAACAGCTGACTGGGAAATTTCCAGCACCGGGTCGACAGGTAGGGTTCGTATGTATCCTCTCGTACAGGTCGACCCCAGGGAGGGATTATTGCTTGAGCTGCGACCTTCCCAAAATGCCGATTGATCCCTCTGTCAAGTGTTCAGGAGAGGTGAACAATCACGTAAGGCTGGTGCGCCCCTGTGCAGGGGACCCCCAATTTGAAGGAGTGTGCCATCGGAGACGCTGGCAGTCATGGGGGATTTTCTCGCAATGAGCCAATTATCTTTCTCGTGGTCTCACGTACTGAAGACGGTCAGTCCTTCGCCGCTACAGTAAGTCTGTTTATTATTCAGAAAGGCGTTGATGCAATTGTCAGCCCTGTGAAATCCTGCTCTTGTTTACGGAATGACACTTCGCTTTTGGCGTCTACTTGGGATTCTCAAGATCAACAGATGCTTGCCACTTCGCTTCTCCACGGCTACCCTGTTCGTGTCGAGGCCCGTGGAACTTTGAATTCTTCCTGTGGTGTTATTTACGCTAGGCTGCTCGACAGTCTTACCGAGGCCGAAATCCAATATCACTTGTCTGATCAGGTTGACATTTCCATTCATCGGGTGATGAAAAAGGTAGATTCCTCCTTAGTACCCACCCACACTCTATATCTCACCTTTGTTAAACTGCTGCTTCTTTCTAACATCAAAGCGGGCTATGAAATTATCACAGTCCGGTCGTACTTTGCGAATCCGATGTGCTGCTGCTAGTATCATCGTTTCAAATACACCAGAACGTCTTGTCGACACCGAGCCAGATGTGTAACCTGTGGTACGGATGTGCACGAGGGCGATTGTCCGCCTCCTCCTCCCTCTGCATCAACTGCAATGGCGGCCGTGTCGCCGCCTCTCGGGATTTCCCGTAATCGTGATCAGTGTGCTGCCCAAGAGATCCGGATAAAGGAAAAAGTGCCTTATCGAATCGCTCGCAAGTTATTGGCTAGTTGCAAACCCTGCCTTCTCCCACCTGGCACCTATACTTCTGTTCTTGTTACCCCTCACTACATGAAGAATATGGCCACGCAGACATGCGACCTCAAATCCAGCTATGAGGGTGTGAAATCGCCCAGTGTCAAGGTAGCACGCCATCCCCCTGTCCAGCTGTGGAACAAGCCATCAAACTCTCGCCTCAAGGGGCGAAACCACCAGCTACACAACCGGTAGGCGGGAGAGGACAGAAGGAATACTCCCGTGAAGACTTCCTACAAAGCTCCAGCCAAACAACTGCTGAGTCTTACTCTCGCCGGAAAGGCTCCAAGAAGTCAACCAAAGGCAAACGGTCTTCTCCTTCGCCAAATCTGAGATCCTCTTCGACGGTGTCGCCACGTGATACCTTAGCGCGGCCGGCCTCCGTGTCGCCGGTGCTCACAACCAGCCGTTCTTCAGTGTTGGACTCCTCAGACCTACAGCACAAGCAAGCCGATGCTTCTGTGGACCTCATGGAGCAGGAGCCTCCTGCTTCTGTGCCCTGCAGCAGCGACTCTTCACAGGCTGTCACTCGGCAGCCGCCGAAGTGACACCCCTACATCTCTTCCTGATCATGACTCTCCCCCAATTGGACGTTCGTGGCCTTCGGTCCCACAAAGATGATTTACGTCTGCTTTTAGCATCGCAGCGTCGCCTTGTACTCTGCCCTCAGGAAACGAAATTCCAACCTCACGACTGCTTTGAGCTTGCACATTTCTTACTGATTCGTTTTGACCTTCCCCCTGAGGTCGGCATTCCATCTCTTGCGGGCGTCGTGCTGCTCATACGAGATGACATTCATAATCAACCCATCTCCCTGACTAGCCTTGTTCGAGCTGTTATAGTTTGCCTTTTCCTTCTCCACCTGACTTTCCCCTCTCTGCCATTTATGTCTCTCCGTCATTCGATGTCACCATGAGACTTCAACTTATTGGACAGCTACCTATCCCTTCTGCTATTTTTTTACTTTAATGTGCATCATCCCCTTTAGTGTTCTCCCAGAACCTGTCAGAGAGGTGCCCTCTTGGCTGATCTTCTTAATCAACTCAACCTCTTTTGCCTTAACACTGGAACACTCACTTTTCTTTACGACTCCTTGCACACCTATTCCCATTTGGACGTATCCTTGTGCACTGTCCTGCTTGTCCATCATCTTCAGTGGTCCGCTCTTCCTGACGCGTACTCGAGCTACCATTTCCCATGCGCTATCCGTTTACTGACTCCTACCCTACCCTACCCTACCCTACCCTACCCTACCCTACCCGCGTGCACACCCAAATGGCAGCTTACTAAGGCTGACTAGCGGCTTTAGGCTTCCTCGTGGCCTTCGAACAACAAGATTTCCCCAGTTCTAATGACCAGGTGGAATATCTCACAAACGTTATCCTTACTGCTGCAGAAAGTTCTATTCCTCGCACTTCCTCTTCGCCAGGCCGTGTCCCAGTCCCTCGGTGGACTAAGGCGTGCCGTGACGCAATTCGCGCACGGAGACGTGCTCTTGGCGTTTTTAACCGCCACCCTACGCTGGCAAACTGCATTCATTATAAACAGATGCGTGCAGAGTGTCGTCGCGTTCTTCAGGATAGCAAAAAAGCTAGCTAGCTTTCATTCACCAGTTCTTTCAACAATTCAAGCCCTTCCTCTATCGTGTGGGACACCTTTCGACGGCTCTCTGGGACCAAGATCCATTCGCCAGTTTCCGGCCTGACAGTAGCAGACGATGCTACCGTGGACTCTATTGCTATCTCCAACTCCATGAGCCGGGACTTTGCGGAAGTTTCGAGCTCTTTCTACTATCACCCTGCCTTCCTCCATCGGAAACGAGCGGAGGAAGCGCAAGCGATACCTTTCTCTTCTTAGAATCGTGAGTGCCATAATGCCGCCTTACTATGCGGGAGCTAGATCATGCTCTCAGTTCATCCCGATCCTCCGCCCCAGGGCCAGACGCCATCCACATTCAGGTATTGCAGCACTTTCTACTTAACACGTACAATCGCATCTGGGGAGAGGACACATACCCGTACCTAAGCGTGGTAAGGAGAAAAACCTTCCTTCTTGCTACCGCCCCATCTCTCTAACCAGCTGCGTTTGCAAGGTGATGGAACTATGATTCATGCCCAGCTGGTGTGGTGGCTCGAGTCTCGCAATTTACTAACGAATGCACAACGTTCTGTAGTTGATCATCCCGTTACTTTTTCCATCCATGTCATGAATGGTTTTCTGCGGAAATCCCAGACTGTGGCCGTGTTTTTCGATTTGGAGAAGGCCTACAACACCTGCTGGAGAACTCTTTACACGTGGGGCTTCCGTGGGCGCCAGCCCTTTATCCTCCAGGAATTTTTAAAAGACCGAGTTTTCGAGATGCGTGCGTGTTCTACCTTGTCGGACACCTTAATCCAGGAAAACGGTGTGCGTGAGGGTTCCGTCCTAAGCGTCGTCCTCCTTGCCATTACCATTAATCCTGTAATAACATGTCTCCCGCTGGGCATCTCAGACTCCTTTTTCGTTCTGGAGCATCGACAGTGGGTTTTGCTTTTCCACTGACAAAACCGCCTGTATGAATTTCTGGCGGTGCAAAAGGTTTCTCCCACCATCTTTACATCTTGGGCCTGTTGCCCTTCCGTTCGTTGAAACTACGAAATTCCTGGGACTCATTCTCGATAGGAAACACTCTTGGTCCTCCCATGTGTCTTACCAGGCAGCCTGTTCTAAGCGGTTCCTTGATGTCCTACGTGTTCTCAATGGTACTTCCTGGGGTGCGGATGGAACCTCCCTCCTATGTTTGTACCGGTTCATTGTCCGTTCGAAAATCGAATATAGGTGCTTTGTTTATGCGTCTGCACGTCCATCCCTCTTACGCCGTCTCAACACTATCCACCATCGTGCCATCCGTTTGGCCACGGGCGCCTTTTGCACTAGCCCAGTTGAGACTCTGTATGCACTGACCTACCGCCGTGACTTTCTCCTCAGCAGGTATGCACGCCGCTTGTATGCCATGCGTGGCCACCCATCGTGTGCCTCCTTCTTTGATGATTCCTTTGATCGTCAGTATGGGGCGCGTCCCTCTTCTCTGCTACCTCCGGGAGCCCGCTTTCGGCACTTGCTACGGCGGCTTAACTTCACACTACCTGCACCTTTTGTGTTTGTGGTGGGTGTGAACCCTTCACCACGTTGGCTTCGTGAAGCGGCCCATGTTAACCTTGGCCTTCATTCACTTCCTATGGACAGTACTCCAGCCTCGCTCTGTTGCCATCAGTTTCACGACCTTCTCATGGAACTTCACGATAGTACTTTTGTGTACATTGATGGCTCTCGAACTGACCGTGTGGTCGGGTGTGCGTCATTGGCGCACGTGTTTTTTTCGATACCGGCTTCCCGCACACTGCTCAGTATTTAGAGCCGAGCTCTTCGCCCTTTATCAGGCCACGGAGCACATCCGGCGACACAGGCTTCTCAATTGTGTCGTCTACTCAGACTCACTAAGCGCCCTTCAAAGTCTATGTGCGTTGTAAACTGCCCATCCATTAGTGCAACGGGTCCAGGAAAACTATTTCTTGCTCGCTCTTGGTGGAGCCACTGTGGTGTTTACGTGGATTTCTGGCCATGTCGGTCTGCCAGGAAACGAGGCTGCTGACCCTGCTGCCAAGGCTGCAGTTCTCGTACCTCAGCCCGTGATTTCCTACATTCCCTCTTTGTTACCATCTGTCAGGAGGGGGTGTCACTTTGGCATCGCCAACGGTCCTCCCTACACCGGAACAAGCTCCGGCTTATCAAG
Organism: Schistocerca gregaria; assembly: GCF_023897955.1. Classification (NCBI taxonomy): domain Eukaryota; kingdom Metazoa; phylum Arthropoda; class Insecta; order Orthoptera; family Acrididae; genus Schistocerca; species Schistocerca gregaria. The sequence continues at coordinate 76,687,908 of NC_064927.1, forward strand.
CCTCTCCTAGCGGCTTGGACGACCTCCTCTCGGCCCTCCCGCCGGGACGAGGTCATTTTAAGTAGGCTGCGTATTGGGCGCTGCGTTTTTAGCCATCGTCATTTGATAAGTGGCGCTACGACACCGCTTTGTACACATTGCGCCCAAATTTTAACTGTCCACCACTTCCTGCTGGAATGCCCCTTTTTTTTTACCGTTTACGTTCCCGCTTGGGTTTGCCGTCTGAGTTATCGGGCGTTTTAGCAAATGTCGCGCAGGCTGTCGACCGCGTCTTAATTTTTATCCACCAAAGCAATGTGACGAAGGACATTTAATTTTTAGTTTTGGACCTCCGTTTCTATATGGCGTCTTTCTTAGCTCTTTGTCCACGTCCCTGTTTTTAGCTATCGTGTGTTATGTCAGTTGGGACTGACGTATAGTCGTTTTTAAACTCGTCTATGTCTTCGTGTTCTATAGTTTTGACTTGGGAGCATATGACCTCAGTTTTTTTTTGCGCACTAAAGCAAAACAACAAACAAACAACGCCGACATTGAACTGTTGGTGACTGAAAACATGTTGCCTGTCCGGGCGAGTCTCATTTCAAATTGTATCGAGCGGATGGACGTGTACGGGTATGGAGACAACCTCATGAATCCGTGGACTCTGCATGTCAGCAGGAGACTGTTTAAGCTTGTGAAGGCTTTAGCGTGGTGTGGGGCTTATGCAGTTAGAGTGATATGGAACCCCTGATACGTCTAGATACGACTCTGACAGGTGATAGGTACGTAAACATCCTGTCTGATTACCTGCATCCACTCATGCCCATACCGCATTCTTACGGACTTGGCCAATTCCAGCCTGACAGTGCGACACCGCACACGTCCAGAATTGGTACAGAATGACTCCAGGAACACTGCTCTGGGTTTAAACAATTCCGCTGGTCACCAAACTCCCCAGAGATGAACATTATTGAGTATATCTTGGATTCCTCGGAACGTGCTGTTCAGAAGAGATCTCCACCCCGATTTATGGACAGCCCTGCAGGACTCGTGGCGTGAATTCCCTCCAGCAGTACTTCTGACATTAGTCGAGTCCATGCCACGTCGTTTTGCGGCCCTTCTGCGTGTTCACGGTACTAGGTGTACCAGCTTCTTTGGCTCTTCAGTGTATTTCGCCTTTCAATAATAAGCATAGTGCGGTACTGCGTGAAGTGTCTTTCGTAAATGCTGCATGTTCCTGGTTGCCTAGGTCGACTCCTTTCAAAGTAAGTCACGCGAGGAAAGTGCGAGTTGTGTATTACGTGATTGTTGTTTTCGGATTCGTCGCTCTTTGGCGCGGTCGTTGTGATCGAGGTGCCTCGTTACCTGTGGCAAAATCGTTGCTCCGACTCCACTTTGGCTGATGGCACAACGGCAGAAGAGGACCGGGAGTGGCACCAGAAGATGGGGAGCAGCCGCGACGCGAGGCGGTCTGCCTGGGACGGGACGGCAGTGCGCTGCCGCAGTGCGTGGAGCGCCGCTCTGGTTTTTGCGGGTCGGCGGCGATAAGGCGGTCTGTTTCCAGAGAAGCGCCGGCCGTAACGCGTTCCTGGAAGGCGGCCTGCCCGCGAGTGCAGAGCACAGGGCCGGACTTCACGCGGGCTGAGGCCCGGCCTGTCACCCGCTCTGCTCCTGACTGCCCCGGAAGCAGCCGCAACAGCGCGGCAGTTCGTTCGGCTTTCCGGTGGGGCATGTTTCGGTCTGCAGAGCTCCGAGTTCGGCAGACTCGCCGTGTCACCGCTGTTTACCCCGCGCTATTTGTTCGTGGTATGCACGTTCGCAGGCCCAGTGGCTGGATGAACTAGAAGAGGCAGTCCAGTGGCCTCCACAATCCTCCAAATTGAATGGGAACGACAGAAGAGATGGATGGGGTTTCTCACGTTACAATACCGTGCAGAAAGAATTTAAAGAGCAAAAAAATTGCAACGATCGACAGACGGGATTCATTGTCCCGCATATCGAAACGCACTTTGTGCTAAATTTTCAAGCTCGCGGTGCTCGAAGAAATTGGACGTACGAATAATGAAATCTCTGAGGTTGCACCCATTATTCTGTCGGCCTTTGTACCAGTTTTCAATAGTACTGAACAAATAGTACAGGAACTCCGCATGTGGCCGCTATCGACAGGGGATCTCAAGTTGATTCCGTATTTTTAGATTTCCGGAAAGCTTTTGACACCGTTCCTCACAAGCGACTTCTGATCGAGCTGCGGGCCTATGGGGTATCGTCTCAGTTCTGCGACTGGATTCATGATTTCCTGTCAGGAAGGTCGCAGTTCGTAGTAACATACGGCAAATCATAGAGTAAAACTGAAGTGACGTCTGGTGTTCCCCCAGGGAAGCGTCCTGGGACCTCTGGTGTTCCCGATCTATATAAATGACCTGGGTGACAATCTGAGCAGTTCTCTTAGGTTGTTCGCAGATGCTGTAATTTACCGTCTAGTAATTTCATCCGAAGACCAGTATCAGTTGCAAAGCGATTTAGAAAAGATTGCTGTATTGTGTGGCAGGTGGCAGTTGACGCTAAATAACGAAAACTGCGAGGTGATCCACACGAGTTCCAAAAGAAATACGTTGAAATTCGATTACTCGATAAATAGTACAATTCTCAAGGCTGTCAATTCAACTAAGTACCTGGGTGTTAAAACCACGAACAACTTCAGTTGGAAAGACCACATAGATAATATTGTGGGGAAGGCGAGCCAAAGGTTGCGTTTCATTGGCAGGACACTTAGAAGATGCAACAAGTCCACTAAAGAGACAGCTTACACTACACTCGTTCGTCCTCTGTTAGAATATTGCTGCGCGGTGTGGGATCCTTCCCAGGTGGGATTGACGGAGTACATCGAAAGGGTACAAAAAAGGCAGCTCGTTTTGTATTATCACGTAATAGGGGAGAGAGTGTGGCAGATATGATACGCGAGTTGGGATGGAAGTCATTAAAGCAAAGACGTTTTTCGTCGCGGCGAGATCTATTTACGAAATTTGTCACCAAATTTCTCTTCCGAATGCGAAAATATTTTGTTGATCCCAACCTACATAGGCAGGAATGATCATCAAAATAAGAGAAATCAGAGCTCGAACAGAAAGGTTTAGGTGTTCGTTTTTCCCGCGCGCTGTTCGGGAGTGGAATGGTAGAGAGATAGTATGATTGTGGTTCGATGAACCCTCTGCCAAGCATTTAAATGTGAATTGCAGAGTAATCATGTAGATGTAGATGGGTGCAGAGTATGTTGGTTAAGTCAAGGAGCACGCCTGGGACGATTTTTAGATTTAAAACTCACTATTGTTGAATTTATGAACGAAGAAGGAGTGCAGGAACGAAAATTGGAACATCCGGAATGGACTGCAGACTTCACATTTAAGCGGACTTGACTGCACACTGATCACTGTAAGTCACTGCAGGGAACAGAGGAAACAGAGGATAGGCAAAATAATGTGAACAGTGGTGTTAATGGGACGGTTGTGTCTGACGGTCAACAAAGCACGCACGTGTCGCGCTGGACCTTGCGTTCAATATGGATTAGGCATCAGTGCACGTTTTTTACGAGTAGTGCACACTTCGTATTTGGATTCGGACGCCTTATTAACAAACCATTCCCAAGTAAATACATACATTCACATTATTTTGTCTATCCCTGTAACTTCTTTCTCATTTAAGGTGGTTACATTTGAAAACAAAATGGCGTCGTACAAGGGACACATCTGACAAAGACACTCCAGTTGCCTAATGCCACTGGCTTTGAAGAATACGCGATATTCGAAGAATTCATTGTGACCGTGAAAGAATTACGACGTTTTGAGGACACTTAATCAAGCATCTATTTTCAAGCTCTTTTCGAGACCGTTTGCGTTTCACTTGAAAGCTGTCGTGTGAACGTGCCAATGTAACTGATTGACCTGAAATGTAATTCCACTTTTGGTGACAAATCACTTTACGTTGAAACTGCCCAAGACATCTACATTTTTTTCTGCTGGTCAATATCCATGCCTCTCTAATGAGGTTGCTAAAATACGTCAATATTTCGATTAACATGGCTGTGTCAGCGATCTCTTTTGGATAATGAAACTAAATACGTCGCGATTACGTGACAATTTGAAACTCTGTTAATTTGTCTGCGTCTGTCCGTATGCTGACAGTTTGTACCAAACAAAAATTATATTATGTCTTCGACTGGTCGAAAATAAATAATGCGGGAAATCTGTTTTGTTTGTGATCTGTGTTGTAGAGAAATGTGAAACGTAAAAGCAAGTAGTATACTGCCATTTGAGTGCGGCGTGTTCGCAGTGATCCCTCTTCTCTCTCTTTATGGCCAGACAGCTTTGCGTGGTGATGGGGGAGGCGTCCTAGCCAGGCTCTTCGGCTCGCTGGCCCGGGCACGGTCGACTTTCCAAAATCTTGGCAGCTCCTGGTGTAGGGGTTTCCCTCAGTGCCGTCACAGCGCGCCCTCAAATCGACAGCCGGGTCACGCAGCGTAGTGCCCACAACCGGGTTTCTGTCGCTACGTGCTGTGTCAAGTGGAACTGACAGTTGGTCTCATTTGTAACTTAAATCAACACCTATATGGATACTCTGCAAATTACATTTAAGTGCCTGGCAGAGGGGTCATCGAACCACCTTCACTATACTCCTCAATCATTCCGCTCTCTAACACCGCGCGGAAAAAAAAAAAAAAAAAAAAAAAAAAAAAAAAAAAAAAAAAAAAAAAAAACGAACACCTATAAGTTTCCGTGCGAGCTCCGATTTCCTTTATTTTATTATGCTGATGGTTTCTCCCTATGTAGGTCGGTGTTAACAAAATATTTTCACACTCGGAGGACAAAGTTGGTGATTGAAGTTTCTTGAAGACCCCGCCGCAACGAAAAACGCCTTTGTTTTCATGATGTCCATCCCAAAACCTTGTATCATTTCAATAACACACCCTCCCCTATCATCGATCACTGAGTTTACAATTGAACGATTTGTTTTAGTATTGCACTTGCAGTAGAATTCTTAACACAATTTCTCCGGAATTCACAACACTAATGGGAGTGTTGTCGTTTGTATACGTGGACGGATGAAACATTATATTGACAGTTGTTCAGTGAATACCTCGAGAGCAATTGTGTCTAAATCATCGTCATTCATAGAGTTTTAAATCTTAGGACCAATATACCTCCGAAGTTCGAAAAAAAAATACTTACGAACGACATATTACCAGCTTTCACATATCTTCGGTGCGGCCAAAACCTGCAATAGATTTCACCATTGCAATACAGAAACATTTGCTAAAAATAGAATTGAGATAAAGATAAGCTCGCCCGTGTTCCATAAGTAGTCTGGAAATGTATGCCACCACTAGTCACCTGGTCGAGATGTTGGTATCAACACGTCATTTGCGATATGTATCATGTATGGTGTAAGGATTGTCGTAATGTGGGGCAAGGCACGCCTCCTGCCGTTCGCGACAGCCACCACGCGAAGGGTCAACTTACCGAGGGCGAACAGTAAGCGTACGTTGCCATATTGGTGTGTTACAACGTAGAGTTGTTTCGGCCATAAGGTAGATACAGGTAGTGTGAGAAATACATACTTCATAGCAGTGCCGACACGGGCCAGCGTTGTAAAAGGCCTTTGCTTGTTCTAAATTTCTCTGATAGTATATTAACAGTTGCTTATTTGGCGTTTATTATGTTTAGACATATCTTGTATTACTTTAATTATGCAGTTCCCTGTGCCTGCCATACGTTACGAAGTGTCCGGGTGGTGAACTTGCACACTACAGGATACGGAAACCCAAGTAAGCAGAACAAGAGTTTATTCAGCATTTGAACAAACATAACAGTGCTCTCTGGATTCGATACGAATAACAAAACGGTGCACCTTTGTTGCGTTGATTGGTTACAGCGTACTGCCCGTCACTGTGTATGAAATGTCCTCGATTGGTTGTAGACGAGGTCCCGCGAGGTTGGGACCTCTAAGACGACGTCTATAGTGAAGTCCCGCGACGTGGTGCAGAGGCGGCGGTTTGGACGCTGGTGAATGTCTTTGGTCAGAGTAGGCGTGTCGCGGAACGATACTGGAATTTAACGACACCTGCGGCCAGTCTCGCTGGAAAACAACCCTGTCCGTCCGTGTACACCGGACTGTTTTCCACCAGGCGAAGAGGGCGGCCACTCGCCGTACACGGCTGTCGTGCAGGGTATTCGAGTCGCAGGCGCCAGCCGTACGAGACCAGCTGTTAAACTTCGCAGAGCAGTTCCCTCGGAATGGCCTTACATGTGCATTTTCTAAATCTATGAAAACTAATCTGATACTTTATCATTTTCCACTGAATTTTTCCCAAACCTGTCGTAATGTGAAAACATGACCTACCAGCTGTTTTTCATTCTGTCTTTTATTATTATTGTTAGTAGCATAATTATTATTATATTATTGTGTTATTTTCCTTGAAATTTGCATAATAGGTCTGTAACATAAATTCGTGATAGTTCCAACAAATTTTGCCGCTTCCTTTCTTAAACATGTCAGTATACAGCCTAGCTCCGTCCGACTCCCAAAAATAAGTGGTGAGCGCGGCTGACTGCTCTGCGGGGCACCTGGGTTCGATTCACGGTGATGTCAGGACCTTTTTTTTTTTTTTTTTTTTTTTTTTTTTTTTTTTTTTTTTTTTTTTTTTTTTTGTCGGGAGGCCTGCTACGCGGTGCACTTAGCCAGACCAACACGGCAAGTACTCGACCGATTACTTCCTAGGTTGAGACACCCTACAACGGGCTGAAGAGTTCTGTCCTGTCTACATCACCCTCCGCACCGCATCCAGTGAGACGATTGGCAGACGGTAACAGGGCGGTCGGTCAATCCAGATTGGTCGGTATAGGGTCAGAAAGCGGAACTGTACCTTTACTTTCTGTAACCTACCTGGGTAGATCACATAACTAATGAGGAGGTATTGAATAGGATTGGGGAGAAGAGAAGTTTGTGGCACAACTTGGCTAGAAGAAGGGATCGGTTGGTACGACATGTCCTGAGACATCAAGAGTTCACAAATTTAGCATTGGAAGGCAGCGTGGAGGGTAAAAATCGTAGAGGGAGGCCAAGAGACGAATACACTAAGCAGATTCAGAAGGATGTAAGTTGCAGTAAGTACTGGGAGATGAAGAAGCTTGCACACGATACAGTAGCATGGAGAGCTGCATCAAACCAGTCTCAGGACTGAAAACAACAACAACAACCTACCTTCATTTCTCTAGGTATTACGTCTCCATGTAATGTTTCGTTGAATAATCCTGTTATTAATTTCGCATCTGTTACCATCAAATTCTGTCGCAAAACAAAAGAGTAGTACACATGGAAAGACGACATCGATTTTGATCCGATGACGGCATACGCCACCTAGGGGATAGTAGATGCACTGATATTGCTTTCAACGTCGTCCGCCAACAGATAGCGTAGCTACCAGTGAGTGGCGGGATGGCTTCTTCGGAGAATTGCCACGCAAGTTGGATGTGCTGCGTTAGTTGTGCAACGATCTGGTATCACTGGTCACGTGTACGTTCTCAGAGCGGTGGACTAGGTTCTTGGACGTCCACTCAGCCCAGCCGCCCGCCAGGACCGTCGAATTGTAAGGGCAGCAGTGGCAGAGCGCTCAGCTACCACAGCACAGGGAAGAGGGCTCGTGAGCTCAGACGTGTCAGGCAACACGAACTGCTGCGAAACGGTTATTAGCAGTGGGACTAGGGGCACGCTCACCTCTAGCCGCCTTCCTCTGACGCCACGGCGCCAAGGTGCAAGGGTCGACTGGTGCCGTCAGAGGATCACTTGGAAGGTGGAACGGCGCGCCGTGGTCTTGAGCGATGACAGCAGGTTCTGCCTGCACGCAAGTGACTGGTCGTTTGCACGTACGACGTAGCTGAGCGCTGCCTCGTAGAGTGCATTTGGCCAACACACATTGGTCCCACGCCACGCCATATGGTCTGTGCTACGGTAAGCTACGACTCTGGTCTCTGTGGAGGGGACGCTGACGAGCACTCGGCACGTGCAGAACGTTGTTAGACCTGATCTTTTGTCCTCCTTACAACAGTAAGGTGACGGGTTGTTCCAACAGGATAATGCCAGCACATGCACTGCCTTGCAACTTAACGTGCTCCGCAAGTCGTGCAGTAACTTTCGTGGCCAACACGATCTCCGGACTTGTCTCCAATCTAATAGGTGTGGGATATGATGGAACGAAAAGTGATTCGTGCGACTCTCTAGCCAACAACTCTTACAGAACTACGTGAACAGGTCGAGCAGGTGTGGAATAATGTATTTGAGGACAGAATTAGCCATCTGTGCGATCGACTGGATGCCAGAGTCGGTGCCGGCCGTGAAGGCTCCCCACGTACTAGTACGGGTGTTTCGTTTCGGCACCGGTCGATACCTGGCACCTCAGAACAGCTTGTGCTATTGATCTGTAATCATTTAATGTGCTCCATTTGCAGTGTTGCAGCAATACGTCGTGAGTGAATTCGAAATGTCTAAAAGGGGCTACTGAATTTTTCCGGGAGCGCATACCGTCACCACCTGCTGAGCGTGTACGCCGAGCACGCCTGCTGTTACACTTTTAAAATAGGACTTTCTGTATAAATACGTTTCTTCTGTACCTCCTTCAAACGATTCATCCACTATCCTCCACATTCCGGTAGGAAATAACGTTCTTATACTCGTACTTCTGTCCTGTAAACGGTTGATATTATTCTTATTTTCATGCTCTTCACTGTAGTTTATTTTTATAGCAATAATGTTATTTTCTCTTAGTGTTATCCACGGTGATAACACTTTATTTACACCAAATAGTGGTCTGATATAGTTTTGGCCCCTCTGGAAGCTCTTAATCAGCCACCGTGAAACTACTTTTATGTGTAATGACTGTATAATCGTTTGTAAATCGTTCTTTGCTGCCAAGTACAAGCTGTTTGTAAATGTCTTTATGTTGAAAAATGAGTTGGTAATTCTTAGATGAAATTTCGCGAATTTCAGACTGTCCGTGGTCATTATATACTGCTTCCGTGTATTTTCCCTCAATAGTACATGATTCCTTGATTCCTACGCTTGCTTTTATGTCTCCCTCAATAATCACTTCCTTCCTTCCTGAGATTTTGTCTACAGTCTCTCGGAGACTTGTCCAAAAAGCACCCTTCTCGTGGCCTTTTGCACGATTCGTGGATGCACATACTATAATAATCAAAACTTCGCTGCAGATTGTGTTATTTCAACCTTCACAATATGTTCGCTAATGAATTCTTAATTTGTGTTTCTTTTATTCCCTATTTTATTTATGATATTGGAAACTCCTGCTTTGGCCCTTACGGTTCTGGATACTCCAATACAAACGCGCAAAGCTCTTCTTCTCTTTGAAACGCTTGGTTTCGGAAAGTACGGTACAGTAATATACACTTTGCACATTGTTACATAGAAATGTCACGTTCGTTTTTTTTATCGATTGTTCGCCGTCCAAAGTTGCAATTTTTCTAAAGAGTATTATTGGTTTTTTTAGCATTTTATTGTTTTGTGTGAGTGAAAAACTGGTCCGCTAAACAACCCTGAACGCTTGGAGGACCGTGTAATTTAATTTCAGGGTTCTATTCCTGTAGCTTTTGATAAGCCGACATCGTACTACAAGAAAGCAGCTGCTAGTTTTGTTCGGCCCGAGATATTTTATTTGGCCTGTACCCATCATATGCGCCAGTTGGGGAGACGCCCAATGGGAGACTAACCAAATCCACAGGGGGTGACACCTGCTTGTATGTTTTGTTAAACTTGTTGTTAACCAGGAGTGAAAACGATGATTCCCACAGTAAGCATAACTTCTTACAGAACCCCTTGATGGCTAGGAACTAGTTGAAACCGTTCGCTGTAATAAAGCAAATTACTAGTGAGACTGGTGTCAATTAATTAATGTTGTCTCGCGGTTCTAGGCGCGCAGTCCGGAACCGTGGGACTGCTACGGTCGCAGGTTCGAATCCTGCCTCGGGCATGGATATGTGTGATGTCCTTAGCTTAGTTAGGTTTAAGTAGTTCTAAGTTCTAGGGGACTAATGACCACAGCAGTTGAGTCCCATAGTGCTCAGAGCCATTTGAACCATTTTTTGAATTAATGTTGTCTATTACTCAAGAAGTAGTTGATATCTCAGTAACCTAAACTGAATTCAAATTTAACATAACTTGAAAAATTGGCACATGTGGGAACGCCGGAAGAGACTTTCACAAATGATTTTTTTAAAATTATTTCCTTTATTTATTTATTTACTTCTAGAATGTGGCGGCATACTTTACATGGTTTGAATAAAAGTACAGTATATACAACATCCTTCACATACAAAGTTTGGAGATGTAGTGCAGTTTTAATACATCAATGCAGAATGTTACACCACAGCAGTGTATTTTCTCGAGTGCCAGTTGCTCGTGCGAGCGCGATAACTCAGCGCATTCTGAGTGAAATTCTCTCTTTGAGAGACGTCATTCGACTCCGCACGGGATCACTCTCACCGATGAAGAAAGACGATTAAGAAACGGACAGAAAAGAAAGTGCTTAGCGTTGCTGCCCCTAGATCACGGGTCGCGGGATCGATTCCTGGCCGGAATGTGTGTGTGTGTGTGTGTGTAGTCCTCTTCATTTCATGTCATCTTCATTATACATGCAAATCGCGGAAGTGGTGAAGAAGAAGAAATGATGGTCGGGCATCATTGGCCGACGCTCACCCGTCTGGGCTTTTCCGGCGACCAGGTGCAAGTTTTTCTGTCTGACGCTCCTGAGACTTCGCGTCTTTCTGATGAATATGAGATGAAATGATCAGGGGCTGAAGTTGCATGTGGTTCGAAGACTCGTACGTGCCAGGGGAATATCAGACATGGTCTCCCGGCCATTAATGCTGTACTAAAATTTCATTTCAGTTATTAGATTCTTGAGCGACTCTCTTGGACCGTTGAAATATTCATTCCACTTGGCGTCAAGCTAAGTTTGCAGTAGGCGAGAGGATAGCGCTAAGTCCCACTATCGTCGACCCAACGAACGTTAAATGACATATGTTGCGCTTTAGGTGAATCGTTGATGCAGTGATATTGCTACGTGCTGCCCGTCGTACATTATCTACGCACGCTTAATGTGGAACAACGTGTATGCAAACAGTTCTGCAGTTAATGGAAGCTTCAGTTCCACGCTGGGGCTGTGTGTCCCTGTGTCTCCAGTTCTCACCCTGACCATGCAGTATAACTACAGGTCACTTAATTTCCTCCCTCAAAGCAAGTTCCCGGCTGCAGTTCGGGAGAAGGTATTAATGTATTGTTTCCTCATTTCAGGTAAGCAGGCGTGCGCTGACTGTAATGTGAAGGTGGCTGACAGACTACTACATCCATACGTACGTACTACCATATCTGCTGCTCTAGTTTACGTATGTGCCTGCATGTAGCGAAAAAAAAAAGACACCATGAAGAAATTAGATCAGTTGGACAGAAATCGGTAGATATGATGTACATTTGCAGACAGAGAAATGATTACAATGTCAGAAAACTGGATGTTTTATTCAAGCGAAAGAGCTTCATAAACTGAGCAAGTCAATAACGCGCTGGTCCATCTCTTGCCATTATGCAAGCGGTTATTCGCCTTAGCATTGATTGATAGTCCGCTCCCCGGTAGCTGAGTGGTCATCGCGACACAATGTCAATCCTAAGGGCTCGGGTTCGATTCCTGGCTGGGTCGGAGATTTTCTCCGCTCAGGGACTGGGTGTTGTGTCGTCCTAATCATGATTTCATCCTCATCGACGCGCAAGTCGCCGAAGTCGCCTCAAATCGAAAGACTTGCACCAGACGAGCGGTCTGCCCGACGGAAGGCCCTCGTCACACGACATTTTTATTATTGATTGACAGATCTATTGGTTGCCCTTATGGGGGATAACGTGCCAAAGTCTTTCAAGTTGGCGCGTTAAATCGTCAAAATCCCGAGATCGTTGGAACGCCGTGTCCATAATGCTCCGAACGTTCTCAGATGGAGAGGGGTCCGTGAACCTTGCTGGCCATGGATGTGGTCGACGAAGCACGGTGCTGTCAAGGTGCCGCTTTGACAAGAAATGTCATCGCACGACACCACTTCTGTTCATCGGGGCCTATGACTGGCGACAATCAGGTTGGCACCCCACCGCCCTCTGGACGTCTCCAGACACGACTTCGCTGGTCATCGGGACTCACTTAGAAGCGGGACTCATCACTGGAGACAGTTCTACTGCAGGCCGAAGACGTGTCTGGAGACGCCCCGGACAATCGTGGAATACCAACCTGCCGCACAGCCAGACAACCAGCAGTTCTTTTCATAGCAGCAGAACTTTTTGTTGCCCTTCCTGGCAAGCTGTACCTGGGCTTACATTCCAGCAAGAAAATGCCCGCCCGCACACGACGAGAGTTTCTACTGCTTGTTTATGTGCTCGGCAAACCCCACCTTGGCCAGTCATGTTGCAGGATCTCTGCCCAGCTGAAAACGTTTGGAACATTACGAGCAGGGTCCTCTAATCGTCGCGAGATTTTGACGACCTAACGTGCCAATTGGGCAGAATTTCCCACGCTACCGTCCCAGGGCGGTCTTCAACAACTCCGTCAGTCAGTGCCAAGCCGAATAACTGCTTGTATTCGAGCCAGAGGTGGACCTGTGCGTATTGACTTGCTCAGTTTGCGAATCTCTTCTCTTGAGTAAATCATCCACATTTTCTGAAACTGTAGTCATTTTGTGTGTGTGTATACATGTACATCACATCTTCCGATTTCCGCCCCACTCGGGTAATTTCTTCGTGGTGGGTCATTTCTTGGTCGTAGAGTGTACTTCGTGATAAAGTCAGCTTTCTTCATTCCTTGACGACTGAAATGTAATATTTATACCTTTTCAGGTTTGTTCTGTTTATTGTTGTTTCTCACATTGCTGGAAATTTTTTCTGTTTTCCAACGTATCATAATTATAACTCGTGTAATAGCTAGATAATTAAAATACAACTCCTACTCAATTACTAGGTTGCTAATTGAAAAAACGTAACTTTCGATTCATGTAATGAAATTTTTAAGTTGGTATTATGTAGATGTTGGTTTAGCTGATGAAGTGCTAATTGGATGTTATCTTGACATTCTTACATTATTCATTTATCACGTGCTATTCGTAATACACTTAGATACTAATCTAAGATTATAATCTAACTTCTGGATACTTATCTGATTCCCTGTGAGGCAAACCAGAGACTGCGCTCTGTTAGTAGAACTCTTGGAAGCTGCAACAACTCTGCTAAGACTCTGGCTGCATTACGATTGTTCTCCCTCTTCTTGAGTACTGCGTGGACGGTATGGGATCCTTAGGAGACCCTATTGACGGAAGACATCGAAAAAGTTTAAAGAAGGGCAGACAGTTCGGAATTTTTCATGAAACAGAGTTACGGACGTTATAAGCGAGTTGGGGTGGAAGTGATGGAAGCAAAGGCGAGCTTCGGTATGTCGAGCGTTTTCAAAAGTTACAGCCGTCAGCTGTCCCCTCCGAATCGGAGAACATTTTGTTGAGTACCACTTGTTTAAGGAGAAATGACCATCGAAATAAAGATGAAGTAAAGTCTGTGGTGCAAGGACGCGGCCGAGCTACTGGACGGCTAAAAGCCGAGTGCAGTCTTTTCATGTCCTGCGGCGGTAGGGGGAGGGGGGGGGGGGGGTGCGGCGAGCCGACCGGTTTTTACTCCCAGGAAGATCCACGGTACTCACTTGGTACGAGGGTGATAAGAGGACCTAGATCGAGAAAAAACTCGGGCTCTGAACCCGCTACGTCCAGGGGCGGAGGCTGGTGCTGGGCTCGCCAAACCCCCAGCACCACGACCGTGGCAGTAAAGTAGAGAAATGGGAGCTCGCGCGTAATGATCCAGCTGCTCATTTTTACCTCGTGCTACTCGAGAGTGGAACGGTCGAGAGATGTTGCGAAAGCGACTGTATGAACACACTGCCCAAAAGCTAATTGTGAAGTGTAGGACATCGTCTTGGTGCAGAACCGCTGCAGATTATCCCCGCATTGTTCGGCGATTTTTTTTAAAGAAGTAATAAACCAAGCATGAAGTATTGTGCTATAATTACAGTTTACATTTTGGTTCCGAATGTAAACTGAAACGGAAACTGATGTCGTCAGACATACGATCACACCGCCGCCTGACAGATCGATCCGCCGGCTGCGATTCTCTCGATAAACGGAACAGAAGAACGGCTGTGTTAGCCAAAGAGTACAGAGCCAGCCGCAGTACTTTGTTCGCCGCTAGGCCACTTTTCATGTGCAGCAGGAGAGTAGTGCAGTTGTGCCAGTCTAAAGCCGCGCTCAGTGGTCAGCCAGGGCCGATGTTAGTCATCGTCTGCAGTTCAGTCATTGCTGCCGTCAAGTCTTTGTAGCTCCGTTCCAAGTTAGTCTTCAAATTCACCGGATTCGACATTAAAGATTACGAGAGATTAATTCGTTACTGCAAGATTTTTGACTTGTAAATTATGTCATTCCACAGACGCTTAGTCTAGTCGCGTCTTCTATAATTGTCAACCAACTCATCATGGACTACAGCAAAGTTAAGTAATAAATACTTTCTTATTCTGTACTCCTGGTAATTAATTGTGTTTTCCTGTTGCAGCTACCAAGCAGTCTTGGCATAGTAGAACCCACTTTTGCTCCTCCTTGGCTACCTCCTATTTGCCACCTCATGTTGATGGACTCTGTTATGGCGGAAGATCGAGAGCCGTCAGAAACAGAAAAAGATTGCAGAGTTGTTTATCCGATACTGAACCGAAAGCAAGTAATACGAAATAGTGCCCTCTAAGCGTGATCTTATAAACACGTTATCATTGAAAGTAATGCAGTGAGCTTAGAAGTCTGCCATGTAGCTTGTTTTCTAAATACAGGACCAGTTTCTGGTGGATTATTCTTAAACTAATGCTTCGTGCAGTCTCGAGTCGGCATCAAGCTAGATAATCGGCAGCTTGCTGTGCTTGGCAAACTCCAAACTCGCTTGAGTCTCTCACTAGACGTTATGCATTAGACGTTACAGCCTGGTCCCCGTCAGATTGGAATGAGCGTAGATGAGCAGAAGCGGGGATCCTGCGTTGTTGTTCTAGGTAAGGCTCCAGTGGAGGTGGCGTGCAGGCCGATGTGGCCGAGCGGTTTCAGGCGCTCCAGTCCGGAACCGCGGTGCTGCTACGGTCGCAGGTTTGAGTCCTGCCTCGGGCAGGGATGTGTGTGATGTCATTAGGTTAGTTAGGTTTACGTAGTTCCAAGTCTAGGGGACTGGTGACCTCAGATGTTAACTCACATAGTGCTTAGAGCCGTACGAAGTTTCTATTTATTTTAGGTGGCCTGCCGCTACCCCCCTCCACGTTGTCACAAAGTATCAGCCGTGTGTCTGTGTCGTGTGGGTGACTGCGACGAGTGCTTGTGCTGTGTGGTATTGAGTTAGTGTCATTACGGATGAGGAAAACGGAGAGTGGAAAGCCGTGCGGGCACACAGTTTTCTCCTCTCTGGCAGCACCAGTGCTGCTGCCGAGCTTAAAGGCTGCATTCGGCTGAAGGATCAGCGTCAGCAGTGTCTCGTGCCGTCGCTTCATGAAAGGATTCAAATTTAATACGGCGAGTTTGTTTAAAGTCCGGAGACCACGAAGTTTACGCTACCGCTTCTCCTCCCATTGCCGGCAAAAAACAGGGAGCGAAAATCTGACGTGACGCCAGGATTGGCACAGCTCGCAGGCGGGCGGTAGCGACGAAGGCGGACCACCACCTCCTCCGTACGCACAGTATTTCGTTTTCTCCGTACTTACAGTAGTTGGAGCTCAGACCCCGTCCAGTAGTTTTCTGAACGCGTGAGTCGGAATTCCCCAACAAACTCGAGAAGAATCGCGTTTGAAGATTAGATCGCTTCCGAGCGCTGTTAGTATACAGCATTTCTGATGTATTTTCATAGTCGTCGTCGGCTTAGTGCGTAACGCGAAATTCTGGTGTTCATAAAGCTGCCGGTTCGAACCTTTTGATCTAAACTTCATATCCATTAACAAACAGAAATGTTAGTTTAGAAGTATTGAATCATTTCTCTTGTCTAGATACATAAATCCAGCTCCACTGCTCGCATCTTCCCGTGTTTTAGGATTAATCTCAGGAATGGCAATTGAATCTCAATGTAGACAAGTGTAATGTGATGCGAATACATAGAAAGATAGGTCCCTTATCATTTAGCTACAAAATAGGTCAGCAACTGGAAGCAGTTAATTCCATAAATTATCTGAGAGTACGCATTAGGAGTGATTTAAAATGGAATGATCATATAAAGTTGATCGTCGGTAAAGCAGATGCCAGATTGAGATTCATTGGAAGAATCCTAAGGAAATGCAATCCGACAACAAAGGAAGTAGGTTACAGTACGCTTGTTCACCCACTGCTTGAATACTGCTCAGCAGTGTGGGATCCGCACCAGATAGGGTTGATAAAAGAGATAGAGAAGATCCAACGGAGAGCAGCGCGCTACGTTACAGGATCATTTAGTAATCGCGAAAGCGTTACGGAGATGATAGATAAACTCCAGCGGAAGACTATTCAGGAGAGACGCTCAGTAGCTCGGTACGGGCTTTTGTTAAAGTTTCGAGAACATACCTTCACCGAAGAGTCAAGCAGTATATTGCTCCCTCCTACGTATATCTCGCGGAGAGACCATGAGGATAAAATCAGAGAGATTAGAGCCCACACAGAAGCATACCGACAATCCTTCTTTGCACGTACAATACGAGACTGGAATAGAAGGGAGAACCGATAGAGGTACTCAGGGTACCCTCCGCCACGCACCGTCAGGTGGCTTGCGGAGTATGGATGTAGATGTAGATGTAGATGAACTACTGTACGAATTTGGTACAGTTTTTACTGATACGGATACTGATTTACGAGGAACGTTTCAGCATATAATTTATACTAGTGACTGCATGAAAACTACGCCGTTGCCACCTGACGATTATTGGCACCACTCGTGGGGTCCACATCTCCGCGCAGCGCGCCAGCGCTCAGCTCCGTTCCACGTACCGGTAACACGAGTAGCGCGTTTGTCGCGGCGCGGCCAGTGTTTTCGCGTAGTATTCGTTTGGCCACTTTTAAATTAAGCTACGTTGCGTGCACATCACTGTATAACACGAATTGGGCCAACCGAAAACCATCACTGAAGGACAAGCTGAGTTTCGCACGAGTGTTGCTTTCTAAAACCGTGTTGATTCGTGGACGGAAGCTTTCCGGTCTAAAGGAAATTTACTGTGTTTGGACCGAGAATATGTTCAAAAATTCTGCAATAAACCAATGCTAAGGATATTGGACTGCACTTTCGCGCTTCCGTTCTATCGCCCTTCTTATAGGCAGAAGTCACCCGTGCTTTTTTCCAGTCACTTGGGACATTGCACTGGGCGAGAGATTCGCGTTAAATGCAAGCTAAGTACAGGGCCAGTGCTTTCGAGTACTCCTCCTAAAACCGTATTGGGGTTCCATCCGGACCTGGTGACTTGTCTCTTTCAGTTGTTTCCTTGCGGTAGGGACACTCATTACTATGTGGTCCATATGAGAGTCTGTGCGATGGTCGGACAACGGTATGTTTGAACAGTCCTCCTGCATGAATAATTTCTTAAACGCTTCGGCTTCCGTTTTGCTTCAACTGCCACGCCAGACTGGACAACGAGTGAGTGGCTGGAAGCCTTAGACCCGCTTAGCGACTTTATGTAAGACCAGAATTTTCTCGGGTTCTCTGCCAGGTGTGCTAAGATGTGACGGGGATGGCCGTTGTGTACTTCGCGCATCGGCCTTTTCACAGTCGCACGAGTCTCTACTAAACTTTGCCTATCTTCATTTTACTGTCTCATGTGAACCGAGAGTGCAAAAGGATTTGCTTCCTCAGCATTTTCCGAATTTCATTGTTAAACTACTTTTGAGTCTTTTCCGTCCTTAACCCACATACTAGGGACATACTTGTCCAGAGTACGATTTACAACCTGTTTAAACTTTGCTCTTAATTCCTCTTCGTGCATTATTCTGGAACTAAGTGGTTTGAGTTCACTGTGTGAGTGAGATGCTGAAGTTCGACGTGTGCTGTTTCTGGTTGACACGCTCTCCTGGCCTTCTCGACTGATTTATCAACTTTCGTAACCATAGTCGCCATATCATGATCACTAACACCTGCCTCCATTCTGAAGCCGTTGCTAAACTCCGTCCTGCTTGTAGCTGCAAGGTCCAAAATATTTCCATTGCACGAGTGCTGCCGAAGTAGCTGCTCAAGCCTGTTTTCAGGAAACGTTATCAAAAGAATTTCGGAAAATATTAAAAAACTAAAAACCGGCCTCGATTGCGAAAAAAGCACCTAGTGTTAAGTGTTAACCCAGGTTTCGGCGTAGATAACTACACCTTCTTCAGAACAACAATAAAACCCACAAGTGCCTAAGAGGACCTTTGTCAATGATTAAAAGAACACCATAGCTATACATTTATAAACGAAAAAGAAAGGGAAAACACAAACAGTACACATGCACAAAGTCAAAACCACTACTTAATGGTGTACGCCCCACCTCACACCGGCCTATGTTCGGTGGGCCATGACCTGCCATAAACTGCAGCTACAAACGGTCGCTCACTTAGAAGCCTGACCCGCTATCTATGCACATGCGCAAGACAAGGGAAGTTACTTGAATGCGCATACAAATACGAGAAAGCTTATACATGGGTCTGGGCTAAATAGCCCATATATTCCCAACCGTGGATCAATGTATATCAAAAAATGAAATGGATAGAACAAGAGACGAGCTAAATAGGAGATGAAACCTAAAAATAACCACACACGGTTGCTTAAGCTAGTAAAGAAACATATATAAAGCTACCTATGACAATAGGAGGAACTCTTAAAAACTATACCTAAAGCCAGTAGTTAGCCTTGGGGGGGGGGGGGGGGGAGGGGGGCCTGAAGGGACGTAATGTAAAGACGTGGTAACAAAAATATACGGATAAAACGTGAAGTGTTGAAAAAATGTTCAAATGTGTGTGAAATCTTATGGGACTTAACTGCTAATGTCATCAGTCCCTAAGCGTACGCACCACTTAAACTAAATTAGCCTAAGGGCAAACACACACACACACACACACACACACACACACACACACACACACGCCCGAAGGGGGACTCAACCCTTCGCCGGGACCAGCCGCGTGAAGTGTTAAACGGGCTAAAATCACCTTCATCGTAAAAGGAAAATGAGGATAAAAAGAATGAAGATGAACAGCTTGACCAGTCGCGCTCGCCAATCAGCGCGCGCATGTGATCATCATCAGATTTACAAGTACGAAGAACAAAGTAAAGGCGCAAAACTTTCAAAAAAATTTCTATTACTTAGTAGGAGTTGGTCATTGAGGATATTGTCTTTAACATGTTGCAGATGCTTAAAGATGTGCATTTCTTCCAAAACATCCAGTTTTAAGCCCTTAATCTCGGTATGAAGTACCTCGATATTAATTTCTGTACCCCCTGCAATGAATACATAGACGTCCCAATCTGTACTCGTAGGTGAAAATCGCCTCCACCTAGTATTGCATGATCCATAGTATTGACGCGCTACTGGCCGTAGACTTCTTTTGAATGGCTCTGAACTGCCACAGCGCTATCAGGTGTCCGGTAAAAACATTCAAGAATTAACTTGGTTTCAGCGAGACCTGTTATATGCGACCACATAACTTGAACGTCGCACTCAAATTCGACCTCGATAGACATTTTTGTCATTTGCAATCAATACTCCCCCTCTTATATCGTATAATCTGTCTGTACGATATTGCTAAACCGCGTGTGGTGATTGACGTCGCTGGCTTCGGTGTTCGAGGTGTAGCTTTGTGGCTTGTGAAATTACAGGTGGCGAGAAATGTGATCGTGTCCAAGTCTATCAGCTCCAGTTCTGATTGACAGGAGGCACGCAGATTCACATCGCGGTAGGTATGTTACACCTCCAGCACTAGTAAACTGGTTGTACTTACAGTTGTTGATGGCCCACTACTGAAATTTGGAGCAATTTGCTGAAGGATGGTGCTTCAGGCACGTTGAAAGATTCTCTTCAATCGCCATTGGTCCCATTTTTTGTATCTTTTTTCCAGTCGCAGCGATCTCGGAGATTTGATGTTTTACCGATTTCCTGATATTTACGACACACTCGTGAAATGGTCGTACGGGAAAATCCCCACTTCATCGCTGACTTGGAGATGCTGTGTCCCATCGTTGGCACGCACGTTCAAGCTAACTTAAGCGTTGATAACTTGCCGTTGTAGCAGCAGTAACCTAACAGATGCGCCAGGCGTTACCGGCGGCATCGACGTATTCTACTTGTTTACATATTTCTGTATTTGAATACGCGTGCCTAAACCAGTTTCTTTGGTGCTTCAGTGTATGTCATTTTTTTCCAGTCGAAAGTAGGAACTACATTGCGGACGTCTTTCGTGAAGTGGTGTCGCAAAACAACATTGAGTTTTTCAGCTTTTATTTTATCGAAATTCTTCCAATCCATATGTGGCATACAGAAAACCAGTGCTTCTAAGAAATACGAAATTAAGATAACCTGGAAATGCCTAAATAAGGCAAAACGCGTATTTGAAAAAAAAAAAAAAAACTAAAATTGCAACCAAGACTGTTTTTAACCAATACTTTTATTTTATCATCTAGCTTTCCTGTGTCGTCCACTCAGGCTACTTGCTTTACTTAAGACCGATCATTTTTGGAGTGTGTTGTGGAAAATGTGAAAATTGTAGAGGAAGAGCACCTCGATGTCGTCCGAGACGCAATGTCTGAGGAGCACTTCCTGGGCGAAGACCAGTGTTGAAGCTGGCTTCCGAGAGGGAATTCCGCGCCCTGGTGGACGACCAGGAGCGAAAGCGGAAGCCACTTCGAACTACGTCAGACGGAGGCGGTGCCCATTTATAGAGTAGTCGGGTCCTCGACGGTGTTCATAAACGTGTATGGCGCTATAAAAAGACCGGCTCGTTAGAGCAGCGCGCTATTCGTGTACCGAAGCATTAGCCTTAGCTCGGAAGCGAACGGCCACCCAGCCCCGATCAATAAGGGAGCGACCACTTGATCGAGGCGGGCAGGCGTTGATCCGGCGTGCGGCCGAGTCCACGTGTTCCGAGCGTAAACAACAGCACGGGCCGCAGCCTGGCGCTCACTCGGCTGACGGTGGCAGCGGACACAGCTGGCGCGGCGCGGCGCTCCCACTTGGCCGCCGTCCTCGTATCTCACTTGTGGAAGTTGTAAGGTGCCGCTTACGCGAGAAAGACATTTTTACCAGTTTTAATAAATTATTGTTCTTTATTGATGTATTCACGATAGTTAGGAAGTGCTGTAGTCCGTAGCCGGCCATGAACCGGAGAACATTTCCCACGCTGGCTGGCTAGGTGACGAAGCGACCAGATGTCGCGCGTAGTGGGGTGGGGTGGGGCTCGGCGCTGGACCGTAGCCTGGGAAATGCACGTGACGGGAAGTACCGCCATCTCGGCGCCAAAGTCACCGATTTTGTTTATTTATATTTAATAATTGAAGTCATTTATGACAACATGAATACTAGGAGGAGCCTCTGCATGTTTAAAACTATTTATCATCATTTTGCCTCGTTACAATTCACACATTCACACCTGTTCATTAACAAATGCATATCTTAGCAAGTACGAACTTGATCGGAAGTCCACGAACTGTGACGAAACTAGTAAGAGATACGGACTGCGCGCCAAAGTCGGCAGTCGGCGTTAATAGCTCTTCCTGTCTTGTTCGGTGGTAGCCATGCTCTCGGTTACGAGTAGTTTGTGACATGAGTATTTCATTATTGATCTACTAGGAATAAAATGATATTGTTGTTGTTGTTGTTGTCTTCAGTCCTGAGACTGGTTTGATGCAGCTCTCCATGCTACTCTATCCTGTGCAAGCTGCTTCATCTCCAAGTACCTACTGCAACCTACATCCTTCTGAATCTGCTTAGTGTACTCATCTCTCGGTCTCCCTCTACGATTTTTACCCTCCACGCTGCCCTCCAACGCTAAATTTGTGATCCCTTGATGCCTCAAAACATGTCCTACCAACCGATCCCTTCTTCTAGTCAAGTTGTGCCACAAACTTCTCTTCTCCCCAATCCTATTGAATATCTCCTCATTAGTTACGTGATCTATTCACCTTATCTTCAGTATTCTTCTGTAGCACCACATTTCGAAAGCTTCTATTCTCTTCTTGTCCAAACTAGTTATCGTCCATGTTTCACTTCCATACATGGCTACACTCCAAACAAATACTTTCAGAAACGACTTCCTGATACATAAATCTATATTCGATGGTAACAAATTTCTCTTCTTCAGAAACGCTTTCCTTGCCATTGCCAGTCTACATTTTATATCCTCTCTACTTCGACCATCATCAGTTATTTTACTTCCTAAATAGCAAAACTCCTTTACTACTTGAAGTGTCTCATTTCCTAATCTAATTCCCTCAGCATCACCCGATTTAATTTGACTACATTCCATTATCCTCGTTTTGCTGTTGTTGATGTTCATCTTATATCCTCCTTTCAAGACACTGTCCATTCCGTTCAACTGCTCTTCCAAGTCCTTTGCCGTCTCTGACAGAATTACAATGTCATCGGCGAACCTCAAAGTTTTTATTTCTTCTCCATGGACTTTAATACCTACTCTAAATTGTTCTTTTGTTTCCTTTACTGCTTGCTCAATATACAGATTGAATAACATCGGGGAGAGGCTACAACCCTGTCTCACTCCTTTCCCAACCACTGCTTCCCTTTCATGCCCCTCGACGTTTATGACTGCCATCTGGTTTCTGTACAAATTGTAAATAGCCTTTCGCTCCCTGTATTTTACCCCTGCCACCTTTAGAATTTGAAAGAGAGTATTCCAGTCAACATTGTCAAAAGCTTTCTCTAAGTCTACAAATGCTAGAAACGTAGGTCTGCCTTTTCTTAATATTTCTTCTAAGATAAGTCGTAAGGTCAGTATTGCCTCACGTGTTCCAACATTTCGGAATACAAACTGATCCTCCCCGAGGTCCGCATCTACCAGTTTTTCCATTCGTCTGTAAAGAATTCGCGTTAGTATTTTGCAGCCGTGGCTTATTAAACTGATAGTTCGGTAATTTTCACATCTGTCAGCACCTGCTTTCTTTGGGATTGGAATTATTATATTCTTCTTGAAGTCTGAGGGTATTTCGCCTGTCTCATACGTCTTGCTCACCAGCTGGTAGAGTTTTGTCATGACTGCTCTCCCAAGGCCGTCAGTAGTTCTAGTGGAATGTTGTCTACTCCGGGGGCCTTGTTTCGACTCAGGTGTTTCAGTGCTCTGTCAAACTCTTCACGCAGTATCGTATCTCCCATTTCGTCTTCATCTACATCCTCTTCCATTTCCATAATATTGTCCTCAAGTACATCGCCCTTTTATAAACCCTCTATATACTCCGTCCACCTTTCTGCCTTCCCTTCTTTGCTTAGAACTGGGTTGCCATCTGAGCTCTTGATATTCATACACGTGTTTCTCTTCTCTCCAAAGATCTCTTTAATTTTCCTGTAGGCAGTATCTATTTTACCCCTAGTGAGATAAGCTTCTACATCCTTACATTTGTCCTCTAGCCATCCCTGTTTAGCCATTTTGCCCTTCCTGTCGATCTCATTTTTGAGACGTCTGTATTCCTTTTTGCCTGCTTCATGTACTGCATTTTTATATTTTCTCCTTTCATCAATTAAATTCAATATTTCTTCTGTTACCCAAGGATTTCTAGCAGCCCTCGTCTTTTTACCTACTTTATCCTCTGCTGCCTTCACTACTTCATCCCTCAGAGCTACCCATTCTTCTTCTACTGTATTTCTTTCCCCCATTCCTGTCAATTGCTCCCTTATGCTCTCCCTGAAACTCTATACAACCTCTGTTAGTGTATCCATGTCCCATCTCCTTAAATTTCCACCTTTTTGCAGTTTCTTCAGTTTTAATCTACAGGTCATAACCAAAAGATTGTTTTCAGAGTCCACATCTGCCCCTGGAAATGCTTTACAATTTAAAACCTGGTTCCTAAATCTCTGTCTTACCATTATGTAATCTATCTGAAACCTTTTAGTA
Organism: Schistocerca gregaria; assembly: GCF_023897955.1. NCBI lineage: Eukaryota > Metazoa > Arthropoda > Insecta > Orthoptera > Acrididae > Schistocerca > Schistocerca gregaria. Next base: position 76,712,075 of record NC_064927.1, read on the forward strand.
TCTCCAGGCTTCTTGCATGTATACAGCCTTCTTTTATGATTCTTGAACCAAGTATTACCTAAGATTAAGTTGTGCTCTGTGCAAAATTCTACCAGGCGGCTTCCTCTTTCATCTCTTTGCCCCAGTCCATATTCACCTTCTACGTTTCCTTCTCTCCCTTTTCCTACACTCGAATTCCAGTCACCCATTACTATTAAATTTTCGTCTCCCTTCACTATCTGGACAATTTCTTTTATTTCATCGTACATTTCTTCAATTTCTTCATCATCTGCAGAGCTAGTTGGCATTACGGCATTATAAATGTTAACTTCGAGTAAATAGATACCCTGAAATTGATCGACAGCAATTTCAGATAATTAGCTTTTACCGACAGAGGCATCCAATCCGCCAAATGAAGAATCTGCACGGAACGACATTTAGGAATTTACTAGAGCTGCATCGCGGTCAGGTAGGAGGAAATTCGACGACACGATTCACCAAGGCGGACCAAGGAAGTACCGACTTACACTCGCACATTCCGGGTGGAAATGCTGACTAGTTACTCTGTACGCCACATATACCACCCTCTACGGACTTGCGGCTAAGCTGAGTAATAACAGTATCAGTTTAGATGTGAGGGTATCTTGCAAAGTGTTTCAGCGGAATTCACTGTAGCGTTAACTTAGCAGTTTTTATTTACGTCACTTCCCGTACGTCATTTACATAAGTTTTTGCCTTCAGAAGTATTCTCACAATTGTTACCTTTGATGATACGGATTCGGTTAGGACCTTAAAGAATCTTTCATAAAAGATTACTTTCATCGCGCTTCGTCCAGTTCCCTGCCGAGATCAGGCCATTCAGTTTGTCGTCAAAGATGAAACGTTTCTTTTTTCCGTGCCCCGTACGAGGGCGATGGCATACTGAAAAGTAAGGTCTCCGAACTTTTTATTTCACGATTGAGGCATTAGATGTCAATTACTCTGTCAACATTCCCGCTTCACTCCGTGTTCAGGCCACGAGTGGCCTACCGGGACTATCCGACCGCCGTGTCATCCTCAGTGGAGGACGCGGATAGGAGGGGCGTGGGGTCAGCACACCGCTCTCTCGGTCGTTATGATGGTATTCTTGACCGAAGTAGCTCCTCAATTGGCATCACGAGGCTGAGTGCACCCTGAAAAATGGCAACAGCGCATGGCGGTCTGGATGGTCACCCATCCAAGTGCCGACCACGCCCGACTGTGCTTAACTTCGGTGATCTCACGGGAACCGATGTAGCCACTGCGGCAAGCCACATTCCCGCTTCGCTAACGCAAATAACAACACTGTGCCGCTACAAAGCTCCGAATTGTAGCGTGTTACGTGGCGGTCGGCAGCGTAACTATGTCGGTACGTGACAGACGCTCAAGTAAATGAAAGCGCGAATTGAAAGAGCTAGCCAACACATGGAGCACTGTCTCCTTCAGCATGACAATGCCCGACCAGCCACGATCGCTGCGACATCTGCAGCAGTCCAACGCATTCAGTCGTCCTCCATGCTGTTCCGAGTGGGCGCCATCCAATTTTCATCTGTTCACGAAGCTTCAAGAACACATTCGAAGACTTCACTGTGATAGTGATGAAGCGGTGCAGTGGCTCCATCAACAAAGTCTACAGTGATGGTATCAGCAAACTGGTTTCTCGTTCTGAGAAATGTGTTCGTCTCCAGGGTGGTTAAGTTGGGATATAAATAGGTAGCCACGAAACATAGAGATGTAGATTGTTAACAAAGTTTCCTTCATCCAAAGAGCTGTAAGAGTTTCGACATAAAAAATTGGAGGCATTACTCTTCAGCACGGCCTCGTATCTCCCGTGGCGATGACGACCGCAGAAAGGTTTCCTCGGCGGTGTGTGGCTGGCGAGACGCACGGCTTCACTGATAGAGTCGGAAACGTATACAGGCGGACGTGGATTCATTTTCTGCCCTGTCACACTATTAAATCAGAATGCAGCCTAGCTTTCACCCGCGACTCAGGTTTAATTTAACTGCTTCGTCAGTGCTGCAAAGCCAACAATGAAAGCCCCGCAGCTATCTAACTGCAGTATGAAGATTCCGACGTATGAACCCTGTACTAGAATGTGTACGCTACAAATACTCTGTGCAGGGTGTCCGAAAAGTCTTTCCCTGATTACATAAACTGATAACTCAGGCTAGAAGTAAGATACAAATATGGAACTGGTGTCTAATTGTTTACAAACTATCAAAGCTTTTTCACACACCAGTAAACTTCTACATGAGCACCCTTGGCAGCACGTAGCACATCTAGGCGATATTCAATTTGCGTCCACACGTTAGGCAACATCACTGGAGGGATCGATTCAACGACTGTGGTTAGCCTTTGCCGCAGGGTCTCAACATCTGGTACACGTGTTCGGTAGACCTCGTCCTTGACATAACCCCATAAAAAAGAAGTCTAATGGGGTTATGTGGAGGCCAAACCGTTGGCACATCACGACCAATCCATCGCCCAGGAAAGGTTATTATCGAGATAGGCACGGACGTCCAAACCCCAATGAGGCGGTGCACCGCCTTTTCGAAACAAGTCATCGGGGTGATACTGAAGCAGCTGAGGAACAGCATACAATTGCAACATGTCTAGATACACTGCAGATGTGATGGTAGCCTCAGCGAAGAAGAATGGCCCGATAATTCGATCGTGCAATAGCGTGCACCGAACATTCACCTTTGTGGACTGCCTCAAGTGCACTCCATGTCCTCGCCAGGTGGTTGTGAACCCCAAATGCGCACATTATGGCGATACACTACTCCACTGACGAAAAAGGTCGCTTCGTCGGAAAAGGCAATTGGTCTGACATAACCATCATCGTCCTCGATACGTGATAGCATTTCGATCGCAAAGTCGTATCGATGTGTACTGTCATTGGGGAACAAGGCCTGGACGATTTGCACTTTGTATGCACGAAGCGATAAACGTTTTGTGTAAAATGTCACGAAGAGTGTTTTTTGGCATCTGTAATTCACGTGAGGCCCTGCGCACCGATTTCTTCGGACTTGGCAGAAAAGACTGCCTTACAGCTTCCACCCTGTCTGCTGAGGTCCTCGGTCGACCAGACCGCGGAAGGTCAGCAACCAATCCTGTAGTTGTGTAGTCCCGGGGCACACCTCGGCTAATATGCTGAGTCAGAATTGGATCTTTGGGGCTGTCGCCCCCTCGCGCTGCACGGTCTCTCAGCCCGCTGCGCTCGCGTGCCAGCCTGGTCTGCGACCTTGCGCGGGCCGCCTGCACGCCGCTGCATACGTGTGCGGCCAGGTAGCGCGGTGTCATGGCTGCCGCTGCAGGAATAGGAATAGGAATACCCGCCCTGCCGGCCGCTATCGGGCGAGTACTCCCGAAACACAGACACGTGTACGTCCCGCCATCCACCTACACCAGCTACTAGCCAAGCAGTCTAAGGCGCTGCAGTCATGGACTGTGTGGCTGCTTCCGGCGGAGGTCCGAGTCCTCCCTCGGGCTTGGGTGTGTGTTTGTCCTTAGGATAATTTAGGTTAAGTAGTGTGTAAGCTTAGGGACTGATGACCTTAGCAGTTAAGTCCCATAAGATTTCGCACACATTTGAACATTTTTTTTGACACCAGCTACCTGTCATCTTGCAGTCACTGTACTTAGTGTGAACAAAGCGCGGAGTGTTAACCAGTTTCCTACTGGGAATGCTCTACCCGAGCTCATGTGATGCTTGTTACTACACAGAAATCCAAGTTCAACCCAAACACTCACCCAGGAACCTGAATCGTGAGTACAATAATAAACTTGAAAGCGGAAGTTATACCTAACTCGCTGAAAGTGATCAATAAACTGAAGGACTTGAGTACCTGACACAGTGGTAAGCCAGGACAAATGATGCACTCATGGGTCACCTAAACAAGGAAAAGATATCCTATATTCACTCCGTGCAATACAATTGGTGTCGAGTACACGAGAAACTTCTCAATTTAATTACCAGATGTGATGAAGACATGTCCTGTAGATCCTGATCTGATACGCGTGGTGGCTCTTCTGACGATGTTGCATCTAAGACGCTTGTCCACCTCGGTAGCTGCAGCACCAGTGCGGCAGACTGCTAAGCGAAGGGGCCCGCGTGCGATTCCCGAGCGGTCGGAGATTTTCTCCACTCGGGGCTGTGTGTTGTGTTGTCCTTACCTTCGTATCGTCGTCACTAAATGGTTCAAATGGCTCTGAGCACTATGGGACTTAACATCTGAGGTCATCGGTCCCCAAGAACTTGGAACTACTTAAACCGAACTAACCTAAGGACGTCACACACATCCATGCCCGAGGCAGGATTCGAACCGGCGACCGTAGCGGTCGCCTGGTTCCAGATTGTAGCGCATAGGACCGCGCGGCCTCCTCGGCCGGCTCGTCGTAACAGACACGAAAATAGCCTGCATGGCGTCACATCACGTGCCTAAGTCCACGTAACGTCGTACCAGGGTACGCCTGCCCCTAATAATTCCTCTGAATTCTCGTAACCCTCTGTCTTATAGTCTTTCCAATGTTGAGATGGTTGTATGAGGACGACCCGAAAACCAATAAATTAAAGTGAAAAAGGGTCAGACACTTACGACAGAATTTTCCTTGCGTACAGTCGTTTACCCATAGGACAGGAACTAATTAATGAGTCTCTATTTGGCTTGCGGTTCGATTTTTCACCTTTTACTCAAGAACAATTTTTTCTTTTGAGAATAATTTATCTTGCCTTTGCCACTTCGCATTTGATATCCTCTCTACGTCGCTGAGCGCCAGTTATTTTCATACGCAAATAACAAAACTCATTGACGGCTTTATGTCTCTTTCTGATTCTGTCATTTAGTTCGACTGCATCCTATTACTCTTTTGTTGACGTTCATTTTAACCTCTTTTTTGCTACATTATTCATTCCGTTCAAATGATCTTCTACGTCCTTTGCTGTGTATGACAGAATTACAATACCATAATCATATCTCTAAGTTTTTGTTTCTTCTCTCTGGATGTTATTTCCCTTTGCAGTGTTTTTCCTTGTTCACTTTACCATTTGGCATCTATTAAATTATTTACAGGACAGAGAGAGCAATCTTGTCTTACTCCTTTCACAACTACTACTTCCCTTTCATGTGCTTCGACTTATGCGTTTGCAGTCATGTTTCTGTGCAAGTTGTAGATAACCTTTCGCTCTGTTTCTTTTTTTTTTCACTTTTCGTTGTTACTAGGTGATAATTAAAACCTTTCTGGAGTAACAAGAGGTTTATCACCTCGAAAAAAAAGTCTTTGTAATTTTTTGTTCGCTTGGAGGCTGTAAGCACTGGTATTCGCGGCGCCCCTGTATTAGCCCGCCGCTAAAGCAGCCACTACAACATGGCACAGCGCACTGGTCATGTGCCGCGCGGGATTAGCTGAGCGGTCTTGGACCTTGCAGTCCCGTACTGTGAGGCTGGTCCCGGCGGAAGTAGTGTGTAAGCTTAGGGACTGATGACCTTAGCAGTTAAGTCCCATAAGATTTCACACACATTTGAACTCGAACCTCCGAACTGGTAAAGTGCAGTACTGTGCGGTGGGTGATTCGTGAGTGGCAGCAGCGGAAATGTGGCGGCTGTGCCAGGGCAATCCAGATAGCGAATCAAATCTAGATATAAGCAATAATAATAATAACGCGGACAAAGCGGAGGCCTACATTTTACGTAGAATAAATGAAAATTGTTTGTAGCATCTCTTATTTTGAAACTGTGTATGTCTTGTTTTCAGGGTTTTCTCTGTAAGTAAATGTGAGATCACTTCAAATACTCAGGGTGCCTTACATGCGGCTACTGACACTGCAATTCATCCTCGCACAACCATCGACCTCGAAATGCTTTACACCTGAACACTTTTGACAGATTGTCTGATCCACGTTAAGACAAAAATTTATCCGCAGGTGTCTTTAAAAGCCAAATAATAGGGTTCAAATGGCTCTGAGTACTATGGGACTTAACATCTGAGGTCATCAGTCTTCTAGAACTTAGAACTACTTAAACTTAACTAACCTAAGGACATCACACACATCCATCCTCGAGGCAGGATTCGAACCTGCGACCGTAGCGCCAAATAACAGGGGTCCAGAACGAATCCAGCGGAGTGTGTGCTGATTTAAAACTTCCAGGCAGATTAAAAATACATGGGATAGATCCACTTGGCTGTGGCAAAGTTTTTTTCTCGGAAGTACCGTTTCTTCTAGGGGGTGTGAGGTATTCTGGAGAACTTCGTGAATTTTAGAACTTTGGAAACTCCGTACTGGCGGAAGTAAAGCTGCGAGGGTAGTTCGTGAGCCGTGTTTCCATGGATCATCCGGTAGAGCTCATGCCCGCTATAGGCGAAAGGTCGGTTTCGAGCCACTGTCCGGTACACAGCTTAAATTTTCTAGAGAAGTTTCAAATAATCAACCGTAGGTGTTCCAATACTCGTATCCGAATACGAGCGTGAACATTTATTAGTAACTCATAGTAGACGAATGATTTTAGTGCAGCATCTAAAGGTTATAGTGCACGAAGTGATTCATCATGTAAAGAAGCGGGAAACCCGCATTACATTGATATTGGATAAATTTTCGGAGTAGTCGTACGCTCTCGCGGCCGCAGTCGCGCGTGACGGGTTGCATCCGCGGCCGCTGCGACCTGCGCCGGCGAGCCGTCTCCCCGATTGAATGGGACTCCCCCGGGAGCCGGTGCGAACCCCCCGCGCTGACGTCAGATGCGGGCCGGCGCTGACGTCACGCTATCTGCCGCGCAGCGCCGATACCGCCGCGTGACGTCACGCGCAGCCCGCCGCCGCGCTGCGGGATTTTGAAACGCAGGGCGCGGAAGGCGGCAGGAGCCGGGGGCGGCGAATGCCCTCTCGGGTTTGCAATTGTTGACTGAGGCCAAAAGCAACACTCCCCGCAACGCAGTACTTCCTGAGGAAACGTGGAAATCGTTTGCGCCTAATACGAAGGCATGTCGGATCGTTGCTACTGTCTACTTACTGAATCTACATATTGTACAGCGCTAGCCACTGAACAGTGGATGGTGGAGGGTACATGTACCAGTATTATTACCAGTTCTCTTTCCCGAGGGGAAAAAGGACAGTCTTATGCGTCTGTACGCGCCCTAATCTCATTATTCTCTCACGCTCCCAACGCGAGGTACACGATGGTGGCAGCATTGTGGTCGCTTAGGCTGCTTTGAATACGTGACGGAGGAAAAAAAAAAACAAAACAGAATACATAACTCGTACAAAAAATACGTCGATTTGCAGTTGGGTTTGGAGCATATAGTGTATTCAAACATTATGAATCACCTCGAAAGGAACGATTTATTGATACGTAATCAGCATGGTTTCAGAAAACATCGTTCTTGTGCAACGCAGCTAGCTCTTTATTCGCACGAAGTAATGGCCGCTATCGACAGAGGATCTCATGTTGATTCCGTATTTCTAGATTTCCGGAAAGCTTTTGACACCGTCCCTCACAAGCGACTTCTAATCGAGCTGCGGGCCTGTGGAGTATCGTCTCAGTTGTGCGACTGGATTCGTGATTCGCTATCAGGAAGGTCGCAGTTCGTAGTAACATACGGCAAATCATCGAGTAAAACTGAAATGATATCAGGTGTTCCCCAAGGAAGCGTCCTGGGACTTCTGCTGTTCCTGATCTATATAGATGACCTGGGTGACAATCTGAGCAGTTCTCTTAGGTTGTTCGCAGATGCTGTAATTTACCGTCTAGTAACGTCATCCGAAGACCAGTATCAGTTGCAAAGCGATTTAGAAAAGATTGCTGTATGGTGTGGCAGGTGGCAGTTGACGCTAAATAACGAAAACTGCGAGGTGATCCACACGAGTTCCAAAAGAAATACGTTGGAATTCGATTACTCGATAAATAGTACAATTCTCAAGGCTGTCAATTCAACTAAGTACCTGGGTGTTAAAACCACGAACAACTTCAGTTGGAAAGACCACATAGATAATATTGTGGGGAACGCGAGCCAAAGGTTGCGTTTCATTGGCAGGACACTTAGAAGATGCAACAAGTCCACTAAAGAGACAGCTTACACTACACTCGTTCGTCCTCTGTTAGAATATTGCTGCGCGGTGTGGGATCCTTCCCAGGTAGGATTGACGGAGTACATCGAAAGGGTACAAAAAAGGCAGCTCGTTTTGTATTATCACGTAATAGGGGAGAGAGTGTGGCAGATATGATACGCGAGTTGGGATGGAAGTCATTAAAGCAAAGACGTTTTTCGTCGCGGCGAGATCTATTTACGAAATTTGTCACCAAATTTCTCTTCCGAATGCGAAAATATTTTGTTGATCCCAACCTACATAGGCAGGAATGATCATCAAAATAAGAGAAATCAGAGCTCGAACAGAAAGGTTTAGGTGTTCGTTTTTCCCGCTCGCTGTTCGGGAGTGGAATGGTAGAGAGATAGTATGATTGTGGTTCGATGAACCCTCTGCCAAGCACTTAAATATGAATTGCAGAGTAATCATGTAGATGTAGAATAAAATCAGTTGTAAAACGGTGCTACTTGGCTGTCTGACGACCTGCGGTACACCAGGTAAAAAAGATGTAAATGTAGTGTGGCTAGGGCCTCCCGCCGGGTAGACGGTTCGGCTGATGCAAGTTCTTCGATTTGACGCCACTTCGGCGACTTGCGCGTCGATGGGGATGAAATGATGATGATTAGGGTTATTCCAGGTGTAGAAGTACGAAACCGGAATTTTCCTGTAGATGGAGCTAGCCTTCAGTGTAGGGCCCGAGACATCGCGTCTAATTCAAACTCGTAAACATGTCGAGTATTGTCTACTAACTACGATTCGCGAACAGTATTGTTATCATCTGAAGGAATCACATCAAATGCTTGTCGAAGCTTTCGGCTCATGCTCGTGGAAAAACACAGTTTTTCGAGTAGTTCAGAAAATTCAAAAGTGGTGATTCTGATGTGAGAAACGACGAGCGCGGGAACCACCGGAATCGTTCGAAGACAACGAATTGCACACCTCATTGATGAACATGATACACTCAACAGGAACTCACGGAACGATTGAATGTGACGCAGAAAACCGTTTCTCTTCGTTTGAAAGCTATGGGGAAGGTGAAGAAAGTGGGAAAATGGGTTCCGCATGAACTGAATGAAACAAGTAAATCGAAAGAGAACTTGTGAAATGCTGCTCGTTAGATACATCGAATAGTGCCAGGTGACGAAAAACGGAGGTATTTTGAGAATCCTAAGCGTCCTAAATCGTGGGTGACAAACCATCGACATTCACTAAAAGATCAAATCGCTTTGGAAAGAAGACAATGGTCAGTGTTTGGTGGGATCAGAAGGGTGTCATCTATTATGAGCTGCTAAAACCTGGTGAAGCCGTTAACACTGATCGTACCAACAAGAAATGACCGATTTAAATAAAGCATTATGTGAAAAACGACCGTAATAGGGAATAAGGCAACACAAACTCATACTGCTCCACGTTAATTCCCCATCACACAGCAAAATGGGTCAGGGAAACGATCGAGGCGTTCAGTTGGGAAATACTAGGGCATGGTGCTTATTCTCCAGACTTTGTTTCGTCCGATTATCATCTGTTTGCGTCACTGGGACACGATCTCGCTGAACAACGCTTCACTTCGTATGAGAATGTACGAAACTGGCTCGCTGACTGCTTCACTTCCAAAGAAGAACATCTTTTTTTCCCGGATGGTTCATAGCCTGCCGAAGAGGTGGGAGAAATGTATAAATAGCAATGTAGATTATTTTGAATAAAATATTGTTTATGAGTTGCAAATAAGTGGCGTGTAATTATTGCCTGCGCTGTTGTGCTTAGCGGGGCGCGCTCTAGTGGAAAAGTTGCGTACGCGCTGACTACGCGGAACTATGTACACAACACCCCCGTTAACCAAAGCGAGGTGGCGCTGGGCACCAGCCAGCCCCTGACGCTTCCGCCGTCGCCCTCTGACCACCGTGCAGCCGCGCTGGTGGAGGCAGCTGGACACGGCAGGCCGAGCTGGTGCTCCGCCACTAGTGGCGGCTCGCCACGCTCTGACCACCTCCGGTTCCTTTCGAGGGCGGGTTACACGTGCGAGCCCTTGTGCGACCGCGGCGCCGAGGGCTGTCTACCTTGGAAGGATTTACGGCCCGTAACTAACAGAAGAGTGCGGCAGCGGCTGGTGGACAGCGAGTAGTGGCGCTCGCCGGACGTCCTCCGTCCACATACTTCGGTGCTACATTTACGTTTTTTCCTCGTCTTTTCGTATAATCGTTGCATAAAACAGCCCTTCTCTAGATGTAACAACGAACCGTTTCAATGATCAAACATTCTCTGCATTTCACATGTTCGTAATTACGAGGGTGAGTCAAATGTTGTTGTTGTTGTCTTCAGTCCTGAGACTGGTTTGATGCAGCTCTCCATGCTACTCTATCCTGTGCAAGCTGCTTCATCTCCCAGTACCTACTGCAACCTACATCCTTCTGAATCTGCTTAGTGTACTGATCTCTCGGTCTCCCTCTACGATTTTTACCCTCCAAACTGCCCTCCAATGCTAAATTTGTGATCCCTTGATGCCTCAAAACATGTCCTACCAACCGATCCCTTCTTCTAGTCAAGTTGTGCCACAAACTTCTCTTCTCCCCAATCCTATTCAATACCTCCTCATTAGTTACGTGATCTATCCACCTTATCTTCAGTATTCTTCTGTAGCACCACATTTCGAAAGCTTCTATTCTCTTCTTGTCCAAACTAGTTATCGTCCATGTTTCACTTCCATACATGGCTACACTCCAAACAAATACTTTCAGAAACGACTTCCTGATACATAAATCTATACTCGATGTTAACAAATTTCTCTTCTTCAGAAACGCTTTCCTTGCCATTGCCAGTCTACATTTTATATCCTCTCTACTTCGACCATCATCAGTTATTTTACTTCCTAAATAGCAAAACTCCTTTACTACTTTAAGTGTCTCATTTCCTAATCTAATTCCCTCAGCATCACCCGATTTAATTTGACTACATTCCATTATCTTCGTTTTGCTTTTGTTAATGTTCATCTTATATCCTCCTTTCAAGACACTGTCCATTCCGTTCAACTGCTCTTCCAAGTCCTTTGCCGTCTCTGACAGAATTACAATGTCATCGGCGAACCTCAAAGTTTTTACTTCGTCTCCATGAATTTTAATACCTACTCCAAATTTTTCTTTTGTTTCCTTTACTGCTTGCTCAATATACAGATTGAACAACATCGGGGAGAGGCTACAACCCTGTCTCACTCCTTTCCCAACCACTGCTTCCCTTTCATGCCCCTCGACTCTTATTACTGCCATCTGGTTTCTGTACAAACTATAAATAGCCTTTCGCTCCCTGTATTTTACCCCTGCCACCTTTAGAATTTGAAAAAGAGTATTCCAGTCAACATTGTCAAAAGCTTTCTCTAAGTCTACAAATGCTAGAAACGTAGGTTTGCCTTTTCTTAATCTTTCTTCTAAGATAAGTCGTAAGGTCAGTATTGCCTCACGTGTTCCAACATTTCGACGGAATCCAAACTGATCCTCCCCGAGGTCTGCATCTACCAGTTTTTCCATTCGTCTGTAAAGAATTCGCGTTAGTATTTTGCAGCCGTGGCTTATTAAACTGATAGTTCGGTAATTTTCACATCTGTCAGCACCTGCTTTCTTTGGGATTGGAATTATTATATTCTTCTTGAAGTCTGAGGGTATTTCGCCTGTCTCATACATCTTGCTCACCAGCTGGTAGAGTTTTGTCATGACTGGCTCTCCCAAGGCCGTCAGTAGTTCTAATGGAATGTTGTCTACTCCGGGGGCCTTGTTTCGACTCAGGTCTTTCAGTGCTCTGTCAAACTCTACACGCAGTATCGTATCTCTCATTTCATCTTCATCTACATCCTCTTCCATTTCCATAATATTGTCCTCAAGTACATCACCCTTGTATAAACCTTCTATATACTCCTTCCACCGTTTTGCCTTCCCTTAAATTTGTAATAACAAATCGAAATTTCGCGCCGTAATCCTGTAAGTTGGTAAGCTTGTGATACAAACAGCGTGCAGAATGGCCTGTAGATGGCAGCATAGTGCAGATGCACACACATCGTCGCAGTATCAGTGTAAGCCCGCCCCACTTGCGACTTGCACTATGGAAGAACAGCGTTCTGTTATTCGGCTTTTGTGTAGGTAAGGTGTGAAACCTGTTGAAATTCATCGACGAATGAAGGTTCAGTACGGTGATGCATGTTTGTCACAGCAGCAAGTCTACGAATGGAGTAGCAAGTTCGCAAATGTGATTTCAGTGAAAGATGCTCCTTCTCCAGGTCAGGCACAACGAGTTGTGACTCCACAGAACATTGCAGCAGTTGGAAGCCGTAGTGAAGGAAAACCGCCGAGTGGCACTGAATGATATTGCAGCACGTATACAGGTTAGTCGCGGATCAGCACACCACATTGTGCATGATTTGCTTCAGTTACACAAAGTGTCTGCAAGATGGGTGCCACGGCAGCTAACTCCTGAAATAAGAGAAAGACGTGTTGGTGCTTGTGAAGAACTTCTTTGGCGCTTTGAACGAGAAAATGATGGCTTCCTTCCGAGAATCGTTACTGGGAACGAAACCTGGGTTCACTTCCACCAACCGGAAACGAGCGAACAAGGAATGGCGCGATTCCTCATCACCAAAACCAAAGAAGTTTCAAACAGAACCATCAGCAGGTAAGGTTATGCTGACTCTCTTTTGGGACGAAAAAGGCGACATTTTGGAGCATCACATGCGTAGAGGGACCACTGTCACCAGTGCATCTTCCACAGATCTCCTAAAAAAAAAAATCATCTGCGGCCTGCAATCAAATCAAAGCGCCGTGGATTGCTGTCAGCAGGTGTCCTTTTGCAACGTGACAATGCGAGGACGCACACTGCCCGTACAAAAGTTGCGACAATCACAGACCTGCATTTTGAGCGTCTTCCTCCTCCACCATGCTCACCAGATCTTGCCCCAAGTGATTTCCATATGTTTGGACTACTCAAAGACACAATGGGAGGAAAGAAGTTCCGTTCTGATGAAGAGGTACGCCACGCGCTGCATGAGTGGTCGCGCGGACTACCAAAAGGATTTTTTTCTGAAGGAATTTATGCACTTTGTAAGTGCTGGATGACTTGCATTGAGCGTGAGGGAGATTATGTTGAAAAGTGATACAGCTTTGTACCACTTCTGCACAATAAATAAAATTTTAAAAAATATTTATGGCTTTCCTTTGACTCACCCTCACATATGCCGTGTCCGACTGTTAATCAGTACTTAACAGAGGTCGGATCTCCGTTGGTAGTATGTGCATCTAGATACTGCGGCATCCGGTTTCTTTCTCCTGCATTTCCATACTTATCATGTCCGTTTGCCAATCATGACTGAAGAAAATATTAGCCGCCGCGTTAAAAGACTGCAGTGGTCGCTGTATAGCGCTGCACCCGTTGTAGGAGTTGTACCAGGCGCTCATACAGGCTGACAATTACGGCACTATATGAAATAAAATCCTCATAACTAGTGAACAGTTTGCGTTAGGACGTTCAAACTGCACGTTTTGTCGCGGGGCGTGGTGGAAATTAGTATGCGCACGCACAGTTTGGTCTGGCGACTGAACCCGTTCTCATTTGGATGCGTTCGTCAGTAAGCAAAACTGGCGCATTTGGGGGACTGAGGAGACACATGTCGCAATCGAGAAGTCTCTTCACCCTCAACGTGTGACTGTGTCTTGTGCAGTGTCCAGTCACGGAATAATCGGTGCGATATTGCTTGCTGGCGATATTCCTTGCTGTGTCGGTCGACCCAGATTGGCCCGTATAGGGTCAGAAAGCGGAACTGTGTCTTTACTTTCTGTAACCTGCCTTCATTTCTTTAGGTACTACGTCTCCATGTAATATTTCGCTGAATAACCTGTTAATAATTTCGCAACTGTTGAAAATGGTTCAAATGGCTCTGAGCACTATGGGACTTAACATCTGAGGTCATCAGTCCTCTAGAACTTAGAACTACTTAAACCTAACCGAAGGACATCACACACATCCATGCCCGAGGCTGGATTCGAACCTGCGACCGTAAACCGCTAGACCACCGCGGCTGGCAAGGCGTGGCTCATTAAAGACCACATCGGAGTTGGAGAGTATTTGACGCCCTGGAGAAGCCTTATGGAGTACCCAGAGGCCACTGGCATGGGCCTTGATTGGCCAAAATATTATCCAGGTCTGAACGCATGCGGCCGGCCGTAGTGGCCGACCGGTTCTAGGCGCTACAGTCTGGAACCGCGCGACCGCCACGGTCGCAGGGTCGAATCCTGCCTCGCGCATGAGTGTGTGTGTGATGTCCTTAGGTTAGTTAGGTTTAAGTAGTTCTAAGTTCTAGGCGACTGATGACCTCAGAAGTTAAGTTCCGTAGTGCTCAGAGCCATTTGAACCATTTTTTGAACGCATGTGACTGCTTTTTGTACTGCTATACCGAGGACAAGGTGTACAGAAATCTCTAAAACGATTGCTGAACCTGAAAGAGTCATTCAGGAGGTCATCGACAGCATCGACGTTCCGCCACTTCAGCGGGTCATGCAGAATTTCGCCATTCGTCAGCGCCACATCGTCGCCAATGATGGCAGTCATACCGAACATGTCATAACGTAAATCCGGTATCTGTAGTGATCAGGGTGGTCTGTCCGACGTGCCTTCAAGGAACGCTGTACTACGCGCTGGCATGCGTTACTTTGTACGAACAGTGGTCACAGAAAGACGCTAACCGACCGGGAACATCTTGCAGGGCCAGTCGGTATCAAATTTGACACTCATTGCTTTTATCAGTAAGTCAAGTCCCATCTGGACCGTATCCCCAGCGCAAATCCCGATGGAAACTGCATGCAAATGGACATTTGGTGTAGGGTACCTGACCAACGGCGACTGCTCACAGCGGCATATTATGAGTTCAGTGAGCCAGACGACACTGCTGTTGGAGAGTAGCTGAGTGAAGGCCTGAACTGACGGGTCTCCATCTTGCCTGCTTTCCAATGATGCTATGCACCGACGGCCTTTCAGCTGCAGTGTATTTGGGCTGCAGATCAGACTCTGTCTGTGTTTACTGCTTGTTTTCTGGATCAAGGTCTGGGCCCTGTGACTGGGGATACGATGAACTCGAACTAGCATGTTTATTTCAGCATTCTCGCAGACCGAGTGTTGCCTTTTCTCGTACGCGTTCGTGATAACTGTGCTACGGACACTCCCGTCTGCCAAAATGACAACAGCTGTGTTCGGATGGTTGCAGCCGTACGTTCCTGGTTTGAGGAACTCGCGAGCAACGTGTCGGACCTCGAGCGATCGGCTACACCACACGCCCTTAATGTGTGGGAGTAGCTGCCACGGCGGCTGGAACGTAACAGCCAGCACCCCCTCAGTCCGCTACCTCTGCGTGGTGACCTCAGTTGTGTATGGTTTCCCTGGACTCACTTCCTCGCCCAGCTTGGCTCGTCGTTGGGGTTAGACGCATTGCTGCGCGGTATTAACGGCTTACTAATTTTTTGGCCAGTACTCCCTATTTGCGGCACTGACTAGTTTCGGACACGTACTGTGTACCAGATACCAGAGTTGCAAACGTCATTGAATATTGAGGTATCACAGTTGCGTATCACATATTTTCCTTCTCACCTAACCACATTGAGGGCTGGGCAAGAAATGCACGGCGACGTGGTAGGCATGTAGGCGGAATATCGTAACATTTACGGCAAATTTGTGTGCCACGTATCCTTGGACGCCATCATTTTCTGTTTTCTTCTACAACAAAAATTTGTATGTTGGGGCTCTGATATACTGTAGTATACTTACTGCACCTTGTTTAAATTGGGTCATTCTCTACTGTGCAAATTTCTGCTTGTCCAAATTTCGTTACTTCGTGTTTTTCGAATCCGTCCTATTCATTTTTCACGTAAGCGGTATGTTTTCACCCAACTGGTGGTTGCCAGTAATTGAGATATGTTGGGAAGTGAATGATAGAACAAACAGTTCAGCTGTGAATCGAAACTCTTTCACACATTTATCGTTCGTGTCAGAAAAAAGAACAGTTCTCCTTTTAGTCACCCTCCATGTTGCCAAGAAGAAAATTACAGAATTCCACACATTGTTGTTTGTCACCTTCACGAAGAGCTTGCAGTAGCTGAATTTTGTACTGTTTTATGTGTAAACGTTGATGCAACATACGCCAGACGGACATCGGGGGCATGTTGAGCTGTCGATCACGGCGAATTTCTGCGGACTCCTTTCGAAACTATGGCGGACGCGTTCGAAGTATGTCAGACTCTCGGGGACTGCCCTGTGATTTGCCGTTACACAAACAATGTGTTTCTCGGAATTGTTCGTGCCATCGCCTAACGCTCTGTGCTTTAGCAGGATCCACATCATACCTAGTACGAAAGTCACGCTGAACAGTTATTACTGAACCGCACATGCAGTGTCTTTTAGTTACATGTTATACATATGCACACTGAGTTCTAAGCTATGGAATTTTTTTTGGGGAATAAATGCACAAAATATAAACAGTTTTCAAACTCCAGAAAAGAGCCATAAGAATAAAAAACAAAAATACTAGTCGAGCTCATTGTAAAGATCTGTTCAGAACAATGGGGCTTTTAACTGCTCCATGTGAATACATTTACCAGTTAGTTGTACACATCAAAAATAACATTGGTAATTACTGCACAAACACCTCTGCCCATGACCATGCAACAAGAGATAGACTCAACTTACATTTACCAAGAAAAAATAAATATAAAATTCAAAACAGCATTTTCTACCAAGGAATAAAACTGTACAAGAAATTACCAAAAGAGATTAAAGGAGTTGTCAAAATACACTTATTTAAAAAGGCAGCTAAAAAGTACCTGCTATGCAATACATTTTATACATTGAAGGATTACTTAGCTAAAACAGAGTAGGGGTTTGATAAAGAATGTTATACAAATAAATACATAATAATAATAATAATAATAATAATAATAATAATAATAATAATAATAATCCCCGTGGAGGTCCGGGAAAAGAATAGGCCCCCGGTATGTTCTGCCAGTCGTAAAAGGCGACGAAAAGAACAAACCACTAATAGGGCTTAACCCCTCTTTTAGTGTGATTAGTTGGTTCAGGACACAACTAAAGAAGCCTCGGACAAGCGCCGTCATGGTCGGGGACGACGCTTGAACCCTATGCCCGCCCACAATGGTAACGACACTGTTAGACAACTGGAAAATGATTTAAATCCAAATAAAGGTGTTTTGCAGGATATGCTTCCTGCAACCACCCTAGAAGGAAAACAAAGACAGAGGATGAGATGGTCAGATGAAGTTAATCGACACCTCATGTTCTGTTATTACCAAGCAACAAACCTAGGAACCAACACAACTGGATACAGATTACAAGTATGCACAACATTTATTATCAGATACCCAGAATTAAAATTTTTAACTGAACAACGACTAGCTGATGAGATCCGTGTAATAATCAAAAATAACAGGATACCCCAGTCAGAATTAGAAAACATCAAACAACAAGTACAACAAATACTGGAACAAAATAATGTGCAATTAGAAGAAGAAGAAAATACAGCAATGGACTCACACATCTCAGAGCAAACAAACAAAGAACAACACACATCAATTAAACAATCAGAGGAAAACAAAATCTTAAGACTGCCACCAGAACAAGTACAAATAGAACACGAAGTGACACACATGTTAGATATAGAAGAAAAATTTCAGCTGACATACATAGAATACAAAGACACAAATACAGACATTAGACCATTCTTGCATAGACCTCCAAATAACCTACAAGTCGAAACAACAATAAAAACTATCAACAGAATCATACACAACAAAATAAATGAAAACACAACTATGGCAGAGTTAAAACTACTGGTTTATATAGGAGCACTCACTACACTAAATATACACACTAGGCAGAGATCAGAACCAACCAACACACAGAAGAAACCCACAAAACCAGCATGGCAACACTGGCTACAGATCAGAATAGAAAAACTAAGAAAAGACATTGGACAGCTAACACAATTTATAAGAAAAGAAATATCAGACAAAAAACGAAAAAGGTTAGGTAAAACCTCACAACAAGAAGCGATAGAGCAATTAGATGAAAACAAGCAGAAATTACAATCATTGGCCAAACGACTTAGAAAATACAAAAAAAAGTGAAAATAGAAGGAAACAAAACCAAACATTCAACACAAACCAAAAGAAATTTTACGAGACACACATTAAAATAGACAATCCACCAAACATAAGACATGGAACACTTCTGGAGCAACATATGGTCAAACCCGGTACAACATAACAGGCATGCACGGTGGATAGAAGCAGAAACAGACACATACAAGATGATACCACAAATGCCTGAAGTGATAATTTTGCAACATGAAGTCACCAAAGCAATTAATTCTACTCACAATTGGAAAGCCCCTGGAAAAGATACAATAACAAATTTCTGGCTAAAGAAGTTCACCTCAACACATTCACATCTAACTAAATTATTTAACAGTTACATTGCAGACCCATACACATTCCCTGATACACTTACATATGTAATAACGTATATGAAACCTAAAGATCAAGCAGACACAGCAAATCCAGCTAAATACGGCCCCATAGCATGCCTACCAACAATATACAAAATATTAACTTCAGTCATTACACAGAAATTAATGACACATACAACACAGAACAAAATTATAAATGAAGAACAAAAAGGCTGTTGCAAAGGAGCACGAGGATGTAAAGAACAACTGATAATAGATGCAGAGGTGACATATCAAGCTAAAACTAAACAAAGGTCGCTACACTACTCATACATTGATTACCAAAAAGCTTTTGATAGTGTACCCCACTCATGGTTACTACAAATATTGGAAATATACAAAGTAGATCCTAAATTGATACAGTTCCTAAACATAGTAATGAAAAATTGGAAAACCACACTTAATATCCAAACAAATTCAAATAATATCACATCACAGCCAATACAGATTAAGCGTGGAATATACCAAGGAGACTCATTAAATCCTTTCTGGTTCTGCCTTGCTCTGAACCCACTATCCAACATGCTAAATAATACAAATGATGGATACAATATTACTGGAACATACCCACACAAAATCACACATTTGCTATACATGGATGATCTAAAACTACTGGCAGCAACAAATCAACAACTCAATAAATTACTAAAGATAACAGACGTATTCAGCAATGATATAAATATGGCTTTTGGAACAGACAAATGTAAGAAAAATAGCATAGTCAAGGGAAAACACACTAAACAAGAAGATTACATATTGGATAACCACAGCGACTGCATAGAAGCGATGGAAAAAACAGATGCCTATAAATATCTAGGATACAGACAAAAATAGGAATAGATAATACAAATATTAAAGAAGAACTAAAAGAAAAATATAGACAAAGACTAACAAAAATACTGAAAACAGAATTGACAGAAATAAACAAGACAAAAGCTATAAACACCTATGCTATATCAATATTGACCTACTCATTTGCAGTAGTGAAATGGAGTAACACCGACCTAGAAGCACTCAATACACTTACACGATCACAATGCCACAAATATAGAATACATCACATACATTCAGCAACAGAAAGATTCACATTAAGCAGAAAGGAAGGAGGAAGGGGATTTATCGACATAAAAAACCTACATTATGGACAGGTAGACAATTTAAGAAAATTCTTTCTAGAACGAGCAGAAACTAGCAATATACACAAAGCAATCACTCATATAAATACATCGGCTACACCACTGCAATTTCATAAACACTTCTACAACCCTTTAGATCACATAACATCAACTGATAGGAAGAAAGTAAATTGGAAAAAGAAAACACTACATGGCAAGCACCTGTATCATCTAACACAGCCACACATCGATCAAGACGCATCCAAAACATGGCTAAGAAAAGGCAATATATACAGTGAGGCAGAAGGATTCATGATTGCAATACAGGATCAAACAATAAACACCAGATATTACAGCAAGCATATTATTAAAGATCCGAATACCACAACAGATAAATGCAGACTTTGCAAACAACAAATAGAAACAGTAGATCACATCACAAGCGGATGTACAATACTAGCAAATACAGAATACCCCCAGAAGACATGATAATGTAGCAAAAATAATACATCAACAGCTTGCCTTGCAACATAAACTTACAAAACAACACGTTCCCACATAAAAGTATGCACCACAAAATGTACTGGAGAATGATTAATACAAATTATACTGGAACAGAACCATTATAACAGATAAAACAACACCACATAACAAACCTGACATCATACTCACCAATAAAAAGAAGAAATTTACAGAACTAATCGAAATATCCATACCCAATACAACAAATATACAAAAGAAAACAGGAGAAAAAATTGAAAATTACATCCAACTGGCTGAGGAAGCAAGGATATGTGGCATCAGGATTAACTTGACATTATACCAATTATACTATCAACTACAGGAGTCATGCCACACAATATCCACCAGTACATCAATGCAATACAGCTACATCAAAACTTATATATACAACTACAGAAATCCGTAATTATTGATACATGTTCAATTACCCGAAAGTTCATAAATGGAATATAACATATACCGTACAGTTAAAAGGAAGTCACGCTTGATCAAGGTCGGTGTCACTTTCTACTTCTGACCAGACATAACTTCTGAGATAAGAAAGAAATAATGATGATGATGATTGTAAAATGTCCAACATTCCACACAACACCTTCAGTTTGTTTTTTTCCTTTTTTTTCCTTTCTAGAAATACTTACCCCAAGCTATGCATAGCACAATACTAACACCTCTTCCTCTTTCTGAGCTCAACATCTCATTCATTATGGAGGGATGCTGACTCAGTTTTTCAGGATAGCAAATGGGAAGTTGCAGTACAGAAATTATCCCAGAGATCACTTGAGTGAAGTGCTATGAAACAACGTGTGTATAGTGTGTGCACTGACTGATAGTGACAGTGAGATATGAGTGAACAATGTGGCATTATATTATGTAATAAGTTATTTGTAAAAAAAAGTTTCGTATACCAGTGGTAAATCTAATGATCGTCTCTTACTAGAAGTCCGTAAATATATGTGTATACGAATTAGCTTATTTTAAATTGATCTAAATTTGTAAGTACTTTGTCATGTCCTATATCCTTGTAAAAAGAGATCAACGGATGAATAAAGCTGCTGCTGCTACTGCTACCACTACTACTACTACTAAAACGTAGAACACAAAACGCTTTCAGTTGTTCAAAAATGTTCAAATGTGAGTGAAATCTTATGGGACTTAACTGTTAAGGTCATAAGTCCATAAGCTTACACACTACCTAGCCTAAATTATTCTAAGGACAAACACACACACACCCATACCCGAGGGAGGACTCGAACCTCTGCCGGGACCTGCCGCACAGTCCATGGCTGGAGCGCCCCAGACCGCTCGGCTAATCCCGCGCGGCTTCCCGTTCTCCGACACCATTTTTAAATCTGGAGTAATAGTAATGATTATTTTTAATTCGCATGATCCTTTTTAATACACCCTGTACGTATCTCAGCACAGTGGTACGTCCTTGACTTAGTGACTTCCCGCGAGTAGCAAGTCGTTATTCACAAAGCACCAAGCACTGAAGCAATTTGGTTGTCGCACGGTATCGCAGTGGACAGCCGAAAATGATGCGGTTGATGCCCTCGTCCGCGCCGCAGTGACGTAGGGGCGAATCAGTCGGTTATAGCCGGTAGATGTTCCCCACAGCCGTTTAATGAACAAAGTAAGAGCATATGGACTATCAGGCCAATTGTGTGATTGGGTTGAAGAGTTCCTAGATAACAGAACGCAGCATGTCATTCTCAATGGAGAGAAGTCTTCTGAACTAAGAGTGATTTCAGGTGCGCCTCAGGGGAGTGTCATAGGACCGTCGCTATTCACAATATACATAAATGACCTTGTGGATGACATCGGAAGATCACTGAGGCTTTTTGCAGATGATGCTGTGCTGTATCGAGAGGTTGCAACAATCAAAAATTGAAATGAAATGCAGGAGGATCTGCAACGAATTGACGCATGGTGCAGGGAATGGCAATTGAATCTGAATGTGGACAAGTGTAATATGCTGCGAATACAGAGAAAAAAAGATCCCTTATCATTTAGCTACCTGGAAGCAGTTATTTCCATAAATTATCTGGGTGTAGGCATTAGGAGTGATTTAAAATGGAATAACCATATAAAATTAATCGTCGGTAAAGCAGATGCCAAACTGAGATTCATTGGAAGAATGCTAAGGAAATGCAATCCGAAAACAAAGGAAGTAGGTTACGGTACGCTTGTTCGCCCACTGCTTGAATACTGCTCAGCAGTGTGGGGTCCGTACCAGATAGAGTTGATAGAAGAGATAGAGAAGATCCAACAGAGAGCAGCGCGCTTCGTTACAGGATCATTTAGTAATCGCGAAAGCGTTACGGAGATGATAGATAAACTCCAGTGGAAGACTCTGCAGGAGAGATGCTCTGTAGCTCGGTACGGGCTTTTGTTGAAGTTTCGAGAACATACCTTCACCGAAGAGTCAAGCAGTATACTGCTCCCTCTTACGTATATCTCGCGAAAAGACCATGAGGATAAAATCAGAGAGATTTGAGCCCATACAGGCATACTGACAATCCTCATTTCCACGAACAATACGAAATTGGAATAGAAGGGGGAACCCATAGAGGTACTCAGGGTACACTACGCCACACACCGTCAGGTGGCTTGCGGAGTATGGATGTAGACATAGATGTAGATAGACGTGTAGTCGGAACCGTCCAAGGTGTTAGAGCAGAGGCGGGACACGGTAACTAGAGACCTGCGGTACACACCACGGGAATACAACGGTCGTGCAGAGGTGTGTGGTAACGCAGCTGCGTAATGCCTTCCTCTCTGTCGGTACGATGGGCGCCACGTACTGTTCCACATGATCCTTCCGCACGTCCCGCAGCAGGTCTGCGTAAAGCCGTCGCCACACGGACCGTGCATCCGAGCGTTGAGCGTGCCGACTTTCTGACGTCACAGCGTGGAATAGCACGCTCGGGAGTCTTTCCGAACGTGCAGAGCAGTATCTGGCATGTCAGATATTCTGAGCGTGCGTGTGAGCGGTGACCAATGAGATGGCATAACGCCACCTACGTCACAATCACGCCCCTTTCCCTTCGGCACACAGTTGTGAGGCGCCATTTTGGCATTCAATTCAAGCCTATATGTATACATGCCGTTTCTGAGAACCAGCAAATTGAGAATCACCGGAAAATCCGTTGTTGACAGTGTGATTCGTTCCAGTAAAGTAATGAGAAACATCATATTCATGGCAAAAGAATTAATGTACCTTGCGTATTATGAGAGTAGGCTATTTGAAGGCAGCGACACACTGAAGATCCACCCAAAACACATTACTCTCGGTTAAATTTGTTATAATTAACTTTTAATTGGTAACATATCTACGATAAGGTTTTCTGCAAGGGGTAATATACTATGTTTGCCTATTATGGGTATGTTGTTGGTTTAGGAGCCGGCACGGTAGCTCAGCGTGTTTGGTCAGAGAACCGATTGGCCTCAGTTTTTTATTACAGACTGAAAGGATCAACCACCGAACTTGAACAGGATGTTTTGCGACGTCCGCAACGACCAAACACAACGATCAATAACGAACAAAATGGAAAAAAAAAGAAAAAGAAAGAAAAAAAAGCGTAACGAGTAGCGTCATTGTCATGTAATGTTTGTTGGATGGGGCGGTGGTTCGCGTCTTGACAATACTAAATTTTATTTCCTAACATTCGCGTTTTTATTAGGTTCTGATACTTTATTATTAGTTTAATATAAGTATATACTATAATATTTGATGTTATGTAAATATAAGTTCACCTTTTTTTTTTTTTTTTTTTTTTTTTTTTTTTTTTTTTTTTTTTTTTTTTTTTTTTTTTTTTTTTGAGCGGTGACTTTGTTCGATTGGCTTAATCTACAGGACAGCTTGCGCTACTTGTATAAAGATATTTTGCTCATTTTTCTTTTACGCTTCGTAACTCACATGTTGCAAAGATTCTGTTACTGGGTAGGAACAGTGATCAAGTAAGACTGACCTTGGGGTTGTATTAAAATGTGGGAATGATGAAATAATGTTTATCTTATGCGGAGAAGTATTCCAAATTTGTACCGCACTGTTTGTAATGGAACTTTCATAAGCCTGTGTCCGTATTGGTTGGACATGGTACTTTCCTTTTCGTGGACGATGGGGAAATCGTGCGTTTTAATAGAGCTAACGTGGGAATTTTACGCGCGCCCGTTGAGCAAATAGTGTGATTTACGAACTAGAAACATCCCTCAACTGCCGCCGGAGTGCGTTGCGATGGCATATACCATAGTGGTCCCACGTACCGTATGCACAAGTCGCGTCGTTCCTGAGCGTTCAGCAGCGCGTTGAACTTGGCACGCTCAACATTAACGGTAGACAGCACGGTCCGTGTGACGACGGCTTAAGGCCCGACGCACACGGTCGATTTGTTGTCGCGGGCTGGCCGCGTCGCTTCCTCGCGCGTCTCAGCACTGCACGCGAAACAATGGAGGCGCGCAGGCCACTGTGCTGACGCGGCGGCGGCAGAAGCGTCCGCGATCGCTAACCGCTGCCAACGCCCCCAGCGGCCGCCGTCGTTGACTGGGCGCTGCTCGCGCGGCCCAGAATTGTCTATAAAGTAATAAGCGAAAATATTTGTTGTATTATTGACTGACCGTCCTCCGTGGGTTGAAGGCATTTCATTGTGCGGATCACATAGCTGCTTACTTTTCAGATCCCCCGGCACTCTTCAGCCACAATTATTCTGTGAATTACCGTAACCTCTCTTTGTGCAAGACTTCTCACACGGCTTCATAAACTTTTCTTACTATTTTACACAATGTTGTGTGGCCGTTCCTGTATTGCTAAAGCGTATCAATTGAGACTGCAGATGCTACCCAGTGGAAAAGATGGACATTTGACATTACACCTGTTGTTTTACTGTTCATTCATCGAACGACTTTACAGTCATTCGAAAATAAAGAATTTACCTTTTAATCTTCTCTTACATCTATAAGCAGTGTCACGCACGCTCCTTTCGGCAACAGCGAACTAACCATTGTGTGAGTCCAAAGCTTCCTGCTGTGTTTCTGAATGTATTCACAAACGAAATGAGCAGGCACTGCCTGCTTCCTTCTGCTTCCTTCTGCTTACGTGCATAATGGTTGCCTTGATACATTTGTTCAGCGAGACTGTGTCCCAGTGATGCAAATAGATGATAATCGGACGGAGCCGGGTCTGTAGAATAAGCCGCATGCCATGGTATTTCCCAAATGAACGCCTCCATCTTTTCCCTGGCCCATTTTGCTATGTGTGATGAGACGTTATAATGGAGCAATATGATTTTGTGTCGCCTTTTTCCATATTCCGGTCGTTTTTCATTTAATGCTAGATTTAAATCGCTCATTTTCTGTTGGTACGATTTGTGTTAACGGTTGCACCAGGCTTTAGCAGCTCATAACAGATGACGCAGAGCACTGAAGTCCTAAGTCGAAACGAGGCGCTGGGAGTAGACAACATTCCATTGAAACTACTGACAGCCTTGGGAGAGCCAGTCCTGACAAAACTCTACCATCTGGTGAGCAAGGCGAAATACCCTCAGACTTAAACAAAAATATAATAATTCCAATCCAAAAGAAAGCAGGCGTTGACAGGTGTGCAAATTACCGAATTATCAATTTAATAAGTCACGGCTGCAATGTACTGACACTAATTCTTTACCGACAAATGGAAAATCTGGTAGAAGCCGACCTTGGGGAAGATCAGTTTGGCTTCCGTAGAAATGTTGGAACACGTGAGGCAATGCTGATCCTATGACTTATCATGGAAGATAGATTAAGAAAAGCATTTGAAGATTTATAGAAAGCTTTTGACAATGTTGGCTGGAATACTCTCTTTCAAATTATGAAGGTGGCAGGGTTAAATACAGGGGGCGAGAGGGATGTAGCCTCTCCCCCATGTTGTTCAATCTGTATATTGAGCAAGCAGTAATAGGCTGGTGTATAGGATACGCAAATGTCCTCGTATACAATCAAAGAATATGTATACTTTCTTCTACACTACTCTGCTGCCCTTGGAAGTGACTGACGTGTTCCTTCTTATGAAGATTTCGTCGGTGTATATACGCCGCTTGAACTGCTCATAAATCAACTGCAGACTTCTGTTCCGTCTCTTAGGAAACTGGCTCAGTGACACTTCCCGCGTCAGTCGTACTCATTGATAGCAGCAGCTGTTTTGACAGACGCAGTCATGCCTCACTAGGAAATAGAGCGATGGAAAGCGACAAGAATATTTTTGTTAGTTGATACGTTGAGTTACCACCCACGGCCTGCTGCATGGAAATGAGCACAAATAAAGTGCGACTTCGTATGAAAGTTGAACTCCTCACTCAGTGACCAAAGGGGATGGAACACTTTTATTGCTGTTTACATTAACATCACTACGGCCCTGGAAGCCTTCCTCTTACACACAGATGTTGGGTAGTTCTTCTCATTTGTTGATGATACAGGAATTTCGTCTCAACACCACATGTATATAGTAGCCCCTCCTCACACTATTGGGCAGATATATGTTGCATCAGAGTGCTCTCCTACAGAACACGCTAGGGAATGCTTAAGTCTGTTAAACACACTAATTCATCTCCTTAATACTTACGGAATGACATTGCTTGTGAGAACCACCCCTAATTTGGTAATATCTATGTTCAACTGCATGTATGAGAACACTGTCCTGGATTGGGACACATACGTTTCACCTACTTTTTAATATGGCTCCTCTGTGTAATACTTATTACGCCTTTATTGAAGTATGTATTCCGAAAATCCACGTAGTTTGCTGGGGGAGGGGTCGGATTGTGAAACTGTATCCAGACAGAGCATATTTTTTATGCATTTTTTGGTCTTGAGCGTAAGGGTCTCCCCAGCCCACCTCAGTTCACTACATTTCATGGTATTTTTTCTCTAATTTTACGTATTCTCAATCAGTTTCCGTAATTTTGCTAGGTTTTCGCGATTTTACTTATTTCGTCGTATTTCTCTCAATTTTACCTATTTCCCATCAATTTGTCATAATTATACCAGGTTTTCCTCGATTTTTACCAATTTTATGCCACTTTTCCATATTTTTTGATAGTTTTTCATATGTATGGGTCGTATTGCTGACATACCAACGCATTGTTTGATTTTAGATGAGGTTCAACGAGTGGTGCAGATTGGAAC
Source organism: Schistocerca gregaria (assembly GCF_023897955.1). Lineage (NCBI taxonomy): Eukaryota > Metazoa > Arthropoda > Insecta > Orthoptera > Acrididae > Schistocerca > Schistocerca gregaria. Next base: position 76,739,492 of record NC_064927.1, read on the forward strand.
CAGATCCGTGTACTGCTACGGCATATCAGAGAGGTTGTCTTCAGACTCAAGTAGTGATGCACTAGATGGAAACTCGGTCTGGGAACAGTTCTACATGTTGATTTGATTCCGCTCTATTGTGTATTGGTCTGCAACTGGGAGTTGACATGTGCACAGATTTGATTTCTGTTGCTGCTCCGATATTTGTGCAATTAATATATTGCTCTCATTGCTTGCCAGGTGAGCTTCGGTACTTCTGTTTATACCTTCCAACTCCGATACATTCCCATAACTCTGTCTGAACCTATACAAACTGTAGATTTCGGATGATTTTTTTCACCGTAGTCATAAGTCGTTCGTTAGTTGATAGTGTGTCGACTGCACTTAGCATCCTAGACCGTAAGTGTCTCCCTTCTCCCTGCCTACACAGTACATCTCCCCAGCACTGTAATTTATAGTCAAATAGTTAACAAGTTATGAATTCGAACCGCAACCGTCCACCGCCGACTGCTCTACACACATACACATAGAGACTCTGCATGCATTTTACCAGTCTCGAAGTCTCGATTGCAACAACTTGTGCATTATTTTCGACAGTGCTGCAGCCGTACAAATAGCGAAACACCGTTCACAAAACGGTTTTGTAGAAAATATTAGCACATTTAAATTCGTCCTGCTGAAGAGCATAACATGTTCGATGCAAGTTATATTACCAATAATTTGTTATATTAGATGGTCTAGATTCTCCAGTAATAACAACATCCTGCTGCGCCTATCACACCACCTCTTATACTCATAAAGATCTAAGATCACGGCACGTAATCATCCCAACTCCGCTATTTCGTGTGATAGATGCCCGTTGGCTGGAGGGAGACAGTCCTTTGTATTATAAAACAGTCCATTAGTCGGACGGAGTAGTATAGCACCGTACTCGAATGCACCCAGTCACTTACAACCGTATATTCTACAGAAGCAGTGCATTTGCTGTAATTTCTGAATGTCTGTCTCTGTGCGTGTGTTGGGAATGGCTTCCATACACCTGCCCCACTCCTCTCGCTGGCGGGTCCACCTTCAAACCCTATCAAAGACGCAGCGCACTGCGGATCATCCTCCAGGCACCGTTTCGGATGTGACACAGGGTGTGTCCAGATTTGGACACTAACTCAGGGCTACCCTGGGTCATGTGTGCCGTCGCTTCCAGATTGCTCTGCTGATGATGATATGTAGAGGAGAATAGTAAATGGTTGTGAAACGCACTTGACCTCTTAGCAACAAATAATCGTGAGCTAATAACGAGCATCAATACGGATACGCGGATTAGTGGCGACAGGGTTGGTACAGCGGGACTGAATATTGAAAGCCCCAGATCCTCGAAAAATAAACGAGAAATATACCTATTCACAAAAGCAGATAAAAATTCACTTGACGTCTTCCTGAGATACAATCTCCATTCCTTCCAAATTAACAGTGTAAGTGTAGACCAGAGGTGGCTGCAATTCAAAGAAATAGTATGGACAGCAATGTAGAGATTAATACCAAATAAATTAACGAACGACGGAGCTGATCCCCCCCCCCCCCCATGGTACACAAAACGGGTCAAAACACAGTTACAGGAACAACGAATAAAGCATGCTAAATTTAAACAAACGCAAAATCTGCAGAATTGACGATCTTTTACAGAAGCTCTAAATTCAATGTGGATTTCAATGCGAGACGCTTATAATACTTTCCACAAGGATACTTTGTCAGAAAACATGACAGAAAACCCAAAAAGATTCTTGTCGCATGTACAGCATGCTAGCGGCAAGACAATCACTCCCATCTTGCGCGATAACATTGGAAATACTATCGACGGCAGAGCTGCCAATGTAGAACTCACCCTTCCGAAATTCTTTCACCAAAGAAGACGAAGTAAATATTCCAGAATTCGAAGAAAGAACAGCTGCCAACACGAATAACGTAGAAGTAGATACCCTCAGAGTAGTGAAGCAGCTTACATCACTTAACAAAAACAAGTCTTCTGGTCGAGACTGTATACCAATTAGGTTCCTTTCAGGGTACGCTGATGAAATAGCTCGACGAAAGGTCCGTACCAAAAGGCAGAAAAGTTGCACAAGTCACATCAATATTCAAGAGAGGTAGTAGGAGGAATCCACTAAATTACAGACCCATATCACTAAACTCGATATGGAGCAGGTTTTGGAACATATATTGCGTTCCAACATTATGAATTACCTCGAAGAAAACGGTCTATTGACACACATCGACACAGATTTAGAGAACATCGTTCTTGTGAAACATAACTAACACTTTACTCACACGAACTTTTGAGTGCTATTGACAAGGGATTTCAAATTGTTTCCGTATTTCTAAATTTCTAGAGGGCTTGTGACACTGTAACTCACAACCAGCTTCTTATCAAGTTGCGTGCTCATGAAATATCGTCTCAGTTACGCGACTGGATTCCCCTGGTTTCCTATCAGAGAGATCGTGGTTCGTAGTAGTTGATGGAAAGCCATCGAGTGAAGCAAGGTAATGTTATAGGCCCTCTGGTGCTCCTTATCTGTATGAACGATGTAGCAGACAATCTGAGCAGCCGTCTTAGGTTGTTTGCAGATGATGCAGTCGTTTATCGAATAGTGAAGTCATCACAAGATCAAAACAAATTCCAAAGCGATTGAGAAAACGTATTTGTATGGTGCGAAAATTGGTAATTGACCCTAAATAACGAAAAGTGTAGGGTCATCCACATGAGTTCTAAAAGGGATCCGTTAAACGTCGGTTACACGGTAGGTCAGTCAAACCTAAAGGCCGTACATTCAAAATACATAGGAATTACAATTACGATCAACTTCAAATGGAAAGAACACATACAAAACGTTATGGAGAAAGCAAAGCAAATACTGCGTTTTTTTGGGAAGGACACTTAGAATCTACTAAAGAGACTGGCTACAATGCGCTTTTCCGTCCTGTTTTGAGCTCTGCTGCGCGGTGTGGGATACTTACCAAATAGGATTAACGGAGTACATCGACACAGTTCAAAGAAGAGAAGGACGTTTTACCTTATCGAGAAACAGGAGAGAGAGTGTCACTGACATAATACAGGATTTGGGGTAGATACCATTAAAACAAAGGCGTTTTTCTTTGCGTTCTCACGAAATTCTAATCACCCTCTTTCTCCTCGAAGTGCGAAAATATTTTATTGACGCCGAGCTACGTAGGGAGAGACGATCATCATTACAAAACAAGGGAAATCAGAGCTTACACGAGAAGCTACAATTGTTGGTTTTTTCCGCGCGCTGTTAGAGACTGGAATCATAGAGAGTTATTGTGAAAGTGGTTCGATGAACATTCTGCCAGGCACGTAAGTGTGTTTTGCAGAGATTCCGTGTAGATGCAGATAGTCGTTCGACGAACGAAGCGAAATGCAGAATAGTTTGCGACCAAAGTCGTATGCGCTCTCATGAATTGCAGTTCTCTTCAGATTTGCATAAATGCGAGGCAGTGGCTTTGAGGTATTACAATTACAAAATTAGTGATGAAAGATTCGAGCATGCCACATCATACAAGTCTTTAAAAAGCGATACCAAATGGGACTAACATACCCGCCAGGATAGCGAGAGCGCTAACGCGCTACTTCCTGGACTCGGGTAGGCGCACCGGCCCAGTGTCGAATGCGCCTGGCGTATTAACGACGACGGCCGGTGTGCCGGCCAGCCTGGATGTGGTTTTTAGGCGGTTTTCCACATCCTACTAGGTGAATACCGGGTTGGTCCCCATGTCCCGCCTCAGTTACACGACTCACAGACATTTGAAACACATCCGCACTCTTTCCCGATTTACACTAGACGCAGACAGCTGGGGTTCACTAATTCTGTCCCAGGGGGTATCGGGTGGTGGCAGGAAGGCCATCTCGCCACCTCTTAAAACTAACCACGTCAAGTGTACTTACCCTGCCGACCCTGCGCACAATGCTGGATAAAGGCAGTAGCGAAAGAAGAAAGAAGAAGAAGACGAAATGGGACTAACACGGAAAATCAGTGTGAGGGGAGGCGAATGGAAGATGGGAAATCATTGGAATGATCGTGTGAGAGAGTGTTGCATTTGTAGAGCTGGTCCTGCTAGTGCCTCCTGTGCTGCTGGCTTCAGAGCACGGCTGTAGCCTGTCGAGTCGTTGGCACGTAGGCGTGGCGAACCACACACACAACGAATGCAGAAGTGCGTGGCTGGAACAGGTCGGCCACGCCGGCCGGGGTGGCCGAGCGGTTCTAGGCACTACAGCCTGGAACCGCGTGACCGCTGCGATCGCAGGTTCGAATCCTGCCTCGGGCATGGATGTGTGTGATGTCCTTAGGTTAGATAGGTTTAAGTAGTTATAAGTTCTAGGGGGCTGATGACCTTAGATGTTAATCCCATAGTGCTCAGAGCCATTTTAACCTTCCTTACGTTCCTGCCGCTACGAGCCCGTCATCCTGCGTCGCCTCCACGCCGGTCACACCAGGCTAACCCACGTAACGAGCTGCACCAGCTGCTGTCAGCAGCTCACACACAGCTGCAATTGAATTCCCCCTTCTTCTGATCGTTCTAGCCTTCCCAATTATTTGCCTCAAATATTAGCAGACGATTGACGGACGGTTGAACTGCTGCTCCATTTTCTCCCGCTTTTCCCCAGAATGGTTGATTAGTCGCAAAACAACACGTTGCCCTAGCAAAAAGTCCCAACACACTACATTTTTCATCCTTCTGAGAGTAAACAGTAAAAGATACTACGTACCCGTTTTAATCAGCTTGAGTCCACAATTTTTAACCACGTGTTATGGGTTTCGTATTGTTATATGTGTTAGGGTCATTCTGCCTGTAAATAACATTAGTGATTCATCTAAGCAAATTTATGGTATTCCATTGTACAGCTTACCAAGTCTATTTTATTCAATATAGGACATAGTTTATAAACAAAAATGGTTCAAATGGCTCTGAGCACTATGGGACTTAACTTCTGAGGTCATCAGTCCCCTAGAACTTAGAACTACTTAAACCTAACTAACCTAAGGACATCACACACATCCATGCCCGAGGCAGGATTCGAAACTGCGATCGCAGCGGTCACGCGGTTCCAGACTGTAGTGCCTAGAACCGCATGGACATTCCGGCCGGCCATAGTTTATACACCTTGTCTCTAATCTTCTGCGAAACTGACAAATGTATTTCTGGAGATTGCATTTGCCACAGCGTTTGGAGACAAATTTACAATTGTGTTGCATAGTGCTTCCGCGGTGGCACACTTTAATAGCCTATAAGACAATTTATTCCCACAAAACAAAGCAACGCCTCTTCTTTTAGATTTAGATGTTTTTTTATTTGTCTATTAAACATGTAATGGCATCTATTGTAGGATTTATAAACGTGAAAAAAACTCTTGCAAACTTGGACAGGATTTGTGATTGGTGTAAAGAATGGCAGCTAACTCTAAATATAGAGAACTGTAAATTAATGCAAATGGATAGGAAAAAAATCCCGTAATGTTTGAATACTCCATTAGTAGTGTAGCGCTTGACACAGTCACGTCGATTAAATATTTGGGCGTAACATTGCAGAGCCATATGAAGTGGGACATGCATGTAATGGTTGTTGTGGGGAAGGCGGATAGTCGTCTTCGGTTCATCGGTAGAATTTTGGGAAGATGTGGTTTCTCTGTAAAGGAGACCGCTTATAAAACACTAATACGACATATTCTTGAGTACTGCTCGAGCGTTTGGGATCCCTATCAGGTCGGACTGAGGGATGACATAGAAGCAATTCAGAGCCGGGCTGCCAGATTTGATCGTCACGCGAGTGTTACGGAAATGCTTCAGGAACTCGGGTGGGAGTCTCTAGAGGGAAGGAGGCGTTCTTTTTGTGCATCGCTACTGAGGAAATTTAGAGAACCAGCATTTGAGGCTGACTGCAATACAATTTTACTGCCGCCAACTTACATTTCGCGGAAAGACCACAAAGATAAGATAAGAGAGATTAGGGCTCGTACATAGGCATATAGGCAGTCATTTTTCCTTCGTTCTGTTTGGGAATGGAACAGGGAGAGAAGACGCTAGTTGTGGTACGAGGTACCCTCCGCCACGCACCGTATGGTGGATTGCGGAGTATGTATGTAGATGTAGATATAGTGGGCAACACCAGTTGAAACGGAAGTGAAGACAGCAGTTAATTCCTGACATTTGTAAGCACTGATGCCTAACGTCCCTTATCTTCTTCCAGATCATATTCTGGCTGTATCGTGTGAACCTGTTCCACCTTCCAGCGTCGACCACGTTCTCAAAGTTTCTTTGGCTCCCCTGCTAATTTCAGACGTAGTCGGTACATGTACATTATCAGTTTCAAAACTGAAGTCCTTACCAGCTGAACTATTACCATCGTGTTTATTTCACTTATCACGCTCAAGATATGAAGCAAAGACAATGTCGAATCGATTTATTGGAGTAGTTGCACCCAGTAAATTGTCTACTTCGGCGTCTTCACTTGATACAGCCGAGCCGGCCGTTGTAGCCAAGCGGTTCTAGACGTTTCAGTTCGGAACCGCGCTGCTGCTACGGCCGCAGGTTCGAATCCTGCCTCGGACATGGATGTGTGTGATGTTCTTAGGTTAGTTAGATTTAAGTAATTCTTAGTTCTAGGGGACTGATGACTGCAGATGTTGAGTCCCATAGTGCTCAGAGCCATTTTTGATACATCCGAGAATGCGCAATTATTTGGCAATGGTTCCAGTAAAAGGAAAGGAATGATGTCGGATATCACATACTCGGAGTTTCTGCATCAAATGAGTCTTGAGATACCATGGAAGTGATTCATACAAGGTGTAAAGTATATGAATCCGTGGTATCTGTTCTTACTGACGGACGCCTCGCATTCATGCGACTGGTAAGCCTAGCTGGACAATGGATTCACGTTCTTCATTGCGAGCGCACAAATACGCCCGACCTAGTGCGAGAATTTCTAAATGAGTAGCGAACGGCAGTATAACGGACAGGGACTGCGGACAGGTGGTGCTCGGTTGGGGGGTGGATCGTACGTGAGGCGTGCCGCGATGGTCCGTGCAGTTGCGATAACTCTGTGTTCCGGATGGCGCAATGGTTATCCCACCTGCCTAATAAGCAGGAGAGCCTGGGTTAGAATCGTGGTCCTGTAAACATTTTCGTTCGTCGCCGCTCATTCCGCTTAATCTCTCACTACAGCTGACAGAAGTGATCGCCTTCAGTTTACCTGTAAGGTACAAATTAACTGTCCCATACGGACATCTGTATACTACAGAAGCAATGTGCACTAACGTCTTACTAGTGTGAATAACAATGATGTAACTGCACAGAGATCAAACAAATAACTTTTAGTTACATTCGCCGTTGTCTAACACAAGAAAACGATTGTCACGCGCTTTTAGTAGCAGTTTTGTGAGATGTGCTAAGTTGATGAAGATGCTCTCTAACGGTTGTAATTGCAGCTACTTGCTTTTAAAAACTGTAGAATTCAGAAGAAGTGACAGGAGGGTACTACCAGGCATTACAGAAGGCAGTGTTGGCTCGTATAGCATCTGCGACCGGAACTCGGGAGTCTTGTCCGGCGAGAAGCGGTTAAGTTAAAATGACAGATGCTTACGTAAGGAACAACATTGGGGTTACGGAAGATGGTACTGCATATTTCAGGTGGTGCCCAGAACTCTAAGCAGAAGTTGTTACCACGGTACAGGAAAGCAATCGGAGGAGCACTACAGAGGCCAGCTGTCTCACACTCAGAAAGGCGACGTCCGTGGCGTTGCCTGTCGCCTACTGCAGCTAGCGACGTTTGAATTCAGACGTGTTTGAACCTCGTCGCGGCAGGACTCGCGACAATGAGAGCGACAGCGCGTTCGTATCTTCTCGGCAAGGCAGTGCAGCGGACGCTCCGGCGACTGTGAAATACTTGTCATCCACCCGCTTTTAAGAAAACTATTTGACGAAAAAATTTCATTATTTCTTTTGTTACAAATTGATACTTTCGCTCAATGAAGGACCAAATTTCTTTACGTTATTTCTCATAAATACTGTGCTACATGAATCTAACTAAATGACTACTACGTAATTTTTAAAAGTTTGCAGAGGTAGAAATGTACTGCGTAGACTTTGTGTGTAGTTCATTTTATGCCGTATATGCGTGTGAAATGTAACGAAGATACCAAAACTTTTTTAAATAATTGAGAACAGTCAGTTCTCGAGGTTTTGGATCGTGTGTGTGGCGGAGGGTTCGCGCACAGCGCGCTCTTATGCGTCCCAGTGCACCGCGAATCATGTAGTCGAAAAAATCGTCATATTTCTTAAACGGTTCGAGATATCTAACCGAGGTGTTTTGCAAATGACGGCGCCAAAAGAGGACGTATTTTGTCTTACGATTAATGCCTCAAACGTTTTACTCAAATATTTTAGCGTAGCGAGAGCAAGACTCTATAAATTGCACAATGGATTTTTGTCAGTGTGAGGCCCAGCTTTAAAAAAAAAATCTTAAAGCAGTCAGGGTAATTAAGTGAAACTTAATTACTGCACTAAAAGCTGCTGCTAACTATGTAACTATGTAAACGCAGCGTTAAAAAGTTCATCTCTTCGACGCCTGGCTATTTTTGACATAAGAAGATGCATTGATGCTAAGAAGGCAAATAACGCTTCAATAAGCTCATGCTTTCTGAGTAAAACTTGATAATAAAAAAGTGAAAGAAATCGGTCAAATATTTTGTGAAATGATTCGTTTAAAAGAAATGAAATAGATGAGAGACACATATGACATACCTTTGAATGATGCTTGAAATCATGTACAGCAAAAGGGTTGCATGTTTCTCTAATCTATTTTGGTTCAAATGGCTCTGAGCACTATGGGACTTAAACATCTGAGGTCATCAGTCCCCTAGAACTTAGAACTACTTAAACCTAACTAACCTAAGGACACCACACATATCCATGCCCGAGGCAGGATCCGAACCTGCGACCGTAGCAGTCGCGCGGTTCCGGACTGAAGCGCCTAGAACCGCTCGGCGACCGCGGCCGGCAATCTATTTTGTTTCATACTTTTAGATAAACCGTTTCACAAAACGTTTGAGCTTCTGTTTTCAAAAATATTGTGTTTTTTTTACGCAGACTATTTATATTAATGTAAACATCTGACATTCAAATTAACTGCTAATAAATTACATTCCGAACAATCAAATATCAGTAAAATTTCGTTGTTGTCAATGTGATTTGTTAGGAATGTAATGTGTGTGATAAACTGGATTAGGTGTGTAAACAGTTAAAGGTCAAGCAGTTTAGCAAGACTCTAAAATATACTTAGATATACAGTGTGAAGAGTATAGAAGAAACTTAGTACACAGACTGTTGCAGGGTCAGTTAAAATATATGATGTAGCTGGGACGAAACTCATGACCTCTGATGATTCAAATTCCAAGCCACAGACGCTGCCGTTAAAACACAAATACCTCACTGCTGAAGCTGCCCATTTTTCTATATTTATAGTAGTCATACTTCTACACATAGTTGAAAGCTCTTGATCATATAAGACACATCTTTAATTAGTCGGGAAGATAGTCGAACGATCTCTGAACATCTGCGTATATTCGAAGAATTTTTTTTTCCGTAGTTGATGATATAAGTAATGCAATTCTCCAGGAAGATTTCTCTCGTTGTAAATTTCGTGGACATCACTCCTTCATCGCCTTGTCTTTTTAAGTCAAGCTAATTTTGTTGCCTTATTCTCCACTATTTTACAGAAACAGCTGGTCGTCTCTGGTAGCCATATTGTAGCAGGAGTTGATCACTCACCGGCAAAACACCAAGGCTGTCGCTTGTAGCTGGTGGGGCCGCGTACCCAGGCGTGGTACGCGGCCGGGCAGAGCCCTCCACTGCGGCACTCCAGGCTCGCGTCCTCGTTTCGTCGCAGCTGTAGCTAGCAGGCAGAATAGGCCCCTCGTTGGGTTTCGCTTCTTCTCGTCAGTCTCCCCGTCACACTGTTCTTCTTCTCCTTAGCTCGAAATTTTTCCTTAAAAAAAGTGTGGCTGTCGCCGTTGCTGTCAGAATATCAGTGCAAAGTCGTGCGTGCCAACTGTGTAGTCCTTATTTTCACACCTGACTCTCTTCCTGTGTTTCTCTTCCAGTCTTTTAAGGTGCGCTTGCTTGGGCCGTATTTTGCGGCACATTGTCGCCGTAATAGAGTTACCTCAACAGTGCTGCAATGTTACTGCAGTGCTGCAATGTTACTGCAGTGTACGACAGTATTGCTTTATGGCCGGGCAATATTGCTGACAGAACTGTCTGTCGCAGTTATTTGTGGAGATATTTCTGGTTGTGTCCGCCAAAGGTCAGTGCGTTCCCCAAGGCCAGCCCATAGCTTCCTTAACTTTGTCCGGAAATGCTCCTACTCCCTCTCTCTCTCTCTCTCTCTCTCTCTCTCTCTCTCTCTCTCTCTCTCTCTCTCTCTCTCTCTCTCTCTCATACACACTCACACACACACACACACACACACACACACACACACACCGCTGCGGTGACTAGCCGCGTTATATGGGTGGTTAAGCAATATTTTTTTGAATTCGGTTCGAAACACGGCGTGCAATGATAGAGGTACTCGATTTGTTTGTTTTCTAGAGGAATGTAGAAGCAGACAAACGGGAGAACCGTGTATTTCGTAAATGTGATTCGCACATCTAGAGCCAGGACTGTGGTACAAAGGGAGTAATATATAGAAAGAGTGCACTCTGGGAAAAAGACATTCTCACTGCTACCGACATGGTATAAGTTCTGCAGTACATAGCCGTAATTGTATGCCACACAGGGTGTTACGACTTGTAAACTTTCTGAAACTTCATCACATGTATTTCCGTGTTTGTGGGTAGAAATTGAGAACTTTTTATCTTTTCTTTCACGATATTTGTGTGTGTCAGTTTTCACGTCCCATAACTACAGCATAATGGTAAAGACATTTGTGCCACAACCTGACTAAAAGAAGAGATCGGTCGATAGGATACATTCTAAGACTTCAAGGAATCACAAATTTAGTATAGGTGAGAAGTGTGGGGGTAAAAATTCTAGAGGCAGAGCAAGATACGAATACAGTAAGCAGATTCAGAAGGATGTAGGTTGCAGTAGCTATTCGGAGCCGAGCGGTTCTAGGCGCTACAGTCTGGAACCGCGCGTCCGTTGCGGTCGCAGGTTCGAATCCTGTCTCCGCTATGGGTGTTTGTGATTTCCTTAGGTTAGTTAGGTTTAAGTAGTTCTAAGTTCTAGGGGACTGATGACCTCAGATGTTAAGTCCCATAGCGCTCAGAGCCATTTGAACAACTTTTTTTTAGTTATTAGGAGATAGAGGCTTCACAGGACAAAGTAATATGGAGAGCTACATCAACCCCCCCCCCCTCCCCCCCCCCCCCCATGAACCATGGACCTTGCCGTTGGTGGGAAGGCTTGAGTGTCTCAGTGATACAGATAGCCGATAGCCGTACCGTAGGTACAACCACAACGGAGGGGTATCTGTTCAGAGGCCAGACAAACGTGTGGTTCCTGAAGAGGGGCAGTAGTCTTTTCAGTAGTTGCAAGGGCAACAGTCTGGATGATTGACTGATCTGGCCTTGCAACAATAACCAAAACGGCCTCGCTGTGCTGGTGCTGCGAACGGCTGAAAGCAAGAGGAAACTACGGCCGTAATTTTTCCCGAGGGCATGCAGCTTTACTGTATGATTAAATGATGATGGCGTCCTCTTGGGTAAAATATTCCGGAGGTAAAATAGTCGCCCATTCGGATCTCCGGACGGGGACTACTCAAGAGGGTGTCGTTATCAGGAGAAAGAAAACTGGCGTTCTACGGATCGGAGCGTGGAATGTCAGGTTAGAAAATTTAAAAAGGGAAATGGATAGGTAAAAGTTAGATATAGTGGGAATTAGTGAAGTTCGGTGGCAGGAGGAACAAGACTTCTGGTCAGGTGACTATAGGGTTATAAACACAAAATCAAATAGGGGTAATGCAGGAGTAGGTTTAATAATGAATAGGAAAATAGGAATGCGGGTAAGCTACTACAAACAGCATAGTGAACGCATTATTGTGGCCAAGATAGATACGAAGCCCACACCTACTACAGTAGTACAAAATTTATATGCCAACTAGCTCTGCAGATGACGGAGAAATTGAAGAAATGTATGATGAAATAAAAGAAATTGTTCAGATAGTGAAGGGAGACGAAAATTTAATAGTCATGGGAGACTGGAATTCGAGTGCAGGAAAAGGGAGAGAAGGAAACGTAGTAGGTGAATATGGATTGGGGATAAGAAATGAAAAAGCTAACACTTGGTTCAAGAATCATAAAAGGTTGTATACATGGAAGAAGCCTGGAGATACTGACAGGTTTCAGATAGATTATATAATGGTAAGACAGAGATTTAGGAACCAGGTTTTAAATTGTAAGACATTTCCAGAGGCAGATGTGGACTCTGACCATAATCTATTGGTTATGACCTGTAGGTTAAAACTTAAGAAAATGCAAAAAGGTGGGAATTTAAGGAGGTGGGACCTGGATAAACTGACCAAACCAGAGGTTGTACAGGGTTTCAGGGAGAGCATAAGGGAACAATTGACAGGAATGGTGGAAAGAAATACAGTAGAAGAAGAATGGGTAGCTCTGAGGGATGAAGTAGTGAAGGCAGCAGAGGATAAAGTAGGTAAAAAGACGAGGGCTAGTAGAAATCCTTGGGTAACAGAAGAAATATTGAATTTAATTGATGAAAGGAGAAAATATAAAAATGCAGTAAATGAAGCACCCAGAAAGGAATACCATCGTCTCAAAAATGAGATCGACAGGAAGTGCAAAATGGCTAAGCAGGGATGGCTAGAGGACAAATGTAAGGATGTAGAGGCTTATCTCACTAGGGGTAAGATAGATACTGCCTAAAGGAAAATTAAAGAGACCTTTGGAGATAAGAGAACCACTTGTATGAACATCAAGAGCTCAGATGGAAACCCAGTTCTAAGCAAAGAAGGGAAAGCAGAAAGGTGGAAGGAGTATATAGAGGGTCTATACAAGGGCGATGAACTTGAGGACAATATTATGGAAATGGAAGAGGATGTAGATGAAGATAAAATGAGAGATACGATACTGCGTGTAGAGTTTGACAGAGCACTGAAAGACCTGAGTCGAAACAAGGCCCCCGGAGTAGACAACATTCCATTGGAACTACTGACGGCCTTAGGAGAGCCAGTTCTGACAAAACTCTACCATCTGGTGAGCAAGATGCATGAAATGGGCGAAATCCCGTCAGACTTCAAGAAGAATATAATAATTCCAATCCCAAAGAAAGCAGGTGTTGACAGATGTGAAAATTACCAAACAATCAGTTTAATAAGCCACAGCTGCAAAATACTAACACGAATTCTTACAGATGAATGGAAAAACTGATAGAAGCCGACTTAGGGGAAGATCAGTTTGGATTCCGTAGAAATACTGGAACAAGTGAGGCAATACTGACTTACCTTAGAAGAAAGATTAAGGAAAGGCAAACCTACATTTCTAGCATTTGTAGACTTAAAAGAAAGCTTTTGACAATGTTGACTGGAATACTCTCTTTTAAATTCTGAAGGTGGCAGGGGTAAAATATACAGGGAGCGAAAGGCTGTTTACAATTTGTACAGAAACCAGATGGTAGTTATAAGAGTCGAGGGGCATGAAAGGGAAGCAGTGGTTGGGAAGAGAGTGAGACAGGGTTGTAGCCTCTCCCCGATGCTATTCAATCTGTATATTGAGCAAGCAGTAAAGCAAACAAAAGAAAAATTCGGAGTAGGTATTAAAATCCATGGAGAAGAAATAAAAACTTTGAGGTTTGCCGATGACATTGTAATTCTGTCAGAGACAGCAAAGGACTTGGAAGAGCAGTTGAACGGAATGGACAGTGTCTTGAAAGGAGGATGAAAGATGAACATCAACAAAAGCAATACAAGGATAATGGAATGTAGTCGAATTAAGTCGGGTGATGCTGAGGGAATTAGATTAGGAAATAAGGCACTTAGATTAGGAAATAAGGCACTTAAAGTAGTAAAAGAGTTTTGCTATTTGGGGAGCAAAGTAAATGATGATGGTCAAAGTAGAGAGGATATAAAATGTAGACGGGCAATGGCAAGGAAAGCGTTTCTGAAGAAGAGAAATTTGTTAACATCGAGTATTGATGTAAGTGTGAGGAAGTCATTTTTGAAAGTATTTGTATGTAGTGTAGCCATGTATGGAAGTGAAACTTGGGCGATAAATAGTTTAGACAAGAAGAGAATTGGAGCTTTCGAAATGTGGTGCTACAGAAGAATGCTGAAGATTAGGTGGGTAGATCACATAACTAATGAGGAAGTATTGAATAGGATTGGGGAGAAGAGAAGTTTGTGGCACAACTTGACTAGAAGAAGGGATCGGTTGGTAGGACATGTTCTGAGGCATCAAGGGATCACCCATTTAGTACTGGTGGGTAGCGTGGAGGGTAAAAATCGTGGAGGGAGACCAAGAGATGAATACACTAAGCAGATTCAGAAGGATGTAGGTTGCAGTAGGTACTGTGAGATGAAGCAGCTTGCGCAGGATAGAGTAGCATGGAGAGCTGCATCAAACCAGTCTCAGGGCTGAAGACCACAACAACAACAACAACAACAACAACAACTACATTAAATCAGTCTTCGGATTGAAGGTAACGACGACGACGAAGGCGACGACGACACGACTGTGGTCATAAATGTGGTGCATTTGTCAAATTACTTGTGGTTCTCTCACAGTACTGACGAAGGTCAATAAAACGTTAACGTAAACATTTGTCATTTAAAACTCCATTAAAGAATTCCTTTAGTCCTTAAACATAAGCATCGCAAACGCCTGCTACCAAATCCGTGTCGATGACAAGTGCACATTAAAGATGTAGCGTACATCAGTTTCCAATGGCGAAAAACTAAAGCCTGAATGCCACCCTGGTTGTAAGAGGTATACAGTCTGTCATATTGCTCTTGGTCCTACCAGACCTCGGACGAAATGCTTTTACGAATTGTTCAAAATTGCGTTTAAGCATTCCGGAAAAGGTACGCACTTGCCATCAGTCAACGAGTAAAGGTTTCAAAAGCAGTTGCCTCACTTAAAAAAGAACACGTAGACAAATCCCGATGTCTGTGTTCCTCGTTAACTTTGCTCTTTGTGGGACGCCGCACTCGTTTCGACTCTCCCGCTGTGGGGGCACCGTCGACTGTGTACTCCCGCCCTCGCCTGTATCGCTCTAATAGTTCTTCGGCAGGTACAGAAAAAGTCGTTGAACTTTATGGCCAAATTCGGTGTAAGTTTTTTACTTTTTGCCAGATACGTTACTGTTCGTTGCCACATTTGGTGTTATTTTTGCCACATTCGTTGTTAATTTTTCTGTTCATTCAGTGCTGTTTTTTGCCAAAGTCGGTGCTGTTTTTGCCGAATTCGGTGTTTTTGCCGAATTCGGTGTTTTTGCCGAATTCGGTGTTTTTGCCGAATTCGGTGTTTTTGCCGAATTCGGTGTTTTTGCCGAATTCGGTGTTTTTGCCGAATTCGGTGTTTTTGCCGATTTCGGTGTTTTTGCCGAATTCGGTGTTTTTGCCGAATTCGGTGTTTTTGCCGAATTCGGTGTTTTTGCCGAATTCGGTGTTTTCATGCCAAATTCAGTGTTTTGACATTTTTTTTGCCAGTTTGGTTTCTATTTTCACCGTTGAAGTTCGTTATGCGCAAATGAACTGTCATTTTGAAATTATACTGGAACATGAACCTTGAACAGATTTTAAAACAAAATGCAATTTTAACATTTAATATCTATCAATGACGAATGTTAGTAAATCGGTGTCTCAGGTAAATAACATTTTTATATTGCAAAATCACAAATCTTGCGCAAAAGTTGCCAGTTCGCGGTAATTCCCAAAAAACCGCTTATTTCTGTTAGTTTCCATGTTATGTTTTTTGCGAAATTTTCCTGTTAGTAGTCATTGGTTATGTATATACCTTCCTTCAGTTGGTTCCTTTTATCACTACTTGTAATTCTCTCGAAAAGTTGGGTGAACTCACCCTATTATTTACTTCTGTAATTAATCTACCAATTTTCCTTGGATACGTTGTGGGGACCATTTGTATTCTGGAATAGTGAACTTGTAGGGAAGTTGCCTACTCACGCCTTACAAAATTCACATGAGTCTTACCATTGTGTGCCAGCCAGTCCGTTGTAACTAGCTCTGACGTCATAAATGTTGCGCTATACTTTAAAAATCAAGTAAATAACCTGAAATGTTTCTAGCATGTCAGGAGTAATACTTAATCAGTATGTGTTGGATATCAGTTCAATAACTTTAACCATTTTCGAAATTTGGATGTTTTTCTGTAAAAATAATTGGCGCAACAGAAAAGAGCTAGAAACTTAAAAATTTATATTTAGATTCCTTTTGCATAATAATTTAGTAGAAACAGTATTCTGGATCTCACAAATTAAAATTTTAGTTGAAATTAATGATTTTCTGGTTTTTGTCCTAGAAATTAAGGAAGCAAAATAGATTAAATAGGCGAATAAATAAAGCTAGGATGTTCAAATTTAAGTAGAAGGGAGATCATCTATAATCATAAAAACGTGAGAAGTATCAACAGAATAACTATAAAACTATAGCTATAGCGTATCTCCAAAGAGCAAGTTCAGAGCTCTTCTACTGCGTGTAGTGTAATTAAATTAATTCTCTCGCCCAAAATATTTGACTTAGCCACGTCAGACTGTTATTATGATTACTTACTTGCGTGCTGATTGCACAATTAAATCGAAAGCTTCATTGGCCATCAGCAAAGGAAGCAATGATTTATTCTATAACTTAAAAGTGGTGCATTACTAGCCCAGCGGCTAGTCGGGAGAGCAAATTTGATCAGGCGTTTCCTTAGCCGTCCGCACCGCGGCTTTATATGTAAGATCGCTGGGCGAGGTAGGAAGGCCCCAGTTCTCTCCAGACGCTGATTAGAGCACCACCTGTGCCGGGAGTCGCGTCGCGTCGGTATCGTTGATATAAACAGCCTCGGATGCAGTAATAAGTTACTCGGGATAAGCGTAACCATGAAATCGTTTTCGAGTGAAGTGTTATTTTTGACATGACGTTAATGATCTATCTTTAGTTTGCGTATGTCGTATTTTCACGTGCCGCCGCAGGACAGACATTCTACCATTATTAGCGTGGCGTTTGATGAATATTATCATCAAATTATGGCGAGCATTCACTAAAACATTTAATTTGAACAGTTATAGTTGCATCAGCGCATTACGCTCTGAACTGCTCTGGTAGTTTGATTGTGTGGATTCTTTTCGGCCTGTGACTTTCAGAATATAGTGAACATTATAGAGAGAATGGTTTTTGATTATGAATCCCAGACAATCTCCTAATTCCTCAGAGCTATAAGCTGTAGCTATAAATGTATTTCTCAGATGAACTGGGCTCTGGGAATTCTAATTACAGGCTTCACGTTCTGCTAATCACTTTCTGGTTGCCAATATTGTAGTTAGAGAGCCAGTGTTGAGAACGGCAAACAACAGCTTTAAATAAATAATAGAAACATTTACCAATCATTCCACCCGCCGCCCCGCAAACTCTTGGTTATTCCCACTTTCTAAAGGTTGTCTTATTTTCTTTCTGCGTTTTTCTGAGAGCAATATATTGATTTTAATTCAGTTTGCAGTATCTCAGTTACTTCTGTAGCACTTCCCCCTGTCTCTGCCCCGTTTGAATGTTCCGTCCGTACTTGGTAGAATATTTTATGCATTATGATTGAAACACACACAACACTGGCATAATACTCTACGGTATTTATTACTTGCCACACGAACCAGTTTTCGGCTGCTACTCCATCATCAGGTACAAAGTTAAGTATGTGTTTTTATTGGTTCAAAGATTTTAAACTAGTGCATCTACAGAGTATTTCCATTTCCAGAGATGTTAATGTTAGAATTAGGAATGAAAAAGTGGGATTATTTCGGTGTAAATGTGATGTAAGATTATTTAACTAAAATAAAATATGTGGCACATTAACTAATAAGCTACAAACAAATCGAAAGTGTTGTACATAGAAGAATATAATTGAACAATGAACTTCGATGACATGTTCCAAAGTTGTGGCTGAACAAAATAATCTTGTCTTTAACGGGTCTGAATTACAAGAAGATAAGATTTGACAGTGACATTCGGCAGTTAAGTGAAGCAGCTGTGATTATACAAAATAATTTTTTTAAACTCGACGAGATAAATTATAGTAACCAAAATGTGAGAGAAATGTGAATAAGAGGAGTAATTTACAACATGCCCTGGACGGGATTATGAATAGTATCTGCAGTTGAAAGTGGCGAGTAAGAGAATCTGGTCATTTAGTGCAAAGCTTGGGTTAATGGACGCGTGTTGGAAATTAACTAACACGCGTACCTGTGAAATTACACAAAGGAGTAGCCAAGCTGCCGGTACATGTTTGACCGATCGTACTCCGCCTCTTCTCTTGATTAATTTCGTGACGAGGAGCGAGATTTCCCGCCAAGGCTTCACAAGCCTGGACCTTCTCTAGCATTTACTGCTACCGCACAGTCGCCACACCGTCGGCTGTGGTGCCGAACCTGTGGCTGCATCTCCTGCTGCATCGTCGGCATACGCAGTTTCTGTGGCCCGTGCTGGCTCTCTACTTCCTGTTCTCTAGAGGTGGGCCAACTCGTTCATCTTTGGAAACTAGTTCACTGGTTTTATGGTCCCTTTTGCGATGCGTTCATTTTTTTGTCTCGTTCACTGTTCATTTTCATCTAATTACGGAATACACTAGGGATGATATATAGTAAATGAAAAAAATTCTTCTAGTGAGATTCGAGCGAGCGACTCCACCGTTGCAAAATTTCTGCACTACGCGCTTTTTCTTCCAGCGACTACGTTCTTCATGTAAATTGTTTTTTAATTAACATAGCTCGAAAATCTTCCAGTCTTCAAAGTTTATTTATGGAGCTTTTTGAGGATTGCTTCGTATTACTTCAGTTAATTGCTGTCAGATCAGTGACCTTGAGATCTTGGAACTATGGGACGAATGCAAGAGCGCAAAGCAGTCCATAAGGTCCCGTTGTTGTGACTTCGGTCCTGAGACTGTTTCGATGCAGTCCAGGATGCCAGGCTGTCCTGTCCAAGCCTCTTCCTGCGTGGATAACTACTCATCCTGTCGGCTCCGTCTACAGTTTTCATGCCCACATTTCCCTCTAACACCAGATTGGCAATTCCTTGACGCCTCAGAATGTGTCCAATAAAATGCCTGCCTCCATTTTGCTAAGGCTGTTTCTACCAGGCTGCAGAAGTTTCGCTGGGAAGTCCTTACACATCCTCCATAAGGTGCCGATCTCATCCCATGTGATTTTCATATTTTTGGAGCCCTGAAAAAAAGACATCTGTGGCCATCGCTTTGTTTAGGACTAAGAGGTGCACGCCAGGGTGTAATCATGGTTTGCTAGGCAACTGCAAACGTTTTTCCATGAAGCCATTTTGGCTGTTTTTCTCACAGTGGAGCGAGCGGGGTAGCAGCGCGGTCTGGCGCCTTGCCACGGATCGCAAAGAAGCCGAAGTCGGGATTTCCAAAGCGGTGGAAGTGATACGAGGAATGCGACGGCCGTGAAGGGAACGCTGGAGGGCTGTTCCTTAGAATGGTTCAAATGGCTCTGAGAACTATGGGACTTAACATCTGAGGAGGTCATCAGTCCCCTAGAACATAGAACTACTTAAACCTAACTAACCTAAGGACATCACACACGTCCATGCCCGAGGTAGGATTCGAACCTGCGACCGTAGCGGTCGCTCGGTTCCGGACTGAAGCGCCTAGAACCGCTCGGCCACCGTGGCCGGCTCTACTAACTCTATTGTAAGTATGTTTCGCAGGGAGTATCCACATATACAACGGGATGTACCTGCGAAATTGTGTCACTGTACGACACATATTTCAGGAGGTATGACGTGATAAACATTGAACTACGTGAAAATGAAACTGAAGGCCGAATTTCACTAGATATGCATGTAAAATATGTGTTAGACTTTGAGTGAAGTATTTCAAATGTATGAGAAATGTCACATGCGTGCGTTGCCGTGGGTTTGGCCGTATACGCCGCGGAATCGATACCACTAGGGTCGACTTACTTAGGGGAGTCTCGGAGCTGTCGTGGATTCTTACGCACGCCCTGGTCTCTGCAGCAGGGCGCCGCACTCGAAATCGTTATCCGGCGCCGTCACAGAGATTACTGCCGACGATACGTGCTCTACAGTCGTCGAACATGTGTTGTGGCGGCCTCTCCAGTGGGAATCGACAGGGATTCCGCGGGCACCGACCTTGTCAAACACAGCAGACGTCTTTCCCTTCACGAAACGCACAACGCTGTAAACAGCGGACCCCAGCGTCGTGGAGTGTCTGTTGGCGCGCGGAAAGACCTTACAAGGGAACCTCCCCATCGCACCCCCCTCAGATTTAGTTATAAGTAGGCACAGTGGATAGGCCTTGAAAGACTGAACATAGATCAATCGAGAAAACAGGAAGATGTTGTGATGAACTATGAAAAAAATAATCAAAATATACAACTGAGTAGATGCGCAAGATAGGCAACATCAAGGATAATGTGAGCGCAGGAGCGCCGTGGTCCCGTGGTTAGCGTGAGTAGCTGCGGAACGAGAGGTCCTTGGTTCAAGTCTTCCCTCGAGTGAAAATTAAATTATTTATTTTCAGATAATTATCAAAGTTCAGGCACTCACACATAAACTTCGCTCTCCAAAATTCCAGGAAATGTTCAGATTTGCTTGGACATATGCAGGATTTGACGGTCTACACACGGAAAATCTGAAAACTTCAAAAACATATGTTTTGACAGAGCACAGGGAAAACTGTGCGACTGTGAAACTGTTGCATTCATTTGTTGCAGTTTATGTGACAAACTCATGTTTTCATCACTTTTTTGGGAGTGATTATCACATCCGCAAGAAAAAACCCAAATCGGGAAAGGTAGAAGAATCTTTTTACCCATTCGCCAAGTGCACAAGTTACGTAGGTCGACAACATATTCCTGTCATGTGTCGCACATGCCGTCACCAGCGTCGTATAGAATATATCAGACGTGCTTTCCTGTGGAGGAATCGGTTGACCTGTGATCTTGCGATCAAATGTTTTCCGTTCCCATTGGAGAGGCAGGTCCTTTGGTCTACTAATCGCACGGTTTTGCGGTGCGGTCGCAAAACACAAACACTAATCTTATTACAGTGAGCAGAGACGTCAGTGAATGAACGGACAGATCATAACTTTGCAAAAGTAAAGAAAATAAACTTTCCACTCGAAGGAAGACTTGAACCAAGGACCTCTAGTTCCGCAGCTGCTCACGCTAACCACGGGACCACGGCGCTCCTGCGCTCAAATTATCCTTGATGTTGCCTATCTTGCGGCATGGACTACTCAGTTTGTATATTTTGCTTTTTTTTTTCGTGGTTCCTCACAACTTCTTCCTGTTTTCTCGATTGATCTGTGTTCAGTTTTTCAAGGCCTATCCTCTGTGCCGACTTACAACTAAATCTGAGGGGTGTGCGATGGGGAGGTTCCCTTGTTAGACACCTCTGAAACCGTCACCCAGTAAATAAAATCCGAGCTCAGCTAGTACTAGAGTAGCTGTACATTTGGATTGAAGATTTCCTACCGAGGAGAAGTTACGACGTCGTTTTTATTGAGAAGACTTAAGCGGAAGAGGAGGTAGCGTCGGGCACATCATGAGCTCGTGTGACGGGACTGTCATTGTTGACGAGACTGAGAATCGCGTAGTGGCGTTGCGAGGATAGGATGCAGTAAGGAGAGAATTACTGAGCGGAGCAGAGACGAATGGGGAACCGTTAGCGTAGAAGCAGTCGCGCGAGCATCCGCTAAAGGACTGCGAGACCAAGAGTAGGCGACCAGATAGCGGACGTCCACAGAACGGGGCGGCCTATTCGCTCTGTAAAGCGGAGTAGGCGGCGACGTGTGACACAGCTGGCGACAGATTACAGAGCTGGTGCAGACACCAGTGTTTCGGAACACACTGTTCAGCGCACGTTGTCGAACAACAGCTACCGTAAAATGTGCTTACTTTGTGGCTGTAGGGGCTACTTTGTGACATACGAACATTTTCGCTTATTTCGAATCTCTCGCTGCGCCCAAGATGTCTAAAAACCAAAGATTAGCTCCAGCGGCTTGCCTGGAGTTCTGCACCATCTTCCAGCAGCCGGCTGAATTTCCCGCGCTTCTTTTGTTCGTCGGCAGTGCGTTCGTATTGAAACCTGATTTGAAGCCATTGTTTGAATTGTTGTAAACTTCGTACGTTGGAGCCGTTCATGTGAAAGAACTGCAGAGAACAGGTATGTACGCCTGATTGTTAATATGTTGTCTACATTATGGCGTGATTTGACGTTAATTGTAATGTTTATGTAAGCAGTATAATTATACAACCGTAAAATCAGCATGTTAAGGGGTTACTTAGTGACAATTCATCAGATGAGCTATCAAACAGAGATGCACCTTCGACTCCTGATAAGTTACATCGAGACACAAGACACGTCCACCACTTGAAAAGGGGCACTAAGAAGACCGCTGAATGCACATTCAAACTTGATGACTTTGTGGTAGTGAACTTCGAAAGGGAAATGATCACTGGAAGAGTGAGTGACATCAAATCAGGAGGCTACATGGTAAGCGTCAGGGAAGGATCAAAAATATACTGGAAGTGGCCAGAACGAGATGATTGCATTTATTATTCATGGAGGAAGTTCTGTATAAAATAGCACCTCCATCACCAGTAGGAAAGCGAGGTCTTTTTGCTATTACAGATTTATTTTCAGATTAAGTAGGTACCTTTGTAAATTCCTTATGTTATCAAACAATAAATCATTGTTTTGGATATTGCTTTAAATAAACATTTGATGGGGGTAACTTTGTGGCAACTTGTAACAGTTGCATAATGGTTTCCTGTTGAACATATTTATTTGTACAACATATCGCCACATAGTGGAAGGTTTGAGCAACTTCTTGCTGTTACTTATTAAACTTCGTAATTTACACTGTCCGGCCCATGCGAGCAAAACTTTAAAAAGTGTCACAAAGTAACCCCATTTTACGGTACGTGTTCCCAAATTGACTCTACGACATTGACAATTACACTATGGTGGACGCGGGCTCCTCGAGTTTGGGCTGTGGATAAGTGTCGCCTCGGCGGACGAAACACTTGTTACAGGTCGATGGTCCTTTCCGGAGGTACATCGTCATCCACGCGAATGGGTGCTCGGAAAGTGCAGCGGGCTACGTACCCAGGCTGGGGGTGTTTCAAAAAGGACTTTACAAATTCAAATAAATTTATTGAAAAAAGATATAGAGCTCGGGGCTCAGTATTATTTTGTACGGACACACACAAAGTTTTTTAAACCTTTAATTAAAGATGTTGCATGCGGCTTCCGTTGGTTATCCTGCACACATTCCACCTGAAGTGAATTTCTATCCAAACTCGCTGTAGCATTGCAGGCGTAATTTGCTCAGTGGCGGCGTAAATTCTTGCTGGAAGTTCACGTAGAGAAGCCGGCACAGGAGGTACAAACACGATATCCTTGATGAATCCCCATAAACAAAATATCGAGTAGTGTCAGGTCTGGGGAATGTGGGGGCCATGCATCTGACTCATCACGGCCAATCCAGTGACATGGAAAGCGGTCACTGAGAAAGTCTCGGACGTCAGCCAGGTAGTGTGGTAGTGCACCATCTTGCATGAAGTAAACAGTTCGTTCTTGCTCATCCTCATCGATCTGTGGTATCAAAAATTGTTGTAACATATCTAGGTACACTATCCCGTAGATGGTTCTCTTACGGAAAAAAGGGGCCGTACACTTCGTTCTTGCTCGGTGCACAAAAATTGTAGGCATACTAGAAGCTGGCGGGAGTGGCCACGCGGTTCTAGGCGCTACAGTCTGCAACCGCGAATCCTGCCTCGGGCATGGATGTGTGTGATGTCCTAGTGCTCAGAGCCATGCGAACCAAGCCTACTAGAAGGATCTTTAGCGCACTTGGTACGGAAATTACGCTGAACTGTTGTCGCCGTTTTCGATTCTTCAAACCAAAACACACAGCTATCACGCTCAGGTCCAGTGAAGGCAGCCATCTTTAATGCAGCTGCCGCCAGCGTTCATTACGGTGCGATTTGGCACTAGCGAACACCGCGAGACAAAACTTGTTGTATTTACCAACAAATTGACACTACAATCACCTCTGTAGATACTATAAATTAATTTACACGATTTTTCAAAGTTGTAAAGTCCATTTTGAATCACCCTGTACTATGCTATGGGAGGACATTCTCTTGCGCTTGCATGGGACCTGTGGTAGTAATCGGAGGGACAATGACATCTGCGGAGGACGTGAATATTATTGCGGATCACCTGCATCGTTTGATGCACTGATGTTTTCCCAACGGCGGTAGCATCTTCCAGCGGTATAACAGTTCATGTCACAGCCAGGATAGTGCTACAATGGTTTGAGGAGCATGACAGAGAGTTTGGATCGAAGTATTGGCCGCGGAATTCGCGCAGTCGGAACCCGGTGGCACACAACTGGGCCTGTATTTATCACCCGATCTGTCAGCACAAACCACCGATCTGTAATTTAAGGGGCTTGTCGGATCCATGGCATGCCACGCGGATTAGCCGTCGTATTGCGTTCCAAAGGTGGACCATCACGTTACCATCTAGTTGCTCAGAACGTTTTGTTTCAGAGCATAATCCGTGATCTCTGGTGATTCATTACAGAGTATCACGGTCAATATCTGTTCAGTTCATTGCCCTAGCCGTCTTTGTTTCCGTGACAATACTCTCTACAATGGTGAAAACGCGTGTAATATGCGACCAGAGACAGCGGCCGCATCACATTGGTTCTGCAGCTGCACATTCTCGATGTATCCGTACGAGCAGGAAACAAGCAGCAAGCAACGTTCCAAGCCGAACCGAAAGCTGCAGAACTGGTTCATCATTCGCGAAGAACTTCGAAGAAAGCAATGGCTGCGATATAATGTACATGTTGTGCCAGTTTCCTTAGAAGATCCAATTGCTTAGAGGACCTATGAACAGACAATGCTGAACGGCTTACAGCGGTTTGTTTTCCCCCAAGAAATCGATTAAATTTGAAAAAAAAAAGCTCAAAACGTTGGTTACCTGACTGGGAGAAACATGGGATTAGTCTCTCACACCCGGTATTCACGTGACTTATCGCCTAATTACTTCTCTTTGTTCACGGTTGCCAAACAAAAAACGTGCTTGGACAGCGATTTGTAGCCATCTTAGGTAGCTGTTGAAGAGTGAAAACTCATGTAGTGACGTCGCATCATCAGAGTAGAAAAAATCTTCCCACAGTAGATTGGAAGACACATTAAAGTGAATAAATTTTAATGGCGAAATCGACTGCCAAAGCAGTTTTTCTTATTTTTTTGTAAAAATTTAAAAGGCGGTCCTTGTACAGCGCTCTACGAGCAAACGCTTAGGGGAGAGGGGGAGGAGGATTATTTTGTTACATTGTGTTTCGCAAAAGAAAGTATTACTCATTATCGGCTGCGGAAGGTAGAGCAAATTACGACAACGCCACCGCTGTTTGGTTTCCAAGTACTGTACACAGCTGTGCAACTCACAACAACGTGAAGGACAGCTAGCTGTTAATCGGGCACTTACCGGATAGAGCACGAATGACGTCTCACGACCTATCCAGTGTAAGTTATTTGCGAATCCTTAAGCAGACGTTAGAATAATGAATATTAAAATAATAGCAGTGCCACAAATTGTGTAAAGTGATTAAGATAAATATGTTTGTACCGTAATTGCTGTGACAACACCTGCCAACTTATTGTGATGGAGTTAACAGGAAAATATCTCCAGATAACCAAGCAAACAAAGCATCTAATGTGTGTAGCATATTTCAACACATTTGACAAGTTCTTCGGCGGACGTTAGTGGGTCTCAAAGGAAAGAGAGCGTGAAGAAAAAGGTCCCTGGCCACCTCTTATGTTGAGCTGATGTTCCGCCAGCTTGTTTGTAGGATTACCTTTAAGGATTCCGTAGAATAGTCCGGTTGGTCACGCTTTCGCCCGTCGGCCGAAATAAATTTTGATGAAAAAAATATTAGTGTAGTCTATTTTGCTTCTATGTACGTCCGTTGAAACTGTATGTGTGTATAGCTGTCACTTCTAGACGAGATACTTCACCAATGACCAGCTGCAAAAGAGTTAATAATTTTAAAAATAAATTAATTTCTGTTCCAAGTAGGAAGGAATTTTTTTTAAATATTGTGAACAGGACAATTATAATGAAATTCCTCCTTTACACTTACTACTCATTACGAAATCAGTTAGTATTTAATAATCCCTGATTTTTTTCCCTTACAAATGCTATTTTACGTAACGTTATATGGATTACGGTGAGTCAATCAATAATTATAATTCATCTCTTAGCAGGTACAATACTCCAACGACAGCTTACAGACGAGAGAGTGGGAGATACAGAAGTGTGATATTATATTAAGCTACATGGAAGCTTTTGTAGAAATATTAATTAGTTGTCAGTCACAGATATCGATGAAACCTTCAGTGATATAGTCCCTTTTTAAACTTCGCGACTGTCGCCTGTTTATGTTACATGCCTGACATCTGGCGTGTAAACAGTCTACTGGTAGGTATTTGGCAGCGCTACAACGATGCGCTGTCGCTTGTTTGCATACTTTCTCATTCCGTGAAGAAGATAAATGTACGACTGTGGCAGTATTTGCTCTTGTAAACTTATGCATACTTCTGAAGTTCTTACCGTACTACTGAAAAAAATCTTTGATGTGCGTGTTTTTGAAAATGGAGCAGCAAACTAATAGTGTCACTAAGAAATGGTAGAAAAACAGACACGAAGAAATGAACTGCAGTAGTATGCGATACCCATTGAGTAGATAGTAACCTTAGAATCGCAGCCAGAGGCTAGCAGTCAGCTATAGATAACAATTGGGGTCTGTAGCAATTGTTGAACGTTTCTTTACTCAACACCTAATATAAAATATTTTCGAAGGTAATAACACAAATGCTAGCAGTAATTTTAGAAACTATCGCGTTGGTTGAGCAAACTGGGTTCAGGGTGGGCATGTCTTGTTCTGACAATATGTCATCAGAGGCACAATGGAATAGCATGCAGAATTTAACTGAGAAGCACATCTACTATATTTATTGACAATGTGAAAGCCTTTGACAGTGTAGATGAGAGAATGCTGTGGGAAATGCTAGATATGAGAGACATAACACATTACTTAATTAAAGTAATCCAACAGATGTAATAATGCTAATGCTGGAAAAGAGTGTTGCAGCACCAACAAATTTAAGCTTATGACAAGGATGCAATTTGTCTCCGATGCTTTTTAATATCAATGTCAACACGTTAAGCAAAGGCTAAAAGAAATAAATCTCATACCCATAGATTTAACCAACGAAATTATCTAATAAGAACACTCTTTCCTAATGAGCAAGTTTTTACACCTGACAGAGGGCACTCTTCAAAAAGCCATTTTTAAGTTAGCTTGACAAGAGCCATAAGTTAACGATTTAGAGCCGAAAGAAAACAAAAGCCGTGGATTTTAAAGTCCAGAGTCCGGTCCGAAGTAGTATTTTAATAAACGACCAGTAAATAGCGAGCGTGAATGAATTCAACTTCGTGAGAAATACCATCACCTTCAGAAACGAAAGACGTAATGAAAAAAATCTAAATATTATTTTATATCGGTGGGAACGTATGCAGGCCACTGAATAAAAAGTTAAGAAACTAATCCAAATAAAGTTCTACAAACGAACAGAAGTACCACCCGTACATTATGACAGTGAGACTTGGACAATAGCAGCTGAAATTGAACGAAGAATATAAGCTGTGAAATGAGGTCTTTAAGAAGAGTAGTTGGCTATTGAGTATCTGATGTAGTAAGGATCACAACAATGTTACAAGAGTATGAGACCTAAAAATCACATAAATAAATCAGGAAATGTAGAATTGAATGGAGCGATAGCATAAGAATGGATTAAAATAGAATGTCCACAATCGTAATTAATGATAGAATAATGGGGAAAAGATCAGTAGGTAGGCCAAGAAAGAGGCGGAGGCATGAAACAGAAACCATAGACAACAGAGTCACTGAACAAGAGGACGTAACAGGCAAATGCCTTCTATTTGAAGGAAGAAGAAGAAGAAGAAGAAGACGAGGAGGAGAGGCGTAATAATAAGAATTGTTGAGATTTGTTCTTATATGCCTTGATCCCCAGTTAGGTACGTTTTTTTTATGGAATATGTGAAGCTAGTGTAACTGTACACTTGCTTAGGACATTGCTAAGGCTGTTATGAAGCTGCAAAATCGAACTCAGTACTGCACCTTACTGGAGAACGAACAGATACCTCGTCTCTCTCTCTTTTCCTTTCCACGACTGTCAGTCACTTTGTAATACCAACCCTGGTTGAGTGTCAGACACGATACCGTGTCCAGCTCGTGTAGTCGGGACGGGCCGACAGCAGTTTTGCCCAGCCAGCCGTCCCCAGCGTCGCAGCCTGTTAAAGTTCTGCCTTCTTGTTGCAGGTTGCGATAAAAATAATCGACAAGACGAAACTGGACGAGGAGAATCTGAAGAAGATTTTCCGCGAGATCCAGATAATGAGGAAGCTGCGGCACCCGCACATCATAAGACTGTACCAGGTGATGGAGACGGAGAAGATGATCTACCTCGTGACCGAGTACGCCAGCGGAGGCGAGATCTTCGGTGAGTCTCTCTCTCTCTCTCTCTCTCTCTCTCTCTCTCTCTCTCTCTCTCTCTCTCTCTCTCTCTCTCATGTTGAAATATTCAAGGTGTTGAATATGAGTGTGTTCACCAAATGACTGTACTCGGATGGAACATAATTTTATTGTATGTTTAATCCTATTAACTCTTATAACAATACAGATATTGTGGTTTACAAATGGAAAGGGGGGGGGGGGGGGGAGACGGCGGCATCACCACACACACGCACGCACAATATCTGTTGCGTTTCAGGAGCTAATCACCTAGAGAGTAACGTAGCTAGTACGTGGCGGCAGTTATGTTTCGCCCATCACGGTTGCTGTCCTCCAAGAGGGGAGGTGGCGCCGCCCTCAGTGGAACACTGCTTTCAACGATATATCGCACTCCGTTCAATTTTGATGCGAGATAATACAGGATTCCATGTCTTGCTAAGAGGAAACCCATTGTCTCTGTTGATTAAATTATGCGCCAACCTAATTTTAATCGCCTCTTTATAGACACTGTTCCAAAAACCGGAAATGTCGGCAACTACCATAGTTTCGTCAAATTTCGTACTGTGTCCCTCATTTAAGCAGTGTTCCGCTACTGCCGATTTTTCCGGCTGTTGTAGTCTCGTATGACGGCGATGTTCCACACACCTGTCGTGCACCGTGCGAATCGAACGGCCATTGTAAGCTTTCCCACATTGACACTGAATTTGGTAAACCCCGGGTTTCCTAAGCCCCAAATCATCTTTCACAGAGCCGAGCAGTGCCCTAATCGTAGAAGGTGGACGGAACATACTCTTAATGTTAAAATTCCTTAAAATTCGTCCAATCTTAGACGATAAGCCTCCAGCATAAGAAAGAAAGGCCACCGATCTATGTTCCTCTTCCTACACCTCCGGAGATGGTCCAAACTCCATAGCCCGACGAATTTGCTTCTCGGAGTATCCATTTTCCTTAAAAACAGCTATCAAGGGCATATGCCATTTCCGACGTGGACAGCTTAACCCAAGAACTTGCGCATTTGATGGCTGTTTTTTAGGTAAATGGATACTCCGAGAAGCAGATTCGTCGGGCTATGGAGTTTGGACCATCTCCAGAAGTGTATGAAGAGGAACATAGATCGGTGCGGTAGCTCCAACAGAAATGCATAGTTTCACGGATTCCTTGGCACCTGAGTTCTTTGTAAACATTGTGTTTTCATATGTTATGAGTCAAAACATGTGGTACGCACTGGAAATTTATTTTTTGACCAAACGAAAGTGTTTAGTAAAGCAAACGATCGAGTTTGCGAATACACGACCAACATTACCAGCGTGATTTGTTGGAGGAAAACTGCGAAAACAAAGGCTCGAGACATCTGACGTATGTTTCATTCCGAGACAGGTGCGTAGCACAACGATCTTAATTGCACGTTTGTCGTTGTGTATTACTGATTACATAGTAAATCAACGCTTGTGCGTTTGGCGGAAGCGTGAAAGCCGTCTGCTCCGGAATTGTATAAATTCGGTACTGGCAACGGTAATTTTTGAATAAAGAAACCTAAGACCGATTAGTGACTGGTCGCTATACACAATCAGCAATTTAATTATAACATGTATTTTCGGTAGGACGTCATTGGAGGGCGGGATTAGCATGCACAAATGCAGGAAATCGGCGAAGTGGTAGTGTGTCATTGTCTACTGGTTGTGGACATAGGTTGCCTCGTGAATAATCGATACATGCTATCAGAGAGTAACTGCAGAGTTAAGGACTACAGACACGTACCGCATGTCTCCTGGTATTGTAAAGTAAGAATCGAAGACCTAGTTGAGGTCGGACTCGGCTGGTTTAGCTAGAGGCACAGCGCGTCTTGTTGGCCGCCTTGGGACGTTTTGAAGCCTCGCTGTGCCGAGTATGTGGACGACCGGCAGGTGCCGCGTACCCCGTAAACGTGTCACGCCGTCGCACACAACTGCGGACTGTTGCGTCCCTTGAAAAACCGCTTGGGTTTGAGAGTGCACGGTGTCCATGGTGTGCAACGTGAATGTGGTAAAAGTAACTTGGGGCACACTGTATCAGAGCTCTGCACCGAACTTAGATGGCAAATCGAGTACAAAAATCTAGAGAAATTAGCAATAGCGCAACACAGCCTTACAGACGGGCACAAGATCAGCTTCGGGAAAACGAAGGTCCTCCGCCACACTTGGACTTGATGGGATTGCGAAGTGAAACAAGCGGAAGAGATTCTCATGGTTAGTAACACTTTTAACGGAGGCGACATTATAATCTGAGTGGTGCCTGCAGAAGACCATTTGGGACGTAGTGTCTTCAAAGACAATCAAAAATTGTATCTCTTAAGGGGAAGGGTGACGTTGTGGATGGCCTCCGTTTTCCTTCCGCCCCGGCGGGGGAGGGAATAATGTGTGACATTAATATTTCCTGCAAATACCACCCCCCTCTTCCCGCAGGTGACGTCACCCTCAATATAATTTAGAATTGTGAGGGACGTCACCTGGCCAGTAGCCAATGACACGTTTGCTTTATTTGGGGAAGGGGAACAAACAGCGAGCTCGTCGGTCCCATCGGTCGAGGGAAGGATGGGTAAGAAAGTTGGCCGTCCCCTTCATAGGAACCATCCTGGCATTTGCCTCAAGCGGTTTAGGGAAATCACGAAAAACATAAATCAGGCTCCCCGGCCAGTCCGGGGGTAAGAATAGGCCCGAGGTATTCCTGCCTGTCGCAAGAGGTGACTGAAAGGAGTTTCACACGTTTCGGCCTTTATGTGATTGTCCCCTGTAGGTAGGGTCTGACATCCGTTCTTCAAAATTTTCCCGAAGAGCGAACCAATTGGGGAAGGGCGCCTTACATGGTGCATTATGTCCATCGTGCATTGAGATCTTTAGCCCACTGTCTCCTTGTCGCATTTCAGTCCCGTAACTCTCCATCTCTTGGGCGAGGGCACCTTCTTGGGTATGTTTTCCACCATGCACTATGCAGTGTCGCTTTCTGTGTCGACGGTGACCGTGGACTTCTTTGCACCTGATACCTAGCATACAAGGGCGATGTACTTGAGGACAATATTATGGAAATGGAAGAGGATGTAGATGAAGATGAAATGGGAGATACGATACTGCGTGAAGAGTTTGACAGAGCACTGAAAGACCTGAGTCGAAACAAGGCCCCCGGAGTAGACAACATTCCATTGGAACTACTGACGGCCGTGGGAGAGCCAGTCCTGACAAAACTCTACCATCTGGTGAGCAAGATGTATGAGACAGGCGAAATACCCTCAGACTTCAAAAAGAATATAATAATTCCAATCCCAAAGAAAGCAGGTGTTGACAGATGTGAAAATTACCGAACTATCAGTTTAATAAGCCACAGCTGCAAAATACTAACGCGAATTCTTTACAGACGAATGGAAAAACTAGTAGAAGCCGACCTCGGGGAAGATCAGTTTGGATTCCGTAGAAATGTTGGAACACGTGAGGCAATACTGACTCTACGACTTATCTTAGAAGCTAGATTAAGAAAGGGCAAACCTACGTTTCTAGCATTTGTAGACTTAGAGAATGCTTTTGACAATGTTGAACTGGAATACTCTCTTTCAAATTCTGAAGGTGGCACGGGTAAAATACAGGGAGCGAAAGACTATTTACAAGTTGTAAAAAAGCCAGAGGGCAATCATAAGAGTCGAGGGGCATAAAAGGGAAGCAGTTGTTGGGAAGAGAGTGAGACAGGATTGTAGCCTCTCCCCGATGCTGTTCAATCTGTATATTGAGCAAGCAATAAAAGAAACAAAAGAAAAATTCGGAGTAGGTATTAAAATCCATGGAGAAGAAATAAAAACTTTGAGGTTCGCCGATGACATTGTAATTATGTCAGAGACAGCAAAGGACTTGGAAGAGCAGTTGAACGGGATGGATAGTGTCTTGAAAGAAGGATATAAGATGATCATCAACAAAAGCAAAACGAGGATAATGGAATGTAGTCAAATTAAATCGGGTGATGCTGAGGGAATTAGATCAGTAAACGAGACACTTAAAGTAGTAATGGAGTTTTGCTATTTGGGGAGCAAAATAACTGATGATGGTCGAAGTAGAGAGGATATAAAATGTAGACTGGCTATGGCAAAGAAAGCGTTTCTGAAGAAGAGAAATTTGTTAACATCGAGTATAGATTTAAGTGCCAGGAAGTCATTTCTGAAAGTATTTGTATGTAGTGTAGCCATGTATGGAAGTGAATCATTGACGATAAATAGTTTGGACAAGAAGAGAATAGAAGCTTTCGAAATGTGGTGCTACAGAAGAATGCTGAAGATTAGATGGGTAGATCACATAACTAATGAGGAGTTATTGAATCGGATTGGGGAGAAGAGAAGTTTGTGGCACAACTTGACCAGAAGAAGGGATCGTTTGGTAGGACATGTTCTGAGGCATCAAGGGATCACCAATTTCGTATTGGAGGGCAGCGTGGAGGGTAAAAATCGTAGAGGGAGACCAAGAGATGAGTACACTAAGCAGATTCAGAAGGATGTAGGTTGCAGTAGGTACTGGGAGATGAAGCTTCCACAGGATGGAGTAGCATGGAGAGCAGCATCAAACCAGTATCAGGGCTGAAGACAACAACAACAACAACACAATGTCTGGAAATGATACACGATCGCCTGAAACTCGAACCGATAGCAGATAAGCAAATCGAGATTGACTCACCACAGTTTCAAAGTCCAGTATTTAAACATTTGTGTGTCTTACAGTAACCGCTCATTTAACTTTCTTGCGAAAATGATGAAAGAAAAACGTTTGTAGTACAAACAGTTTTGCAGTTACCCAAAACATTCCCTTTGAACTCGTACACTGTTGCATGAGTTCGAAACGCTTCAGGGACAATTTATTCAAATCTGACTTTGGCACCTCAGAAACGGCGTTTAAGGCGAGTCAACGACTTCTTGAAGCGATCAAACTGGTACTGGGAGATGAAGCAGCTTGCACAGGATAGAGTAGCATGGAGAGCTGCATCAAACCAGTCCCAGGACTGAAGACCACAACAACAACAACAACCACCTAGCATAGTAGCCAGTCCATTGTGGTACCATGTAGCCTGTTGGTTGTAGACCCCTGACCACACAGGAATCGCTCTGCTGATGCCTGCGACGCTAACTCCTCACATATGCTGAGGTGTAAATTCTCATTCCCTTGGGACATCGGGACTCCTGGCAATGACCATCCTGCTTGGTGGCCTTTGCTGCAGCTGGGTGGTGCCCGTAGGGAAGGCCCTGATCAGAGTGGGTGGCATCAGGGCAGATGTGTGATCAAGCGTAGTCCATCATCTCTTGCTGATGGTGAAACACCACCACTCTCTAAGCGTTCATGAGCTCAATTTAACGCACCGAAGTACAACCCCAAATCGTTCCCCTCCCTGGCCACACCATGGGAGGAAAATCAGGCTGAGGATGGAAGCAGATCTTATTTGCCCTGGGACCTTGTATGTTCGAGAGCTGATGGGGAATCTTTCATGATGATGAAGCCTCAGTTTTTTTGTCGAACATTTAGCCGACAAGTTTGGAGAGGTGGACGATTGTCCAAAATGAGATCTGGATCAGTCTTGATCAAAACAGCGTCCTCTGCCCAGTCACGGACGTTACTCGCTTGTGACAAGCGAGGGGATGTTTCTGTCACCATCACGCCCCATAAGAGCTTAAATGTGATCCAGGGTATCATATTTCACAACGACCTTCTCTTCCAGCCTGACAATGAGCTGCACGCCTATTTATAGCGGCGAGGTGTAAATTTCGTCTGTCGAGTCTACCAGGGTCCGAGGGATAAGCATGTTGCCACCAGTATCTTCACCTTGGCCTTCGAGGGCGATATATTGCCCGAGAAGGTCAAGGTGATGGTCTACCAGTGTGATGTAAAGCCCTATATCCCTCCCCCAATGCGGTTCATTAAGTGCTGGAAGTTAAGCCGTATGTCTTCCTGCTGTACTTCCAGTCTCTAATGTCGAGATTGCAGACACCCATCACATCCCAATACTCCATGTGCCCTGCCTCCCATCTGTGTCAACTGTGGAGAGCACCATTCCCCTTGCTCGCCAGACTGCAGGATTCTCTAGACAGAAAGGAAAATCATGGAGTACAAGACCGTGGACTGACTGACCTACACTGAGGCTAAGAGAAAATTTGAATACTTGCATCATGTATGTGTGACATCTTCTTACGCCGCTGCTACAACAGTTCTGGCTCCATCAGGTCTGCCAACCGCAGTCACCTGTCAGAGGCGGAAGACTGCACCTGCCCCCTTGATTGTGGGGGACATTTCCCTCCCTGTAGCTCTTGCGCCACCTACTTTGGGAGTAACACCCCGCCAACCATTGGGGATGTGCGTCGCCACTTCTAAGCTGGAGAAGTGTAAGTCTTCTTCGGCTTCTCTCGCTAGGAAGGTGTCCCTTGGTTCAGTCCTTTCCCAGGTTTCTGCTAGTGAGTAAAATGAGATCTACCACTGGCTGAAGAGCTCAAAAGCAGCTGGTCGTAGGACTTAATGCTCATCCTCAGTCCCGAAGACTGAACCAGTGAAGTCCTCCCAGTCAGGGAAACCCAAGGAGCAGCGAGAGAAATCCAAAAAGCATTCCCCTAAGACCAATGCAAATGCAGTGGCATCCACACCACCGCTACCTACGAGCTCTGCGTCTGAGGATGGAGTGGAAATTCTGGCGTCCGCTGAGGACCTAGATCTCGCCAGACCCTCAGACAAAATAGATATAGACTACTCAGGCAATAAGTCGGTGGCAGGAGTTGACTCTGAGGCGTAAACTGCCTTATTGAATGTTCCATGCCTTCCCAGACTCACGATGACGTCATCCTCCAGTGGAATTGCGGTTTTTTCCACCGCTAGCTGAGCTATGGCAACTGTTAAACTTTACACCTGGTATCTGCATTGCCCTCCAGGAACCCTGGTTCCCGGCAATGCGGACCCCTGCCCTCTGCAGCTATGAGAGATATTACAGGAACCGTAGCGACTATAATCTGGTTTCAGGTGGAGTTAGCGTTTATGTCCTAAACTCAGTCCGTTAGTGACACTGTGCCCCTTCAAACCCCTCTTGAAGCTGTGGCTGCCAGAATAAGGACGATACAGGAAATAAGTGTCTGTAATGTATATCTTTCTCCAGGTGGTGCAGTACCCCTGAATGTATTAGCTGGAAAGGTAGATCAACTCCCTAAACCTTTCCTACTTTTGGGAGATTTTAACGCCCATAATCCCTTGTGAGGTGGCACCGTGCTTACTGGCCGAGGCAGAGATGTTGAAACTTTACTGTCCCAGTTTGACCTCTGCCTTTTAAATACTGGGGCCACCACACTTTTCAGTGTGGCTCATGGTAGTTACTCGGCCATTGATTAATCAATTTGCAGCCCAGGACTTCTCCCATCTATCCGCTGGAGAGCACACGACGACGTGTGTGGTAGTGACCACTTTCCCATCTTCCTGTCACTGCCCCGGCGTCAGGCCCACGGACGCCTGCTCCGATGGGCTTTAAAGAAAGCGGAGTGGGAAGCCTTCACCTCTGCTGTCACCACTGAATCTCCCCCACATGGTAACATCGATGTGATAATTGAGCAGGTGACTACAACAATTGTTTCTGCGGCAGAAAACGCCAGCCCTCGCCCTTTAGGGTGCCCCCCGGCGTAAGGCAGTCCCTTGGTGGTCACCGGAAGTCGCTGAAGCAATTAAGGATCGTCGGCGAGCTCTACAGCGACATAAGCGGCACCCTTCCGTCGAACACCTCGTAGCCTTTAAACGGCTCCGTGCCCGCGTTCGCCAACTTATCAAATAACGGAAACAGGAGCTTTCGGAGAGATACGTCTCGACCATTGGGTGCCAAGTCTGGGCAACAATCAAACGTCTTTTCGGGTACCAGATCCCAACAGGTGTTGTTATAAATGGCGTGTTATTTATCGACGCAAACGCGATTGCCGAGCACTTTGCTGAGCACTATGCTCGAGCCTCGGCGTCGCAGAGTCACCCCCCCCCCCCCCCCCCCCCCCCAGCCTTTCGCTCTCTCAAACGGCGGCTGCAAGGTAAGGTCCTCTCATTCACTGCACGCCACAGTGAATCCTATAACGCCCCATTTACAGAGTGGGAGCTTCTCAGTGCTCTTGCACATTGCCCCGACACAGCTCCTCGCCCTGATCGGATCGACAGCCAGATGATTAAACATCTCTCATCTGACTACAAGCGACATATCCTCGTCATCTTCAACCGGACCTGGTGCGATGGCGTCTTTCCATCGCAATGGCGGGAGAGCACCATCATTCCGGTGCTCAAACTCGGTAAAAACACGCTTGATGTGGATAGCTATCGGCCCATTAGCCTCACCAACGTTCTTTGTAAGCTGCTGAAACGTTTGGTATGTCGACAGTTGGGTTGGGTCCTGGAGTCACGTGGCCTACTGGCTCCATGTCAGGGCGGCTTCCGCCAGGGTCGCCCTACCATTGATAATCTTGCGTCCATCGAGTCTGCCATCCGAACAGCCTTTTCCAGACGCCAACACCTTGTTGCCGTCTTTTTTGACTTACGTAAAGCATACGACACGACCTGGCATTATCATATCCTTGCCACATTGTATGAGTGCGGTCTCCGGGGCCCGCTGCCGATTTTTATCCAAAACTTCCTGTCGCTCCATACTTTCCGTGCCCAAGTGGGTGCCTCTCATAGTTCCATCCATATCTAGGAGAATGGAGTCCTGCAGGGTTCTGTATTGAGTGTGTCTATTTTTTAGTGGGCTTCCCAATGTGTGGTCCGCGGACCCGTCGTCTCTTTCTAGGGGGTCCGCGGCCATCTTTCACCAAATCATGTAAAATAATGAGTAAAATTATTCAATAAAAATGTGAAAATCAAATTCATAACTATTTTTTTCTTGTGAAAAAAAGTGTACTTTTCCTTCAGGTCGTATTCCCAAGCAGCCTTTGCGGTTCCTAAGTGAGAACGCATACACATTTTAGTGCCGGAGAATGCGGCTTCTCTGATAGACTGTTTCGCAACAATACGGGGTAGACTTGGCCACTGTTTCTATGTTTCGATACAATGTATCGATACGTGGAACTATTTCAGTGTTTCGAAACGGCTGTGGTTCACTGTTTCGAAACTGTGGTGTTTCATTCCGCCCCTGTCTCGGATAACCGGACCAGATTCGATCTCGAGCCAGACACACAAACCGTATCGTTGTTTCAAAATAAGGCTGTTTCAGTCCACCTGTGCTTGCAACGGACTAATTGTATCGGAACAGTGATGTTTCATTCCGATCTGTGTCGGACGAGATTCAGACTTGACACAGGTACTGAAACACAACATACCACTTCATGAAACACTTTCAAGAGTGTCGAAATCTTTTGACAGGCAATAGCATGAAGCTTAAGATATCCAAAAATAAAGATTCGTTTCTAGCTGACTAACATCTACTTTATAAACACTAACCAAACAATAAAACAACGCATACTATTCACATTCAAAATTATAAATATGTGAAAATCATTCAGTTAGATTCCACTTTTTTATAACATACGCTTCTCTGTTCATGTGCAGTAATCCTATTAAGAAACGCATGTAAACCTACAACATTTTGAATAAAAAAGGCGTAGAGTGACAGTTATCAGACACATGCATAAATTTGATGTAGGTATAATTGCAAGCAATCTGTTTGACAAATCACTTATAGTGTAATGGTGAATTTATAGTAACGGTTCGAAACACCGTGAAAGACAAAATTTTTTTCTGTTATATTTTGTTATTTATTCGAATTATTTGTGAGTCTATAGTCAATGTGCCTATTATCCACAATGATTCCCTTTGTGTGAATGGAAATCAGCAGGATCGGTATATTACCCATACTAACGGAATGTAGGACTCCCAGTAGCATATCCGTAGTTTCTGCAGTTTGCTCCCACCTCCCGTTCGTGATGGTTCTTCTGTCTTCAGCTATGGCTGTCCTCAGCCAATTGAAAAGTATGAAAGTCACACGACACGAAAGCAGCGCATTTGGTGCAGGAAATACGAAATGCCAATACGCCTAAGTGATAGTTTCATACTTTCTGCAATATGATTAGCGCTCTCGCTCCTCATTTGTGTTTATATGGATCTACTTATACAGTAGACATTCAAGATGATAAAATGTGTAGGTTTATTAGATTACTAAACACAAACTGTTTCACTGTTTCAAAACAGCGTATCGAAACATTACATTGTACTGTTTCATTTGTTTCGAAACAAAAAAAAATGGTTCAAATGGGTCTGAGCACTATGGGACTTAACATCTGTGGTCATCAGTCCCCTAGAACTTAGAACTACTTAAACCTAACTAACCTAAGGACATCACACACACCCATGCCCGAGGCAGGATTCGAACCTGCAACCATAGCAGTCGCGCGGTTCGAGACTGCGCTTCTTGAACCGCTAGACCACCGCGGCTGGCGTTTCGAAACTGTTACGTGTTTCAGTTTGCCTATCTCTAATACGGGGGCCGTTTGCGCACCGGCTCACGGCGGTAGATGCGTTGAAACCTTTTACGCATGCGCTGAGCGAGCTTTGTCGACCAATCACAGCACTCGCTGGCACGTATGCGGCCCCAGGCATGATTAAATGTTAAACTTGCTTTGTCAGTGCACTACCTATTTCATCAATCGATTTTTGACCTTTAAGTTGTTTTCATTCAGCTCTAAACCAAAGACTATTGATACTTCGGGGAAGGGGGAGGAGGGAGGGGGAGGGGTCATTGCGAACAAAGAGAGGGTCCGTAATGGATTTTCGACTGAAGAAGGGGTCCACCAGCTGAAAAGGTTGGGAAGCCCTGGCTAGCAACAGCTGTCGGGCCCTCCGTCTCACCCTCTCTGTATGCAGACGAGTGCTGGTGTTGCTGAGCGGCGCCTCCAGGAAGTCATCCACAAGGCGCAGTCATGGGCTCTAGTCTATGGCTTCCAGTTTTCCGCCATGAAGACGTGTGTCATGCATTTCTGTCGGCGTCGTACCGTTCATCTGGATCCAGCACTTTAACTTAATGACTGTAGTGGAGACACATCGATTCGTAGGTCTGGTTTTCGACGCTCGACTTGGCTTCCTCATCTTCGTCAGCTTAAACGGAAGTGTTGGCAGCACGTCAATGCCCTCTGCTGTGTGAGCAACACCAATTGGGTTGCAGATCGCTCCATGCTGCTGCATCTCTACAGAGTCCTTGTTCAATCCCGCCTTGACTATGGGAGTGTGATTTATGGTTCGGCGGCGCCCTCAGCATTGCGTTTACTCGACCCATTGTACCATGGAGCTTTTAGGACGAGTCGAGTGGCAAGCATACTGGTGGAGACTGGATTCCCTCCATTGAAGATCAGACGTGCGCAACTGCTCGCCAGTTATGTTGCACACATTCATAACTCTCCTGGACATCCTAATTACCATCTTCTTTTCCCAACCACGGTGGTTCACCTCCCGCATAAGCGGCCCAGGTCAGGGCTAACGATTGTGGTTTAGTTTTACGTTTTATTCGCGAGGGTGGG
This sequence comes from Schistocerca gregaria, assembly GCF_023897955.1. Lineage (NCBI taxonomy): Eukaryota > Metazoa > Arthropoda > Insecta > Orthoptera > Acrididae > Schistocerca > Schistocerca gregaria. The sequence continues at coordinate 76,779,859 of NC_064927.1, forward strand.
ATTTATGATTTGATCCAAGTTTTAGAGCGTGTCCTTTGCCCCTCTGTGTCCTCCGCTTTAGTGCTTTTAGGATGGAGGTTTTAATGTGTTGCAGAGCGGCTGGCTTCCCCTTTTTATTCGCGTGGTCGGCGAGCCACTGTAATCTGCTTTATTTTTTATTCTCTTCTGTTTCTAGCGTTTCTCTGTTGTTGTCTTGTCCTCCTCTGTTCCTTTTAGTGTTCGTTGCCTTTCCTTCATTCTTGTGGTTTTTCCTTTCTTTCAGTTTTGTGTTATATGTCTCGTCTGTTTTATTGTCGCTGTTGTGGCATTGTTTCATTAGGAACAAGGGACCGACGACCTCGTAGTTTGGTCCCCTCCCCCCCCCCCCCCCTCTTTTAAACCAACGACCCTAAATCAGGGTGGCAGGACGCGGGTTTGAACTGTCGTACTCTCGAATGCGAATGCAGTGTGCTAAACACTGCGCCATCTCGCTCGGTCCGATGACAAGTTTGAACTGTTAAGGAAGCAGACTTGTCTCCCGGTTGACCGTGACCTCCTGACGAAGAAGATGGAGGTCGCGTTCGAAAGCTCGAGTTTTAACTCCTGTCTGACGCAGTGTGAACACCACGCAGATTTTATGCGAACGCTACGTGCTGCCTACTGGTGCACAGCGAACGTTGGGACGACACAACACTGCGCTCCTGGGACAATATTTGGTGCCGCGACGTTGGAAGGCGGTACGTGGCTGTGTGTGTCGTAGAGTATCGAGCAGGCGGCCGGCCGCGGCCCTGGCAAGTAGGTCGCACCCCGACCGTCGGCCATTTGGGCCAAGGCGGGGCCGCCACTGCCGCAGAGCGCGCGCCTCTCCGCCTCGCCCACCTCCCCTCGACCGCCGTCTCGCGAACGACCGCGTTTTGTACACGTCCGAAGCGCAGCGAACACCAGCCAACCACTGCTTGTCGCACTTTCAGCGTACGTTACCATACGTTCCCGATTCGCCGCTAGCAGTACAGAAGAGAGCGCCCGTCCGTTTGCTGTGGACATTCGCCGTTGACTCGAATCGCGTGAGCGACGGACTGGTCTGGAGATAATATACAGGGTGTTTCAAAAAGGACTCTGCATCTTTGAAAATTCGTATTAACTAATTCATAGTAGTTCAGAGGTTTTTGGCGCTTCAGTCCGGAACCGCGTTGCTGCTACGGTCGCAAATTCGAATCCCGCATCGGCCATGGATGTGCATGATGTCCTTAGGTTACTTAGGTTTAAGTACTTCTAAGTCTAGGGGACGTATGACCTCAGATGTTAAATCCCATAGTGCTTAGAGCCATTTGAACCTACAGAGGTGATTATAGTGTCAATTTGTAGGGAAATACATGAAGTTTTGTCTCGCATAGTTTGCTAGTGACGAATCGCACCGTAAGGGGCGCTAGCGGCAATTACGTTAAAGATGGCTGCCTTCACTGGACCAGAAAGTGATAGCTGTGTGTTGTTTTGGTTTAGACAATCGAAGTCGGCGACATCAGTTCAGCGTAATTTCCGTACCAAGTACGCTATATGTCCTAGTAGGCCTACAATTTGTGAGTGGCATAAATGTTTTTAGGAACAGGGTGCTCGGTAACACATGAGAAATCATCAGGTCGTCAAAGCACATCTGATGACGTAGTTGAGCGAGTGAGTCAACGTTTTGTCAACAGCCCTACGAAATCGACCCGGCGTGCAAGTCGGGAACGGCAAATCCCATGTACGATTGTTTGGCGTTTGTTGAGAAACCGTTTGCATTTGAAACCATACATATTGACGATCGTACAAGCTATAAAAGAGACTGATAGAATTGCTCGCAAGAACTTCTGTCTGTGCGGATATGTTCAATCGATTACATGAGGATGAACATTTCGTGGACAAAATCATGTTTGAAACTTCCTGGCAGATTAAAACTGTGTGCCCGACCGAGACTCGAACTAGGGACCTTTGCCTTTCGCGGGCAAGTGCACTACCAACTGAGCTACCCAAGCACGACTCACGCCCGGTACTCACAGCTTTACTTCTGCCAGTATCTCGTCTCCTACCTTCCAAACTTTACAGAAGCTCTCCTGCGAATTTTCCAGAACTAGCACTCCTGAAAGTAAGGATACTGCGGAGACATGGCTTAGCCACAGCCTGATGAGTCGACTTTTCACTTAAGTGGTAAGGTTAACACACATAATAACCGTAGGATTTGGGGCAGTGACAATCCACACCAAACATTTCAACATGTTTCTGATAGCCATAAACTGAACGTTTTTTGTGCGTTGAGCCAGAACAAAGTGTACGGGCCCTTTTTTTTCGTGAGAGTACCATCTACGGGATAGTGTACCTAGATATCTTACAACAATTTTTGATACCACAGATCGATGAGGATGAGCAAGAACGAACAGTTTACTTCATGCAAGATGGTGCACCACCGCACTACCTGGCTGACGTCCGAGACTTTCTCAGTGACCGCTTTCCATGTCACTGGATTGGTCGCGATGAGTCAGATGCATGGCCCCCACATTCCCCAGACCTGAAACTACTCGATATTTTGTTTATGGGGATTCATCAAGGATATCGTGTTTGTACCTCCTGTGCCAGCTTCTCTACGTGAACTTACAGCAAGAATTTACGCCGCCACTGAGCAAGTTACGCCTGCAGTGCTACAGCGAGTTTGGGTAGAAATTCACTTCAGGTGGAATGTGTGCAGGATAACCAACGGAAGCCACATGCAACATCTTCAGTTAAAGGTTTAAAAAACTTGATGTGTGTCCGTACAAAATAACGCTAAACCCCGAGCTCTATATCTTCTTTCAATAAATTTATTTGAATTTGTAAAGTCCTTTTTGAAACACCGTATAGTATTGGTCGTAGTAGAGTACGCACGTCGTAATTGCTCGTGAGGTGCCCAGCGCAGATGGCTAACGAAAAGAAACTCTGTTGACAGAAAATTGACGGAGGAAGAACTCAGAGGTCCAACTGGGGACTTGCGAAGGCGATACGTTTATTAGGTCGGTCGTTCCCAGCCTCACGGTATTTTCCCCCTGATGCAAAAACGTAATTTTCTGACAAAGTGTCCACTTGTGCTCCGCTCACGAAACTAAATTCTTTTCAAATTTCATTACTGTCATCACTATTTTGTAAGACTGTAGTACTGATTGCGTAAGTTACCAATAATTATATTTCTTTATAATATTAGCATTAACGCGTAATACAGTGTTGTGGAGATTCATCTTGTGAAGCGCAGGTATGAACGAGTTTCTCACATAGTCAATCCACCACAAACTTCCTTCGTTCTTTGTAACACGTACATGTATATATGACAGTAAAACTGAACCGTACGCATCAAATATGATGAAATATCGCTTGAAAATGCCGTCTTCGAGTTATAGGTTGTTCTCGCAAATATACCAGAAATGATTTAAAAACAGTCTAACTTCTTAACCTCGGCTGCGATGAAGAATGTTTCTAAATAATTTTATCGCAATAACGTCGCTGTTCGCCGACAATGTTATTTAAAATTATGAATACTAGAAACTGTTCTGTTATTCTGCTATTGTTTGGTTGTTTTCCGCATGCTTAGCTGAGTGGTTACGTGCTTACCTACGATGCAGCTGGCACGGGTTAGATTCCCGGCCGGGTTGGAGATTTTCTCCGCTCTTGGACTGGGTGTTCTGTTGTCCTCTTCATCACCGACACGCAAGTCGCCCAATGTGGCGTCATCATCTGAAATAATACTTGCAACACGGCGGCGGAACTTCCATGGATGGGTCCTCTCGGCTATTAATGGTACACGATCATTTCTCTCTCTCTCTCTCTCTCTCTCTCTCTCTCTCTCATTATACACTTCGTCATAGTAAACTAAGTAACAGCTCAACAGTAACTATGTAATGGTTACTAACTACACTGCTGTTGGTCCTACGCTGTATCACCATTATTATTATTATTATTATTATTATTATTATTATTATTGGCAGTGGTTAGCAGAAAGCATTGGCCAGACCAACTCTTCCAATTTCTGCCAGTTCAGAAGTAAGGTGCCTACAATCAAGTGATTTACAAACTGTTGGTCTAGCTATACTGCACGAATTTTAATATGGTTGATTTTAAATGGGTGTGCAGGGTGTGGATGAAGGAAATGTGGCTAGGAAGAAGTATGGAGCAGATGAAGCATGTTTTGTAACAACTGTCTACCATAATTGTGTACCCTCACTATGGGCAATAAGCTTTCCTTTTTCGTGAAGTAATTTTAGGCGGTAATCGCGATGCACTGACACTTGCTTCATCATTCTCTAAAAGAAAGCTGTTAGGAGTAAGCAGTACGAATTGTCATTGACTCATTAGTTCGTGATTTAACAAAACACGCACAGAAACTGAGTATTATTTATCTTAATGCATTTTAAAAATTAAAATACTTATTCATTCTAAAGTCCAGTTGATGGTGGCCGGGTGGGAGGAGGGTGGGAGTGGGGGGTGGGGGGTGGGCTGCCAGCTAATATCAGATTGCACTCAGGTGTAATGCTCTCTGAAAGATGGAGAACCGCTGCCTTGGATGCTTCGATCAGTCGGGAACGGAATAAATAACTATAAGTTCTGTGTTTCGTTTTATTAGAAAGGAACAGCACAATAAATTCCCTTGAAATTAGACAAGCGCGAATATGAATAATCTGATTAAAACAAAAGAAAAAATACGAAAGACCTGATCATTTTCGTACCTTTCGTTCTTGGCATCTCTGATTACATGTGTGTTGTATCACTGCTAAGTCAGGGACTTTTGATCAGAAATAAAAATGGCTTACCCGGGATCATACCATCCTAACAAACTATAAAGAAGATTTTGTCAAGTAACCTATGTGTAAGTCGTAAGTATACTCGCATTTCGTTAATCATTTCTTATCGATATTACCTCCTTTAAATATACTTTAATAAAAGTTGAAGTTCTTCACATAGGTCACTGCAGACATAAGGAACTCTGAGGTACCTCAGCTGTTCAAATGCGAAACCGTGTTAACGTAGATACCCCTAGTTGCTAAAAACTATAGTGAACAGCTAACGTTGCTCGTCTGGTATTAGTGTTCTGCTTTTAAATTTCTCCCTCTGCTGTAATTATAAATCAGCGAAAAGCGCCAGCCTAGATGTTCGTTACGTTTTGGGATAATACTAAGGAATACATTAAATGTTTTCGCAATTGCGAATAGTGACAACCAGCAGCTGTAGAATGGAATGATGACATGACAATTTGTGCGGAATCGAGACTCGAGTCCCGGATTTCTCGCTTATCGCGAGAAGTCGCCTTACGGTTTGACTCACGGCCAAACCCAAACTTCCGTATGTCATCAGGCAAGAAACTTTGCATCGTAATCCGAATGACACAGGCGGTGCAATATTGTAATACACTACTGGCCATTAAAATTGCTACACGACGAAGATGACGTGCTACAGACGCGAAATTTAACTGACAGGAAGAAGATATGCAAAGCTTTTCAGAGCATCCACACAAGGTTGGCGCCGGTGGCGACACCTACAACGTGCTGACATGAGGAAGTTTCCAACCCATTTTTCAGACACAAACAGCAGTTGACCGGCGTTGACTGGTGAAACGTTGTTCTGATGCATCGTGTAAGGAGGAGAAATGCGTACCATCACGTTTCCGACTTCGATGAGGTTGGAACAGATCCAAAATGAACAAGCTTCACATCAACGAAAATAGGAGTTTTAAAACTTTTGGCGGGCGGTGATGGTTTCAGAAGCGACCAGTAGAGTTCGCGCGGCAACAGGACCTTCATTCTGTTTCACTGTCAGTTGTGAGTGAGATGGCGACTGTGGAGCACAAGGTTTTCTGCGTTCTTCAGTTCGCGAAGTGTGTGTCGCAAATTGCAGTGAAGCGGGCATTTCGTACCAAATTCGGAAATCAACCACCATCTTGCAAAACAATTAACTATTAAAACTTCCTGGCAGATTAAAACTGTGTGCCGGACCGAGACTCGAACTCGGGACCTTTGCCTTTCGCGGGCAAGTGCTCTACCACTGAGCTACCCAAGCACGACTCACGCCCCGTCCTCACAGCTTTACTTCTTGCCAGTAAATCGTCTCCAACCTTCCAAACTTTACAGAAACTCTCCTGCGAACCTTTCAGAACTAGGACTCCTGAAAGAAAGGATATTGCGGAGACATGGCTTAGCCACAGCCTGGGGGACGTTTCCAGAATGAGATTTCCACTCTGCAGCGGAGTGTGCGCTGATATGAAACTTCCTGGCAGATTAGACTGTATGCTGGACCGAGACTCGAGAGCTTCTGTAAAGTTTGGAAGGTAGGAGACGAGGTACTGGCAGAAGTAAAGCTGTGAGGACGGGGCGTGAGTCGTGCTTGGGTAGCTCAGATGGTAGAGCACTTGCCCGCGAAAGGCAAAGGTCCCGAGTTCGAGTCTCGGTCCGGCACACAGTTTTAATCTGGCATGAGGTTTCATATCAGCGCACACTCCGCTGCAGAGTGGAAATCTCATTCTGGAATTAAGTGTTGGTTTAAACAGACTGGTAGTGTCTGCAAGGGATATAGCACAGGTCGACCATGTATGTCAGAGATGATGTCCGATGGATTCAAGAAAGTTTTGCTCGCAGTCCCAGTAAGTCTACCAATAGAACCAGTCGAGAATTTGGAATACCCCAACCAACTGTATGGAAAGTTCTGAGACGGCGTTCGCTGTACAAGCCCTACCGATTGCAACTTGTGCAGGCTCTCAACCCCAGAGAGCGTCTCGCATTATGTGGTTGTGTGTTAGGCAAGATGGAGGATGACGCATTTCTACAGCATGTTATTTTTAGCGATGAAGCAACGTTCCACCTTAGTCGCAAAGTCAACAGGCACAATGTTCGCAAAGTTGGGTTTGGAAAATCAGCGTTCCCCACTGAAACACGAAAGAGACTCACCGAAGGTCAACGTGTTCTGTGCCATATCCCGTACAAAGGTTTATGGACAGTTTTATTTGTGGAAAGAATTGTGACGGGAATCATGTACCTGGACATACTGCAAAAATGGCTGTTATGGAAGATTCCCGGGACTTCATTTTCCAACAGGCAAATTCCATTTTCCAACAGGAACAGCTCCGCCCCCATTGGCACCATGATGTAATGACAAATTATTAAATTTATTAAATTGAATATGAAAAAAACTCTTTGAAATTTCCTCTTTCCATTGGTAAAAAGCTTGTTCATTTTGGATTTGTACTTGATTCAATACGCAGTTTTGAAAATGCGTCCATCATTTACAGTAACCCTGCAAATACTCCGTTTTCCATGTGATAGTCATGTTCTTCTCTCTGAAGTACACATGAATGAAAACATCGCCTTCGGCGAACATGACAGAAGCCAAAAAGAGAAGTCCCATGTCAAAGCAGTAAGCACATTGTCTTCTAAAATTTCCATTGCAAAAAGTGTGATATAAATTTACAAAAGTCGTCTGCATAACAGAAAAGTTATTTCATCGTTCTCAGCATTTAGAAAAACCCTGAGGCATTCTTATTACATCAGTGTCCGTATCCAGTAGCGTGTGCGCGCGCGCGCATTCATTTTTCTACATTTAGAGCTAGCTGTCATTCATCGGAACATCTAAAAATGTTGACCGAGTCATCTTGTATCCACCAACAGTTACTCAACTTCGAGACCTTACCATGCACAACAGCATCGTCAGCAAACAATCGCAGATTGATGGCCACCTTGTCCGCCAAATTATTTACGTATATAAGGAATAGTAGCGGTCCTAGAGACTTGCCTGAGGCACTCCTGGCTATACGCTTGTCTCTGCTGAACACTCGCCATCGAGGACAACATACTGGGTTCTGTTACTTAACAAGTCTTCGAACCACTCACATATCTGTGAACCTGTTCCATATGCTCGTACCTTCTTCAACAGCCTACAGTGGGGCACCATGTTTAACGTGTTCCGGAAATCTAGAAATATGGAATCTGCCTGTTGCCCTTGATACGCAGTTCACCGTATTTAATTTGAGAAACGGGCAGGCTGTCTTTCGCACGAGTGATGCTTTCTAATTGTTCATTCGTGGACATACGGTTCTCAGTCCCAACAAAGTTTATTATATTCGACATGGCAATATGTTGAAGGATTCTGAAGCAACCCGATGTTAGGGATACTGATCTGTAATTTTGTTTGTCCTTTCTTTTGCCCTTCTTATACACATCTAAATCTACGTGGATACTCAGCTAATCACATTTAAGTGCCTGGTAACGGGTACATCGAAACACCTTCACGATTCTCTATTATTGCGTCTCGAAGAGCGCGCGGAAAGAACGAACACCTATATCTTTCCGTACGAGCTCTGATTTCCCTTACTTTATCATGGTGATCGTAGGTCGACGTCAACAAAATATTTTCGAATTCGGAGGACAAAATTGGTGATTGGAATTTCGTGAGAAGATTTCTCCGCAACGAAAAACGCCATTGTTCTAATTATGTCCATCCCAAACTCTGTATCATTTCAGTGACACTCTCTCGACTGTTTCGCGATAATACAAAACGTGGTACCCTTCTTTGAACTTTTTCGATGTACTCCGTCAATCTAATCTGGTAAGGATCCCACACCGCGCAGCAGTATTCTAAAAGAGGACGGACAAGCGTAATGTAGGCCGACTCCTTAATAGATCTGTTACATTTTCTAACTGTCCTGCCAGTAAAACGCAGTCTTTGCTTGGTCATCCCCACGACATTTTCTGTGTGTTCCTTTCAATTTAAGTTGTTCATAATTGTGATTCCTAGGTATTTAGTTGAATTTACGGCCTTTAGATTTGACTGTCTTATCGTGTAACCGAAGTTTAACTAATTCCTTTTAGCACTTAAGTGGATGATCTCACACTTTTCGTTACTTAGGGTCAGTTGCCAATTTTCGCACCATACAGATATCTTTCCTAGATCGTTTCGCAATTTGTTTTGACCTTCTGATGACTTCACTAGTCGATAAACGACAGCGTCATCTGCAAGCAATCTAAGAGGGCTGCTCAGATTGTCTCCCAAATCGTTTATATAGACAAGGAACGGCAGTGGGCCTATAACAGCTTGGAAATGACAGAAATCACTTCTGTTTTCCTCTATTACTTTCTGTCAGTTACTACCAACTGTGACGTCGCCGACAGGAAATCACGAATCCAGTCACATAACTGAGACGATATTCCATAAGCACGCAATTTCACTACGAGCCGCTTGTGTGGTACAGTGTCAAAAGCCCTCGAGAAATCAAGAAATACGAAATCAGTTTGAGATCCCTTGTCGATAGCACTCAACATTTAATGCGAGTAAAGAGCTAGTTGTATTTCACAAGAATCATGTTTTCCAAATCCGTGTTGACTGTGTGTCAATAAAGCGTTTTCTTCGAATTAATTCATCATGTTAGAGAACACAATATATGCTCCAAAATCCTGCTGCATATCGACGTTAATGAGATTGGCCTGTAATTTACTGGATTACTCCTACTACCTTTCTTGAATATTGTGCAACTTTCCAGTCTTCCGGTGCGGATCTTTCGTCGAGCGAACGGTTATATATGATTGTAAATATGGAGCTATTGCATTAACATACTCTGAAAGGAACCTATTTCGTATAGTCTAGACCAGTAGAGTTGCTTTTATTAAGTGATTTAAGTTGCTTCACCATTCCGAGGATGTCTACTTTTACGTTACTCATGTTGGCAGTTGTTCCTGATTCGAATTCTGGAATATTTACTTCGACTTCGCAGGAGTCACCTGCGTTTTTTTTTTTCCAGACACGTGGGACTTTCCGCTGGGCAAAAGATTCGCGTTAAATGTAAGCTAAGTAAGGGGCCAATGCCGTAGAGTACCCTTTGAAAAACAGTTGGGATTCCATCCGGACGTGGTGATTTATTTGCTTTCAGATCTTTTAGTTGTTTCTGCACGCCAGGGGTGCTTATTACTATGTCGTCCATACGGCAGTCTGTTCGATCGCCAGATGACGGTATGTTTGTATGATTCTCCTGTGGGAACAATTTCTTGAACGTGAGATGTAAACCTTCGGATTTCGTTTTGCTATCTTCCATTGCTACACCAGATTGGCCAACAAGAACTGAATGGAAGCCTTAGGCCAGTTTAGCGATTTTACATAGGACCCGAATTTGCTCGAGTTGTGTATCAGATCTTTTGCTAATGTATGACAATGGTGGTAGTTCTATGCTTCGCGCTTAGATCTTTTCACAGCCACACGAATCTCTACTAACCTTTGTTTGCCATTTTTGCGTTCTCTTTTGGACCGAGAGTGCAAGAGCCTCTGCTTCCTCAGCATTTTCCGAATCTCGTTATTAAACCTTGGTGAGTCTTTTCCGTCCGTAATCCACTTACTAGGCGCATAATTCTCCAACCACGCAACAGTAATTTATTAACTGTAATATCCATAGTTGATATAGTGACATCATGATCACTAACCCATGTTTCTATGGTGACGTTGTCGATAGAGTCGGGGCTATGTGTAGGTATAAGGCCTAAGATATTTTCATTGAGGTGGGCTGTTCAAGACAGTTATCGGCAATTGAATCCATAGACATCCCAGTCTCTACTCGATAGGTGAAAGTCGCACCCAACTAGTGTTGCATGATGTGGTTGTTTACTCACCGTATACTTTCTTAGAATGGTTCTAGAACTGCCACAGCTGTATCGGGTCGCCGGTGAAAGCATCCAACAATTAACTTGGTTTCACCTACACCCGTTATACGCGACCAGATAACTTCAGTGTCTCAATTTCAACCTCAATAGGGACTATACTTTGTCAAATCCATCGAACACTTCCCCCTCCTATGGCGTCTAAACTGTTATATCGATTATCGTTCGATGACAAATATCTCAGAGGAGTCTACTTCAGGTTTTAGCCTGCTCTCGTTCCCGCTGATAATTAGAGCGTGAGAACTTTGCTGGAGGGCAGTAAATTCGGGAACTTCGTTAAGAATGCTTCGACAGTTTACCAGTTTTGACAGTCGAGGTGGCTTTACTCCGAACGCGGTCTTATGTCCTTATCTGCGAATAAGCTGGCGAGTTTTCATCAGAGTATCTCAGACTACACCCCAACTTAAAAAGTGCGCATGTACACTTAACAAGTACTCTGCTACCAGAGTAGCTGCTTTATTTGTGTAGTTCATTTCTGACCTGTCAAGGGGAGTGCTACAATACTTCTCCCTTCCCCCTCTCCCGTCTCCCCTCCTTCACCCTGTAAAGAAAGTGTAGAAATCTCTAGCAAGACGGAGCCTTCGTTTGATACCCTCCACTCGCTCCAAAACAATGGACGCTGATTAACTTGGGGAACAGTGTTTGCGCCCCGCACGCGATGTGAGCAGCCTTCACCACCTGCGGCAGCCACCTGTATGGGCTGAGCAGGGCCTCGAAACCCAAGTGAGCGCCGTCGTTGATACCGGTATGGATCGCAACTTACAGGTGAATGCACCCTGCACGCTCAATAGCCGCTGGCGAGGCGCATGAGTTGCCACTGGGAGACATACCGAGTGCACATTGACTTTCTTTCCGGCCCTGAACGCTTTCTTTCTAAGGGGCCCCACAACGCGCCTAATATTGGAGGTCCCGATAGGTAACAAGCCTGTGCTCACCTGTGCCTGCTCAGACCCTGCTGAAGGAATTACTCCTGTCCACTCACAGGCAAAATAGGTGAGGCCGGACATCCAGCCTCCACATTGGCCGTCCGCCTCGAGTGACACGAACGCTTTAGATCCCTTCACTCGCCCTTCTGTGAGGGCGGTTCCCCCGCATCGGGTACACCAGAAGCCGGCCGGTGTGGCCGAGCGGTTCTAGGCGCTACAGTCTGGAACCGCGCGACCGCTACGGTCGCAGGTTCGAATCCTGCCTCGGGCATGGATGTGTGTGCTGTCCTTAGGTTAGTTAGGTTTAAGTAGTTCTAAGTCTAGGGGACTGATGACCTCAAATGTTGAGTTCCATAGTGCTTAGAGCCATTTGAACCATTTGAACAGCTTGAAGGTGGCTAACCGTAGCCAAAACTATATTGGACTATTCGCGAACTGTGGCCAGCTCGTCGTGCGTTCGCACACAACACGCAGCATTCTACCCATCCTATCGCGACTAACTGAGAAAGTGTACTATAAAAGCTGACAGATCACTATACAGGATATTAGAAAAAGGTGCAGCCAAACTTTCAGGAAACATTCCTCACACACAAATAAAGAAAAGATGTTATGTGGACATGTGTCCGGAAACGCTTAATTTCCACGTTAGAGCTCATTTTAGTTTCGTCAGTATGTACTGTACTTCCTCGCTCGAATCACCGCCAGTTGGCCCAATTGAAGGAAGGTAATGTTGACTTCGGTGCTTGTGTTGACTTGAGACTCATTGCTCTACAGTACTAGCATCAAGCACATCAGTACGTAGCATCAACAGGTTAGTGTTCATCACGAACGTGGTTTTGCAGTCAGTGCAATGTTTACAAATGCGGAGTTGGCAGATGCACATTTCATGTTTGGATTAGCACGGAGCAATAGCCGTGGCGGTACGTTAGTATCGAGACATCTCCAGAACGAAGGTGTCCCGACAGGAAGACGTTCGAAGCAATTGATCGGCGTCTTAGGGAGCACGGAACATTCCAGCCTATGACTCGCGACTGGGGAAGACGTAGAACGACGACGACACCTGCAATGGACGAGGCAATTCTTCGTGCAGTTGACGATAACCCTAATGTCAGCGTCAGAGAAGTTGCTGCTGTACAAGGCAACGTTGACCACGTCACTGTATGGAGAGTGCTACGGGAGAACCCGTTGTTTCCGTATCATGTACAGCGTGTGCAGGCTCTATCAGCAGCTGATTGGCCTCCACGGGTACACTTCTGCGAATGGTTCATCCAACAATGTGTCAATCCACATTTCTGTGCAAATGTTCTCTTTACGGATGAGGCTTCATTCCAACGCGATCAAATTGTAAATCTTCACAATCGACATGTGTGGGTTGACGAGAATCCGCAAGCAATTGTGCAATCACGTCATCAACACAGATTTTCTGTGAGCGTTTGGGCAGGCATTGTTGGTGATGTCTCGATTGGGCCCCATGTTCTTCCACCTATGCTCAGTGGAGCACGTTATCATGATTTCATACGGGATACTCTACTTGTGCTGCTAGAACATGTGCCTTTACAAGTACGACACAACATGTGGTTCATGCACGATGGAGCTCCTGCACATTTCAGTCGAAGTGTTCGTATGCTTCTCAACAACAGATTCGGTGACCGATGGATTGGTAGAGGCGGACCAATTTCATGGCCTCCACGCTCTCCTAGCCTCAACCCTCTTGACTTTCATTTCTGGGGGCATTTGAAAGCTCTTGTCTACGCAATCCCGGTACCAAATGTAGAGACCCTTCGTGCTCGTATTGTGGACGGCTATGATACAATACGCCATTCTCCAGGGCTGCATCATCGCATCAGGGATTCCATGCGACGCAGGGTGGATGCACGTATCCTCGATAACGGAGGACATTTTGAACATTTCATGTAACAAAGTGTTTGAAGTCACGCTGGTACGTTCTGTTGCTATGTGTTTCCATTCCACGATTAATGTGATTTCAAGAGAAGTAATAAAATGAGCTCTAACATGGAAAGTAAGTGTTTACGGACACATGTCCACATAACATATTTTCTTTCTTTGTGTGTGAGGAATGTTTCCTGAAAGTCTGGCCGTACCTTTTTGTAACACCCTGTATAAGCAATTTGTTACCCTCATGGTGTGTCGCCAGCGGACGCTGATACCTTAATAAATGCCGACCGCGGTGGTCGTGCTGTTCTAGCGCTGCAGTCCGGAACCGCGGGACTGCTACGGTCGCAGGTTCGAATCCTGCCTCGGGCATGGATGTGTGTGATGTCCTTAGATTAGTTAGGTTTAAGTAGTTCTAAGTTCTAGGGGACTGATGACCTAAGATGTTAAGTTTTATAGTGCTCAGAGCCATTTGAACCATTTGAACCTTAATAAATTGTAGAACTGGCTGTCAAGAAGAAATAACAGACTGGGCAAAATCACGCAGGAATTTTAAGCAAAGTTTACTACTATACGTAACTTGCTGCCGTGGAAATGGGTCACAGGTGACAGCGGAGCCAACTGAGTTTTCGTTGACAGCGTTTCTGTCGACGAAGCAAAAATCTGCTCTCGTCTTACTCAGTCTTTCACGCTTCGATATGCAGTGGAACGTGGAATTCCGCAGCGTGATCTCACAAAACTCAAGCAGCTCCACGTCTACGTTAGCTTTCACGTTCCGCGTGAGGGCTGCGTGGTGACTGAAGCCTCGACTCGCATCCGGGACGATCGCGGCTCGAATACCTGTGCGAGTGCCCGCACCAGCACGAGTTCATGCGCGCACGCACGCACAGATCTGGCGTGCTTTCTTTCAGTGGATTGAGACAAAAATCCCTCATCGTTCATTTAAAAAGAAAATAATGTGTCTCCTCCCCCTTTCTTCCCATATCCGAGCTTGCGTTTTGTCATTGATAAACTGATCGTTGCGCTGTGTTAAACCGCAGACGTTTTTCCTCTTTTACAAAAATAGGGCAGTTAATGCGTTAAGTTTAGTAATCGTTTCACTGTTCCTCAAAGTATTCACCTCCAGAAGTTATGCACTTTTCGATGCGTTCGAAGCAATTTTGAATTGTTTGCTCTAATTTGTTGTTAGTAATGTAAAAGCATTTTTCTGGAACCAAACAACTGTTTCTCTAGGTGAAGAAAATCGCTGCCCGCGTGTCCTTTGCGAACGGCGCGAGACAGACAACGAGACATTGACTCGATTCCGGAAAGCGGTGGTCGGCGAGTGCCCAGCGTGACGAAAGCGGCAAGCAGTTGTTCGCGATGCAACCTCTTCTGTTGGTTTCGCTTCGTCTTAGAACACCCAAAAAATTGATTTCTCGTTTGTTCCCGCCTTTTCTTCTCTTCTTCTTCTTGTTCTTACTTCTTTTATTACGCCCCTTTTATCATCCTGGATAGCCCCTTAATGGACTGCATTTTCTTCTCATCATACACTGAAGAGCCAAAGAAACTGGTACATCTGCCTAATATCGTGCAGGGTGCCTGCGAGCATGCAGAATGGCCGCAACACGACGAGGCATCAACTTGGCTATTGTCTGAAGAAATGCTGGAGGCAAGCGACACCATGATCCTGCAGGGCTGTCCATAAATACGTAAGAATGAGAGGGCGTGGAGACCTTTTCTGAACAGCGCGTTGCAGGGCATCCCTCATATGCTCAACAGTGTTCATGTGTGGGCAGTCTGGTGTTCCTGGAGCCAAATTCTGGACGTGTATGGTGTCCCGTCGCCCTGCTGGAGTTGTCCAAGTCCGTCGGAATGCACAGTGGACATGAATGGATGCAAGTCATCTGACAGGATGCTTACGTACGTGTGACCTGTCAGAGTCGTATCTATCATCCCTGCTGCACACGCCTCCACACCTCTACACAGCCTCCACCAGCTCCAACAGGCCGCTACTGATTACGCAGTGGCCATGGATTCATGAGGTTGTCTCCATACCCGTACACGTCCATCCTCTATATGCAATCTGAAACGAGACCCGTCCTACTGGCCAACATGTTTCCAGTCATCAACAGTCCTGTGTCGGTGTTGACTGGGCCAGGCAAGGCGTAAAGCTGTGTGTCTTGCAGTCATCAAGGGTACACGAGTGGGCCTTCGGCTCCGAAAACCCATTCAATGCAGTTTCGTTGACTGGTTCACACGTTGACACGTGTTGATGTCCCAGCATTGAAATGTGCAGCAATTTGCGGGGGTTGCACTTATATCGCGTTGAACGATTGTCTTCAGTCGTCATCGGTCCCGTTCTTGCAGGATCTTTCACGGGCCGCACCGATATTCACGGTACACTCGTGAAATGGTGGTACGAAAAATCCCCGCTTCGTCGATACCTCGGAAATGCTGTGTCCCGTGGATCGTGTGCCTATTATAACACCACGTTCAAACTCACTTAAATCCCCTTGGTTGATTTCGTGGAAGATACCAAATAACGAGGTCATCGGTCTCATCGAATTAGGGAAGGATGGGAAAGGAAGTTGGCCGTGCCCTTTCAAAGGAACCGTCCCGGCATTTGCCTGAACCGATTTAGGCAAATCACGGGAAACCTAAATCAGGATGGCCGGACACGGGATTGAACTGTCGTCCTGAAGAATGCGAGTCCAGTGTGCTAACCACTGCGCCACCTCGCCACCTCGCTCAGTACTAAAATCTTGATAACCTGCCATTGTAGCCCGCATCTCGTGGTCGTGCGGTAGCGTTCTCGCTTCCCGCGCCCGGGTTCGATTCCCGGCGGGGTCAGGGATTTTCTCTGCCTCGTGATGGCTGGGTGTTGTGTGTTGTCCTTAGGTTAGTTAGGCTTAAGTAGTTCTAAGTTCTAGGGGACTGATGACCTCAGATGTTTAAGTCCCATAGTGCTCAGAGCCATTTGAACCATTTTGCCATTGTAGCACCAGTAACCGATCTAACAACAGCGCCAGGCACTTGTTGTCTTATATAGGCGTTGCTGACCGCAGCATCGTAATCTATCTCTGTATTTGAATATGCATTTCTATATTAGTTCGTTTGGCGCTTCAGTGTGTAGTAGACTGTGTCCTGTGGTCCACCTGAACTGCTCGTTGATGGAAATGTTATCTTCAGCCACTTGGAGACCATTTGAAGCCATGACTCTTCTTGGCAGATTAAAACTGTGTGCCCGACCGAGACTCGAACTCGGGACCATTGCCTTTCACGGGCAAGTGTTCTACCATCTGAGCTACCGAAGCACGACTCACGACCGGTCCTCGTTAATCTGCCAGGAAGTTTCATGTCAGCGCACACTCCGCTGCAGAGTTGAAATCTCGTTCTGGGCATTTGAAGCCGTGTTCGAAAGCAACGACGGAATATTTATGGATGACAGTGGGCCGTGTCACCGAGCCACAGTTTTTCGCGGTTGATTTGAAGAATATTTTGGACAGTTCGAGCGAATGATTTGGCCACCCAGGTCGCTCGACGTAAAGCCCATCGAACATTTATGGGACATAATCGAGAGGTCAGATCGTGCACAACACGAGTGCACAACAACCCGACTGTATAGGCAGCGTGGCTCAGTATTTCTGCAGAGGACTTCCAACCACTCGTTGAGTCCATGCCAGGTCTAGTTGCTGCACTAAGGTGGTCAGGAGGTGGTCCGACACGATATTAGGTGGTATCCCATGCCTTTAGTCACCTCAGTGTCCTCCGCGCGGCGTTAAACTGAACGAAGTTGATGACATTCCATTTTCCCTGTTTGACGCATCGTTATCAGAAACACTTGCGATAGTGCTGCTGCACATCTCAGTGTCGCCTTTTGCATGCCAAGCTAGGAAATGACACAGCCGGCCGCGGCGGCCGATCGGTTCTAGGCGCTACAGTCCGGAACCGTGCGATTACTACGGTCGCAGGTTCGAATCCTGCCTCGGGCATGGGTGGGTGAGATGTCCTTAGATTAGTTACGTTTAAGTAGTTCTAAGTCTATGGGACTGATGACCTCAGATGTTAAATCCCATAGTACTCAGAGCCATTTATGAAATGACAAATTACACGATCACTCTTAAGCTCCCCCCCCTCTCCCTCCTCTCCTTTTCCTTTTCCATCTCCTTCTCCCTGTCCCGCTCCCTCCTCTTTGCGTCCCTCAAAGTATGAGTATACCTGCGGGCTTTTCTTTTATCGCCAGGGGAAAACAGACACTGAATCGACTACATTGGCGGTGGATTTGTGGTTAAAGCGGCCACTGCAGACCTTCGCCAGACAGTGAATGAGGTGTGGAGTAATCGTTTGACTCATGTGACTGAGCAACAAGCAACATGTTTTACTAAAAGTAGGAGAGCGACTGCCCGCCCAGCGAGTGGAGTGTGCTAGTGGCGGAGAAGCGGGGCGGGCGGGCTGGGGCACCCGTGCCCGGCGACTGCCCGCCGAGCGAGTGGAGTGTGCAAGTGGCGACTGCCCGCCGAGCGAGTGGAGTGTGCAAGTGGCGGAGAAGCGGGGCGGGCTGGCTGGGGCACCCGCGGCCGGCGGCTACCTCTGCCGCCCCCTCACCAGCTTCGGAGGGCGGCCGAACGCCGACCGTAGGGGGGCGCAGCGATCACGGCGTGACGTCAGACAACTGGCATCACTACCGAGACATCATCACATGTTCCTTGAGCGCCCCCCCCCCCCCCCCCCTCCCCACTCAGTGACTCTCGCTCCAGTTTGGTGTCTGTCAGTTGAAGTGCGCAGCGGGTGTGGCTCATCACAGGGTACAACAGTACATAGCGACCAGAGTAGTGACTGTAGCAGGAGGGCTGTTACTGAAGAGCTTGCACTACAACACGTAGATTCTATTGAAGATGAGTAACTCTGCCAGTTCTTGTAAATGAAGAGCCGTGTTAATCCACGGGTGAATTTGTGTTGTAGAAAAAAGATACTAACTACCCACAACCCGCTTTCTCCTCAGACGTTGGTTGCCTTTCTTTCGGCTCATTTCGTTTAAGGCAAGTGCTACAAAAAAACTCCTTTAGCAACCTGTGTAATTGAACATCAAATTTCACCATACCTTACCCCGAGCAACATGGTTCGCGTACTCTGGAGCAGAGGCACTTTCTGCTGCCACGTGAGATGATATATCTGAGGCACAGGTGTTGTCCCTGATCCCTGACGAGTAGGTCTGGCACGTCCCCCGAGATGGAATATTCTCAGTCCTCTGGATATTTCTGTCTGGGGTCGTGTCGAGAGTCAAGTGTACAGCAGTCTCGTCGATGTGGTCCGAGAACTGAAGCAGTCAGTTTTGCAGTCTTTTCAAAATTTAAGAGGCGATCCGGGGGCGTCTGAAAGAATTCACTACTCAGTGCAGAGATGAGAGCTGTCTTTCCACCAAATATGAGGGCGACGCGTGGAACGCGGGCTGGGAACGTACACTAACAAGGGAACCTCCCCATCGCACCCCCCCCCCCCCCCCCCCCAGATTTAGTTATAAGTTGGCACAGTGGATAGGACTTGAAAAACTGAACACAGATCAATCGAGAAAACAGGAAGAAGTTGTGTGGAACTATGAAAGAAATAAGCAAAATATACAAACAAAGTAGTCTATGCACAAGATACGCAACATCAAGGACAGTGTGAGCTCGGAAGCGCCTTGGTCCCGTGGTTGGCGTGAGCAGCTGCGGAACGAGAGGTCCTTAATTCAACTCTTCCCTCGAGTGAAAAGTTTACTTTCTTTATTTTCGCAAAGTTATGATCTGTCCGTTCGTTCATTGACGTCTCTATTCACTGTGATAAGTTTAGTGTCTGTGCGATTAGTAGACGAAAGGACGAGTGTCTCCAATGGGAACGGAATACATTTGATCGCAAGGTCATAGTTCAACCAATTCCTCCACAGGAAAACACGTCTGTTATATTCTATACGACAATGGTGACGGCATGGGCGTCGCATGACAGGAATATGTTGTCGACCTACCTAACTTGTACACTTGGCAAATGGCTAAAAATATTCTTCTACCTTGCCCGATACTACGGCGCAGTTACCTCGCATAGGACGGACGGACGGACGGACGGACAGACGGACAGATAATAATTGTCTGAAAATAAAAAAAATTAAACTTTTCACTCGAAGGAAGACGTGAACCAAGGACCTTTCGTTCCGCAGCTGCTCACGCTAACCACGGGACCAAGGCGCTCCCGAGCTCACACTGTCGTTGATGTTGCGTATCTTGTGCATAGACTACTTTGTTTGTATATTTTGCTTATTTTTTCACAGTTCTACACAACTTCTTCCTGTTTTCTCGACTGATCTGTGTTCAGTTTTTCAAGTCCTATCCACTGTGCCAACTTATAACTAAATGTGAGGGGGGGGGGGGGTGCGATGGGGAGGTTCCCTTGTAAGTTCCAACGGCTAACGTGCTGAAGCAGGACAAGCGGCAACTACGGTCGCTTGCGTCAACCTGTGTCGCTTGCGCCTAAAACCAGTAAGTCGTCAACCGTAAAGGCCCGCACGGGCGCTCGAACTCTCTACATGTCTCCGCTCTGATGTGTCTAATACACACAACAGACACACACAGTCATCAGTAATATATTCTCCTTCACTATTAGCAACTACCTGCTAATGCCGGAGTAACTCTTCGATTCCACTACTGTATGAATCATGTGGTTTTAGGCGAAGAATTCGTCGAGCCATGTTAGGCGCAAATTTTTATCCGAAAAGGAAGTTCCTTGAACGTTGTTCAATAGAGGGAAGAAAGGTGAAAATGAGAGGGCGCAAGATGAGATGGGTGCGGAATGACTTCTCAACCATGAACAAGTGTTTTTGGTCACTTTAGCAGAATGCGGACGGGCGTTATCATGGACTAGTACACTATGTGATCAAAAGTATCCGCACACCTGGCCGAAAATGACTTACAATTTCCTGGCGCCCTCCATCGGCAATGCTGGAATCCAATATGGTGTTTGCCCACCCGTAGCCTTGACGACAGCTTCCACTCTCGCAGGCATCCGCTCAGTCAGGTGCTGGAAGTTTTCTTGGGGAATGGCAGCCCATTCTTCACGTAGTGCTGCACTGAGAAGCGGTATCGATCTCGGTCGGTGAAGCCTGGCACGAAGTCAGCGTTCCAAAACATCCCAACGGTGTTCCGTAGGATTCAGGTCAGGACTCTGTGCAGGCCAGTCTGTTACAGGGATGTTACTGTCGTGTAACCACTAGCCAAAGGCCATGCATTATGAGCAGGTGCTCGATCGTGGTGCAGTCGCCGTCCCCGAATTGCTCTTCAACAGTGGGAAGCAAGAAGGTGCTTCGAACATCAGTGTAGGCCTGTGCTGTGTTAGTGCCACGCAAAATAACAAAGCATACAAGCCCCTTCCATGGAAAACACGACCACTCCATAACACCACCGCCTCCGAATTTTTCTGTTGACACTACATACGCTGGCAGACGACGTTCACGGGGCATTCGCCATACCCACATCCTTCCATCGGATGGTCACATTGTGTACCGTGATTCGTCACTCCACACAACGTTTTTCCACTGCTCAGTCGTCCAATGTTTACACTCCGTACACCAAAAGAGGTGTGGATTCGCATTTACTGGCGTGATGCGTGGCTTATGAGCAGCCTCTCGACCATGAAATCCAGGTTTTCTCACCTGCCGCCTAACGATCATAGTACTTGCAGTGGATCCTGATGCAGTTTGGAATCTCTGTATGATGGTCTGGATAGATGTCTGCCTATAACACATTACGACCCTCTTCAACTGTCGGCGGTCTCTGTAAGTCAACAGACGAGTTCGGCCTGTACGCTTTTGTGCAGTACGTGTCCGTTCACGTTTCCACTTCTCTATCACTTCGGAAACAGTGGACCTAGGGATGTTTAGGAGTGTGGAAATCTCACATACAGACTTATGACGGAAGTGACACCCAATCACTTTCGAAGTCCGTGAGTTCCGCGGAGCGCCCCATTCTGCACTCCCACGATGTCTAATGACTACTGAGGTCGGAAGTGGCCGAGCGGTTCTAGGCGCTTCAGTCTGGAACCGCGCGACCGCTACGGTCGCAGGTTCGACCCCTGCCTCGGGCATGGATGTGTGTGATGTCCGTAGGTTAGTTAGGTTTAAGTAGTTGTAAGTTCTAGGGGACTGATGACCTCAGAAGTTAATTTCGTAACTTTTTCAGGCTTGTCAACAGCCTTTGAATTTTTACCATTGGATATGAAGGCTCTGGCTGTTGCGTGATTCATTTCAATTTTTCGTTTGTTTTTGGCTCTGAATGATCACATTTTGGAGTACATAATTCATTTGCTCTCCCTTTCGCCATCTCTCTGCCTCTCTACCCCCAGTCTCTCTCCCTACCCCTCGCCCTCTCCCTTTCCCTTTTTCGCCCTGTCCAAGCCTCGTGCGCCCTCTCGCCCTCGGTCCTTTTGTTCTTTCCATTTCTCCGTTGGAGCTCAAAAGTTAAAACATTGCTATTGAAAAAAAAAGGAACACATTTCCAACATTGATTTGCTTCCAAACTACGAAAGATAGAAACGCAATTCCAACGTTCCCAGAAAGAGAAGAGTTCAAATTTTTATGCATTCACTGTCAGCACCATGTCTTACACGATAAATATCAAAACGGTGGGTCATTTCGTGCCACATACGAAGCAGCTGGCTTGTCGTTATCGAATTCACAAGTTCAAAAACGGGATGTCGCATACTTTCAAAACTGTTGAAGTATGTGTGAAATCTTATGGGACTTAACTGCTAAGGTCATCAGTCCCTAAGCTTACATACTACTTAACCTAAATTATTCTAATGACACACACACACACACACACACACACACACACACACACACAGAGGCCCGAGGGAGGACTCGAACCTCCGCCGGGACCAGCCACATAGTCCATGACTGCAGCGCCTCAGACCGCTCGGCTAATCCCGCGCGACACGCAGACTTTCAAGAGTGTCAGGCGCAGAGGCTGTTTTACGTAGCCCCACAGATAAAAGTCACGAGTTGTGAGACCTGGGAGGAGCACAAGACGAACTTCAACGCCTATAGTTCTCCAGACCTCACACCTTGTGACTTTTATCTGTGGGGCTACGTAAAACAGCCTCTGCGCCTGACACTCTCGTAAGTCTGCGACATCGCATTTTTGAGCCTGTGAATTCAATAATCATAGAATAGCTGCTTCGTGTGTGGCAGGAAATGAGCCGCGGTTTTGATATTTGTCGTGTAACACATGGTGCTCACATTACATGCATGAAAATTTGAACTCGCTTCCATCTTTTGTAGTTTGGAAACAATCAGTTCCCGCATAATGCTTGGCGCATTGTTGCCGGTGCGCTGTGACCGTGTGTCGCGTTGCAGACCACCTGGTGGCGAACGGCAGGATGACGGAGAAGGAGGCGCGGCGCGTGTTCGCGCAGATCGTGGCCGCCGTCAGCTACTGCCACCGGCGCCGGGTCGTGCACCGCGACCTCAAGGCCGAGAACCTGCTGCTCGACCACAACTGCGACATCAAGCTCGCAGGTCAGTCGGCGGCCGCGTGCGGCGAGGAACAGCTCTGGTCCACCCTCTTGTGCCTCGCGCCAGATTAGTACGCGGTCCTCTATGTCGGCTGCTCGTGAGTTTGCTTGTGTAACGCGAGCCATGCACACGGTCAACTCGTGTAATTTCACCTCCCGTGTGTAATCGTCGTGATGACAACTCTGGACTATGAAACTTCCTGGCAGATTAAATCTGTGCGCCGGGCCGAGACTCGAAGTCGGGACCTTTGCCTTTCGCGGGCAAGTGCTCTACCAACTGAGCTACCCAAGCACGACCCACGCCCCGTCCTCACAGCTTTACTTCTGCCAGTACCTCGTCTCCTACCTTCCAGAGCACTTGTCCGCGAAAGGCAAAGGTCCCGAGTTCGAGTCTCAGTGCGGCGCACAGTTTTAATCTGCCACGAAGTTTCACATCAGCGCACACTCCGCTGCAGAGTGAAAATCTCAACTCTGCAATAATCTGCTCAAACAGCTGAATGAACTGTGTGTGAGCTTACGAGTCGCGAAGCTGGGGTGGTCTGGGGTTAAAGCTGTGACGAATTAATGACGGTAAGTATACTAACCAGCCAGAGTGTTTAAAGATGTTCAACTCTGTCAAAGTTACATTAGATATGTGGATACATAGAGAGGAGGTCCTCAACGATGTACAAAGTGCCATAAAACAAGAGTACGAGGGCTGTTCAAAAAGTAAGGTGACTTCTCAAATTGCAACGTTCATTCGATTACCGATCATTTTTTGTTATGGTAGTACACATGTTCTGAAAATATGTTCACAGTTTCAACTGTACAGCGTACTTCATTTGTTTTTGACAGATAGAAAGGTTAGACGTGTTTTAGAGTGCTCGGCGATTTTGTATTATCATTATAAAAAATGGAGCAAAGAATTTGCATCAATCTTTGTGTGAAAAATGGAATCACGTGCTCCAAAACACTTGAAATGTTCACAGTGGCCGGCCGCGGTGGTCTCGCGGTTCTAGGCGCGCAGTCCGGAACCGTGCGACTGCTACGGTCTCAGGTTCGAATCCTGCCTCGGGCATGGATGTGTGTGATGTCCTTAGGTTAGTTAGGTTTAAGTAGTTCTAAGTTCTAGGGGACTGATAACCACAGCAGTTGAGTCCCACAGTGCTCAGAGCCATTTTTTTTTTGTTTTTTTTTTTGTTTACAGTGGCATACTGTGAGTCCATTCTAAGTTAAAAAAAAGTTTACAAGTGGTACAAACTCTTCTAAGATGGCCGTGAAGATGCCAATGACAAACCTCGCTCTGGACGCCCCAGCACGTCAACAACAGATGACAACGTCAAAACTGTGAAGAAAATTGTTTCGGAAAATCGCCGAATTAACGTAAGAGAAGTTGCTGAGGATTTTGCGTATCGGTCGGATCGTACCATACAAAATTTTTCGGATGTTTTTCAGACGACACGTGTTCCAGCGAAGTTAGTTCCGAAACGCCTCGATTATGAACAGAAGAACCTTCGCATGAGGATCGCTCAGGAGCTCTAGAAATGCCGTCAGTGATGATCCTCATTTGCTCAAAAGTCTCATAACAGGAGACCAAACATGAGATTGCGGTTATGACGTCGAAACCAGTCGGCCCAATGGAAGCACGCCGGAGAGCCGAGACCGAGAAAACCACGCAGAGTTCGATCAAAGTTTTGCTCACTGTGAGTTTTTTTTTCAGTTGTGGCCTTTTGCATCATGAATTTTTGCCTCGAGGTCGTACGGTCAATAAGGAATATTACCTTGACATGCGCCGTTTGCGAGAAGCAATACGCAAAAACGTCCGGAATTGTGGAAAAACAATTCATGGCTTTTGCATCACGACAACGCACTTGCTCATTCATCGTTGCTTGTGAGATTTTTTTGCCCAAAAACAACACGACAATCACGCCTCAGCCACCAAATCCACCGAATTTGGCCCCCTTGCTACTTTTCCTGTTCCCAAAACTGAAGAGACCTATGACAGGACGAAGATTTTCAACGAGTGAGGAAATAAAAACTGTGTCACTGGAAGCACTCAAGGCTGTACCTATAAGTGCTTATGAGAAGTGCTTCGAGGATTTGAAGAAGCGTTGGCACAAGTATATTGTATCTGAGGAGTATTACTTTGAAGGGGACAACATCAAAATTGATGAATGAATAAATATTTTTCATAAAAATAGAAAGTCACCTTACTTTTTGAATAATCCTCGTACATAAAACATATTTTCAAGAAAAAGATGTGTACTCACGTTCCTTCTACAGATCCTAAGTTAAAATGATCATCATACATGTTACAGAAAACCACAAAAATCTGAAATACAATGTTATTTCACAGAAAATAACAAATTCGTCTCAAACGTATAATTGTGCAGCACATTAAGATGCATATAATTATTCTTAGGCTGTTGTAGTCATGCACCATGAAAGAAAATATCAGTTTGTAATACTTATTTATGTTGCAAACAACACTGTACTGCAGAAATCAGGTTTTGCACAATACTTGTGTTCTTTTATATTATTAATAATGTGTACGTCAACTGATTCTACTAACAAATTTGTCAATGGAGTAGAAGTAGTTTCCCACCAGTAAAGCTTTTAGGCTTCTCTGAAACTGAACTTTATAGCAACTAAACATTTGTAGCTTGTGGTAAGCTATTGAAAATGGTGGTCCTGGACAATAGACGTCTTTCAAAACCAAAATAAGCGACTTCAACTATTTGTGAAGATTATTCTTATTTTTAGTATTGATTCTGTGAAGGGAGCTGTTAGTTTGAAAAAGAGGTGTTTACGCTATGACAAATTCCAGGAAAGAGTAACTATATTAGGAAACGGAAATTAGTACCACAATTCCTTGAACAGGTTTCTTAAAGACCAGTTAAATTACATTACAAGTTTTAGGACTTGGAAAATTTCAGTTTGGCTTGATGAATTACCCCCAAAAATATGCTACCTTTTTATTTTTATATTAAAGTACTTACGTCCGACAAAATCTGTATTGCAAATAAAGATTGGTTTGGCTGCTTCAGCAGAGCTGTGGTATCCTCCTTCCAACTGAATTTATCAGTTGGTTGCTTCTTTGCGTGTCAGAATAAAGACTAAAAACACTCGAATTACAAATACATATAGAATGAAGTTTCTACAAATCAGAGATCAACTGAGTATGCGACTTACCTTCCTATGGCTAACTGATTATTCTGGGAAGTGGAAGGGCATCAAGTCACGAAGATAACGTAAAAATTGTATGAATGCGTTATGTCTTGTTATGGCTGTATCGGGTATATTTTCTTGGCAGTCAGCAGCTTCGCGCTGCTGCCACCTCTAAACATTCTCATCTGTTCTTTATGTCGTGTTAACCATCCATTGTTCCTGTGTGTGCACAACTACTCCTTTCTAACAGGTAAATCCTTTTCTAATACGATACCTCATTTGCTTTCTCCACCACACACAAGTCGCGTTTAACATATCTTCCCAGACTAAATGCATATTACGCGCTTTTCTCATAGCTTGGTTTATTATATCAGTACATTTCGTAGATATTAATAAGTACAGGTAATAGGTATTTACATGTTCTGCAGTTCTCATCAGTATTACCTTCAAAGAGTTGCTAGTAAAGCAAAAATCAATAGGGGAATAATTCATAAGGTGAAGTGCATAAGAAATGAAGCGATAGTGCAGAAAAACGAGTAAGGTAGCCATTCACGCGTTGCTGGTAGATGTGTGGTGCATCCGCACATATAACAGTGTTGAGGCGTTATTAGATTTTTGAGTTACCATACTTTATCTACACTGAGGTGACAAAAGTCATGGGATAGTTATATGCAGATATACAGAAGGCGGTAGTATCGCCTAGACATTGTATGGGTTCGCGAAACTGTCATTTGTAATCGAGTGGTTCATGTGAAAAGGTTCTGATGTGATTGCGGCCGCACGACGCAATTAACAGACTTTGAACACTGAATCGTTTCTGGAGCTAGACGCACGGGACATTGCATTTCGGAAATCGTCAGTAATTCGATATTCTGAGATCCATAGTGTCAAGAGGGTACCGAGAATATCAAATTTCACGCATTTTCTCACACCGCGGACAACGCAGTTAACTCTTTCAGGGGCAGTGGTTACCAGTGTTAACCACATTTTTTGACTCTTTGAGGGGCAGGAATTTTTTAAAAAATGAAAACATGTGATTTGTCAAAATTATAAAACTTCTTACCAAACAAAACAATTTATTTTAATACAATTTTACAATATTTTGCTTACTTTTCTAATTACAGTCAATTAAATTGTGGTTACTTCTGTTCACCACCGCCCATAATATTCATTAGTTACTTATTTGTTGATAAATTTTGAGAGGTAAAATTTTGAAAAGTTTTCTTAGGAAATTATTTACACAAAAAACTCAAAAGTACATCATTATTGAGAATGAAATGTTTGAAAGCAAGTTTTGCGTTATAGCCACTGCCCCTCAAAGAGTTAACAAATGAGAGTAGCGGCGTTTGCGTTGACTTGTCTGTGCTAACATCGGTGTGGGGCGTACGAAGTGCATATGCTTTCGAATAGTGCGGCGAAATTTGGTGCTAACGGAATATGGCAGCAGATGGTAACCTTGCCAGTTAGTTCCTTGACGGCTCGAAAACTGTGTCCTGGTCAGATGAGTCCGATTTCAAACGGTAAGAGCTGATGGTAGGGTCCGAATGAAGCCATGGGGCCAGGTTGCCAACAGGGCACTGTGAAAGCTGGTGGTGGCTCCATAATGGTGTGTGCTGTGTTTACATGGAATGGAGTGCGTCCTCTGGTACAACTAAACCGATCGTTGACTGGAAATGGTTATGTTCGGCTACTTGGAGACCATTTGTAGCCATTCATGGAATTAATGTTCTCACGCAACGATGTCATGTAAGTGGGCCACAGTCGTTCGCTATTGGTTTGAAGAACATACTGGATAATTAGAGCGAATGGTTTGGCCACCCAAATCGCCCGATATGAATCCCACCTAACATGTATGAGACATAATCGAGACGTCAGTTCGTAAACAACGTCGAGCACCGGTAACACATTCCCAGTTATGGACGGCTGTAAATGCAGCGTAGGTCAGTATTTCTGCAGGGGACTTCCAAGGACTTGTTGGGTCCATGCCACGTGGAGCTGCTGCACTACGCCGGGCAAAAGGAGGTCCGACACCATAATAGGAGCTATCCAGTGATTTCCGTCACCTCGCTGTAGTTTAAGTGCTCTGTCTCTGACACCGCATGTGGCTATGACAACAACTAGGAGAAGGCAGTACCTCGAGACCTAGTAGAGTCGCTGTTGTGTCTCTGCACTTTGCATCAATTAGCTACTGGTGAATGCTTCTCTTTGATGATTTTTGTACACTGTTTTAATTGCCTCGTTTCGGTTGTTGTAATGTAAAACCATTTGATAAAATCTTACTGTTCAGTTCCATAGTATTTCACTTGAAATCCTGTAGCAAACTTAATGCTGACTCACCGTGTCCTTTATTTTCACAACCATTATCACCACAAAGAATAATGGCTGACCTTCATGAAAAGTGTCCCTTACCCTAACCCGAGCTCTCCACATGTCCCGTTGAATAAGGTCAATATTTGGAAGAAAAAAAAAAAAAATTGTACGGTGCGAGCAGCAATCGTGCACTCAGGGTGTGTACAGACAGTTCATCCATTCCGGAAGTCGAGGATTTTGACTATTTTGGACTGTTATTGCCATTTAGACTGTCATGATATCGGTCCCAGGAATCCCAAGCATTTCGAGAAAGTTTTAATTTCAAGTTTGAAGTCGTATGACAAATCAAAAAATAAATATTTGTTTCGGTTCATATGATTAGAGAGCAAAAATTTTCTGGTTTTTGTCACTCATAAATTGTACCGTGGAACGTTTCTTCTTACCAGATTTCATGATTCTACATCAAGGAGAAGTACCCTATAGGTTTTAATGACTGAATTTGTATCAAAATACGTGACATAAATGAAGCTTAACATTTTTTCATTACCGGAGGGCTATAGACATCAGTATCTGACTTGAATTTCAGCTTGGTTCGTGTACCCGTTCCAGAGAAGAAAAGGTAGTTAACAACCGAATGGACAGACACGTTCATTTAACAAATGACTTTTTTTTCCTGTGATATAATTACAAATTCAAAATTTTCAGATTTTTTTTTCCTGTGCTTGTACAGTGAAACCTTGCATGTAGCCAAATTTCATGATTCAACGTCAACGGGGCGTACCCTATAAGTTTTGATGAGTGAGTTAGTGAGTATCAAGTAAATGGCCGTATCTTTTGATTGCACCGACTTGGAGGCTAACGTTTATTATACCGCCAAGGGTCCGTAGGCCTTCAGTTGGACACACACACACACACACACACACACACACACACACACACACACACACAAAACAAAGTGATCCTGAAAGGCTCCATTTTTACCGATTGAGGTCCGGAACCTTAAAAATTAGGAAAGCTCCTAGAATATAAGCCAGAAACTTGCAAGACATCGGCACCTGTCCATTTGGGACAAGCTGCGGCTATATTCTATACTGCTGTCAACTTCTCTTCACTGTTAAGCTGAGCATAATATGACTAGGCCAGTGATCTTCACTTTCTTGTTCTAATTCTTCTTCCATTGTGCTCATCTAATACCAAATAAGAAGTACCCTAGAGCGCCTCGTAGCCAACAGGTATTGCGCGTGTCTCAGTGACCTCCAGTGAACAGTATGATACAGCGAGTGGACTTACTCTCGGCGTGTGCTGGGGCCGAGGTGTGAGTGCGCGCAGCTCTCGCCCGCTGCCGCCGGCGCTGTGCACTGACCCCTCGTGTGCTTTCAGACTTCGGCTTCAGCAACCACTACCAGCCCGGCCAGCTGCTGTCCACGTGGTGCGGCAGCCCCCCTTACGCCGCCCCCGAGCTCTTCGAGGGCCGCAAATATGACGGACCCAAGACTGACATATGGGTGAGTACGTTGTTGCTAACCGATGTCCACAGATTGCTTCAAGCTGTCATTTACACTGAAGCGCCAAAGAAACTGGTACAGGCGTCCGTATTCAAGTACGGAGATACGTAAACAGGCAGAATATGGCGTTGCAGCCGGCAACGCCTGCACAAGACAGCAAGTGTCTGGCACAGTTGTTAGGTCGTTTACTCCCTCTACAATGACGGGTTATCAAGATGTAAGTGACTATGAACGTGCTGTTACAGTAGACACACGAGTCACGGCACACATCATCTCCGAGGTGGCGATGAAGTGGATATTTTTCCATACGACCATTTCACCAATGTACTGTGAACGTCAGGACTCCGGTAAAACATGAAATCTACATCACTGAAGCTGGAAAAAGATCCTTCAAGAATGGGACCAACGACGGCTGAAGAAAATCGTTCAACGTGACTCAAGTGCAACACTTACGCTAATTGCTTCACATTTCAATGTTGGCCAGCAACATGGCCGGACGAGTCTCTTTTCAAATTGTATCGAGCAGATGGACTTGTACGGGTATGGAGGCAACCTCACGAATCCATGGACCCTGCATGTCAGCAGGGGACTGTTCAAGCTGGTGGAGGCTCTGTAATGGAGTGCAGCTCGAGTGATATGGGATCCCTGATATGTCTACCTACGACTCTGTCAGGTGACACGTTTGGAAGCATCCTGTCTGATCACCTGCATCCATTCAGACGGACAATTCCAGCAGGATAATGCGGCACCCCAAACATCCAGAATTGCTACAGAGTGGCTCCAGGAACACTCCTCTCGCTTTAAACACTTTCGCTGGCCACCAAACTCCCCAGACATGAACATTATTGAGCATATCTGGGATGCCTCGCAACGTGCTGTTCGAAAGAGATCTCCACCCCCTCGTACTCTTACGGATTTATGGTCAGTCCTGCAGTATCCGTGGTGTTAGTTTACTCCAGCACTATTTCAGACATTAGTTGAGTCAATGCCACGTCACGTTCTGGCACTTCTGTGCGCTCGCGGGGCACCTATACTATATCAGGCAGGTGTACCAGTTTCTTTGGCTTTACAGTGTACTACCTTTCATTTGTGCTTACCGCTGCTATTACCTGACAGATTTATTATCTTTTTATTTGATTGAACATGACATATTTTGTATTTACTGGGGCAATATGAAACGATCACTCATTGTTAGACTTTCGTCTTTGGTAAAAAATACAGCTACTGTTCATTATAGCCCCCTTTTAGGTAATTCCTCTTTATACATGTTTCTCCAACGAGCGGATTCAATTCGCAAAATATATTCTGAAACATCTAAAAATACCTGTCGGTGGATACCTCTTCATCAGACTGAAAACATTGTCCATCCACAAATTTCTGCAGATGTATGAATGAGCGAGGATAGAGGGTGCAGATCTGTGCACAACAAATGATGCTTGGAATCCCCCAGTTTTCCCTTTGCCTAGCTATCTGACAAATTATGATTTTTTTTCCTTTCCTTCTTCCTCTCTCCCACACCTTTTCCCTCATCCACATGGAACTAAGTATAGGAAGAGCAGATTCTAGGCTGAGATTCATTGGAAGAATCTAAAGGAAACGTAAATCATCCACTAAAGGAGTGGTGTACTCCTTCCACTGATTCGTGTTTATTGCTTGTGGGTCTGAGACCGTACTGGTAGTATTGACAGAGGAGATACAAAAAGAGTGAGGTATTCTGTCACTGGATGATTACTGTAAGTCAGTGCAGTACAGCTACAAGGATCTTCAAGAAATTTCATTTGCACACTCTGCAAGAGAGGCAGACTGCGTCATGGACAGGTTGACTGTTAAAACACTGAGACTGTACATTATGGCAAGAGTTGGGAAATGTGGTTCATCTGTAAAAGCAACTGTACATACGACGCTAGTGCAACTCATTATTGAGTACTGTTCGATTGTTTGTGATCCGTACCAGGTCGAATTAAAGTAAGAGAATAAACCAAATTGAGAGGAAGTTTCTAGATTTGTTCAAAATGGCTCTGAGCACAATGGGACTTAACATCTATGGTCATCACTCCCCTAGAACTGAGAACTACTTAAACCTAACTAACCTGAGGACATCACACAACACCCAGTCATCACGAGGCAGAGAAAATCCCTGACCCCGCTGGGAATCGAACCTGGGCACGGGAAGCGAGAATGCTACCGCACGACCACGAGCTGCGGACCTAGATTTGTTACCAGTAGGCTTGATTAACACACAAGTATTACACAGATGATTCAGGAACTCAAATGGGAATCCGTGGAGGGAAGGCGACATTCTTTTTGAGGAAGTCTGTTGAGAAAATGAAGGCCTGTGTTTGTTTCTGAACAGACGAAAGTGATGTATTGTACTGCGCCAATGATTTCTGGGGTTCTGTCATGAAAGAGGTGTCCGCCCCTGGTAGCTGAATGGTCAGCGTGACTGATTGTTAATCCTCTGGGCCCGGGCTCGATTCCTGGTTGAGTCGGGGAATTTCTCCGTCCAGGGACTGGGTATTGTGCTGTACTCATCATCATCATCATCATCATCCTATCATCCTCAACAACTGCAGGTCACTGAAGTGGTGTCAAATTGAAAGACCAGCACCCAGCTAATGACGTGCCCGGTGGGGGGCCCTAGCCATACCATTAATTATCAATCGGGACAGCAGTTTCCAGTGGAGCCCCACAAGAGAATTGGTGTTAGCAAAAATAAGGTCAGGAGCATTATGGCATAAAACAGATATGCAGCACTGAGACTGAGCATCCAGACCTCCCACCTTTCCATGCCACTGTTCTCTCACCACCCCCCACCCCACCCCAACCTTCAACCCCCACTGCCTGTGACACCTCTTCCAAGAGCACATAATTGGCCCACTCATTGCACACCCAGCGTAGCAGTCTGTGGTCCAGCAGCTATAAAGGTACAACCTGGATGCAAACCCAACACATCACCTTAAGATGGTGAGTAGTAAACTTGACTGAACATTTTGACAGCACGACACCACAACACAGCCCAAGAAGATTTCATCAAAGTAACTTGTTTTTGGGCCTTGATGGCAAGCAAATATGATAATATGATTCATAACTTGCTAACATGTGTAAAGGGTACTGACAAGTTCTACAAGTGGGACATCTGATGGGCATATCAAGTGCTGACAGGCTTCTGTGAAGAGAAGACTTACATCTACATGCATTTGCTGTAATGCCTGTTGTTGTGGCACACAGAAGGGTGGCATTTTTTGCCATAGCTCTCCAAAAGGGTGGGAGAGAGAGAGAGAGAGAGAGAGAGAGAGAGAGAGAGAGAGAGAGAGAGAGAGAGAGAGAGAGAGAGAGAGAGAGAGCTTGTTTAGTTGGTGTGATAGCAATGTTCAACAAAGTCCATTGGCAGACACTGCAAGAGAAGTGCTGTGCATCATATAGAAATTTTATGTTGAAATTCTGGAAGCCCACACTGATTGCAGCAAGAGTTGGGGAACATACTACTTCCTCCCACATACACCACATGAAATGATCACTGCAAAATAATAAGAGAACTACTTTGACATAAGTGTTCTGTATCCAGACTTAGGAGAGCTCTAGAAGTTTAATTTAAGTGATGTGTCAGTTGTATGTTATATTTATTACTGTGACATGCAGTATAATGATCATTACTGTTGGAGGGAAAACCAGCTAGTCTCCAAACTTAAGCTATGTTGGATCTCTGGAGAACTAACTGTCTGTATCCACTGAACTGCGGACATTGTACTAACTTACTACAGTTAGTGAATTTCAGAAAGTATTGTTTTTGTGATGACTGCAGAGAGGATAATTACTTGTTCCAATAACATTATTCACACATTCATTCATTCAGTCTACTTAATTACTTTGTATGTTTTCTGCACTGACATCACAATGCCCCCATATCTTGGGGTTGGCTGTATGTATGATGTCTCAAGAGTTCTATAAGTATACTTAACGTACTTATTCCTTTCAGGTTAACGTGATTGCAGTAAGATAGTGTAAT
This sequence comes from Schistocerca gregaria, assembly GCF_023897955.1. Lineage (NCBI taxonomy): Eukaryota > Metazoa > Arthropoda > Insecta > Orthoptera > Acrididae > Schistocerca > Schistocerca gregaria. The sequence goes on from NC_064927.1 coordinate 76,813,829, forward strand.
GTCTACTTAGGCCATGCTTTGCTTTTTTCCATTATCATGTTAACTGTTGAAGATTTTGTCCTGTTGACTTACTGTGTGTTCTGCTGCAGAGCCTCGGGGTTGTCCTGTACGTGCTGGTCTGTGGAGCCCTCCCATTTGATGGCCGCACACTGCAGTCTCTCCGTACAAGGGTTATCTCGGGCAAATTTCGGATTCCATTTTTTATGAGTGCAGGTATGTATCTTTTCTTACAAGATTTTGACGTTTTCCAGTAACGTGTTTACTCTTGCTTGCAAGAAACCTCTGTATGTCTTCACAGAATATTATATTTTATACAGAAAGGTTAGGCTGCTGTAGGGCTGAATTTTTTTACCCTGTAATTTGTGTCCAGAGCAAATTTTAAAATTTGATAAAATGTCATTAATTTTGATTCATATTAATTCAAAGATAAATTGTGCAACAAATTTTCAGAATAGCATTCAACATTGGCAAAACTGAATCGTGCAATAAGCAATTGTTAAAGTCTGTGTGCAGCATTATGGCCTCTGATTCTAGTGTTACAATTATTAAGTGCCGTTAGGTTTTTGCTGTAGCTGGACACTGCTGACATTAGTGATATAACGGTGTTATGACAAGCTTAATTTAATTTTGTATTTATTACTACGAATAAGTAGTGTATTTGAACATAAATGTTTCTACAATGCACTTTTTTGAAACATTGAAACTAGGGTGCGTAATTTGTGTCACAGTAGGCGATTGTTAAGAAGTGGGGACTGGGCCTGTAATGTCATTGCTGAGCAAAATGATGCAAATGCTTTCTCCTGCAACACTCGTCTCCCAGCAATGGTCTGCAGTCCGTTTTTCCCTGCTCTACCTGCATCCCCTGATGTAAGGTTTCGTAACGTTGCATGCAGATGTTCTGAATTGTTGTTTGATTGTGGTTTGAATAGTTTTTAAATTAATAACAAATATGCCTAAATGGGAGTGAAGGTTTGTTATACTTCTGCAACAAAGGCTCCTTGTTTTAGACGTTGCAGGGATAAGTTCGAGTGCGAGTGTATAGTTAATAAGTCCACTAAGTATGTATATGTGGGAAATAAATGAGGGTGAGGTTTACAAACACATTTAGAATCTGAAAACCACAAAAAGAGTTACCAAGAAGAAGCATCATCTTCAAAATGAACTCAATTTTTCATGAAAATGAGCAGTAAAAAAGAAGACAAAGTGTCTCTCACTGAATGTACTCTTGTGATTCATTATGAAGCATCATAACAGCTACAAAGTGACAGACTGGACAACCAGTCAGATATAATCCTTTGAGCATGGTAAAAATTTTGAGTGCAAGAACAAAAACAGATGCAATAATATACTCAGTGCTCAGTCCTCATTCTTTTGAAAGTGCTATCACAAGTTTGGGAGGCAATGACTATGGTATTTCTATTGATAGCAATAACTGTAGGTTATTGTTAAAGTCTGTCAGTTTTTAATATCTAGCTTGGAAAAATTGGTGGTTTGCAATCAGAATTAATTGAGCTAGATTAACAATTGAATGACTCTGCAGATACTTTCATTTTTAAAGAGTGTTCCTCAGAATAAGGATCTCCTTGATAAATGCGCAACTTTCATAGAAGATAAATGTAACACAATGTCTTGAGGACTGTGTTGGGTTCCAGAAGGGGAAAATATTCCTTTTTAAAAACTTAAACTGGGGACTTTTGATTGAGGTCAAGATCACATCCTAAATAATTATACATTCATCATGCTGCAGACACATGGAAGATTGGTATTCAAAATATAAACTGTTTCAATACTTCTGAAACTATGTGGTCCAGAATATTGAACTTCAAGAATTTTCCGAATTTGTTGATGTTAAATATCTGCAAGAAATGGTTTTCTCATAGCAAAACATCTGGGGGTAAACAGACTTATTCGTGTGTTCCCTGCTCTGAAGTCATACTTTCTCTCTCATCATAACACATCTATAATCATTGCAAAGTTACTTGAAAAAGATTTTAACAAGATCTGTCTATTCCATCTACAAACACTTCTTGGCATGTTTTGCTTGTGCAGAACTGATCTTGAGAAAGAAACTAATTCACACATTGAATTCCTTGGAGCTGTATTGTCTACTAATAACGCGCTCAGCGATTGTGGGGGCAATCCATTCCTGAGCATAAAAGTGAAAGCTCTGTTGGCAGAGAAATGTAAAAATTGACAGGATGCTAAATGTGACAAATTCACAGTAGTAGTTATAGTTGGGCTCTACGGAAGATGTACAGAATATCTCCAAAAGTGATTGCCCTCCAAGCAAGAGTTGACGTGTTTTGTGTGGTTACCTCTTCAAAAATTACTGAATGGAAGGACATGGAACCAACCATTAAATATCTTTCGGATAGAGGTGTACATGTAGATGATGTGAAATGCTTCAGTGAATTCTGCTGCCTGAAGAAGTTGGTGACTCAAGAACATGAACATAACAATGAGTTCGTTAATCTTCAGTCTCACAAAAAGTGGACCATGTATTTGAAAAATGCACACGTTCTTCTCATCATTTGGAACTATGAAAAATTCCACAGTTTTTGTTCGGCATTCCATCCCACGAAGCAAATGTGGAAATATTTTTCTCCCTAATGCAGAGTCAGTGGACAAGAGACAGGTACAGTTTGTCTGTGGACTCCTTTTGCAACTACAACATAATTATAAAAATGTTAGTTGCAAAGAATTCCACAGCTCTATGATGAATGACAAACGACCGTTACAAAAGAAATACTCTACAAAAAATTATTCCTGGGCTACCATTAACCAGGAAAAATGGTAGAAAACAAATAATTATAATTTTTTTCTAAATATAAAAATGTAAGAATAAATGCTATCTATAATTTGCTTACATTTTATTTACCCACTGGCCCACTGTTCTGGTCCATACTTGGCAGCACAAATCGGAAGACAGTGTTGACTGCCAACCTATGTGACCTAACAATTGTGTTATGACAGTTTAAATTTTATTTCATGTTCATTACTACAAATGCCCACTGCATTTGAACATGAATGTCTCTTTAATAAGCTTTTAAGAAATAAATACTAAAAAAAAACAAATGGTGCTTGCAGCATCATTCATACTATTCTCAGAGTCAACAGAAAGGATTCATTTATTTCCCATTGCATACAAAATTACTTTTAAAGAAGAATCTTATGTGCCTGTTCGATAGAGCAGTACCAAATTACAAATTAGTCCAGTGTGATAGTCTGTTAATTGATATGTGTTAACAGGAACAGTAAAACGTGAAGAATAACCGGTACACCACACTGACTGATGCCACCATGGGGCAGTGCTGCTCTGTCACTGGAGGAGCACTTGTTATTCTTTGTGTTTTCCTGTCACAGCTAATACATATTGATTAACCGGATATCACCCTGGACTGATATGGAGCCTCTTTATTGAATAGGTACATACAATTCTATTTTAAGAATAATTTTGTGTGTAAAGGAACCCAAACCGACACAGTCAGTCAACACTGGATGGTGTTCGAAAAATATGATGAGCAGTTTGGTCTGAATGCACCTACACATTGCAAAAATGAAAGTGTAAATATCTACCAAAACATCATAGAAAATGGGCCTGATGACTCATAGGAGGGACACCCAGTATATTGGTACTGTTGCAACATCCTTCATGGTTTTGTTTTACTTTTTATAGTATATTATAGAAGCAAAGTCATGTGGAAAAATAATTAGTCATCGATGTAGCTTTCTCTCTCTCTCTCTCTCTCTCTCTCTCTCTCTCTCTCTCTCTCTCTCTCTCTAACTCTAACTCTAACTCTAACTCTAAGAAAAAGTAAGGTACATTATCTCCACATTCAGTTACTTGTGTTGCTAGTAGGTTATTGTATAATTGTCATAATTTAGATAGTTGGTTAATTATAAGTCCTATAACTCATTTGCACAATTTCTATCAAAATTATATGGAATGGGTTGGTGTATGTGCTATGTACATACAATTTGTGTGTGTGGGTGGGGGAGGGGTTAATTGCACAATGGCCACTTACAGATTATTGGATAAGATGGTGGTTTAAATTGAATGAAAACTGGTATTTCAGTAAACTAAAAACAGAATGTAAGCATTCCTACTTGCTCTTGTAATTCATTATTTGTTGATCTTTCAGTTATCTGTTATTTGCCCTTCACTTGCTGACCCTCCACTGGACTGCTGCAGCTTATTTCCAATCTTTTAGTATGTGCGCTGTGACTACTTTGCATACATCCACGATTTCTGAGCACTAGGGATGAAAACTGTATCAGCTACATATACACTGCTATCTATTGCTGTTGTCTTGTTTCCTTTGTATTGTAATTTCTCTTCTACAGTATTCTCTCGTTCTCTATATGAATTTGCTTCCTATGTTTCTATCAGATTGTGTATCTCCAATTGAAATTCCATATATATTTATTTTTTGTTTATTTGCTCATATCGAATGTCATCTAAATTTTCTAATCTCTTCCATGGTTTTGGTTCCATCTTTATTCTATTCAGTGCTTAAAGCTAGACTGTGTCATACATGAATATGAAATTCAGTTGTTACTGCTGATGGCCCCTTTCGTTTTGCTTCTCTCTCATTTTATGTAGAGTATTTCTTTTCCCTAGCATCTGTTCACCTTTTCCTTAGCCTTTGTTATTTTTGTGTGTGCCTTATCTCCTTCCAGAGACATTGTTCAATTGTCTGAATTGTAAAAATCCATCATTAGTTCCTTTTTATGTGGTATTGGACTGATTATGGTTGTTCTAGTCCAACAATTACTGCTGTGGTTTTCTCTACTTTCATTTCCACTTCCATCACTATGGCGATAGATGATATTTTGTCACATTAAACTAGTTGCTTTTTATGGATGCAAACTAACTTATTATCTTGTAGCTGACAACATTTTAATGCACATTTGGAGGACTGATAAATAGGTGATTTATACCAAACTTGAAGGCTGAGATTAATGAATAAATTTGATTGTGTTATTGATAACCACCAGAAAATCTGTTGTGTTAAAGTGATATTTCATTTTCTGTAGAATGTGAACACCTCATCCGCCATATGCTGGTTGTTGACCCAGAGAAGAGGCTCAGCATAAAACAAATTCTGAATCACAAGTGGATGACTCAGGTATGTTACTTTATGTATGTTGTATTTAGTTAAATAAGATACGTGTTCTTGCTGCATCTGAATTTCTCTCTATTTATTTATTTGTTCCAGGGGGAAATTCAGCCCAGCTTGCAGAAAATAATTTCAGACCTGGATCAGCCAGAGGATCTACTTGAGAGCCCCGAGCCTCTGAATAATCTGGTCATGGAGCACATGTTGAAACTGCCAGGCCTCGACAAGGATATGATTGTGCAGGTGTGCTATTCATGCGTATGAGGAAACTGAGCCTTTCCTTCCTATAAAATTGTGTCCATAAACATTTTGTCAGGTTTTTTTATCAGAAAAAAACAGTTTTCACTAATTGCTTTAATTAGCATTAGATTTATGATGTGACTTGAAGTGACAAACCCACATTTGTTCATAGTAGTGGATTGATTGTTTTTAGAATGGCTCAGACATTGATTTTGTATTTCCTTTTGGCCCACATACAACCAATATGGCATCTCTCTTGCACAGGTGTTTATCATAATTACATGACCCGTGGATTCTACTGTGTTGTTTCTTTTGATATCATGTCCTATAGCATCAGCTGTTTCATACTCTTGTATGCCACTTGTTCACTGTACTGTGCACCTTCTTGATATTTCTTTACGTGGTTGCAGTATGGGGATATTCTACATGTGGAGCAACTTCAAAGGAAGTACAGCCATGTTTTAGTTTAGTGTACCATTTTTCATCATAGCCATCACCACCACCACCACCACCACCACCACCACCACCATCATCATCATCATCATCATCATCATCATCATCATCATTTGCCAATTGTACAGTTACAGGAAGAAATGGTGAGCATTTGGCACCACACCATGGATAGTAGACCTTTTTGCACATGACATTATGAAACTAGGAGAGGAGTGTGGGAGATTTGTAGAAGGAGGGCCTTGCCACTGATTTTTTTCCCCTGGTACTTCTGCATCAAAGTTTTTTGTACCTATTTTACATTTCTCCATTCTCATCAAGGGACGACACCTCTGCACTTTCTTGTATTAATGATGGGTATTTTGATGGTAGTTTCATCCCCGTCGATTTCATTTTTTGAACTTTTTAGTCTCTTGTTTCATAGTTGTAAGGAATTTCATTTCATAGCTTGGAGTTTTCAATTATCCTTACCTCAGAGGATATATGTTTTCACTATATAGGTCATATCTGGTGCAAAGTAAGTCTGAAATATGATAATTTAGCTTTGTTGAGTATTTTATTATTCCGTAGTAGGTATCTGACTTTGGTGTGGATATGTGAAGCATTTTATGGTCTGTTGGGTATTTCTGTTTTACTGTATTATTCTTGAATATGATTCTTCCCAAGCATTTAAAGCTGGAAATCAGTTTCAATATAATTCCATCTATAAGGGTGTTGGAGGTTGTTCCTTCCCTTTTGACTGCCATTTCCACTGTTTTAGTTTTGCTTGCTTTAAGCTTGAACACTCTGGGCTAGCTACCACATGGTTATTACAAGTATCCAATTTCACTTTCCCTCCTTCTACAAATCACCAACACTCCTCTCCTAGTTTCATAATGGTGGTGGTGCTTAGTGTTTAACATCCCGTTGACAACGAGGTCATTAGAGACGGAGCGCAAGCTCAGGTTAGGGAAGGATTGGGAAGGAAATCGGCCGTGCCCTTTCAGAGGAACCATCCCGGCATTTGCCTGAAACGATTTAGGGAAATCATGGAAAACCTAAATCAGGATGGCCGGAGACGGGATTGAACCGTCGTCCTCCCGAATGCGAGTCCAGTGTGCTAACCACTGTGCCACCTCGCTCGGTGTTTCATAATGTCATGTGCAAATACTGAGCCCATTATCTTGGGTAATTTCCTTGTAAATCTTAATCAACTTTGGACGAGTTACTATTGACAGTAAATAGTTAAAACCAAATAATATTAAAAAGGCACTATATTCCAGCTTACCCATTTGGACAAAAGAAACAACAGTTGAAACAAAACTATTCCACACATTGAAGTTCTGTTCAAATTGTGTTATTGAAAAGTATGTATCATCATCATCATCATCATCATCATCATCATCATCATCAATAGCAACAACAACAATCATTGGTATCAATACCATTTTGGTGCGAGGCTAAGAATATTTCACCTAATTGTGAAACACAGGATGAATTTTATTAAATCTCACATTATTATTTTGAAAACAGTGAATGTAAAAGTAGGAAAATTATCATATAATTTTGTGTTCCTTTAGAAACTGCTGTATGATTTTGTGTTCCATTAGTAGTGATTGTCTTGTGCATTTTTACAGTTAAACATTTTCAAGTTCAAATCAGATTGTGGTTGGAGAAGTCAAAAAGTGGATTGCTGTTGTTAAAGAATCACATTATATATTTTCGTAAATTAAATTTAAACTTGTAGCACAAATTTTCTACTGAAATTGAACTTTGCTGTTTTTGTGCAGTCTGTGCGGAATCATGGCTTTGACCACATCAGTGCCATTTATAATTTGCTGGTTGACAAACTGGAGAAGCGCAGACTGATAAGTTCCAGTATGGGAAGTCTACCAGTAATTCAGAGGAAAGCAAGCATAACAACAGGTGAGTGGCAGCAGAGGGTTTTAAAACAACTTAAGAAACACCTTGTGCTCATATTTTTTCCTCAATCTGCTCTCTTTACTGTGCTTCCTTCCATACTCAACGTGTTATATTAAGGCTTCTTCTGACTCCATATTGCATGCTCGATATTGCAGGTGTGGTAGACCGTAGCCCTGTGGGTGACGGAGAGACGGAGCAGGGTGCTGGGTCTCCCCTCGTATCCATGCCAACTATCCCTGCTGTCTTCTTGTTGGAAGATCCTGAGTCGCTGGAGAAGGTTTGCGTCTTAAATAAGCCATAAAATGTTAGCGAAAAAACAAATGAGCCATATAGGGAATGTCAAAGTACATGTGCATATGTATTGTGTGTTGTAATTTCGAAATGTGGACAATTTTTAGTAGCTGAAATGTGAGTCTTAGGAAGGCATGGAGACAATCTGTGCTCTTATTTATCTTTTAAGATCTTAATGATCTGTTAATGCTTACTTTTGTTGTGGATAAATGCCTTGCTGTTTCCAAGTCACTGAATGCTTATATGGCATTTTCATGAAGAAAAAATATTAATTTGGCAAGTCAGTAAAATAAGCGATACAGAATACATGCAATTTGGTTGTTGCCCATTGAAAAGTGCCTGGAACATCTGACAGTGACAAGAAACTAAGAGAAAAATCTTTGTCATGGCAAATAACTAGTAAGTCTTAGTGAATTGTAACGGTTCCACAGATGGATTATAAGAGGAGAAAGTGTAAAATGAACACGAAGATGAGCCTTATTCAAAACACCGATTTGATAATGGCCTTGACATATTTTTCTGTTTTTATCTTTATGTTCCCCCTTCCTACTACTCTTGAAGGCTCACTCATTCCTTCCACAGTCGTAGAGAATTCTTTTTCCGTCTTCACCACACTTCATTGGAATCTGTAGCTTGCCATATTTTGCAGATGTTCAGACTGTCAGTTGCTGTTTGTTTTTATTTGTCAAAGAAATTGCTTGCTTAACTTTGTTTCCTAAAACCAGCGCTTATCTGCTGTGTGTAAGTATGTCACTTAAAAAAAATAATTTCTCTGAGCTAAATAAGTGTCTAGTCCTTCTTCACCTTTGCTTCCATACTATAATAGCAAATGCATTATAGAAATTTATGCTTGTGCCATTTCAGGTGTCATTCATTTGGGTTTCCTTCTGTAAGTTGTGGCTGTATTGTGTTTCATACTTCTTTGCATTAGTTTGTTAAATCATAGCTGTACATTTCTAATTTACATCTTCTGCTTCTAATGTCTATCCATTTCTCAGTTGTTGATAACCATTATAGCTATGTCACTTTCATTTATTCTAAAAAGTTTGTAACTCCTGTGTGAAGTCTTGGTCCTTAAATTCATTAGCCGAGATGTTCTAGTTTTGTCTCGTCCTCGTTTGCCAGGTATCTTTCCTTGAAGAAAGATCTGGAGCAATTTCTGGCTGTTTGCATTACTTGTTCATGATATGTAGTTTTCTGCATTTTTCTTTGTGTGAACTACTTCTTCTTTTTCCTTATCCAGAGAATGTTGTCATTAATAATTTTGTCTGTCAATGACACTCTTAGCATTGTCCTGTAGAGCCACGTCTCAAATTTCTCAAGTCAATTATCTGTTGTCTTGATGAAAGTTCAGGTCTCAGCTCCATAGAAAAGGATGAGAAATATGTTGCAAAGCAGAAATCTTAATTCTGTTTCAGTTTAGAGGTGATGGCTGTTTAACTCATTAGTCATTTCACAAGATGCAGCTTTAGCTTTCTCATTACCGATTTTAATTTCTTGTGACTGATTCCATTGGTTGTTATTGTCAGTTCCCAGATATGTCTACTTGTATACTTGTTCAATACATTTACAGTTAATGTTTAGAAGACAGTTTGGTATGTCTTTCTTGATGATGACCATTGTTTTACTTAACATTAATTTATAGGCTTTAAGGCTCGCTACTTTCATTCACTCTGGATGTGAGATGTTGAAAACCATTTAAGCTGTGCGCAGATATTACAATATCATCATAGTGGATATTGTTCAGCTTCCCTACATTCAAGGCAATTCCTTCCTTTGTGATTCTTTCTAATTTTATTCTGAAAACTCTGAGCAAAAGATTATGGTTCCAAGTGCATGTCAGGTGGAGTATACATTTTGACCGAAGTAAAATTGTTCCTTTATCTTTCATTTACTATGATGCAGTCAAGCTAGTTTCAGATTGTTAGGACTACCTTTTGGTGATTTCTAGGTGCACAGTTTCCTTATTGGGAGTTCAAAAATGTATTAGGTGTTACAGGTTCATATTCCACAGCAAAAGCTCATTTCTTTCACCAAGCCCATGAGGAGCTAAGTTGTTGCCTAAACAGCATTTCCTTACTTTGGCATTAAAATCTCCTCGTATTATCAACATGTCTTCTTCTGGTAATTTGCTTATGACATCTGAAGCCTGAGAATAGACTCCTTCTATTTCTCTGTCACTATGCTGAAAGAGGGGCACATACAGGACTATTCAAAATGAAGGAACATATTTCAAACATTTATTGCTTCCAAACTACAAAAGTTAGAAACACAATTACAGGAAAGAGAAAAGTTCACATTTTTATGCATTTAATTTGAGCACCATGTGTTACATGACACAGTTTCTCAAAGTATGTCTGACATTAGCTGAATGACACCATTCCAGGATTGGATTGGAAGAGGAGAAGCAGAATTCATCGCTGATGGCCTCATAGGTCTGAAGACCTCACTTTTATCTGTGGGTTTACATAAAAGACCACATTTTTATCTCCTCTATGCCTGACAGTCTTGGAGTGTATACCTGTCCTTTTTCCCCATAAGGAAAGTCTTTCCGCTCCTGGGATTGGAATGATTCCTTACCCTTTCCCTTAAAACCCACATCCTTTCGTCTTTCCCTCTCCTTCCCTCTTTCCTTATGAAACAACCTTGGGTTGCGAAAGCTTGAAATTTGTGTGAGTGTTTGTGTTTTTTTATTGTGTCTATCTACCAGTGCTTTCTCATTTGGTAAGTCACAGCATCTTTGTTTTTTATATACAATTACATTATATTGTCAATAATCGATTATTGTCATTGTTGTATGCATAGTAAGCACTTTTTACTATTTCCTGGTCAGTACTACACGCTTACAGCATCTTAAGATTAGCAGCTACTGCCTCTTCTTCTTCTTCTTCTTCTTCTTCTTCTTCCTCCTCCTCCTCCACTCCCCCCCCCCCCCCCCCCCCTCCTCTCCCTATTGTATACTTCAGTATATCAGTTTATTGAAAATGTTTTCTTACATGCTCATTTGTCATTCTAGTCAGTACTTGGTTGCAAACTGGACCTCTCAGACAAGGAAAATGTTGTCAACCATTGTACAGAGGGAAGAGATTAAATTTTTTTTGTTTACAGTTCGGAGATGTTGACATGCCTATGGAATCTGAATCGGAGGAAACCTCACGGCAACCAAGAAGTGGTTCTGGAGTGGATCGGTATCTAACTGCAAGGAGACACACAGTTGGGCCAGGAGATACAGCTCACGAGCAGGTTAGAAAATGGAACTTCTACAATGAAAATAATAATTTTCTAGAATTAATCAGTTTACTAACTTACACTTATTTTGTAATATTTGTTGCTTGTAATTTGCTGTGTAGAATAACATGCAGAAGAATTCATTTTCTGGCAGAGTCCATAAATATAGAATGAGAGCGAGCTTGTGGTTACTTAGGTTTAGGTGGGAAGTCAGCTGGAGATATTGCATCCCTTCATTGTAAGTGCACTTGCCAGACATAGACATAATGACACTCACTGACAGTTTGCTTATATCGATGCATCTGGTGGTGTCACTAGAGTAGGAATTGTGTAACGTGTGAAAGAATTTTGCCAACAGATATCACAGTATAAAGAGATTAGCAAAGTGGGAAAGGCTTTATGAGAAGCCTAGGAGAGCTGAAGGCAACAAAAGAGGTCTGCCAAAAGTGATCAGTGCCATAGTAGTAGATATTTCTAAAATGGATTTTCTGGAGTACAGTATTGTAAGTAAATGAAAGATGAGCAGGAACAAAACAGAAGAAGAATGATTCGGAGATACTTGAAATCGTAAGATACAGAAGGAAATTAATTAAAAATGTGATAGACAAAAAAGGTGCTTTAAGAAAGAAACTAAACATTTTCCACGTGAAAAGGAAGATTAGTAGGATGACGTACTCTCAAGATGCAGTAAGAGTTAACTTGGTACTGAAAATAGAAGGAACAGAGAAACGGTAGGGTCAGTCAGTAGAATACGTAATACAGATTATCAGACTTATTCGGTGTGGTAGGTATTGAGAAATCAGAAGATTCAGTTACCCATAATGAAATGGAGGGCAGCATGAAACCAGTTGAAAGACTAATGACTGTTGCTGTTTCTACTTTAAGGCATTGTAATTTAAAAGTTTCACTAATTTTAATGTATTCATAACTGTACAATCTGGAAGAAAATGTTTGTTGGCCAGTATGTAACAGGATTCACTGATTTATGTGTGACTATTTCTGTGATAAAGATGTATGAAGTTAGTTGTTATTTATTGTACCAGTATCACATGAGGCTATAGCCACAACAACTGCTATATTGTAGAATTCTGAAAATTATTGCTGTAATGTCACATGTGATGTATTACGTCGCATATGACATATTTCTGTATCCGAGAATGCCTAAAAAGAAGTTTTGGAGACGTGATCCTCGGCCAAAGATTTGTGTGACAGTGTGCGGTACAAATCTTTGCAGGTGCTGGAGGCGCACTACATCGGGCTGGACGCAGGTGCGGGTGGCGCTGTGCAGCAGCTCAACATCCTGCCCAACACGAACCTGCCGCTGAACATTCCACTCGTGCAGCACCAGCCGCCCCAGAACTTCAGCATCAAGGACCAGCACCTGCTGAAGCCTCCCACTGTCATGGGGGCCAGTGAGTGTACTGTCGCTTCTCAGAACTTGTTAATCTTCTTTATCCTTAGCTGTGCTTGCAACTACTTGTTGTGAGTGTTTCGAGTCTTTATTGAGGTTGCTCATATTAATGCTTGTTGGATGTACATTATCATGGAGATAAATTACTGTCTGAGACTTTTATTTGTTTTGTGGTCATCACCCTTCTGGCTTGCCGTGACTTCACCTCCTGTGTAATCCTCTTCATCTCATGGTAGCAACTGAACCTGACATCCTGAATTATTTGTTGTGTATATTCCAAGCTCTGTCTTCCACTACAGTTTTTACCCTCTACAGGTCTGAATAGAACCACGGAAATTATTCCCCGGTGTCTTAAAACGTGCCCTATTGTCCAATCCCTTCTTTTTGTCAGTGTTATCTGTACATTCCTTCCCTTGCCAAGTCTGTGGTGATGCTCCTTATTCCTTATCTTCACCAGTCTACCTCATTTTCAATAACCTGCTGGGGCAGCACATCTCAAACACTTTGATTATCTTCTTTTCCAGATTTCCCATAGTCCGTGATTCCCTTCCACACAATGCTGTGTTCCAAACATACATTTCAGTTACTCCTCATTACTTTCCTTTCTTTGGTGTACCCCCAACCCACATTTTATGCCCATTAGATGGTTCATTTCATTCATTCTTCACTTTTAATGCCTCTCGTCAACTTTTATTTTATTTCTACTGTTGGTTCTAAATTATTAGAAAGTACTTTGATTCAGATCAAGCTGGAAACCTCATTATATGTACAGCACAATTAGCACTTGCAGCACTACCTATCCTACATAATGGGCTATACAAAATGGACAGTTTTTTCAATAACCAGATAAATTCTAATGTTCCATTTTGACAGATTTCACATGTTTCAATAAATAGGCCTAAAGTGTAACACCATAACTCACAACTCTGTTTCTGAAACTATTAAAAATTCATGTACTAGAAGAAGAAACAGACAGTATGTTTGTAAATATATGTACAACATTTTTGCCCACTCAGGAAGTTGATAATGGTGTGCTATTGGGTGAATCGTCAAGTTGTCACTTCTGTTTTTATGGACATTATTTTGACATCTGACCCATTTATCTTCTTTAGGTTCTGTGAGTTGTGTTATTTTATACTCTTACTACAAGGAATCCAAGCAGTCTGGCTATAGTACAAGCAGTGAGTATGCATTACGACACTACTCGCAACGTCTGAAGAAGATAACCGAGTTGCTCATCAAAATATCATGCAGAAAAATAGAAATACACTGTTAATGTTTCATACTAACTGTTCAACTAGCTTGTATTCTTTCTCTGCGTAGTAAAGCTCAAAACAAAGTTCCATACATAGAGATGATAATTTTCAACAAAATCCTTGGTAGTTGTGAATAAACTATAAATTACTAATTAATCAAGGACAAATATTACAACTCGGCAGGGAATTAGCATTCATGTGATGAATAGTTCTCAGATTTCACAAAACACAAAAAAAAGGGTTGCAGAGGAATCCACGATTTCAGCTGGTATCACTGGCATCAAAAAATTCAACACTCAATGATGTTTCTATTAATTTTTACTTTTTGTATTCATAGTTCTTACAGTGTGGGGGTGTTTCTTCCAGGTATCAGTTTTCCAACATCTCTCTTTGGTTAGAAGAACATTTGTACAATCGATATACGTGACATTTTCCTGAAAATTTCAATGCTAAGAACAGACGGTTGTACATCAGCTACACCCAATTCAATCTTTCATGCCAGCTGGTGTATTTCAGTAGTCAGCATCTCATAAGGTTCTAGTTATTTTGGTGAACTGCTTTTATTCATTCCCTATGGTGGAAAATAATATTTTACAGCTTGTAGCTACAAACAGGCCTAACCCTATCAACAGTGCCAACTTTGAGGAAAGGATCAGTGATTGTGAAGTCATCACAGTGATATTGGTTACTAAAGTTAATAAATCCTAATTACAGAGTGAATGGGCATCAGGGTTCATAAAGAGACATAGACATTTGTTTCTCTGTCACTCCATTTGTGAGTGGAACATGAAAGTGAATGACTAACAGTGGTTCAAAGTACCTTCCACCAGGCACCATATGATGGCTCGTGGAGTTTGTATGTAGATGTGGATGTAGGAAGTGTAACGTCATTTGAAAACTTTATAGTAACATATTTTTACCATCTGGCAAGTGATTTTAGGTGCCAGACTTCCTGATTTCACCAGATGGATTTAATTTGTGAGTTAATTGTAAGGCCAGTTTGCTAATTTTATAAAAACTTACATTTATATTTATACTGCACTAATATTGTATATTTGATATGTGAGACTGTTGGTAGTTGTTAAAGTGTGCTATGGAGCTGTTTGCAATTGTTCAAATTCCCTCTTTGATCAAATGCAATAAATATTTTACTTGAAATATGAGGGATGGTTTAAATAGGTAATCAGTCATTGACAAAGTTTTCTACATACAAGGTATGTTCGGAAAATAATGGCAATTTTTAGTTTCTGGAAAGAATTTCATTTATATCTCTATATCAGTGTTACTCCCAATATTATGAAAAGGACAGACTGGAACCCACCGTATACGCGTACACACACATACACACACACACACACACACACACACACACACACACACACACACACACAGAATTTCACACAAGTAAGCACCCATCTTGCACACATGGCCGGTGTCTTTGTCTGCTAAGTGCAAACTGCAGCTTATGTGTCAAATGAAAGCAGCAGTCTGGAGGGGGCAAAAAAGGGGCAGGGATAGCAAGACACAGATGAGAACGCTGACTGGCAATGTGTACAGTGATTTGTGGCAGCAGAATGAGGCTGCCAGATGCAGTGTCAGGAAGGTGTGAGGGAGGGAGAAAGGTGGGAGGGTAGGAAATTGGGAGCAGAAAAGGAGAGGAGCAGAGAATGGGAAAAAGATCAGTGGGTGCATTGGCAGAGAGTGGCTTTCAATGAGGGTGAAAGAACACGAGTTGGGAGGGGGTGATACAGTAGACGGGGCAGAAACTGTGGGGTGGTGGTCAGGGGACGAAAGGGTTGCTGTACGACGAGACCATGTTGTAACAAAAACGCCCGTCTGCGTAGTTCAGACAAATAGGGTGGTAGAGGGGAGGATCCAGATGGCCCGGATTATGAAGCAGCCATTGAAATTAAGCATGTTACATTAAGCTGCATGTCGTTCCACAGGATGTGCCACTTTTCTCTTGGCCACAATGTGGTTGTGGTGGCCATTGATTCTGGTGTATGGCTGGTTGGTAGTCATTCCAATATAACAAGTTGTGCAATGATTGTAGCAGAGATGGTATGTGATATGGCTGCTTTCACCGGTGACCTGGCTCTGATGGGGTAGGATGAGGTTGTGACAGGACTGGAATAAGGAGTACTGTATGGGTAGATTGGCCAGGTCTTCCACAGGGATATGACGCCTGTGGCAGGGTCGTGACTGGGAGTGGCACTGGGATGGAGTAGGATGTTGTTGAGGGTGGGTGGGTGATGGAACCCCTCTTTAGGAGCGCTGGAAGGGTCTTGTGTAGGATACTCCTAATTTCAGGGCATCATGATTGATAACCAAAGCCTTGACGAAGGTTACGGTTCAGTTGCTCCACTCCGGGATGGGAACTGATAACGAAGTGGCCACGTCTTGCTAGATGTCTGTTGTGATAGTGGGACAATTTGGTGAGTGTGTGGATGTGGCACGGGAAATCTCTTTGCAGGCTAGGACTGGGATAGCGTCTGTCTGAGAGACCTTCAGCATACTGTGCAGGGAAATTCTTGTCATTACATATACACCAACTGGGAGTGACTAAAATGTAGGAGAGGAATATTTTAGTATGAAAGCAATGGAAACTGTTTTAATGCAAGTAGTATTGGTGGTTGGTGGGTTTAATGTGGACAGAGGTGTGGTTGGAACCGTCAGAGGGAGGAAGTCAGCATCCAAAAAGCATGCTGGCTTGAGAAGAACTAAGAGAAATGGTGTGAGAGAAGGTGTTGAGGACATGAAGAAATGGGGATATGGTGTCCTGGCCCTGAGCCCAGATCTTGAAGATATCTTCAGTGAACCAGAATCAGACGCAGGGTTTTGGAGGCTTGGAAGGTTTTCTCTATATGGGCCATAAACAGGTTGGCATAGGAGTGTGTCATGCAGAGAGTCCGTGACTGTGCCACGGATTTTTTTGTATACCTGCTCATCAAAGGAGAAGTAGCTATGTGTTAGGATAAAGGTAGTAAGGGGAACGAGGAATGAGGTAGTGAGTTTGGAGTCTGCTCCCTCACCCAGTATGTTGAAGTTTTCACAAAGACCTTCACACGGAGTGAGGTGGCGCATTTGGGAGAACGACGGTTCGTACACATGCCCAGCCATCCTGATTTCCTTAAATCACTTCGGCCAAATGCCGAGATGGTTCCTTTGAAAGGGCACTCCTGACTTCCTTACCCATCATTGCCTCATCCGATTGGACTGATGAACTCGCTGTTTGGTCCCCTCTCCCCAACCAGACAAGCAATCGAAACCTTCACAGGCAGCCACTATCTCCCAGATCTAGTCCACAAACATTTCCTGTGCCACATCCCAACACACCCCCCAGTTCACCCACTGTCCCCAACAGCTGGGTACAGAGGAGTGTCTTCTTTGTCACCCAAAACCAGCTTAGACTGAAATATTTGAACCACCACCTTTGTCAGGGGTCTAATCAAAGTCCTGACAAGGGATATGGTTCAGATGCTTTGAAATGAGGGACATCCTACCCAAGATCCCTCCCACCAGTCTTAAAGTTATTGTATTTGAGACATTTCACAATAAATTGAAATTCTTAACTTCTGGAATGAAAGTATGCGCTTTCACAAACACCCCCCCCCCCCCCAGAAGGGGGGAAAAAAAAAAACAACCCTCTCTGCACAGGATGGACTTTCTGTACTACTTTGCCCAAGAACAAATATTTCATTCTGTGGGGTATAGGACTTTGCCTAAGTTGTACCTTATATAATTATAGATTTAAAATTGCCATTTTGGAATACAAGGAACTGATTGTGTAATTTAGCCATTGATTTGGAGCCAACTGTTTTGTTCCTTGAGTAGTTGGATTTGGTTGTCTAAACAGGCTTTAGCATAGTTCCAAATGAACTTTTTATTTGGGAACATCTGATTGAAGTGTATGTTTCCAATGATTTTGACACCTTAACATTTTTATATGTGAATACTGCCTTAACTGCCACCAGCAATAATCCACTCCATCTCGCAAAGATACATCTTCCTGGCATGTTGATAAATTTGTGAAGGTCCTTACCTAAGAAGTGAAACATTTTTGAAGATGATGTGAATTTGAAATGCATTTTGGCACAACAAAAAATACTATCAAAATGCGAGTAGACAGATTTAAGTTTTTCATTTATTGCAATCTCAATTTTGACAAGGACAGTCATAGTGACTACTATGGAATGTAACTTAGTTTGCGATACCTTACAAAGTCCAACATAAATAATCAGTCAAAAGATTTTGTTCCATAAGTAGTAACAATGGCATATTATTGATAAACAGTCATTCCTGTATCTTCATTACACTCCATTTTGTGTGAAATAATCTTGATAGTTACAAAAGTCAACTAAACTCTCTGACAACAAATGCAAATGAGCCATTTCCTGAAACATGTGTGCATCATTTAAAATGAAAGCTGCAGCTTGCAGTGTGAAACACTGGAATTGAAGTATCACAACATCATAATGTCGGTGGTAAAAAGTGTGTACTCATGCAGACAATGAATTTGAAATGTAACTAACACTGCAGGAGAAATCTAATTTATCGAAGACAGTTAAAAAAACTCAGAAGTAGGAGGGGGAAGAGTTGAAAGGCAATTTATTGTTGGGAAACAATCAAACTAGCAGGAGCACATAAAATTTGTCCAAAATTCTATTTTTACCTGGAAAGCAGGAGTTTTTCCATGAGTACCAAATACATTTACTCATTTGGTTCAAAATATCAAATTAAGTTCATACATCTGTGTCTCTCATGTGGCACACAGCAGCCTACAGTGTTTTTTGTGCTTGGCAACTTTCAGACATGCAGCCCATAGGTTCTACGGGCGTTGTACTAAATGCATTTCCGAGTTGAGTGAGTGGGATGTAAAAGCAGGGTTACTGGCAAGCTCATGGCATGCCACCAACTGGAGCTTTATTGCTTATTGTGAGAAGAAGGAAAGAAAGGATACTTACAGAATGTCATAGTTTTGCCATACAGCATAATGTTAAAAAACAGACACTGGAAGCTCGAGCACAAGCTTTTGTACTCTGGCTGGAGGTGTAAAGTGTGAGAGGGCTACTGGGACCAGTGTTTTTAGCAATTCCTGGGACATCACACAAGGATTCCATGAAACTTGCATGTAGTTACTGACAACATGCAAGAATGTAGGTAAAAAATAAATAAATAATAATTAAAGCCCCTATGAAATTAGCAATTAATTC
Source organism: Schistocerca gregaria (assembly GCF_023897955.1). Taxonomy (NCBI): domain Eukaryota; kingdom Metazoa; phylum Arthropoda; class Insecta; order Orthoptera; family Acrididae; genus Schistocerca; species Schistocerca gregaria. The sequence goes on from NC_064927.1 coordinate 76,832,940, forward strand.
CTGCTTCCAATTACTAATTTGGATAGTCATTACAAAGACAACACTTCCAGTGGAGAAGGCTGTTATCACAGAACAGAACACAATTCTGAAAATGGCAGGCAAACTCGACATGAGGGAAATATTGCATGGGGGCATGGCAAGTACATATACAATTCATCTTTTACATACTGAGGTCAGGTGATTATCTTAAAGAAAGATAAGAACCCATATTTTAGAGCTGAGGGAAAATGTAGATTCTTTCTTTTCAGATCACAGTTTGTAATTGAATGATTGGGTGTTTGATAAAAATTAAATGCTTCCAATTCCCTTTTGAATTTTGTTTTTATGCAGATGGGTGAACTTAATTTGACACTTTGAAGAAAATGAGGAAATGTATTTGCTGCTGATGGAAAAAGTCCTGCTTTCCAGAAAAAATAGAATTTTGGACAGTTTATATGCCTCCTACTAGTGTGATTGCTTCCCAACAATAAGTTGCGTGTTGGAAGAAGAGGGGGTTGCAATAAAGGATACGTTTACTGAAAAAGTTATTCAGTACCTGAAAAGTTTGAATGAAGTTTCTAAACCATATTTTACAAATGAAAAGCGGATTAAATATCAAAATAAGTTTTGGATTAAAAGCTCCTTTATTGTCAGTGTTTGGCCATGTCAGCAAGGATATTAAACTTTTATTGGATTGGCATGTGATAAAGGACTGGAAAAGAGTGTAATTAATGCTGTTAGCTGAATTCTGGCGCAGTTTAAAAATAAATATCTTAACTGTTGCAAAAGACCATGTTTGTACTTTCACTGTTTGCAACTGCATATATGTTCTCAGCAGGGTTCTCAGCTTGTGTGTTGACAAAAAATAAATATTGCCACAGACTGGATGCCAAACCTGTCATGAGAATCCAACTTTCATCTGTAAAGCCTAATATTAAGTTTTCCTAATAAGAACCAGTAACTCTTCATGTTATTATAGTTTAAATTTAATAGTGCCATTGTATCATGTTATTTTAAATTTGAGTTAATTTTGAAATAACTTTTTGGTTAAAATATTTGAAGTAATTGTCATTTTTGTTGAAAATAATCCATTTGCAGAATTTTCCATGTAAAATATACCGTAGATCAAATCTGGGGTCCCACAGTAAAAGTGGGCATTAAAAACGGGCTCCCTTTATAAAGAGATTAGGAAATGGCAGTACTGATGGTAAGTTTAACGCCCCCAAAATGGGAAGCTCAGCATTCCAGTTTACATCACTTTATAATTGTAATTTGTCACAAACTTTCATTGTAATTATGCAGTCAAAAGGAAATAGGTCCAGTAGCATCAGTGAAACCTCTCTCTACATTTGCAAGTAGCAGCCACATGTTTCTTCCTGAAATTTATTGTGGAAATGCAAAATAGATGAGTCAAAGCAGTTTAGTAGTGTAAAGATTTATCTGTAGCCTCAGACACCACCTGGTTTCAGTTAAACTGCAGCCACTCACTTTCTAGTCAGAAAAGGGCATGTCAGGTGCATGTTATGTGACCGAATTGAAGTCTGAAGCAACACACGAGTGAACACGACCCTTCCCGTAATGTGTGATTGCTACGTCCACCTCAACTGTCACCGTCCATTCCCAGTTGTCAGGTATATCTGATACTGAGTTAAATTACTCACCAAAGTGTTGTTATACGTGCATAAAAAATTTGTACACATTTTGCTTTAGCTCTTTTTTTAAAGAATTTCTTTTGTTCAGAGGTGGAAGGTGTAGATAATTTGGAACAGTTCAGGATGGCAGTCCTAGTTTAATGCATACATTTCTGATAAATTAATATGTGAGATATATCTCTGTAGTTCATATGTTATGGAATGTACAGCAAACAGTTATTTGCAGCTGTCCCAGTTGAAACAGTTTACTAGTGACAGTTAATTATAGATGAGTCTCCAACTTTGTCAGCAGCAGCTCTTTTACTCAGGTAAATTTGTGATTTTGGCAGTTGGCGGTTTCGGTCGACGAGCATCGGACGGGGGAGCGAACCTGCAGATGTTTTTCAGTCGTCAGATGGAAGGTGTGTGGAGCCAACCGGGCAGCCAGGAGCACCTCCAGCTTGTAAGTGTGGTCAGCACTCCCAGAGTTGTTTCTGCTTCATTCTTGTGATTTACTCTCTCTCTCTCTCTCTCTCTCTCTCTCTCTCTCTCTCTCTCTCTCTCTCCCCCCCCCCCCCCCCCCCCCGTCTCTCTCTATCTCCCCACCTCCCCATCTCTCTCTCTCTCTCTCTCTCTCTCTCTCTCTCTCTCTCTCTCTCTCTCTCTACCTACCTATCCGTGCATCTATCTACAATGTAGAAAAAAATGGATTGCTACTTACCTTAAAGAAGACATATTAAGGTGCAGACAATTAAGACACTCACATAGAGCTTTCGGCCACACCCTTCATCAGGAAAAGAGAAAAATACACATTATTCATATATATATGATGTAAATAAAATAGAAAGAAACTTCCACATGGGAAAAATATATTAAAAACAAAGATTCCAAGACTTACCAAGCGGGAAAGCGCCGGCAGACAGGCACATGAACAAAACACACAAACACACACACACAGAATTGCTAGCTTTCGCAACCGATGGTTGCTTCTTCAGGAAGGAGAGGGAAAGACGAAAGGATGTGGGTTTTAAGGGAGAGGGTAAGGAGTCATTCCAATCCCGGGAGCGGAAAGACTTCCCTTAGGGGAAAAAAAGGACAGGTGTACACTCGCGCACACACACACACACACACACACACACACACACACACACACACACACATATCCATCCGCACATACACAGACACCAGCTTGTAAGTGTGGTCAGCACTCCCAGAGTTGTTTCTGCTTCATTCTTGTGATTTACTCTCTCTCTCTCTCTCTCTCTAAGCCCCCCCTCCCCCCCCCCCCCCCCCCCCCGTCTCTGGTGTCTGTGTATGTGCAGATGGATATGTGTGTGTGCGAGTGTACACCTGTCCTTTTTTTCCCCCAAGGGAAGTCTTTCCGCTCCCGGGATTGGAATGACTCCTTACCCTCTCCCTTAAAACCCACATCCTTTCGTCTTTCCCTCTCCTTCCTGAAGAAGCAACCATCGGTTGCGAAAGCTAGCAATTCTGTGTGTGTGTGTTTGTGTGTTTTGTTCATGTGCCTGTCTGCCGGCGCTTTCCCGCTTGGTAAGTCTTGGAATCTTTGTTTTTAATATATATATATATATATATATAAGCACTCACATACCATGTACGTGACTGCCACCTCCAGGCATTCTGGCCAAAGATACTGGAGGTGGTGGTCATGTGTGTATGAGGTATGTTTACTTGTGTGTATGACTGCTGTGTGTTATTCCCTTTTGCTGATGAAGACTGTTGCCAAAGGCTCTACGTAAGTGTCTTTTAATTGTGCCTGTCTGCAGCTTACGGTGTCTTGGGTGTCTTGTTTATGGTAAGTAGCAAACTCTCTCTTCCTACATTGTTGCTATTCCTACCTGGAGTTTCCATTGTTTTATCTATCTGTCTATCTTTAATGTCAATAGTTTTGTCATCCAGACTGAAAAATCCTACAGTAGAGTTAATAGCAGCCATGTATTATTTTAACACGCACCCAGATAGCCGCATATACCATTCGTACACACAAGCAAGCATACGCAATGCACACATGACTGCCACCTCCAGCATCTCGAGCCAGAATGCCCAGAGGTGGTTGTGAGGATTCAGAGAGGCCTGCCCTGTATCAAAAATACCCAGCGAATTAACAGTGACAGGCATTGTGCGGATGAACCAGTATGTGATTTTTAGGCAGTTTGCCACATCTGACTAGATGAGTACCAGTCTGGTATGCACATTTTGCCTCAGTTATGTGAATTGCAGACATTTCGAAAAGTCACACATTTTATATTGGAAGGTGTACAAATTACCACGGGGATGGGGGGGGTCAGTGGTAGCAATAAGAGGGGCACCTAGACACCCTCTGCCCCAAACAGTGCCATACCTGCATTAACTTGCCAAAATTCCAAACCTGTGAAGACCTGGGATAACACCAGGAGAAAGAGTATGGAGATTATGTTATTATAACACAGTGGTAGTCAGCTTGGCCCCAGTGGGTGTTCCAGCTGTCGTGTTGGGCGGTAGGCAGTTGGGGTTTTAAAAACACTGTCCTTAGGTTTCCATATACATGTGACATAATGTATATGGTAGGTAATACTTTATAAATTTTGTAAAGGAAATATACACATGACCATTACTGTGCAACCACCAGGCAGTTAGAAAATTCTGCTACTAACAATAACTATGGAAAGGACAGGTTGGTATTCACCATAAAAATGACACCTTGAGTTGCAGACAGGCATAACAGAAAGTCTGATACACATTAAGCTTTCAGCCAAGGAAATCATTCTCACAAGCGAGCAAACCTTGCAACATGTGGCTGCTATCTCTGGCTGCTCAGGCTAGACTGAACATGAAACATGTCAAACTGAAGTGGGGAAGAGGGAAGTGTAGTAGGGTGCGGGTGGGGAAAGAGAAAACAGTGCTGCCTGGTGATGTGTGCAGGACTAAAAATGGCAAAATCGTGAGTCTGTGGGGAACATAAAAAGATGAGGGGGGGGGGGGGGAGATCAGTGGTGGCATTGGCAGAGAGCAGTGCCCAGTGAGGTTATGGGAAATGAGTTGGGAGTAGATGATAGGACAGAAGGGGCAGAAATGTTTGGGTGGATGTTACAGTGACAGTAGGTTACCATAAGTTGAGGACCGGATGATTTTAGGAATTGCTAAAACGGAGTCCTATATCTCTGTTCCTTATATGTTGCCTAAACTATGGAATTCTCCCAAGCAGCCTAACATAAATGCTCCTTTCTGTGGATCACAATCCTCCTTTCACAATTACCTTCGCCTTTTCAGATTCTGTCAGTCCCTGACATGCTAACAAATCTGGCGTAGCAAAAACACATCTCCATGGCTCATACATCCCAGGACTACCTCTGCTCCCTCCACAAGATACTGTTACTGTGCAATTACTACTACATACATCATGTCTCTGAAATTGGATCCCTTGCATTCCAGCATCTGGAAGAGCTCTCAACACACCACCTTCATACGTTATCCAAAGTACTGACATCCTGCTGCTACCTTGGTGCCTGACTATCCAGTTTCTGACCTCCCCACAGTGTTCGTCCACACCTCTCGGATCTACCTAGCTCATCTTTTCAGCTTGCCACATCTTCCAAAACACCACTAAATCCAGAGCCACAACAATCGCCCAACACTGTTATTACCCTTTCCACAAAATCCTTCAGCTCAACAGAAGTTTCAGTTCTACCCAAAAGACTCACAGCCCCACCTTCAGACGTACAGCCAAAATAATTTAACCTTGTTGGAATTGTCAAAGACCTACACTCCTTCTGATCACTGCGGTGGGAACACCTCCAACCAAGTCCTAACATTGAACCCTGTCTCTCCCAGTTAAAACTAACATCCAACTGTGATCCTCCCACTCTTCCACCTAATTAGCCCCCGTTTACCTTCGAGGAATTCCTTCCCTCCAACTTGGCCTCACCATTATTCCCCAGGTCTCTTCCTAAGTACACCAACCTTTCAGCAGAAGACACGCAGCAATACATAGCCTCAGAACAGATCCTGACCTAATGATCCAACATGCTGGCAAATGCTCCACTACTTTTGTCATGAATCTCAGTGACTACCTGGCAGAAGGCCTCCACCAATTGTCTTAACTCCTCCACCTATAAACTCTGCGAGAATGATCCATTCCAGAAGTCCCTCATAACCTCCAATCCCTGCTTAAAGCCTTTGACCCTTGTCAGAATCTCTTCTTTGAATCTTTTTCCATTCTCATCCTTATCACACCCAACACACCCACCTCCTGCATTCTCCCCAAAATCCACAAACTCAACAGTCCTGGACACCCCATTGTAACTGGTTATTATGCTCCTGCAGAAAGAATTTTGGCCTTAATTGACAAACATCTCCAAACTGTTGCCCAGAATCTAGCATTCTGCATCAAAGATACCAACCACTTCCTTCACTGACTGCCCACTGTTCCCACCACTTTACCTCCTGGATCTCTACTTGTCACTGATGATGCATCATTCCTGGGCACCAACATCCCTCTTGCGCATGGTCTTGTCACTATTGAACACTACTTCTCCTAACATCTTTCTGACTTTAAACCCACTACCACATTCATTGTAACACCTTACTTACTATATTCTAACACACAACTACTATTCCTTTGAAGGGAGGATATATAAACAAATTTGTAGCACATCCAGAGACATCTGCACGACACTCTCCTATTCCATCTTCTTTATGGGTCATCCATAAGAAACCTTCCTAGCCTCCCAAAACGCCAAATATATGATGTGGTTCACATTCATTGATGATCTCTTCATGATCTGGATTCAGGGCCAGGATGCCCTATTCTCATTCCTTCACAACCTCAACACTTTCTCTCCCATCTGCTTCAATTGGTTCTTATCAGCCCAGCATGCCTGTTCCTAGATGTTGACCTCCTCCTCTGTGAGAGCTCCATCCACACCTTTGCGCACATTAAATACAACAACCACCAACAGTACCTGCATTTCAACAGTTTTCATCTCGTCCACACCAAAGTACTCTCTCCCATATAGCCTGGCCAGCTCCCTTACCCGACATTCTGTGGTTTTAACAAAGGCCCTCACAGACATGCACTATTGCCCAGACCTAGTCCACAATAGATTTCCTGTACCATATCTCCACACAAACCAAATAGCCCCTCCATCCCAAGAACCAGCTACAAAGGAGGAGCACCCTGCTCACCCCCTAGACTGGAACAACAGAACCACAATCTTCATCAAATCTTTGATTATCTATCATTATGTCTTCATGTGAGGAACGTCCTGTGCAAGATCTTTCCCACCCCTCCTAAAGTGGATCTCCATTACCCACCAAACCTCCACATCATCATAGTCCATCCCAAAGTCACTCCCAATCCCAACTGCTTGCCACAGGGATCATTGCTGCTTCACACCCCAGGCCAACTGGATCCTTCCCTCCACCACAAGCTTTTCTGAACTGCACAGATGGAAGCTATTCTTCTCTCAAAATTATCCTGGCCTTAACCGACAGTAACTTACTGTCTTCACACACTTTACCCAACAGTTTCTACCCCTTCTCTCCTATCACCTCCTCCCAACACAAGTCCACTCACTCACTGTGCACTGCTCTCTGTCAATGCACCCACCAATCTTTGCCCTCTTTTCCTTTCCCGCAGCCTCCCTGAGCTCCACCAGGTAGCCTTGTCTGTCACCTCAAGCCCTGCATGCTCTGCCAGGCAGCACTGTTTTCTCTTTCCCCACCTGTACTCTGCTATTCCCATCCCCTTACTGGTCCACTATGGATTGTTGTTCCCATTTGACACTTTTGAATTTCAGTATCGCCTGAGCACTCAGGCCAGGGGTGGGTGAGGTGTGTGCATTTGTGTGAATGAGTGCGTGGTTTTTTAGTGGAGGATTTGGCCGAAAGCTTGATGTGTAACTGTCTTTTTGTTGTACCTGTTTGCAACTGAATGTATCATCTTTATGTTGAGCCCCAATCCCTCTCCCCCAGAGCTGCTGCATTTGGAAGCAGGTAATCCCTTCAACGGTCCTAACAGTGCAAAATCTAATTTGTAGAGGGCAATATATTGCAGGTATTGTTGAATAGTCTCAACATGAGTTGGACTTTCTAGCTTGATTTTCTGGGAGAAAAAAATGTTATACTTCATGTTTGTAGGGGAGGGCTCATTCTCCTATGGAAATGATAATAGTTAGTGAGGTTTCTCTGTGAACCCCGAGTATCTGTCTGAGAATAAGGAAGATGAGTCAACTGTCTCACATTGTTAAGTCTGTGATAGCGTCATGCAACAGTGTTGGATAATGAATGTAGCCCTAAGAAATCCCTTCTTCTCACTGTTAGAAATACACATTAGAGACAAAGTGTGTCATCATCAAACACAGTCTATTGTAGTGCAGGAGGCAAGGGGGAAGAAAAGTAGGATACTACTCAAATTAAAGAGGAAAAACATATCAAAATGCCCAGAAAGGAGCTGAAGAAATCAAAGGAAAAAATCAAAGTTTTGAAGTGATAGAAAATTATAAATTTGGTGATTAATTTCTGCATATAATTTCACAGGAAAGAGTATAAAACATTAGAGAACTCTACATGTGAAATTATATTACTATAATAATTCTTATGATCAGGCAATGTATGATACATTTACTGTTTTCTGTAACACTTATAGTGATAAACCAGTCACCAAGGAAGAAAAGTGGTGTGGTTTGTGTCTGCTCAGAGTTGTCAGAGTGCGAAATTGTATTTATTTTGTTAAAAGTTTGCTGAAATAAAGGAGCTATTATTTTTATGGTCTGGCTAGAGAACATTAAAGATCAATTTTATCAATTCATTTAGCAGTACATAAAGGTATTATGAATACTTCAGAATACAAGTCTCTATTTGTGATTACAGAATTATGAATAACATGGCATAATGCATATTCTTTTGTATTGACTCTAGACTAAATTTAAAGAACCTCATTGTTAAAATAATGTGGACTGCATTTTAAATATGAGTTTTCTCAACTGAAACAAGTTTCTAATGAAACATTTTAAATTTATCAGCAGCAACAGTGATTGAACGTTACATATACATGTATAGTCCATAAGCCGCCATGGATTGCATGGCAGAGAGTAAGGCTACGGGCCTACTTTGTACCACTCGTAGTTGTTCCTTTTCCTATTCCATTCATTTATGGTGTGAGGGAAAGATGTCTGTCTATATGCTTTCATATTAGCCCATATTTCTCTTAACCTGTCTTTGCTGTCTGTACATGGGATGTATGTTAGCGGCGGTAGGATTGTTGTGCAGTCTGTTGCAAATGCTGGTTCTCTAAACCTACTTAATAGTGTTTCACAAAAAGAACATCATCTTTCCTCTAGGGATGGCCATTTGAGCTCATGGAGCATTTCTGCAGTACCTGCTTTTGATCAAGCCTACTTGTATGAAATTTAGCAATGCATTTTACAGCAACAAAAAACCCAACTGTTTTGTATTCTTCTCATTTTCATTCATAGCTGAACTTGGAATAATTGTTACTAAGTGATGTGGCAACACAAAAAAAAATATTCGCAATCATGAAAAGGAAAAGGAAGAATACTTCTTGTCATACATAACAAATCTAATTCCACGAAATATGGAATTTCAACCTGGAAAAACCTGAAAATCTGAGGGAAATCTTTGGGTGAAACTCATTATGAAATATACGCTTTGCATTTGTATACAGGTCTTTCTTTGTAGAACATTTAGTAATCATAAAATATTGTCATAGTTTTCATATATCATTAGTTCCATACGTTATTTCTTCAAGTATGCAAGGACATAGTTATATAATATTACTGTAAATGTAACCTATTCAAACCATGAAATCCAAAAAGTAGAAGCTGTTCCATTTATTGAGACTACAGGTTGAACACAACCTGAATTGGAAAACCCATATCTCCAACTTAATGAAGCACCTGACTTCAGCTACATTTTAGCAGTAGGTCATGATTACTGATACATTTTAAAATGCAGGCACTAGTATATTCTGCCTGTTTCCTGTCTGTAGAGAGCTACACAACCCATTTCTCGGCAACCCCCCCCCCTCCCCACACTCTTTCTCTCTCCCTCTCCCCCCCTCTCTCCCTCTCCCCCCCTCTCTCCCTCTCCCCCCCTCTCTCCCTCTCCCCCCCTCTCTCCCTCTCCCCCCCTCTCTCCCTCTCCCCCCTCTCTCCCTCTCCCCCCTCTCTCCCTCTCCCCCCCTCTCTCCCTCTCCCCCCTCTCTCCCTCTCCCCCCTCTCTCCCTCTCCCCCCTCTCTCCCTCTCCCCCTCTCCCCCCTCTCCCCCTCTCCCCCTCTCTCCCTCTCCCCCCTCTCTCCCTCTCCCCCCTCTCCCCCCTCTCCCCCCTCTCCCCCTCTCCTCCTCTCCCCCTCTCCCCCCTCTCCCCCTCTCCCCCCTCTCTCCCTCTCCCCCCTCTCTCCCTCTCCCCCCTCTCTCCCTCTCCCCCCTCTCTCCCTCTCCACCCTCTCTCCCTCCCCCCTCTCTCCCTCTCCCCCCTCTCTCCCTCTCCCCCCTCTCTCCCTCTCCACCCTCTCTCCCTCCCCCCTCTCTCCCTCCCCCCTCTCTCCCTCTCCCCCCTCTCTCCCTCTCCCCCCTCTCTCCCTCTCCCCCCTCTCTCCCTCTCCCCCCTCTCTCGCTCTCCCCCCTCTCTCGCTCTCCCCCCCTCTCTCGCTCTCCCCCCTCTCTCGCTCTCCCCCCCTCTCTCGCTCTCCCCCCTCTCTCGCTCTCCCCCCTCTCTCGCTCTCCCCCCCTCTCTCGCTCTCCCCCCTCTCTCGCTCTCCCCCCTCTCTCGCTCTCCCCCCTCTCTCGCTCTCCCCCCTCTCTCGCTCTCCCCCCCTCTCTCGCTCTCCCCCCTCTCTCGCTCTCCCCCCTCTCTCGCTCTCCCCCCCTCTCTCGCTCTCCCCCCTCTCTCGCTCTCCCCCCTCTCTCGCTCTCCCCCCTCTCTCGCTCTCCCCCCTCTCTCGCTCTCCCCCCTCTCTCGCTCTCCCCCCTCTCTCGCTCTCCCCCCTCTCTCGCTCTCCCCCCTCTCTCGCTCTCCCCCCTCTCTCGCTCTCCCCCCTCTCTCGCTCTCCCCCCTCTCTCGCTCTCCCCCCTCTCTCGCTCTCCCCCTCTCTCGCTCTCCCCCTCTCTCGCTCTCCCCCCTCTCTCGCTCTCCCCCCTCTCTCGCTCTCCCCCCCTCTCCCGCTCTCCCCCCTCTCCCGCTCTCCCCCCTCTCCCGCTCTCCCCCCTCTCCCGCTCTCCCCCCTCTCCCGCTCTCCCCCCTCTCCCGCTCTCCCCCCTCTCCCGCTCTCCCCCCTCTCCCGCTCTCCCCCCTCTCGCTCTCCCCCTCTCTCGCTCTCCCCCCCTCTCGCTCTCCCCCCCCTCTCGCTCTCCCCCTCTCCTCCTTCCCTCCCTGCCCAATCTCCTCCCCTTCCCCCCTGCTCTGCCTCACCCACCCATAAACAAATTGCCATGACCAATGTCATTTGTAGGCATCAATACTTCTCTCTTCTCAAATATATTGTTGTCTGCTAGTACTTTAATTCTTTCAGTTCTTTTTTAAAATGAGTCAGATACATGGGTTCAATGTATTTAGAATTTTTGGAATAGCACATAGCATATTGTTTCTTTTCACTGTACTATAGAAAAGAAAATTAACATTCTTTTTCATAAATTGATCACTAATATTGCATTGCACAAATGGTAAACTTCAGGTTACATTAATAATGTAATTTATAATACAACTTTTCAAGAAGTATTAAAAAGTATATAATAAATTAGTATAATAATTATTTTTAGCCTAAACACTGTGTTATCTCTTCTTATAATTAAATCATTTAAGTTTGTTTCTTTATTATTTATAACCATCCAGCCTGTCCGTTTTTAATAACTTGTGCTTAGTATTCACCTCTATCAGGCCAATGGAGTATGTTATTTGTTTGAACTTTCTCCTGGTGTTGTGCTGCAAGGAAATTAGCTCCAGACCATAATCTGCCATTAACTTATATTTACTGATACTGAGAGGAACAGTGCTATAAAGAGCTGCGACTTGAGCTACTACAGTGACTCAGCCAACGTATGGCTTCATACCAGCACTTTTACTTAGAAACAGTGCATATGAGTTACGTAGTTATTTATTGGAGTGGTAAAATGTGTATAGGTAAATAACTCAGAATGAGCTAATGAAAAATCTTGCATTTCTTAGAATTTTTTGGAAACTGTCGGTAGCAAGACCGCCATTAGAATTTCCATTTGGAAGATGGTTTAAAATTCTATTCTGTAATATGGCTTTTAAAAGTGACTTTCATTGTTTGTAAAGTTTTGACAAAATCATCGAAACAATCTTTCATCTAAATCTACACCTATACTCTGCAGGCTCCTGCATGCCAGAGGGTACCCTGACCCGCTGCTGGTCTTTCTCTCTCCTATACCACTTACAAATGTACCATGGGAAGTGTGATTGCTCATATGCATCTATACAAGCCCCAGCTTCTCTCATTATGTCTTTGGAGAAATTACATGAGATGTTTTTCGGTGGCAATAGGATTGTTCTGCAGTCAGTTGGAAAGGCTTTTGCTGTTAGCTTTCTCAGTAGTGTTTCACAAAAACAATGACTTCTTCTATCTAAGGATTCACATTTCAGTTCATGGAGCATTACTGTAACACTTAAATCTTGATCAAACCTACAAAAACAAATTTAACATCAGGCTCTGAATTGCTTCAGTTTCTTCTATTAATCTGACACGGTGGGGACCCAAAAGCTTTCAAGTAGTACTCGAGAGTGGGCTGTACAGATATTCCCCTTTATAGATGAGCTCAACTTTCTTTTCGCAGTAAATAGAAGCTGATCATTCATCTTCCCTACAACTGGCCCTACATACTCTCTAACAATGGAAAATCCAGGATGGAATGGAACAATATAATGAATAGGATAGTTGCTACTCACCATATAGTGGAGAGGCTGAGTCACAGAAAGGCACAACAAAAAGACTGAAAGGTAGTTTTTGTCAAAAATAGACAAAACACACACACACACACACACACACACACACACACACACACACACACACACACACACACACACACACACACACACAAAAGCTCTGGCAACTGGAGCCAGGCCTGCTGCTAGAGAATGTGGTCATGTGTGTGAGAGTTGCTTTTGTCTCGTCTCGTTGTCACTGTAGGCTTGTACGATGGGAAGCAAGGAGAGGATGTTGGTTGGTGGCTGGTATCCTCTTTCTACAACAAAAATTGCATGCACATATTAACTGGGTTCTTTTTTCATAAGAAAAGAAAATTATGTAACTCAAGATAGCCCAGGTGTTGTGGTAAAAGCTCTCTGTGATAGTCCACATTGGCCTCTCTGTCGGTGAAATATAAGTCCACTATATACACTACTCTGGTCGCTGTGTGCTGCCTGTCTCTGAGCTAACTGCTTCTGTGACTCCCACTGGGCTGCGACTGATGACTTAACTTGTTGACTAACTCGATGACAGACTGGAACATACTCTGGGCCTTCCGGTCCATGGCAGCGATTCAAATGCTGGTGGTCGAGAGGGTGTCAGTGGCATGTTTCTTGCAAGTCTGTCTTTAGCCTCTATCGATCTTCTCACAATCTCTCTGTCTGCTGGTGTGCTGGCGCCAGCTGATGCCAGCACATTCCTCCCATTCTGAAATGCCACACTGTTGTTGTGTAGTGAGGCTTCAAATGACAGCAGGGAGGGAGCAGGATGCTGGATGTAGAGATGATCCAGGAGATGTGGCTGTGGAGAATGGCATACTCCCGACTGTACCCTGTCATCTGGCTTTCGAGGGAACAGAAAACTGCTGCCAGGGAACATTTCCAGGCCCAAGAGCATGTCCTGGGGCGATGATGGTGACGGTGACGATGACGATGACGGCGACGGTGATGGTGATGCCTATGGCAATAGCGGGTCCAGATCCATTGGGTTAGTGAGTGGGGATGGCAGGGCTGGGTGCACATCATCTGTCTGCTCCTTGTGGGGTGCCCTGGTCGCACCAGTAAGCGATAGGGAAGGCCACATGGTCCTGTGAAGCTTGGGGAAGAAAAGCATCAGAATCATGTGGCAAATGACACACGCGAATTTGGTTCTGGTGGCAGCGCTGCAAACCATTGGGACATTGCAATCAAATACATAGAAGAGTCAATGCATTCCTGGATTACACCTCTTCCCCAGCACCCATAGTTGCCATAAACCCTGAAAAGCACAAGATTGCATGGTGCCAGATGCTGCAGTAGGTGCAGCAAGTGTAGCAGCGTCCGATGGCAGGCATGCAGAAGTTCCCCCGGTGATGGTCCGTCTCGTGGGTGGGAGCGATAGGAGGCACGAAAGAGCTGCAGTGCTTCTTCCTGTGTGTGGATGGTGTGTAGCATGGCCATATGTTGCTTGAAAGTGTGTACAAAGCGTTCTGCTTCATCGTTGGACTGCGGGTGAAATGGAGCACTTGTTAGATGACGAATGCCATTTCATTCACAAAACTGTTCAAAATTGCATGAAGTTAACTGTGGCCCATTGTGAGACACTGGAGAATATTTGATGCAAAATATCAAGGGCACCGCAATGGGAACTTGCTAAGTCTCCTCTGTGAGCCAACAAGTGTTCCAAAAGGGTCCTGCAAAGTCAGTGTGCAGACACTGTGACGTCATCTGTTCAATATGGGCGTTCATGCCCTGCCAAGTACAGTGCCGTCATGCTAACTGTTTAGTGCGAACAATTCCCCTACGTCCTTGATGGAGCAATCACAGCACAGCTTTTTGCAACACTTTGGGAATAAGCACATGTGATTGTCTACTTTCATTTTGAACTTTTCTCACACCCTGTTGAATTGTAAGGTTATGCCGATGTGCAAAATATTGGTGCACAACTGAGTTCTGGATACTGTTCAATGAATGAGGCCAAGAAATGCAATTATATTGAGGTCTGGGTCTGTGTCCATGGCCTGTGCAATTTTTCTCTAGTGCAAGGAAAAAGAATTGGCAACAAGATGTGGCAAATGCAACAAAATCAGAGTGTGCGCCAAATAGAAGGTGATACAGGTTGTCTGCATTGCCGTGCTTTATCGTAGATCTGTACACAATTTCATACCGATACTGTGAAAGCAACAAAGCCCATTGTAGTAATTTCTGAGCTGTGCTTATAGGAACCAGCTTTGACGGGTGAAACAAGGACTGCAAAGGCTTGTGATCTGTCACCAAATAGAACTTGAGACCATACAAATAGTGATGGAATTTGGTCACTCCATACACAATACCGAGAGTTCCTTTTTCTATTTGTGATTAATTGCACTGAGTTTTAGTTAACAACTTTGAGGCAAAAGCAGTAGGTCTGTCATGTGCACCAATCCTGTGCGAAACTACAATGCCGATTCCGTTGGAAGAAGTATCTGCTTCCAAAATTACTGGCTTGGCAGGGTCAAAATACACAAAACATTTGTCACTGGGCAAAGCATTTTTGAGTTTCTGAAATGCATCTTGACAGTCTTCAGTCCACACAAAAGGCACATTCTTCTGATGTAAAATTCCTCTTAATGACAGCAGTTAATCATTAGCATAATTGTCACCAATACTTACATAACATTTCAGGTAATCCTTGACAGTATAAAAACACTTTTCTTATGGATAATTTTTGGAAAAGAGAAGTGCACACACATTTACATGTGAGCACACCTCACACACATGACTGATACGTCTGTCCACTCCAGCCAGATTGCAGAAGAAACAAGTTGAACAGGAGCAACTATCTGGAGCGGGGTGGGGAGGGAGGACAGATAGTAGGAGGTAGGGGAAGAGGATTCGGCACTATCTGACGGAGTGTGCAGGAACTAGAGGTGGCAGGACAGGGCTGAAATGCACAGCATCAGGAGACTGTGGGGGAGGGAGGGAGGGGAAGGGAAATGGGTAACGGAAAGGAGAGGAGCAGATAAGGGGAAAAGACAGATGGATGCACTGGCAGACAGCAGCGTACATTGAGTGGGGGGATTGTGAGGAGGTGACGTGTCGGTACAGAGTGAGCAGAAACAGTTGGGTGGAGGGTATGGGGACAGTAGGTTGCCATAGTTTGAGGCCAGGACGGTTTCAGGAGTGGAGAATGTGTAGGATAACTCCCATTTGCACAGTTCAGGAAAGCTAGTGGTGGAGGGGAAGATCCAGGCTGGACTAGACAATGCCTGTGTGATTGGAATGTTACTGTTTCATCAGGCAGTGCTCTTTCACTATGTTTGACACTCTGGGGAAAACAATACATATATGAAATTTCAAACACAAAAAAAAGAAAAACAAAAAGAAATTTGTGCAATTGCTGTGACTATATATACATCCTGTAAGTAAATAGATATATATCAGAAAGAGTTGTGGGTAAAGCATGCTTCCTTAGGGACTCAAATATAAGTGTGTTCTGGGCTAGAAAGGTGTTTAACGGTGTGATAGGAGTTTGTTTGAGAGATACCTATCCATTACATTCTGTTTTTCAGGTATGACTGAAACCACTTATTGGCCACCCTCCTTATACATAGTGTGTCCCATTTATTTAGTGGAATTGTTTGGTCTGCTGTGTCAAAGGCTTTGGTAAAGTCAAGGAAGATGCCTGTTATGTGATCACCTTTGTCAAGTGCTTTGTAAATTGAGCTGTAGGTTATTTTGTGCTTTCGAGGCCTGAAAGCAAATTGTCACAGAAGATTGTACTTCGTTAAGCATCTCATATTCTGAATTTCACTATGGTTTCCTTGCTTTTGAGAGTGATGACAGTAAAGAGATGGCCCTAAATTTTCTGAGTCACCTTCCTTACGGAGGGGCAGGATCTAGCCCTGCTTTAATTTCTCTGGGAAACAACCTGTGGTGAATGATTCATTTATAATGATTGAAAATTTGGTATTACTTATACACTCCTTCAGAAAGCACACAGACACTTTATCTGTACCTACTGAAGTTTTATTTATTTATTTTTTGTTCTGAACAGTATTTCTTACTTCTTCCACAGTGGTGGGTTTTAGTGTCATTGTGTTTGAAACAGTAGGTACAGAGTATATTTCATCAAATTTCTGTCGTAGCTTAGAAGCTATGTTGCTGAAGTATTGATTTGCAAAGTTTGATATTTTTTGGGATCATGTATCATGGTACCATTATGCTAAAATAGATTGTTTACTTGTCCGTCTTCCTTCTACACTCCTGGAAATGGAAAAAAGAACACATTGACACCGGTGTGTCAGACCCACCATACTTGCTCCGGACACTGCGAGAGGGCTGTACAAGCAATGATCACACGCACGGCACAGCAGACACACCAGGAACCGCGGTGTTGGCCGTCGAACTAGCTGCGCAGCATTTGTGCACCGCCGCCATCAGTGTCAGCCAGTTTACCGTGGCATACGGAGCTCCATCGCAGTCTTTAACACTGGTAGCATGCCGCGACAGCGTGGACGTGAACCGTATGTGCAGTTGACGGACTTTGAGCGAGGGTGTATAGTGGGCATGCGGGAGGCCGGGTGGACGTACCGCCAAATTGCTCAACACATGGGGCGTGAGGTCTCCACAGTACATCGATGTTGTCGCCAGTGGTCGGCGGAAGGTGCACGTGCCCGTCGACCTGGGACCGGACCGCAGCGACGCACGGATGCACGCCAAGACCGTAGGATCCTACGCAGTGCCGTAGGGGACCGCACCGCCACTTCCCAGCAAATTAGGGACACTGTTGCTCCTGGGGTATCGGCGAGGACCATTCGCAACCGTCTCCATGAAGCTGGGCTACGGTCCCGCACACCGTTAGGCCGTCTTCCGCTCACGCCCGAACATCGTGCAGCCCGCCTCCAGTGGTGTCGCGACAGGCGTGAATGGAGGGACGAATGGAGACGTGTCGTCTTCAGCGATGAGAGTCGCTTCTGCCTTGGTGCCAATGATGGTCATATGCGTGTTTGGCGCCGTGCAGGTGAGCGCCACAATCAGGACTGCATACGACCGAGGCACACAGGGCCAACACCCGGCATCATGGTGGGGGAGCGATCTCCTACACTGGCCGTACACCTCTGGTGATTGTCGAGGGGACACTGAATAGTGCACGGTACATCCAAACCGTCATCGAACCCATCGTTCTACCATTCCTAGACCGGCAAGGGAACTTACTGTTCCAACAGGACAATGCACGTCCGCATGTATCCCGTGCCACCCAACGTGCTCTAGAAGGTGTAAGTCAACTACCCTGGCCAGCAAGATCTCCGGATCTGTCCCCCATTGAGCATGTTTGGGACTGGATGAAGTGTCGTCTCACGCGGTCTGCACGTCCAGCACGAACGCTGGTCCAACTGAGGCGCCAGGTGGAAATGGCATGGCAAGCCATTCCACAGGACTACATCCAGCATCTCTACGATCGTCTCCATGGGAGAATAGCAGCCTGCATTGGTGCGAAAGGTGGATATACACTGTACTAGTGCTGACATTGTGTATGCTCTGTTGCCTGTGTCTATGTGCCTGTGGTTCTGTCAGTGTGATCATGTGATGTATCTGACCCCAGGAATGTGTCAATAAAGTTTCCCCTTCCTGGGACAATGAATTCACGGTGTTCTTATTTCAATTTCCAGGAGTGTATTTGGCTCCTGTTTGGTGACATTATAGGCTGATTTTACTTTGTTTTCTACCTTTTCTACAACATTATCACTTTGGGGCTTTTTTCTGCTAGTAACACTTTCCTTTATATGAGAGTTGCCCAGAAAGTAATGCACTACATTCTTTTTCTTCAACAATTCTTTATTGAACGTAATGAGAATTACACACACGAAGGAATGGTTTTTTGATCTACACACCTTATTTTGACACATGATCTCTATCCAGTTCTGCGGCCTTTCACCAGCGTGAAACAAGCATGTGTGTATACCCTGTCGGTGCCAATCCTTGTCCCGGTGGCAGAACCTGTGCTTCACTGGGTGAATTACCTACTCATATCCTCAAAATGTCTTCCACGAATGGCATCCTTTAATGGCCCAAACAAGTGGAAACCCGAGGGGGCTAAGTCAGGGCTGTAGGGTGGATGGGGTAACACTGTCCAAGCCTGTTTTTTGATGTGTTCAGCAGTCCTCAGACTTGTGTGGGGCCATACATTATTGTGATGCAGCAGAACATCTCCTGGGTTGCTGTGGCACCAAAGTCGCCAAAAGTGCGTTGACATATGCTGCTTCATTAATGCTACTGCCTCTGGGCATTACGTCAATTAGAATCACACCTTCACAGTCCCAGAATGCGGTAATCATGACCTTACTGGAAGAAGCAGTTGCTTTGAATTTTTTCTTCTGTGGAAAGCGGGAATGATGCCATTCCATCTACTGTCATTTTGTTTCAGGCTCAAAATGATGAACCCAGGTTTCATCACCTATCACAATCCGGGACAAGAAGTCCTCCCCTCAGCTTCAAAATGTTGTATCAAATCAAGACAAATGTTTGTTCTGTGCGATTTGTGATCCACCATGAGACACCACATGACTCATCTTGGCACACACTCTTGAATGTCCAAGAATGTGGATAATTGCATCCACACTTCCTTTGCTGATTGACAGATGCAGTGCCAACTGCCGAGTTGTAATGTGTCTGTCCTCGCGAATGACAACATTATCTTGCTGCAACATGTCAGATGTGACAGCTGTGGGTGATCTTCCCGACCATTGCAAACTGTGGACCTCTGCCAAACCGTCTTCTGATGATCTCACCCTCCACACCCAGTGCCTAACTGTACTTTTGTCAACAGCAGATGCTCCATAGATTTTGCACAAGTGTTTTCTTTCTCT
The DNA here is from genome assembly GCF_023897955.1 of Schistocerca gregaria. Taxonomy (NCBI): domain Eukaryota; kingdom Metazoa; phylum Arthropoda; class Insecta; order Orthoptera; family Acrididae; genus Schistocerca; species Schistocerca gregaria. The sequence continues at coordinate 76,852,319 of NC_064927.1, forward strand.
GCAGTGAGAAATTCAATGATGGCACATTGCTTGTAACATGCTTCACCTACACACGCCATTTTGAAACTGTGCTGCAGCCACACTATCTGTCGGAAGAGACGGAAACTTGGTGTGCTCACTCAGGTGACTTCAGATAATACATATGTAATGTTTTGAATTAATAGCATTGTTTTTGGCTGAGAAAAAAATGCAGTGCATTACTTTCTGCACAACCCTCATTTTTTGCATGTGTAGTGGTAGTTTTGAAATGCAGGATCGATTGGTTGTTTTTTATACTACTGAGATGCTCAAGGGTTACAGAGGATTTCAATATCCCAATGATTACACAGTTATTTTTGTTTTGTGTTTTATTGACTCTTAGTACATTTGTGAACACTTTTTCAAATCTGAATTTAGGTACTGATAGAAACTTTGAAAACTTCCCATCCATAGCAGTCTCCACTTACACTTCTTTCCGCGTTTCATTCTTTGTCTGTGTGACAAATTCAACGCTTTTTGGTGTAGAAAAAGCACTTATGTTGTGAGTATTATAGTTTTGTTTTCTACAGCTATCTGTAATTTTAAGATCTAACTGGAATGATGTGAAAGGCCGGTTATCTTCATCAGTACAGCTGCATTTTTTCTCTGTCAGTTAGTATATGGCCAGTGATTGACCCTGAATGCATAGTTATCCTTCTGACAGTATCAATCAATGGTGAAATTCTGTAGCTGTATATAATATTCAAGAGTGCATTGCAGATCCCATCTGGGTTCACTATGTTGGTGTTTCAATCTCCAAACATGATAATTTTGCCCTTAGTATTAGAAACCATGCCCAATACTTCGATCAGTTTTGCTACAGAAATATCCATCTTATCATTGGAAGAAATGTAAATACAAAACATTTTGTAGACGGTAAAGTCATTTATAAACCTTTGGATTTAAGTAAGTACTGTGTATATCAACATTTTGAAGTTTGTTCAACTGAAATTACTGCAGAGCACATGTTACTTACTGTGCTTGCAATTTACAGAACTCCAGCAGGGAAGTTTTGCCATCTTTATGAATAGGTTAGAATCTCTTTTTACCAAACTGTTCTCCAAAGCCAGAAATTTAATAGTTGCAGGTGACTTTGATGTCAACTTCTTAAATGATTACCGTCTTTAAGGCTGAGCTGGACTATTTAATGAATTCTTAAAACTTGGTTGCTATGGTTAACTGGCCTACTAGAGTTACACAAAAGTGCAAGAGCCTTTTATATAATATTTTCATTGACAAGAGTAGAGTCAACAGTGCTAGTGTAAGCAAAGTAATTTATGGCCTGTCCGACCATGATGGACAGCTTCTTAAAGTCAATAACATTAGTCTGTACAACAAAGTCTCCCACACCTATAGGTCCTGTTGACATATAAACACCGAAACTATGTCTGCCTTTAATTACTATTTGGCACAGGTGGATTGCGATCCAGTGTATAGTACATCAGATGTTAATGTTAAATTTAACCTTTTTTAAATGAATTTACTTCTATATTTGAAATGGCCTTTCTAAAAAAAACCTATCAGAAAGAACAATGAGGTTTCCTCCCGTAAGCCTTGGAGTACTGAAGGTTTTAAAATTTCTTGTAGGAATAAGAGGGAGCTACATGCCTCACTAAGAGTATAAAATGATCCACTTGAAAAGTCTCATTATAAACTATATTGTAAAATTTTAAAAAGGGTGATAAACAAATCCAGGAGCTTGTGTATTAAGTCTGAAATTGATAAATACAAGAACAAAATAAAAACAGTTTGGAATGTTGTAAAGAGAGAGTGTGGCAAGAGTAACAAGAATGTTAATACCTTAGAGATAAGATGTAATGATGAGATTATTCATAATCCTGTAACGGTATCCAACATATTCAACAATCACTTCTTAACTGCAGCAGAATGTGTAGGTTGTAGGGGTTCTTTAAATGCTGCTATGCGCGTGTTACAAAGAGCTAATCCCTACACATATGACTCAATTTGTATGGCCCCTGTCACTATTACTGAAGTTAAAAATACCATCAAGGCCTTAAAAAATAATAATTCCACAGATTTTGACAACATTTCACTTAAAATTCTAAAGCATTGTAGTGACCACACATGTCAAGTCCTGTGTCACATTTTTAATGAGTCTATGCAGAAAGGTGTTGCCCCAGAGAGATTAAAGCTTTCCATTGTGAAACCACTTTTCAAGAAGGGTGACAAGACCAATTTATCTAACTATTGTCCAGTATCACTACTAAGTAGTTTCTCAGAAGTGTTGGAGAAACTAATGTATAAAAGAATTGTAGAACATCTTAACAACCACAACATACTCAACAGAAACCAGTTTGGTTTCCAAAAAGGCTGATCAACTGAGCAGGCTAGTTTTTCTCTCACAAATGAAATTTTAGAGTCAGTAAATAATAAAATGTCATCTATTGGAATCTTCTGTGACGTGTCAAAGGCCTTTGACTGTGTATATCACAGCATTTACTTACAGAAGGCTAATTCTTATGGTTTGAGAGGTAGCATTGGTAGGTGGATTGAATCATATGTACAAAACAGAAAACAGAAAGTGATAATTAATGATGCCGATGACCGTGCTGTCTCATCTGATTGGGGCACATTAAAATGTGGAGTGCCTCAAGGGTCCATTTTGGGACCTTGGCTTTTTCTTATCTTCATCAGTGATCTCCCACTTTCTACAGGCACAGAGTGTAAATTTACTCTTTTTGCTTATGTTACCACTATTTGGCTTGAAAGTTGAACTAAAAATGACCTAGAAAATAAATATAATGTTGTTTGAACACACAACTGTCTCAGAAGATCATGGTGATGTGGAATATTCATGATTACAACATTTGTATATGTGAGTTTTTACAGACACTGTTTAAGATAACATGTAACACTCACCATTTCATTTTTGTAGATGTCATTTCAGCCTTCCAGAAGCACAACAAAGTCTTTTTTGTGTAGATTTTTCAACTCTGCAGATGCAGTCATCTTCTGGTTTTGCTATTCCACATGAATTTATATTAGTCTTTTTTTTTCATTTTAGTTTATTTGCAAGTTCACGACTATGGCTGTCTGAAAGCACAAACATTTAGCACTATTTCAGTTCTTAGTATGGGAATCATTTTATATTGTTGCACTAATCACTTCAGCACAACTTTCGGTCAGCAGATTTGCATTGACCACATTTGTGCTTGATTTCTTGTTTATTGTACCAATAAATGTTCTTGTTCTCCCTTATTCACACAGTCCCTTTTCTTTTTATACTGTTTGTGAGAACTGCATACTACACACCCAGACCCTGTGGTAGAAAGTACTCGAAAGAAGTTTTTGTGCAGGAAACTTATTTTACTTTCACAGTGTTTTCGATTTTGAACTTTTCCCTTGATGCTATAGCGCTTCACATTTGTGCACTTTTACATTAGCGTTGAACTATTGTGCGGACATTTTAGCACATTCAGTTCACATCTCTCTCTATCTCTCTCTCTCTCTCTCTCTCTCTCTCTCTCTCTCTCTACTTTTCTTTTTTCATGTGCTTAAATTTTTGCCCTAGGTGCCATGTTCATAAATCTGCTTACTCACCTGATCTTTGTTCAACTTTTCAGTGCTAAAAATATTGTTTTGTAGTTGTTAAAATATCACACATGCCAAGAAATTTTCTGGCAATAAATATGCAATTTTAAATACTCTTGACAAATAATACTAATTTTATATAATTCTGTCATCAGAATTTATGAAGATGACATCTTTTGTTTCATTTTCCAGCAGACTGAAGGCAACTTGAGGTTAGCCCTTCAGTTAACCCATAATGGTTTATTTCAACGCCTTCCATGGGCACTGACTTTGAGGAAAAGAGCTGGGACAGTGGATCTGACACAGTTTTTTCATTTCAGAATGGTGTTAATATTTGCTGATGCTTTCCATAAAGACTGTGCTGCTTGATAATTAATGCGTAATGCCACTTGCCTTTTAAGTTTTGCAGCTCCATAATACATTTCTGTTTCAGCTGCAGCCAGGAAGTCCTACTCTTTCCCAGCGTTCACAGCCCATTGCTGCTGCTAATGGCAGCCCGGAGGGCATCCACATGTCGGACAGTCTTCCCACTGAGGACCTGCCTGACGCACATGATGTGGCGAGGTCAGTTGTTGTTGTTGGGAAAATACTCTGCACTGTGAATTACTATCTCTCTCTCTCTCTCTCTCTCTCTCTCTCTCTCTCTCTCTCTCTCTCTCTGTGTGTGTGTGTGTGTGTGTGTGTGTGTGTGTGTGTGTGTGTGTGTGTGTGTGTGTGTGTGTGTGTTTCATATCCTGAGCTTTGCTCAGCTTTTCAGTGCTAAGAATACAAGCATTTGTGGAAACTTGAAAGGTTTATACGTTGCCAGTGCATACAAAGTTTAGCATGGAACAGCTAAATATGTGGGGATGTAACAGTAAATCCTCAAAATTTTGATCACTTGCTAGTCAAGGAACGAACTTCTGAAATTATTCCTGGATCACTGGACTGTTCAGAATGCACTGAGTGTGAGGTATTCATTACAGTGCTTGCATCTGCTTGAGGAGTGGATAGAAATGAACATTAGCTTCTCACCAAATAATCAAGTATATCAGTTAGAAAATTGGCATGTGATTAAATGCCATGTTTGTGATGCAAATATTTGTGAATGACCCACATAATGTCGATATTTGCAAATATTCCGTATTTCCAAGTATCCCCTACTAAATGTGAAACAAGCAGGACACGGATCTGACACATTAGTAGAAAATATGGCATGTGATTAAATGCCATATTTGTGATGCAAATATCCCATACTAAATGCGAAACAAGCACGACACAGATCTGACAGATTAGCTTTGTGACGTCTCTTGTGAAATTTTGTTGGTTTCCTTACATTAAGAAACATAATTGAAAGATGAAAACACGGAAAACTCAGAATTATTTGAACTGAATTTTTGCCAAAGTGTTCCTTAATACAGTTTTATGTGGCTGAGTTATCTGCTTTACTCCCTTGCCTTTGAAGTTAACAAATAAGAAAATGAAGGAATCTGACATCTGATGTTTTCTCGACAATATATTTTTTTGGTTTCTAGTCAAGCTGACACCACATTTTTCGGTAGTGGGTCTGGTGCCACCTCCTGGTGCTCTGAGCAGCATTCTGACCTGTGCTCGCTGCCTGTGTTCAGAACACCCTGACACTTTGAAGTACAACTCCCAAACCCTCTACCCCGTTGGTGCACGTTTATTCTCTTGCATCAGAGTCATTACTCCATGAAACACAAATCTCCATTAATTTAGGTTGGAGTGTGGATGAGGTTTTAAACAACATCAGCTTCTTAAATTTTCAGCTGCCCCCTCATTGGAATACAAAACACATAGAAGGGTAGAGGAATATTAAGGTCGAATGTCCTATTGAGGTCAGTGTTAATAGAGGGAGCTGCATGGGTGGAGCGAGATACCAGCTGCATCCTTTCCAAAGAAGCATTCCTGATATTCATCTTAGACAATCTAGTGAAAGATGAGAAGAGTAAATGTGGGCTGATCGTAGGGGGGTGTCTGTTCTGTGCAGTGAAGAATTTCAGTACATATTTTTGTCCTTAAGCATAGCTTTGCTAACTTCTATTGGACAAGTATAACCAGTGTATTTTGAGATACGTGACTCAAGAGCATCCTCTTTATTCCTAATTTTTCTTTCATAAGTTGTCTTCCCTGTAATAGGCACTGTGCTAGTTTACCATACCAACTGCCACCACCCAGATAATTGGGTTTGGATCTGAATCTGTGAAAGCATCTACAGACAGTGGCTATGGACGGAGAAGAAAGTTCCCAGTGTCAAATGCAGACACTTCTCTGTAGTCAAACTTACTTTGAAATTTTAAACAAGTGTGACATGTAAATGCTTTCATTTTAACTCCATATTAACAGCAGTTGAGTGACATGGATAATATGGCAATGAAGGCCCTGCCATCAACTCTAATTTTGATCATTGCTTAAGTTTGCAATAATGGTTGTGACTGGTTGTAGTGTCTCTTGATAAAAGGGACACTGTACGAGCAGCACTAAGTAATTTTCAAAAAAGATTGAATCACAAAAATAAAGAATTTTGAAAACGAGCTCACTTTATTTTGCTGTAGTGGGAAACTGATAAATGTTTAGTTCACTTTTTATGTAATAAGAAATAATTTGTTAAACAAATGATCGGTTTGAAAAGTTCATTTCGTCTACAAGCTTCATTACGTTACAGTTAATGTATCTCATGTTAATATGAGTGGTTTGAATATGCTGTAACTTTAGTTTAATTCTAGTGAAGCATTTATTAATTCCACAAATCTTTAACACACCAGATTAAAAATGTTTACATATTTTTGAAAATATTTGCCTTTGCTGCCCATGAAGCATTTTGTGTATTTGCATGTCATAAATGTTGACTGCCATTCCCTTTAAAATCACCACTCATTACAAAATGTACTGATGTATTTATTTTTATGTTATGTTCCATCTATCGTATTTTTTGTAATTAATGCTTTGTATTGATATCTTTAGCTGTAACTGCAAAGTTGGTAGTGTGTGTCAGTTATTAATGATTCTAAATAATCCAAGAGTTAAGAAACATTTAGGAGGTTATGTCTGCAACTTATGAATAACTCTCAGAAAAGTGATTCCTGTAATGTCCTGTGTAGGCACATAAATATTATGTCAATCAATTTTTGTTATAATATACAGTGACTTAGGACTATTATAATAGAAAATAAAAATGGTTTGTTCTCATGGGATACATAGCTTTATTTCTGATCTGACTGAGAATTTCTCCACAGGCAGAACACAATACACTAACTGAGATAATGACACATTTTTCCACTGCCAGAACATAATTTAGGACAGAGTGGACCTCAGAAATATCCAGTCAGACCTTGACAAGATTTCAAACTGTTGCAAGACCTAAGCACTAGCCTTTTATGCAGGCATTGTAGAATTTTGACACCAGTTTCATTCAAGGAGTGCCAGGTGCAGCAGACATTACTGCGGTGCTGCACAAGTGTCGCGAATGTGTACTGCCGAATATCAAGCACTTCCGCTTGCCACAGGTTGTTTGCATTGCTTATTGTACAATTTTTCTGTTGGCTTCCTTCTTATTTTCTGATTGTTTGAAGGGATTGTTGCTTGTTTGTATATCACATATATTTGCAAAATTTTTCTGTTTATTATACGTGCTCAAAAAATTAATTTTGTATGAAATATTTTGATACAGTGAGTGATATTAAGTGGAATTTGACAATTCTTACATGTGTATTTTGATTCTCAGCAATGTAGTTAATTACTGATACACATTTTACACACACATTAACATAGCTGCACGTATGTCTGATGCTGAGCACTGTCCGTCTTGTGTAATGTGGCTTGCATTATTGCTCTCTTTAGTTGTCTAATTTGTTTATGCACTGCACACAATTTACTGAGGACAGCAAAGCAAAGCTCAGTTATGCACTGCACTGCACTTGTACCACCTGCCAACTGTGTAAACCTTGTCTGTCCCCGTGAAGCTGGTCGGCCGGGCAGCAGCACGAGCTGGAGGCAGCTGCTAGTGTGCTGAGGTGCAGCGATGCCCACAGGTACATGGAGTGGCGCGGCAAGGCGAAGCGGCACACGCTGGCCATGGCGAGCTCCGAGGAGGTGCAGGAGGCGCAGCGCAAGATGCGCACACGCCGTACTGGCCTCCCTACGGTCACGGAGCGCCCCCCAGGTCAGTAGCTGAGAGTTGGTGGCTGTTCTTTGTCTGGACTGTGTTGCCCATTTGATTTACCATTGTAAATTGACACTGTGATCTGCACTTTAGTAGCATGCACCGACATTTACCATTTTTGTTTTACTGTAATTTTGCTGAAAAACGTGTGATATGAAACTGTCTTAAATTTTGGGAACCAGAGTACATATTTGTCCACTAGTGTCATAGATACACTACTGTGGCAGAAATTGGATTGAGGTAGCACATTCTACAACTTCTGGGGCTGTGTGCAAACAGAAGTTAATTCTGCCTGAATATGTGTGCTGTGTATTTTTATTCTTAAACACAAGCGCTTCGAGCGTGACTTACAATTGTAGAGAAGTTGCGTGGCAGAAATTTACTGTTGTGTTCACAGAGAGAGAAAAGTTTACAGGGAGAGAAAAGAAAGTAAGGTACTGCCGTTATCATATGTAAGATACATGGGGTTATGAGATTCCTTATGAGTCAATACCCCAATACACAATACCAGTGAGTGAGATGCTTGGGAGTGTGTGTGTGTGTGTGTGTGTGTGTGTGTGTGTGTGTGTGTGTGTGTGTGTGTATGCGCGCACTGCATTTCAGAGTACAAGCTTACCATAACATTCCATTGGGTGTCCAATCAGCCACTTATAACAGTTGAGTACAGCTGTTAAAATTTTTATTGTAGACTATGGTTCACCAATTGATTTTAATCAAGCTGAAATTTGCATTGGTGCTGTTTCAGGTGTTCTGGCTATTTCATTTCTGTGGCACCATTACCTTTTTGTGACTGTAATAAATTTTATGAGGGATGTTTTCCTTCTTCCACAGTTGGTGCTTTTTTTATGATGATTACACTGGAACAGCTTGCTTAAGACATTTTTGTTATGTTAATGAGAGTCACCATCTGTCACTGAATGTATGTTACTTTGTTATTTTCCTATGACAGAATCATACAGAAGAATTAGTTTTTTGATAATTAACACTAATCACACAGATTACGAGTCATGTGGTACTGATTGCTGTTAGCTTGTTTTCAGACTTTGCTACACGGCTGTACTGTATTTCAATAGCAAGACATGCTTTTATTGTTCCAAATCCTGCTTTTAGTTGGTAGCAGTGATATGTAATTCATAACATTTATTTCGCTCCAGTTATGTGTGTATGTTAACATGCTAGTGTTGTTGTTGTCAGATGCTTAGCAACCACACCATGTTTTCAAAATAACGGACATTTAGAATAGAATAACAATATGAATTGTGTAGATTGACATTCACTATGTAGAGGGGGCATTGAGTGGACAGGCACATTTAAAGTATCACTTGGGAAAAGAAAGACTCTGTCGAGAAGCTGATATTTTCTAGCTGTCTACTTTTAAATGTTCCTGTCTGTCACTGAACATTTTCTCTGTGTGGTGAATAGCTATATATATATATATATATATATATATATATGCAATTCCTACTGTTACACCACGATTTTTGTAAGACCTTGTATGCTTAGAAATACTGTCTACTTATGGATATTGTCTTTTGTTTAAACAGAATTAACATAACAAAAAATGAAAAACAAATTTTAGTAGTATGGTTGCTATTTCTCATCTTCAAAAAACTGAAAAATCAACTTATTTTTAGTCAGAACAATAAACACTTTCTATATTAGGATTATTGTTCCAGTCTTGTACCTGCACCATTGAGGGAATGGGAGGGTTAGTCAGAATCCTTTATTACTTCTGCTGTTAAGTGAAATGAGAGCACTTTCTGTTAGGGTATGGTCTCCCATTTGTTTATTTGTTAGTAAGACATATGTCAACTTTGCAGGATGTCACATAGATACTGAAGAGAGAACACATTCTTGCCAAGCAGTAAGCTCGATGGAGGGCAGAGTCCTCAATAGGCCTGTGAGAAAACAACCATCAAATCTTGAGGTTTATAAATGTGAAAAAAATTACTTTTATCGTATGAAAATTCTTACAGATAAAGAGGAACTTTTGTAAACCCTCATCGCCAGTTTGGTAAAGGCCTCATTGTTACTGCTGTGGAGGTCGAGTCGCCACAGTTATTAGAGTAGGCAGACTTTGTGAGTTTGAGAAATGGCTTCTGGTGCTGTGCACCACTGAAATTTCTCCCTGCCTCTGTTACACAGTTTTGCCCAAGGGTCAGGCAACAGGATAAGAGAATGAAGGCTCTGCAACACTCCATAAAATTAGTAACGAAGTCACATAAATTAGTTAAGAAGGTTTACTTATGTTTGTGGCTAGTTGAATATTGAAGTCTGCAACACTGTATGTAATGTAACACAAAAAAGGCCCTCACTGGCTAAGTGCAAATAATTGTAGGTAGACATCACAGTGCATAGTAAATGCAATTTACAACTACTGTCTATTCACTTCTAAGAGTTCACTAAATGACATTCCCTGTCTAAGTCAGCTGTGGACAATGATCTGCAACCAAGTGGGTGAGAGACTGCTCTTCTATCTTTCGAGTAGGCTTCTGTCCGTTGTCGTCTGGTCATTGGCTGATTGTACTCGGCCAGCAATTGGCTGAGCCACTGTTGATATCTTCATCCTCAGTGCCACCTGTGGCACTGGTGGAAGTTGTGCAAGTGACAAGTCTTTATGGCACTGGCACCAGCTCGCATCTTTGTGCCTGTGGTGCTTTTGCCCAGGCTGTCTTGTTCGGACTGGACTACACAGCAGGAACTAAAGGAAAAAATGTGTACAAGGGTTATACCAAAAGTTTCTTTCAGAATTGTTTCCTGAGGCAGCAAAAATCAGAAAATATGTATCTGAAATTAACACTTTTGTTAGTCTGAGGAAATCTCCAACTGCATGAGGAAATCCAGTTTATTTCAATTTCCATGGTGGAGTAACAACAAATGAAAAGGATAGATAACTACGAACAACACAGAGCAGACATTGAGTTGCAGACACACACAATGAAAACACTGTTAAAACTTTAGCTTTTGGTTGAAGTAGTCCTTTTTCAGAAGCAGAAAACACACACACACACACACACACACACACACACACACAGAGAGAGAGAGAGAGAGAGAGAGAGAGAGAGAGAGAGAGAGAGAGAGAGAGAGGGGGGGGGGGGGATTTTGGATTTTGTCTGAGGCCACTTGGGCCCGACTACAGTCTGCACCTACATCTGTGTCTGACGTGAGGGTGAACTGATAAGGGAGAGGGGAGTGATGGAAGGGTAGGGGTGGGGGCAGATATAGTGTTGCTGTGAGAGCAAGCAGGGACGTGTTCGGCACAAGATTGAGCTGCTAGGTGCAGAGATGGAGGCTGTGCTGGTGGATGGGGAGGGGAGAGGGGAGACAAGGTTAATAGGTGTGCTGGTGGAATAGAAGGCATATGTAGCATCAAAATTGGAGTAGGGAAGGGGGTGCCCAACAAGGACTAGCTGAGGTCTGAGCCAGATGGATCACGAAACTGAAGGATATGTTTTAGGGAGAGTTCCCACTTGCCCAGTTCAGAAATGCCTATGTTGGTAGGAAGGATCCATATGGCACAGGCTGTGAAGGAGGCTTTGAAGTGAAGTACATTATGTTGGGCAGCACATTCAGCAACTGGTTGGTCCAGCTGCCTCTCAGCCACATTTTGGTGACGGCCATTCTTGCAGAAAGACAGCTTGTTTGTTCTCGTGTCCTCATAGAGCGGAACACAGTGGTTGCAGATTTAATGAATAAATCATGTTGATGCTTTCACGGATATCTGTGTCTCTGATGGGATAGGAGATGTCTGTAACAAAGCTGTAGCAGCTGGCTGTGAGAAGTTGTGTGGGACTCTTCTTCCATCTAATTCTATTGCAGGAATAGAACCTGTGGTCTAGAGGTAGTGTCTTTGACTAGCAATCACAAAGTCCTCAGACCTGTGTTAGAACCCAACCACTGCTTAAATTTTGACTCAGAATGATGGCCGAAGACTTCCAACATAGGAAGACACCCTCACTCTGCTGACAATCTCGTGAAAGAGATCGGAGGAGCGAACAGAAGTTCAAGACACACTCTTGTCCTTGGGGCAGGAAACTGTCCTGAAAAGGCTGAAGAATCAGCAATGATAAATGGAATGAGGATTCAGAAGGCAGTGGAAACCATTGCATATTAGGCACATAATGTGTATCCACAGGACATGTGGCCTATAATTGAAAAAAAATGTCTTGATGATTTTCCCATTGGCAAAAGATTCTGGATTAATCTCTCATTCAAATCTCCAGTAGGGGACACCCAAGGAGGAGGTGTCCATGAGAAAAAGTTGCAATAACCATCTTTAGGATAACATTGTAGAAGTTGGAGCGTCGAATGTCAGAATTCTGGATGTAATAGGAAAGCTAGGAACTCTGAAAAAGGAGATGTAAAGTCAGTGATGGTTAGTAAAGTGAACTGGGAAGGACATGAGCATTTCTGGTCAGACAGATATAGGGTGATGGTAACAGCATCAGAAAATGGTATGGTGGTAATAGGATTAGTTATGAGTAGCAAAGTAGGGCAGAGTGTTAGCTACTGTGGACCGTTCAGTGATAGGTTTGTACTCATCAGATTCAACAACAAACCAGTGTTGGCAGCAATAGTTCTGGTATGCAAGCTGATGTTCCAAGCAAAAGATGAAGAGATAAAGAAAGTGCATGGGGATACTGAGTGGGTAATACAGTTTATAAAGATAGATGAAAATCTGATAATCATGACGGATTGGAATGCGGATGTGGGGGAAGGAATAGTAGAAAGGGTTAGGGGAGAATATGGGTTAGTCATTAGGAGTGACGGAGGACAAAGTCTTATGGAATTCTGCAAAAAATTTCAGATTGTAACATGAAAAACTCTTTTCAAGAACCACAAGGGAGAGAGTTACACTGGGAAGAGGCCCTGAAACATGGGAAGATTCCAGCTGGATTAGACCATGTTTAGACATAGATTCTGAAATCAGATATTGGATTGTAAGGCATAGCCTGGAGCAGATACAGACAGAGATCATAATTTAGTAATGATGAAGAGTAGACGGACGTTAAGCATACTCATACAGAATCAGTATGGAAGGAAATGGGATACTGAAGAACTGAGGAATGAGACATGCGTGAATTTCACTAAGGTATAGATGTGCAATGAGGAATATCACGGTTGGAAGTTTAGTTGAAGAGGACTCGACATCCCTTAAAATCGCATACACGTATATTCCACAATCAGACCTATGTACAATGAACATAATTCCAAAGAAACTGTGGGTAACAGAAGAAATATTTTAGTTGATTGAAAAAAGGAGGAAGTACAAAAATATTTTGTGAATGGCAGGAATTCAGCAGTATAAATCACTTAGGAATGAAATAAATGGGCTGTACAGGGCAGCCAAGGAGAAATGGCTACAGGGAAAATGTGAAGAAATCAAAAAAGAAATGATTGTCAGAAGGATCAACTTAACATATAGAAAAATCAAAATAATTTTTGGTGAAATTAAATGCCAGTGTGGTAACATTAAGACTGCAATGGGAATTCCACTTTTAAATACAGAAGAATGAGCAGATAGGTGGAAAGAGTACGTTGAAGGCCTGTATGAGGGGAGGGCATGGTAGAAGAAGAAACAGGAATTGATAAGGAAGACTAGGGGATCCATACTACAGTCAGAATTTGAAAGAACTCCAGGCGATTTGACACAGAATGTAGCACGGGGGGGGGGGGGGGGGGGGGGGGGTAGATAATATTCCATCAGAATTTCTAAAATCATTGAGGAAAACAACCAAACAGCTTTTCAAGATGGTGTGTAGAATTTCAGAAAAATATCTGTCCAATTCAGAAGATAGCAAGGGCAGATAGACCCGAAAGCTATCACACAGTCAGCATAACATCTCAGACATCCAATCTGATGACAAGAATAATATACAAAAGAATAGAAATTAAAATAGAGGATTTGTTAGACGACGACGAGTTTGGCTTTAGAGAAGGTAAAGATACTAGAGACTGTCCTGTCATTGCACTTGATAATAGAAGCAAGACTGAAGAAAAATGAAGATATGTTAATAGGATTTGTTGATCTAGAAAAAGAATTTGAATATGTGAAATGGTGCAAGATTTCAAAATTCTGAGAAAAATAGGAATAAACTACAGTAAAAGATGGGTGAATGCAATATGTACAAGAACCAAGAGGGAAAAACAAGATTGTAAAACCAAGAAAGAAGTTCCTGGATTAAAAAGGGTGTAAGAAGGGATGTAGTCTTTCACTTCTGATGTTCAGTCTATACCTCAAAGAAGAAATGATGGTAATAAAAGAAAGGTTCAAGAGTGAGATTGAAATTCAAGAAGAAAAGATATGAATGATACGATTTGCTGATGACATTGTTATCCTCAGTGAAAGTGAAGAAGAATTACATGGTCTACTGAATGGAACAAACAGTCTAATGAGTACAGAATATGGAGTGAGAGTAAACCGGAAGAAGACAAAAGTATTAATGATAGCGAGGAACTTAACATCAGGGTTGGTGGTCACAAATTAGACAAAGTTAAGGAATTCTGTCACCTTGGAAGCAAAGTAACCTATGGCGGACAAAGCAAGGAGGACATAAAAAGCAGGCAAGCACAGTCCAAGAGAAGACAACTGTTATGACATTTAAGGAAGAAATTTCTAAGAATGTGTGATTGGAGAACATTCTTTAGCAGTGAATTGTTGACAGTAGGAAAAATGGAGCAGAAGAGAATCAATGTGTTTGAGGTATGATGCTACAGAAGAATGTTGAAAATCAGGTGGACAGATAAGATAAAGAATAAGGAGGTACTCTGCAGAATTGGTGAAGAAATGAAGAAACACTGACTAGAAGACTGTACCAGATGGTAGGACATGTGTTGTGGGTTGATATTTGTAATTATAGACACTGTGAAAATATTGATTATCCTTGAATTAATGTTTTATATTCCATGATGTACATTCCTTGGAGAGAAATAAAATTAATGTTGTATTGGAATCATGGTGTTGTGTATCCGTAATATTTTGGGGCTGAAACCAGGGAAGAAATTGTGATTTCCTGCGTGATTTCAACAATTAACGGCTTACTTCACGCTGTAGGAAACAAGAGATGACGTCTGACCGCATCACAAGCTAAGTCCATTCCAATATAATATGATTGCATGAACTGGTTGCTTTACAACAATTTTTGCGACTTCGTGTTGCAAGCCTGAAACTAGCACTCAGAGTAGCTAGTTTTATTAAAAGGTTTTCGTTCACTTACGTTTGCACATACGCTGCTTGTTAAACGTTTAAGCTATTCACAAGCGCACTCGTAAACAATCTTACAACAGCCGTCTTTAGTAAGACATGATGCAGGATGAATCAGAGATACAGTTACCAAACTTCAAAAGAAAGCGAACTAGGGAGAGAACTAATGCTACGCGGTTTTGTGCAGCTTTTGATGCTCTTACCATAGAAAGCCCGTTTGATGATTTTGAACATTACAGGTAACATCTTCAAAAAACTCTAGAGGAGCTCGTTTCATTAGATGATGCTATTCATAATTTTCTCTCTGATGATGAATGCAATGTGGATGTGCTGAGCTGTGAGGAATATACAGATGAAGTCAAATGGGCTATACAGAAGGCTACAAAAGCAATTGATTACAAACTTTCAACCACAATGTCGCAGATGAATATCACATCACCACCAGTGCTCACACAACCAACTTTATTCCACTCTGTCAAGGTACCAGCAATTAAGCTTGTCATTTTGTGGAGATGTTGAAATGTAGTCCCGCTTCTGGGAACAATTTGAATTGACCATTGATAAAGACCCATCCCTTTCTACAGTAAACAAACATGTTTTCCTACGGGGGTATCTATCAGGTGAACCGAAGTTGCTAGTAGATGGAATACCTAAAACGGCTAACACGTATGAAGAAACAAAGAAAATTTTATTGAATAGATACGGAGATAGCAATCGCATTATACAGGCGTACCTCGATTATTTGGATGCGCTAAATCCTGTACAGTCAGCGATACCTGAAACGCTGAAAAGTATATTCCTGGAATGTAACCGTCATATTCAAGCACTGCGTGCCTTAGGAGAAGACGTCGTGGCATATGGTAAAATTCTCACTCGGAAAAATCTGCGTGCATTTCCTGCTGAAATGTGCCAGAAATGGGTCATTCATGCTAAAAGAACCGAAGTAGCGGAAGGAGATGTACTGAAACTACTTAACTTTTTGGAAGAAGTAGTTTGTGGTGCTCTCACTGCACAAAAGATTCGTACAGAATATCAGTCATATCCTAGCTTCATGCCCACTGCAGCAGCGCTTCACATAAATTCAAAGCAAGCGAAAAATCCACGTAAGCCTAAATGAGAAGTACCGGTACAACCATATTGCGTATTTTGCGAAGCTCGCTCTCATTGGGTCCAAGACTGCAACATAGTAACTGATAGCCAACAACGAATCGACAAACCAAAGCAAGATAATCACTGTTTTATATGTCTAAAGTGAGGTCATAATGCTACAAACTGCAGTAAGAAGGGCAAGGTCTCATGTTGTAAGTGCAAGAAAAGTCGTCACAAAGCTATCTGTACTGACATTGCTGCCTCTTCTTCATCTTCTCAGCAAATTAGCTCTACATCTGTAGGGAGAATCAACGTAAGTTCAGCAGGTTTTTTACTTACCTTCAGACAAATCGAGTTTGGGTCAGTGGACCCATAGGATTAAGCAAACTTATTCGCTGCGTTCTGGATAGAGGTAGTCAGTCAAGCTTCATTTCCAAGTTCCTGGTTGATGAGCTAGGTTTAAGAACTATAGAACTTCGTGATCTGTCTGTCAACGCCTTTGAAATGCCATCCCCAACTTCAACGCATCGTAGAGTCGTAGAATTCACACTATGGGGCACATGAATTAATTCCAAGACATCTATGACTGCGTTTGAAAGCACATACTCATTTTCCACACACCCAACTGTGCCTTCCGATTTAAGAAAACTTATACACACACGGGGACTTCAGTTTGTGGACCTAAGGGGTGGTACAGAAGATCTTCCCATCGAGATTCTTATCGGAGCAGATTACTATTAAAAAATCGTTAAAGATTCCCCTCCGATTCAACTAACGTCATCAGTTGTTCTGGTACCTTCCACTCTAGGTTGGGTTCTGAGTGGAAGCAAATCAAGCACCATGGCTAACTCTGTGACGGCAAACTACATCAGTTTAGAGACAGTGACAACAACAGACGATATCTTACAACGTTTCTGGAATTTAGAAACAATGGGAATCACAGAAGATGAAACAACAACTCTGAATCAGAAGGAATTGGCGTTATTGCAAGATTTCTCAAAATCCTACTGCATCGAAGACAAAAGAAGAGTTGTGTCTTTCCCCAGAAAACCCAACTTTATGTTATCTAATAATCTTCAGCAAGCAGAGAAGAGATTTGCTTCACTGGAGAAAACATTTACGAAGGACAAGAAACTGAAACAAATCTACGAGTCGCAAATGATAGAACACATCAAGAAGAAACATGTGGAAGTCACCCCTTCTGGACAGAAATTGCGTGACACATTTTATCTGCCACATCATGCAGTAAAGAAAGAAAAGTTAGGTGCCATCAAATGGAGGATTGTATTTGATGGTTCGTCGCACGACCACAATGCACATTCATTGAATGACTCTTTACAAATAGGTCCTAATTTACTTCCTGACATTCGTTCAATATTACTGAGATATCGTCTACATCGAGGAGCCTTACTTGCCTATATCAAACAAGCATTTCTACATTTAGTTCTTCACAGGAAAGATAGGGATCTCATGAGGTTTTTTTGGTACAAAGCAATCGTAGATCAACAAGGAAACTATATTACAACTGACGAAAGGATTACATACCGCTTCACCCGGCTACCTTTCAGACTTTCCTGCAGTCCGTTTCTTCTTGCAGCCATGCTGAAAGAACTTGCTGTAATGCACAAAACAAATTTTCACGCAAGCTGCTTTACTCGTTGAAGATAATACAGGGTGTTTAAAAAATGAACGGTATATTTGAAACGGCAATAAAAACTAAACGATCAGCGATAGAAATACACCATTTGTTGCAATATTCTTGGGACAACAGTTTGTATTGCCGTTTCAAATATACCGGTCATTTTTGAAACACCCTGTATGTACATGGATGATTTTGTAGCAGGTGCTAAAGATGACAATGCCGTAATTAATTTATATTATGAGCTTACATCACTCATGGGACAGATCAGTCTACCTGTGGCAAAGTGGGCCACAAATTCGAGCCAACTGATTGGAATGTGGCAATCAGTAGGTGTCATAAACACTACAGATACGGAGGTACTGGGAGTCCACTGGAACACACAGACTGATACGCTCAGTGTTGTTCACAACAATGTTATAAATCGTCCTGCCACTAAGCGAGAAGTACAACACAACACTGCTAGATTCTATGACCCACTGGGTTCGTTGTCAACTGTGTCCCTCTCTGCAAAAATAATTTTTCAAGAAATTTGGTCAAGAGGAATTGAATGGGATGAGCTACCCCTTGATCTTAGAAACGCTGGTGAATGTGGGTATCAACATTGCCATCATGTTCACACATAAAAATACCCTGATGGGTTGCTGTATCTGAAAACACTGAGCCAGAAATCCACGTCTTTTGTGACGCATCAGAAAAGGCCTACGGAGCAGTCCTTTATGTACGGTGCACCACAACAAATATGGCATCACTCCATTTAGTTTGCAGAAAAAACCAACTATCTCCCATCAAAAAAATAACTCTTCCACGGCTGGAACTTCTAGCGACACTTCTTGGATCAAGACTATTTCATTATTTCTGTAAGGCTACAAGCTATAATGCAAGTCATGCAACATTGTGGACTGACTCAATTGTAGCCATAGGATGGATACAACATGACCCTAATCGATGGAAAACCTTTGTGTCAAACCGTGTTATGGAAATACAATGACTAACGAATCCGTCACAGTGGAGGCACTGCCCTGGTGACGAAAATCCAGCTGATCTAACCTCCAGAGGTACCACAGCAGATAAACTTCACCATGCTACTGTATGGTTCCATGGACCTGCTTGGTTAACAAAGAAAAGAATACAGTGGCCTCGAATTTTACAGACGGAAGAGCACTCCTTGCCAGAAAAGAAGAAATTAACAGACCAAGTCTTCATGGTACAAACGACGATTTCTATTTTAACAGCTACACAGTACAGTAGCTGCTTCAAGCTGTTAAGAGTTACAGGATGGGTACTTCGCTTTAAACGATACTTATTGAAAGAAAACAGAACATCTGGAGAAGTAACAGCATCAGATTTGGGTGAAGAAAGCACTTACTGGATTCAAGTTGTTCAATAGCAACATTTTGAGCTCGAAATGCATGCACTATACAACAACATGCCTCTACCACACAATTTTCAGATAGCTCGCTACAATCCATTCTTGCATAATTGTCTTATTCGTCTTGGCGGACGGCTGCAGTTTGCAGAATTAACCAGAGATCAACGCCACCCCATTCTTCTTGATGGACATCATCATTTCACACATTTACTGATCCAGCAGACTCAAATTTGTTTGCATCACCTTGGAGTAAAAATAGTGTTATCTGAACTGAGAACAGAATTCTGGATCCTCAGAGCTCGACAGGCAATTAAACATGTTCTACATCATTGCCTACCTTGTAAAATGGTGAAAGCTCACATTGTTCAAAAAAACTGAGGCTCCATTACCAGCTGAACGAGTTTCACCACTGATACTATTTACAGTAACAGGTATTGACTTTGCTGGTCCATTATTGCATAATTGTCTTATTCGTCTTGGCGGACGGCTGCAGTTTGCAGAATTAACCAGAGATCAACGCCACCCCATTCTTCTTGATGGACATCATCATTTCACACATTTACTGATCCAGCAGACTCAAATTTGTTTGCATCACCTTGGAGTAAAAATAGTGTTATCTGAACTGAGAACAGAATTCTGGATCCTCAGACAGGCAATTAAACATGTTCTACATCATTGCCTACCTTGTAAAATGGTGAAAGCTCACATTGTTCAAAAAAACTGAGGCTCCATTACCAGCTGAACGAGTTTCACCACTGATACTATTTACAGTAACAGGTATTGACTTTGCTGGTCCATTATATGTCAGACAAGGACATATTATGAAGAAAGCGTATATTACTCTATTCACATGCGCAACAACACGAGCCATACACGTGGAACTATGCTCAGATATGTCAACTGACAGATTTCTTCAAGCCCTACAAATGTCTGTCGGAAGACGAGGAGTGCCCAGCACAATTTACACTGGTAATGTTACTACCTCCCATGCCACGCACTTAGAACTGGAGGAGCTCTGGCAGGCTCTCATGGCAAGCAAGACGCACAAGTACCTCGCCCAGCAAGCCATCACTTGGAAATTCATCGTCCCACACCCGCCTTGGTGGGGAGGATTCTGGGAACGAATGGTGGGATCTGTCAAATGCTGCCTGACAAAAGTTTTAGGACAGTCACAGTTGGATGAATAAGGTCTCAACACAATCCTGGTCAGCATAGAAGGAGCACTAAACTCTAGACCAATTACGCAAGGGGGAGAGGAATCTGAGCCACTGACGCCTGCACATTTCCTTGTAGGTGATCGACTCACAACACTACCTACTGGTCCATAATCACCAGTTAGAAAGGACTTGTCCAAGGAATTTCAACGGCTGCAGAAGATGGTAGAACACTTCTGGAACAGGTGGAAGAAATAATATATGATCCTGCTCAAAAACTTCCATGAAACTCATCAACCAAGGCCAGGTTCAGGAAGACTCCAGCTGGGTGATGTCATTCTTCTACAAGAGGATGTTGATCCACGACACATGTGGAGGAAGGCGCGGATAGATCATCTTCATGAAGGAAGAGATGGGAAAATACAAACTGTAACCTTATGAACTCCAGAAGGATCGATAATTTCACGCCCCATTCAACTGGCCATTCCTCTAGAAGTTGACCACGGTGGGGAGGGTGTTGCAGGTTGATATATGTAATTATAGACACTCTGGAAATATTGATTATCCTTGAATTAATGTTTTATATTCCATGATGTACGTTCCTTGGAGAGAAATAAAATTAATGTTGTATTGGAATCATGGTGTTGTGTGTCTGTAATAACATGTGTTAAGGCATAAAGAGACAACTTTATAGGTACTAGAAGGAACTAAGGAGGGTAAAAACAGTAGGGAAGGCAGAGATTGGAATATATTCAGCAAATGATTGAGGACATAGGATGCAAGTGGTACTCTGAAATGAAGAAGTTGGTACAGGAGAATTCATGGTGGGCCACATCAAATGTGTCAGAAGGACGATTCAAAAGGAAAAGGAGCCGTGAGATGAGAGGCTGGAAAAAGTGTCAGAGCAGGGATGTACGAGGATATTGTGTAGTTCCAAAGGACAGAGGAATACCACTGTCGGAGGTGTAGGGAGGATGGGGATGTAGTATATTCCTGATTTCAGGGCATGATGCGAGGTAATTGAAACACTGGCACACAATGTGACTGTTACTCCAGGCCTCCGTGGTACTGAGTCACGAGAAGAATGCTCCTATCAGTGTGTGTGTGTGTGTGTGTGTGTGTGTGTGTGTGTGTGTGTGTGTGTGTGTGTGTGTGCACCCACGCTGAACTTCCTATCCAGTGTTGGCACCGATTTTTCCTACCTCCTCAGAGGTTGGACCACCTGTGAAAGCAGCCATGTTGTGTACCATCTCTGCTGCAAACACTGCACAGCTTTTCATGTCAGTGTGATAAGCAACGAGCTGTCCAGCTGGATGAATGGCCACCACCAAACTATTGCCGAGAACAAAGTTGACCACCCAACATACGACTGAGTAAAACATGCAGCTGAGCCCAACGTGCTCAAGTTCTGTGGCTGCTTCTCAGCCAGGACTATCTCGATCCTTCCATTCACACACAGATGGGAATTATCTTTGCAACACATCCTCCCTGTTCCCAATTTGCAGTGAACCATTGTCCCTGCACCCTCCACCTAGCCGCTTCCCCTTTCTCTATCCTCCACCCCTTTCCAGTTGTGCCACTTCTCACCAGCTCTGACACCTGTGCACCAAATGTCTAGCCCATGCGTCTGCCTCCCCTCCCTCTGTCATTCCTAGTTGACAAACTGTCTGTCTCCTTCCAAGCTGCTAACCACCCACCCCAACCCCAACCCCTCTTCCTACCTCCTGCCCCTCTTTCATTTTACCAACCCCACCTGACTCAAGCCCCACCCCGACCTACCCTACCTATTGAACTGCATTGTGCATCCTGCCAGTACCATGTAGGGGAATTGGCGCACGCGCGCGTGTGTGCGTGTGTGCGTGTGTGCGCTTGTGCGTGTGTGTGTGTGTTCTTACTTCTGCTTGCTTATGTTTAGTTCACAAATGTGCCTGCAGTTGCTGTAGCCTTTGAAGCACATGTTCGTAAATTAAAAATTTAATATGAATGGAGTAGTTACTGTTACTTGAGCCAAGAGATGTTCAGTCATTATTGGCTATGATCAAAATCAAGCTATTTAGTTGTTCTTTGCAAATGTTTCAAATTTTTTATAAAATGCCTGTAAACTAATCAGATAAATTACAAGTTGAGTCCGTGAATTGTTATGTGATCAGTTATTATCTGTACTCAGTACGCATGACATAGCTGATAATTTCCTTTTAACCTAACCCTATAGATTGAAAAAAAAATATTTTGAGCTACAGCAGTGTGGGAGTGGCTTAGTCATATTTACGTGTTAGTACTAATTCCTTTATTATTTCAGTTTGTATTGATACAAAGAAAAAGTATAGTTTTGTAATGTCACTACATTGTAAATTACATGTGAACCTGACTTTGATCCACGAATTTTCACCAGCCGCAGGTGATCCCACTTCATGGCAGTGTAATCTGGTATTAAACAGTGGAAAATCCATTATGCAATGTACAATACGATGAAAAGGATAGTTGCTACTCACTATATAGGGAAGATGCAGAGTCACAGAATGGCACAACAAAGAAAAGTCCTAAAGTTAACTTTCGACTGACAAGGCCTTTGTCAAAAATAGACATCATACATACACTCATGCAAATACAATCGTACATACGTGACCACAGTCTCTGGAGCCAGTCTGGCCATGTGTGCGAATTGCATTTTTCGTGAATGTTTGCGTGTATGTGTTGTTTGACAAAGTCCTGTCAGCCAAAAGCTGACTTTCTGATGGTCCTTTTGTTGTGTCTTTCCGCAACTCAGCATCTCCACTATATGGTGAATAGCAACTATCCTTTTCATTGCATTGTTGATCTTGGATTAACATTTATACAAGCCAGATTCCTGAGATAAGCTTGATGTGAGGTCATTTTCTGTGTTAATCTGAAGTCCTGTGTCTTTATGATGGAGAGATAGACAATCTATGAGCACTGATACTTCTGCTTTCATCTGACTGGACATATCACTGACTGATGATACATATGTCCACTTTTGCTGGAAAGACAGCAGAGCGAGTAGTATTTGGCTCATTATCAATACAGGTATATGGTGTGTAAGGGAACACACATGAGCTTCTGGCTCGAAGGGTACAATCGACTGCAGATACCTTTTTCTTTAAAAGTGGAAACTGTTGTGTCACAATCAGCCATATCGTCCCATTACTAGTTGTTGTTACATTTTGCATGGTTCAGGTCAGTACTAGATCGGTGTGTGCTGGACACAATTTTCAGCAGTCTTTGTAGGTAACAGAACGGGAAAAGATACTCAAAACACTGGTGAAGGAGAGATGGAAGGAGATGAAAGTGACAGTCCCATCTTTCTTTAGATGGATTGTTGTTGTTTTTAAGTTCATAAATACTAGTACTGTGCTTGTGCAATGCATTACTAGCAATTGAGTTTACTAAGTCAGTCAGCTTTGTTACATTATTGAATTTGAGTTGATAAACTGAGATGTTATAAAACAGCTAAGGTAGGGACTCATAGTCATCCAATTTTAGATGAGGGAAGAGATTCATTATCAAGCATGTGCACATGCTCCCTGTCCCCCCCCCCCCTCCCCCCCCCCCCCCTCTCTCTCTCTCTCTCTCTCTCTCTCTCTCTCTCTCTCTCTCTCTCTCTCTCTCTCTCTCACACACACACACACACACACACACACACACACACACACACACACACGGAGGGAGAGAGGGGTAGTTAACATGGAGAGAAATATACAAACCTCTGGGAAATGTCCAGTAGCTTAATTATTTTTGGTCCCTGCCTATCCTAATTGTAAGTAGAAATCAGAGAATAGTTTATGCCATTATTAGAGTTACATTCCAACTATCCTCATATATTACAGAGTGCATTTTATACAAAAACAAAGTACTATAGTATTGTAAGCTAAAGTTCACATTTGAAACAGTATTGGCACAAAGTTTCACAATGAATGTTACTGCACTTGGAATGCTGCATAAAACTTAACTTTGTGTTTATGTTGAATAGTAATTCTAATTGTAATCACTGTTTGATTATTTATTTTTCCTATTTACCTGTTATATTTTCACACAAATGCATTTTGTTGCATGGAGATAGATTTGTGTTTAGTTACTCAATCAGTTTTCTGTCATTACATATTTTTGTTTTAGACTGCTTCTTTAATTTGTTCCTGTACTAATTTCAGTACCTTATATTCTGTTCATCACATTATTAATTTTGGTTTTCATTTTGTTCTTTTTTCCTTATTGTGTGGGCTGCTTGTTTGGTGTTATGCATGCGCGCAGAAATTAGCCCAGAAGTAGTGTCTGAAGTAGAGGCGCGCATGCGCCGCAAGTACCCAGTCTTACCACCACCACCACCCGCCAGCAGGTTCCCTCGCCACAAGAAACTTTCTGGCCTCGCCACAGTTCAGGAGGCAAATAATCGCCCAGGTACTGTAACACTTCCATTGTCTCTCTCTCTCATATATGTAAGTTACACGTAAGTTTTACTTAACAGAAGAATGTTTTAATATTTTCTTAATATGTAATTAGTTTTGAGCTTGATACCAGCAATTTAAAATAATTCTTAGAGGTGAGACTCCTGTGAATTAGCAAATGTATTTGGGATTGGAGTGCTTTATGGTAACATTAGTTGAAATCAAGGTGTGGTGATATTTTTAAAGATTCAGTAAATGCATGTCAATCGCCATTTAGCAGAGATGTTGCGTTGCAGACAGGCATCACAAAGAGACTGCTAAACAAGTAAACTTTTGGCCAAAAGGCCTTCTTCTGAATTGGGCAAAACACACACACACACACACACACACACACACACACACACACACACACACACTCTCACTCACACACAAATGCAACTCATCTTGCATACATCGTCTCTGGCTGCTGAGGCCAGGGTTATTGACATTATTCCATCCTGGATTTTCCATTGTTTGGTGTATTCGTGTGGTGCACAATATGTGACAGATACTTCCCAAGTGAAACTCTCTCTCACTACCTCATTAAAATTTGTGTTTTAAATCAGCTGATTGTGGTGAGACAAGAGCTACCTGTAGCTTCATCAATTCTTTTAGTGGAATACATAATACGTCTTCAGCTCTCATTTAATATGTGGTTTAGCAGTTATAACTAACAGATTTTGTATTACTGCTAATATGGCTGGGTGAGTGGAAGGCATCAAACCATTGATATTTTACAGATTTAGATAATTTTCAGGCACTGCAGAAAGGTAAATACGGTACAGTTGTGAGTGGATGAAATATACCAGAGCTCAGACATTATAAACAAGAGGAAAAGCAACATTCTCATGTCAACAGGTCACACAATTTAAGCAAATACTAACCAGTTATCCTAAAACTGACCAATTTTGAAAATGCTGAAAGAAAGGTATCGGACAGGACAGGACAGGAAAAACACAGAGAAGTGAACTCTAGTACTCTAGGAGGCTGCTGTACAATTCAGCATGACTGCTGGCATAATGTGAGAAGTGGAGTACGGCTCCTAAGGAGCTATTCAGATGCCACCAGAGGGCCTCATTATGGTGATAAAGGGAAAGGCGACCAATAGACATTATCTAAAGAACATTATAGTCAAAAATGACACACATTGATTGTGTTGTAAAATTACTTGGTGTGTCCCAAGTATGTGGGATACACACATGGATTAGTTCTTATTACTGACTGTGGTGGGCACAGTCTTGAGTTGAAATTCTAGGGAAGCCCAACGCTGCTTCCAATGAACAGTTTTAGTATGAAGTAAGACATTATTTTGAGAAATGAGGTGAATTTAAAGTAATTATTGATATGCTGAAGATGTGCTGCTTGTCACTGTTGATACTGCCTCCTCTTACATTAACAGCTGTAATGCCCATGGCCTTTGCTGGTATTGAACACTAACTTTTCCAATACCTGACAGATTACAAACCTAAAACCTCCTTCCTGATCATCATGACCAACTGTATCGTCGGACACAATTGGTTCATCTTTGAAGACATCATCTACAAAGAAGTCCATGGCATGGCAATGAGCGTCCACATGACCTCATCCTATGCCAGCCTATTCATGGGCCATTTAGTGGAATCCTTCCTAACCACCCAGCATCCCATACCCCTCACCAGGTTCAGACACACTGATAACACCTAGTCTTCCTCATTCCAACAAACCTCTTTCTTCAATGTTGACCTCCACCTCAGAGATGACTACATCAATACCTCCATCCATATCAAACATTCTAGCCACCAGCAATACTTCCACCTTGACGACTGCAACCCATTGCGTACTGATAAGTCCATTCTCTACAACCTAGCCACCTATGGTCGTTGCAGCAGTCCCTCTCAAAATTTACCGGTCTCATTGAGGCCTTCACAGACCAAAATTACCCTCCCAACCTTGTACAGAAACAGATCTGCATGCCTTATCTTTCCAGTCACCTACTATCTCCCAAAGTCCCGCTGCTTGGCGACAAAGGTGCATTCCCCTCGTGACACAGTACCACTCAGGACTGGAGCCACTGAATAACATTTTCCGCCATTGTTTTCACTACCTCTGGTCATGCCCTGAAATGAGAAATAACCTACCTGCTGTCCTTCCCTACACTACAATAGTAGTGTTCCGCCGCCCCCCCGAAGCTACACAATATTCTCGTCCATCCCTACTCCACACCTGCTCCCACACCTTGCCTCATGGCTCATATCCTTGTAATAGATGTGGATGCAAGACCTGTCCCATACATCCTTTACTCCAGGTCAAACATTATCATCACCTATCCCATTAAAGGCAGGGATACCTAGGAAACCAGTCGTGTGACCTACAAGCTAAACTGCAACCACTATGCTGCATTATATGTGGGGATGACAACCAACAAGCTGTCTGTCCACGCAAATGGCCGTTGATGAACTGTGACTGAGAAGCATCTGGACCACCCAGTTGTCCAATACAACATTTTTCACTTCAGTGATGGCTTGTGCCATCTGTGTTCTTTCTATCAACACCAGCTCTTCTGATTTGTGCAGGTGGGAACACTCACTGCAATATACCCTACATTTTTGTAACCCACTGGCCTCAGACCTTGTTAGTCCCCGTCCTTCACCCACCAACCCCTTCCCTTCTCCCTCTCCAGCATACACAGTCTTCTGTTCCGTCAATGCACCCATGGTCTTATTCCCCTTCTCTTCTTGTCTCCTTTTCTGCCCCAACTCCCCTCACCCCATCTAATGCCCCAGCTGCATCTAGCTGCCCCACCGTGCCCCCACCACGTTCCTTCATACTATCGCAAG
The DNA here is from genome assembly GCF_023897955.1 of Schistocerca gregaria. NCBI lineage: Eukaryota > Metazoa > Arthropoda > Insecta > Orthoptera > Acrididae > Schistocerca > Schistocerca gregaria. Next base: position 76,879,764 of record NC_064927.1, read on the forward strand.
CAGCACTTAACTGCCCCCCACCCATTCCCTGCTGTCACTCTCCTCTCCTCCTCTCCCTGCCCCCTGCCCCCTGCCTCCTGCGAATGTGGGAAAGCACACATGTTCGGCAGTCTTTTTGTTGTGCATGTCTGTGATTTGGCATCTCTTCCATATGGTGAGTAGCAGTCTGCTATTGCCATAATATAGTCATTTTAGAGAAAGAGGCATTTATTGACATCAAATATAAGTTTGAGGAAGTCTTTTCTAAAGGTATTTGTATCAAGTGTAACCTTGTTCAGAAGTGAAATTTGAACAATGATCAGTTCAGAGAAGAAAAAAAAAGCAGCTTCTCCAGAGTGTTGCTACGGAAGAATGCTTATGATCAGATGGTAGAATGTTATAAACAATGAAGAGGTACAGACTGGTATTGGAGAGAGAATAAATTTATGTCACAGGCTGACTGAAAGAAGGGATTGGTTGCTAGGACACATCCTGAGGCATTGAGGAACCATTAGTTTGGTAATAGAGGGAAGTGTGGATGGTAAAAATTGTAGATGGAGCCAAACACTTGAATACAGTAAGTAAGTTGGAATGGATGTGGGCTGCAATACAAAGATGGAGACGAAGAAGCTTGCTATGGATACACTAGTGTGGAGAGCTTTTATCAAAACAGTCTTCAGATTGAAGACAAATCTACCCTGGCTCTTCCTGGAACACTGCAAGTGACATTGTTTTTGAAACACTGAACCTCTAAACCAGAGATATGATTATATTACACATAAGGAAAGGCAGGCTATATATAATGATAATGATAATGATAATGATAATAATAATAATAATAATAATGATAATGATAATGATAATGATAATGATGATGATAATAATAATAATAATAATAATAATAATAATAATGAGTCTCCCATCGGGCGCCTCCCTAGGTGGCGGATAGGGGAATGCTCTCCAGATATGGAGAGTAACGGGGAAATAAAATACCCGAGCTGGACCAAAACTATCAACCGAAATCCACTAACATCTGCCTGGTATCCAGAGGTTAGGGGTCAGCGTCTGTTCGCCTAGATGGTGCGGCTGCAGCAACCTTGTTGATCTCAACAATCAAGTCGTATTCCTCGTGATCTTTCCTCGGAAGGACCACCCACCAAGTTAGTTTTCAACTTGAAAACCAAACATGACGATAACACAAGGAATGAATCCACTACCCCGGGCACCAGTCGCAAGACTGAGTTTACCTGGTCATCAGATTCCGGGGCACCAGGAGCATCATGTTGTGCCTAAGGTTGAGAACCAGACAACATCCAGATTATTACACACAAAACAAAGGCACTTCATCAGTACACTTAATACTAATACTCTCTTCAAACTGGGCAAGATCAAATAACTTAGACGTGCTGCAAAAATTCAAGATCAAAATCCTTGCAGTCCAGGAAACACGATTTACGGACGAAAACCATTTTGACACAGACAACTACAGGATCTACAGGAAAACCAACAGTTAAAACTAATGAGAAAGGTCTTAAACAGTTTGGTACAGCATTTGTAGTCCACAAATCCATCAGCAACTCCATCATTGACTTCCAGTGTGGTCTCAGAACGTAATCAACGCTCTCCGTCAAATCGGCCAACAAAGCATATACCTTGATCAATGCACACGCACCCACAAATAAGTATAACAAGAAGAACCCCCAGAAAGTGGATGACTTCTGGAATGACCTTGAAGAGACGACAAACAAAATTGCCAGACACCATGTAATAATCTTGTTAGGCGACTTTAACGCACAATTAGGCAAAGAGAAAAAATACAGGAAAATCACCGGAATCCATACAGCTCACAAGAGAACTAATAAGAATGGGGAAAGATTGATAAACCTTTGCGAAAATTTCGGCCTTGTAATTATGTCAACACAGTTTGAAAAACCCAACAAGAAACTGTATACTTGGAAGTTGCCCAACACAATGTTGGGTGAATTCCAGATACACCATGTGGCCATCTCCAAGAGTAACACAACAGAAATTCTGAATGTGAAAGTGAGAAGAGGATTTTTTGAATCAGATCACCATTCTCTACAGATAAAGACCAGATTACAACCTAATAGAAAAAAGCCAAAACTAAACAAAGTGCTGAGACCAGACCCCAAATACATAAAACTCAACAAGGAAAACATCTTACAGGAAATCAGTCAGACAAACACCACAAACTGGACAGAACTTGTGGACGTCCTCAAATCTGCAATGAAATTGGGTCAACCCCGAGAAGGAGAAAACACAGGTGATGGAATATAATATTTGACCAAGCAATAGAAGAAAGGACCAATGCCTGGAAAAACTTCAATAGTCACAAAACATCAGAAAATGGCAACAATTTCTAGTAATCTGAAAACAAACATCGAAAACAATTCGGAGGGAAAAAAGAATATTGACAAACGGCGACTAGATGAGATAGAACAAGACTTCAAGAAGAACAACACCAGGAATTTTTATAAGACGTTTAAAGAACATATTGCAGGATACCAGCCACCCAATCTTTGCTTCAACAAACCGGATGGTTCACTAGAAACTAACACGAAGAATAACTGCCAAATCCTCGCAGACTATTTCAACAAACTTCTCAACTGCGAAAGACCTACAGAGGATATTCACTACCAGACATCTACACCAAATCCCGATGCTAAACCACCAACCATCAACGAAATAGCAGAAATTATCAAGACACTGAAAAACAATAGAGCTCCAGGAGAAGATGGAATTATTGCAGAACTATAGAAGTTAAATGATGAAAGATTAACAGGATAAATCCACAAAATTATATTAAACATTTGGGAAACATAACAGATCCCTTCTGAATGGAAATGCGCACTCATCCATCCACTCCACAAAAAAGGGGACAAAACTGAACCAAATAATTACAGGTGTATCTCACTCATGCCGATCACACATAAAATCCTGTCAAAAGTTCTCATGAATAGATTAGAAGAACAAGCTGACCCACAAATAGGAGAATACCAGGCTGGTTTTCGCAAGAGGCGATCCTGCATAGAACAGATCTGGAATCTGAAAATGATTCTCCAGATGAGAAACACCCAAAACACAGTGGTCACTTTTGTAATTTTTAAAAAGGCCTACGACTCAATAGACAGAGTAACACTCTGCAACACACTGGAAGAATTCAGCATTGACAGTAAGACAAGAGCAACCATTCATCAAACATTAACTGGCACAGTCTTCAATGTCAAATTTATGGGGGATGTCTCTGTACCATTTGAAATCCAAACTGCAGTGTGACAGGGTGACGGACTTTCACCATTACTCTTTAATATCATTCTTGAAAAAATTATCAGGGCATGGGAGAAAGAAGTCAAAGGAATCCAAATTGGCATTAGAAAAGATAATAGATTTCAATGTGAAGTGTTTAGCTTTTGCAGATGACCTTGCAATGCTCACAAATAATAGAAAAAAAAAAACCACTAACGTCATAGAGAAGTTACATGAAATTGCACAAAGAAATGGCCTGCAAATTTCATATGAGAAAACCCGGTACATAGAAAGAGTGCCACAAGATAAATTGCCTATTGTGACAACCTATGGGAAAATCGTACAAGTACCACATTTTAAGTACCTGGGAGAAATCATCCAGCCATCAGGGATCAACCTAAAGACCAGTGAGGAAAGAATAAAAAAACTACAGAAAGCATATAAACTCATGTGGAACTATTATAACAAAAGTCCATATCCATTAACGCAAAATTGAGGCACTACAACACTGTAGTACTTCTGGAGGCACTGTATGCATCTGAAACAACACAAATAAGTGAGCAAACTAAAATCAAAGAAATAGAGAAACGAGAAACAAAAATTCTCAAAGAAATTTTTGGCCCAATACAAGAACAAGGAATCTGGAAAAAGAGACCAACATTGAATTGAATTGAATTGAATTTTATTTGATCCTGTAAGATTACATTGTGTACAGTAAATGTACGTGTAATATAGGACATGTCAAAGTGTTAACATTCCTTATCACTTATTTTTCTACACCTTTAGCTTACATTTTTACATTACTGATAATGAGTAACAATATATACAAATTTAATGGCATAAGTATTCTGCAACACTGTAAAACTCTTTTTCAATGAGATAGTCTTTAAGTTTCTTTGGAAAGTCTTTGTGAAGTGCACTATCTCGCAGGGTTTTGGGCAGGCTTCTTAGTAGTCTGATACCAAAGTACTGGGGTCCTTTTTCTAGCATTGCCAGTCCGTGGGGTATGCTCCTTTCTATTCTTCTTTCTTGTATTGTGGGTGTGTACACTAGCATTTGTAATCCAGTCCTCACTACCTTTTGTGATGTACATTATTGTTTTGTATATATACAACGATGAAAAAGTTAAGATATTTAAATTCTTGAAACAGTTTCTGCATGTTTCAGAGGTCTTTCTTCTTAAAATGGTCCTAATTGCTTTTTTTTGTAATGTGAACACTCATTTTGTCTCTTGTTTGTTTGAGTTTCCCCACACAGTCAATCCATACTGTAAGTATGGTTTGAAAAGTCCATGATACACTGTACACAGAAGGGTCTTGTCGGAATACTGTGATAGCCGCATCATTAAGAATATGACAGTGCTCAGTTTCTTACAGACATTATTAATATGTTTTTTCCATTTCAGTTCATTATCCACAAGAATACCTAAGAATCTAGCAGATTCTACTTCTTCCAGCCTTGTTCCATCAACCTCTAAATCCATGTCTACAGCCTTTTCCTTGTTTTTAAACACTGCATACATAGTCTTTTTTAGATTTATAACCAGTTCATTTTCCAACAGCCATTGAGCTGTGACATTTGCAGATATGTATGCTCTTCTCTCAAGCTGTTCCATATTTTGGTCACTATTTAGTATTGTCATGTCATCAGCATACAATATTTTCTTTTCTTCCTCCGCAACACCTATATCATTAACAAATACATTAAATAGCAATGGCCCCGTTACCGAACCCTGCGGCACTCCATATTTGATAGATTTGGTTTTTGATTGGTACGAGTTTCCTAATGATACATACTGCTTGCACTTGCACAAGTATGATTTTATCCATTCACCTGGTTGCCCCCGAATGCCATAATTGCTTAATTTTTGTATCAGCATTTCATGGTCAATGGTGTCAAATGCCTTTGAAAGATCCAGAAACATTGCAGAGACAACCTTTTTCTCATCCAAGGAATGTAAAATGTATTCTGTTAGACTGACAATTGCTGATTCTGTAGATTTACCCTTTCTGAAACCATGTTGTGAGGGCATGAGAATGTTATGTTTGTCCAAATAGTTAACTAATCTGGTATACATAAGAATTTCTAGGATTTTTGAGAAACCTGATATCAGTGAAACTGGTCTGTAGTTGTTGGGATCATCCCTACACCCTTTCTTGTACATTGGCACTACCTTCGTTATCTTCAGTTTTTCTGGAACAGTTTGCTATGATCTTCAGTGGTGTTATTATCTCCTCACATACCAGCTTCATTACATGATTTGATATTTCATCATCACCAGCTGATTTCTTGGACTTCAGTTTCTGTATAGTTTTCCGTAATTCATCTTCTGTGACTGGTCTTAAGAACATGATCTTTCTGGTACCTTAATACCCTTCTGTTTTTGACTATTTCTTTCCAATTTTAGGTTTTCTACTACACTGATATAGTTATTATTTAGTATGTTTGCTATTTCCATACCATCTGTGAGCACCGTGTTGTCTATTTTAATTGACCTAATACCTTCTTCTTTGTTTGACCCATCTTTTTCCTTTCCTTCAGCATTGATTGCTTTCCAAGTTGCCTTTGCCTTGTTTTTTGAGTTCGCTATAGTGGTGTCAATTGCTCTTGCTTTCACTTCTCTTATTGTTTTTCTATACTTCTTTTTTAACATTTTATAGTTTTCAGCTTCGCCCATCCATCTCACGTCCTGAAGCTTCCTTCGCTGTTCTAGTATTTCACTGGTAATCCACTGTGTTTGATCTTGCTGCCTTTCTTGTCTCTTTACTATGGGAAATGCTACATTAAAATGGTACTTAATTGTTGAAATAAATGCATCATATTTTTCATTTACACGCTGGGCCTGTAGGGTTTCACTCCAGGTTTCCTTACTTAACATTGTTCTAAAGATGTTGATGTTTTGTTCACTGATGATCCTAATTTCTTTGGTTGTTTGTTTTGGTTCTGATACTGAGTCATTACTTCTGCAAAAGCTGATTAGTTGTCCATGATGATCAGATATTTCTGTCTGAACTACATGTGACTCATAGTTACACATATTAGTAATTATGTTGTCAATAATTGTCTCACTTTGTGATGTCACTCTTGTTGGTGCAGTTATTGTCACTTCCATGTTATGCTGTATTAACAATTCTTCAAAATCCTGTCTTATTTTTGTGTCTTTTCCCATGTCAATGATGAAGTCTCCACATATAATAAGATTTCTCTTCATATTCATTCTCAATAAGCAAGCAATTTTTTTTTTAGAAAGATGCTAATATTGCCACGTGCTGACCTGTACACACAAAACACTCTAACATCCTCTGCCACTATACCAGTAACTTCAAAGTCTTTCTCTCTAGCTATGGGAAATGTAGCAGCTTCACTGTTTACATTATTTGATAGAGTACCTGTTTTAATATATATATATATACAAACGCCACCACCCTTATATTTAGATCTGCAAAAGTAACAGGCTAGTTTGTAGTCCTTTATTGCCACATTATGTATTTTACTTTAAGTTAGTCCATGTTCACTTATGCATAATATGTCTGGTCTTACTCCACTCAGGAGTACTTCTACTTCTAATTTTTTGTTACCAAAGTATTGAATATTTTGATAAGTACTTTTATGTAATTTTTCTTTTGTTGGTTTACATGTTGTGAGCTGTATTCTGGGACAAATTCTTTAGTATCATCTTTTTTTGTATGGTGCTTATATTTTTCTTTTCCAGCTGGAGTGTGTGATTTTTCACCCCCTTCAGGCCATATTAGTTTCCCTTGCATCTAATGATTTTGCAGACATCTGCAAACATTCTGCTGAACATTACAGACCCCAGTCTATTTAAATGCAAGCCATCCTTCGCTAGTGAGTTTTCACATAGGAATTTGTTTGGGTCTATAAAAATTGCCCCAAGACGATCACATGGCTCTTTAAGAGCCCAGTTTATTTTGTCGATATATTTTTCACTCACCGACCTTCTGTTTATGATTCCGCTAAGTATCAGACGAGATCCTGCATACATATTTCTTGCAGAACGGATCATGTTTCTTGTTTCGCTTGCCATTTCTTCCTCACTGCTGCTCCTTAACGAATTCGTTCCAACATGTGTAAACACCCCATTATAGTTATGTCTGGTTTCAGAATCTTGTTCTGTAGTATCATGTCTTGCATTTACCATATTTTTAAAATGTTTACCGAGTTGATGCGTTCTGATACCAGGTCGTACGTCGATCTTGCAATTGGGGACAGCGATATTCTTCAGCAGCGAATCGCCAATTATTAAAAAGTCATTTTCCTTTTGTTGCATATCTGTCGCCTTGTATTTCCTTTTGCTGTATGTCACCACCTTCCATTTATATTTATCTTCCGGTTTTTGGCTTACTGAGTTTACCAAGACATCAACGGGAACACTTAAAATGTTGTTTTTAAAGTATGATCGGTCATTCGTATTTTCGCGATCTTCTTGCTTTTCCATTTGATGGCTTTTACACACACAGGACTTCTTTTCTTGTATTAATGTATCGTTTCCTTTCTTGATGGTCAAAAGTTCAGTTTTTAGTGCCTCAATGTCACTTCATAGTAACTTTATAATTTCGTTTTTTGTATCAACTGCACTTACCAGATCGGCCGTTTTGTCACGTAAACAACCATGACATGTCCACGGAAAATCATCGCTGACAAACTTTAGATTTACTTTCGCGCACTTTTCGTGTAACCAGAAGTTGCATTTGATACACAGAATACCCTTCATCACACGCTTTTTACATTCTCTACACGAAGAACTGTTCATTTTTTGCCTTTTTAACGAGAGAGAAGCGTCACTACACTTTCCTCTCGGCGCCATCTTATGTGCATCAGAATTATATAAATACAGACATGATTACGGATACAATAAGGAAAAGAAGAATGCAGTTCTACAGACATATCCACAAGATGAATGAAAACAGAAATTCAAAGCGAATTCTTAAAGTCATCAACTCAGGCAGGGGAAAAACAAAATGGATAAAAGAAGTTGACGAGAACCTCAGACAAGCACACATAACAGTAAGTGATGCAGAAAATAGAACTGAATTCAGGAACACTATCAAAAAACATAAATTTGACACCACAACACAGAAGAGACCAGGATGCAAATGGACAGTGGAGTGAAAGAAACAACACAGTGAACACATGAAGTAAATTTGGGCTCACAAAAAACATAAACAATCATCATAAAGGAATTCAAGTTCAAACACATTCTTTAAATGTGAATAATCAATAATAATAATAATAATAATAATAATAATAATAATAATAATAATAATAATTGGAGGAATGTGTAAATACTTAATTTATGGAAAGGAAATTCCATGTTTTTTTGTTGGAGAATTACAATGAAATTTTGTTGTGACTTTGCAACAACTCAAGTGTACTGCTGTACTGCTAAACAAACCAAGATGTCTTAGTGACCTAACAATGGATCCACATTTGAGCACACAAGGTTCACATTACATCTCACCATTTCTGGTTTATATTTTTGCCAAAAAAGTATTGTGTGAACTAAAACTACAAAAATCATTGTATTATTTTACTCATAATTTATTTCAGCAGTTCGCCCTTCTTCAGAAGCCAAGACATACTTAGATCACACAAGAATAAACTGCAAATACAAGGAGGGGTATTTGAGAGTAACACGGGGAGTTTCATAGAGTTTATCAGAGTTAAACTCTATAATATGCTGTTGAGTATGGTCAGTCAGAAAGAACATCATATACATCAGTGTCATTCCATGTCAACATCTACTGGGGTATGCTACATTTGCTGTTCTTGTGTGTTAAACAAAACTGCCCAGTAACGCATTCTGTGCACCAAAAAGATAAGTATGAAAACTTTGCTGCTAGAAGTCCTTGTTAGATGTAATTGTGCAATCAGGTTACAAAGCACAAGACTATTACTATCAGTCTCGAAGAAATCACTTCACAAAAATCCTGTAAAATGTTTTCAGTTTAGAAATATCACTAAATACTTTTATCCATTTGTGGAGAATAAACACATACTACAAGTGGAACTCCTAACATGTAGCAACACAGACAGTGTATTGGTCTTCTGTATCACTACAAATATTATAGGTATCTGACAAAACTAATTTTTACAGTCCTCTCCATTGTTTGCAGCATGTGCCACATGGCTGATTCATAGTAGGTATCTGACCAAATTAACTTTCATAGTAATCACCACTACTCACAGTATATACCCTTTGGCTGGTTCTGATGTGCAACAATCCCTACCAATTTGCAAATCTTTCTGTATTCAGCCCACTTGGACATTTTTATTTGCAGTGTATAGTATGACTTTTATACATTTTCCAGGTTCTGTGTTGTCACTTATATCAGTGATCTCTCTCTCTCTCTCTCTCTCCCCCCCCCCCCCCCCTCTCCCTCCTTCCCTCACGCACGCACGCTCACACACACACACACACACACACACACACACACACACACACACACACACACACACACACACTGTGCCAGTACATCAGCTTGGGACAGGGGAGTCATATCATGTGCATCAGGTGACGAGAGGTAGGATGTGATGAGTGAGAGGGTGGGTCAGAGGGTGGCTGCCTGCTGGGAGGCAGAGCCAGGGCAGGGACGCTTCACTGGTGAGTGTGCTCTGGTCACAGTCTGGGAGTTGTACGCAGCACTCGTTGATGTAGAGCAATGGGTTAGGAGGGGCAGATAGAGTAGTGGAAGGGCGAGGGGGAGGGGAGGGGAAGGCGGTGGACGGGGAGAGAAGGTCGGAGAGAGTTACGGGTGGAGCTGGATGTGGGATAGGGGCAAGCGGAGACTGACACCGACGAGGACAGTGGGACGGTAGGGAGTATGCTTCTCCTGTCACTTCTGCCCCGCATATACACAGGGTTGTCGGGGCTGTGGTCTGATTTGGTCTCACTAATTTCAGTGTGGCCACATTGCTCTTTTCCCCTCCTCCCCTTTTAAGTTCTCGAGAATAGACGTACAGGATTTGTCATTATTTATATTTTTCCACAGATTGCCGAGGTGACACTGTCATAGACTCAGATCGCACTACCGTATTCGAATTCTGCGAGTCACCTCTCGGGTACTTTTCGTAGTGTGTCGAGTCCTGCTGTCGCACTGACAGGTATTGCTGCACTGTTGCAGTGAGGGATAGCTTCAAGGAGGTGAACAGCCTGCACCTGCCCCAGGAGAGGTACAGCCCCGTGCGGAGGGCCAGTGAGGGCTGCCCCTCCCCCTACCGCAGCCCCCAGCACCAGCACCAGCTGCAGGCACAGCAGGACGTCTTCGGCCGGGAGGGCAATGTCAAGGCCCTGCAGCAGGAGTACCAGCAGCTGCAGGTCGGTACCTCGCGGGCATCGCCAGCCTACTGTTCCAGGGACACCTGCTTGTTACCCTGCTTGTAAAAGTACAGTTGAACGTCTTCAGGGTTCGTGGGGTAAGACGGCTGCCAGCTGTTGTGTGACAAGTGATGTCGCTCAGTTTTACACCCGAGAGTTCTATTTCTGAGTGAGGGGGGTGGGGGCACAGTACATTTGTGTACAGTTGGAGGGAGGGGGTTGCGAAGTGTGCATACACTTGCCAAATTCTATACAGGTGTTGCAAATTTGATGTTTATTCGTCTTGTGACGTATATTTGATTTGCTTACAGGACATATATCAGAATTTTCATTACCATTGGAATAATATTTACACTAATGAATAATAAAAGAATTCCAAAATAATATTTCTGTCAACGGCTGTATATCCTTTGTATGATGTGTAAAAAGTTATATGCAGGACGAAATACTAGTTTGTCTCGAGTGAATTAGTCCACTGAATAATAGCATTTCAGTATCAATGCTTTTTTTTAGACCTAACTCCATCTATATCAACTAGTTCCTTTTTAATAAGTAATAAATTTTCATGCCCGTGTACTGAGGAGTCTGGGTGTACGGTTTGAGGTGGTGGATGGGAAGCATGAAGTCTTCTTTGTTTCTTGTCAGGTGTGAACAAAATGATTTCCCTCAAATAATTTGTGTTGGCACTTAAAAATGTAATTATTATATAGGGGTAGGAGAGGTAATATTTGTAGGATTGTAAATAATGGGCAACATTGTTCTTCGTCGTGCACAGTGCACTTAATCCAAATGATTCTTGTCTGTATCTTTAAGTAAGCACTATGTTAGTCAAAATTCCCCAAAAAACAATACCATACCTAATAATAGCTTGTATGTTACTTGTATATATTGCTTTTTGTCTGTGCATGTCAGTTTCAGTTGATAATCTTTGGATTACAACTGCAAAGCTGCTCACTTGTTGTTAGTTACATATTCTGATAATTATCCGAATTGTATGATTTGTAACTGAATCAATTTTTTGGTTTTGTGCATAATCCAAATCTTCTCACATTTTGACAGGTTGTGAAGTGCAACATGTGAGTGTTAGATATGTTTAGATTCAACCCATTTAGCTGAAATCGAGTTTCTAAGGCACTGATGATCCTGTTCACTAATTCAGGAATTTGTTCTGTATCATGATTCTCAATTAACAAGCAAATATCCTCTACAAAAGGAACTGATGGGAGAGCCGATATTTAATGATAAACAATTCACGTAGATCAGGATTAGAACTGCACTTGTTATGGAGACTTCTAGGGCACACTGAGACATTTGTTTGCTGTCAGAATAATAATATCCACCATTTTAAGTAATGCTAAATCTTTGCTTTGTATTGCATAAGTAGGTATGAATCCGTATTAGGGCACTGTCTCCAATGCCATACTTGTTAAGTGGATTACAGAATCAAAAGCGTTTGTGAGGTCACAGAAGATTTCTACAAATTTGTTGGCTCTTGTCTAATGATATGCTTATTTTCTCAGCAAAAGTGTTTACTGCATCAGTTGTGTATTTTCCCACTTGAAAACAAAAGTGGTTGTTCAGCAGAATTGAATATTTTACAATGAAGTTGCAGATTTGGCTAACAGCAACTGTGTCAAAAAATTTCAGGTATATCTATGCCACAGTGTCTAGCTGTGAGTTCACATGAAAGTTCAGTAATGCATAGATAAAGCACTGTGATGCGATAAGTAAAAATCATAGGCAGTGATTTATTTCACCAAATATTAATGTAGATGAATGATGGACTTCCACAGATATAAGCTTCTCTGCACCAGCATTCACTAGGTGAGCCACAGTTCATTTTAATGCAAATTATAAAAGTTCCAGAATGCAAATGCGACACATAACTGAGTCACAGCAGTCAGAGTGATGTCATGAGGCTGTATGCGATCTATGTCGCTCTAATGTAATCTGAATAACGGACATTATTTGAATACTTATCGGGTCATACATAATCTTATGTCGAGTTTCTGTGACATATCGGATGGGCATTTGAAAAACAAATGTATTAGGTTCTTCTCAAACATACTTATCAGTGATGGCAATCATCAAAAATTCTACTTTTGGTGAGTTACGAACACCCTATCTTTCTGATAGTTTCTTCTAACCCAAATGTAAATATACACAGATATTAAATATTAACCTAAGTTATTGTGCAACATGTACATACATAACAAAACAAAATTTCACCACTGTCAGTGCTACCTCATGCTGGGCCAAATACTTTTCATTTCACTTTCATAGCAGTGGCATTATTTAATGGAATGTGAAAGTGAAAGTTGAGAACAAATTGAGTTTCTAGGAGTGACGGTCACTCGGTTTGTGCAGCGACACAGTGGCACTGCGGGCGACGCCCACGAGCTGCAGTTGCGCCACTCGCTCCACATGCAGCAGATGTTGGGCGGCTCCCCCCTGCGGTCAGCGACGCCGTCTCCACCGACCACGCAAAGCCCCGCCTCTATACCCGGTAAGCCTCCACGCCTTTGTCCACCTTAACTGAGCTTTTCTGAGTTAGTATTCCACTGAAGAAATTTGTTTGTGTGTTCCTTGTACTGTCTTCTCTTCTTTCTCAATTTTTCAGGCACTAGGCTGGTTTCCTATCCTCACCTTCCCTTAACTTTGCCATTAATCTATTTTCAACCCGTCTCCATCTCATTGTCCCGTGTCCCCCCCCCCCCCCCCCCCCCTCTCCTTCTTCTTCCTGTCAACCTCTCCTCTTCCCTCCTCAACATCTTTAAATGTGCAAACTGCAGTTTTTATCTAATTCATGTACTTCACTTTGTTAATGGCAAGGAACAGTTCAGTTTCATCTATCTTTCAATTGCCGACCCAATCTATTGGGACTAGAGCAGTAACTGTTGATTGGAAGTAGAATATGATATCTGCAGTTGCCCTTGTCATTAGTAAAGGTATCAGCTCTCCCACAACCTTACAAGCACGGAGCAGTGTAATACCAAAAGAAAATTTCATTACATCACACACTTGGCCCTTTCCTGCAATTTTTTTTCAGAGATTTACTTTAGGATTACGGAAAGATGATCACATTTCAAAAGATAAAAACTTTAGTAGGCCGTCGAAGTGTTAGTTCACATTTTTCAGTTTTTACACACATTCTCTGAACCTGATCTACAATAGTAGATCATAAAAATATTCTTATACCAAATGTTGGTTAGGTTAGGTTAGGTCGGTTAGGTTAGGTTAGGTCGGTTAGGTTAGGTTAGGTTAGGTTAGGTTAGTGCCATTTAAGTGATGGCTGACATTTTAAAAGAGCTTCAGCTCCTGTTGACTTACTGCTGTGTGTAATTTCAGTTTATCATTTCTTTATTTAGATATGCATCTGTATCCCTTCTGTTCCCCCTTCCCCATTCCATTCATGAAGGGCGCACAGGAGAAATGTTGGTAAATCTCTGTATTAGCTCTGACATCTCGGATTCACTTGTGGATATCATTTTATGGGTGACCACTTTACAAGATATACGCGGGAGAAAGTAATGTATTGCCTGACTCTTTTTCAGAATATACTATGTAGAAATTTCAATCACCAACTGAGAAATACTGTGACAAAATGTGCTATTCTTCCTTTTCATCCGAGCCTCTCTGGCTCTTTTACTAATCCGACCTCACAATTGTTCCAGACTAATATGCAGCACACAGTAAGTGGTCTTAGTGTTTTGTAAGCCACTTATTTTGTAGATGTATTACTTTTCCTTAAGCTTTGCCCTGTGAATCTGTGTGGCATCTGCTGTTCATACAATTTGTTTCATGTGGTCATTTCACATCATGTCACTTTAGGTGCTTACTCCTAGGTATTTTATGGTAGATGCTGTTTCCAGTGATTTGTTACCAACAGTGTAGTCCTGCAGTAGTGGCTTTCTGTGCACTGTGTTTCATGTACTTGTGTTTGGCTAAACTGGCAGTCCCTGTCCAGGTTTTCCTGCCCTTTACTACCATCTTCTGACGGTGTTACCATCCTACAGACAACTGCATCAGCTGTGAATGGCCCCAAGGAACTTCTGATATTATTCGATAGATAACTTGTATATATTGTAAACAGTAACTGTTCTACTGTATGTACCTGTGGTATTCCTGAAATGACATTTATATCTGTCAGTTTTACTCCATTAGGAGTAATGTCTTGTGTTCACTCTGCAAAGAAGCCCCAAATCCAGTCACAAATCCTGTCCGGTACTCTATAATCTCATGGTTTGTTCTCTAAACGACAATGTGGAACTATACCGGATGCCTTCCAAAAATTGAGTAATGTTGCATCCACTTGGGTGCTGATGCCTACAATGCTATGGATCTCTGGGATGGGAAGAATGAGATGAGTTTCATGAGACATCTGTTTTTGGAGTTTGTATTGATTTTGTCAGTGATAGGGGCATATAATTATGTACATGTGTCCTAACATCCACCTCAAAAACTGGAATGACCTGCTCCCCTCCCCCCCACTTTTTTTAAAGGAAAAAAAAACTCTACATCCTGCAGCAGCTTACAATAAGCTACTGCTAAAAGAGGCTGGTTCAGATGCCTTTTTACTATGAAGTGATTGTGGTTGTTTCCTGTTCTGTAATCACTTGCTTCAATATGTCCCAGAGGAACTGTATTACAAAATTATGGGGTGGAACAGATCAAGAGATCAAATTCAGTATTTTGGCCTTCTGTCTGTCATTTTCCATTTCAGTGTCCTTACGATCACTTAGGAGCCAAATAGGCGATTTAAATGCACATACTGATATGCTGTAAGACCACAACTTCTAAGGGCTTTTAGTGGGATTGGTTGGAAAAATACAGACATTAGACCATTCTTGCATAGACCACCAAAAAATCCACAAGTCGAAACAACAACAACAACAACTACTACTACTACTATCAACACAATCATACACAACAAAATGAATGAAAATACAACTATGGAAGAGTTACAACTATTGGTTTATATAGGAGCACTCACTACACTAAATATACACACTAGGCAGAGATCAGAACAAACCAACACACAGAAGAAACCCACAAAACCAGCTTGGCAACACAGGCTACAGATCAGAATAAAACAACTGAGAAAAGACATCGGACAGCTAACACAATTTATAAGAAATGATCTCAGACAAAAAACAAAAAAGGTTAGGTAAAATCTCACAACAAGGAGCGATAGAGCAATTAGATGAAAAGAAGCATTTACCAAATGACTTAGAAGATACAAACCTGGTACAACACAACAGACACAAACAGTGGATACAAGCAGAAACAGACACATACAAGATGATACCACAAATGCCAAAGTGATAATTTTGCAACATGAAGTCACCCGAGCAATTGATTCTACGCACAATTGGAAAGCCCCTGGAAAAGATAAAATAGCAAATTTCTGGCTAAAGTAGTTCACCTCAACACATTCACATCTAACTAAATTATTTAACATGAGTATAATAGAGGGAAACATTCCACGTGGGAAAAATCCAAACTCTTTGACTTTACAAATGTCTGCTTGTGTCTGTGTATGTGCGGATTGATATGTGCGTGTGCGTGCGTGAGTGTATACCTGTCCTTTTTTTCCCCTTAAGGTAAGTCTTTCCGCTCCCGGGATTGGAATGACTCCTTACCCAGACAAAACTGTCCAGACCATCCAGGATGCTCTACTCTGATTACAGCGACTGGGGAAGGTTGTAGCTTTCTGCTGGGTTCCGGGGCATGTCGGCATTTCTGGGAATGAAAGGGCAGATCTCGCAGCCAAGGAGAAGTGTCTCGCCCCACAAGTATCTCAGTGTGCTATCCCCTTGCACGCACTCACCTCACTGTTGAGCTCACGGGTTATGCGTTGGTGGGAAGATGAGTGGCTGGAAGTGACTGACAATAAGCTCCGTATAGTCAAGCCCACAACGCGTGTGTAGTGTACTTCCTTTCAGCCCCATCAACGGGACGAGGTTCTCCTCACTCGGCTTCATATAGGCCACAGCCCTATGACGCATGGCTACCTGCTCCGGCGAGAGGACCCTCCAATGTGTGGTGCTTGCGGCGTCCAGGTCACTGTGCGCCACGTTTTATTGGATTGCGTTTTATTTTCTGACCAGCGGGCTGCAGCTGACCTGCCAGCGGACCTGCCATCTCTTTTAGGCAACATTCGGACGAATGTGGCTAAAGTTTTAAAGTTTTGTGGCATGTCAAATGTTTTTACAAAGATTTTAGGGAGAGGATTTTAATTTGCTCACTGTGTGACAAGCTCGCCCATATTTTATGTAAGTGGCCAGCCGATAACACTTTCCTGTGACATTGTTGTTCCTATGTTTCCCCTTTCCTTAGGTTTTACTTTCTTATGTAGCATTTTCCTTCTTTTCCTGCTTTCTTTGAGTGTGTGCTTTAGTTTTCTTAGGTCTGTCCACGTTCGTTCCTTTTAATTTGTGTCAGGGCGCTGATGACCTCGATGTTGAGCACCCATGAAGCCCCAACACACCACCACCACACCATCTCCCTTAAAACCCACATCCTTTCGTCTTTCCCTCTCCTTTCCTCTTTCCTGAAGAAGCAACCGTTGGTTGCGAAAGCTTGAATTTTGTGTGTATGTTTGTGTTTGTTTGTGTGTCTATCGACCTGCCTTCGCTTTTGTTTGGTAAGTCACATAAGCTCAAAATTTTGTGTGTGTGTGTGTGTGTGTGTGTGTGTGTGTGTGTGTGTGTGTGTGTGTGTGTGTGTGTTATTTTATTGTGCCTGTCTACCAGCACTTTCCCGCTTGGTAAGTCTTGGAATCTTTGTTTTTAATATAAATTATTTAACAGTTACATTGCAGACCCATACACATTCCCTGATACACTTACACATGGAATAACTTATCTGAAACCTAAAGATCAAGCAGACACAGCAAACCCAGCAAAATATCTCCCCATAACATGCCTACCAACAATATACAAAATATTAACTTCAGTCATTACACAGAAATGAATGACACATACAACACAGAACAAAATTATAAATGAAGAACAAAAAGTCTGTTGCAAAGGAGCACGAGGATGTAAAGAGCAACTAATAATAGATGCAAAGGTAACATATCAAGCTAAAACTAAACAAAGGTTGCTACACTATGCATACATTGATTACCAAAAAGCTTTTGCTAGTGTGCCCACAAATTATACTGGAACAGAACCATTATAACAGATAAAACAACACCACATAACAAACCTGACATCATACTCACCAATAAAAAGAAGAAATTAACACAACTAATCAAAATATCCATACCCAATACAACAAATATACAGAAGAAAACAGGAGAAAAAATTGAAAAATACATCCAACTGGCTGAGGAAGTCAAGGACATGTGGCATCAGGATAAAGTTGACATTATACCAATTATACTATCAACTACAGGAGTCATACCACACAATATCCACCAGTACATCAACGCAATGCAGCTACATCCAAACTTATATATACAACTGCAGAAATCTGTAATTATTGATACATGTTCAATTACCCGAAAGTTCCTAAATGCAATGTAACATATACCATACAGTTAAAAGGAAGTCATGTTTGATCAAGGTCCGCGTCACTTTCCATTTTTAACCAGACATAACGTCTGATACAGGAAAGAGAAATAATAATAATAATAATAATAATAATAATAATAATAATAATAGCCAGTGTACCCTGTTCCACAAATATATACAAAATATACAGGGCAATTTTGAAAAATATTTAAGTGTAAGTAATTTTTATACCTGCATTTTATATTGACAGATATCTGAATGTCAAATAGATAATATCCTGTTTGTTAATACAGATGCAAAATGTAATGTTATTCTATGAAAAATTTCATTGGATGATGTTGCTTATGACTGCAGTGTATTGTGTTGTTCAGTGCAGAATGAACATGTGTCCTTGATCAGTTTTATTAGAATGGGCACTGATCACCCACAAAAGTGTGACTCCATTGTGACTCAGTGCTACCCATGTCTGGGCCAAACCAAATCATTTTCTCCACTTTGGTTTTGACTTCTCACTGTGGAACAGGTAGCTCCTGTCAAAACAGAGGCACTGTCGGCATTTGTTGCATTCGATACAGTCAATATTGACAGAGTCGACAGTACTCATGTCCTCCCGCATGTAGCTGCAACCAGACTATTTCATATGTACTGCAGGTTCCCCCATACACCAGCAATGCTGCGGTGGCGCAGAGTACCCACAGTCACCGACCTCCAGTGTGAGCTGCCTGGCAGCGGGGCTGAGCGGGCTGTCCACGGGCGGGGTGCCACTCGCACTCGACCTGCGGGTGACGCCGTCGCCCCCGTCGATGTCGCAGGCGCCGCCGCTGGGCACGATCCGTGAGGAGCTCAACCGGCAGAGCCGACAGCAGCACCGGCAGATGCACCCGCAGATTAGCCTCACAGACGAGATGGGTGACGAGGTCACCCTTGTCGCGCCTCCGCACTACTACTGCCCGCCCTCGCTGCCTCCGCCATTTGCGGTAAGTCTGCACGGGATGTGTGCCGTATTCGAGTTGGTCGTCAGCATACTTTAGGTGTAGAAATTGTGTCAGATGTTCCGAAGTAGCTGCAGTTTAATATTATTATCGATTTGACATATCTTGTGCTGTAGAATTTCCAGTGACTGAAACTTACTGTATTTGGAGATGTTCTCAGGTGAGCTACTTGGACTCTTGCCAAAGTGGTGAGCCATCATACAGCTCATTACAAGTGTGGCAAGCTGTGGAGGGAGGAGGATGGGAGGAGAAACAGGTGTGAACGGGCGTAGAAGGTGCCTATATCGCATTTTGAGACGTGGTCCACACTGCAGCAAGTTGCTGATGTGATTTGTGACAGATTTTTTATAGTTTTAAAGAGTACTGTACTGGGAGATGTGACTGTGAAACAGTGGTCATGGGACAGCTGTGTATAAATCATGATAGCCCTAACTTCTGACATACTTTTAAAATGAATGACACTGTTTCACAGAAAGTTTCTGGTGATACAACTCTCGCATTTGGTGACCATTGTAGTTTCATATTTGCACAAATGAATCTGAGGACAGTTCTATCATTCAAACGAAATATTCTTCGTAGCCGTCGTATGTGTACACACACACAGATGTACGAGTGTATTGCTACATTGTTCTGCCAGAGTACACAGTGCCGGCAGTTGGAATCGTGTGGGGAAGGGGTTGTATTGGATGGAGTGGGAGAAGACGGAAGTTGGAGGGTGGGTCAGGGAAACAGGGCCGACAGCTCTGAGGGAGAGGCAGCAGCTGCTCAGGACTGGAATATGGCACAACTAAGCACGGTCTGGCTGCCAGCAGGTGGAGTCATGCAGAGTGCATGACAGTGTGCGAGGAAGGAATGGGAGCTAGACACAGAGTTGGATGTTAGGGAAGCTGCATAGAAGAGGGTGTGAATGCACGATGAGGAAGTTATACGCTGATTAAAATAGCTTAGTGATAGACAGATTACTGTGGCTGGGGACAATGTCACTGGCATGCAGCTGGCTTTGCTATTAGAGGCTGTACCTCCAAAATGAACAACAAGGGGAGCACACGGCACTCGAGAGTGAACTAAAATTGTTAGGCAATCGGCTTCTAGCACATGCACACCAAAATTTCAACCACAGAGTTATTTTGGTTTTACTGTTATTGTGAGTACATATTGATGTTTTGGGTGGGTATAGTGGACAAGTCATCCCCCTAGCAAGAGGTCAGGAACAGATGTGGCATCAGGCTGGACAAGAAAATTCATAGAAATTTGGCTGAATGTCATAAATGTTGTCAGCATCTTATACAGGTATGACAATAACCCACCACAGCAGCTATTTGAGGCATTATTACCTTTACTACTTACATTACCTAAATACAGAAGACAGTAATTATAAGGGGCAATCATAGAGTTTGTGTTCAAAAGCCATACAATCCAGAATCAGTATGCCAGTCAGGCACAATCACTGTGAGGGTTGAGGCAAATGTCTCACCGATGGACCAGGATTATGATGCCCATTTAGGAAAACACTGTGTCTGTTATGTGAAGAAAACCGTAACTGCCTGTCGTACATTCTCGTCTGACAGGAATTGTCATCCCTTCAAGACATTTTTTTTATGGGGCCAAAGGTGTGATGATCACAGGGAGAGAGATCATGACTGTAGGGTGAGTGTTAAAGTTCTATCACTTGAGTTGGCATAATTTCTGATCTTTCCCAGATCGACTGATGTCCTTTATTGAATCTGGATTAGCACAGAACTTGACACATCATTCCACAACTGTAATTTCTGACAGATGTGCTACCTCATACCCTTTCTTCATTCCCTGACGGATGTGTACCAGTGTTCATCCTTCAACAGCTGTTGAAAGAATAACAGCACTTCAGTCCTGTTTGGATGTTGAAATTTGGTAAAAACATTGTCATACTTCACATTTGTGCACTTACTGAACACACATCAGAAAGTTACAAATGCGGCACTAATCACTTGCCTGCACATCGGTGCTTGGAGCTGCAGTATGCTGAATATACACTGCAACAACATCCCCAAACAGTGATTTTTTGATCACCACTTACATTTGCTAATGCTATTTTACTACTTTTTCTTTCACCAAAGCCCATATATAAAGTGGGTTCCATACATATACAGTGAAAATTGTAGAGATGAAGTATGTGAGATGAGGAACTAATGGTCAGAAATAAATAAGGCACACATTCGTAAAAGTTCACTGATATGATGGGCAATTGTTTGTTACTAGATGTAATCCAAGTGCCCACCGTATTGGTGCAACTTCAGAAAATGGTATACACTTGTCTCAGATTACTGGCAACAGTTCTGTATCGGCATGTCGGCTGGTATTGTACGAGATTGACTAGTGTGACCTTATTTGCTCCAGGACCTTCTGTAAGAGAGATGTCACAGTTTTTGGACACTGCATTCCTCATTGTTGTCTGTGAGATGCTGTAGTTTCACTTTCTCTGTGCACTCCCTAACTCTGATATAAGTGTCCACGAGCACGCGAACCACACACACACTTGTGGGATAGGAAGAGGTGGTCATACAGTACAATTGCCAAACCTTATAACTACAGATGTTTACCATATGGGGTTATGTGCGGTTGTTGGTTGCAAAACTGCAGAAAAAGTTGAAGGAAGAGTTGGATGGTACACTCCTAGCTTCCTTTTTCATTGTACAACAGACACATAGGGCATGTGGAAAAAACTTACACACCATCGTAAAACGTGTGTTGAGATCAGTGGCTGCCATTTGAATAGTTTCAATGCTCATATGTTATTGCTATAAAGTGTATAACTTGTTTGTATTGGTGAAAAACTAAATTTTAATCTTTAATCATTAATTTTTCATCTCAAAGTACACGTCTGTATAATTTGACATCAGAACTACTTTGGGGAATGCTACATTAAAGAAATGTGTTACTGTATGAATAAATGTATTATAATATTAACTAGAAAAACGCTTCCTGATGTTCTACAAAAATGTATTGTACTTCTGTGCCGTAGAATCTCTGTCTGAGGTTTCCTACTTAATGTCAGCTTAAAGGTGTTCATATTGTACTCGTTCATGATCCTGACCTCTTTGGTTGTTTGCTCCATTTATGATCTTTGGTAGTTTCCTCTGCAGTAGTGTGTCCTGCTAATATTGATAGCAATTGTAGTTGACCACTGTCTCATTTGGAGAAGTTACACTTGGAATTGTAGATATTGTTGCCTGCATGTTATGCTTCAAATGCTTGTGTTGTTCTTTGAGTCTTTTCTAACATTCGTACTAAATTCTCAACACACAATAGTTTATCTGTTCTATTCATTTTAGTAAGGTTTGCAGTTTTTTTTCAAAATGATATTAATATTACCACCTGCTGCCCGTATTTTCTCCTGGAGGAAGTTCCAAAAGCTGGGAATAGACTTTTTCTACTTTTATTCACCCTGTCACCAGTACAGAAAATTCCACTTCCGTATGTAAATGTGATCAGCCTTGTAATTATACTTCTTTCAAGCAAATTTTCCTTTTGATGCAGTGTAGATAAATAGGTAAAGGCAGACATTTCTGTAAAGCTTGTTGACAATGGACAAGTTTAAGTCAAATTTTGTGCAAGTTTGCTGTGGAACTAAAATGTCTATATGCATGCAGATATGTTTATACATGCTGCACCTAGAAGCCATGTAACCACTGCTGGAAACAGTCACTTTCTTTTGTCTAAGTTTCATAAAGATTTTAGCTGCATTACAATGCAATATATCACCTTGCAAAATAAAAATGTCTCTATGTAAACAGGACCAGTAGAAACCTGATTACAAAACATGAGGTAAACAGATCAAGCACCTGAAGATGGGCTCCCAAGGTTCAGAGTGCATTGAAATTAAAATCACAGTTATTGGCTGAAGGTGGCTTAAACATTGCGTTCTTTGAATTGTAATCTGGAATCAGAACTGTGGCTCACTTCATAGTTTATCTACGATCCCTGTGCAAATGTTGTAGTCTTACAAAAAGTTCAGTTCACTCATTTTTCTCTCCTTGGTTTTTGCATTGTGTTTAATGCGGCTCCCAAATGTTCCACAAAGCTGCCTTGTTTTCTATGGGGGGTGTTCCCATCGAGGGGATTAAAGTTCTTGATAGTGGTAGAAGAATAAGAAGTACTTTTCTTCACCTGATATTGATTCTCCTTTCTGCACTGTACAGTTACAGACACACTTTGGACTATTCTCCATTTTATATGGAATAGTTGATTCATTTGTTATGAAAAAGTCCACAGAGTACTTTGACAGCTGGTGATTTTAACTGTATATTGTGTCCTTAGGATCAGACTCTCAATTTTAATTTCTGTCAGAAACTGCAAAATTTACTTCGTTCCTTGAAACTGCAAGACATTTGGATCTGTAAACATCTCACTCTTGTCAAATTTACCTATTTTACTGTTACTTCTAGCAGTGGACCTACAGATTTTATCTATCTGTTTGGATGCATGTCAGGATTTTGGCTGTCAATGTCATCTCTGCCAAGCTTCACAGACCACTGTGCAGTGACTATTACTTTAAATCCTGCACTGCAGCCACTGAAATTGTTTTGACCAGCATGGGTGCTGCTTATGGTGCACTTGGAGTGATTCGGGAACCGCAGAATCATAGTCTCCATTCAGCTGTGTGATACACCTCCAATTTGGAATGGTGGATTCAATGGCAAAGACAAGGTTTTGACAAATGTCAATTCAATTCTGTGCCAATAGAGTGTGGGAATATTGGAGGATGCAAGAATTTTACTACCCTTTCTTATATGACCTTTAAAATAGCACTCATCAGGCTCCCCTATGGTTTGCAGATAGCAAATGTGTAAAGGAGCAATTGTCACAGTTGAGGCAGCATGAAACGGAAGGGTCAAGGGTGCGATCCAAACCATGCGCTTTGGTCATGGATGAACTGATTTAACATCATACGTGCTGTAGACATGCATGTATTATGTTTCTCAAGTTGGTGGAGAGCAATTTTGTGACAGCACAAAAGGCCCCATATTGCATGCCCTCCATGAATTCTATGTTGCGCTGCCTGTAGTACCCATTCCTGTCGATATGACATTGGATTCCTTTGTTCTTGCTCTGGGTTGTAGACTTGCTCTCACTCATAATGCCGCATTTTAGATGTTTTTCAGTGTTATGATGTTAGCGACCTTGTTGTCGGATTCCCTTCTTGCAAATTGCTGAAGGCCAAAAGACTCTTATGTACTTTTTGGTCTTTGTCGGGTACCACTTTTACATTGCCTTTGAATGAAGTTTTGAAAGGGATGTTGGTGCCTGAGTCTTTTAAGGTTGACAAAATTTTGTTAGTTCTTAAAAGTTCTGATTAGGCAGCAATTGATAAATTTCACCCAATTACCATATTAAAGTTTGATTGTAAGACTGTGGCAAGGGCAGTGAATAGCTGGCTGTCTGCTTTGCTGGAGAAAGTTGTTCCTGACCATCATAATTGTGTTCCTGGTTATTCTATTCTGACCCTGGTAGCTGAATGTCTTGATGTTGTATTGGTGAATGCTGTTACTTCTGTTCCAGGTGCTCTGGCTTTTATGGATTTTGACAAGGTGTTCAATCCTGTCAGCCATGACTTCCTGTTACAGGTTCACTATTGACATGCAAAGGCTCTTTTCTAATTTGTTTATGAGTATCCGAGCTTTCATGGTTGTCAGTGGCCAAGTGATACAACCCCGATTAACATCCATAGAAGTTTTCCTCAGGAAGTTCACTCTGTTTCATCATTTGTTGTATCACTTGACACCCTTATTTGAAGGATCACTGCTCATTTACGAGGGGGACTCTTTTAGGCAAGACGATCTTGGTGGGTACGTACACAGATCATATGATGATGTTACAACGTTCTCCTGCTGAGATTCCATTCCTCATGGCTAGTGTGAATGCCTTTTGTCTTGTAGCTGGTATCCACATCAATAAAGTCAAATGTTGGTCAATGCAAATCATTTCATTGGCATCGGTGGTAAATCAGCATAAGCTTTTGGGAGTCATAATTTATCAGTCACCAATTAAAATGGCTACACTTAATTGGGAGTCAGTTATGGGGAAGATACAAGGGGCAATCTTGAAGCATAAGTGGTGTTTCCTTAACCTGTAACACAGCACAAGGCCTGACAGGGTGAAGCAGGTGCAGTAGAGTGCGCAGTTGGTGGCCATGCAAGAGTTCAGCAGGGCTGTGATCACCCAGAGGCGTGAAGCAATAAGAACTCAGAAATTGCAGCAGAGTGTCATCTGTGGAAAAATCACTAAGGAATTTTTTCATCTGGCTTTTGAAAGTGCGGACGTTTTTGCTTAACAGCTGATGCAGAGGATGAGCTACCGCCTCCGCGGATGGAATGAATTTGTGATAATA
Source organism: Schistocerca gregaria (assembly GCF_023897955.1). NCBI lineage: Eukaryota > Metazoa > Arthropoda > Insecta > Orthoptera > Acrididae > Schistocerca > Schistocerca gregaria. The sequence goes on from NC_064927.1 coordinate 76,905,225, forward strand.
AGCAATCTTGCCTAGAAACGCCTGAAGTTCTTTGACCGTAGACAGCCGGAGTAGAGCGTTAATGGCCGCAACGTGCTGACGTAGAGGACGTATACCCTCACGGGACAAGTGGAAACCAAGATACACAATGGAGGGTTGGAAGAACTGTGACTTCTCCAGATTGCACCTCAACCCAGCCAAATGCAAAACCCGAAACAGTGAACGCAAATTGCGAAGGTGCCCCTCAGTGGAGGCCCCCGTGACAACAATGTCATCCAGATAGTTTATGCAGCCGGGAATGGAAGCTGTGAGCTGTTCCAAAAACCGCTGAAAAATGGCCGGCGTGCTAGCGATGCCAAATGGTAACCGCTGGTACTGATACAACCCACAAGGAGTGTTGATGACGAGAAATTCATTGGAAGAAGCATCCAACGGCAACTGATGGTACGCCTCCGATAAGTCAAGTTTGGAAAAGAACTGGCCCCCAGCGAGCTTGGTAAACAACTCCTCAGGACGGGGAAGAAGATAAGTGTCAACGAGGCTCTGAGGGTTGATAGTGGCTTTAAAATCACCACACAATCGCAGACTCCCATTTGGTTTAGAAACCACCACGATTGGTGATGCCCATTCGCCGGAGGTAACAGGAAGGAGAATCCCTGAAGCTGTTAACCGGTCTATCTCAGCCTTGACAGGTGCACGCAACGCCACCGGAATAGGGCGTGCCTGGATAAACTTAGGGCGAGCTGTAGGTTTAAGGGTATATGGGTTTCAAAATCCTTGGCACAACCCGGACCAGCAGAGAACATGGACGAAAATTCAGAACATAATCCATCCAGCTGTTGATACGGAATATCCTCAGATATGAGGTGCACATCATCATCAATGGAGAATCCGAACAACTGGAAAGCATCATAACCGAACAGGTTTTCAGTGCCCACATGATCCACCACATAAAACGTGAGGGGCCTAACAACAGACTTGTAGGCAGTGGAAGCATCAAACTGGGCAATGATAGGAATTTTCTGTTTATTATAAGTTCTCAGATTTCGCGTAACTGGGGACAAAGGAGGGGAGCCGAACTCCAAATACTTGCGAGAATTAATGAGAGTTACTGCAGAGCCAGTGTCCACTTGCATGCGGATGTTTTTATCCAGAACACGAACAGTAACAAATAACTTATTTGTTTGAGAAAGCACACAGTGAACATCCATGTCCGATGCCTCGTCCTCGTCGACGAGAACTTTAGGGGACTGACACACAGAAGCAATGTGGCCTTTTTTCCTACATGAATTACACATGGCCCAACGTTTTGGGGGCAAGAAGGGAGTGCAGAACGAACCTGCTTCTGTGGTTGCTGTCTTCGCTGTGAGCGTTGCTGCCCAACGCGACATTGTTTACGCGAGTGAACCGCCGCCACATCTTCGTTCTCCTGTGAAACAGGCAAATTGTCCCCATTGAAAGTTGACTCTACAGCGCCTACATCACACCATGCGTCTATTTGCGCGCCAGCAGTGTGAGACACTTCAAAGGATTGAGCGATGGTTAGAACTTCCGACAACGATGGGTTTGGCAGTTGTAGGGAATGTTGCCGAACTTCTTTATCAGGAGCAAGCCATAGAATATCATCCCTAACCATTGAATCAGCATAAGACTCGTGATGAGTGTCTGTGACCAACTGACATTTCCTACTCAGACCATGTAGTTCCGCCGCCCAAGCCCGGTAAGATTGATGGGGCTGTTTACGACACCGGTAGAACGCCACGTGGGCGGCAACGACATGGGTGTTTTTTCGGTAATAGTTAGACAATAAGTCGCACATTTCTTGGAAGTACAGAGAGGCAGGTTCCCACAGAGGGGCTAACTGAGATAGCAGCTGATAGATCCGTGGGGAAATCCAAGATAGAAATAACGACTTACACATAGGAGCGTCGACAATGCCGAAAGCCAAGAAGTGTTGCCACATACGCTTCTCATAATCCTCCCAGTCTTCAGTGGCCTTCTTGTGAGGAGGGAATGGAGGCGGAGAAGAGGAAGACAGACGATGAGTAAGCGACGTTGACAATGCCTGAATGGCAGCCGTCAGCTGTGTTTGTTGTTCAATGAGTGCTTGCATAAGCTGTTCCATGTCTGCCCCATCACGAACACACAAATTCACAACGCATTGAAAATATCCGACCTCGTCGCCAAAAATTGTTATAACCTTTAATCACCAATATTGCGTGGATATTCAAACACTCTCGATTAGGAACAATAGCTGGTTACATGATATCAACTCAGTATCTCGTATTCGACTGCCGTGCCGTGACATGCGGCCGGCGCCGTTCGTAGCTAGGTGGCTCTCCCGCACTCAGCCGAGTTGCGGAGCGCCTCTATCGCCGTTTGCGCGTACTGTCGTGGCGGCACTGTTAAATGTGGTGGCACTGTCACAACAATAATGTCACATTTAAGGGTCAGTCATTCTGGGCCGCAGAGATTGAGAAATGCTTGACAAGTGTGGTCACATGTGGTTGCTACTCTCACTGTGTTCTGTAAATTTAACACCATAGTGCATCATGAGTTCTTGCCAAAAGATTGAACAGTCAATAAAATATACTACTTAAAAGTTGAATGCCAGTTGTGTAAAGCAAACTGAAAAGACCACCCAGAGTTTTCATGAAACAATTAATGGCATTTGCACTATGATAGCACACTTGCTCAACTTTCTTCTTGTTCTTGAATTTGTGGTCCAAAACAATACTATAATGATGCAAAAATAAAAACTTGCATTATTGTTTCAAGGAAACTTATATATAAAGTATAGAACACAAAGGTCAAAGAATGGAGCAAACACACATACAGTGGGCATATGTAGTGGATAAATGCCATGGTACAATGGTAGGGTTCAAATGGCTCTGAGCACTATGGGACTCAACTGCTGTGGTCATCAGTCCCCTAGAACTTAGAACCATTTAACCCTAACTAACCTAAGGACATCACACACATCCATGCCCGAGGCAGGATTCGAACCTGCGACTGTAGCAGTCGCACGGTTCTGGACTGCGCGCCTAGAACCGCGAGACCACTGGGCTGGCCAATGGTAGGGAAGAGGAAATGTGAATACAATTAATTTTGAGGTTCATGGTGTGGTGCACCATTGAACAGTATAAGGTATTTAATGCACCATAGTAATTGTTATTAAATATTAATTAATGCATGGCACATGAACTTTTTTAAGCTTTGTTGCTTTTACGTTATATTGACCCCTCGATGGCTAAGTGGTAAAGCATCAGACTACAGATCTGAAGTTAAGAACCTTCAACATCGCAGCGCATCAGCAATCGTTGGTTAATATATTAAAAAATTAGAAACCCACTTTGATTGTGAAAAAAGCACCTAATGTTAACCTAGGTTTCGGCGCAGAAGGTGTAGTTATCTACGTTGAAACCTAGGTTAACACTAGGTGCTTTTTTTCGCAATCGAGGCAGGTTTCTAGTTTTTTAATAGCTCTGGAGGTCTCAGGTTCAATCTCTGGTCAACATTGGAGTAATTAGCTGGGTAATTCAGTTTGAGTGTCGGACGGAGCCTTCTGCCTACTCCTTCTGATAGGACCGTGCCTAGTAAACTGATGGAGTGCTCGTATCAACCTTCAGGTCAATGACAGCTTTACTTTATACCTGCGTGATTTGTAGTAATCTGTAATTATTTTACAGATACCCGGCCCATGTGATCCCGGCCGCCCGTCCATAGTCCGAGGAATCGGACGCCAGCGCCTTCCGACAGTCACGACTGGCGAGATTCGGCGGGAGCAGTATGCCAGGAATCACCCTTCCCTGCATCACACATTCCCGCCACCTTCGGGGGCAGACCTTGAAGTGACGTCGCCACCTTCTTCACCTCCGTCACCTCAGGATGGTGTCGTTGCTTCTGAGCTGCAAAAGACATCTAGCGGATCATTCGAGGTGGCACTGTCGGATTTTTGTTCACGACTCGATGCAGCAGATATTCTCGGTCTGGTCAAGAGTATTATAGACACGCGTGCACCTCCGTCGAGCTTTGCATACGGAGGCGAGTGGGGCTCGACGGACGGATGTGATGATGATGGCGGTGGTGGTGGACTCGCCCTGGAGTACCCGGGCGGTGTGCAGATTGAGCTGAGGGTGTTTGGTTGTGAGTCTAAGGGTCTGAAAATGCGTAGAATTTCCGGTGACCACTTACAGTACAGCCAGCTGTGCCAGGAACTGGTGTCTTGCATGTCTGTCTGAAGTTTGCGTTTCAGTTCTGTGACGAGTCTCTCGAGGTACGATTCAGATGCTAATACCTCTGCTGTCACTAAAGAGAGATTCCACAAGCACTAGAAAGGTGCTTTCGTGAGTGCCAGATGTACATTTAATGGCAGTTTCATGTAATGAAGCCAGTATTGTCAAAAAGTGATTCTTATTTTTGGTACAGAATTAATGTGTCTTCTCTTTTGAATAGTTATTCTGATATGTAATACATGTGAACTGCAAGTAATTTCTTGACCAGTGTCAAAATTTGCGAGAGCATGTGCACATATTTATTGACGTGCCCTACATGGGAATGTATTTTCTACCACTTTTAATTCTATATCGTAAAAATATTTCATTTAATGTGCCTTTCTACTTGCTTAGTAGCTGGGATGTCAGAGTAGACACTAAAGACATAGATTTATTGTCTGGAGTGCCCGTTCAGCCAAAAAGACGTAATTGAGTGATACTTTGACAGTGATATTCCCTAATGCCCTAAGTGGAAGTATTGTACTGTCAGTCATTGTGATAGAATAAATGATTATTAAAGACTTACATACTTCATAAGCTATGAATGGCAGAAGTTCTGACAGAAGATGAGTGTTATACATGTTCTGTTTAAAGAAACGTTTGCATAAAAAACTACTTACTCTTGTTAAGTCTATGACTTGTCCACTAAGCAATTGCTTTATCTTTGACAATGGCAAATTTACTTGTCCTTAAAAACAACAGTGTCTGTTATTAAAGAATGATGATCCACATCTTTCTGACAAAAATGAGGTTACTCATATCCTAACACACAGCAGTAAAACTGTTCCCAGGAATCAGTACCACTGTCATAGGCAGATGCTGTTGATAATGTAGCATTTTATGCACATTTGAAACAAGGTTCTGTTAGCGAGTGTCATAAAGGAGATCTGTGTATGTATTGCGGTGAGCCTCTGCTTATGGATGTCTTATCTGCAGAAATAACACCAGTTTGCTCACAAGCACTGTCAGAACTCTGTGCAATGTTATTGTGTTGGACATTCTTGAAGTTTCATTGTCTGGGACGTCAATGAATTACTTTTTTCTGTGAAAATGCCACTATATTATTCATGGGAAATGAATAATTTCTACATCACTACGGTCCTGAATTTTACTCTTGTATGAGTTATGGGATGTGATTTAGAGAATGATGGGTAAGGACATTTTTCCTTTTTTGGAAAAGTGAGAAAGCCTTTTTTAGTAGCATCACCTTGTTGTAAGTGTTACTTTCAGTAGTATTTTGTGTGTGTGTGTGTGTGTGTGTGTGTGTGTGTGTGTCATTTCTGTTAAAAGGCATTGTTCACATCAGGAAGGAAAACCACTCCTCAAGGAGTTTATTCAATGACGTTATCCCTGACAGGTGATTTTATGGCATTCCATTAATTTCTTCTGCATGAACCTTCAAAATACTTTTATCTAAATCATATTATAAAGGAGTTTATGGGAAATTATATTTCTTGTTATTAATGAAGTTTTATTGTATTGTACTATAGATATTTCATTTATGTATCTTCTTTTTACCTTGAAAACAACATTATTGTGTTCTATACATTCAGTACACACATTTTGACTTCCATTAACTTGTCATAAGTCCTAACATTCATGTGAGAGTCCATTTTTACCAAATCTGTCTGCTTCGTGTAACCTGCTTGTGAATGTGGAATAACCACTACAATGCCATCACATAGTGCCTGCTGATTAGCATTTGTGCTGTAAGAAAGATAGTTATTATCAGGTGTGTGTGTTTGTGTGTGTGTGTGTGTGTGTGTGTGTGTGTGTGTGTGTGTGTGTGTGTGTGTAAACTGCTCACATTAGTTCATACATACATCTATAAAACATAGAGGGTAATGTTATGGGCAAAGTAGAATTAAACCTGTATGTGCTGAATGAGCTTTTTTGTTTACGATGAATTCATTTTATTATTACAGTTGTTAAAGTGCTTCCGAGTTACAATGAATGTCTCTGATGTTTCAGTTGTGGAAAGCTCATAGCGCAGCTCAAAATTTCACATTCATTCTTCTTGATAACTTCTACATAGGTCTCGTCAGAACTGGAATATTTGATAGTTGACTGAATCCTGATGTGCCCATCTTAATAACAGTTGTCAAACAGTGGAAAATTCAGGATGGAATGATGACAATATTTTGAAAAGGATAGATTGCTATGCATCATATGGCAGAGATGTCGAGTCGCAGATGAGCACAACAAAAAGACTGTTAGACAAATAAGCTTCCAGCCAATTTTTCCTAATTTAGAAGGTGTTTTGGCTGAAAGTTTACTTTCCTAACAATCTTTTTGTTGTGCCTACCTGCAACTCAGCATCTCTGCTATATGGTGAGTAACAATCTATCATTTTCATAATATTTTTAATAATAGCTGTCTGTCACAGCCAACACTACTTAGTTGTAGGTCTGAAACTGGACTTGTATGAGAGCTCATTTGTTGTCATGTTGAGCATTAGACTAGGCAAGACATGCTAAAATTATATTGTACGGAGAATTCGTTTGAGGAAACTGTAGAGTTATGAGGAAACAGTACAACTGACTAGTACTTGCCCTGAGAAGGTGAATTTCAGATGCTGCTGACAGACAAAATCAAACTAGGGGAGAAAAAAGAGGGTTGTGTTTTGGAAGGTTAGGAAAAAGAGGCAGGATGTGAAGGACCCACCTGATGTGAGGATGAAAAGCTCAGAAAACTAGGTATAGATTTGTTTCTTCTTATTGCGTTTCTCGACAGTACTGAAATGTTGCCTGCCGATCCTAAATACTGGCGAGCCTTGCACTACGAAAATCACGTCGTGGCACAAGTAAAACCTACATCTGAACTGTGGCAACAGATGTCCTCCAGTAATCAACTCTGTTATGGTAATTTAGGTAACCTGACATTAGTTTTGTGTTGGAGAGAATCACGAACATAGTGTTATATCATTTTTGTGCTGCTAAATAGTTATTCTTTCTCTTTGTCTTCCTTTGCTTTTACACTGTTTACGTGTTCCCACCAGTATTATTTGCCTTGTGTATTTAAGGGCAATAATATCTACATTTCTGGCAGTACACATGAGTATAACTTATTGCCAACAACAAGTATCTGTAGGATTTCCATTATTGCTGTACTTATTTTTATTTTGGGCATTTTGGATTCATCTGGAGCAGATTTGTTCATTGCAGCTGTAGTTCCCTTGCTGTCAAGTCAGCTAAACTAATGGAAAGCTGGTTTTTGGATATAGTACTCTTGTTAGTTTACGACTTCCCTCAGCTCAATTTAGTTGTTACATTAATTTAAAAGTTGATTCTGGGGTACATAATGTATGCGTAACACATAAGAAAAATCAAAAATTTAATCTTTCTTTATAAGGAAATAAATGGTCCATCAATGTGGGATGACATCAAACTGTAAAATACTTGTCAAATACTATAACTTATGAAATGTAAACTTCACTTGTAAACTTATCTGATACAAACATGTCTGAACAACACACATAAGCATGCAGTACGTTCACCGAGACAACACAAAATAATGATAATTATATATCAAGATCAGCTGTTGTTCTTGTGCTTCACTGCACTAGTGTTGCAACATAGAGCAAAGCTTTTGGATCCACACCGAGGTTAGCACTCACCTGCTATACAGCATGGAAATGTGCATGCTATAAGAAATAGGGTGAAAAAGTTTTGACGTTTTACTGTCAAATAATGTGGAATGTTGACAAATTGTTTAATTGTACATTATGTGTTTTCAGTACAATCATACTGCTGTTGACTGTTTGCAATATAAAAGTATCTTACGCCAACTCAAAAACTTAAAACATGCACATTTGAACTCTTTTCATTAGAAGCTGACCTTAAAAACCATGCCAAACAGCCAATGTTCTTTTTATGGATTGACTGTACTTGTATTAACTCCTTCATCTTGTCTGCTTCCATTTACAAAATCGAGGTGGCGTTCTGGTTTATTTGACCTCCTTAATAATGTTCCCTGTGCAACCTCTGTAATGTCTTAAAAATGAAATATTTTAATGAGGGAGCCAAATTCAGTTATTTGGTATACTCACCTGTAGTTTCAGCTTTTGCTTAATAAGACTAAAATACTACTACTTTTTGTGAATTGGTGGGTTTGAGCAAACCTGAGAATACTTTATTTTAACTGTGGAACAATTTTCACAGTGTGAGAACTTCTTGAGTGCCTTTGTATGCTGCTTTAGGAGATTAAAATATAAATGTGTGTACTGGATGAATTTTGTAACTTACAAAATTAGTCTTCTACATTTGAGTTAATGTGGATATATTTAATGTCAAATATTGTAAGTAGTCCATGTTTTGAGTTGTTATGTTTCTGAAAAATATTTTTGTATGTCTTTATGTCCACTGTTTTAATCAAATCTATACTGTGACTGTGTATATCTTCTTCATTCTTCTGTTCAGTTTTTCATATGTAATATAGTGGTATGAATCATAATACAGAAGTAACAGACAGCGCATTAACACAGTTTTAGAGGTGTATTTCTACAATGCCAGTCAGTTGAGCATATTTTCTACTCTTATCTAATAAGAAGTATAACATCTGTGGTTACAGCAGAATGAGATTTTAAATTTATGTCAATATAGCAGGCAGATGAGTACGTTCTTATTCTTGAAACAGTGCCTTAATAAGAAGTTTGGCAATTATTTACTTTGTGCTTATCATTATCCACAGCAAAAAATAATTTTAATACCACAGAACTCTTGTTTTAGTACACAATAATAACTGTCTTAAAAAAAATCAAGATATTTGTACCTTTGACCACTCTCAGAAATTTTAATCAGTATAACATACTTCTAGCAGTTGTGATTATGAATGACACAGTTTTTAGTATTATGTATCATAGCTGTATGATAGGAAACATAACATTAGCAAATGATGATGTATTTCCAATGTGTTTTAAAAGTATAATACATGGAAAGAATTCTGATTCGCTTCCAGTTCCAGATTTTTGTATTGTCTTATTGGGTCTGACTTTGGTACTTGAGGTTCATGTAACTTTCAGTCATTAATTAAAAGAAATAGTTTTTGAGATATTCATCTAGTGCTGGTAAAATTTGATGATGCATAGAAAGCTCTATTTTATTTTATTTTGATTTTATATTGTAATTACGTATGATGAAGCATGTAACAACTCATGTTGTAATTAGCATGATGTCATTCAAATGTTACTGGATAATTAATCCAAATCAGACAGATATAGTAAATTACATTGATTGATTGTAATAACTTTTTCAGCAGACAGCTTGCGTTAACGAGTATTGATTCACATACAGATAACTTTCAAGATTATTTTGAATTTGCAGGCTACAGGATTTCAATAGCTGTGATGCTATGCAGTGCGTGACTGGCAAAGCTCTGTACTAGTTTGAAGGCTCATAAAGTTGCAGAGCTATATGACTGGAGAATTTGTGTTAAAGCACTGATAACTTATTCAAGATAAGAATGCTGTAGGTCTCCCCGTCTCCCTTCCATTTTGTTTTCAAACATGTTCATCATGTCTTTGGCTTGCAAGACTGAGGTTTTATTACAGTTCCTGAAACATCACTTTGGTGTGCTGAAATGTGTGTCTGTAGCAATCTTGGAAGTATCTTGTTGTTTCTTTTATTGTTACTAGACATGTTAGAGAAAACACTTCCAAAATCCAAACTTTTTTAATTGCTGTGGATAAACATTTATTCCATTGAAGTAAGAGTAAAAGCATTTCTACCTCCTTCCTACATTTTCACACAGAAAACGCCAACATTTAATGTAACAGTACCTGTACATGCACCAGTTAATTTAAGACGTACTGTTGGTTAGCTATTTAGTGGCTGTTCTTATATAAATTAACTGAATTTTATTTTACCTTGTAGTTCATGTTTTATTTTTAAATTTTGACACAATTACTTTGTTTAGTTCTTGTGTTGCAAATTCAATCTTTGATTCATGGTCTGAAGTGACAGTTTGGGCAAATAAATTTTAGTACTTGTAAGTACAGTTTTTGCAAAACGCACAAGTAAAAATGTAATGTTAAAATGTTGGTGAGCATATCATTTTTATTTTATTTTTATTGTGTATTGATAAATAGCTGTAGTTTGTTTCTTCAGCTCTGAATGTGACTGATTGTTAAGTGAATAAATATGTTAAAATACTATTTTAATGGAAATTTTGTCTGTAAGTGACAATAGAATACCCAGAGTGGAATAGTAACTGCAGTTCAAGGGGCCAGCTGCCCCTTGTGTTGCAGGTGATGTTAGCATTAATGCACTTGCTGTACAAACACTATCGTGTGTCAATGTCCTGTGTTTACTTGCCACTTCATCTGTTAAGTGAATGAAGATAGGTTTTTCCTTCAGTTACAATTGTGTTTGCACTACACACTGGTGATATCCCTAAATTGTGATAGCTGACATCTTGTTGAATATGTTCCTAGATAACTAAAATTTTTCCTCCTGTTTTCCTTTTTCTATTTCCTAATTATTTTGTAGCAGTGTACAGGATTATTTTGTATCAATAATGCAAGCAAAACTCTAAAGTCGCAAGATGTTGATTATCATTTTTTAGATATTGGCATTAAACAATGTGGTTTGGTACTTTCACCCTCTAAATAGGATTTCTTAATTCTAATAGCCATTTTAAAATTTGTTATTCAAAACTGTTTTTTTGTTTACAATGTTCTTTTAAAAACATAAAAGGAAATCTTGTACTTTAGTTTTGTGTATATGTATGTATGTATGTATGTATGTAAAGTATGTAAGTGTACAGAATTAATTATTTCTTTTTGTGTGCATTAAAATTGTATATTTAATTTTCTAAAATTTAGATATTTGTTATTACACTCTGTGCCTCATTACCTGAAGATGACAATGCATTCAAAAATAGTTTGAGATTCATATGTTAAATTGGCTATCATTGTTAGTAGCTTAGTTGCAACATTAAGAAGGACCTTTAAAGTGTTTCAGTATTAAATCTATCAGCAACCTGTGGAGGTATCAGTAACTTATCCATCCTCTGCCTCTTAAAAATACTTTTCTTAAATAAAAAATATTGGGTACTGATGAATAACTAACATGACATGTGGGAACCAACACATATATATTTTAGATCCCCACCTCACTCATCATATGACCTAGTACAACAAAACAAAAGAGTACAGCAACTATCATAGACCAGGTTATTGCAGACTGCAGTCAGTTGCACCCCCCCCCCCCCCCCCCCACACACACACACACACCTACTCTAGTGGGTAGCTAATTTGGAAGTGTTTATCACAATTTTTAAGGGCACATACATTACTTTCTATGAGTACTGACCTACTATAATTAGAAAAGCAGTCTTGGTCAAATTGTTAAGTTCCTACTGCAGGTATGTTTTTGTACTATACCAATGCTTGGTTAATGAAGTAATGTTAAACAGACAAGTACACTCAACAGATAAGAACAAAATTATTTTCTCAATGGAAAGTTACTGATATTCCCTACGAATATAGTATTTGTAATGTCTTAATACTATAGTAAGTCTGTCCACACTTGCTGTTGTGCACACTTTTTGAAATTATTGTCTGTACATGTAGCTGCTGTTATGATGAGACAATAATTTGCTTTCATTATGTTGAAGTGTGAACTGATTTAATGTGAGAACGCTACTGCCCTTCTCTTATGCAATCATCACATCTACATAAATTGGCCTTCATTTATTAAAAAAAAGAATAGAATGTTATCTTTTAAATGTAAATGTATTGGATAGATATTGACAACAAAGTATTAAGTAACTAATTGTGATTTAAGAAGCACAAGATCTATGCCTTTTCATTTAGAAGTTCTTTTAGCTTTTTGCACAGAGTACATCAAACGTACACTATAAGGTTATCCATGAGGAACAAATAAAAGCTAAGTTTATGATACTGAACTACACAATCAAAATTGCCAGTATTTACATTTAGCAGCATCACATGTGTTTATTCGAGGCATAATTTATAATTAGTTATACATACACGTAAGTATCTGTGTAAATTTTGTGTGCGTTTGAGGTGGTTGAATGTATTACAAGGACAATCTTAATAGATCTTCAGCGAGCAATTCATTCATTTATTTCCAAGCAACTTTGAATGAATCATAGATTTGTAAATAAAAGTTAATCTTTTTGTAAGATTATAGGTAATGTTTCCTGACAATTGATCTCTTTTTAATTACAAACTTGCGACACTTACTTATATTTTATTCATATTGACTTAATATTTGTTATAGTCTTCTTAGATTGATCTGTATTATATGTGTGCTGCTCCACACAGGATGATGTGTAAAGCAAACTACATTGTTTTTCATAGAAGTATAATGTGTAAAAATTATGTATAGTTGTACATAACTAAAGCTTGTGCTGTAAATCTAAGGTAAGACTGTGATTTTTACCATTCTCAAATAAATACCAAGAACACTTCCGGTGCTTCAGATGCTGACTTATTATTGTGCGTAAGGTTTCACATTTATTATGAAGAAAGTACATCATGCCATCAATATGGGCAGTCTGATTGCATAGTTTGACACAAACCTTTTCATTAATTCTCCATCCATCACATTTTGTAAATCTCATCATGAGGGAAAACCAGATGTGATGCTGAATAAGTCAAAATACACTGTAACAAAGAGAAATAGTCAGTGAAAACCTGCCACATCAGTCATGTAATGCTTATGCTGTGTCAAACATTTTTGCCAGGCAGGGTTCAGAACCTGGATTTCCCACTTAATGCAATCATTCATCATAATCTTCAGGCAGCGTGAACGTTCCTCTAGCCCTAACTCAAATTTTTGTTGTTACCGATGTTCTCTTTTATTACTTCTGAACACAACCACCAGAGTATGTGAATATAACACTATAGTGGTAATGAATTTAGTGGAGGACGGCAGTTTCTCCTGCTGTAAGCAGAATGAAATATAAGTAATCGTTCTCACCATACAGCGGAGACGCTGAGTCGCTGAAAGGCAGAACAAAAAGACTGTCAGAAAGTTAGCTTTATGAGCATGCCAGCAACATGACATTCTTCATCTCAGTGACTGCTTCATAGCCTGTGCCATCTGCATCCTTCACACCAACACCAGCTCTTCTGAACTGTGCAGGTGGGAACTCTTACTGCAATGTATCCTACATTCCCTTAACCCTCCTGGCCTCAGCCTTCGTTAGTCATTGTCCTTACCCATCTAGCCCCTTGCCTGTACCCAATCCAGCACAAACAGCCCTCTATTCCACCAATTCACCCAGTCTTCTTACTTCTCTCCTATTCCTCTACCCCCCCTCCCCCCTCTCTCTGCACTGCCCTCCATCTAACTTCCGAACAGCACCTCCTTTCCATGCTGTCCCTGCATGCTCCTTGCAACAGTTTACCATCCCTCACCCCTATCCTGCTATCTCTCTCCCCCCCCCGTCCCCAAGCTCCCTCCTTACCCCCACCCAGTTTTCTCTGCTATAATGTGCTACTGGTCCCTGTCTGGCTGGCTCCAGCTGCCAGAGACTGTGTGTGTGTGTGTGTGTGTGTGTGTGTGTGTGTGTGTGTGTTTTTGACAGAGGCCTTGTTAGCCAAAAACTAACATTCTGACAGTGTTTTTGTTGTGCTATTTTGCGACATGGGAGCTCCGCTATATAGTGAGTAGGAGCTATCCTTTTAGTAATATTGTTACATTCCATCCTGGATTTTCACCGAGCGAGGTGGCGCAGTGGTTAGCATACTGGACTCACATTCGGGAGGACGACGGTTCAATCCCGTCTCCAGCCATCCTGATTTAGGTTTCCCGTGATTTCCCTAAATCATTTCAGGCAAATGCCGGGATGGTTCCCTTCAAAGGGCTCGGCCAATTTCCTTCCCCATCCTTCCCTAACCCAAGCTTGCGCTCAGTCTCCAATGACCTCGTTGTCGACGGGACGTTAAACACTAACCACCACCACCATCCTGGATTTTCCATTGTTTAGATATAAGTAATCAATGGAGATGAGAACATTTACAATACAGGATTGCCTTGTTAGAAATGTCAAACTAGAGTGTAAGGACATGAAAAAATATTAGTGAAAACTGTTGCCAGTTCAATGTTTATGAACTGTTTTACTGATATCTATTCATGTTATTACATTCACATTGTTTTCAATACCACTGATTCCATTTCATTTCACTGAATCTAATTCAGCCTATAACATATCCCTGTGGCAGGCAAAGTTATTCTCCTCCCCAATTTTGTTCCTCGCTTGCCCTATTCGCCACGGGACGTGTGCTGTTGGTATGGTCATATAGCTAATGCTCAATTATACTCAACATTTAATCAGGCTGGGTTTGATACATAGTCCGGAAACAAATTTCATTAAAGATACTAACTTCCTGAAACTAATTTTGTGCAGTGTATTACCAATTGACTATCGCTCCACTGCTGTACGCTGTTTCAGATTGCCAAAAGGCTTTAGATACGGTATCACATTGTTGGCTGACGCATAAGGTGCGGTCGTATAGGGTGTCTTCTCAGATATGTAATTGGCTCAAAGAATTTTTGCTGTTGAAACAGTATGTTATATGGAACTAGAATTGTTTAACAGAAATAAAGATATCATTGAATGTATCCTCAAAGAAGCTTAACAGAACCTCTAATATTTTCAGTACACATAAGAGATTGTCAGGTAGGGCCAGCGTACTGGTGACATTGCCGTCATGAAGTGAGTATCATCACCAGCTGGTTACAAAGAAGTGCAGAGTGCCGGTACTTCCTGTTGGCACATTGACTGGCTGGTCGCCTATATGTGGCCATATGCAAGAAAATGACCATACATAAGCGAAAGAACCCAGTGGTATCTGTAATGTTACGAATGCAGGAAGCAGAAGAGCCAAGCCAATAAAATATAAATTTTTATCACATATTTTCTTTTATTCCTAAAGGTATTAAAAAGGCAAATTTGTCACAATTTAAAAAACAATAATGCATACAAGTTTACAACGATTATATGTTTACAACCTTTAAAATACACAAATAGAAAGAAAGCATTCAAAATAATCTCTGAAGTAAACATGCCAAGCATTACTTGATAGCTCAGTCGTAGCCGATTTCTTCTAGTTCGTTTATGAAAAGCTACTTGGCAACCCAATTTACAACAACATTAGAGAGTAAAGGTACAATTACATAGAAGAAAATAAACAAGTTGTTAATCAATGAAAATGAAAAAAATTCATGCTGGAAATAATTATAACCTGAACACTATCCAATGCAGAGCATGTACATCATTATCCATGTTAAATCTTAAATATTTACAAGAAGAGTTCATGCCAAAATAAGACTTAGGCTAAAACAAGAAATAAATAAATAAAACAAATTAAAAATAAAAACCAGCTTCTGCAGAAATGTATCCTGAATCAGCTACAGCTTATTTCAAACAAGATTACAACAATATAATTAATACAATATAAGGAACACTATACAAAGATGCCATTACTTTTATTTCACTTCCCCAAAGTAAAGCCACCAGCATTGATCGGTTTTTAGCTCAAGTTTAACAAGATGAAGCGCACTACATTGATTTGGATCCAACTGTGTTGGTAAAATTCCTATAATTGCTCTGTTAAAAATAAATTCTCTTCATCAGTCACCACACAACATGCAGAGCACCTGTCAGCATATCTCCAAAACTAGCAACTGAGTGTTTGAGGCCTGCCCAACTGTAGACTTGCATTGATTAGCTCTGCACCACACCCTGGGAATAATCTCGGATAAATGACACACTGCTTAACCCTAACCATTGACCATCTCGCGTGGGGTGTACACATTGGTTCCATTCATCCAGGCACAAGATATTGTTCCAAAACTGAAAGCTAACTGACCCAGCAAGCATACAGACCGAGACAGACAAACTTACGCAAGCACATTTAGCATGGAGTTCCTTCTCCAGCTGTTTGCATACCCCCTGCTGGGACGCTGCAATTTCCATCAGCTAGTAAAGGAGCAACAATGTCTCTGGCTTACTAGGATTTATCAATATGAACTGGAGCAAGGCCAGAGATCTTTTGATGTTTCCTATCCCATGTCCATATGTTTTAACAGAAAGCTGACTGGTGTAAGGGCCACCCAAATCTTATAAAAACCCTCAAAACGGAGCAGTTATTTCCCAGAAATCTTTTCTACTGACCTATAATGTGTACGGAAGTTTTTGGTAATCCTCATCATTCAGTGAGGCTGGGCATCCTCCGAAGTTGTACCGCCTAGTCCCTCTTCAGTGTGCAAGATGAATATTTTTCGATTCTCAGACCAGATGTTCTTAATCACCTCAGGATCCGTTTTCTCAGGCAACAAATCATCAGTCTCCCATAAATTTGCTGTAGTTGATTTTAGCAGATATGGCACCATTACTTTCTACATCTACATCTACATCCATACTCTGCAAGCCACCTGACAGTGTGTGGCGGAGGGTACCTTGAGTACCTCTATCGGTTCTCCCTTCTATTCCAGTCTCGTATTGTTCGTGAAAAGGAGGATTGTCGGTATGCCTCAGTGTGGGCTGTAATCTCTCCGATTTTATCCTCGTGGTCTCTTCACGAGATATACGTGGGAGGGAGCAATATACTGTTCTCAAAACTTCAACAAAAGCCTCTACCGAGCTACTGAGCGTCTCTCCTGCAAAGTCTTCCATTGGAGTTTATCTATTATCTCCGTAACACTTTCGCGATTACTAAATGATCCTGTAATGAAGCGCACTGCTCTCCATTGGATCTTCTCTCTCTCTTCTATCAACCATATCTGGTACGGATCCCACACTGCTGAGCACTATTCAAGCAGTGGGCAAACAAACGTACTGTAACCTACTTCCTTTGTTTTTGGATTGCATTTCCTTAGAATTCTTCCAATGAATCTGTCTGGCATCTGCTTTACCGACAATCAACTTTATATGATCATTCCATTTTAAATCACTCCTAATGTGTACTCCCAGATAATTTATGGAATTAACTGCTTCCAGTTGCTGACCTGCTATATTGTTGCTAAATGATTTGCAGCACATTACACTTGTCTACATTGAGATTCAATTGCCATTTCCTGCACCATGCATCAATTTGCTACAGATCCTCCTGCATTTCAGTACAATTTTCCATTGTTACAACCTCTCAATATACCACAGCATCATCTGCAAAAAGCCTCAGTGAACTTCCGATGTCATCCACCAGGTCATTTATGTATATTGTGAATAGCAACAGTCCTATGACACTCCCCTGCAGCACACCTGAAATCACTCTTACTTTGGAAGACTACTCTCCATTGAGAATGACATGCTGCGTTCTGTTATCTAGGAACTCTTCAATCCAATCACACAACTGGTCTGATAGTCCATATGCTCTTACTATGTTCATTAAACGACTGTAGGGAACAGTATCGAACGCCTTGCGGAAGTCAAGAAACATGGCATCTACCTGTGAACCCATGTCTAAGGCCCTCTGAGTCTCATGGACGAATAGTGCGAGCTGTGTTTCACATGATTGTCTTTTTCGAAACCCATGCTGATTCCTACAGAGTAGATTTCTAGTTTCCAGGAAAGTCATTATACTCGAACATAATACGTGTTCCAAAATTCTACAACTGATAAACGTTAGAGATGTAGGTCTATAGTTCTGCATATCTGTTCGACGTCCCTTCTTGAAAACGGGGATGATCTGTGCCCTCTTCCAATCCTTTGGAACGCTACGCTCTTCTAGAGACCTACGGTACACCGCTGCAAGAAGGGGAGCAAGTTCCTTCGCGTACTTTGTGTAAAATCGAACTGGTATCCCATCAGGTCCAGCGGCCTTTCCTCTTTTGAGCGATTTTAATTGTTCTCTATCCCTCTGTCGTCTATTTTGATATCTACTATTTTGCCATCTGTGTGACAATTTAGAGAAGGAACTACAGTGCAGTCTTCCTCTGTGAAACAGCTTTGGAAAAAGACATTTGCCTTATCAACTGCATAGTTAAAGGCAAAGTTACGCCACCCTAGGGATTTGTCCCAATTTGTTTGTGAATGCCCACAAAAAATAATTCATGTAGATTTTATATTGTGATTCACTCTTTTTGCAAAGTAATGTTGTGGGTAATACGGATTGTGACAACATTCCCTGCTTTATTTCTTTCTTCATTTGTTGTCCTCGCTGTCAATGTACAGGCTGGAAAAATAGAGGTGGAAGTGCAGTACTGTCTACTGTAAATGATGGAGCTGACAATTGCACATTTGCATTTCACAGTTGTTTACTTTCACCTTTCACAGTGCCCCATATACACATTTAATATGGCCAGTGCACTATTGCTTAACTTTCGATAAGCCTCATACTGCTACAATAGTTCACTGTTGAATATCTATGAGTAGTAAAAACATAACCACATAATTCACAGTTCTTTCAGAATAATCAGGTATGTATGGAACAGACACTGTCATTGTTCCAACACAGCCTGATTGTGTTACACTTATTTAACAGTTAAGTTGATGCATTGTTGTTGTTCGAACCAACACAGGTTTCTCATCAGAAACTCTGCCATGGACTGACTGTCTCAGGATCTAAAATTGGGCCCATATATATTCTCACAATAATAGGTGCTAAAACTACACATTGTTCGAAGTTTCATTTACAGAAATTACAATTAAAACTTAACTCATTAAATTAACTGAATACATAAAAAAAATTCGTTCCTTTTAACAGTTTCCTCTACTACAAGGGTTAGGCTCAATTATTTGTTTAAATGATGAAATTAACAAATATCATTACTCAAACAATACTTTTGACAAAACTGTTAATTACGTTGGAATTAATTAAGGGCTGGCTTTGCCAACATGTTTTCGAATAGAGCCAAATAAATACTTAAAGAATGCTAGTGTTTCATCTTGCAAACGTTTATAATTAATACAGAATTTATATTTGTTTGTGCATAAACAATAGAATTTAAGTTATGAAACAATTACTGATTTCACCCTATAACAAAAGATACTAACTAGGAATAGTTGAAATAAATTAGAAAATCAGTTACATGCATAAAACTAAGCACAAAATGAGAGCTGGTGTTATATTCTTTCAAACTGAGGGCCAACCATTCTCTTTTATGGAAATGCTGATTATACTCACAAATGTTAATGCCAATTAGTTAAAAGTGAAAAAGTGAATTTTAAGGAGGCAGATGGCAGACAAGAGGGGAAGTAAAAATATACCAGCTTGCTTTGTCACAGGGATGGTGGTGATGTGGGATATTTGAATGACAAAATAAAATTTGAATTACTCCCTAGATGCAAACTTGGGGATGTTATCACTGATCACCTTTGATGGACTAAAACAAGAAAAAATGCCTTCCAGATGTCAAAAAAGTGATACCAGAGGTCATCTCCTTGCTATGGAATAACTACACAAAGTGACTATAAAGCTTCTACCTCAGCTACCCACCTTTGGTCCAGGGAAGCGGGCCCAAGTAGTTGATGAATAACTTTTTTCCGTAGGTTTCTATTTGTGATTAAAAAATAAGAAACCTCTGTGGGTATTTGAATTAGGCTTCACACACACTGAACACTGAGCTACAAGCTTCGTCAAGTCAGAATTCAATGTAGGCAATGTCAGATGCCCCTCCACACAGTCATCAGTGGAAATGTTGGGAGACTGGCTGCACAAGCTCCTTTGGAAAAAAGATATTTGGGATTCCATCAAGATGGGTGTGGGAGCACAGGTGTCCTTTATTCGTTTGGTACCTGCTAATTGACTTTCCTTCCCTCACTTGCCTTTTAATACTCCCTGGCCGCTTGTCCTCATCATGAAAGTCAAATTTTCAAGGAAGCAAGAAATTTCTATTAGAATTGTAGCACTCGAAAAAAAATGTGGGCCTGCCTCCTGAGGCTGAGCAGCTGCTTGCTCGATTTCAAACATCTGATGTAGCGTGTTTGCCATTCAGCTGTCACTGTTCTTTACATGCCTCACCAAAAACTTAAATGCCAAAATGTGTACTACCCAATGGGCTGTTCTCATGGTTTTTCAGGGTCTCACCAAAAGCAAGCTCAGGGCTCAATTATCAGTCACCGATTTAAAGCCCTTTTTCTCAATATAGATGTGAAATTTCTCCAAACTAAATAACGTGGCCAGTGCCTCCAGTCTGTAAACTGAATGTTTCATTTCAGTGACAGACAAGAACCTGGATGCACAAACAATATGCTGACATTCCCCGCTTGGCTCCTGAAACAGAATTGTTGCTACACTAATGTCGGATGCATCCGTTTGAAGGACAAATTTTTTCCTAAAATCTGGGATCGCTGGAACTCGCATATTATTTAATGTCACCTTTAATGTGCCAAACAATGCTTGTTGACTACGAGATCAGAAAAAAAAACCAACAAACCTTATCTTTTTATGAAGTTGATTTAATGGTGCACCAACTATGCAAAATGAAGGATGAATTTTTGAAGAAAAAAAAAATCTTGTTGTCCCAGTGAATCATGCTATTTCCCATTTGTCTTTTGGGGTGGATAATTTTGAATGGTGTTGGTCCTATCCTTATCATTTTTAATACTTTGAGACAAAATCCGGTGTCCCAGGAAGGAAATTTCAGAACATGCAAAATTAACTTTGGTAGGCTTACACTAAGACCAGCCTGCCTTAGGTGCTCCAATACTTGCCTTCAATAATCAAGATGTTCAGTAAAGGTTCTAGTATAAATGACTGTGTCATCCATTTAACTATACATAAATTGAAATTTTAAATCTACCAAGGTGGAAGCCAATAGGTCAGATAGTGCTGCAGCTCATGTCACCAAACCAAATGGGGCTCTGATGAAATCAGAGGGATTACAATCAGTTCTGAAAGCTGTAAAGGGCTTAGGTCTTTTGGTTGACAGTACTTGAGACCATATTAGAATTTGGTACTGTGAAATAATGGGCTCCAGAGAACCTCATAAAGCAGTTGTGGAGGTACGGTGACAAAAGTAGTTCTAACACAAACTTGTTATTTAGGACCCAGTGATCCACAACTGGTTGGTATGCTTTACCCTTTCCTTTAGAAGCCAAAAACATAGAGGTCACATAAGGCAACATGGAGAGCATAATGGCTCCATCCTGTAACAACTGATTAATAGTGTGTTTCAGCTCCTACATCTAGCTTGGGGATAAGTGGTTACACAACTGCCATACTGGCACCTCATCAGTTAATTGAACATCATACTCAATATTGTTTGTAATGCCCAGTTGGTCTGCCAAAACATCGAGGAATTGATCCAATAAATCCAAAATCTCCTGACCATCTCCTGACTTCAGATTATCAAATTGAAATTTATTTCCCACCTATTCCACTGCAAAAATTCTGTGGACCTGATTGTTCCCAAACACCCTATAACTCTTCTCAGGGAGAAATTTCAACAGGAAGAAGTTCTTCCTAGCAAAATCCAAACACATTGTGACTTTATAGTAAAGTCACAGCCCAAAATAATGCACAAAGAAAGACCCCTATCTACCAGAAAATCCAATGGCCAAGACAAGTTCTGAAATTTCACATAGACCCACACTTTAACAACCAATGGCAAATTTTTCCCATTCACAATGTAGTATTGTTGATTATTAGGGTTATTAGACTAAAAGAGTGGGAATTTCCAAATGTTCCATGACTTTGGTGCCAGTACTAATCCATTAAGGAGCAACTATTTTCTGAATCTAATAGGCTACAAACCCACTCCCCAATAATGATAGCACAAATGAAGGAAAGGGTGTGACTCACCCCCCCTCCCCTCCCCCACCATAATCTAATTTCAACCCTTTGGTGGCCACCTACCTTACCAATACCATCAACTGCTCTTAATGTTCAAGTGCTGAAACTTAACAATCTCTAGCTATGTGCACAGGCAGATTAAATTGTAAACAATCCCCCTACTAAAAAGAACCTTGGCTCTTGCCTTTCAGCCTCCCGATTCACTGGACTGGCTGCTGTTAATTCATGGTTAGTCTCAGTTGTACTTCTCTTACCATCATTAAATTGAAGTCTTTCCACAGTTTCGGTTAATTTATCAAGTTCCATGAAATTCTCAGGCTTCCCCATGAAAACCAATTGCAAACAATCCTCAGGGCACATACCATCCAAAGTGTTCCTAACTGCATTATTTTTAACAGTCCCTGAACATAGTGCCAGTCTAGCCTTAAGGATACCCTCCACATGGTGGCCCAAAACTTTCACGGTAATCCTGAACTCTAAAATAATATGAATTAGTTAGCTCCTTTCTATGCCTATTAGTTAGTTTTTCAGAATAAATTTACCTGTGCATTTCTCCAGAGGATCCCTGCTTGTGGATAATTTGTTCGACAAGTCCCTGGTGAGAGAGTAAATCACGTGGAATGTAAAAAGGGGCACAATTTGAAGGGCAACAGTTGGATGCTACAAGTTAACTGCTAATCACAATTACTGCACCATTTTCCCACTGGTCTCAGCAGGCAACATCTCTATTCCCTCAACTATCCCAGCTATCGGGATGGGAAGTTATTAAAACAGCACCACATTCTTGTATCTCCACCGTCCACCATATTCTACACTTAAATTAGACCATCTTCCAACAACTCCTGCTGAGGGAAGCAATTACTTAGAAGTAAGTTGCAACACTTTACCTCATAATTTTTCAAGAACTAGGGTTCATTATTAACCTGGGACGAATCCTGGACCTGACTGGCCAAGTGGCTTAGTTGGGATTCAATATGCATTATTTGCTTCTGAAAAAGGCTGTTGGGCTGTAAAAAGTCAACTTTGGCTTGCACAGGGGAGAGGTATTCAGTGCACAGGTTGGGAGCCACACCTACTTCGCCTGTATCTTGTCCAGTCAGCTGTAGCAGACAGTCTCCGTGCCACAAGACTCTGTGTTTATTCCATCACACTTCCCTCATCAGCTGATCACTAACACAAAGTTCATATTGTAATAAACCTCTTTCCTTTTTCTTCTCTCTCTCTCTCTCTCTCTCTCTCTCTCTCTCTCTCTCTCTCTCTCTCTCTCTCCCTCTCCCCCTCTCCCTCTCTCTTAAATACGAGGTGGTAATCATTTCTAGGGTGCCCATATTTGCCAGTAAAATAACCTGTAATACATTACAAGGAATAGTACTGAGCAATGGAATTCTATTAGCTTAATTTCCTCAAATTACCAAATTTTGTTTACATTTTCTGGTACTAGACCTCTCCCTATCACACAACCATGATCTTGCTACCACTGAAATGTTGGGAATGCACAGAGGCAGGAGGGGGGATGCTTTAAAATTCACTGAAAAAAAGTTGGTATGTCCTTTTAGAGGTTTCCAGCTCACTCCAGATTTATTGTTGCAACAGTGCCTATGGAGTAAATGAACTAATTACATTATTTTGCATATCATAAGCATAAGCACAAGCAGTGCTGAGGTACCAGTTATCAACCCATGCTGAAACACCCATATTGGTACGTGGTGTAGCCTCCTCAGGCGGCAATGCAGGCACTGCCTCTGACATTCAGTCAATTGTACAGATGGCAAATACTGCTCTGGGATGTGGTATACCATCCCTGCTCGACCTGTTCACATAGTTCTGTAAGTGTCATTGATTGACGAGTTGCACAAGTCATTTCTTGTCTCACTGTATCTCACGCATACTTGTCTGAAGATCATGTTTCCCAGGGAAGTTGCTGCATGTCTTTCAGAGAACATCAAGTTTCACAGGTGGTGTGTGGATGAGCATTATCCTGTTGGAATAATGCATAACCCTCCTGTTGCAAGAACAGCAAAAGAACAGGTCTAATAACTTTCTCCACATACTAAGTGCTGGATAGCAACCTCTCCAGAAACAGCAAAGGTGAATGAGAGTTGTAGCAACATGTCCGACTTGTGTGCCAATTGACCAAAAGGACCATCTCACTTTAAGTCCACAGTTTGACCCCTTCCAAAGTCACTCAGTTGACAGTGGGAGACGAATTTGTGTCGATGGCACAGTTCATTGCTTGCTTCACACATTTGCGCCTCTCTGAGCCTTCTGGCTGCGTATTCTCTATTAAAAGTTAGACACAGATGGCACTCTAGCAGCTATGCCCCTACGATATCTGTTTGTGGAAGATGCTGAAACCATTATCATACATCTACTATCGCCCAGATGGCATATGCCATCATCGGATCAAAATCGACATCGTCTTTCTGGTGTACTAAATATTTTTCCGGCACTGTGTAAAATTTTATCACAGAGGTATGAGTGAAGCAAATTTGGCACAATTAAATAGACAATCATCCATTTGAATTTAAAACAATTAAACTTTTACAACCTTCTAATTAACAAATTGAAAGAAAAAAATTCAAAACAGTCTCTGTTGTAAACACGCTGTGCAATGATTGCTCATTCACAGCCAGTTTCTACTAGTTCTGTTACAAAAAGCCATACTGACAGTCCAATTTACTGCAATGTAAAAGAGCAGAGTTACATGAGTAATATGTATGTTTACATGAAAAGAATTACAACCAATTGATAACTAATAAAAATTTCAAAAAATGCCAAAAATAATTGCAGCCTTAACACTATCTAGCACAAATTAATAATGTAAGTCATTATGCATATTAAAAGTCAAATCTTGATAAAGGAATTACTATCCAAATAATGCTCAGTAATTTCACTTTCCCAAAGTGTGGCCACCAACATTACTAGATCTTTAGCTCAAGTTCAACATGTTGAAGCTCAGCAGTTTCAATGGGAAACAACTATGCTGGCAACATTCCTGTAATTGCTCCTTAAAAATAAATGCTCTTCATCAGTCTCCACATGGCACACTGAGCACCCACTCACTTGCCTCTGGAATTCGTGCCTGAAGGTTTGAGGTCTGCTCAACTGTAGACTTCTGTTGATTAGCTGTGTGCCACACACTGAGCATAGTCACAACTGAATGCCACACCGCTTCACTGTAACTATCACACTATCTGAGATGGGGTGTGCAGGCTGTCTGCATTCATCCGAGCACAAGCTATGGCTCCAGAATAGAGCCAGCCAACACTACCAAGCCAAGGAAGACTGACTTGCACAGGCACACTTGACATTAAGTTCCTTCTCCTGCTGGCAGTGTCCTCCAGCAAGTAATGGAGTAACGGTGTCTCTCGTACACTGGAGTTTATTGATATGCACCAGTGCATGACTCTATATCTGATTAAAATGTTATTAGTTAACTTTTGCAGCCAATCACACTGTCTGAATACTTGTGGGTAGTCATATGCAGTGATAGAGAAAGTAAAAATATGTGAATTATGTTGCTGGAATGGCAAATGGCCAATTTGTGGAGAAAAGTCTCATAAAATGCCATATAATGTAATTGTACTATGAAAAGGATGGTTGCTATGTGTATTTTCCTGCTTCCATTTGGTGAACAGCTTTTTTTATCTATCCAATTACATAATATTTCTGAAAAATGATCATTTTTACTATCATAAAATTCCATATGTTTGTAAGAGAAACTGCATACAAGATACCAGTGTGACTAATGCTTTATTTATGCTCTGTTGTTTAGGATTATTAAGAAGTAATTGTGAAAGCAGACACCAAAGGAATTTCAAGATGTGCTCTTAGGATTGTAACGCTTGTGGAGGTATAAAAAAGTGTACTTAAAGGGGAATCACTCAATTTATGAATGGAATAGGATAGGGAGAAATTTATAGTGGTAGTAATCTCTGCTATGCACTGTGCAATGGCTTGTGAAGTATTTGTGTAGACAGATGTACTCACATTTACCAAGAATGTCGACTGAGTAGCGCAACAAACAAAAATAAAAAGTGGAGGCTCAAGTTGGCAATGAAGCATTATTCAATATCAAAGTGAAAATAATTTGAGGCAAACTCCAAAAATGCTGGATTCATTACAACTTCCTGATAAGTGACTGTCAGATGGCTGGGCACAGTGGAGATGAGGATCACATCCAGTCATTGCCAAAGTCTTTTAATTTTGTTCAGATTTAGATAGCTAGCACAGAGCAGTTGAGATAAACATGGACATCGCCTGTTGTTACTTATCTCTCCCTTAACGTCTTATGTTTAATCCTCTATTTTTAAGAGTTTTTCACCTGAATCATCCACACTGTTTCTCTTATTTGTTCTGTTCTCATTTTCTCCTTTTTCTTCCATCTTACAGGTAATCTTTGCTCCTTTGTAATAAGCCCAGATATTCTTTTTCATTTTGGCTATGGAAGTTGTGGTGGAAGCCATAACACACTTGCTCCTAACTACTGCAGTTCCATGGGGACTGAAAGCAAATATTATTTGTTTCACTATTTAAAATATTTGTGGTCAGAGGAGAAAAAATGTCAGCAATAAAGGATGCTTTGCATACACAATTTTCTTTTTCAGAAAATTAAGAGGAAAGATATGAAAGACTGACATAGTTAAAAATTGTGGTGGGTTCATCGGTTCATTATCTGTTAATCGACAAGCACGGGCAATTTTGTCATGGTGTTGAAATGTGTGCTGAGTGGGAAACTATACAGTGATGCACAGTTTACTCACCCACAAAAGTCTTGGAAAGTGCTGAGAATTTCTAACAGCCACTTAAAGATTTGTTTCATATGACTACTTTTCTCTCTGTGTCATCACTTGGAAGGAAACAGCAGGGTCCATCCCTTTCAACACAATTTTCTGTTGTTCATTATGTTCGTTGCAGAGCCAAAGGAAATGTGTTTCTTCCTTGAGAGTCAATTACAACTGCCATGAAGTGTAATAGCACTATATCAGTCCCTTCAGGTTGTTGAGAATTTATGTATTAATTCTTAAATGATCCATATGGTGCCTGTAAAGTATTGTTTAAAAATTGCTCTGTTTCACAGAAAGTGAAATTTGATTTATTTATCTCAGGACATGCAATTTTCAAGTCATTTGATTTGATATATCTGAGACATGTCAAGATTTACAAGAAGAAACATTTGTTTGAGAGAGATATAAAAGCTTATATGCATTTCTGAGGTACTACTACACAAATACATACTACAGTTTCCAGTATGAATGAGCAGGATATGCTTGTTGAAACTGTCCTCAATGAATTCTTCATTAGAGTAACAACACTTTTCCACCAGCAGAGTCAAGAGTTATCTTTTCAGTGAACCAAACTCTATGTTTCATAATACTGTCTGTGGTTGAAGTGGAAAGACTATTGTGTACACTGATATTTGTGCAAGAATAACACCACTCATATGTGTAAAGGAGGGGAGAGGGGGGGGGGATGGATTTTACTTTTAAATGTTTTAACAGTTGTTGATGGGATATCATTGTTTGGCCACACACACATTCCAAATAATTTTCTTTTGTAATGCCGGGAGTCTCATGAAATTTGCTGAATTTCTACAGAAGAGTGTACTATAATGAATAACTGATAACTGACTCAGAGTAGTAGTAGATTATCTTTCTGGTGTCTGTGGTTCTGGCTGCCGTGACAATACACACTGCAAATGCTAAACAGTTAAGTTTTCTTTCTAAGTAGTCAATGTGGACCTTCCAATTAAAATTTTTATCAAGCTTTAGGCCTAAGAACTTCATGTGGTTCACTCTGTAATATCCTGATCATTGCAAGTTACTTTATTTCACTCCATTCTGATGATTCAGTTTCATACTGCATCATGTTGCTTTTAGTCACATTTAGTTTTAGTCCATTTTGACAGAACTTATTTCAAGTTCCTCCAAAATATTTTTCACACATTCTGGAATTCTTTCAGGCACCTCATTTTCAATTAGAACTCACTGGATAGAACTCAGTGAATAAAAATGAATGAACATTAGTAGCAAGTGGTAGCTCATTTATGAAGAAAAGGAACCTTTTGGGTCTCCTTGTGAAATTGTTTCAAGTTTGAGGAGTAATTTCTTGAATTTGAAGTTTCAATTACCCATGGTTTCCTGTCTCTTAAGTAACTGTTGAACCACTGTAAAGCAATGTCCTTGATTCCATATATCTGTAATTTGTCATGAAGTAAGGAGTGGTTCATTGAATTGAATGCTTTTTTCAGATCACAGAGTATTCATGTGACTTTCTTACCCTTATCTAAAGCGGAGCATATTTTTTGAGTTAACTCAATGATGGCATTCACAATGCTTTTTCTCTATTGGAACTCGAACTGGTTTTAAAAAATTATGTCATATATAGTAACAAGTTTTTAATTTGTTTTGCTGCAGTCTTTTCAAACACTTAGAAGAATACTGGCAGAAGAGAGAGAGGGTGACCCCCCACCCCACATGGAACATGCCCGTTAATGCACAATATTATAAAAGGAAAATAAGTTAATCTCCATTATAGACTTGGCTTTCAATATCCAGATGTACCTTCAGTGTTTTGGATTTCTTCTTTCATAATTGGTTGTAACACTGACAAGGTGTAAAACTGTAGTCTTCCTATCTTTCCTTGTTTATTATTTATTTGTTCTGTCATCAGAAGATGGTTGTGGAAAAATGATGTATGAAAAGTGAGCAATGCCACTGTACTACTTTTCTTTGCAGTTTTGTACGCAGTTCCAGTAATGTGCTTCATCTGTGAACATCAAATCTAGTGGCTTTCCAGTTTACCAAATGATTCATTTTTTCTTTGCATAAAAATACATATTTATTCTGTTTCTGATTTTTGTGCTGTGCTTCACTGTGAACACACTCTTAATGATGTGGGAAGTAAGGAAGGTTGGAGTTTTACATCCTTTTGGCAATGAGACTGTTAGAGACTGAAACAAAACTCAAGTCTACCATTTCCTTCTACAAGGAACCGTACTGGCATTTGCCTCCAGCACTTTAAAGAAATCACAGAAAGCTTAAACCTTGCCAGCCAGATGAGGATGTGACGCCTGTCTCTCCTGAATACCACCCAGTATCTTAAACACTACACCAAATTATGTGCCTCACATATGTAAGAAATTTCTTAACTTCCATAGCTCTTGTTTGTCCTAGGTCATTAGAATTGCGTATACCTTATAATGTTCCACAGGTTCCTGGACAAATCTTGAATACTTAATTTTTGTAGTCATTTCTCATCAGATGGGGGATGTAACCATGCATTAAATAAATAATCCAACCACTATGATGCATACTTGGTAATTCAGTCGGCATGTCAAGACAGTTTTTTGTGTATGCTAATTATTAAAATGATGTACTCAACACATCTGAATTACATTTCCATTGATTTGATCCAGGACCAACAGTAAACTGGCCAATGCCTGACTCAATGCTGGAACCAATACTGACACCAACAACAATTACAAGAGTACTTTATTTAACTTAGAACCAAAATTTGTATGCTTTAATAAAACTTGTAACAAATTTTGACTAATCAAATTATGACATCATCTCTGATTTAATCAGTATGCTGAAATATTTCAGTTTCCATAATGAAATTATGTGAAAGATACATTGATAATAGTACTTTGATTATTTTTGTTAATAACTTCACAATTACATCATGATGTTTGGTTCTACCATAATTTTGGTGTCTTTGTGATGAGTTTTATTGCCATTACTATTGCTGTTTTGTATGTTATTCCTACAAAGAATGTTCTCAGTGTGTGTTTACATAAGGTTTAATGTAATTTGTGTTTGTAGTACAGTCATTCTATAAACTGATGTGAACTGACTGCTATTGGCTTAGTTTCATCATAAGTCAACTAGTTTTCACACATACAGTAAGCAAGAAATGATGCAATCAAAGCTTCTGTACAAATATAACTTCACATAAAGATTGCATGATAGCATCACAACTCCAAATGAAACTGCATCATACTATGTGTTGTATACTGTACTGTTCTGTTACATTACAACCTCCATCTCATGAATATTGGATTCATTCAGTAAGCAGATCACAAGGACACAAATAGGGTCAACAGCAGAACAATCAAAGTTGTCCCCCTGTTTATTCCCATCAATTTAGATATGGATATAGTGTCAGTGCTTGCATAGCATGGGATAAAAATCTTATTTTAAAAATGAATCCAAAGTACTCTTCATCTTATACTTTCGTAGCTCAACAAACAGAGACTCTGTTACTTGCAAAATAAGCCTCACTAATGAAATCCTTCGCATCACAAGTGCCAACTTTGCTGGCCCACAATACATCAGATGAAGACATATTATGAAGTACACACATATTGCTCTATTTGTTTGTGCAACTATTGACAGATTTCTTCAAGCCCTACAAAATGTTTGTGTGAAGAAGAGGATTGCCCAGCATAAATGCTGCTACCTCCCATCCCACACACACAGAGCAGAAAGAGCTCTGGCACTTTCTCATGGCAAGCAAGAAAACAAGTAACTCACCCAGGGAGCAATCACATGAAAATTCATTGTCCCATGTGCGCCTTGGTGGAGAGGATTCTGGGAGCAGATGGTAAGATCTGCCAAACATTATCTGGGGAAGGTTTTAGGATGGTTGTGGTTGGACAAAGGAGGTGGATGGATTAAAAATTGATGGGTGCTAAACATCACAATCATCAGCAACCTTCCTAAAGACTGTAGTACTGGTGTATAAGTAGTTATTCGTGTTAAAATGAAAAGCACAAGCATAACTGTACCCACAGTAATAAAGATGATTTACATGCAGTCACCATTATATCTATTATTCTAAGTATTAATAGAACAGTGGATGGCTTTAAGGTGACTGGTTGCTCAAGCCACCAAAAAATTCCATTAAAACCTTCATGCAATTAAACTCAACAGGAGTCATGATGCCATAAAAAGTCAAAAATTTTCTGGCTGTTCTTTCATCATTGCTTAAAATCAAGGATATGTCCTGTTGGTAGACCAAAGGCTTCCCTTCTATCAGTAAACAAAACATAAAATGTTAGAACGTACACAATAAGTGTGATGCTGCAAACACTGCATTTCAGTGTACTTTCATGCCATGAAAGATAAACACACATCATTGACAGTGTCCAATACAACGGCAAGTGAGGACCAGTTCATCCCTTGTTGGAGCATTCACCACAGTCAAACAGTTGGTTTAACTGACCAAAGCTTGTTTTCAGCCACTTCCAGACGATTTTTTCCCACTCAATCAACACTCTCTTTGTCACCCATGACATGACAGCCTGTAAGAGGATGTTAAGGTGAACAGTGGTGTTTTCCTGGCAGGCTGCTCTCCCTGCTCTGTCAGATTCCTCATTCCTTTCAGTTCCCTTGTGTCCAAGGACCTAGCAGAAGGCTATTTCTTTCTTTCATTTGTGCAGGAGATGGATAGCATCACGTGTAATGTTTGCAAATGACACATTCATGGGACATTAAGTATAAAATTTCCACAGAATAACACCAGCTAAGTATTCATAAACATTTGTGTAATTACATTGTTAATTTTACTGCAATTTCATTGATTTTAATCTGGCATGCATTGACTGGGAAAATTGCACATTTATCACAGGAGGCAGCAGAACAAAGATTCGTGTGAAGTTATTCTAGAAGTGCTCTCAACATACAACCTTGAGCAATTGGTTAGAAAACCATCTCGAGATGGGAACATATTAGATATCTTGGTGACGAAGAGACCTGATCTTTTTGAGGAAGTTAATCTAGGAGAAAGTATTAGCGACCATAATGTCATTGTGGCTTCTATGTCAGTGGAAGTTACAAAAAGACCAAAGAAACAGCGTAGAGTTTTCTTGTTTGAGAAAGCAAATAAAAGTGTCATTAATGAATATCTTCGTAGTCAGCTCCAAGCATTCACTGCAGGACACAAAGATATTGAGTATCTTTGGTCAGAATTTAAAGGTACTGTCCACAATGTGCTAGAGAAGTATGTGACTAGCAAAAATATAGGAGAGGGAAAGGATCCACTTTGGTACAACAAACATATTAGGAAGTTGTTGAGAAAGCAGAGAATTTTGCACAGTCATTTTAAACATAGTCACTGCCCCACTGACAAACAGAAATTATGTGAAATGAAAGAAGCTGTCAAAAGGTAAATGAGAGATACTTTTCATGAATTTGAAAGAAATATTTTAACTGAAGATTCTAAAAATAACCCCGAAACATTTTTGTCACATAAAATCTATGAATGCCGCAAATAATTCAATACGTTCTCTTACTGACAGTATAGGTAATGTAACTGATGGTGATAAACAAAAGGCCAAAATTCTGAACCTAGCTTTCAAAACTCATTTATGATAGAGGACTGTAGCATCATTCCCCCTTTCAGTTATCGAACAAATGCAAGGATGGCTGACATAGTGTTTAGTGTATCTGGAATTGTGAAACAGTTGAGATCCTCAGATGCCAGGAAGGCATCTGGCCCAGACAGTATCCCCGTAAGAT
Source organism: Schistocerca gregaria (assembly GCF_023897955.1). Lineage (NCBI taxonomy): Eukaryota > Metazoa > Arthropoda > Insecta > Orthoptera > Acrididae > Schistocerca > Schistocerca gregaria. The sequence goes on from NC_064927.1 coordinate 76,937,705, forward strand.
TATATGTTGACTATGCTACAAATACAGCACCATTCTTATCCATCATTTATCAGAGATCATTGGAACAGTGGAAAGTTCCACAGGACTGGAAGAAGGCCCAGGTCATAGAAATCTATAAAAAGGGTAGAAAATCGGATTCAAATAATTACTGGCCAATTTCACTGACATCAATTTCTTGTAGAACATATTTTGTGTTCAGACATAATGACCTTTCTAGACTCTGAGAAGTTCATCTACAGAAACCAGCATGGTTTTAGGAAACAGCAGTCATGCAAGACACAGCTGGCCCTCTTTGTGAGTGTTATACAACAGACTCTAGATACTGGCTCCCAGATTGATGCCATATTTCTCGACTTTCGAAAGGCGTTTGACTCAGTTCTGCATTGTTGCTTGCTCCAAAAAATGCATGCTTATGGTCTATCCAATGACATATGCGGTTGGGTAGAAAGTTTTCTAAGAGACAGGGAGCAGCATGTCGTCCTGAATGGGGTGACATCAACAGAAACAAGGGTAACTTCAAGGTGTGCCCCAGGGTAGCGTACTTTTTATGAGTTACATAAACAATCTGGTTGGTGGTATTGACAGCAGCATTAGACTGTTTGCTGATGATGCTGTAGTCTACAGGAAAGTAGCATCACACGAAAGTTGTGAACAAATCAATGAGAATTTGCAGAAAATAAATGTGTGGTGTAATGACTGGCAGTTATCTCTCAATATTAGTAATGACTGGCAGTTATCTCTCAATATTAGTAAGCGTAACCTACAGCATACAACAAAGCGAAAATCCCCATTAATGTACGAGCACAAAATAAATGCCCAGTCTTTGGAAGCGGTAACATCTGTCAAGTACCTGGGTGTGACTATTCGAAATGATCTCAAATGGAATGATCAGATTACACAAGTAATGGGCAAGGCAAACTCTAGATTGTGGTTTATTGGTAAAATCCCGAAGTGATGCAGTCCTTCAACAAGGAAATAGCCCACAATACGTTAGTTTGTCCAGTCTTAGAGTATTGTTCATCTGTATGGGACCCTTACCAGTTGGGTATAATTCAAGAGATTTAGAAAGTCCAAAGAAAAGTGGCAAGATTCATGACTGGTACATTTAGCCACCATGAGAGCTTTACAAATCTCATAGAAAGTTTTAAGCGGGATAAACTTGCAGATAGATGGTGAGCTAAACGGAAGGGGCTGCTCACTAAATTCTGAAATCCAATCTTCGCTGAGGATGTAGAGCATATATTATTACCACCAACTCTCAAATCACGCAATGATCACCATTCAAAGATAAGGGAAATTAGAGATTGTACTGAGGTGTTCAGACAGTCGTTTTTCCCTCGTGCAATTCATGAGTGGAACAGAGGGGGGAGGGGGGGGTTTATGACCTTGGTGTGAATTGTGCCCTCCACCACTTGGTGGCTAGCAGAATATATATATGTACATGTAGATTTTGTGTATATTCTTTATCTGTTTTGTATCCATCATAAGGGATGACATGGTGTTCCAGCCGGCTATGGGTGTCGCTGCGACAGAGATAGCTGCAAGATATTGCAGTCCAACTGGTGGCCAGTGAGCTCCTATGAAGTTGTTATGCTATACCTCTGATTAAAATTGAAATATGATATAATGTAAAAATATTGTAAATATTGCTGTATGTGTGCTAGTGAGCAGATTATTAAGTATGACAACTTGTGGCTGGTGACAACATGGTCTTAACCTTATCAAATCAAGGAATCATTACAAATTCTTATCCATTAGTCAAATTTTTTGCAAGTAGGAATGAAATGGACACTGTGTCTGAAAGAGTGAGTACAGCAAATGAGCCACCTGAACTATTGTGTCAGCTGGTAACATCTGCTGAGAAGCCTTCAGAGCACTAACAGTGCTGTGCAGATAAGAAGCTTCCCTCCAGCAAGAAGCCTCACACTCCTGTTCCTTCTTGACCACCAGCAACTCTGCATAGCACACCAAAAAATGGCTTGATAGGCAGAGTTGAATGATAAAATGTGAGAAGACAACAGAATACCTGACATTGTCCCACAGCTTTAATCCATCGGTAAAAACCTCTATGTGTCCGTACTCTTATAAAATCCTATTAAAATTTGAAAGGCATTTTAATAGGTCGACATAGAATCACTGGAAAGAAAGCTGCATGATACTCTGTCATGTCCAAGTTAAGAGTGGGCCTGTCAATCATTCAGGGAGGGTATTTGTCCCATTCCTGTAGAGGAATTGGTATGTTTTCAATACCATGTTTCTCAAGATAGTCCTTCACATGGTCAGAACAAGGCTTAATTGCCTGACTACTGGGAAGCATTTATCTTATGGACTGTAAAGCCCAAACTGTGAGAAAAGGATGTAAGGACCTCACTTTGTATACATGTCGCACCATGAGGTGTTCTCACTGGATGGCAAGAGGTGGCTCAACAGCCTCTGCACAGAGGCCAGGAGTGGGGCTAGTTCAGTCTAATGCCTGCATGGTGGGCAGCATCCAATACCTTTAAATAAGTAGGTCCAACTGAGCCATACACCATGCCAACACGGTCAAATCATCTACGGATGAAGGTTTGATAGAATTTGAGCAATCTGGACCAATTGCTCTTCACTTCTGACCACTAAGCCATTTTAAGTTGTTTGAAAAAGAAGTGCCTTCAGACATCAAGATTTCATATCTGGTGGTATAGAAGTACTGTTAACCCCTTATCTAAGATGAGGTTGAGGAACTGCACCGAGGTCTTAACCTTCGAACAGGTATGCCTATGTAATAAATGCACTAACGGCAAAAAAAATTGTTTCGCAGCATTCCACTGTTGTATTGTAATTGCAAGCCCATACCTATTCCTTCATTAATGTTTCAGGTCACAAAGTTATAAATTGTGTTGTCGTATGTCCCACTGAGCAGCAGCAAAACAAAATTAACAGCCAGTTGTCTACAAGGTAATTAGTAATTGAATAAGTGGCTGGCTAGGACCTGATGCAACTGTGTTGTTTCAAGCACGTCATTACTGTAGAGTAACCCCTGTCTGTGGCAATGGAGTGATATAATGAAAGTTTATTTCATTATTGTTAAATTAAGCAGTGCTTTAGTTCATATTACATAAGTTTATTTTATCATTGTTTATGTAAAACAATATTAAACTTTTTGATTTTGCTCATTTGTATTTTCCTTGGTAACACAAAGACAGCCATTTCTACATGTATATAAAGTGCACCACATGCCCACTCATGTTATAAAAAATAAGCATGCCTGCTCAAAGGTTAAAATCCAAGGTGGTTCCCCTCAGCCAGAGCTTTGCATTTTCAATGCAAATATCAGCTAATGCCACTGACATGGACACAAGGAAACTGCATACCGTAGCTACTTCTAGTCAGTTATAAGGTATGGTATTGTCTTGGATAAATTCAAGCAACTTAATGTGTGTTGGGAGGACGAGCACGTGGGCTTGGTGCTTTGTTCAAACGTATTTCCTGGTCCATCAGACATTCTTTCCCATCAGGTACTACTGAAACTGTGTGCTTTTCAGGTCTGTTCTTGCTGCTCAGTGGCCACCCTTTCTGTGGGGAGGGTGGTGAAGAAGTGGATATATAGATATCTTGTGACCAGACTCCTTTTTTGGAGAGGAAGTCATGGACTTTTCCTTTTTATGCATAGCTGGTGCATCAGCCAAGTGAATAACAGCATCAGTGCCTCGAGTGGTACAGTTACAGGCACAGGTTGATGTGCTAGCATCTGCACTGTTAGTTTATATTGAGGCATCAGATGCGGCTACTGGCTGCTGTATGATGGTAGATGTGCTAGCATCTGGACCGAGATTTGCATCAGCTTTGGCAACTGGTAGCTTTGCTACATTAAAGAATAAAGTTGCAAATATTGAGGCTGAAAAGCTCCTAAAATCAATTTTGCCTCCATGTGCAGTAACCACCTGGTGACCAAGAGCTCTGGAATCTTCCATTCCTGTACAAAGATAATGCATTCCTTAGAATAGACTGGATGTGCACCTGAGCAATTGACACAAGGTGGTCTGGTGTATGACAAGCCTGGATCATGAGCATCTAAATCGCAACTTCCGCAGGTTGGCTTTCCTTCGCACACTTCAATGGGGTGACAAAATCTCTGGCACTGAAAGCAGCACTTCAGTTTGGGGACATAAAGATGGACTCAAAGACACAAAAAACCAGCCTTTACATATTCAGGTAATGTGGGTGGATTTCAGATGAGTATTGAGGTATGTTTTTTCTAATATACTACCCACTTGCTTCAACATGTTTCTCACCTCAGTTAAACCTTTGATTAGCCATTCTACCAAAAGTTCATTGAGTCCTGTTACATATGATTTGACACCTCTGCTATAATTGAGGTTGTTGTGCATTTCAACAAGTATAGGATATCCCCCAAGATATATGCTATGCAGCAACTTAGGCACTCAATTAAACATTGTTGTCTCTTTTTGCAGGGTACCACTCCATAACCTTGTAATAGACTTAGGAGCTCCATCAATTCCCTCCACATCCTTTTGCGTATAGAATGGAGATATTCTCCAAAATGATCCCTTCTCCCTCTCAGTAACAATGAATACATTGTGAAGCATCAGAATTGTTCTGTTCCTGTGATTCACCATTCTACAATGGAAAATCCAGGATGGAATGTAACAATACTACGAAAAAGATATTTGCTGCTTGCCATATAGTGGAGATGGGAGTTGCAAGTAGGCCCAACCCTGCTATCCCACCTATTCCTCACCCCAGCCTCCTCCTTACTCCCATCATCCGGTTGCGACTCCCATCATGCCATCATGTCCTGCTGCTAACAGTGTGGTCTCAGCAGCCAGAGACTCAGGTCATGCCTATGTGAGTTACACTTATGTAAGTGTTTGTGTGTGCATGAGCGCACGCGCGCGTGTGTGTGTGTGTGTGTGTGTGTGTGAGAGAGAGAGAGAGAGAGAGAGAGAGAGAGAGAGAGAGAGAGAGAGAGAGAGAGAGAGAGAGTGAGTGTCCTTCGTTTTTGCAATATTGTGATTCATCATTGAAACAGATGTGTCAAGTGTGCTGTCCTCCTGAGGTTCTCATTACTGTGAGTCATCTTGGTCCCACAAGACACTAGCGAATCAATTGTCCACCCACACAGTGCCCCACAGTAAGCTGTTTACCAGACCCCAGAGGTTACCCACTAAGAACTGTTTTGCCTAACAGCCACATGTCTTGTCGACATGCAGCATGCCTTAACACTGAGGGGTGTTTTACAGTAGTTCACACCATCCTCATGGTCCAGGTTGTTAATTAGAGGTCCCCGTTCACTGCAGCACTCACCATCACACCGTATGGTGGTCACTGAAGTGTGTCCAGTATTTATGGTTAAAGAGTTTATGGCAACACTCACCAGTTCCTGGCTGAGGAAACCTGGGATAGCCAAACTCATCACAAAGACCCAGCTATCCAAGGTGTGCATCATTTGGCATGGCCTGGTGAGATGTAACAAGTGGAAACTCTCCATCTGTTACATCATTGGCTCCCAATAATTAACAGTTTTTTCCAACGTTACTGTATCTCCAGTACAGTTGTTTATGTATCATGTGACAAGTACATGAAAACCTCCAAATCAGATATAATGCAAAGTTCAATTTAAATTCATTTCGTTCATTTTTCTCACTGTACTGATTCCATTCAAACCATTAGTTTTACTATAAAAATATTATGAAAACAATAGTTGCTACACACCACATAGTGGAGGTGCAGAGTCGCAGTTAGGCACAACAAAAAAAAGATGGTCAGAAAATGAGCTTTCGGCCAACAAATAGACAATGGACACACACACACACACACACACACACACACACACACACACACACACACACACACAAACAAACAAACAAATGCAAATGCAACTCAAACACGTGTGACCACTGTCTCTGGCAGCTGAAGCCAGACCAGCTGCCAGAGACTGTGGTCATGTGTGTGTGTGTGTGTGTGTGTGTGTGTGTGTGTGTGTGTGTGTGTGTGTGTGCCTTCTTGTCCGAAAGCTCATTTTCTGACCATCTTTTTTTTTGTTGTTGTTGTGCCTGTCTGCAACTCAGCATCTCCGCTATACGGTGAGTGCAAATATCCTTTCCATAATATTGTTACATTCCATCCTGGATTTTACAGTTTGACTATGTATTATGTTAATTCAAAGTTATAATTACTTGACTATAACACTGCAGTCCAATAAATGGAAAAAAAATTATGAGGTAATTGGCAGAATCCAGTATAATGACCTACACCTTTCGAAGCAAAGTAAAGTAGCCCAACTTTCCAGTAACGTATTTTAAATTACCTGAAACTAATTATCTTATGAAATAAATAAACTTGAAGATCTAAGGCAAGATCTATTTTTGTTGCATATTTTGCCATAATCACTATTAGACTATGACCTTTGACTACATACTTTTGTTACCTTACTTTTTCTGTACAATATGACATACAATACTAATTAATTAACTCACAAATGAAAAATTTACTATAATTTTCAGTAGGGTACTTATACTTGTAAGGGAGGTGGGGGGTTTCACATTGTAGAAACATAAGCAGAAGAATACATAGGAATCGAGCACGAGCAAAGGCAATTCTAACATGTTGTGTACATAGATCAACACGCAGAAAGAAGGCACTGCAGAGAAGTCAGGATTTTTGGTGGGATCAGACTTACTGTTGTAAATACAATGCAAAAGAGACAGTGAAGATCAATGCTAAGGCAAGTACTACATCATCTTCTTACATGTTAACAAGCAACAAAGGAGACGGTATCAGTGGATTAAAGAAAGTGACCTGGCCTAATACTCCAAGCAATTCTGTGAGGACAGAGTCCTCAAATAAATACAGATAAAGACAAAATATTAACTTTTTTTTTACAAATCAGCATCTGCTGCATTAGAAATAAGATTTTAGAATTAGAACATCTTTGTAATGATTTGTTTGTGGACATTATATGTATATCTGAACACTGGCTAACAATTGAGCAAGTAAACGTATTTGTCCCTCAGGGGTATGTTGTGGTTGATATCATGTGTAGAAAGCAGGGAAAGAATGGTGGTGCAGGTATTTTTGTAAGAGAAGGAGTGAAATTTTCTAAAATTGATGTAACAACTTATAGCTCAGAACTACATGCAGAGTTCAGTTGTGTTAAGCTGCTGGATGAAAACATAATAGTAGTTAGCCTATATAGATCCCCAGATGGTGATGTTAACTGATTTATTGAGAAACTTGAATTATTAATTTTAAAAAAATTTGAAATTTAAGACAAGAATTGCTGTCTGTGGAGATTTCAATGTTGTAATGGCTAACACAGACAAATAAGCCACAAAAATATTTTTGAATGTACTAAGATCATTAATCTTATACTCTAAAAATAAGTGTCCTACTCATATGTATGCATGCATGGACAACATTATATTTAATTTCATCGAGGAAGATTTTAGAGTCACATTTGCAGGAGGGCACTTTGCAGGTCATGATCCTTTGCTCCTGACACTTTGTAAGAGGCAGCCAATTAAAACTACTGAACCTAACTTTGTACTGGTGAGAGGACAAAAAGAGGCATACATTACACTATTTATTTAGAAGTTAAGGAGTGAAAAATGTCAACCACGGAAATTGGGAACAGAAATAGCCTTAGATAACTTTTCTGAGAAATTTATAGAACTATGGTATTCTTGTTCGCCATTAACAAAAGCTATAACTACAAGGAAACCTAAAAATAAAATGCTTAACTGGTTTACCGAAGAACTTTCTGAAATTAGGGAAAACTCGCACACATTACACTAGATTTACAAGCATTCCTGTATTCAAAAAATTCTACACAACCAAGCTCCTCCTCACAAAAAAAAAACTAGCATCTGAAAAGTACATTGAAAGTGCTCCCAATAAATGCAGGGCAGCATGACAAATTATAAATCAAGGTCCCAAACACACTCAAGTGCCTTTGATGGATCCTGAGGTACTAATTAACTTTTTTATTAATACAGTTTAGGAAGTAACAAACAGTATTAAAGAAACAAGTTTTTCCACAACAGACCTGCTGGCTACCCCTCTTCCCAATGAACATGTATTTCACTGGAATCCTATTACACCTACTGACATTTTAAAAACTTTAATTAAATTTTCAAATTTAGAAAGTATGGATTGCTATTGCTACTGGCTGTCCAATTACATTATTACGAAAAACAATACCCTTAATATGCTCACCATTAGCCAGTATTTTCAATAAATGCTTAGAATTTGGAGTTTTTCCTAATACACCAAGATATCTAAAGTCATCACAGTTTATAAAAAGGGGAATAAAAAACTGCCTGAAAGCTATCAACCAATTTCAACTATGTGGGAATGACCAGCAACAAACTGTCCATTTGCATGAATGGACACAGGCAGACAGTGTTTGTTGGTAATGAGGATCACCCTGTGGCTAAACAATCCTTGGTGCACGGCCAGCACATCTTGGCACAGTGTTACACCATCCGGGTTATCTGGATACTTCCCACTAACACTAACCTATCAGAACTCTGGAGATGGGAACTTGCCCTTCAATATATCCTCTCTTCCCATTACCCACCAGGCATCAACCTCCACTAATTTCAAGTTGCTGCCACTCATACCTCACCTGTCATTCAACAACATCTTTGCCTCTGTACTTCCGTCTCGACTGACATCTCTGCCCAAACTCTTAGCCTTTACAAATGTCTGCATGTGTCTGTGTACGTGCAGATGGATATGTGTGTGTTTGTGCAAGTGTATACCTGTCATTTTTCCCCCTTTGGTAAGTCTTTCCGCTCCTGGGATTGGAATGACTCCTTACCTCTCCCTTAAAATCCACATCCTTTTGTCTTTCCCTCTCCTTCCCTCTTTCCTGATGAAGCAACTGTTAGTTGCGAAAGCTTGAATTTTGTGTGTATTTTTGTGTTCGTTTGTGTGTCTATCAACATGCCAGCGCTTTCGTTTGGTAAGTTGCATCATCTTTCTTTTTAGATATATTTATTCCCATGTGGAATGTTTCCCTCTGACAGAACTTGTTGTCAGGTGGGGAAGTTCATGAGCACAATATTAGGGCTGAGTCGAAGTTAGATATACCTAGGCACAAGTTAGCAATGACTGGAAATTCTCACAAAGTAAACCCACTCAGAATTTTCAGTAAGTTACGAGTCTTTGCTCAGACCATGGATATAATTAGTTTTAAAAATAAGTGGTACAACTGGTTAAAAGATCACCCTCTTTATAATATTAAAGAATACTTTGATTTACCAGATTATTATACTAACTTTTAAAAACTGTTACTGATTTATCATATTATTATATTAACTTTTAAAAGCTGTTACTTTTAATTGTATTTTTATGTACTGCATAAACTTTGTAGAAGAAATATTTAATGCTACTCATTGTACTACTGTGCATTGTATATACTTTATCTTGTTATCAAATTGATGAAACCCATATCATTGTGAAATGATTTATGGTGAATGATTCTTGATTGTTGACTCACATCTTTTTATACATTTCTGACCATTAACATCTTTATAAGAAAAATTTTAATAAAAGCTTGTGGGTCATTCAAACAGCCAAACTCGATGTCACCAGTTAATCACCAGTTTTCAGAGTATTATGTATTTTATGAAATAACAGTTTGTTCTTATACTAGTTTTTATAAGACCATCTGAGCCCCAGCCTGTAGCCCACAGCCAGAACTCATAGAAGCAAAATCTATCTAGATCCATTCAGGGAAGATTGCCACAGACAGTCCAGTAGATACCAGCTCACAGAATGTATTGCACTTGATTCAGATTACGTGTCCTGCCATTTGTAGCTTAAAAACTCAGCACCATTACATTCTACATGTTTGTTATTGTGGATCTGTGCGTGATGTAGTTGGCTCTGATGAGCTGTCAGGACTGTTATGATTAATTGCCACCATATACAGTTTTAACTAAACAGAACATATGATTACTGTGCAACTTTATTTAACTGTAGTGTTTTCTCGTCAACATGAAAAACAGTGTGTTACACTGTCACCAGACATATTGTGACTTATACTGATCATCCTTTCTGCCACATTAAACAGTTGCTAATTATTTCATTGAGGGGAGATCTACTGCACTAAACCTGGATAGAAAGATCAGTAACTATGGGAAGTAAGTAATTTTCCTTTAGCTTTTAACAAAAAATTGTGAGACTGGTACTGGCCACAAACAGTAAAAGTGGTACTAAAAGTGGCTCAAATTCAGCTCTATATACTATGTGAACTACATTATTGGAATTATTTCAACTGCTTTCAGCTAGCTCCAGCAACTGAGAGATGAGGCACCAATTAGCAGGACCAACTAAGCAGGTAAGTGAATCAGTTACACCAGGAGGCACATGTGGCGTATCAAATGCTATGGGTGCAGTAAGCATCGGCGCTGATAAATGAGATCTGACACAGTCCTGGTCAGCACAGAAGCAGCACTAAATTCAAGACCACCTACACAAGGGCTGAGTAGTTCACACCACTACCTACAGCTCAAGAACAATGAGCTAGAAAGTACTTTTCCAAGGAATTTCAGTGATAACAGAAGGTGGTAGAATACTTCTGCAACAAGTGGTAGAAAGAGTACCTAATCCTCCTCAGAAACTTCTGTGAAGCATATCACCCAATGAAAGGTTCAGAAAGACTCCAGCTGGATGATGTTCTTCTAAAGGAGGATGTTCCAGAGGAGAAAGTTGGTTAAAACCTAAAATGGATAGCAATGAAATTTTTAGAGGAAATCCAAGTTCACATCTGAAGCACAGACAAATGGAAGATGAAGGACCATTCTTCTCACAGCAGACAGGAAACTCAAATGCACTGAGACAAAAATTGAAGCTGCATGTAAGATTGTTTCCAGGGCAAGACTCAATATCAAGAGTACACATAAACTTCTAATTAGATCTTTCTGCTGACCATGAGAATTACTCCCAGATGTAAACAAAAACATTAGAGAGAACTTCTGCATCTACATGTACACTCTGCAGACCACTATGTCCAATTGTACCAGTTATTAGGTTTTCTTCCTGTTCCATTAATGTATGGAGCACAGAAAGAATGATTGTTTCAATGCCTCTGTGTGTGCCATAATTATTCTAACCTTACCCTCACAATCACTATGTGAGCAATATGTAGGGTGTTGCAGTATATTCTTAGAGTAATCACTTAAAGCCAATTCTTGAAGCTCTATTAGTAGGCTTTCTCGGGATAGTTTATGTCTGTATTCAAGAGTCTTCCAGTTCAGTTCCTTCAATATCTCTGTTACATTCTCCCATGGATTAAACAGATCTGTGACCGTTTGTGCTGCTCTTCTCTTTACACGCTCAACATCACCTTACAGGTGTTAGTGTCAGTGGCTTTGAGAGGTGCTAAAATTGCTTAAACTGAACAAATCTCCAGGGCCTAATGGAATCTCTATTACATTCTACACAGAAAGTGCAGCTGACTTAGCCCCTCTTTTAACTTTAATATACTGAAGACCACTTGACCTATATACCATGCACAGTAACTGGAAAAAAGTGCATGCCAAACCTTACTAAATGAAAGGTAGCAGAAGTGAATCACAAAACTACTGTGCAATATCTTTCATATACATCTGTTGTAGAATATTAGTACATATTTTGAGCTCAAATAAAATGGGGTATTTCAAAGAGAATCACCTCCTCCATGCTAACAAACACAGATTCTCAAAACATCAGTAACATGAACCCTAACCCATACTTCTATCACATGGCATCCTGAAAGCCACGAATCAAGGCAGGACAGTAGGTACAATATTTCTAAACTTTATGAAAGCCTGTTTGAGGTATCAAACAACATTTGTAGTGAGTGAACTGTGTATCTCTTGGTAGGGATGAAACAACATGTTATCTTGTTGCAGAGTTATCCACAGACATAGAGGTGACTTCAGGCACGCACCTGAGAAAGTAGTTGAAACCCTAGGTCATAATGTTGTATATCAATAACCTGACCGATAATATTAATAGTAATAACCACTCAGATCTTAAAATCTGAAAGTGATGCAAAGACTGGCACTTTACTAAACTCAGATTAATAGTATCCTATGACTACAATATCAGTGAGTCCCCATTGGAATCAGACAACTCATGTAAATACCTATGTGCTTGTAGGGATATGATCACACAGGCTCAATAAATGGTAAAACATATGACATGACTAATAACATATAATATTTGTAAATAAAATAGTAATATTTGATGCATACAGAGAAGAGTAGTGCAGGTGATCATAGGTTTGTTTGACTCACCGCAAGAAAATGTCACAGAAATAATGAAAATCCTCTACTGACACAAACACCCGGAGATAAATGCCAATTATCCCACAAAATCCTACTTATAAAATTGGGAGACCAGTTGTAAGTAAAGAATTTAAGAATAAACCACTGCCCTCTATGTATTGCTTGTGTAGAGACTGAGAAGACAATACTATACTGATAACAGCTTTCTTTTTTTTTCCTTTATTGTCAGTTCATCCTCCTCATCCCATATGGGTGGGTGATAGGTTGTTAGTTATACAATATTACTCACTTAACCAAGAGCATTTTCAAAAGTACAACAAGATGGGATGACATGTTATAAAGAAACATTACACACAGTTTTCAAAACAATCTATAGGATGAATTTTGTTGGTGTCCATGTAAAAACACATTACAACTATTTTCTTTTTAAATTAAAAATCAAAAGTGTGATAGCTAAAAAACTAAAATATACACAATTCAAAAATACATTGCAGAATGGTGAAATTCTTCAAAGATAAAGCACTGCATTTTCACTTAAAATCTCTAGGCCCTGCACTGGGAAAGAAGGATTTGAGACAAGAGAATATGTCCCACAGGGTTGAGGGGTGTGTGTAAAAAAAGGTAGGGTTTGATAGGTAGAAAACTATAGAGATGAAAGGAGGAGTTGGGGTGCACGGTATCAAGTATTGATAGACTCCGCGGGTGTCATAGCAACGGAATTCAAGTTTTCGTGTGATACTGACAGTGACGCATGGAATCTGGTGTACCCAATAGTGAGCACCCACTGAGTCACACCTCCACCATCTCTGGACTACGACGCACCCTCTGCCACTGCAACATGAGAATGCCGGCTGCAGCGATTCAGCTCACTTGCTCTCAGAGCCATTTTGCTGCACGTTACTACACAAATGCCCCTAGTCATGGCTCCGTCATTTGGGCTTACTACAGAGACCCTCATTCTTTTTGACATTGATAACTGGACTCTGATTTTTGCTGCATTATTTGTAATGAGTCTTAGTATGCTTTAAGAAACACAAGCTAAGTGAATCTTCTGTTTACTGTGATATTTTGTGTGATAATTGTTTCTGACCATGTCCAGTTTTCCTATGACAACAGTTACCACACCACTCTGTAGCCCACCTCTCCTTAACATTGTTTATGAACTTATACACAACAGGGTGGATAGCAGGAAGACAGTAGGTGGGGAAGACAGAACGTGAGGATGGAGAGAGAAGAGGAAATTGATGCGGTGTGGGACAGATGGGGAAGAATTAAAGTTTGTGGGAGGGATAAATATCAGGGTGAATCTCATTGTATGGGAGACAGAGAGTTGGTTGAAGTTGCATAGAGATAGGATATTGAGTACATGTAGGTTTAGGGATGGTGGGATGGATTTGTAAAAAACACGGTAGCATACAAGGGATGGTGATCAGAGGGGAGACAATGAGGCTATTGGAATCAAGATTGTGGATAGCACAGGCGACTTGGAGGTGTTCAGTGTGAGCAAGGAGGTGTGAGAATTTGATGAGCGATAGAGGATCCAGGTGGGGTAAGGCAAATGGATGTAGTAAGCAAGAGAGAGTGCATGGCATTCGAGGGTTTGGAGAAATGTAGAGAACTTTGGTGGGGCAGATACCTGCGCAACATTTGCATAACAGAGGATGGGTCGTATTGGGATTTTGGAGGTGTGGAGAATAGTAGAGGGGTGTAAACCCCAAGTTTGACCAGTTAGTAGTTTTATTCTATTATGAGCTTTCTGTTGCGTGGTTCATAGGTGAGGGTTCTATGTCAGTTGCCTCTCAATAGTTAGTCCAAAATATTAAAGTGTATTAGTTACGTGGACAGGATGGTCGTAAATAGTAAGGTGGCTGTCATATAGATGAAAAGTTCGGCAGTGGTTCGTCTTGCAATTATTGCCTAGGTTTTGGAGGGAGTGACTTTGAGAAGTCATAGTTCCACCAGGAGGGAAACTGACTGAGATGAATTTCGAGGGATCATGGAGATTTCTGCAGTGTAGGGTGGAGTACAAGGAACCTAATTACAGCTCACACGGGGACATTTATACCTTCCCGCTTCTCGAGCACCGAGCGAAGTGATTAGCACATAGGACTTGCATTCGGGAGGACGACAGTTCAAACACGCGTCCGGCCATCCTGATTTAGATTTTACGTGATTTCCCTAAAGCGCTTCAGGCATATGCCGGGATGGTTCCTTTGAAAAGGGCACGGCTGACTTCCATCTGTACCTTCCTAATCCGATTGGCCCAATGACCTCGCTGTTTGGTTCCTTCTCCCAAATCAACAATCCAATCAACCATCTTCTCGCGCTCCGTAAGCGAATGGAAAGGATAAATACCCTAACAGCTGGTAAGTACACTCTGCCATGAACTTCACTGTGTTGATCTAAATGTAATCACGCTACAGTTTTGATGTTTTATAAATGCAACCAGACCGTCAAGACCTTGGTCGGGTCAAGACGAAAAACAATAAAAACTGACTACCAAATCCCTCGAGATTCGACGTACTATCGATATACGTTCGAACTATCGACTAGCCAGCTAGGATAAAATTTTGCTATCGATACATAATGTGTATCTGGTGTAACTATCGACATAATAGGTAACCTCACTAACCTGTCCTACACGAAGAACTCAAGAAGTCGGCTGGCTGGGGTAGCTTATTAACTTTAAAAGGTTATTAAGAAAAATGGCCTCAGACACGGGTGGCGTAAAGCCAATGCCCATTGCGGGCCGTATGGTCCGCGAAAGAGAGAGACTAGTGGGTATGACAAATGAGGAAAGAGCATGGAGAAAACAATGGTTGCAAGATCAAATACTGTCTCCTAACGAACCCAGGCGTGTACCCGAATTGGAACGAGAGTTAATGAACCCTATTCGAAGGGCGTACAGAAAGCCATTGGACGTTATATTTAATGCTCTTAAGCCTACTATTGTGAGTGTTAATAGTGTAGTTGTGATAACCTCATTTAGAATGTTCCCAAAACATTGAATTGTTTGTTTATTTGTAGGGAGAGCGCCGAGCTCAGATTGCACGGTACGTCACAGGAAAAGTCTTTATATCGTTGTTCGCCATATATGCAACGACGTACTACTTCAAATACAATGCAAACGTAAGTTTTCTGGCCGCTATACCCATTACACTTTGCTCGTTAAAATGTTTGGTAACTGATGTTAATCAATTGACATGGTGTTGCTCAGCGTTTGTAATTTTTGTTTGCCCAATATAGTTACATTTGCATGCCATTGGGTTTTAGAAGAGGAAAGAGAATGAGAAAGAGGGGAGTGCACAGTGTTACACTGATATGCTGTTCTGAACTGAACTTGTAAATTGCTTCTCAGTTTAAGCTATGGAGTATTATGTACTCAGCAGCCAATGTATTGATATGTGAATGTTCTGTCCCACTAAACATGAAAAAGTTATCTTCTTTGTATGTTATGTAACCATAAATGTACAGAAATTTAATTTATACTGAAGTTAAAAGATAAAATTGCCATTGACTCAAAGGTTTGTTTGATAGCTGCAATGCTTTTTTAACCATAGCTCTATCGGAGGTAACATGTCGTCTTCCTCAGACTTGTGAACAGACTTACCTAAGTCAGTTATAAGGGGACCTACACTTCCATGTGGATTCTGAACCACAATTCAGTTTGAGATTTTTCATATTAACAAGCAATTTCCAGAGGTGAAATTGTAATACTTGGCAGTAATGTGACCTTGGGCCACTTACTTAAGAAAACAAAAAGTTATGGCATTCATTACATCCCTCTTGCATGGATTTTTACCTCCACAATAGAATGCAGAGGTTGACTTCAAGCTCAAAAATGGGTGAGTGTACGTGGAAAAAGTGCCCTTGAGATGCAATGTTGGATGCACTTCAGTTTGTGGCTTTCATCATCTTCCCAAGTCATTTAAGGACTTAAAAATTTAAAATGTGTGTATTTGACCCAGATGTCTTATGAAAGTCCCAGACTCATCCATACCAGACACTGAACAAACCTACAGCTGAATCGTAACAAACAATTTGTCTCTGTAACTTTTTTTTTTCCTCCTTGCTGTGCACTTCAGTTCTGTGGAGGAATCATGGTCTTGCTGTGTCCCCTGCAAATGTATTTCCTTTCTTCACAGTAAATGTGAATAAACTTAATTTTTTCAAAGAGTGTTCATATTTGAAGATTGGCTCAATTTGATAAAAATTCTAGAGATTCTATATTTCCTTGTTAAGAAGGTTAGCACAGTCATCACCAGTATGTGGCACACATTTTTAGCACAATTTTTGTAATTTTTCCTCATGTTGTAACCTAAGTATATGTCTGCCTGTATTATTTTTACTGAAATACACGCATGAGGTAACCCCCAGTCTTTCACAGTAGCATGTGCAAGTAAGAGCTTCTCGGTTTGTATTGCCTAGAATCAAAGTGTTCATTTGTAAGGAGAGCGCAGATTACACAGTACGTCACCGGGCCAAGTGTCAGAGCTCAGACCTTTCCAGAGGTGGGTTGTGGGTGTGTGGAGGCTAATCCAACAGTGTGAAGAAACTGTATTGAACACACCATGTGAATTACAGACAACAGGTCATATTATTGTGACAGAATATTACCTGAAGAAAGGACACAAAGTATAATGTGGAAATCCTTGCCAATGCATTGTTGAATTGGGATTTGATAAGAGGCAGCTGAGATTTGTTTACAGTGTCTACCCAGCTTGTGCTTTCCTTGAATCACCACGTCACAATGGATAATCTCGTATCCAAACTGTGAAAAGTTTCATTGGGATCAACACATACTAGAACAGATTTTTGCTCAGAGCTTGTTTCATATGAGAGTATATTTAAGAAGGAAAGGGTATTGTGAATGCTGGCAGCATAATATAATTGGATCAAGAGTGCTTTACATCTAGAACTTGTTCCAGTTTGTGAAACATCAATGAAATGAAAATGTATCAATGTTATATTGCTTTAAATAATGTTTATTCTGGATGCAGCTTATCATAGTGGATCACTGTACCCTGACTTAAGAAGTAAAGGTAACAACTCGCTCAATTATTCAGGTGCCAATTTGTTTAATCAGGGCATATATGTTGCTTGAGCCATAGCGAAAGGGAGAGATAAAACAGATGTAAAACATGTAATAAATTATTTTGTATCAGACTGGAGCAAGAGTTAAAAATACAGATAGGCCTAGCTGCCTTTTGTAATAAAAGCATTGGAGTGGAGGGGTCAGCTCTTGTGGTGAACTTTTAGAGTGTCTTTGTCCTCAGAGGTGAGGCTAAAAAGTTGAGACATGACTCCATAATTTTTTCTTAGTTGTCACAGCATTTTATATACCAAGAACGAAAGGATTACTTCCTCACAGTGTTATGCTTTTGTAAATCATTTCCACTTCAATCTATCTGTGCTATTCTCATCCCTTTCTGTTTCTGTTTTCTTCCTTCTATCTCACCTGTAGCCAATGTATTTATATGAGTGATTGCTTTGTTTATCTTGATAGTTTCTGCTAGTTTGTCTACCTGTCCATAATATAGGTTTTTTATGTCGATAAAACCCCGTCCTCATTCCTTTCTGCTTAATGTGAATCTTTCTGTTGCTGAATGTATGTGATGTATTCTATATTTGTAGCATTGTGATCGTGTAAGTGTATTGAGTGCTTCTAGGTCTGTGTTACTCCATTTCAGTACTCCAAATGAGTAGGTCAATATTGGTATAGCATAGGTATTTATAGCTTTTGTTTTGTTTCTTGCTGTCAATTCTGTTTTCAGTATTTCTGTTAGTCTTTGTCTGTATTTTTCTTTTAGTTCTTCTTTAATATTTGTATTATCTATTCCTATTTTTTGTCTGTATCCTAGATATTTATAGGCATCTGTTTTTTCCATCGCTTCTATGCAATCGCTGTGGTTATCCAATATGTAATCTTCTTGTTTAGTGTGTTTTCCCTTGACTATGCTATTTTTCTTACATTTGTCTGTTCCAAAAGCCATATTTATATCATTGCTGAATACGTCTGTTATCTTTAGTAATTGATTGAGTTGTTGATTTGTTGCTGCCAGTAGTTTTAGACCATCCATGTATAGCAAATGTGTGATTTTGTGTGGGTCTGTTCCAGTAATATTGTATCCATAATTTGTATTATTTAGCATGTTGGATTGTGGGTTCAGAGCAAGGCAGAACCAGAAAGGACTTAATGAGTCTCCTTGGTATATTCCACGCTGAATCTGTATTGGCTGTGATGTGATATTATTTGAATTTGTTTGGACATTGAGTGTGGTTTTCCAATTTTTCATTACTATGTTTAGGAACTGTATCAATTTAGGATCTACTTTGTATATTTCCAATATTTGTAGTAACCATGAGTGGGGTACACTATCAAAAGCTTTTCGGTAATCAATGTATGAGTAGTGTAGCGACCTTTGTTTAGTTTTAGCTTGATATGTTACCTCTGCAACTATTATCAGTTGCTCTTTACATCCTCGTGCTCCTTTGCAACAGCCTTTTTGTTCTTCATTTATAATTTTGTTCTGTGTTGTATGTGTCATTAATTTCTGTGTAATGACTGAAGTTAATATTTTGTATATTGTTGATAGGCATGTTATGGGGCGGTATTTAGCTGGATTTGCTGTGTCTGCTTGATCTTTAGGTTTCGTGTAAGTTATTCCATGTGTAAGTGTATCAGGGAATGTGTATGGGTCTGCAATGTAACTGTTAAATAATTTATATTAAAAACAAAGATTCCAAGACTTACCAAGCGGGAAAGTGCTGGTAAACAGGCACAATAAAATAACACACACACACACACACACAAAATTTTGAGCTTTCGCAACTGGTGGCTGCTTCGTCAGGAAAGAGGGAAGGAAAAGGAAAGATGAAAGGATGTGGGGTTTAAGGGAGAGGGTAAGGAGTGATTCCAATCCCGGGAGCGGAAAGACTTACCTTAGGGGGAAAAAAGGATAGGTATATACTCATGTGCGCGCACACACACATATCCATCCATACATACACGGACACAAGCAGACATATTTAAAGGCAAAGAGTTTGGGCAGAGATGTCAGTCGAGGCGGAAGTGTGGAGGCATGATCTGGACTCATAGTGAAGAACAACTCCAGAATTTCCTCTCCAACCTCAACTCCTTTGGTTCCATCAGATTCACCTGGTCCTACTCCAAATCCCATGCCACTTTCCTTGATGTTGACCTCCATCTGTCCGATGGCCAGCCTCACACATCCGTCCACATCAAACCCACCAACAAGCAACAGTACCTCCATTATGACAGCTGCCACCCATTCCATATCCTACGGTCCCTTCCCTACAGCCTAGGCCTTCGTGGCAAACGAATCTGCTCCAGTCCTGAATCCCTGGACCATTACACCAACATGAAAACATCTTTCGCATCCCGCAACTACCCTCCCGACCTGGTACAGAAGCAAATAACCAGAGCCACTTCCTCATCCCCTCAAACCCAGAACCTCTCACAGAAGAACCCCAAAAGTGCCCCACTTGTGACAGGATACTTCCCGGGACTGGATCAGACTCTGAATGTGGCTCTCCAGCAGGGATACGACTTCCTAAAATCCTGCCCCGAAATGAGATCCATCCTTCATTAAATCCTCCCCACTCCACCAAGAATGTCTTTCCGCCGTCCTGTAACCCGGAAGGTGTACACGATCAAAGGCAGAGCCATGTGTGAAAGCACCCACATGATTTACCAACTGACCTGCCTACACTGTGATGCTTTCTATATGGGAATGACCAGCAACAAACTGTCCATTCGCATGAATGGACACAGGCAGACAGTGTTTGTTGGTAATGAGGATCACCCTGTGGCTAAACATGCCTTGATGCACGGCCAGCACATCTTGGCACAGTGTTACACCGTCCGGATTATCTGGATACTTCCCACCATCACCAACCTATCCGAACTCCGGAGATGGGTACTTGCCCTTCAATATATCCTCTCTTCTCGTTATCCACCAGGCCTCAATCTCCGCTAATTTCAAGTTGCCGCCACTCATACCTCACCTGTCATTCAACATCATCTTTGCCTCCACACTTCCGCCTCAACTGACATCTCTGCCCAAACTCTTTGCCTTTAAATATGTCTGCTTGTGTCTGAGTTTGTATGAATGGATATGTGTGTGTGTGCGCGCAAGTATATACCTATCCTTTTTTCCTCCTTTGGTAAGTCTTTACACTCCCGGGATTGGAATGACTCCTTACACTCTCCCTTAAAACCCACATCCTTTTGTCTTTCCCTCTCCTTCCCTCTTTCCTGAAGAAGCAACCGTCGGTTGCGAAAGCTAGAAATTCTGTGTGTGTGTTTGTGTGTTTTATTTATTGTGCCTGTCTACCGGCGCTTTCCCGCTTGGTAAGTCTTGGAATCTTTGTTTTTAATATATTTTTCCCATGTGGAAGTTTCTTTCTATTTTATTTACCTTGTTAAATAATTTAGTTAGATGTGAATGTGTTGAGGTGAACTTCTATTTTATCTTTTCCAGGGGCTTTCCAATTGAGAGTAGAATTAATTGCTTTGGTGACTTCATGTTGCAAAATTATCACTTCAGGCATTTGTGGTATCATCTTGTATGTGTCTGTTTCTGCTTCTATCCACCGTGCATGCCTGTTATGTTGTACCGGGTTTGACCATATGTTGCTCCAGAAGTGTTCCATGTCTGTTATGTTTGGTGGATTGTCTATTTTAATGTGTGTGTTATCTATTGTCTGGTAAAATTTCTTTTGGTTTGTGTTGAATGTTTGGTTTTGTTTCCTTCTGTTTTCACTTTTTTTGTATCTTCTATGTCGTTTGGCCAATGCTTGTAATTTCTGCTTCTTTTCATCAAATTCTCTATCGCTTCTTGTTGTGAGATTTTACCTAACCTTTTACGTTTTTTGTCTGATATTTCTTTTCTGATAAATTGTGTTAGCTGTCCAATGTCTTTTCTTAGTTGTTCTATTCTGATCTGTAGCCTGTGTTGCCATGCTGGTTTTGTGGGTTTCATCTGTGTGTTGGTTGGTTCTGATCTCTGTCTAGTGTGTATATTTAGTGTAGTGAGTGCTCCTATATAAACCAGTAGTTGTAACTCTTCAATAGTTGTGTTTTCATTTATTTTGTTGTGTGTGATTGCGTTGAGAGTTGTTATTGTTGTTACGACTTGTAGGTTATTTGGCGGTCTGTGCAGGAATGGTCTAATGTCTGTATTTGTGTCTTTGTATTCTATATATGTCAGCTGAAATTGTTCTTCTATATCTAACGTGTGTCACTTTGTGTTCTATTTGTACTTATTATTATTATTATTATTATTATTATTATTATTATTAGTAGTAGTAGTAGTAGTAGTAGTAGTAGTATATGACTCATGTTGTTGTTGTTGTAGTTGTTGTGGTTGTGGTCTTCAGTCCTGAAACTGGTTTGATGCAGCTCTCCATGCTACTCTATCCTGTGCAAGCCTCTTCATCTCCCAGTACCTACTGCAGCCTACATCCTTCTGAATCTGCTTAGT
This sequence comes from Schistocerca gregaria, assembly GCF_023897955.1. NCBI lineage: Eukaryota > Metazoa > Arthropoda > Insecta > Orthoptera > Acrididae > Schistocerca > Schistocerca gregaria. The sequence continues at coordinate 76,959,492 of NC_064927.1, forward strand.
GTCTTCATCTCTTGGTCTCCCTCTACGATTTTTAACCTCCAAAACTAAATTGGTGATTCCTTGATGCCTCAGAACATGTCCTACCAACCGATCCCTTCTTCTAGTCAAGTTGTGCCACAAACTTCTCTTCTGCCCAATCCTATTCAATACTTCCTCATTAGTTATGTGATCTACCCATCTAATCTTCAGCATTCTTCTGTAGCACCACATTTCGAAAGCTTCTATTCTCTTATTGTCTAAACTATTTATCGTCCATGTTTCACTTCCATACATGGCTACACTCCATACAAATACTTGCAGAAATGACTTCCTCACACTTAAACCTATACTCGATGTTAACAAATTTCTCTTCTTCAGAAACGCTTTCCTTGCCATTGCCAGTCTACATTTTATATCCTCTCTACTTCGACCATCATTAGTTATTTTGCTCCCCAAATAGCAAAACTCCTTTACTACTTTAAGTGTCTCATTTACTAATCTAATTCCCTCAGCATCACCCGACTTCATTTGACTACATTCCATTATCCTTGTTTTGCTGTTGTTGATGTTCATCTTATATCCTCCTTTCAAGACACTGTCCATTCCGTTCAACTGCTCTTCCAAGTCCTTTGCTGTCTCTGACTGAATTACGATGTCATCGGCGAACCTCAATTTTTTATTTCTTCTCCATGGACTTTAATACCTAACCCGAATTTTTCTTTAGTTTCCTTTACTGCTTGCTCAATATACAGATTGAATAGCATCGGGGAGAGGCTACAACCCTGTCTCACTCCCTTCCCAACCACTGCTTCCCTTTCATGCCCCTCGACTCTTATAACTGCCATCTGGTTTCTGTACAAATTGTAAATAGCCTTTCGCTCCTTGTATTTTACCCCTGCCACCTTCAGAATTTAAAAGAGAGTATTCCAGTCAACATTGTCAAAAGCTTTCTTTTAAGTCTACAAATGCTAGAAATGTAGGTTTGCCTTTCCTTAATCTTTCTTCTAAGATAATTCGTAGGGTCAGTATTGCCTCACGTGTTCCATGGCTCTTGTAGTATACAAATTTTAATGTCAATTCACTAAGACCATGTGTTTAGTTGTAAGAGATGCCCTGAAGGTTCTAATCATGCCACATAAAATTATCTTGGTGATGAGACACTGGACCCACATTTGAGGGGATGACTGTTCAAATCTCCAGTAGGTCATTTAGGTTTTCTATGGTTTCCCTAAATTCTTAGACAGATTTTTGCCTTTGGAAAGCACAAGTCTAATTTCTTGGGTAAGTTCTAGTGTGGGATTCCAGTTCTCAGCTTTGAGCCACATCATCATGTGTAATATCATGAGTTTACACTGCAAAGGATGTAAATGGTCTACATCTATACTCTGCAAACCACTGTGAGGTGCACAGCAGAAGGTACATGCCATTGTACCAGTTATTGCTGTTTCTTCCTGTTCTATTAACATATGGTGCTTGGGGGAGAACGACTGTTTGAATGCCTCTATGCATGCAGTGATTATTCTCATCTTATCCTCACAATCCCTGTGTGAGCGACATGTAGCAGGCTTTAGTATATCCCTAGAGTAATCATTTGAAGGCAGTTCCTAGAACTTTGTTCATAGAATTTCTTGAGATAGTTTACATGTGCCTTAAAGAGTCTGCAATTTCAGTTCCTTTAGTATCTCTAGGACTCCCTCCCATGGATTAAACAAACCTGTGACCATTTGTACTATCATTCTCTGTTATACATTCAATATCTCCTGTTAGTATTATCTGTTACAGGTCCCACACATTTGAGCAATATTCTGCGCTGGATTGCACGAGTGATTTGTAAGCAATCTCTTTAGTTGCTGATTGCACTTTCCCAGTAATCTACCAATGATCTGAAGTCTACCACCTGCTTTATCCACAACCGAACCTACGTGATCATCCCATTTCACATTCCTACAAAAAAGTGTTATACTGTTGTTTGTATGAGTTGACCAATTCCAACAGTGACTCACTGATATTGTAGTGATAGGATACTACATTTTTTGATTTTGTGAAGGGCACAATTTTAAATTTCTGAACATTTAAAGCAAGTTACCAGTCTTTGTTCTACTTTGAAATCTTATCAAGACCTGGCTGAATATTTATCCAGCTTTTTTCAGGCAGTACTTCATTATAGTTAACTGTATAATCTGCAAAAAGTCTGAGATTACTATTAATATAGTGTGCAATCTCATTAAGATATAACATAAACTGCAAGGCTTGCAAAAACTTCCCTGGGGCACACCCTAAGTTACTTCCAGATCTGATGATTACTCTCCATCCAGGATAACATGTTATATCCTCACTACCAAAAAGTCCTCAATCCAGTCAAATTTCACTTGATACCACACATGAATGTACTTTTGACTATAAGCATAGGTGCAGTACTGAGTCAAATGCTTTTCAGAAATCAAACGCTGCATCTGCCTGATTGCCATGATCGAAAGCGTCCAGTATGTCGTGAGAGAAGTGCAAGTTGGGTTTCACATGATCAATGTTTTTGAAACCCATGCTGGTTGGCATTGAAGAGGTCATTCGCTTCAAGATACCTCATTACGTTTGAGCTCAGAACATGTTCTAAAATTCTACAAGCAGATGTCAAAGATATTAGACGGTATTTTTGTGGATCACTTCTACTATACTTCTTGTAGACGGGTGTGACTTGTGCCTTTTTCCAAGAACTGGACATGGTTTTTTGTAAGAGGGATCTTCAGTAGAATGCAATTAGATGAGGGGCTAACTCAGCAGCAGATTCAGTATAGAATCTGACGAGGATTCTATAGAGGCCTGGAGTTTTGTTCAATTTGTACAATTTTAGCTGTTTCTCAACCCCGCTGACACTAAGACTTATTTCATTCAGCTTTTCAGAGTCAGCCATTTCAGTTCCTTCAGTGTCTCTCTGACACCCTCCCATGGATTAAACAAACCTGTGACCATTTTTGCTACCCTTCTCTTTATACATTCAGTATCCCGGTACAAGGATTAAATTGGGGCAATTCTCCTGTGTTTTCCTTTGTAAAGGAACATTTGAAAACTAAGTTCAGTGTTTGCTTTACTACTCTTAATTTTGGTTCCTATCTCATTTACTAAGAAATGGACATTAACTTTGCTGCCACTAACAGCCTTTACATACTAACAGACATTCTTTGGATTTTGTGAAATGTCATTTGACAATATTCTTAATCTAGTAGTCATTGAAGGCATCACACATTGCTCTCTTGACAGCCAAACACGTTTCATTCACCATCTCTCTGTCTATAACCCTCCGCCTTGTTTTACACCTATTATGCAGTAATCTGTAATTTCTTTACAGTGACTGTATACCATGGATGTTCCCTCCCATTATGAACTATTCTACTGGGTACATATCTGTCCAGTGCGTGGGCAACCATTCTTTTAAACTTGAGAGTCAGAGTTCCTGTACATGCTGCTGACCTGTGCTAGAAGTTTCAAGGTCCTCATTGAGATAAGACACTCTGAATTTTTATCTAGTTTACTGAACATATATACTGTATGTTTCTGCTTGTTTTTGTTGTCCTTTGGGAATCATTGTTGCCACAACTGTGTCATGGTCACTGATACCAGTTTTGATGTGGACATTCTCAAAGAATTCAGGTCTATTTGTTGCCATTAGATCCAGTATATTTCCATCATGAGTGGGGTTCCTAACCACCTATTCTAGGTAGTTTTCAGAAAAAGTATTTAGTAAAGTTTCACTGGGTGTCTTATCATGCCTATCACTAGCAAAATTGTAATTTCCCCTATTAATTTTTGGGTGATGATAGTCTCCATCAATGATTACAGTATGATTGGGAAACTTATGTACTAGTGAACTGGGGTTTTATTTGTTTTACATCAGGAAATGAGTCTGGTGGGAGATAGAAGGATCCAATTACCATTTTATTGCCCACCCTCGATACTGAGTCTTTCCCAATAACTCTCATATGCAGCTTCAATTTTTCTCTCAGTGGATTTGAGTTTTTTATCTACTGTGACAACCACCCACATTTCCAATTTGTCTATCCTTTTGCTATACACTTAAATTTTCCCCAAAAATATCACTGCTAGCAGTTTCGGGTTTCAAATAGCTTTCTGTACCTAGTATTGGGGGTCTGGCAGAAATCTAAGTGCACAGCTTATGTTGCTACGAGTGTAATGAGCAGCAGTCTTATTTAAAATTTTGGTTTTCACAAATATTTGACCCTTTTTTTATGTGGCATGATTACTTACATGATTTTATTTCATTCCTAGACCCTCACTGCTCTGTTTACTTCAGCTGTATAGCTCAGTTCAAATTTTCAATTCCACGTTTCATTTTTTTTTTTTTTTTTTTTTTTTAGTGTGTAGTGCAATTTCGTCTGGTATTTTAATTTCTTTCATGTTGCTCTGTGTACTTGAGCTATATAGCTCAATTCTAGTTGTTTCCGTATTTCATAATTTTTGTGGTTTTTAGCTACATTTGCTTCCTGTTTGTTGTTTCGTATATTTTACTGATACTGTGATTCTGAGGTTCTTATGGTAACTTAACACCCAGAAGCCCATTTTCCTGTGGCTGTCCCATTAGTTTATTATTAAGAATTTCTTCAATTCTATAATTTGTGATAACTTTTTCTCATGAAAACTTTTATGAGTGTTGGTTGCCATTGTGAAATCTTGTGTGTGTTGCATCTTTGGATCCAGTATAACGTCATTGGTCAAAGCTGAGTGATGGAATTGTAGAGCAGAATTTTCTTTCTCAATCTGAGCTTTGGCTCTGTTAATAATAAACTCATTGCCAGTCAGACATTACACCCTAATCTTCCTTAAAGATTAAAATTCTTGGGCAACAGACATCTGTGATGTGTTTTCCCACAACAGTTCCATTAATTGTAGCTTGCTCATCAGTAGATGTTCAGATGAAGTGCAGGTGAAAGTGCCTGTTGGATTTTTTTATACTTATTATATTTTGGTTCTCATAATTTATGTGAAGAATGTGGTGGTTCTTCAGTTTCTCCCAGTTTACTTCATGATAAGAGTTAACGGTTGAACATACCGTTGTTAATGTCCAACAGGCACAATATTTCGGCAAGTGACCACATTGCATCATCTGGTGCGAATGAGATGATGGCAACGTGGTCACTTGCTGAAATATGGTGCCCGTTGAACAGCCAACTGTTCACCTGTGAACTCTTTGGTTATGTGAAGAATATTTGGTACAATTTGCAAGGTGCTCTACTTTAGTCACTAATAATTTCCTTTTGATTGGTAGTCAGCATCGCATAGTATTAGTTAATTGTCATAATTCATAAATCTGGATACAGTGTGATTCCTGGTCTGTTTCAGGACTGGACAAGGAAAGGAGGCTGGAGAGTACTTGTCAGTCGCAAGCGCGTCGTTCCCGGAGACCCAGAATATCCTAAGCTGTCTGATAGACAATTGCCTGCAGACTATGCTTCCAGGGGCTTCAAAAACTCACCGATATAATCAGTATCTTCAATGTAGAAAACTTCACTGTACAGTAATATTATGCTATTGTAAAATAAAATGGAGTTTGTTAGTTTTGATCTCTAGAATTTTTGTACTTACAGAAGTTTCTCTTATTTAAGTTATTAAAACATGAACTGTATGAGATGAGTATTGCAACCACTTTGATGGCTGGCAGAAATGTGACATAATTGTCAGAATGTCTCATATACGTGCCATAGTTGTTTAGAATTTCTGTAAGTGACACTGGCATGAGGTTGCAATATTAACAATGCCATATACAGATGACGATGGCTAATCACGACTATTGTGATATTGAAACAATGGGAACTCCAGGTAGGAAGATCAACAATGTAGGAAAAGACAGATTGATACTTACTGTAAATAACACGTTAAGTTGTGGACAGGCATAATTAAAATACAATTATGTAAAGCTTTTGGTCACAGCCTTTATCAGGATAAGACAAATGCGCACCATTCATATACACAAGCAAGCATACCTCATACGCAAGACTGCCAACTCCAGTGTCTCTGGGGATGAGGTGTGCTCGCTTGTTTGTATGAATGATGTGTTTCCCCTTTTTGCTGATGAAGGCTGTGGCTGAAAGCCTTACATAAGTGTCTTTAAATTATGCCTGCCTGCAACTTGACATATTGTCATATTTACATTCGTGTCTGAAAGAACGAATACGATCGGTCCGAGGAGTGAGCATGGTTAGCTCATGTGGTTGAAGTGACTGCTCTCGGTAAGTGGGAAATCTGGACCTGAGTCCTGATCAGCACAAATTTTCGTGTCACTTTTGGGTAATAGATCTGTACCTCATACAGCTCATTTCAAGGAATTGTGCAGTCGGTGAATAAATTTGGAAGTATTGTGAGATTTACTGCATTCTTGTGGTGATTGTATCATCAAAATCTGTGTAAGAAGAAGGAGGTGGTGAAGGTGAAATGAGGTGGTGAATCTGTAATGAATTGGGTGTTCAGTACTTCGTCTTTTGCACTGCTAATTGAAATATCTGGAAAGGGAGTGCAATATTTTTTATTGTGCACATTGCAATGTTTGTGGCAGACTAAAAGTGGAACCATAGCAGGCAAAAGAAGAATGTTCTTTCTAGCTTAGTGTTTACATAGGAAGCATTGGACAGGTGGCATTCACACACACTACAAACAGCTTTGGTGGATTATGCCACTGTGCTGATTCTGATTTTGGATGGCAATAGCTAAAATTTTCTTAACTTGTTTTGGGACTTATAATGTCATGTGAAAAATTATTAGATGAAACCCGGAGCAAGATATTAGTGGTAGCACATTATTGGGTATATACTTTATCTATGTTATGTGTTTGGTATTATTGTGAGAACTTTTTTGTAATTGAACTGTTTGGTGTTTGAGAGCTAAATGACAAGAATGAAAGTGTCCTGAAGTTTGTATCACACACACACACACACACACACACTCTTTACTGACTGAACATACATTGCCAAGACTACATTTCGACAGATAGATTGGGGGTAAAGGGTGCATCAGGTGGATTGTGCCAGCTGGACATGTAATGCTGCCAAGACTGCAGTTTGACAGATTGGGGTGACAGGTGCATCAGATGGGATGGGTGGAGGAAGACAGGAAGTGTGAGGATGCGGGAAAGGTGGGTGATGGCTTGGAAAGAGACAGCAGGTGTGCAGGAGAGAAATGTGACATGGGCATTGGAGCCAGTGAGTTTGCATGATCAGAAGTGGGTTGGAGAGGGGTGGCAGGGCAGAGGAAATGTACATCATTGGGTGCAAGGTGTGGGTGCAGTGGTTTAACGGAGACTGGGACCAAAAGGATTACGGGAACAAAGGATACATTGTAAGGATAACTTCCATTCATGTAGTTCAGGAATCTGGTGTTGGGGCAATGATCCAGAGGGCACAGATTGTGAAGCAGTATTGTGGGCACGTTGTGCAACTGAATGGGCAACTCTGCTCTCGGCCACAGTTTGGTAGCGGATAGTCATTCTGGTGGACAGTTGGTTAATGCCCACTTAAAATGCTATGCAGAAATTGCAGCAGAGCTGGTATATCACATAGTTGCTTTGACTGGTGGCCCTGCTGGTGATGGGATAGGGTAAACATGTAACAGGACTACAGTAGGATTTGCTGTGTGGGTGAATTGGGCAGCGCTCGCACCTGTCTTCCACAGGTATTATATCCCTGCGGATTGGGAGTGGTGACATAGGAGTGGTCTAGGATGTTGCATAGGTTGGGTGAACAGTGGAGTACTAATTTAGGAGAGGTGGGAAGGATTGTCTCATTCCAGGGCATGGCAATAAAAATTGTGACAGCTGCCGTGCAGATTGATGCACTCATTGGAGGGGGGGGGGGGGGGGGGGGGGAGTCCAGGAGAGTAATTTCCAACGATTGCTCAGTACATTCTCAAAGCACATGCAAAGGGGTTTTACTTACACATTTAAAACAGATCAGAAATGACAGCAGTACTCAGTTGTAAACTATATATGTGGTATGTATTCATATAATATAATGCACACTGTATGTTTAGCAAACATAGATACCCATCATACATGTTATACCATTCTTACTTGTATTTCATAGTAAATTATGTATGATGAAGTCCTGTTAAATAATTTCTGTGTCCGCATCCATAGTGTAGTGGTAGCTTTACCACCTACCACACAGGGGGCCCGGGTTCAATTCCCGGCAGGTGTTGTGTGTCCATCATCATTGACTTGCAAGTCGCCGATGTGGCGTCACCTAAAAAGGACTTGTAATACGGAGGCCGAACTCCCCCGAATGGGGCCTCCTGGCCAACAATGCTATATGATCATTTCATTTTTATGACCATGTGGCATCTCTCTTTGCTTCAGGGCTTAGAATGTTATGAACAGTTAATTTTATCCAGGATGTGCATCTGGGAACAGAAAGCTCTTTTTTTATATGTATCTATTTTATTTTTTCCATTAAATCTCACACGTACTCTCTGATATTGGACAAGACATTATTTATGACTATACTAAGTTTAGATAGTGGAAACTCCCGGTTCATATATCGATGTTATAAGGAAAATATAGATTGCTACTCACCATGAAGATAACTTGTCTTTTCGTTGTGCCTGTCTGCAACTTGGTGTCGCCTTTATGGTGAGTAGCAATCTGTCGGTCTTCTTTACATTGCTAAAGTTAGATAGCTTAATTACAATTGAAAATCTGTTACATATACATGATATTTTTGTAACAGTGTACGAGGGCAGTGCATTGACAGCTGTCATTTGTCCTCAGGTGATGTATGGAAAGGTTTTCAAAGTGATTATGGCCACATGATGGGAATAAACAGACTCTGAATGCAGAATGAAAACTGGAGCTAGACACATGAGACATTCCATTTCTGAAATAATTTCGGAAGTCAATATTCCAAAATCTGTGGAGTCAAGAGTGTGCCAAGAACACCAAATTTCAAGCGTTACCTCCTACCACGAACAGTCCAGTGGCTGTCAGCGTACGCCTAACGACAGAGAGCAGCGGCATTTACGTGAAGTTGTGAACGCTAACAGACGAGCAACACCGCACGAAATAATCACAGAACTCAATGCGTGATGTACGAGGACAGTGTGGCAAAGTTAGATGTTAATGAGCTACGGTAACAGATGACTAACATGAGTGCCTTTGGTGACAGCATGACATCACTGCATCACATCTCCTGAGCTTGTGACCATATCTGTCGGACCTTAGATGACTGGAAAATAATGGCCTAGACAGATGATTCCTGTTTTCAGCTGGTAAGAGCTGATGGTAGGGTTTGAGTGTCGTGCAGACCCCAGGAAGCCATGGACCCGAGCAGTCTACAAGACACTGTTCAAGATGTGAAGACTCAATAATGGTTTGTACATGGCATGGACTGGGTGCTTTGAATGTTCGGATACGTGGAGATCATTTGCAGCAATTCATGGACATCATGGTCCCAAACAACAGTGGACTTATGTTATGGGGCCACAATTGCTCGCAACTCTCTTGAAAAACATTCTGTACAATTTGAGCGAATGATTTGGCCACCCAGATCACGTGACATGAATCCCATCAGACATTTATGGGACATAATTGAGAGGCCAGTTTGTGCACTGGCAACAATTTTGCAATCATGGGCAGCTGTAGAGGCAGAATGGCTCAATATATCTGTAGGGGACTTCCACAAATTTATTGAGTCCGTGCCGTGTCGAGTTGCTGCATTTCACCAAGCAAAAGGAGATCCAACATGATATTACGAGATAGCCTGTGACTTTTGCCACTTTGGTGTATATTCAACAACATTGTATTACAATAATAATGGATGCTGAAGACCAACTAGTTTATCAAAAGGAAACAGTTCATAATTCTAACACATGACGAAAATGGAACTGCGTAGTGGATAAGCAAATCAAAACTAAGGCAAAATGGACCTCTACTAGCTGAGAAGAAACTGTACCAGGTACCACATTACATTAAAACACAAAAAATGTGAAGTATTTTAAATCATCTGTAAAAATGTAATACAATTTACTTAAAAGATACATTTTTACAGCTGATTTAAAATACTTCACATTTTGTGAGTTTTAATGTAATGTGATAGCTGGTAAGGTTTCTTCTCTGCTAGTAGAGGTCCATTTTGCCTCAGTTTTGATTTGCTTATCCACTAAGAGTTCCATTTTATGTCACGTGTTAGAATTGTGAACTGTTTCATATTGATACACTAGTTGGTCTTCAGTGTCCCTTATTTTGTAATGAAAGATGTAAGTGTGAGAATGTATAAACAATATAATGGTAGAATTTGCAGATTATTACATAGTGGTTCGCATGAATGCTAACAATTAAGTTTTCTTTTTATTGTAAATAAAGCAACGTCTGCTGATATGTGAGCTCATCAAACAATGATACCATACCTCAACAATGATTCCATCTATGTATAGTGTATACGTTTTTCCTTTTGTTGTCATGCAGCCAGTAAGAATTTTTACAAAGTAGCAAATAGCACCCAATTTTTTCATTTTTGAACATTATATGCTTGACCGACTTTAAATTTTATTGGATCAATATTCCAGGCAATATAGTGCTGTTTACACTTTCTAATTATTTACCAGAGAGTATTACGATAAGGCTTAAAGCAGGTTGTTCCAGCTTGCATGCTCACTGGTGGCAGCCAAGTGCCTGTGGGCAAAAAGCCGATGTGCGAGCAGTCGGGCAGTCTACTGAATCGTTTTGCACCGGCTGAGTGACCATATACATTGCACATCCACAGAATGTGTGCAATTCTCTCTCCTGGTGGGCAGCCTACAATGACTGCACCTGCTGCTGAGTGAGCGGGGGCATCTGCCCTACAGTGCAGTGTCCTAACTGCGGGTCTGAACTGTGTATGCTTTGTAATTGTGTAATTACTATCCTTTCTGCATTTATAAGGCTGTTTCAGGGAAACCAATCAGTGCTGTGACATGCATGGTTTGAGTTTGTTCTCCAGTCTTACCTCTTTATTACAATGTTGATTTGTCTGCAAATTTTATGCATGTTTGGGATGGGTAGCTCACTGATAAACAGCAGGAACAAGACTGGATCAGGATATAAGCTTGGGCACACCATCTTTAACAGTCTGTTCCTCTGATGGGTACGTATGCATATTGGTTCCTTCTTGATAGTAAAGTTCCACTATTCATTGTCTGACAATGGAAAATCCAGGATGGAATGTAACAATATTGTGAAAAGGGTGGTTTCTACTCACCATACAACCGACATGCTGTCACAGAAAGGCACAACAAAGAGACTGTTGGAAAGTTAGCTTTCGGCCAAAAAGCCCGTTGTCAAAATTTCACACACACACACACAGTGTCTCTGGCAGGTGGAGCCAGACCCTGGCTCTAGCTATCAGAGATGATTGTGTGTGTGTTTATGTTGTCTATTTTTGACAGAGGCCTTGTTGGCTGAAAGCTAACTTTCAGACAATCCTTTTCATTAGATTGCTACTGCTCACTGTCTATTTCGCAGGTATGATTACTTAATAAAATTCACAAAACGCTGAAGAAGTTTGATTTTTACCTCTTATTTATTTTATATTGTTTTTCTTGCACTAATTCGCTGGTATGATATCTAGAAATATGATTTCACCCTAGTATTTATATTATTATTACACATGCCACTGTATCTGTAAACTTCCATATAATGGTGGATTGAAGCATCATTACATCGGTGTACCACTAATGGCAAACAAGAAAGCAAATGTCTGACCTCCTTCAGTGCCATACTAAAACTGAACTCATGTTCATCTTGTTTTTAGAAAGAGGAAGACAAAAAAAGGCCCAGGTTAACTATAATCATCTGTGCTGTATGGAATTTTATACTGAAATTACTCAGCAATATTCTTTTTAACACTTTGACTGCTGTGGGGCCACTGGCAGCCTCATGGCAGTCAGCATGTCAATATTGAAAAATTACTTATGTTGTTCCTACAATGTGAGGAAAAGATAAGATTCTTACTTACCGTAAAGATGACATATTGAACTTGCAGAAAAGCACAACTAAAAGACACTTACACATTAGCTGTCAGCCACAGACTGTCAGAAAAGGAAAACACACACAAGCAAGCACACCACTTACACACATACTGGCAGCATCGGAGTTTGTTGTAAGTCCTAGCCACAATAGTGAAGGAAAAATTACTGTTGTATATATATTTTACAATTTGTGTAATACCTACTGAAAAGATGCTGGCTGTTACTTGTTGCTGACTGGTCCTGTTGGCATTACATACCTACATTTGATATACAATATAGTAGATACTAACCAGATGTTTCACTAGAAACAATTAAAGCAGGAAAACAATTTTGAAGCATAGTTTTTCTCCCCCTAGTGCACAGGGGAAGATACTAAACAGAATAAAGTGCAATCGTATCAAAAGGAAAATTCTCCCAAGAAAAATACAAAATTATGAGGCAGGATTCCTGGTGAGTGCATGTGAAGAGTATTAGTACTATCAGAATACATATATGAATGTACGTACGATATCCTAGCTTTAAAATTAAGTTTCTTCCCAGAGGAGGAGAGAGTGATAGATTGCGGAAGGCTGAAGAGGAAAAACAACTGTCACCTGTATATGATGAAACCACCTGCCTCTCCACATTCTCTTTACCTTCTTGCAATTCCATGTCATAAAGCCATAGTTTTCTAAAGAAAGTGTAAAACATGTAGCTGTATGAAGGATAAAGATGCTCCAAATGCCGAAAACAAGGTGATGAAAGGACTTTGGAGCAGTAACCAAGTGTACCTGGTTCATTATAATAATGTGCATATTGATCAAGGACTTGAAGTATATCCTTTTTAATTCCAGTTTGTGTGTTAACACATTGACTTCCATGTTGTCACAGAAGAGCCCTGTGTGTGACACCATGTGCAAGTCGGTAGCGACAGCAGAACCTCGTGCGTAACACTGGGGCCTGGTCATGAAACATTGATTGCTATGTGTGCGACATTTGACGTGTCATATTTACAAATATTGTGTGCGCACGGTTTACAGTTAAGTCATGCCTCCCATTCAAAATGGAGTTCGTACTTTGTCGGATGCAGTTATTTTGGGTTCCCTTCTACAGTGGTGTGGAATTGCAACTAGATGGTGGCTACAAGCTGTAGTCCTTGTTGAGCTATACTGGTGTTGCACTGATGCAAAGACAAAGTTGGGATATATATTTAGCAGTTTAAAGAAATTTTCTGCCAGTTTTTACATCTAACAATGGCAAGTTCAGGATGAAATAACAATATGGAAAGAGTAGATTGCTACTCTAGGTCTAGGAAATATCATGCATAATACAAACAGATAAGATTTGCTGGAAAAAAAAAAATGCAAGGGAAAATCAACAGCAAAACGTGTCCAAGGAGAAGATCGATATCTTGGTGTGGCAACCTAAGGTGCTGATTCAGTATGTCAGAATTATTCCATGTTGCTACCAACAAGAGAGCAGCCATCATGATTGCCAACACCCAAAAACCACATAGGCACCAAAAGAAGGTTGCCATTCAATACATAGTGGAGGTGTTACCACAGACAGGCACAATGAAGAGAGACTGCTAAAATATTAAAGCTTTCACACAACATCCTCCTTCCAAAGTCCATATATAATCACTCTCTCTCTCTCTCTCTCTCTCTCTCTCTCTCTCTCTCTCTCTCTCTCTCTCTCTCTGTGTGTGTGTGTGTGTGTGTGTGTGTGTGTGTGTGTAAGCTTAACATGTTGATTGCCGAGGGGCTGGTAGTAACTTACTGTGATATTTGGCTTGCTGATAGCTTTAAATTTACTTCAGATAGTTGACAAGCTGACAGATGTGTAGATTGCTCTTAAGAGGAAGTCCTGACAAGCAGACAATTGTCCAGAGAATCTCTTTTGGGTGTATCGTGCCATACCTGTGTCCCATAGACCGCTAAATAACTCCCACCTTACCAAACAAATTGATTCTAGGGTAAAGGCGGTAGACTCCTGCCTAGAAGGTGTGGTTAACGCACTGACCACAACACGGATAGTGATAGGCTCACATGTGAGCCTCTGCTGTGCCATTGGTAGTAATGCAGCATAAGGCTGTGCTGTGCCCTTGTGATTGTCAACACAAACCCCAGGAGATATTGATGTACACAGGGCTCTCACTTGGGAGGAGCAAGCTTAAAATCTGGTCATCCAGATTGAAGGTTTCTCAAGTTTCCGTAATGCAAGGATCATTCTTTCCAAAAGATCATGACACTTCCCACATTAACTCTTTAGTATCTGAGCTGCCTGCCAAGATTTCGCAGTCAAGAGGCTGGCAGTACAAATCCGTCAGAACACAGATTTAGATTTTCTTTGTTTCCTCTAAACTGCATAAGGGGTCATTCTAGGTTGGAATAAACAGTACAAAAGCATTTTCCCACCCATCATCTCAGATCTGGAGATGCCTGAGCAGTTATTTCTGGACAGTTTTCAAAACTTGACAGTGAATGTTTTCCTACGTAACTACTTAATGTCCTGTTTTCTTAACATATGACTACATAATCTCTGAGGCAACCTTTACGTAGTTCTCTCTGCATGATTATTAGCACAAAAATTCTCTCCTGGCAACATTGACTGACAAGTGACACAAAGAGAAGCAGAATTGGAATTGACTGTCTTGTAGCTGTCACTGGGTACATGGGAGCCTATATTCACAACCAAGAATGTGGAAATTTAAATTATATACCGGACAGACTTCTAAAACTTTCTGTTGAAAGAACATGCAGTCTATGTGAACAGTTCATACTGGAGTTTCCACAGCATTTGTGCAGTAGCCTGACAGCCAAATACAGAGGTATCGGTTAATATTAAGATGATTGTTCCTATTTGTAACCTCACTAGTATGTCAGTTCACAGCCTTGTTCAAAAAGTGGCATATCAGTACGCAGCCCGCATACTGGTTAACTAAAGCTACTTCTATACATACAACGGTTGACCTACATGGGCAATACTTTGCTGCAAATGACCACAGAGGCTCTTGTAGACCCTGAAGGTAAAGTAATCTTTTTATACAGAGAAATCCAGTTACACATTTTAGTTAAGTTTTGGCCCATTTTATGCTAGACTCTGAACAAGATGCACTGACCTGCTGACTTTTTTAACATTTACTAATATTAAGCTCTTGCCCTGGCACCTAACATTGATACTTTATTACTGACTGTTCTACCATTCCAATTTTCAGATGACAAGGTCAGTTTTGTTAAAGTTTATGGGCAAAATTATCAATACAAGCAAGTAAGTGAATGATATAAGCATTAAAATTAGTTACTTTCGTAGAGCTGTCAGGTAAAAACAAGTACAGTGCAGGTGACCTGTGAAGCACTTGCTTTGTCTCAGTACTTTTCTTCTGTCTAATTAGCCCTTGTGGAAAACTTAATTGCCATCAGAACACAAACTGCCACATTCTACTTGTTACGGAGGGAGGGACATAGTACATCATCTGAATGGGGAAGAATTGGTGTGGACAGAAGAGAAATTGGAAAAGGGGAAGTAAGGCAGTGGAAAACTAATTATCGGGGGGTGGGGTGTTAGAGTGCAAGAAATGCTGGAAAGACATTATTTCACTACCCACCCAACCCCCAGAAAAATCCTTGTCCATCCCTACTCCAATCCTATATCTCATGGGTTATTCCACTGTAGTCAATGCAGGTGCAAGACCTATCACACATGCCATCACTTCTTACAGCAGTCCAGTCACAGGAATTTCCTTCCCTATAAAAGGCAGAGCTACATGTGAAAGCTGCCATGTTATGCATCAGCTACGCTGCAGTTACGTTCCAGCATTCTGTGCGGGGGATGGTAAGTAACCAACTGTGTCTTCGCACGAATGCCCGCTGCTAAATTGTGAAAGGCTGCAAACGTGACTATCCAATTGCCACATACACTGCACACCACAACACAAATGACAAACAGCTGGTTCCCTGTGCGAGCCATTCGGACACTCCATTCTAGCAGTAGTTTCTTGAAACTATGCAGGTGGGAATTCACTGTCCAGCATATCCTCAATCCCTCTGAGATTGTGTCCTGCCTTCTGCCACCCCCCCCCCCCCCACCTCTCATGTTAATAGGCAGCCAAGACCTGCCATCCTCTTTATCACCGTGTGTGTCCTCTATCCACTCTCCACCTCTATCTCCCCAGGCAACTGCTATTGATAATCAACTGTCAATCCTCTGTGGCTGCAGCTGGGTGCGTATCTTACTACAGAAAGAGTTCAAAAGCTAGTGCAGATACTGTACGTGTGTGTGTGTGTGTGTGTGTGTGTGTGTGTGTGTGTGTGTGTGTGTGTGTGTGTGCCACACATGTCTCAGCTATAGGTGTCTGGTGGCCTTTATGTATTGTTCCAACTTAAATCTGTAAGTACCATGTTCATCCAGGCAAACACAAGCCTATTTTGAATTACATTATGTAACTGCCTGAAATATGAAATCTCAAAGGAATAACAGGTTTCAGTTGACAACAATCATCACACACAATTTGGTTGAAAATATTATGGCCTTTTATTAACATTAAAGTACTTGCTACACAAGATGAATACCACACTACTTGGTTGGTGGCCACTTCCACTGGTCTGGTGGTGGTTCTGTCATCAGAGGCTCCCACGGTTTCCACCCCAGCATTTTACGTGCTAGAGTCAGTTCGTTCTCAGCCTGGATTATAAGTTCCTCCACCTGCCCACAGTTTATTTTCTTCTCAATGTCCTGAACATTTGGTGTCTGGAAACAAATGCATGTTCAGTTACAGATTTGTCCATAGTTACAAATATTAAACGTTGATTAACAACTCCTTGCATATTATGAAAATATTATTATGATCAAATAGTAAGGAGAGAGAAAAAGTGACAAAATGGAGTGTGAAAACCATTTTAAAAATGACACACAGAGGTAAGAAGAGAGTTGGTGAGGTTAAAGAGGGCAATGAACAATTAACAGGAGACTTCAAGTATAGGGGAAAGAGATTTGGAGTTGGAACATGAACAAGTAGTTTACTATACCTTAGTTTATTTAAGCAAAAGGCTCACACAGGCACTGAGAGAGTGCATCTAAACCATTTGAGCTTTGCCATGACTTTGCAAAAATGTTTGTGTGCAATCTACAATTTACCACAGTTGATCATGAAGGCACAAGAGAATAGGCTTTCCACAGATTTCTACTAAAGGATTACAGCCGCTACAAAGGAGTCACTCATGTTGCAGCAAATTTTAATGTTATTCTCAGTCAAGCATAAGAAAGCACAAATAGTGCACTCTATGGTTACTGTATACAGATTAAGTACCATTTCGTTTTCCTACTAAACATCTTGACAAATCAGTAATAAGTTAAGACAAACACTCTTCAAACAATAAACAACCTAGCTTGTCTGATATATCAGTTGAGAGACCTTAATCTGTAAAATACAGAAGATGTTAATCATTTAGCACTTAGTGTGCCAATGTGCCAGTTGAAGACAGGACAAAGATTAGGACTTCTCTGATCAAGGAAATCTGCAGTTCCTTTCCAAGGACACTGTCATTCACTTTAAGCAATTTAGGTAAACAGCAGAAAATTTAAATGAGGCTGCCATGACAGGAATTTGAACCCTGCCCCTACCAAAGGCAAGACTAGCATTGAGGTATTACTAAACAGTGCATTACTTATGACATCAGCTAACTTGCTGACAGGTATGTATATGTGAATGGGTACTGTAGTGTCACAAATCTTTATCAAACAAAACATGCACAAGATATTTTGGACCTTTACAAAAAGGACACATGCATGTAACATGTTTCCTTATTGTAGTGGAACATTATATGGATTATTGTGATTACGTATTTTCTCTAGAGAGCATGTAGAAGAACTATGAAGTTTAAAATAATAGTTCACTACACACTGCATAGGTAGGAACTTAGTAGAACGATTAATGATGGGATGGGAGGGACCTTCCATGGTACAAAGTCACTGTAATAAAAGCAAAGAAACAGTAACTTCTTCACAATAAGTGTAAAACAAAACTTAGGGCTATGGCTAGACACTGCATACAACACATTTGGGTGTAATGAATTACTGAGTGAAGCCTACAATGAGTACAGCAGAAAAGCTTATCAAAAGCTCTTTACAAAGACATTCTGGTCATATGCAAAGGCTGTCAGTGGCATCAAAATTCATGACACAGAAACTGGGGACAGTAAAGCACAAGTAGAAATAAAGATTTTTCAGAAATAGCTGAAGCAGTTGTCTTTTGTGATGGTTCAATTTTTATTTTCCCGCGAGTGTTTTCAAGCCACTCAGCAACTCTTCAGATGGAACACCCTTTTAATGATTGATTGAAGCATTGTGGGGGTTGTCATGTGGAAAGAAATGACTCCCTCAACAGTTCAATCATTAAAAGTGTGTTCTACCTGATGAGTTGTTAGACATCCTGCAACTAGTCACAGTAAAATAAAACTGAACCATCACAAAAGCCAACTAATTGTGATTAATAGAGACTTTCAAAATAACAGCAATCAGTGATCCAAATCCATAACTGATAGTAGTTTTTAAAACAGAAATGCTGAATTCAGTTTTTAAATACTCCTTCACTAAGGAATCTACAAATGTACAGCTCCAATTTACTTCTCATTTACTGCTTACACCACTGCTAAAATGAGTGACTTAGATATTAATGTCAATGGTGTTGAGAAACAGCTGGAACTGCTAAAATTAAACAAGGTTCCTCAGCCCAATGGAATCCCTGAAACTTCTATACAGAATTTGTACCCAAGTTAGTCCCCATTATAACCAGAACATACCTTAAGTCCCTTGGAGAAAAAAAAGTGCCCAGTGATGGTATGAAAGAACATCACACCCATCCGTAAGAAGGGTAGCAGAAGTGACCCACAAAACGCCTGTCCTACCTCATTGGCATCAACCTGATATAAAGCCCTAGAAGCCATTCAGAGATAAAACACAATGTAGTACTCCTAAAAGAATGTCCTCCTCTAAGCCAACCAACATTGATTCCAAAAACACTGATACGCACTTGCCTCATGACACAAAAACCTATGGATTAAGTCAGTCAGATGGCTGCAGGATTTCTCAACTTCCAAAAAGCATTTGACTTGGTACCACACCAATAATTATTAATAAAAGTATAATTATATGGGCTATAAAAAATGCGACCAGATTAAGGTTTGCCAGATAGGGAGAGTGCACAGAGTGTTATCTTGGAAAGTGACAACAGAAGTACAAGTAACTTCAGGCAGGTGTGCCCCACTGAAGTGAACTCGAGTGACAGTTGTCCCTGCCACCCCCAAAAACAATGGCTGTGACAACAGACTGGTCTGTAGAGTAGCTGGAGGTCTAAACAGAAGTGATTTCTGGCATTTCCCAAGGTAGTGTCATAGGCCCTTTGCTGTCCCTTATCTACATAAATGATTTGGGAGACAATCTAAACAGCTGTCTTAGGTTGTTTGCAGATGATGCTGTCATTTATCAACTAAATGTCATCAGAAGATCAAAACAAATTGCAAAATGACTTAGAAAAGATATCTGTATTGTGAGAAAATTGGCACTTGATTCTACATAGCGAAATGTGTGAGGTCATCCACAGGACTGCTAAAAGGAATCCATTAAACTTTGGTTACACGATAAATCAGTCAAATCTAAAGGCCGTAAATTCAAATAAATACCTAGGAATTACAATTATGAACAACTTAAATCGGAAGGAACACACAGAAAATGTTGTGGGCGAGGCTAACCAAAGACTGCGTTTTATTGGCAGGTCACTTAGAAAATGCAACAGACCTACTAAGGAGACTGCCTACATTACCCTTGTCCTTCATCTTTTAGAATACTGCTGTGTGCAGTTGGCATCCTTGCCAGATAGGATTGAAGGAGTACATCAAAAAAGTTCAAAGAAGGGCAGGACATTTTCTATTATTGTAAATTAGAAGAGGGAGGAAGGGAGGGGGGGGGAGAGAGAGAGAGAGAGAGAGAGAGAGAGAGAGAGAGAGAGAGAGAGAGAGAGAGAGAGAGATTGTCACTGAAATGATACAGGATTTGGAGTGGACATCATTAAAACAAAGGCATTTTTTGTTGCAGAGGAACCTTCTCACGAAATTCCAATCACCAACTTTCTCCTCTGAATGCGAAAATATTTTGTTGACACCAACCTACATAGGGAGAAACAACCACCATGTTAAAATAAGGGAAATCAGAGCCTGTAAGGAAAGATATAGGTGTTTGTTCTTTCTGTATGCTATACAAGATTGGAATAAAAGAATTCTGAAGGTCATTCAATGAACCCTCTGCCGGGCACTTAAATTTGATTTGCAGAGTATCGATGTAGATGTAGGTTATAGCCCAGTCAGCTAAGACCAAAAGGTTGATTTTCTCGAATAACTCAAACTGTGTCTCCTGGTGGAATTCTTTTCTAACACAAAATTAAACTAAATTAAATTTTAAAAAAAGTCCTATACATTTTTCCTCTAGGATTAAATTCCCTCATTGAAGGAGATGGAAAAATCACAAATTATATGAATGGTATAAAATTAATGTTTATCTTTAAATTAAGTGGCCTACAAACAAATATTAAATGTGTGTTCCACACCTAACTGCAGTGGAGCCATGTTAAGGGATTATATAGAGATGTGTAGGGCAGAAGTGAGAAGGAACTTATGTCACTGGATTGTATCCATGCACTTCCCTCATTCAGAGGTTTGTAAATTTAAGATCAAGCACACAATCCCCCACTATCTACCCCACATAATCACAAAAAGAAGCTACAGGGTATGACTCAAAGTTATGCCAACCTTCCACTGTACGACTTAAGCACTACTGGTGTCACAGTGCGCAGACATGCCCAGGGATGTTTATTTTCTACGAAATGCATTAAAATTATGTAGGATGCCGATATGAGTTACTGATAATACTAATACAGGCAGGCATATGGATAGAATATTTGCAGGTCTCTGTGCTCTGTCCTACACTGCTGGAGAGGGAATGAATTCCTAGACATTCTGTACAGCTGCTTTAGTGTTCTTCCAGGGAAGGTAGCATCTACCAGCAGAAGTGCTCCTCGCTTCTCATTTTATAGACAGACTACATCTTCCCAGCATTTCCTGTCCAGTCCTTTAAAGTGGCCAGACAAAATAACTTCACCGAGCTTGTGTTTATATCTAGCAGTTATTTTTACTTTATTATGTGAGTTGTTTTTTTTTGTTTTTGTTAAGTGAATGATTATATAATAAAACTGAACAGTTGGAGCTGACAACTGTTTACCACACTGAAGAGCCTGTCACAAGTGTAACATGCTGTCAATATGTATTTCACTCTCTCCACTATCAGTGGCTGGAATACTTTTCATATCACGAGGGATATACAATACATCACTCCAGCCTCAACTCTCCCATAGTCTGAAGAGATCCAGAGGCTTAAATTACATCCCTCTACAACAGAAGTAGGTTGCCCAGGTGTTCTAGATTATCATGTTTCAACATAAGCAATGCATTAAAAGAGATTACTGTTCTAGACTTGATTGCAATTGATCTCATTCCATCATTCATACTCACAGCTATCTTGAAAGATATACTACAAATGTGGTATGTGACTCCACTCAGTGAAGCCCACTCTACAATACCGGCAATTACTGAATAGAAAAGATGTATGCAGGCTACCAGTAAGCATTTAATGATGAGAAAGTGCAGTGACTTTTTGATCTTCAAATCGCAATCAACTGACTACAACACAGTTACATAGCCTAACAATACAGGCATGCTGCCACTGATAAGCATCAGCAAGGTGTCACACTTACGCTCCAAACTGTTTCCCATCAACACTATATACGCCCCTGACAGTGTCAAACTTACAAGAATACTGTGCAGCCATTGTTTACAGGAAAGTATTTTACATAAAACACCTGCAAAAAGTACTCATTTAATAAACTGAAAATAGCTCCACTATATAAATACTCAGTCAAGTTATTTCATCTACTCACATACGAGAACTGGTCAGGAAATGCTGGGGAGGTATAGTCTGCCTCCAATTTGAAAATCCAGCAGCAATCTTACTGTTGAAATTGCATTTCCTGAAAGACCACTACAGCTGCCAGACAAGATGACTAAGAACCAATTTGCCCTTTAGCAGTGTAGAACAGTGTGCAGAGATTTACATAGATTCTGTCCATGTGCACCTGTGTTAGTGTTATTAGCAGTTCCTGTAGTGTTAACAGATTTTGTGGAAAATCAACATCGTTGGACATCTTTGCGAACTGCGTCACAAGTGATACAAAAGGCATGCTGTGGAAGAGCAGCATAACTTTGCGAGATGCCCTGTAGTTGCTTCTTGTGATGTGGTGGGCTAGATAAAGTGGGGAATTACCTGCTCGATTGCAGACTTGTCAAGGAGGAAAGTACATGAACACATACCAGTAAACTACCTTCTCTCTCACTTCTACTCCACACAACCCCCCCACCCCCCCAACCTTTCACCCTGTTATACCCCGGAACACAATTTACACCTTCGTACAGATCTTCTGCATTAATTTTATACCATTAAAACAATGTTTTAATTAATAATTTTACTTTTGTATGGAGCTACAGTCATGTGAAACTTTCTGAAACATATAACTGTCATGTGACTGTACAACAGATTTTATTACACAATCTAGATTTCGGCCTTAGGCCATTACCAAGCGTTACAAGTACTGTTAATCATTAGACTTGAGTAGAACCCAAGACGTCATCAAAACGTGTATCTTCAGTTACATAAACCAAATATGAGAACATTTGTGTAATATGCTAATTTACAGACAACTAGCACAACTCAATTGATATGGCTATGGAAAAATAGCTAAGCAAATCACAAGTTTTAAACTTTGCTACATTGTGTTTTTTGTCAGTGTAGCAAAGTTTAAAACCTGTCATTTTGTCACCTGCAACCATATCAACTCAGTCATGCTAACTGCCAGTAAATTAGCATATTTCACAGATGTTGTCATTTATTTTGACAAAATTGGTTTATATAATAGAAAATATATGTTTTCACAATGAGTTGGGTTCTACTTAAGTCTATTGATTTATAAAAATTTTATCATTTGATAATTTGCCAAGTCTAAAATCTAGATTGTGAAATAAAATGTGATGTACAGTCAAATGATGATTATATTTTTCAGAAAGCATTTTTAATGATCTTTAATTTTCCTACTCCCTGCAACATACAAACAATCAGGTTTACACAAAAGAATAGGAAATTTAATGTAGATTAATTCTGTAAAGTGAAATATTTGTGCAACAAGTAATGAATTTTGATTTATTCAACAAAAATATAAAAAGTGACCTTCAAATGCCCCACCAGCCAGTATTTTATGCATGTTATTCAGGACCACTCTGATAAAATCTGACTGCACGATTTTGTTCCCCAATTTTCCTTCACCGATTGGCTATTAGGTTGGAAGACTACAACTACATTGCCAGCTGCTGAATTCAACAAATGTGAGTGTTGAATGAAGGTAGTGGATAACAGATTGATCTACAGTACAGCCTGACGTGCTACAGTTTATACACTGTCATCAGAAAGAACCGTGAGGTCAATTCAGAAAACTTATATTAGATATTATGTGGACAGCATATTGTGGCAGTCAGCTGTGACTGTACACAAATGAGAACTTGCTATGTCTGAAGGGCTGCCATCCAATGTCCACATTCTGTGGTTCCTTGATAGCAGACCTGACATAACAATCATATGGATCACTGATTCCTTTTATTGTGGTTACAGTTGCATTTAAATCCCTCTCTTCACTCATTTAGGGAAAAAAAAGAAAGAAGAAACCAAGCAATTCACAACAAAAACAAACTGGAGTACACAGAGCATTTCCTAGTGACTACAGTGCAAGTGTTTGCTGTGGTTGGCACTGTCGCAGTAATAGCTCAAGCGTGACCTCTACTGGTGTCTCATGCAGCCATAGCTCTAAGCACTCCCACCCAAAACTGCCACGATGTCATGTCCGCTTAATAATGAACAAGTCTCTGATGATTATTTTGATGTGAATTATGTACATATAGATAAAATACAAAAAAAAAAAAAAAAAAATGCCAGGAAAGGGGGGGGGGGGGGATGTTGGCCACTACATAACTTACCACAAGCGTGTTGGAACCCACGCTGTTAATATTGAACATTAATGACCTTTCAAATACTACTAAGAGTAACCTCAGATTTTTGGCATGTAATACAGTTACCTATAAAGAACTATTGTCTGGATAAACTGCACAAATATCCAGTCAGATCTTGGTAAGATTTCTAATTAGTGTGAATTTGGCAACTTATTCTAAATGTTCAGAAATGTAAAATTGTGCTCTTCGCAGCACAGTAGTAGTACCCTATGACTACATCATCAACAGGTTACAACTTGAATCAGTCAACTAATACAAATAACTGGGTGTAATAATTAGTTGGGATGGGAAATGGAGTGATCAAATATGCTCAGCTATGGGTAACAATGTGGCAGACTTCATTTTATTGGTAAGATAATGGGAACAGTCTACAAAGGAGAGTGCTTACAAATCGCTTAAGGAACCCACCTAAAAATATTAATGATGGCATGTGAGACACCATACCACATAGGACTAACAGGAGATACTGAATGTTTGCAAATGAGGGCAACATGAATGGTCACAAGTTTGACTCACAAGGAGCAGAATGTTGAAATACTCAATCAGTTGACTCTAAGATGATGTAAATTATCCCAAAGAGCCTACTTACAAAAACTTCTAGAAACAGTACTATACAAAGAACCTAAAGCTGTTCTTCACCCCTCTACATGTCACTCCTGCAGGACCTTCAAGACAGACTTCTGACAGCGCGTGCCCCCCCCCCCCCCCCCCCCCCCCCCACCGCACACACACATTTAATATATATAACCATACTGTACGTTGGATGTTTCATAGGTATCACCTAACCACAGCTACTAGGCCAGAACTAGCTGATCAAGACAAGCAACAGACTAATTTACTCAAGAATGAAGCTGCCTGTATAGAAAAAACTTTTACCATTTGGAGATATCACCATCTTTCAGAAAGAATCTAATATATCTCAAATGCATTACATTAGCTGAAATCAAAAGACTGGATGACTGGGATGGTATCAGTGATGATGCCACTATATTGATCAGCTAATACCAATCAAATATGCAGCATTTCTGCCTATATGAAACAGATGACTTATTTTCTCTCTTCACATCACGCTGGTCTCTTCCATCATTGCAAAAATTAATTATGAATTAATAAGAAATTGAAAAAGTTTTTGTTTTATATTTATTAGGCTGCCATTTGTGCATACATATTCTGTTTCACACATATGTGATATTTGTTTTGTGGGTGACGTCAAGCATGGAGTTTGGCCACGACTTAAGAGTTAATATCTGGATACAAGTTAGATTATGAGAATAATCAATTTAAATGACAAGACATTTTTCTATAGATAAAGGAATTCAGAATAGAAGACACAGTTGCATTAGTGTACGTTAAAAAATATCTTACTGTCTTTACGATGCGTGCTCGTTCCATGACTATTTCTTGCGTGTACTTTCTATAAGCGGCGTCTTCAGGCATTTTCTGCAGAGCCCTAAGTATCTTACCATAAAGGACGCCTAGTGTATGATGAGGATTTACGGCAACTGCCAACCCAGTCAATCCTGTTGCCTGTAAGAAAATGTAATTGTATTCTGCAAGAAATAAAACACCAATTCGAACGTAGTGATTCGCATGTGCGCCCCTAAGCTTAAACTAAAATTACACTACTGATATGCAGATTTCCTGAAGCATTCCTATTTTATTGGTATTTTTAACAAGCAACATAACTTTTTAACGTAAGTACCGCACCTTTTTCAGTGGTCCTGAAGCCATTTTTCGACTTATCACTTGCTGAAGATCTTAACACATTACATTCAACATACCAGCAGACGACACAATTTCTCAATTTTTGCTCGATTATTCGAACAAAAGTCGTAGCCTGGTTTCAAAGATGTATCGTAGTCCCTCCCTGCCAGTGATCCCTATCCTCCAGAGTAGGAGTAAAATCTATGGCGTGAGTTTTTAATAATAATACAATTATTGCAGCCAAACAGGTTCAAAGTACGATTACAATAATTTAAGGAATTAGAAATTTTACACATTGGGGTTTGCACAGTCATTTACTGACCAGACCCTTCTACTTCCTGGAGGTGCTCCTCACTACGGATCAATTGGAATGAAAGTAAATCTGATCTAATATGTGGCAACAAATCGTCGACACAGATCGACAGTTCGAGAAATCTAGATGCAGTTGGGACCAGTGCGTATTTCTTTCTTTTTTCCTTTATATTTCATACCTACCGCCTAGGAATGGGCTAATCTGCGATTTTACGATATCAGTGATTTTAGTGAATGCTACTTTCTGTAACTACGATTCTTCACTGTGATTGTCGCACTTGAGAATCGCAGTTAACGATTTTACAACTTGTATTTATCCACACGCCACCAGTGCTGTGCGATTTTTGCTACTTCCGGGATTTACGCGATGTTATACTGTCAGAAGTAGCAAGTAAGAAGTGAACTGTGTCAATACAACCAGGAAATATGTTTGTCGCCTGTATAGGCGATTATTTGTCAGGATCTTTCAGTAACACAGCTGACAAAAAGGTACGTCAAATGGTATTATTAATATTTATAACGATTATGCCTAAGCTGTTAGAAGATATAGGAAATAGAAGCTTGCTTCACAGAGAAAATTTCATCCCAACAAGACAGGAGTAGGTTTTATTGATGTTCTTCCTTTGGCTTTAAAATTGTGTCAAAGGATCAAGTGTGAAAATACTGATAGTGTGGTGTTGAGAACCATAACACAAATTAACATGAAGTACTGTCAGACTTAGATGTTTAGAGTACGGATAGAAGCCAATAAAAACAAAAAATGGAATACGGATTCTAACCTCGTTACGTTTACAGGTATCTGAACCACATTTACAGCCCCTTCATATAGCTATAATTCAAAATATCATTGACAGCAGAACTGGAGAAGTTGCCATCGCGTCTTTACACCGTCTTCGTCAGCAGTAGGTTAGTTTCTAAGTTTCCGAATGGACTTAGCGACATCGCTTATACAAAGTGTGAAACTTCCCCCCACTCAATTGCTTCCATTACCATAAATACTAGCAGTTGTATAAAGTAAATTACATTGCTACTAATTAGTAGCAGTATAAAAGTTTAATAATCCATGTGATTTTTCAGGCCCAGCTCCCATTTCGATTACTGGCTGCTATATGTATCCTTTTCCCATCTAGATGAAATAATCGTGAAGATTCAAAACGACTCTTGAAGAAGTCGCAGCCTAAGAGAGCCATAATTGATAACATAAGTGTGCAAAATGAGTATTGGTACAGTGTGGAATTGAAGTTATTATGTGATTTGAAAGTGAAGATAAATAAATGTGAACCAAACCCTGAGAGAATAATAAAAATTCCATTCTCTCCTTGTCTGAGTCATCCCATTCCTAATAATTTTCTGCCTTGCAGTTAGTGATAAAGACTTGCTAGAGTGTGATATTGATCCAGTCTTGAAATATTGGTTGTGATGATGTCCTGTTCGCCTGGCAGTCAATCCAGGCACAGCACCGGTGTTCCCAAGCTAGGGGAGCAAGCCTCCACTTCGCATACCAGTATCCTGAGAGGAGCCAATTAGCGACTCAAAATCTCTCCTATCTGAAAAAAAAAGATTTTAGACTGAGGAGGCGTCGTTGGTCAGTTTGTGAAAGAAGGCTCTTAAGCTTCCCCGACAGTTGTGACTGTGAAATATGTATATTTGTTGCCACACTCTTAAAGAACCTGGTGACGTCCTGGCATCAGGGGAGTTAAACTCTTGGCTTCACTAAATACACTCCTGGAAATGGAAAAAAGAACACCTTGACACCGGTGTATCAGACGCACCATACTTGCTCCGGACACTGCGAGAGGGCTGTACAAGCAATGATCACACACCAGGAACCGCGGTGTTGGCCGTCGAATGGCGCTAGCTGCGCAGCATTTGTGCACCGCCGCCGTCAGTGTGAGCCAGTTTGCCGTGGCATACGGAGCTCCATCGCAGTCTTTAACACTGGTAGCATGCCGCGACAGCGTGGACGTGAACCGTATGTGCAGTTGACGGACTTTGAGCGAGGGCGTATAGTGGGCATGCGGGAGGCTGGGTGGACGTACCGCCGAATTGCTCAACACGTGGGGGGGGGTGAGGTCTCTACAGTACATCGATGTTGTTGCCAGTGGTCGGCGGAAGGTGCACGTGCCCGTCGACCTGGGACCGGACCGCAGCGACGCACGGATGCACGCCAAGACCGTAGGATCCTACGCAGTGCCGTAGGGGACCGCACCGCCACTTCCCAGCAAATTAGGGACACTGTTGCTCCTGGGGTATCGGCGAGGACCATTCGCAACCGTCTCCATGAAGCTGGGCTACGGTCCCGCACACCGTCAGGCCATTTTCCGCTCACGCCCCAACATCGTGCAGCCCGCCTCCAGTGGTGTCGCGACAGGCGTGAATGGAGGGACGAATGGAGACGTGTCGTCTTCAGAGATGAGAGTCGCTTCTGCCTTGGTGCCCATGATGGTCGTATGCGTGTTTGGCGCTGTGCAGGTGAGTGCCACAATCAGGACTGCATATGACCGAGGCACACAGGGTCAACACCCGGCATCATGGTGTGGGGAGCGATCTCCTACACTGGCAGTGCACCTCTGGTGATCGTCGAGGGGACACTGAATAGTGCACGGTACATCCAAACCGTCATCGAACCCATCGTTCTACCATTCCTAGACCGGCAAGGGAACTTGCTGTTCCAACAGGACAATGCACGTCTGCATGTATACCGTGCCACCCAGCGTGCTCTAGAAGGTGTAAGTCAACTACCCTGGCCAGCAAGATCTCCGGATCTGTCCCCCATTGAGCATGTTTGGGACTGGATGAAGCATCGTCTCACGCGGTCTGCACGTCCAGCACGAATGCTGGTCCAACTGTGGCGCCAGGTGGAAATGGCATGGCAAGCCGTTCCCCAGGACTACATCCAGCATCTCTACGATCGTCTCCATGGGAGAATAGCAGCCTGCATTGCTGCAAAAGGTGGATATACACTGTACTAGTGCCGACATTGTGCATGCTCTGTTGCCTGTGTCTATGTGCCTGTGGTTCTGTCAGTGTGATCATGTGATGTATCTGACCCCAGGAATGTGTCAATAAAGTTTCCCCTTCCTAGGACAATGAATTCACGGTGTTCTTATTTCAATTTCCAGGAGTGTATATGTACCAGCCACTTTTTGTGTACTGTCCCAGCTTCTAACATGAGAATACACGAAGGTTTATGACCTTCCCACCATTTTCACAAGGTCTCAGTTTACAGCAGTCTGTCTTACACGGCTTCCTCCAACCACTTTCTGTCAACTGGTTGCCTTCGCGACTGACTGCCGCCTGGCTCAGGTAAAATATTTTGCGAGCCACAGAGCGCTGCTTCTCAGAATCACTCACACAACCAGGTTTCTGCACCCAGCAGTCATGGCCTACAATCCATCTCTCTCCCTGTTCTCTGTTGCCTTGACTACGGCTCTCAGGTAGAAGTTGCCTACAGGTTAGACATGCAATTATAAGAGCATTGCTCACAATTTGCTCATATGAAAAGTTCATAAACCACATATACCAAATGTAGTACTGGGGAACACCGAGATCATGATCTAAAACATCTAATCTGACTGGCGGTGTTGTTAAAGTGAGAGAGTGGTGTGCAACCTCTCACTACCTTCTCGATCTCCAATAATTACTTTATGGGAAGTGTCACACTTCAATAAAGAGGTTAGTGTGACACGGAGCATAAGAAATTATGACAGTCTAACTGGGTCTTTGAAAAGAATGTGCTGGACCCTGACAGCTTTGCCAAACAAAAATAAAAAAAAATACTACACCCTGTCTTGACCTTATTCAACCAGGGGTCACACACACTCACTGCTGCAGGCCTGCAAAAATTTTGTTATTTTATAGGTGTCAGAATTATTCAAATGGCTCTCAGGTCTTTGACATACACCTCTGATCATAAATACAGTGATTGAACGGTTAAAAGGTCATGCAAACATTTAACTGATCCACTCACACCAAAGCTGAGGTCAGAGATGATTGGTTTCCCTAATCACAATACAATATCATTAAGCATTGAGCATTCTCTGCCTCAGTGATTTTACTACCCCTACCCAAGCATTCAGCATTCACAGTGATTCAATCCTCCACAGAGACAATAACGTGACAAATTCTATCCACCCATTCAGCAAATCTAGTTCTTTTAGCACAACACAGTAAATTGTCTTAACACAAAATAAACGACATTTAAATGACATGTGAAACTTCACACAAATGACAAACTAAAAGTTAAAAAAAATGTTTGGAATATAAGTGTATTTGTTGTGTGTGATCTTTTTTCAGCCTTGATTTCGGATGAGAGTTACATTGTAACCCAGTACATAACTAAAATGGTGTTGTTCCTCATGACAAACATAGTAAGAAAGGAGAGTAATAAGATTACATGTAATGTAATAAAATAAATACAGCAAGATGCACAAAAATAAAAATTAAAAACAAACATATTGTAATTCCTCTACTGCTCCTTTCTCAAGGATCCTTAGGGAGTCCAAAAATTAAGTTTAACATTAGATGGACAAATAAAAACAGCACTACACTCAATAGATGCGTAACAGTTGGATGTGGCAGGTGTAGTGGGGGAATTGGTGCTGAGAAAAATGTTACCCCTTTACTTAGCATCATTAGTGGTGGGAGCGGTGATGAAGGCAGGGCCTGTTATCAGTCTATGGCAGCAACCAGTAGGCATCTAGATTATTGACAGATTACAGTTTGGGGCAGCAGTTGACAAACTGTCGCTCTTGTTGAAGACAGTCCTGCAGCATCAGTTGTCAGTGTTGTGGAAAGTGTCTGGAGACGTCAATCACGTGGGCTGGCAGTCTCTAATCCCTTATTTCTGGGCACCAGTGGCGTTACATCGAGATCCGATCTCTCGAGACACTCGTGTCAAACAGCAGTGGTCCCAGGTGGTCGTGTAATGTGAGGGACGAGCCTCTGTTACCTCTGGTTGCAGGCGAGGCACCCCTGCGGATAGTTTCCCTTTCTACTGGCACGAGTGAAAGGGAAGAGCAGGACTCCGTTTGTGCCTCTGTTGTCCTTGAGCTGCCCCAGTGTCCTCACATCAGCTGGCTGCCTGCCCTTTCATTTCATTCGTATTTCGGGTGGGGTGGTCGCCTTACTGTGACATCAAGGCGATAGTCGTGCCCTGGGCAGTCTCAGTATGTCATTGGCGAGCCTCCGTCGCCTGCTGGCTGCCTTCTCACCACTCAGCCACGTCTGCTCCTCGCTTGCTGCTTGGGTCACCGCAATTCTCTGCACAATCCTCCCCCTCCTCATCATCATCATTTAAGACTGATGATGCCTTTCAGCGTTCAGTCTGGAGCATAGTCCCCCTAATGACATTCCTCCATGATCCCCTATTCAGTGCTAACACTGGTGCCTCTTCTCATGTTAAGCCTATTACTTCAAAATAATTCTTAACTGAATCCAGGTACCTTCTCCTTGGTCTGCCCCAACTCCTCCTACCCTCTACTGCTGAACCCATGGGTCTCTTGGGTAACCTTGCTTCTCCCATGCGTGTAACATGACCCCACCATCTAAGCCTGTTCGCCCTGACTGCAACATCTATAGAGTTCATTCCCAGTTTTTCTTTGATTTCCTCATTGTGGACCCCCTCCTGCCATTGTTGCCATCTACTAGTACCTGCAATCGTCCTAGCTACTTTCATATCCGTAACGTCAACCTTGTTGATAAGGTAACCTGAATCCACCCAGCTTTCGCTCCCATACAACAAAGTTGGTCGAAAGATTGAACGGTGCACAGATAACTTAGTCTTGGTACTGACATCTTTCTTGCAGAAGAGAGTAGATCGTAGCTGAGCGCTCACTGCATTAGCTTTGCTACACCTCGCTTCCAGTTCTTTCACTATGTTGCCATCCTGTGAGAATATGCATTCTAAGTACTTGAAACTGTCCACCTGTTCTAACTTTGTTCCTCCTATTTGGCACTCAATCCCTTTATATTTCTTTCTTAGTGACATTACTTTCGTTTTGGAGATGCTAATCTTCATACCATAGTCTTTACATTTCTGATCTAGCTCTGAAATATTACTTTGCAAACTTTCAATCGAATCTGCCATCACAACTAAGTCATCCACATACGGAAGACTGCTTATTTTGTGTTCACATATCGTAATCTCACGCAGCCAGTCTATCGTTTTCAACATATGATCCATAAATAATATGAACAACAGTGGAGACAGGTTGCAGCCTTGTCTTACCCCTGAAACTACTCTGAACCATGAACTCAATTTACTGTCAACTCTAACTGCTGCCTGACTATCTATGTAAAGACCTTTAATTGCTTGCAAAAGTTTGACTCCTATTCCATAATCTCGTAGAACAGACAATAACTTCCTCCTAGAAACCCGGTCATATGCCTTTCTAGATCTATAAAGCATAGGTACAACTCCCTGTTCCACTTGTAACACTTATCCATTATTTGCCGTAAGCTAAAGATCTGGTCCTGAGAACCTCTATGAGGCCTAAATCCACATTGATTTTCATACAATTTGTCCTCAACTAATACTCGCACTTAACTTTCAACAATACCTGAGAAGATTTTACCCACAACGCTGATTAAAGAGATACCTCTGTTGTTGTTACAATCTTTTCTGTTTCCATGTTTAAAGACTGGTGTGATTACTGCTTTCGTCCGGTCTGATGGAACCTGTCCCGACTCCCAGGCCATTTCAGTTATCCTGTGCAGCCATTTAAGACCTGACATTCCACTGTATTTGATGAGTTCCGACTTAATTTCATCCACCCCAGCCGCTTTATTGCACTGCAATCTATTGACCATTTTCTCTACTTCCTCAAATGTGATCCTATTTCCATCATCATTCCTCTCCCATTGTACGTCGAAATCTGAAACATTACTGATCGTATTTTCACCTACATTGAGCAACTGTTCAAAAAATCCCCTCCATCTGCTCAAGGCATCAACAGGATTCACCAGCAGTTTTCCTGACCTGTCCAAAATACTTGTCATTTCCTTCTTACCTCCCTTTCGAAGACTGCTAATTACAATCCAGAATGGTTTTCCAGCAGCTTGACCCATAGTCTCCAACCTGTTTCCAAAGTCTTCCCAAGATTTCTTCTTGGATGCTGTAATTATCTGTTTGGTTTTGTTTCTTCAACATAATTCTGTCTACCTGAGTTCTAGTATGTAGCCATTTTTGGTACGCCTTCTTTTTCCTTTTACAGCCTGCCTTGACTGTGTTATTCCAGCAATCGGTTTGCATCATACCTTTACACACTACTGTTCCAAGACATTCTTTAGCCACTTCTAGTACTGTGTCCCTTTACCTTGTCCATTCCTTTTCCAGTGACTGTAATTGACTACATTCAACTAAGTGGTACCTTTCTGAGATCGCTGTTATGTACTTGTGCCTGATCAGTGTCATCAAAGAATCCCCTGAATACACGTGTGTCCCTCACAGACTTCCTGAATTCCTGGTCTGTTATTATATAGTCAATGACAGATCTGGTTCCCATGACTTCCCAAGTATACCGGTGAATGTTCTTATGTTTAAAAAAGGAGTTTGTGATTACTAAGCCCATACTGGCACAGAAATCCAAGAGTTGTTTCCCATTCCTGTTGGCCTCCATATCCTCTCCAAATTTACCCATAACCTTTTCATACCCTTCTGTTCGATTTCCAATCCTGGCATTAAAATCACCCATGAGCAGAACACTGTCCTTGTCCTTTACTCTAATAACTACATCACTGAGTGCCTCATAAAAACTATCCATCTTATCTTGATTTGTCCCTTCACAATGCGGATATACTGACACAATCCTAATTTTCTTGTTGACACTGTCAAATCTATCCACATCCGTCGTTCGTTTACATACCTTATTGCAACTGCATTGGGTACCATTTCTTTCCTGATGTAAAGCCCTACACCCCATTGTGCTATTCTTGCTTTGACTCCTGACAGGTAGACCTTGTATTCTCCCACTTTCTCTTCTTTCTCACCCCTTACCCGAATGTCACTAACAGCTAAAACGTCCAACCCCATCTTACTTGCAGCCTCTGCCAGCTCTACCTTCTTCCCAGAGTAGCCCCCATTGATATTAATAGCTCCCCATCTCATTACCATTCGTTTACCGAGTCGTATTCCAGGAGTCCCTGGTTTGTCAGTTAGAGGTGGGACTCAGTCACCTCCAAAGGTCCGAGGCATTTTGCTCTGATTGTTGCCAGCACCGTGTTTAAAGCAGGTTGCTAGCCTTACTTGCCCCGGGTCCCGTTGAGTTTTACCCCTAACGGTTGAGGGACTAACCGGTGGATTTGGTAGTCTTTGCCGTCTGAGCACAAAGGTGACCACGACTCAGAATAGGTCCGAGATGTCCAGACTTAATCCAAAGTAACTGGTATCCCGACTGTCTTACTTGGCCACTCAAACGTTGCACAATCCTTAGCGAATATTTTAGTGCCATGTTTTTACAACGAATGTTTACAAAAACACATTCGTAGAAATTCATAACAAAAATATGAACTGATGGCAGTTATACTTTACAGTATTATTAACGGAAAACCGTGTCTCTCTTCTTTCTTTCTTTTAAATAATATTACTACTAACGTTCTTTTGAAGAAAATTGCAGTCGTCGATAGTTAATTGTGTCTCTAAAAGATGTCAGTGTTTTGTTAATTTCCCACTCGAGCACCCCATATGGGCTAAGCCAGTTCAGGCTGCAAATTCATACTTCAAGCACTCTCACACCACGTAACATTTATTACCCCTTACCATATTTAGCTACCTCTAACCCTTTCTACTTTACGTTACTCTAGACTTTGATACTTCTCCTGATGCAACTTATTGGATGGTGACATTTATGTGGATATCTGGCGCAGAATCCGGGATAGATCAGACATCGGCACGAATTTCCCTCTGAAACTGACCAATAACTCTCAGAAATCGACGTACAGAAATCATTTATTACCTGCTGCTGCAATGACATAAAATACCAAGGTTATTATTTTTTGTGTAGAAAGATCTGTATCTTTCGTTTTCATCTGGTCCCATTCGCCGTTCTTTTCTATTAATCTAAAAACGTACTACTGTGACTCGCACGCCACGTAATACAAAACTTTGCTGGCGACGCACCTCCGGCGCTGGCGAACCAAAATCGAAATACCACACGGCAAACATTATCACGCGACAATCCATAAACGATAACCGCAGTCGAAATAGTACTACCACCGAAACATATCGCACCATAGGCGAAAATGAAATGTAATGATCGTGTGGCATTGTTGGCCGGGAGTCCCCGTCCTGGGAAGTTCGGCCACCGGGTCTTATTTTCAGGTGACGCCACGTTGTGCGACTTACGCGTGGGTAATGATGAGATTATGATAAGGAAAACACAACGCCCAGTCCGTGGGCAGAGAAAACCTCCATCGCGGTCAGGAATCGAACCCGATCTCGCCCATGGTAGGCAAGTACGTTACCTATCAGCTAAGCTGGCGGACACCATAGGCAATTGTCCATAGTGTAACCACATTTGAAAACCGCCAACGAGAAAACATCGCTCCACTGACGATAATACTAATCGAACCGCAGTGAGAAAAACAACCATACTCGATCGTCAACTTGCGTCTGGCGTGGACAATCCGCGTTCATCTCGCAAAATACTCCCATCGGTATAGGTGGCTTGATCTTATCATGCCAAGCTCCACTATCGGATCACAAATCTACTTCTGTGACATCACTATCGCCTCATGTCCGCGAATGGTGGAGCAGACTGTACATACACCCCACCGGCAGTGCACACAATATCAACGGAAGAAACCAAACCATTACTACATTCCAAGATGAATTCTGAGAACTTGTGCAATTATTTCTGATCCAAAAATGTAATTTTCACAATGTGATTTTCACTCTGCAGCGGAGTGTGCGCTGATATGAAACTTCCTAGCAGATTAAAACTGAGTGCCTGATCAAGACTCGAACTCGGGACCTTTTCCTTTCACGGGGAAGTGCCCAACCAACTGCGCTTCCCAAGCAGGACTCATGCCCCCTCCTCACAGCTTTACTTCTGCCAGTACCTCGTTTCCTACCTTCCAAACTTTACAGAAGCTCTCCTGCAAACCTTGCAGAACAAGCACTTCTGAAAGAAAGGATATTGCGGAGACATGGCTTTGGTAGAGCACTTGCCCGCGAAAGGCAAAGGTCCCGAGTTCGAGTCTCGACCTGGCACACAGTTATAATCTGCCAGGAAGTTTCATGTAATTTTCACATTGTTCCAACACATGCCTTTGCTGTGGCGTCACGAGCTACTAATACGGCAATGTTCAAGTGTCGAACCAACGAGTTTTATTATAAACCCAAGCGCTTTCTGCCGAGAAATTCTTATGCACTAAATAATTTATAGCCGTCAAACACGAGAGGATATGTCTCAAATTTGCGGTATATTATCAAAGTGCAAATGCTGGACAGATGTCACAGAAGAAGATGTTATCCGTTAATTATAATGATAAACCTACCAAAAAGTGCAAGAGCAATCAAATAAAGAACAATACACTAAGCGACGACATAAATGAACAGGAAACAAATGATTCCTAACACTAATTTAATGATACAACGAGGCCACAGCGGCCGACTGTCAATTCCTACGTGGAACTCTGCTACGGTTTCTGTTTAGGGCTTAGATGGCCTCATTTCCACTACGTTATTCTGGTGATCACGTTGAAGACTTCTCCTACCAGCCCCTGCATATTCTTTTTTTTTTCCTGTGTTCCATCCTGGCTCGGTGAAGCGGTTAGAATTTTGAATTTCCCTCCTGTCGTTATTTTTGTTTCCGTGAAAGTGACCGCCATACATCTGCAGTCTGCTTCTATCATTCCCTGAGGTTCATTATTAAATCTTTGGCCTTGATACTGATTTCCTGTTGCCCTGTTTCTATTTCAGTGTGGCACTAACTCCTTATCAATATACGGTTGGTCCAAGTAACGGTTCCTGTTGAAAGCGTCTCGGAAAACTTTACCGGACTGCGGCACCCCAATGCTTTGTAATCCTTCTCTAACATTATCTCCTGTTTAATCCTTTCTTGGGTGTCCTGTGACCAGTAGATATTTAGGAAAGCCTCTCCGACTGAGGCAGTTTGCTGCAATGTAACGCATGTGCTCTGCTATTGAACCCTCCAGGCATCTGTTGTATTCTCCAACAGTTTATTGAACGTAACTTCTTCTACAATACAATAGCTGGCCATACAATAGATAGAGATGTCCGTCCATCTAGCCGGAGATGTGGTTCCTCTCGGTCGACTGGTACTTCGATCGGTGGCGCAGTACAGCGGTTTCGGGAATAACTACTCGGAGACTCTGCTATAGCGGTTGCCATTAGCAGCGGATGAAGACTGGTCTGCCTTTTTTTTCTTTATTGTAATTTTAATCACATCATACAAGGCGGCAGCATATTACGCTGCCCTTCAGCCTTGAGTGGTACAATAATATGACATATAGGTGGCACAGACAATACAATAAAAGAGGCAGGCAAAAAATGTAGATACAAAAAAAAACAATAAACATGAAGCCGTTCACGCTGGACGAGAAAAAACACTAACACTTGTTGACACGGCGCACATAACACGGATTACTGCGACGGCACACATGAACAGTGTTGGCGTGACGGCGAAACAACACTAAACACAAAACGAAGGCACACACACGAGACACTGATGGCGATGATCTCCGGCGCGCGGAAGTCCACTGCGCGTGTACGAGTCCAGGGACCTGCCAAGAGAGGAGGAGGGGGAGTGCGAGAGGGAGAGCAGAGATGCCACGGGAAGGGGAGATAGGGGGGAGGGAGGAAGGGGGAGTGAAAGCCCGGGGGAAGAGGGGTGGAGGAAGGGGGCGAGGGAAAAGGAAAGAGAAGGGATGGAGGGTACCTAAAGGAAAGGACACAGGAAGTAGGTGGGAGGATCAAAATTGATAGGAGGGGTAGATGGAGGGGAGGAGGACATCATCAGGGAGGTGGAGCTGGCGGAAGCCACCTTGGCAGAGGGGGTGGAGAGATGGAGACCGGGTGGGACGTGGGAATACAGGCACGCAGCGGGCGGGGGTGGGAGAGGATGGGCGAGACAAGTGGGTGAGGAGGATCGAGTTTGTGGGAGGTGTACAGGATTCGTATCCTTTCAAGGAAAAGGAGGAGGTGGGGGAACAGAATGAGGTCGTACAGGTTCCGCGTGGAGGAGGGGAGACGGATGCGATAGGCGAGGCGGATAACATGGCGTTCAAGGATTTGAAGGGATTTATAAAAGGTAGGGGGGGGGGACGGAGATCCAGGCCAGAAGGGCGTAACAAAGGATAGGGCGGATGAGGGATTTATAGGTGTGGAGGATGGTGGAGGGGTCCAGACCCCATGTACGGCCCGAAAGGAGCTTGAGGAGGCGGAGGCGGGAGTGTGCCTTGGCTTGCATTGTCCGGAGATGGGGGGTCCAGGAGAGTCGACGGTCGAGGGTGACGCCAAGGTACTTGAGGGTGGGAGTGAGGGCGATAGGACGGCCATAGATGGTGAGATAGAAATCAAGGAGGTGGAAGGAAGGGGTGGTTTTGCCTACAATGATCGCCTGGGTTTTGGAGGGATTGACCTTGAGAAACCACTGGTTGCACCAAATGGTGAACCGGTCAAGATGGGATTGGAGAAGGTGTTGGGAGCGCTGCAGGGTGGGGGCAAGGGCAAGGCAGGCGGTGTCATCGGCAAACTGGAGAAGGTGGACGGGGGGTGACGGTGGTGGCATGTCCGCCGTATACAATGGGGGGGAGTGGGGGGAGAGGACGGAGCCTTGGGGCACACCGGCGGAGGGAAAAAAGGTGTAGGAATCCGTGTTATGGATGGTGAGGTAGGAAGTACGGTGGGAGAGAAAGGAGCTGATCAGATGGATGTAGTTAATGGGAAGGGCGAAGGTTTGGAGCTTGAAGAGGAGACAGGAATGCCATACACGGTCATAAGCACGTTCAAGGTCCAGGGAGAGGAAGATTGCGGAGCGACGGGAATTAAGCTTTTCAGAAAGGAGATGAGTGAGGTGAAGGAGAAGGTCGTCGGAAGAGAAGGACGACCGAAAGCCACACTGGGTAACGGGAAGGAGGCAGTGCTGGCGGAGATGCTAGTGGATGCGTCGGGTGAGTATAGATTCCAGGGCCTTGCTGAAGACCGAGGTAAGGCTGATGGGATGGTAGGAGGAGATGACGGACGGCAGTTTGCCAGGTTTAAGGATCATCAGGATACGGGAGGTTTTCCATAGGTCTGGGTAGTAAACAGTGGACAGGACTGGCGTTTTGTGCGGAGTGTAGCAATGAGATCCTGTATAGTGATAGGAGCATTGAGTTCCGTGTGTGCAATGTTGTCCAAGTACTGGAAACCAGGTGCAAGGGGAGGGACAGAGGTGTCAGTTCGATTGCGGACATCCGGGAAGAGGGAGTAATCGAACTGGGGATCAGGGAAGGGGTGTGCATCATGGAGAAGAGGATAGTAGGGGAGGGTTTATTTCCAGTAAGGAGACGGAAGGCTGACCAGAACTTGGACGAGTTTATAGGAAGGGTAGCATTTAAACAGGTGCATGTCTTTCGCCAGTCCCAGCGTTACTTAGCTGCAAGCAAATTACGAATGGTCGATGGTGTTGCTGGTGGCGTCGTAGCGTGTCCGGGTCACGCGTGTGGAGAAAGGCATGGTAGAGACGACGGGATTCATGGACGAGGAGGACAGCCTGTGGGTGTAGGGTAGGACAGTGGGGGAGGATGGCAACAGTAGGGACGTGGGCCTCAACGGCCTCAGACGAGGTCTGCTGGAGAAAGGAGGCGGCACAGGTTACACTGTCAGGGTGGTGGTAGGTGAAGGGGTGGCTATCGACCTGGGTGGAGAGGGTATCCCACTAGGAATTCCAGTTGGCACGGGAATAGTCATGGACATACTTTGGGGGAGGGTCATTACAAGGGTGGGGGCGGGGGCGACGACCGTCTGAAACGGTGAGGACAGGTCGCTACCAATAGGCTCCAGGACATCGACCGTTATGTGGCCAAAGAGGTTAGGGGAGGAAAAGATAACATCGGTAGTGGAGTTGGATTCGGGATGGGTGTGCTGGGGGATGGGGATGAGGTCGCCTAGAAGGGAGGAGAGGAACCGATGCCACCGTCGTAACTTGGTGGCGGAACGACTATGGATGTTGAGGTTGGTGGCGATCACGTAGGAGGAGAAGGTACGGTCAATGTGGGAGAGGAAGTCGCAGGGAATAGGGGCATTAGGGCGGACATAGATGGTGACGCAGGTTACGGTAAGGCCGGGGAAGAATAGACTAAGGATCAGGTGTTCGGTGGGGTCAGTAAGGAGAGGTTGGAGCTGAACAGGGATCTGGCAGTGGTGACCAATGGCAACTCCGCCATTGTAGGGCGAAGTGTGGACGTTGTGGTGGGGTTGGAGGAAGGTTTCATTGAGGAGGAAGGCATCCACACGGTGGGTGGCAAGGGTGTGCAGGAAGAGGTTCTTGTTGGTGGGAATATATAGTGAGCTGGAGCCAATAGAAACTCGGAGTAGGAATCCGTGGCCAGATATGTTGCAGCGACCTCTGCAAGGAAAGGTTCCTATTAATCCACTGGAATCTTCGGCGTGTTTACCTACCTGTTTGGCTGTTGGTTTGTTTCCCTCATAGCGTGGCTGTTACGCAGTGCTGTCTACCATTTAGGGGAAGCCGATGGCAGACAACAGACAAAGTCCAGTTTGTGTACTAGTGGCGATGACTCGGGTAGTATCGTATCACAGTGAGCAATCCATGACTTGGGGTGTAATGAATTGTTACTCTTTTTGTAAACCTGAAAATTTTGAATTGAAAGAAAATGTCTTAAGTCGATATGTTTCTAATTTTGCGCACCTGGACTTTCTCTAAATTCTGGTGTGCATGCGCCCAAGATTTGTTGGCCGACCGATCCCTGAATGCTGTCATCTCGTGCTATCATAGTGATACAATAATGTTTCTGTACGTCTGAGTTGCGTGCAGTTGTGGTTCATCTAGGTACTCGGTGCACTACTGCACGCGCTCGGCCGAGCATTGTACCCCATTAAGTGGGCGCTCCTGCCGTATTTTGGTCTATGCCGGGTATGTGGCTATGGGTTGAGTTCCAAAAAATTGTCTTTGGCATACCTGGTGACCAATGAACTCATGGCAACGTGCTGTTGCTTCTGGCTGAATTTCTACACGAGCAACTCGTTCGTGTATTTGTCTCATATATTCCACCAGCTCATTCTGCTGTTTAGTCGGACGTGTTTGCTCGTCTTTGATTTCTAACATTTCCTCTTGTGTCTCTTCAGCTGTTCTCTGTC
This sequence comes from Schistocerca gregaria, assembly GCF_023897955.1. Taxonomy (NCBI): domain Eukaryota; kingdom Metazoa; phylum Arthropoda; class Insecta; order Orthoptera; family Acrididae; genus Schistocerca; species Schistocerca gregaria. The sequence goes on from NC_064927.1 coordinate 77,000,949, forward strand.
CCTGTTTTTTGAGAGCAGAAATAGCCTTCTTGGTTGCGCTCACTTCGACCTTTGCCATGGCAGTCTGATCTCGCGCAATCTGGGCATCTTCCACGCATCTCGTGCTACTAACTTGGCTGTCCTAGACTCTCGTCTTGACTCTACTACTGCTCACATGTCATCTGACTTTTGCCTAATGTCCCCAGCCTCTTCTTTTACACCCCTAACTTCATTCCTGACCCGACCTAACTTTTCGATAAACTCATCAGCCCTCCTTTAAATGCCCTTAATTTCTTTCATGACTTCGTCCTGTCTCTTTTCCTTCTTACCTTGTCGCTTTTGAATTTCCCTCATTTCATTATTGAGGATCTCCTGTCTTTCGTCTTCTTCCTGCTGCCTCTTTTCTTCCCTTTCCTGTCGTCTCTTCTCTACCTCTTGCATAACTGCACACTTTCAGTAACGTACCCAGCACTACATGCACGCGATTCAACTTCTCTATGACGCCTTGTCTGCGAAATTGGGCTGTTGCTTTTCCTGACTGTACCTCTTGCCGTATATACACATTTATAGAACCTATATGTCTTGCTACGTCACCAACATTTTCACTTTCGTTTACCAAGTGGACTGAACCCTCATGATCGGAGTATTCTGCATTTCATATTTGTGTCCTGTTTGCAGAGTGATTTAAATGAACTTCTTCCGCCGTTATGTCTTGTTTTGCATCAGTGGCTGGCTCGTGTTCCACAACGTTGGTGCCCAGGCTTTCTCACTACCCACACGAGCTTTGTTTCTCATAAACATTCAGATCATTTGCTACATCTGCAAGTTTCTTACTCTAACGCATCAAGTGCCACAAATCTACTCTGATCTTCTTTCAAACAATGAACACATTTATGTCTAAGCCCATGAAACAAAACCCATCCCAAACTGTCGTAGACATCCCCATTAAAAAAATATGTTCCACCAAAGCTTCCACAACGCTGTTAGCCATGAAGATAATAGATGTAACATCTGAGAAGTGATGCAGAATGGAGAATGAGAAACAAACAAAATAAATCAATGACTCAAGCAATACACACACTAAAATAAAATGACTAGGACATACTTCAAAATACTGAGATACCAAGCGTAGCGACGGAACCGAGTATTAATGTCCTCAGTATACCACAATCACACTTTCAAAAAAAAAAAAGAAAAAAAAACGCGCCTGTTCCCTAGGATAACGCACTAACTACATCACAAAAGTGTCACGATTCGAGATCCTAGCCAAGTTATGTCAACTGCAAGCCGTTGCGTGCTTTTTATCATAAATATATGTCTGAGTGGTGCTAAATGTTATTATCTTTATGTTGTGTACATAGTTCCGCATAGTAATCGCATACACAACTTTCCTAATAGAGCGCGCCCCGCAAAGTACAACAGTGCAGGCGCAGCGCTCATCCATCTCCTTACTACAAAGTGGCGCTGTCTTAGAGACGGACCAAATTCTGCTTCTACCGATCCGCGTATTAATATGTAACGCAGGCAATGAGATTGCTGCTAACGTAGAACCTTTTCTCCTCGCAGATCACACTCGTGCAGTTATACCTGATTGCACAAGGTATTATAATGAGTGTACAGACCTCCGATTAGTCAGTCTGCATTAGTCTGTACGAGTCTATAGTCAAGTTTCGGTCTGTGCCTAGTAAGATTATCATATTCCTGTACATAGCCATGAAGATAATAGACACTTTGTCAAGTATCAGAGATATGTGAGAATAAGATTAACGTACCAAGACCAAAGGAACTTCAGCTTGTCAATTGTAAACAGCATCCAGAATCAAGTTAAGTAAGGTTCATGATTGTTATTATTTTAATAAATGTGTGTGAAAATTAATCAAGTTCTAAGCGTGCAAGTGGTATTTCTATCATCTGACCTAACGGCAGAAGATAAACATGCCACAATAAGACCACGAGACATATTGCTGTCACTCGCCTACTTCGTTACAGTGACAAGTCAAATAATCTGATGGTGTGTGTACCGAAGGTCTTACAGTATGCACACCTCACTATATGTAAAGAAAAATATTATCTTCTCGATAATCTTCAAATCATAAGCTACACCCTCAATTTTTATATACGAGATTAGTAATTTTACTCATGGCACTTCTGTTGCCTATGCCTGCAGCCACTTTTAGAGCTCAAGTTAATGAGGAAATTAATTAATTTAATAAGATTGAACCTTGAATTGCTCGTGTACCTATGTACCACCACAATAAAGTCAAAACAGTGAATGAGAACAGGATCATATTTAAGTTTACAAAAATAATGACTAGTTTTATTAACCCTTTTATAACTACAACTAGCTGATAAATCTTACACACAGCCGGCCATAGTGACCGAGCGGTTCTAGGCGCTATGGTCTGGAACTGCGCGGCAGCTATGGTCGCAGATTCGAACCCTGCCTCGGGCATGGGTGTGTGTGATGTCTTTAGGTTAGTTAGTTTTAGGCAGTTCTAGGTTCTAGGGGACTGATGGCCTCAGAAGTTAAGTCCCATAGTGCTCAGAACCATTTGAACCATCTTACAAATAAAATGAGAAACACAAATCAGAAAAAAAGGATGGTGCGTTCATTGGGGTGGAAGCTATACAAATTCTCCCTTGAATTAATCCCTTTTACAACGCAATCTCACTTTTTCTACATGAATCCACTGTGAGGCCCAACTCTATTCAAATGGAATCATCTACGACCAAGTATACAACAAACTATGGTTCACTGGAGAACAGGGAGCCGTGAATCTTAGCCCTTTCAGGTACATAAGAAAACTAAAGTGCTAGTGATTAAAAATTTTGTATCTCTGTAGTAACTGGAGGTTTTATAAACAAAGTATGTTATTATTTCAAACATTTTTGTTTGTACTGCTAAAAAAAAAAGCTGTGGCGTATTTGTCCCTGTGGTCCTTAAAGGACAGTTACACAACACATTACACTTAATACATCGAAAAATTACAGAGACTGTATATATGTTGTCTATTTGATGTGAAATTCTGCAAAACAGTTTCTCCTTGAAGTAAAGCATAAATTAACACCACACTGTTCACATATATCATAAGTGCGATTTTCAACACATTTTGAAGCACAATGAAGACATCTCTTCCTTACGTCTGATTTAATCATTCAGTGCTCTGGACTCTTTGGATTGGTACTGGTCTGCAACCCTCTTGATGTTTGCAATACTGTTGATAAATTCCTTTGTCGACTTGAATAATTTCCAATTAGATTTCTCGCAAGACATTGTCTGAACTCTAGGGATGATAGTGGTGATTTGAATCCTGATTGTTCTGCCAATTACATACGCATTGTTTACAACAATGTCAAGAAGATCAAAGAAAATTCTCAGGTAATACTTAATCTTTGTCTTCCTGTCGATCTCATTAGTCACTTTCTTCTGGTCCATAAGGTCCACCCCTCCTATCCACTTGTACTTTCTTATCATAAGAGGACACTGAACATAAATCTTTTCAGAAGAACCAGACTGACGCCTCTTCACTGTCGTACATGGTATTGGGGAAATAAAATTAGTCAGTAGAAAAACTTACTTGTTATCCATCCATTTGAGGATTGTCAGACCAATGTTACTGAGACTGTATGAATCACCTCTTTTCATTTCCTTGTCTGGGGGGAATGTCTTTGGGATGTTTTTACGATTGGTGCGCACTATTCCACATGATCTGATATTTTGTAAACCAAGGTAATATTGCAAAGCTGGAGAGTTAAAAAGTTATCTATGAAAATTTCACATCCCAGTCCGGATAGTGATTTTGTCAGTTGCAGAACTACTGATTAACTAAGCCCTACTTCAGGACCTGAGGGTTTTTTCCCAGTGTATAAATCACACTCAAATAGATAGCCAGTTTCCGAATCACATCTGCATCACATTTTGAAACCCCATTTGACTGGTTTATCTTTGACATACTGTCGCACAATATTATGTCCTTTGAATCTGATCATATGCTCATCTACAGATTGAACCCTAGTTGCACTAAGAGATTCCTGGAAGGTTTTGTTTAAGTGGTTAATTGAAAAATGTAGGTACTTTCGAATCTCTTCAAACCGATGTAGTGGCATCATCTGAGCTATATAAGGAACACCTAAATCAGGTTCAGTTGCCCAGTAGCTTCTAAATGTAGGCAAAGTATGGCACCCCATTACCAGATTCATACCAAGAAATGCCTTGATTTCATCTTCATTTGTGCTGAATGTGTTGCCTGATTGTTCTGCATACCGAATACTTTCAGGAATTAATATATGATGCATCAAATCTTTTAGGCCAACAGTGGAAGAAAAAATTTCAAATGGCTGTGTCATTTCACGTTTTTCACTGACACTAAAGAAAAACACTTTCCCAAATTCATGATTCATGTTATCACTGAACTATCTTGGTTGGTAAGTTCTGGACTATTTAAATTCTGGTAAATCTGGAAAGGAATCAGGTACCTCAGCATTTGGTTCTGATATTTCGTCTGCATGCCTTCTTTTGCCAGGTGGGTTACTTATTTCTTTTTCAGGATCTTCTATAATAACATGTTCTCTTTCATCTTCCATATCTCCTTCAAGAACAATTTTATCTTCTTCATCCAGTAACAGATTATCTTTGTCATCACTACTGCTAGCCTCCAAAATCTGCAGAACACTTTCATCAGTGTGAAAAATTCTCTTTTTCTGGAGCACATGACCTGCAAGCAGATTTCAAATTATACCAGCACAAATATTTTCCGCTTATTTAATAAAATGAAAGATAATATATTTTCAACTGAATTTTAAATACCAATCTGCTCGTTTTTTACGTAATAGTAACGATTTCATGAGATTCAAAAACAAGTACACAAATTATCATTGTGGTACATTGGGACAACTATGTCCCAAAGAATGAAAATAAAGATTTCCACTGATGAAATACAGTTATTTTCTATGAATGGTCTAAAGTAAAAGAGAAACTTTCTCGAATATACTATCAAGCTTTGACAGTGAGGGAGAGAACACAATACGCACACAATAAGTGAATAAATTTGTGTGTCTGCTCGAAGTGGGAACCACCAACAATAACCGACAACTAATGGTAGTTATAGTAATTGTTGCCACGAAAGATGTACGATATTAAAGAAAACAAATATCTCTGCTTCAAGTAGAGCATCTGCAGCAAATCAACTGTGAATACAGTCCAGTTAGTAAGGTGATTTATATGTGGGACAAATGTGTCCCATGTACGTGAAAGAGTTAAGAACCCCACACCGGTGCAGCACTATTTTAGCTGTGGACGAGGAGCGGCGCGCTGCGGCAGCTGTAGCCTTCTGACACGTTCACGAAAACTTGCAAAGCACGCGCTCTGGCGTCCTGATTATCAGAACGCTGGGAACTTCCCATCAGAGCCCTGAAATGCCAACAGATTTCAGTGTGAGGTGCACCCGTTCGCTGGTCCGGCCAAACCAATTTGACTCACAGCTACGACGGTGCGTGCTGGGATTTTCAACCGTCAGACGGCCGACTCAGTACGAATAAGTTCACCCTCGTGACATATGATATGACCACGATGATATGCAGTTCCATTGTCAGTGCAGTTGGAAACTGGCACTAGCTCTTAGTTCACCACAAGATACAGATCACAAGTTTCACCCACGAGGGAAAGAGCTGAAGTTCTCCAGCAGGGAAGGACCAGAAGACGAAGAAGGCAAAGAATCACAACCAGTTTCCACCAGGCCTCAGTACGGGACCCAAATTAGCAAAATCGAAACCGCCCCCACATGTACAAACCAATCGAACTATCTTCTACTCATTGAATCTCTCCTCTCGATTGTTCCGTTGGCCTGGTAGCCAATCTAGACACAGCACCGGGGTTCCCACACTGGGGAGCAAGCCTCCACTTTGCGTATCCTGAGAGGAGCCAACCAGCGAATCAAAATCTCTCTTGTCTAGGCTAGAGAGGTGTCAAGCATGGCCATGTTATCTACCTAGACAGAACCACAGTCCCTCGTTTACAGAGAGATCTAATCTTTCCAGGTGGACTGTTTCCAATTCCCGAAAGAACGCTGTTAAGCTTCCCAGACAGGCGTTCCCATGCAATATATATGCTTTTTGCCGCTCTCCAAGAGACCCTGGTGACTTCCTGATGTCAAGGGAGTTACAGCCTTGCCTCCACTAAACACATGCACTAGCCGCTCTGTCCGTATCATCCCAGCTTCTTACATGAGAATGCACAGAGTTCTATGACATTCCGACCGTTTGCATAAATGCAGTCTCTCTTGAATGGCTTCCTACACCCACTTTCTGTCAACTGACTGCCTTCACGGCAGACGGCCACCTGGCCCAGGTAGAATTTCTGAGCCAGCACCCTCCTGCTCTGACTCGAAGTGGAACGAGGGGAGTCCTACAGCCAGAAGTCCCTCTGCCGGTACAATACACATATCTGTGCTTTCCAGATTCACTCTCATAGTCAGGTCGCTGCACTCAGAATTTATGCCTGCAATCCATGTCTCTATCTGTTCTCCATCCTCTCCACTATGGCCCCCCAGTTACAAGATTCTCTACAGGTTACACACGCAGTTATAAGAACATTCTGTTCACAATTTGCTCATGTAAAAAAGTCATAAACTACACATACTAAATGTAGTGCTGGAAACACCGAGATCATGACCTAAAATATTAATATTAATTTGACTGACAGTGTTTTTAAAATGAGAGAGTGGCACGCCACCTCTCGGTCTTCTGGCACCCATTGAAACTCACCAATCGGCAGTCACTGTTGCATGGCATGCCCGTATAAGTTATTTACATTCAAGTACATCATGCAACTAGAATCAAGGGATGCATTGAACTTGTAACCCATCTGTGGGTTATTTGCCTTGGCATGCCTATGGACACAATGGCAAACTCCGCTATTGATCTCTTGCTCATGGAAAAGAAGCATGCCAGTATTGGTCAACAATTCAGTGCTACAATTCGTCTTCTTCAGCATATGACCGTGTAAAGCCGCGCACACTTCTAAGGTAGAGATGTTGGATTCCCACATCACCAGACATTCATGGCATTCTCATACTCTGCATCTGTTATGGCTTCATCTGCAAAGTTGCTAAATAATGCAGTTAAGTGGGTAGACTGGTTTCGCCACACTACCCACATACTCGTATAAGGAAACGTCCCTTCTTAGCAACAAGTTGATACTTCTCCTCGTCGGGAAATGCAGCTCGAGTGATACGCATATCCTCCTGAGGCAGAGTTTCACCGAGTTTCTGGAGTGGTGTTGCATAAATTGTAGCATATCAAGGTAGCGGAAAGTAGTTCTTGGTGTCATTCATATGGAGAATGAAATATATTTCTCAACGCTCTCTGGGAGGACACTGACCTGATCTGTCCCATGCGAAATCAGCCAAGTGCTCAACAACAAAGTGAGTGTCATACCTGCTCCAATTATGGAAGAACAGGTATGTGTCTTAGTAGCTGGTACTTCAAATTGCACGTATTGTGAGCTGCACCACACAACTTCCTTATAAGATGGCAGTGGTCCCTATGAGGAGGATTTGCTTTTATAACTAATGGAAGCCCACAAATATGACAATCAACCATGTAATTGCATAAATCTTCAGTCTCCTTCGATTTGGTCACGTTAACGTTGCCGCTGTAAAGCTAATTAACCTCCTCCGAAAGTTTTTCAAGCTCAGTGAGCAGCCAAATCGCAGGATTATCCTTGACGTAAGATATGTAGCGGTTAAGACTTGAATTGTAGGATGATACAATATGGTACGCTGCTGCATATATTACATGTTTTTCTGTAAAGATAGTATGTGAGTCTGTAAGGTCACCTTCACAGAAGGTCACAAGAGCGATGAGGCATTCAAAGTCAGTGTACACTACAAACGGGCATTGCTCCTGAAAGAGCGCATTTTTAAAATTTATGATTCTTTTTTTTAGTAGGTGTAGTGCAGTGTGCTAGATGCTTTGCTAACAACTTGTCTGAGGAAAAATAATTCAGATACCTTAAGCAAACATGCTTAACACGAGGACTCGTTGCCAGTTTGGAGGAAAGGAGCTGGGACATGTCTTTGATCCAAACATAATGATTAGTCAGCAGGTGACAGTTAAAGAGGTCGCTGTAGCAAATATCTACTAATACCAGTATTTCTGGCCCCTGTGTCGAACACAACCGAGGTAGATTCTTCCTACATGTCGGCCAGGGGCCTGAAGATGGCGTAGTAAAACGCTAAAACTGGTTGCCAAATAAAATCAGGTTGAAAACTGACGGCTGAAAGGTGTTTAATTTGACATCCTGTGGTTAATATCCGAGTCCCGCAACCACTTCTAAAAAGATGGACATGCAGGGACTTGATGACAATTCCTTTCTCTTAATTTTTCTCACTGGAGAATAAGACCATACTTACACGCATCTCAGGTCCACTGGCAAATTTAGAGAAATTGAGAGGACCAACGACTACATGCTTCTCCTGCTCGCCTGTCTTGTGTTTCTTCTGCAGGCCATAAGCACGACCTGAAAGTCTGGTATTCTGCGCCCGGGTCTTGACGGGGAACTCGATACCATCAAAGGCTCATGAAAGTTAAGGTATCTACCATATTGAGGTGGACACTGCAAATTTTTCTCGTAATTTCTTTCGCAAGCCATCCTGATCAGTTTTATTTTCGGCATTAATACGTGCCCTCTTATCGGCTATAACCTTAGGGAGCTTGATACAGCTGACTCCTCGATTTATGGATCATAAATATGTTGATCGGTGTCCAGTTCCAGTATTTGGCAGAGTGCTTTAGCTGACCCCCTGACTTCCATCTCGGAAAAACAGCTCTGAAGATCGATTCACGAAACCACTTAATGATTGATGTGCTCCGTGTTATCACACCATTATCCCTCCAAAAATAACGAAGATTTGTCTCTTCAACAGCTGAGGCATCTTTGGAGAGAGGGAAGGGGGAGGGAGTGATAGTACGATGCACAGCACTGCACTGCATTTAATTGTGGGATATCACAGATCCCCCCCCATGAACCATAGATCTTGCCGATGGTGGGGAGCCTTGCGTGCTGCAGACAGCCGTACCGTAGGTGCAACCACAATGGAGGGGTATCTATTGCGAGGCCAGACAAATGTGCGGTTTCTGAAGAGGGGCAGCAGCCTTTTCAGTAGTTGTAGGGGCAACAGTCTGGATGATTGACTGATCTGGCTTTGTAACCCTAACCAAAATGGCCTTGCTGTGCTGGTACTGCGAACAGCTGAAAGCAAGGGAAACTACAGCCGTAATTTTTCCCGAGGGCATGCAGCTTTACTGTATGGTTAAATGATGATGGCGTCCTCTCGGGTAAAATATTCCGGAGGTAAAATAGTCCCCCAGTCTGATCTCCGGGGACAGGGGGGGGATTACTCAGGAGGATGTCGTTATCAGGAGAAAGAAGACTGGTGTTCTGCGGATCGGAGCATGGAATATCAGATCCCTTAATCGAGCAGGTAGGTTACAAAATTTAAAAAGGGAAATGGATAGGTTAAAGTTAGATATAGTAGGAATTAGTGAAGTTTGCTGGCACGAGGAAGAAGACATTTGGTCAGGCGAATATAGGGTTATAAACACAAAATCAAATAGTGGTCATGCAGGAGTAGGTTTAATAATGAATAAAAAAAACAGGAGTGCGGGTAAGCTACTACAAACAGCATAGTGAACGTATTATTGTGGCCAAGATAGACATGAAGCCCACGCCTACTACAGTAGTACAAGTTTATGTCCCCACTAGCTCTGCAGATGATGAAGAAATTGATGAAATGTATGATGAGATAAAAGAAATTATTGAGGCAGTAAAGGGAGACGAAAATTTAATAGTCACAGGTGACTGGAATTCGAGAGTAGGAACAGGGAGAGAAGGAAACATAGTAGGTGAATATGGATTGGGTCTAAGAAATGAAAGAGGAAGGCGTCTGGCAGAATTTTGCACAGAGAATAATTTAATCATAGTTCACAATCGGTGCAAGAATCATAAAAGAAGGTTGTATACATGGAAGAATCCTGGAGATGCTAGAAGATAATAGATAGATTATATAGTGGTAAGACAGATTCAGGAACCAGGTTTTAAATTGTAATACACTCCTGGAAATGGAAAAAAGAACACATTGGCACCGGTGTGTCAGACCCACCATACTACGAGAGGGCTGTACAAGCAATGATCACACGCACGGCACAGCGGACACACCAGGAACCGCGGTGTTGGCCGTCGAATGGCGCTGGCTGCGCAGCATTTGTGCACCGCCGCCGTCAGTGTCAGCCAGTTTGCCGTGGCATACGGAGCTCCATCGCAGTCTTTAACACTGGTAGCATGCCGCGACAGCGTGGACGTGAACCTATGTGCAGTTGACGGACTTTGAGCGAGGGCGTATAGTGGGCATGCGGGAGGCCGGGTGGACGTACCGCCGAATTGCTCAACACGTGGGGCGTGAGGTCTCCACAGTACATCGATGTTGTCGCCAGTGGTCGGCGGAAGGTGCACGTGCTGTCGACCTGGGACCGGACCGCAGCGACGCACGGATGCACGCCAAGACCGTAGCATCCTACGCAGTGCCGTAGGGGATCGCACCGCCACTTCCCAGCAAATTAGGGACACTGTTGCTCCTGGGGTATCGGCGAGGACCATTCGCAACCGTCTCCATGAAGCTGGGCTACGGTCCCGCACACCGTTAGGCCGTCTTCCGCTCACGCCCCAACATCATGCAGCCCGCCTCCAGTGGTGTCGCGACAGGCGTGAATGGAGGGACGAATGGAGACGTGTCGTCTTCTGAGATGAGAGTCGCTTCTGCCTTGGTGCCAATGATGGTCGTATGCGTGTTTGGCGCCGTGCAGGTGAGCGCCACAATCAGGACTGCATACGACCGAGGCACACAGGGCCAACACCCGGCATCATGGTGTGGGGAGCGATCTCCTACACTGGCCGTACACCTCTGGTGATCGTCGAGGGGACACTGAATAGTGCACGGTACATCCAAACCGTCATCGAACCCATCGTTCTACCATTCCTAGACCGGCAAGGGAACTTGCTGTTCCAACAGGACAATGCACGTTCGCATGTATCCCGTGCCACCCAACGTGCTCTAGAAGGTGTAAGTCAACTACCCTGGCCAGCAAGATCTCCGGATCTGTCCACCATTGAGCATGTTTGGGACTGGATGAAGCGTTGTCTCACGCGGTCTGCACGTCCAGCACGAACGCTGGTCCAACTGAGGCGCCAGGTGGAAATGGCATGGCAAGCCGTTCCACAGGACTACTTCCAGCATCTCTACGATCGTCTCCATGTGAGAATAGCAACCTGCATTGCTGCGAAAGGTGGATATACACTGTATTAGTGCCGACATTGTGTATGCTCTGTTGCCTGTGTCTATGTGCCTGTGGTTCTATCAGTGTGATCATGTGATGTATCTGACCGCAGGAATGTGTCAATAAAGTTTCCCCTTCCTGGTACAATGAATTCACGGTGTTCTTATTTCAATTTCCAGGAGTGTACATTTCCACGGGCAGATGTGGACTCTGACCACAATCTATTGGTTACGAAATGTATATTAAATCTTAAGAAACTGCAAAAAGGTGGACATTTAAGGAGATGGGACCTGGATAAACTGAAAGAACCAGAGGTTGTACAGAGTTTCAGGGAGAGTATAAGGGAACAATTGACAGGAATGGGGGAAAGAAATACAGTAGAAGAAGAATGGGTAGCTTTGAGGGACGAAGTAGTGAAGGCAGCAGAGGATAAAGTAGGTAAAAAGACGAGGGCTGCTAGAAATCCTTGGGTAACAGAAGAAATATTGAATTTAATTGATGAAAGGAGAAAATATAAAAATGCAGTAAATGAAGCAGGCAAAAGGGAATACAAACGTCTCAAAAATGAGATCGACAGGAAGAGCAAAATGGCTTAGCTGGGATGCCTAAGGATAAATGCAAGGATGTAAAGGCATATATCACTAGGGGTGAGGTAGATACTGCCTACAGGAAATTTAAAGAGACCTTTGGAGAAAAGAGAACCACTTGCGTGAATATTGAGAGCTCAGATGGAAACCCAGTTCTAAGCAAAGAAGGGATAGCAGAAAGGTGGAAGGAGTATATAGAGGGTCTATACAAGGGCGATGTACTTGAGGACAATATTATGGAAATTGAAGAGGATGTAGATGAAGATGAAATAGGAGATACGATACTGCGTGAAGAGTTTGACAGAGTACTGAAAGACCTGAGTTTAAACAAGACCCCGGGAGTAGACAACATTCCATTAGAACTACTGACGGCCTTGGGAGAGCCAGTCCTGACAAAACTCTAGCATTTGGTCACCAAGATGTATGAGACAGGCGAAATACCATCAGACTTCAATAAGAATATAATAATTCCAATCCCAAAGAAAGCAGGTGTTGACAGATGTGAAAATTACCGAACTATCAGTTTAATAATTCACAGCTGCAAAATACTAACACCAATTCTTTACAGACGAATGGAAAAACTGGTAGAAGCTGACCCTGTGGAAGATCAGTTTGGATTCCGTAGAAATATTGGAACACGTGAGGCACCTTACGACTTATCTTAAAAGAAAGATTAAGGAAAGGCAAACCTACGTTTCTAGCATTTGTAGACTTAGAGAAAGCTTTTAACAATGTTGACTGGAATACTCTCTTTCAAATTCTAAAGGTGGCAGGGGTAAAATACAGGGATCGAAAGGCTATTTACAATTTGTACACAAACCAGATGGCAATTATAAGAGTCGAGAGGCATGAAAGGGAAGCAGTGGTTGGGAAGGGAGTGAGACAGGGTTTCAGGCTGTCTCCAATGTTATTCAATCTGTATATTGAGCAAGCAGTAAAGGAAAGAAAAGAAAAATTCGGAGTAGGTATTAAAATCCACGGAGAAGAAATAAAAACTTTGAGGTAAAAGTCGTAGAGGGAGACCAAGAGATGAATACACTAAGCAGATTCAGAAGGATGTTGGCTGCAGTAAGTACTGGGAGATGAAGAAGATTGCACAGGATAGGGTAGCATGGAGAGCTGCATTAAACCAGTTTCAGGCCTGAAGATCACAACAGCAACAACTATCACAGATCATTGACTACCTCGAGGAGCTCCGTTTTTACGACAGGAACGCAGGCTCCTAGAAATCCAACAGGGTCGCGATACCCTCCTGCCAGATTCTCGATCATTGTGAACGAGGTTCGCTCCACAAAGGCGTCTGCAATCACTGAGTATTCTAACTGCAGTAATGGTGTCACTGACCTGATGTCTTTTACTAAAAGGACGGAATAGGGAACTGCCACTAGCCACAGGATCGTTGCTATTACTAATACTATAACTACAACTAGGTGATGAAGCTTTTTTGCAGTGATACATAGAGGGGTATGTTCCGTGCTTTGCTAGATCAGCGAGGCTGGGATGGTGGTGGAGGAGGAGGAATAGATGCTGTGGTATCGGGCCACTGCTAGCAGCCTTTTTGCTGCTGGGACTGCAGCCCTGATCCACTTGTCAGAGGGAGGGTGGCCCATGGACGCCAGATCGGAGCTGGTGTGGTGGCGGTGGAGGGGGTGGCGGCGGCGGCTTCTCACGCGGCTTCTAGCAGCGGCCTTGCCAGAAATTCACGCGTCACCAGGCCCGACTTTGGCAAAGTGGGCTTCGCTGCCCAAGTACCCACACCACAACATATTGCATGGACGGTGTGCTGTAGAGAAAGAATAATGAACACAATGAAGTAGAACGTTCCAGGCTTTGCCAGCTGTTGTCTTCGCAAGGAAGGAAGGAATACTGGGGTTATTTGTAACCAGAGTGAGTACGTATTACCTATTTCACTCTGGCTTCTTGGCATCTCCCTAGTGTCATCTGCCACCTCCTCACGCTGATGAATGTCTCGCTCCTTTTCCTAGACCCACTGCATCATTTTGTCCTCGCTTGAGATGGGGAAGAGCCGGCTGCTCAGCACCACTACATCCCCCTCAACATGACGATCAAATAATAAAAACATACGCCCACAAAAAAGCTAATGAGGAAAAATATGCGCTTTCATAAGAACTGCGATGGTTTCTGCTCATACCCAACATATACTCCTCCCTGTACATCTTCTTCTACTAGGAAAACAACTACAACAAAGAATACATAACATTTTTATGTATATGATGAAATTTTTGGGAAAAAATTAATGGATATATATTGAAACAATACGAAGTTCTTAATGAAAAGAAAAGAAGGAACGTTTATCGATGTTGATCCCCAAAATCATCTACAACAACAACAGCATACTACATACAAGTTGGAATTTTTTAGAAAGAAACTATGTCTACATGACATATACTGAAACAATCCAAAATTCTTTAGTGAAAAAAGTCACATTTAAAGTTTTTGGTCCCTCGTTTCTCACAACATATTTCGTATACAATGAAAAATATATATACTACTTATAATGATATTGCAGCTGCTGCCAATGCTGTTACTGTTGCTGCCCCTGTTGCACTTCAGCATTCATTTCATCCATAATTCGGTGGATATATGCTGGAACGATAAGACGAAAGGGTCTTAATACGAGGTTCTTACTGAAAAAGTAACATTTATCGATTTTTGATCCTCGAAAGCATCTACAGGAGTAATACAAAGGAAAAAAATGTATACTTATGACGATATTGCTGCTGCTGTTGTTGCCTCTCAGCCTGGATATATGATGAAATAGTAGCACATGTACCCAATACAAAATTCTTAGTTTAAAAATTTGTGATCCCACGAAATCATCTACAGACTCGCTGGTCACACAAGTGTTTCAAAGATGGACTATATACTTACAGTGTTGCCAACGCTGCTGCTGCAGCTCCTGCTTCTGCCTCTGCTGTTGTTGCTGCTGCTGCACTCCAGCATTCATTTCATTCAGATTTGGTGGATATTCGATGAAACAATAAGAAGAAATGTACAGGGAGAGCACAAAGTCTTGCCCTGATTATAATAATTTATTACAGAATAACCGTTCGAGATAATAATTTACATTTGATGCCGTTACATAGTGTTACCAATTTTTTTAAGACCACTTACGTTAGTAAACCTCAACGTGTGCTCCCTCGGTAGCTCGGAGAATATCGAGGCGATATTTCAGTTCCCGCCAGGTGTTTTGCAACATGTGTTCCGTCACAATACCTTCAGCAGCTTGTATCCTAGCCTTCAGTTCGTCGACGTTAGCAACTGATGTGGCAAAGGCTCTGTCCTCGATATAGCCCCAGAAAAAAAGTCAAGGGGCGTAATGTCTGGAGAGCGGGGTGGCCAGGGTGTTGGACCGTTCCTTCCAATCCATCGATTCGGAAATGTTTCATCCAGGAAACCACGCACTATCAAAGCTCACTGGGGGAGAGCTCCATCTTGCTCGAAAATTGTCCACGGTTGATATCCTTCTAACTGTGGGGCAATTAACTGTTGCAAAACGTCTAAGTAAATGTTAGCGGTAATGGACTTTTGCGCGAAGAAAAACGGTCCAAAAACTTTGTCATGCATGAGACCACACCAAACATTCACTTTTTGGCTGTAACTGTACAGTAGCATGTGGAGCCTCTGAGCCCCATATACGGACATTATGCCTATTTACCATTCCACTGACACAAAAGGTGGATTCATCGGTAAAGCGTATGCGACTTAAGTAATCGTTAGCGCCATGAGTCCTGTTGAGGACCTCAGCTGCTCGTTGCGCACGTGTCAGCAAGTGGTTCGGCTGCTAGGCCTGCACGGCTTCACTTTGTCAGCACGCAACTTCAGCCTTTCATCAAGAATCTTCACCACACTTGCTTGCGGTATGTGAAGGTCACGTGATGCTTGACGAGTCGATTTAGACGGACTCCGTTGAAGCGATTGCCGAACACGATCAACATTTGCATCACTCATATGAGGCCTGCCACTTCGAGGACGATCTTCAGCGCTGCCTGTTTCTTTATACGTTGCATACCATCGCTTTATTGATTTAACGTCAGGAGAGCTGCGTCCATAAGAAGCCCGAAATTTACGCTAAACACTGATGGGCGATTTCGTTTCGTGAAACCACAGTACACATGGCGCTTTCTCCTGCTTGGACGCCATTTCGCCAGCAACTAACGTGACCTAACAGACGGCGACTGTATTGTGGAGCAATAGCGCCATCTATTGGTCACAAAAAGTAACACAAACCTATGTAAGGGCATCAGATGTAACTTATTATGTCAAACGGTTATTGTGTTATAAATTTTTATAATCAGGGCAACACTTTGTGTTCACCCTGTATTTCGTACCACTACTAAGAAATTCTTAGTGGAAGAAAAAGTTACAGTTACCGATTTGAATTTGTACTTACGAGGTAATTCTCTGTGCTGCCCTAACTGTCTCTGCCGTATGCCACCACTGGATATCCCGCTGCTGCTCGATGCTCCTGATCGTTTGATGTTAGGTGAATCAAACTAACGATTAACAAACACAAGTGAGAACAAAACAGTCGACCTCACACAACGGCGGATGAAAGCAGGATGAGGCTGGGAGTAGAGGGATAGGCTTTATATACCTACACTCATTCAGCATCAGCCAACAGAATCACAGTTTTCTGGAACAAGTGCTCAGCATTAGCCAATAGTAACTCTGTATTCAGGTAAACCTTGATCGACAGGTTTGGGCAGGTTGATCGGAATTTTCCCAACCAGCAGCATGTGACAGGACACAACCACTCGACACACAGAGGGAGAGTGAGAGCATTTGTTTCGAGAGAAATTTCTCGGGCATCAAGTATCAAAGGACTGCCGCCGCCTGACGCTTTGTTCAGGCTTTAGCGCGACATCCGGTCTGCGTGACGCACGAGACAGCTGGGGCTGGGGGCTTGAAAGACTTCTGCGATGCAATCCTTGTGAGTGTGTACATACAATAATTTTTTCTGGCGCTATACACCTATAAATGAGAATAGGAAATGTTGTGGAGAAGTAACTATGGCTTCGGTCCGACATGTGCAAAGAAAATTAATGTATACTATTATAAGGGAGATATGGATATGATGGGACATTGCGAATTTTAGCATATCAATAATTGTAAGGGTATGACAGATTTCACTTGGAAAAATTATGGGCAGTCATAAGGAGGTTACAGATACTGTTATTTCAACGTAGGTCGCCGAAACACGTCAAATCGAAAGACCTGCACCAGGGGAACAGTCTACCCGACGACAGGCCCTAGCCACACGACATTTCATTTCATTTCAACGTTGTAAACTGATATTTCCAGATCCACAGCTGTCAGATGGAGGTATTTCCGAGACTTCGCTCATTGTCGAACGTTACCAGATTGATGCTACTATCGTAATATTTAATTATAATTACACTGATAAATATGCGGCTCGTTTCATAGGCGTGCGGGCGCGTGGCAGAGGTAGTCGGTGACCAGAACGAATTGATGTTTCCGGCTGAAATTGTGAGCCACCGCTAAGCCTCACGAAGCGGTCAGGTGGGGTACAACTGTGTCGCCCACTAGCTAGGTAAATAGCGAACTAATACCCAGTACGTGTTGGGCAGTCTTCGCGATTGAGTGCGTTGCTAGCATTCTTCGATTTTTATGTAAAAATATGAGAAATTCAATACCAATCAGTGACAAGTGTTGGCACTGGACGTATTGATAACATGCGAATTCTTACTGCTCCAATCATTCCCGGACGCCCTCCATGACAGTGCGATCCTCTATGGTGGGCCGAATCTGGCTGCAGACTGGGAGTGATCACTGAGATACGGTGTGAGATGTCTGCCCTGTGGCATGGTGTGTGGACAATGGGACACAAGCGTGCGGGGTGTGCCAGTGTTTCAACGATCTCCAACATCTAGCCAGGACAACTATTACTACAGTTTGGATCACAGTTTAGATGTGTCATGTTTAGTGCTTCTCAATACATTGCAGTGGATTATTTAATTACTCAATAAATGTGATGGAGTGGTGGACTTATTTCCAAGACATCCACAGCCCAGCATTTTTGGAAGGGCTACCTAGCTCTTCTGGAATCCCTTTGCTTCATCTGCTCCACAATCTCATAGAAGTGGAAGTGTGAAGACAAAGTGATGTACCAACTGTCAACACTAGCCCTGCATGAGTGGCGAGGGGCCGGGGAGGGGGATGGAAAGTTGGAGGGGTTGATGGGCCGAAACCTTGGTCTATGTGTGTCTGCTTATGTCGCTTCACACAAACAGGTTGCATCCACTTGAAAGAGGGGGGAGGGGGAGAAGGAAAGAGGGAGAGCTTCTGTTTTGACAGGAATTTCTCAGGCATCAATATGAAAGAGATGCCGCCATCTGATGTTTTATTCAGGTGGATTAGCATGGTCCAAGGGCTGCTGTAGTGCTGGGGGCCCAGCACATGGATCCAGGGGCGAGGCCCCAACAACGGCTTCGATGTGCACATGCGTCATGGACCTGCTGGCGACACAGGTGCTAGAAGGAACACCTGGCACTTCAGGTCTTACGCTGCAGCTGTAGTCCAAGTGTTTTTTTTTTTTTTTCACAGAAGAAAGTGACAGAAATGTAATCAGGTGAGGTGAGCACTTCATGTTGACAATATTCCTTGTGTGATCAGAAAAAAAGACGCAAATTGTTTAAGTATTCCAACACTACCTTGTATCCCACAAATTGTTTAAATAAACAATATTCCATACACTGTATTGTATCCTATAAATTGTTTAAATAAACAATATTCCACATATTTCCCTATTTACAAGAATTGTTTGGTATGGTACGGGGTAGGTTGGGGATAAAATAAGAATAGAGGTCATAGGTGCCTCCACCACAGTGTAATTACGTAATAAGAACATGTAGTTGTTGGATGTGAGCTTTTCCCACCAAATAAAAGAGAGATCCAACCCCTTGCAAATTGAATTTTATAAATAAACAATATTGCCTCTGTTATGTAATTGAAATTGATTTCAATTTCTTATCATGAGATCGTTGCTCTTCAGCACAGATTGAGTCTTTCTCCTGCCAATTTCCAGATGGGGGTGGGGAGGGAAGGAGTGAGAAATATCCCAAAGGGGGACAGGGATAGTTAGTTGATCAGGTTAAGTAATTAGTGAATTAATTTTACATCAAAAATGTGCTTGCTCAGCGAGGGGGAGGGAGGGAGGGTTCGGGATTTCCCAGAGGGGTGAGGGGAGGTGGAAGGGGAGGGATGGGACTTCTCAGAAGGATCGATTATGAATCAACCCCAAGGGTGTCATAAACCACTTAGCAGAACGATAGATTTAGCTGACATGGAATAGAACAATAGGTTTGCCCTTGAATGTATGCCACCTGTATTAACAAAATGTGCTAAAACGAAGTTTGTCCCCCTACTTACAGAATCCATTGATGTTAGACAAGTGACACTCAGAAACCGATATTTGATACGATTAACACAATGAATTCAGGTGTAACACATAAACATGACAGTGGATGTCACATTCAGATTTCGAAATTAGACTGTCACGTTCTGTAAATTGTGGCTTGAGCAGACTTAGTGATGTACTGGTGGTGTGTCACAGTGCTCTAATGCTAATCGTAGTGGAGTGGACACAAGTGAGCACTGCTACACTCGAATTCGCCCTCCTTGTTTCTCTGGCATACACACGATGGCACTGCCACTTGGCTCTGCTGAGTAATACGCATGTGAATGCATGTCTTCACCTGGCTAGGATATTCTCTGCAGCCATCCAGGCCACAAAAGCCCACCCATGTGTAAATGGTGATGTTATTTATAATAAAGTATTGCAAAAAAATGAGATGCAGAAATACACTCCTGGAAATTGAAATAAGAACACCGTGAATTCATTGTCCCAGGAAGGGGAAACTTTATTGACACATTCCTGGAGTCAGATACATCACATGATCACACTGACAGAACCACAGGTACATAGACACAGGCAATAGAGCATGCACAATGTCGGCACTAGTACAGTGTATATCCACCTTTCGCAGCAATGCAGGCTGCTATTCTCCGATGGAGACGATCGTAGAGATGCTGGCTGTAGTCCTGTGGAACGGCTTGCCATGCCATTTCCACCTGGCGCCTCAGTTGGACCAGCGTTCGTGCTGGACGTGCAGACCGCGTGAGACGACGCTTCATCCAGTCCCAAACATGCTCAATGGGGGACAGATCCGGAGATCTTGCTGGCCAGGGTAGTTGACTTACACCTTCTAGAGCACGTTGGGTGGCACGGGATACATGCGGACGTGCATTGTCCTGTTGGAACAGCAAGTTCCCTTGCCGGTTTAGGAATGGTAGAACGATGGGTTCGATGACGGTTTGGATGTACCGTGCACTATTCAGTGTCCCTTCGACGATCACCAGAGGTGTACGGCCAGTGTAGGAGATCGCTCCCCACACCATGATGCCGGGTGTTGGCCCTGTGTGCCTCGGTCATATGCAGTCTTGATTGTGGCGCTCACCTGCACGGCGCCAAACACGATTACGACCATAATTGGCACCAAGGCAGAAGCGACTCTCATCGCTGAAGACGACACGTCTCCATTCGTCCCTCCATTCACGCCTGTCGCGACACCACTGGAGGCGGGCTGCACGATGTTGGGGCGTGAGCGGACGACGGCCTAACGGTGTGCGGGACCGTAGCCCAGCTTCATGGAGACGGTTGCGAAGGGTCCTCGCCGATACCCCAGGAGCAACAGTGTCCCTAATTTGCTGTCGCGGCATGCTACCAGTGTTAAAGACTGCGATGGAGCTCCGTATGCCACGGCAAACTGGCTGACACTGACGGCGGCGGTGCACAAATGCTGCGCAGCTAGCGCCATTCGACGGCCAACACCGCGGTTCCTGGTGTGTCCGCTGTGCCGTGCGTGTGATCATTGCTTGTACAGCCGTCTCGCAGTGTCCGGAGCAAGTATGGTGGGTCCGACACACCGGTGTCAATGTGTTCTTTTTTCCATTTCCAGGAGTGTATTTGATCAAATTTTCAGATTTTAAAGTTGTGTAAACATCGGTAGCTTGCTTTAAATGAACAGAAACATAAAATTATCCATTTCAAGAAACGAAAAAATATAGTGTCCTGTGACTACAGTATCAATGATTCACAATTAGAACCAGTCAGCTCTTACAAATACCTGAGTATAACAACTTGTAGGCATATAAAATGAAATGACCACATATTCTCAGACATAAGTAAAGCAGGTGGTAGACTTCAACTAATTGGCAAGATACTGGCGAAATGCAGTCAGTCCACAAAAGAGAGCGCTCACAAATCAGTTGAGCATCCCATCTCAGTATACTGTTCAGGTGTGTGGTCCTGTACCTGTAGGACTGACAAGCGTTATTGAAGGTATACAGATGTCAGCAAGATTTGTCAGGTGTTTGTTTCACTTCTGGGAGAGGATCAAGGAAATGGTGAGAAACCTGAATAGGCAGACTGTTGGAGATACACGTAAATTATCCCGAAAAATCTTAGTTACTGAAGGAACAGTACTGAGTCGACCACCTAAAGATATTCTTCAGCGTAGCATTCATCACTCCCACAAGGACCATGGAACAGGGTTATAGAAATTCAGCAGACCCAGAGACAGTTAATCAATCAATCTTCCCATGCTCCTTGATCTATTGAAACAGTTAGAAACAATAATGTGTTGTTCGATGCTAAGTATCATCTGCTACGTACTTCACAGTTGACTTTCAGAGGATGGACATAGATAAGCAGCATAGGATGATGCCAGACAGTTCACATGATGAATCTCCTTCTGAGTGGGGCAGTCCACTAGATTCAGTTCTGGGAGCACTCCTGTTGTGGTTACATAAGAGTATAAATGACTTTTCGTTTTGCCAGCCGGTGTGGTCGTGCAGTTGTAGCTTCAGTCTGGAACCGCATGACCGCTAAGGTCGCAGGTTCGAATCCTGCCTCGGGCATGGATGTGAGCAAGGTTAGTTAGTTTTAAGTAGTTCTAAGTTCCAGGGGACTGATGACCACAGATGTTAAGTCCCATAGTGCTCAGAGCCATTTGGACCATTTGAACTTCCCGTTTTAGGCGTCTTACTCACGTACCAGCTGACTCACAAACTGGATGTGTGTAGGTGCTTTGGCCAACAAAATGACCAACTTTTCTTGTCAGACAGCCAGTTGGGTATGTGCAGCCAGTGCTGACTCCACCACGACTCCCTGACTGCCACCACCAGTTCACCCAACAAACTGCACCATGTGTAGCACTGTCGTACCAACTGCATGACAGTAATTGGTCTTATGTCACTGTGTGTGGGATTAAAAGGTGTTAAAATATACATGACAGTGTGTGGTGGACAAAACTTTAATGACAGGGTTTCTGGAAAAATGAGTAGTGAGACAAACTTTGTTTCAGTGCATTTGTTAGTGCAGGTTGCCTACATTCAGGGGAAAACTTATTATCCTCCTTCGATTTACATGTCCTTAATCTATTGTTCGCCCGCAGCTCGTGGCCCCGCAGTAGCGTTCTCACTTCCCGAGCACAGGGTCCTGGGTTCTATCCCGGCGGGGTCAGGGAGTTTCAACTGCCTCGAGAAGACTGGTTGTTGTTGTGTCGTCTTCATCGTCATTATTCATCTCCATTACAGTTGGAGGAAGGAAATAGCAAACCACCTCCACTAGGACTTTGTCTAGTACTGTGGAGCGGGTCTCCCGCATCGTTCCCTACACTCTGTTACGGTGTATGGGACTTCATCATCATCAATCAATCTATTGTTCTGTGAAGTGGATTACGACCCCCTGGACGTAACCTATTGTTACTGCACCCCTCCCTCTCCTCCTCCCCCTCGCTGGTACTGGTAGACATTCAGGCCCGAGTTATTCGAGTAGCCCATCTCACTCGAGCAATTTGATTGACTACTTAATTAAATTGATCAATTAATTAACCCCTACCCCTCTGGTAAACATACCAACCCTCCCCATCGCTCCCCTCTTCCCCTCCCCTATCTGGAAATTGGCGGCTCTATGTCGGAGAGGAAGGCCCTCACGACAGAAAATTCAATTACATAGCAGCAGGTATACTGATTATTTATTAAAAAACTCAGTTTGCAGGGGTTGGATCTCTCTTGCTCATCATTCTCTGCCTTTTGGGAGGATGCAGGTCTTGTAAAATACATCGAAAAAAAAGTATTAGATCGATCGCTCTTTTTAATTGTGATCATGCAAGGAATACCACCACGAAACACCAGTCACATATAATTAATCGTTCGATCACGAAGCACGCACCGTCTGTCTCGCCATCTGCACAGGCTTCCCCACCCACGCACCCCAGGGCTCGGATCAGCTGCTGGTCAGCACCACACCGGCAAGCCGAGAGCCTGAGACGTGGTGGCGCACTAGGGTCCTGTGACTGACAGACCAGATGTCACACTAATCTCCGAACCAAAGCACCCGAGAAATCCCTGTCGAAACAAGTGCCCCCTGCACAATACTGATGCACACAAGATCTCCTTTCAAGGCAAATGGCTGATCCAGAAATACTCCTGAAGTTAATAAATAATTAATTTCCGGTCACGTGCTCGTGATTTAGGGGACTAAGGCAGAAGCAGAAGGTATCTGAAGCACACAAATTGACGATGTCGCAAAAGTAGTAGCTGACTGACTCGAAAACGCTTTTAAAACAAGATTTTTTGCATACAAAGAGAGAGAGAGAGAGAGAGAGAGAGCTGTAGTTTGCTTTGCAGATGACTTAGGACCTTTCATGAGACATTTAATTCCACCGTGGACTCGAAACTGCCCCAGCCTTCCACTGCACTTTTCATGAGGGACACTTCATGAACTGCTTCAGGAGTTATTAAATCTATTGCAGAATATCACATCTTGACGATGGTGTTTCAGAAGATGGGTCATGGGAAATAATAATTAAATGTTAATATAACATTTGATCGATTTGATTCACACAGTTTAAAACTACGCAAAATAATAAAAAAAAAGTCATGACACTGTTGTCTATTCATGCAAACTATTGAGCAGTGTCGCTTTTTTTATATTTAAAGTAGTTTTAAACTGTGTGAATCAAATTGATCAAAAACTATTTTAACGACTTAATTAATATTACCCATGGTGCGTCTTCTGAAGAACCGTTTGTGACATCTTCAAGATGGGTGATATTCCACACCAGATTTAAAAACTCCTGAAGTAGTATGTGAAGTGTACCTCAAGAAGAGTGCACTGGAAGGTTGGGGCAGTTTAGAATTAAATATCTGATGCTAGTTCCTATGTCATCTATGAAGCGAACTACACTTCTCTGTCTCTCTCTTTGTATGCAACATCCTTTTTTAAAAAGTGTTTTCGAGTCTGTCAGCTACTACTTTTGTGACATCGTCAATTTGTGTGCTTCAGGTACCTTCTGCTTCTGCCTTAGTCCCCTAAATCACGATCACATGGCCGGAAATTAATTATTTATTAACTTCAGAAGTATTTCTGGAAACACTATGACTCGCTGGGCGTAGTTATTTAGAATTATTGCTTGATAGCAAGTTCCTATCGCCAGAACAGATGTCGAAACGGTCTCCAGTTCTCCACCTCTCACCACATATTCATAAGCATAAGAGGTGTCATGGCATCTACTGTGGCGAACATCCGTTGTCTCAAATCCACCAACTCGCTAACCCTTGTTCTGTAAACTATGTCCTCGATAAACCCCCATCCACTGAAATCCAGCAGAGTCCAGCAATGTCAGACCAAGTGATCGAGGGGGGCAGGCAATGGGAACCCCACTTCTGATATGTCACTCAATAAATCCCACAATAGTGGCGTGGGACGCCATCGTGCTGGAAAAAGACACCAGGAGGCATCTGTGAAACTGCGTAGTTCGCCAGCATGACATGATAAGAGTGCCCTGTCACTGTATATTCCACAACAAAAATGGACCAATCACAACACGTGCTTGATAGGTTCCTGGGAATTACGCCGGATTATATTGTAAAAACCGCACAATATTTCAGCGAGACAACTGCCCGCCATCTTCAGATGCTACTGTCGCGTCGCTGAGAAGCTCGCCAACATATAAATTGTCTATGTAATGTATATTTTCAAAGGCAAAATCACATTGTCTGCGGTGATCGACAGTCTTAATGTGATGCAAAAGCTGAAGTTCGGAGCATACAACCGGAGACATTAGTGCATAGTGTCGTGGACTACCAAATGGGGAGCTAGCTCGTCTAATGGACTTTCATAGGCTTCTAGCGAATGCTTCACACACATGTTCCACAGTTTCTTAATTCACATGCTTTTTATGATGTTTTCCAGCATCTTCCCGTTTCCCGAAGAGTTCTGTCCCACTGATGAACGGATTTATATCTCCGAGGATCGACGTTCCATTCTCTCCACTGCAGACGTGATACAGATTTTAACTCTGCTAGTCACGGCACACACAGCATATTTCATTGTGGCGTTCACATCTTGACTGTCAGGAGTACGTCTACCTTCTATGCAATAAGCATCTGTGCACTCCCACAATATGACTCAGTGCTGTTCATGAAATGGTAAGGAACACATCTTCGAGAGTAACTCTATCGATCGCGTATTTACCCAACATGTCGAAATGTCGAATTTTTTCGTATAAACATTTGTTTATGTGTATCTCTAGCCCTCATAATAAGACCACACCATAACTCCACCACCTCCGAATTTTACTGTTGGCACTACACCCTCTGGCAAATGACGTTCAACGGTCATTCGCCATACCTACACGCTGCCATCGAATCGCCACATTGTGTACAATGATTCGTCACTCCACAAACGTTTTTCCACTGTTCAATCGTCCAGTGTTTACGCGCCTTACACCATTGGCATTTATCGGCGTGATGTGTGGCTTATGAGCAGCCGCTCGACCATGGAATCCAAGTTTTCTTACGTCCCACCTAACTCTCACAGTACTTGCAGTGGATCCTGATGCAGTTTGGAATTCCTGTGTGAAGGTCTGGGTAGATGTCTGCCTATAACACATTACGACCCTCTTCAACTGTCGGCGGTCTCAGTCACTCAACAGACGAGGTCAGCCTGTACGCTTTTGTGCTGAACATGTCCCTTCATGTTTCCACTTCACTATCACATCGGAAACAGTGGACCTAGGGATGTTTAGGAGTCTGGAAATCTCGCGTACAGACGTATGACACAAGTGACACCCGATGAACTGACCACGTTTGAAGTCCGTGAGTTCCGCAGAGCGCCCCATTCTGTTCTCCAACGATGTTTAATTACTACTGAGGTCGCTGATATGGAGTACGCGGCAGTAGGTGGCAGCACAATGCACCTAATATGAGAAACGTATGTTTTTGGAGGCGGCCGGGTACTCTGATGACATAGCGTAGGTCGGTCAGTCGGCTGGTGTTTGTGTAGCCTGTTTTTTTCTGGAATTCGTTTACATTTTAAACGTTTCACGCGTCCTTTATTTCCAGAAAACGTCGAAGAAGCTTGGGTATTGGTATATCTAAAAATAAAAACGTTTAGACTATTACGTCCTCTGCTGGGATGTGCGCCAGCGTCGTGTCTCGTTTGACCATTAGTAGTCGTTACGAGGCGCTGGCAAGGTCAGAGAGCAGGTGCTGCCGCGCCGCGGCGGCGGCCGGTAGCTGGCCAGCAGAACAGGTTGTCAGTTGCGCGGGGAAGCAGCTGAGTGCGTGCGCCTCCGACTCTGGTAAGTCCGACTCCCAGCTGGCACCCGGGCCAGCCTCCTCACTTATAGCAGATAAAATTAAAGAAAAACATTATTCTCATAGAAATCGTTTAATTATATCTTTAAGGGTAATTTGGGAGATCCACACAAACACATACAGTTCGAAAGCTTTCACAAGTTACCTTTCTACTGCAAAGTTACCAAATGTGACATATCATGTAGAGTGTGCATCTTTTTCATAATGTTACAGGTATTGATCGACCCATTTATTTTCATATACAATTGCCTTTCGTACGTGATAGAAAAAATTACACTCTGAGACAGTCTGTTTGTTGCCACAGTATGTCACACTTACAACTCGACTTAAAAAAAAAAAAACAAAAAAAAACAACAACAAAAAACAAAAAAAAACACAGGGCTGTTGCGAAAGCGTGGATATAAAACTTTTCAACACATTACTTGTGCGGGCACATGCTGTATGTCTTACTATCTTCAGAAATGAGAGCCAAAAATAGCTTAAATTAAATCGTTTTGCACTATAACAGAATTTTACAATTGTGTTAAAGTTGACTGATTTACTAAATAACGCATAATCCTGTTTGTTAGTACTTTCTGTCCCTGTGGAGTGTATCTTTTTTTCTATATGCAGTACCATAGTGTGTGTGTGTTTCATAACGTGTCAATCATACTTTATAAAACCTCGTGTACATTACTCATGGCGACATCGCCAGCACGCAAATGATTAAACGTAAATAAATGAATGAAAAAATAAATAGATTCGCCGTTAAAACATTTGCATGTGTTCGAACCAAATTTGGAATCATTTCTTCCACTCCAATGTTGATAGCTGAAAGAGTGGCTTTGAAAGACGGCCATAGCTTCTTTAGGTGATAACAACCACCGTCTCTGCATTTTTTGTTTGAGGTAGGAAACAAAGAGAACCCGTTGCGTGATAGCTTAGGGACATACGGACAACGAGATGTTAATTCAATGCTTCTTTCCCCGAAACAATTATTTGACATGCCGCGACATGGTGAAGAGGATGCGGCGTTTCCGGCTGTTTCTCCGGAATTCATCGGTGACTTGCGGCAAATTGTTCTATACATTACAGCTGTAACTATTCTTCGATCTTGTAAAGCAATGGTTGACATGTCTAGTATACACAAACAAGCGATCATTCTCTTGGAAGTCTTTCACGAACGAACAACTTTTCTAGGTTTCGGTTCGTTCTCTTGGAAGTCTTTCACGAACGAACAGCTTTTCTAGGTTTCGGTTCATCTTCGAAGGCCCAAAACAACTGATTGCTACTTAGTCTCCGGCTCGTGCGAATGCACCCAAGTTTCGTCTCGTGTTGCGATGTTGCATACGGACTTCGCAGTCCCCCGAGTACTTCATATGGTATGAGGAGGCGTCTATCTTCCTATAATTAATATGACCGTCCTCTTCACTCATGTAGTGCCTAGTGTTCTGATTTTTTTTCCAACAACAACCGATTTTATTTGCCATTTGCGAAATTCACCGCTACAGAAGCACGACTGAGATGAAATACTGCAGATCATATTCCTGGTGACGACTGATCACGAAAAGTTGAATGAACCGTTTCCAAGCATTGTCGTTCAACCGTTACGAAAATCGTAAAAATTATTCAACGACAACATGCAGTTGTAATTTCCACTTTCCGAGAGCACTGTTTCTTTGAACGCTCTTTCAGTCTCCGAGCGCTAGTGTTTTAGCACTGTTGTTGTTGCCTTCGGCACGAAACTGGTCTCGTGAGGCTCTGCATGCTGGTCTATGCTGTGCAACCCACTTCAGCTGTGCATAACTACAGCCATCTGAACCTGCTTCCTGTATTCTAGCCTTCGTCTCCGTCTACATATACCAGCCAGCCTCCCTCACCCTTCCCCCTTTCTCAGACTTACGATTTCCTGATGTCTCAGGATATGTTGTATCAACCGATCTCATCTTTTAGTCGGTCTGTGTCATAAATTTGTTTTTTTCCTCATTTCAGTTCAGTCCTCTCCTCATTAATTACTGGATCTACCCGTCTAACCTTCAGAATTTTTCTAAGCACCACGTTTCGAAAATTTATTTTCTGATGTACTGGTCGTTCACATTTCACTTGCGTAGAGGACTACGCTCCAGACAGATAGCTTCGGGAAGGACTTCCTACAATTTATATTTACATTAGACGTTAGCTAATTCACCTTTTTCAGAGATCTTTTCGTGCTGTAGCCAGTCCGCGTTTTAAATTTTCTCTTTTCTGCCAGTATCAATTATTCTGCTGCCCATATAGTAAAACTCATCTGGCATTCTTAATTTTTCATTTATTTCAGCATTACGCGAAGTAATTCCACTACATTTCATAGCCATTGTTTTAGCATTGTTGATGTTCATGTGTTCTCATAACATCATCGGTTCGGTTCAACCGCTCTTGCAAGTTCTTTGCTGTCTGACAGGATTACATCAAAAAACCTCCAAGCTTTTTTCTTCTCCATAAATTTTAATTCCTTTAATTTGTGGGAAATGGGGAACCGGAGGCTTAGTAGCAGGACAGTGATACACCACCAGGATAAGATTTCCACACTAGTTATTGCTAAGCTCAATATACATAACTTGTGTTGTCGTTACAAGCGTACAGAGCATACTAAACCCTCCTTTCCTGCTGGGGCAACGATGTTCCTTCTCTCCCATCAGATGTGTTACGCAGCGACAAATTCCTTCCTGAAATTTTTCTTTGGTTTCCTTTACTACTTGCTCAGTGTACACATTTAATAGCAATGATGATAGACTACAAATACGTATCATTCCCCTCTCTATTACTGCTTCCCTTACATGTCGTTAGACTCTTATAACCACAGTCTGGGTTTCGAACAAGTTGTGTGTATGTCACTTTGCTACTTGTGTTTCATCCCTGCTATCCTCCGAATTTCAAATAGCGCGTTCAGTCAACGTTGTCAAAAGCCTTCTGTAAACCTACAAACGCTTTCTTGAGCTTACCTTCTAAAATAAGTCGAATGGTTAGTATAGTCTCGCGTGCTTCTGCATTGTTCTGGAACCCAAACTGTACTTCTCCAATGTCCGCAACTGCCAGTTTTTCCATTATCTTTAAATAATTTGTGTCGGTAATTTTTAACCATGACTTATCCTGAGACTCTAGAACCATCATCTACTTCCCTTTTCCTTTCTGTAAGAATGTCTTCAATTTGATTTAATTTGTGTAGCCCTCCTATGTATTCCTTCCGCCTTATAACTCTGTGTTCAATTTCATTTCACTTATGTGGCCCCTCTATGTATTCTTTCCGCCTTTCAGCTTTCTGCATTTGATTAGGATTGATATCTGAGTTCTTGATATTCATACAGTTGGCTGTCTCTCTCTCTAAGTGTGCTATCGTTTCCCCTGCTTCTGCAGCGTTGCGTTGTCCTCAACACAATCCTCCTTAGCCATTTTGGACTCTACCAATCTCATACAGCAGGCGTCTGTATTCCCGTTTGTCTGCTTCATTTCCCGATTTCATATGTTTGGGGACTGTACGCTCTTAGAATGGCAGTCTGTGTGAGGCACAGTTTCCATGGTTTTTGGGTAACAAGTCGCTGAATATTTAGTGATGTAACATTGTTTAGTAGCGTCGTTCTTGAAGTGTCTGTCACTAGAGTTTCTTGACTATTGGGCCTTTTTCGTGTAGCATTCTTTTGAATATTGGCTACCTCTCTCGTTGGTTCCACATCGTTGGCGTCCTTTTCCAACAAAGAAGTCCAACAATCGACAGAATGAGGGTTTTATAAGGGAACTAATGCAATGACGAACTTCAGTTCAGAATGGTATTCGACCGCCAGTAGTGTGGGAGCACTTGGCAGCGAAAGGGAAAGGTGCGAGGTTCGAGTCCCGGTCCGGTACCCACTTTTATCAACGTCCACTTAAGATGTCTGCTTGCTAGAGTTGACAGTTCCTTGATGTCACTCGTAACGC
This sequence comes from Schistocerca gregaria, assembly GCF_023897955.1. Lineage (NCBI taxonomy): Eukaryota > Metazoa > Arthropoda > Insecta > Orthoptera > Acrididae > Schistocerca > Schistocerca gregaria. The sequence continues at coordinate 77,031,485 of NC_064927.1, forward strand.
AGTGGGCCATAGTAAACTATAACCAACGACAATCGCAGAGTCTAATGATTTCTTTTGGCAGGAGATATGAATTGATTATATTTGTTTTCGATACCAAGACCGTCAGAATAACTTTTACTGATCTGGTAGTTAGGAGTCTAGAGTTGGTTGCTGACTTTTGTATTTATTTGGAGAATACAAATATCTAGATGTACTGATAGTCTGATCTATCGCGCCCGAAGCCTAGATTAGGTGGACTGTGAGAGTGTGCGAAGCCAACGATACTCAGCACGAAAATACGTCTGCCATAATGGATTGATGTGTAGTATATCCCGAGACAGAAGTTTGTTGTCGCAATAACCAACTCGTATGTCTCATTTTCGAATTTGCCGAAAATTGTGAAGATGTGATTAAACTCTAGCGTAAAGGAAGAGAATAGTACCTAACTACACTACTGGCCATTAAAATTTCTACACCACAAAGATGACGTGCGACAGACATGAAATTTACCCGACAGGAAGAAAATGCTGTAATATGCAAATGATTAGTTTTTCAGAACATTCACACAAGGTTGGCGCCAGTGGCGACACCTACAACGTGCTGACATGAGGAAAGTTTCCAACCGATTTCTCATACACAAACAGCAGTTGCCAGGGGTTGCGTGGTGAAACGTTGTTGTGATGCCTCGTGTAAGGAGGAGAAATGCGCACCATCACGTTTCCGACTTCGATAAAGGTCGGATTGTAGCCTATCGCGATTGCGGTTTATCGTATTGCGACATTGCTGCTCGTGTTGGTCGAGATCCAGTGACTGTTAGAGAAATATGGAATCGATGGGTTCAGGAGGGTAATATGGAACGCCGTGCTGGATCCCAACGGCCTCGTATCACTAGCAGTCGAGATGACAGGCAGCTTATCCGCATGGCTGTAACGGATCGTGCAGCCACTTCTCCATCCCTGAGTCAACAGATGGGGACGTTTGCAAGACATCAACCATCTACACGAACAGTTCGACGACGTTTGCAGCGGCATGGAGTATCAGCTCGGAGACCGTTGCTGCGTTTACCCTTGAAGCTGCATGACAGACAGGAACGCCTGCGACGGTATACTCAGCGACGAACCTGGGTGCACGAATGGCAAAACGTCATTTTTTCTGATGAATCCAGGTTCTGTTTACAGCGTCATGATGGTCGCATCCTGGCGACATCGCCGTGAATGCACATTGGAAGCGTGTATTCGTTATCGCCATACTGGTGTATCACCTGGCGTGATGGTATGGGGTGCCATTGGTTACACGTCTCGGTCACCTCTTGTTCGCATTGACGGCACTTTGAACAGTGGACGTTACATTTCAGATGTGTTACGACCTGTGGCTCTACTCTTCATTCGATCCCTGCAAAACCCTGCATTTCAGCAGGATATTGCACGACCTCATGTCGCAGGTCCTGTACAGGCCTTTCTGGATACAGAAAATGTTCGACTTCTGCCCTGGCCAGCAGATTCTCCAGATCTCTCACCAATTGAAAACGTCTGGCTAATGGTAGCCGAGCAACTGGCTCGTCACAATACGCCAGTCACTAATCTTGATGAACTGTGGTATCGTGTTGAAGCTGCATGGGCAGCTTTAACTGTACATGCTATTCAAGCTCTGTCTGATTCAATGCCCAGGCATATCAAGGTAGTTATTACGGCCAGAGGTGGTTGTTCTGGGTACTGACTTCTCAGGATCTATGCACCCAAATTGCGTGAAAATGTAAACACATGTCACTTCTAGTATAATATATTTGTTCAATGAATACCCGTTTATCATTTCCATTTCTTCTTGGTGGCCAGTAGTGTATATTTACGAACCGAGAAAATTACGTCCTCGCATTCTGATTGGCTACTTCCAACCGACTCAGGATTCGTCCTGTACAGTTCTCGTAGTTCATCACTCAAGTTGTTACCAATATTGGGAAGCAACAGCACAGCCGCCGACCTCTACAGCAGTGTCAGTCTGACAGGGTGTTTCATTGCAGCATTCTTCAGATGCATCTGTCTGACGCCACTATCTCTTTCTACCTTTAATGGCTCTGCAGTGAGTTTTGGCAGTGCTGCCTTGCAGCAGAGGCTCATGGTCAGTCGCGTAGTCGAATAACAGCGCAGCCCCAGGCACCTACGAAACGTTGTCTGCCAGGTCAATATTGTACACAGGGCGCGCCAGGAGGGCAGGTCCATATTCGGGGTCCCGTTGTAACATTTTCCTTCATCGTAACAGTTGGCGCAAGTTTTAATGTTACGAAAAAAAGGTTCAAATGGCTCTGAGCACTATGGGACTTAAATTCTGAGGTCATCAGTCCCCTAGAACGTAGAACTACTTAAACCTAACTAACCTAAGGGCATCACACACATCCATGCCTGAGGCAGGATTCGAACCTGCGACCGTAGCGGTCTCGCGGCTCCAAACTGTAGCGCCTAGAACCGCTCGGCCACTCCGGCCGACTTTAATGTTACGGAAATTCTGTTTGATACAACGATCTGTCCCTCATCAGAGCGTATCTCTTACAGAGTGTATCTCTTGCAGAGAATCTCTAATAACCTGACCACCTTTTGTCCCCAGCTAGTGGTCGTGCGGTAGCGTTCTCGCTTCCCGCGCCCGGGTTCCCGGGTTCGATTCCCGGCGGGGTCAGGGATTTTCTCTGCCTCGTGATGACTGAGTATTGTGTGATGTCCTTAGGTTAGTTAGGTTTAAGTAGTTCTAAGTTCTAGGGGACTGATGACCATAGATGTAAAGTCCCATAGTGCTCAGAGCCATTTGAACCATTTGACCACCTTTTGTAGAATCTTAGAACATGTTGTGAGCTCGAACGTAGCAAAGTATCTAGAACGGAAGAACATCCTCCACGCCAACCAGCACGGATTTAGAACACATTGGCCACGTGAAACGCAACGCGCACTTCTTTCACGTGACATTCTGAAAGCTGTGGTTCGAGGTGGTCAAGAAGATTCAGCATTTCTTGTCTTCCGGAAAGCTTATTAATGAAGGTACGGTCCTGTGAGGTATCAAACTAGATCTGTGACTTGGCTGAGGGTCTCTCGGAAGGGGGACGCAGCATATTGTCTTGGATGGAGAGTCGTCGACAGATGTACGGAACCCAGACATGACCGAGATGTGGCCTAGGCAAGTATTCTGATACCCTTGTTTTTCATGTTGTAACCTCAGACTTGTTGCAGGTGATGCAGTGTAATATAGTGAAGTAAAGTCCGACAGAAGGTGCACAATTATTTTGTCAGATTTTGATAAGATCTCAAAATGGTACAAAGATGGCAACTTGATTTAAATGTTCAGAAACGTAAATTTGTGGCCTCCAAGAAAACGAAATATACATACTGTCATGCGATTACAACATCAGTGACTGACAATTAGGATCAGTCAACTTATACAAATAACTGAGGGGGCTATCGCTTCAAAATAGAAGCCAACTACTGGACAAAGCCTCAAGAAGAAGGATTAATAGATGAATCCGAGAATGTACTACAGTGTCCTATGTATTGCCATCACAGGGATCTCAAAGCCGAAATGAGACTAATTACAGGGCAGACAGGAGCGTTTTAGCATCACCTTTCCTCCATATGAATGGAAGAGCAAGTAGACCTAATATCGAGCGAGGTGGCGCAGTGGTTAGCACACTGGATTCACATTCGGGAGGACGACGGTTCAATCCCGCGTCCGGCCATCCTGATTTAGGTTTTCTGTGATTTTCCCAAATCGCTCCAGGCAAATGCTGGGATGGTCCCTTTGAAAGGGCACGGCCGACTTCCTTCCCCGTGCTTCCCTAATACGATGAGACCGATGACCTCGCTGTCTGGTGTCCTTCCCCAAACAACCCCCCGTTATATTAGGTTCTTAAAAGAAAATACTACTTTACATCTTTATCTTTACATTATGATGATACGAACATGTCAAACACCGGTCACCGGAAAGGTGGAGGGGGTGGGGTGGGGGGGGGGGACGCGGAGGGGGAGGCGAAGGGAGGGAGAGAGAGAGAGAGAAACATCTACGATTTTATGACTTCCAGCTCTCTAAAAAAACAATAGAGTTAGCCTCGTTAGATTACGAAAATGAATACATTGGAATTCAAAGTAGTTTGGGTTTATTGACGCTTTATAAATCCGGTGTCATATGAATGGCTCTCATTAATTTATTCCTAGCAGTTTGTTTTCACGTCCACAAACTCGTTTGTAACTCTGGCTATATATTTACAAGTTTTTGTCAGCAAGTCTGTAACTCGAATGCCAAGCAATGAATGGAGGGGAGATACGGTTTACTCAATAGAATCGAGTAAAACTCATTGACCTAGATGTTGGTACCCCCTCGGTGGTATAGTATATCTCCTGCTGTATTACTTTCTCCCTTCACGTAGAGATAAATTTTTGCTTACCTGCAGAGATCTTCCTCGACTGTCCGCATCGGATATCAGAACCTACAGCAGCTATTCCAGCCGGGAAGCGCTTGAAGAACTTATTAGAGACAGCGGCTAAGGTTACAGACAAGTAACAGATAGGCAGAAATTCAACATGTTTCGGTATATTAACTCAATAAAACAAAATAAATCCGAGATAGGTTTTAAAGTGTGCGTCCTCGACGACCAATGCTCATCAGAGGCAAGTGTATCGCCAGGAGTGCGCCAAGATAGCGCGATATGGGCGCTTTATTCCCCACATCCACAAATGATCTGACAGAGAACGTGAGCAGGTATCTGCGGCTGTAGTGTACGAGACGATGTCTTCATTGAGTGACTTCAGAAGGATACAAGATGACTTAGACAAAATTTCTAATGTACAAAATTGTAAGTTAATGCAGATGAGAAGGAAAAGCAATCCTGTAATTTTCGAATATAGCACGTCGATTAGATATGTAGGCGTAACGTTGCAAAGCGATATGAAATGCTTATAAGCATGGTAGTAGGGAAGGATATGGTAGTTTCCGGTTTATCGGGCAGATTTTAGGCAGGTGTAGCTCATCTGCAAAGAAGACCGAATTTAGAACATTGGTGAAAGCCATTCTTGAATAGTTCTCTGAATGTTTGGGGCCCCCAGCAGATCGAATTAAAGGAAGCCATCGAAGCAATTCGCAGGTGTGCTGCTAGATTTGTGCCGGTAGATTCGATGAACATACAGGGTGTTACAAAAAGGAACGGCCAAACTTTCAGGAAACATTCCTCACACACACATAAAGAAAAGATGTTATGTGGACATGTGTCCGGAAACGCTTAATTTCCATGTTTGAGCTCATTTTAGTTTCGTCAGTATGTACTGTGCTTCCTCGATTCACCGCCAGTTGGCCCAATTGAAGGAAGGTAATGTTGACTTCGGTGCTTGTGTTGACATGCGACTCATTGCTCTACAGTACTAGCATCTAGCACATCAGTACGTAGCATCAACAGGTTAGTGTTCATCACGAACGTGGTTTTGCAGTCAGTGCAATGTTTATAAATGCGGAGTTGGCAGATGCCCATTTGATGTATGGATTAGCACGGGGCAATAGCCGTGGCGCGGTACGTTTGTATCGAGACAGATTTCCAGAATGAAGGTGTCCCGACAGGAAGACGTTCGATGCAATTGATCGGCGTCTTAGGAAGCACGGAACATTCCAGCCTATGAATCGCGACTGGGAAGACCTAGAACGACGAGGACACCTGCAATGGACGAGGCAATTCTTCGTGCAGTTCACGATAGCTCTAATGTCAGCGTCAGAGAAGTTGCTGCTGTACAAGGTAACGTTGACCACGTCACTGTATGGAGAGTGCTACGGGAGAACCAGATGTTTGCGTACCATGTACAGCGTGTGCAGGTACTATCAGCAACTGATTGGCCTCCACGGGTAGACTTCTGCGAACGGTTCATCCAACAATGTGTCAATCCTCATTTCAGTGCAAATGTTTTCTTTACGGATGAGGCTTCATTCCAACGTGATCAAATTGTAAATTTTCACTCTCAACCCATGTGGGCTGACGAGAATACGCACGCAATTGTGCAATCACGTCATCGACACAGATTTTCTGTGAACGTTTGGGCAGGCATTGTTGGTGATGTCTCGATTGGGCCGCATGTTCTTCCACCTACGCTCAATGGAGCACGTTATCATGATTTCATACGGGATACTCTACCTGTGCTGCTAGAACATGTGCCTTTCCAATTACGACACAACATGTGGTTCATGCACGATGGAGCTCCTACACATTTCAGTCGAAGTGTTCGTACGCTGTTCAACAACAGATTCGTTGAGCAATGGATTGGTAGAGGCGGACCAATTCCATGGCCTCCACGCTCTCCTGATCTCAATCCTCTTGACTTTCGTTTATGGGGGCATTTGAAAGCTCTTGTCTACGCAACCCCGGTACCAAATGTAGAGACTCTTCGTGCTCGTATTGTGGACGGCTGTGATACAATACGCCATTTTCCAGGCCTGCATCAGCGCATCAGGGATTCCATGCGACGCAGGGTGGACGCACGTATCCTCGCTAACGGAGGACATTTTGAACATTTCCTGTAACAAAGTGTTTGAAGTCACTCTGGTACGTTCTGTTGCTGTGTGTTTCCATTCCACGATTAATGTGATTTGAAAAGAAGTAATAAAATGAGCTCTAACTTGGAAAGTAAGCGTTTCCGGACACATGTCCACATAACATATTTTCTTTCCTTGTGTGTGAGGAATGTTTCCTGAAAGTTTGGCCGTACCTTTTTGTAACACCCTGTATATTACGGAGACGCTTCGTGAATGCAAACGGGAAGCCTTAGTCGGCAGACGATGTTCTTTTCACGAAACACTGTTGAGAAAACTTCGACAATCGGCATTTCAGGCTCACTGCAGAGCGATTATACTTCCGCCAACACACACTTCGCTTGAAGACCACGAAGATAAGAGTAATAGAGCTCTTATGGAGGCATATAGATAGTCGTTTTCCGCTCTCATTGTGGGACATGACTAGTCGTGGTACCATGTACGCATCGCCACGCACCATACGATGACTGGCAGAGTATGTAGATAGGTGTAGATGAACCACCTGTCCACAACTTGCGTATCATCAATAAACATAGCCTGTCCCTACGGAAAAAAGAATTTGTGTAAATAAGAATTAATATAATTACTTTTGTGTGACCAAAATTTAACATTTTCCTATGAAAACACTCTGACATTTTTGTATCTTCTGTACAAATACTTTCTGGAAGTCACACATCATGGTTTTGTGTTTGCGACATTCCGTTATCACCTGAAGATGGCATAAAAAGCCCATAGCCAGTTCGTGACCACATAAATACAATTTTTCTAAACATAAGGAAGTTTGCTTTTTAATATTAAGAATATTAGTGGTAATGAAGTACTTTTTTCTACCATTCTATGTGTGTTGTGGGAACAGCTTACGTTACACTATGTCATGTCCAGCATTCTGTAATAGGCAACGGATCGAAATGTGTTAAAGTCGGTTTAGCACCTGACACAAACCTTGAAGTCATGGCAGAAAAGAAAACAAAATGTATGGCGTTGTACACAGCTATTGTCATCTCTGCTGAGCTCTGTTACAGCAAAAAAATGTTGAATAAAACTGCTTGCAAAGCTATAAAACAAGAAACCTCTATTGCGAAAGTATTTGGGATATAGTCTTCTTCCAATACAGGGAATGAAACTTTACACAGGTCTGTGGGAACGACTTTGATCACTGGCCACCTGCTCCAACGAATCAACACGTGTATATTTAAGTGGATCACAACATATGATCGATGCCGACACACACATTGTACTTGTTTTCGATATACCGGAAGAGTTCTCATCAGGTGACGGTAGTGAAGTGCTATTACAGTGCATGGTATGGAGCTTAAAAGTTTGGTTGAATATACTTCGAAGTTTATCTTCGCTGGATAGTAAAAAATAACGAGCGGGGAAGGAGAAAGGGGAGGGAGGGAGGGGGGGGGGGGGGGGAGGGACGTTTGGGTGTTGGGTGACAGACATGAATGCATCCTGAGATACAGATATCCTTTGGATGGCAGTGCTTGTACATTGTTTGGAAACACACCACAAAATACACATTCTTCTTCCAGTTCCAGTATGATGTCAAGTCTTCTTATTTTTCCCACTAAGAAACACCACCATAACTGCTCATAATGTCTTTTCTACTGCCTCATGTTGCAGGAGAAAGCTTCGTTTGGTGCTGGCCTTACACATTGTGCAATGTTGGTGGAGCTACAACAACATGTTCCCATTTCTACCAAGCGGTAAAAACATGCTCCTTTCACATTGGCTCAGCTCATCCCGTTTCTCCAAAGGATGCAGAAGATGATAGCGCTCTCCGACTTGTGTCTAGTTCCGGCTTAAATTGGGAGGATCACATGGACGAAGCTCCAGGGAGGGAGGCAAAGACTGAGGAACAGTTACAAGATGCAGGGGGACTATCTAAAGCCACGCTGAATTTTGCTGTAGCAGATAGGTTTGTGAAAGGTGACTCGTTTCGAGATACGAGAGCGACATGAATGTGATTGACCAGTGGCTGTAATCGTTAAAAGACACCTCCGTAGGATCCAATGCAAGTGTGTGGTTGAATGGAGAGACTTGATTCCAAATCGCAGACAGCATTTCTACCAGAGAGTGTAGCACTATAGATCTTAAAATCCGGTGTGTTGGTCATAAGATTTTTTTACATTTCTTACGACTTCAATCTAAAGCTGCATTTTAAGGTGTTTCCTCACATAGCACACCATGTACTGTATGTGATCATTTTCACCCAACATCCTCCCTCGCCTTTAACCCTGTGGATATATAACAGATCCTCTGTTATACTGTCTGCATGAGATCGAGATAAAATGCGTTACAAATGCTATTTGTTAGCGGCACGTGTGAGTTGTAAATATCTGCTTAGTAGCACGTTCCTTTCTAAATTCGGTGAGAAGGGTGAATTATTACGAGTTTACATCGCTGGCAAGGGTATGCTGATACAATAGCTGGATACTTAATGATCATATATAACCGTTCGCTCGACGAAAGATCCATACCCAAAGACTGGAAAATTGCAGAGGTCACCCCAGTATTAGAGAAAGGTAGTAGGAGTGACCCACTAAAGGACAAGCCCATGTTAACGTCGCCATGCAGCAGGATTCTGGAACATGTACTATGTTCCAACATTATGAGTTACCCCGAAGTCAACATGGATTTAGAAATCATTGTTCTTGTGAAACCAACTAGCTCTTTACTCACACCAAGTATTGAGTGCTATTGATAAGGGGTTTCAAATTGATTCCGTATTTCTAGATTTACAGAAGACTTTTGACACTATACCCCATGAACCATGTACCTTGCCGTTGGTAGGGAGGCTTGCGTGCCTCAGCGATACAGATGGCCGTACCGTAGGTGCAACCACAACTGAGGGGTATCTGTTGAGAGGCCAGACAAACTTGTGGTTCCTAAGGAAGGGCAGCAGCCTTTTCAATAGTTGCAGGGGCAACAGTCTGGATGATTGACTGATCTGTCCTTGCAACATTAACCAAAACGGCCTTGCTGTGCTGGTTCTGCAAACGGCTGAAAGCAAGGGGAAACTACAGCCGCAATTTTTCCCGAGGACATGCAGCTTTACTGTATGATTAAATGATGATGGCGTCCTCTTGGGTAAAATATTCCGGAGGTAAAATAGTCCCCCATTCGTATCTCCGGGCGGGGACTACTCAGGAGGACGTCGTTATCAGGAGAAAGAAAACTGGCGTTCTACAGATCGGAGGGTGGAATGTCAGATCCCTTAATCGGGCAGGTAGGTTAGAAAATTTAAAAAGGGAAATGGATAGGTTAAAGTTAGATATAGTGGGAATTAGTGAAGTTCGCTGGCAGGAAGAACAAGACTTTTGGTCAGGTGAATACAGGGTTATAAATACAAAATCAAATAGGGGTAATGCAGGAGTAGGTTTAATAATGAATAAAAAATAGGTAAGCTACTACAAACAGCATAGTGAACACATTATTGTGGCCAAGATAGACACAAAGCCCATGCCTACTTTCAGTAGTACAAGTTTATATGCCAACTAACTTTGCAGATAATGAAGAAATTGATGAAATGTATGATGAGATAAAAGAAATTATTCAGGTAGTGAAGGGAGACGAAAATTTAATAGTCATGGGTGACTGGAATTCGTCAGTAGGAAAATGGAGAGAAGGAAACATAGTAGGTGATTATGGATTGGGGCTAAGAAATGAAAGAGGAAGCCGTCTGGTAGAATTTTGTACAGAGCATAACTTAATCATAGCTAACACTTGGTTCAAGAATCATAAAAGAAGGCTGTATATATGGAAGAAGCCTGGAGATACTGACAGGTTTCAGATAGATTATATAATGGTAAGACAGAGATTTAGGAACCAGGTTTTAAATTGTAGGATATTTCCAGAGGCAGATGTGGACTCTGACCACAATCTATTGGTTATGACCAACCAGAGGTTGTACAGAGTTTCAAGGAGAGCATAAGGGAACAATTGACCGGAATGGGGAAAAGAAGTACAGTAGAAGAAGAATGGGTAGCTCTGAGGGATGAAGTAGTGAAGGCAGCAGAGGATAAAGTAGGTAAAAAGAAGATGGCTGCTAGAAATCCTTGGGTAACAGAATAAATATTGAATTTAATTGATGAAAGGAGAAAATATAAAAATGCAGTAAATGAAGCAGGCAAAAGGGAAAACAAACGTCTCAAAAATGAGATCGACAGGAAGTGCAAAAATGGCCAAGCAGGGATGGCTAGAGGACAAATGTAAGGATGTAGAAGCTTATCTCACTAGGGGTAAGATAGATACTGCCTACAGGAAAATTAAAGAGACCTTTGGAGAGAAGAGAACCACGTGTATGAATATCAAGAGCTCAGATGGCAACCCAGTTCTAAGCAAAGAAGGGAAAGCAGAAAGGTGGAAGGAGCAAATAGAAGGTATATACAAGGGCGATGTACTTGAGGACAATATTATGGAAATAGAAGAGGATGTAGATGAAGACGAAATGGGAGATACGATACTGCGTGAAGAGTTTGACAGAGCACTGAAAGACCTGAGTCGAAACAAGGCCCCCGGAGTAGACAACATTCCGTTAGAACTACTGACGGCCTTGGGAGAGCCAGTCATGACAAAACTCTACCAGCTGGTGAGCAAGATGTATGAGACAGGCGAAATACCCTCAGACTTCAAGAAGAATATAATAATTCCAATCCCAAAGAAAGCAGGCACTGACAGATGTGAAAATTACCGAACTATTAGTTTAATAAGTCACAGCTGCACAATACTAACGCGAATTCTTTACAGACGAATGGAAAAACTGGTAGATGCGGACCTCGGGGAGGATCAGTCTGGATTTCGTAGAAATGTTGGAACACGTGAGGCAATACTGACATTACGACTTATCTTAGAAGAAAGATTAAGAAAAGGAAAACCTACGTTTCTAGCATTTGTAGACTTAGAGAAAGCTGTTGACAATATTGACTGGAATACTCTCTTTCAAGTTCTGAAGGTGGCAGGGGTAAAATACAGGGAACGAAAGGCTATTTACAATTTGTACAGAAACCGGATGGCAGTCATAAGAGTCGAGGGGCATGAAAGGGAAGCAGTGCTTGGGAAAGGAGTGAGACAGGGTTGTAGCCTCTCCCCGATGTTATTCAATCTGTATATTGAGCAAGCAGTAAAGGAAACAAAAGAAAAATTTGGAGTAGGTATTAAAATCCATGGAGAAGAAATAAAAACTTTGAGATTCGCCGATGACATTGTAATTCTGTCAGAGACGGCAAAGGACTTGGAAGAGCAGTTGAACGGAATGGACAGTGTCTTGAAAGGAGGATATAAGATGAACATCAACAAAAGCAAAACGAGGATAATGGAATGTAGTCAAATTAAGTCGGGTGATGCTGAGGGAATTAGATTAGGAAATGAGACACTTAAAGTAGTAAAGGAGTTTTGCTGTTTGGGGAGCAAAATAACTGATGATGGTCGAAGTAGAGAGGATATCAAATGTAGACCGGCAATGGCAAGGAAAGCGTTTCTGAAGAAGAGAAAATTGTTAACATCGAATATAGATTTATGTGTCAGGAAATCGTTTCTGAAAGTATTTGGAGTGTAGCCATGTATGGAAGTTTAACATGGACGATAACTAGTTTGGACAAGAAGAGAATAGAAGCTTTCGAAACGTGGTGCTACACAAGAATGCTGAAGATAAGGTGGATAGATCACGTAACTAATGAGGAGGTATTGAATAGGATTGGGGAGAAGAGAAGTTTGTGGCACAACTTGACTAGAAGAAGGGATCGGTTAGTAGGACATGTTTTGAGACATCAAGGGATCACAAATTTAGCATTGGAGGGCAGCGTGGAGGGTAATAATTGTAGAGGGAGACCAAGAGATAAATACACTAAGCAGGTTTAGAAGGATGGAGGTTGCAGTAGGTACTGGGAGATGAAGAAGCTTGCACAGGATAGAGTAGCATGGAGAGCTGCATCAAACCAGTCTCAGGACTGAAGACAACAACAACACCACACAAGTGGCTTCTAGTGAAGTTGCGTGCTTATGGAATATCGTCTCAGTTAAGCTACTGGATTTGTGATTTCCTGTGAGCGAGCGGGTCTAGGCGCTACAGTCTAGAGCCGTGCGACCGCTACCGTAGCAGGTACGAATCCAGCCTCGTGCATGGATGTGTGTGATATCCTTAGGTTAGTTATGTTTAAGTAGTTCTAAGTTTTAGGGGACTGATGACCTCAGAAGTTAAGTGCCATAGTGCTCAGAGCCAGTTGAACCATTTTTTGGTGATTTCCTGTCAGAGAGGCCACAGTTCGTAGTAACTGACGGGAAGTCAGAAGTGATTCCTGGCGTTCCCCGAGATAGCGTTATACGCCCTTTGCAGTTTCTCATCTGTATAAACGATTTACGAGACAAACTGGGCAGCCGTCTTAGGTTGTTTGTAGATGACGCTGTCGTTTATCGACTAGTAAAGTCACCAGAAAATCAAAACAAATTGCGAAACGATTTAGAAAAGATATCTGTATGGTGCGAAAATTGGCAATTGATCCTAAGTAACGAAAATTGTGAAGTCATCCACATGAGTCTAAAAGGAATCCGTTAAACTTCGGTTACACGATAAATCAGTCAAATCAAAGGCCGTAAATTCAACTAAATACCTAGAAAATACAATTACGAACAACTTAAATTGGAAGGAACACTTAGAAAATGTGCAGGGCAAGGCTAAACAAAAACTGCGTTTTATTGGCAGGACACTTGGAAAATGTTACAGACCTACTGAGGAGACTGCCTACACTACACTCGCTCGTCCTCTTTTAGAATACTGCTGCGCGGTGTGGGATCCCTACCAGTAGGATTCATGGGGTACGTCGAGAAACCTCAAAGAAGGGCAGCACGTTTTGTATTATCGCGGAATAGGGGGGAGAGTGTCACTGAAATGATACAGCATTTGGGGTGGACATCATTAAAACGAAGGCATTTTTGGTTGTGGCGGAATCTCCTCTCGAAATTTCACTCACCAACTTTCTCCTCCGAATGCGAAAATATTTTGTTGACGCCGACCTACATAGTGAGAAATGATCATCACGATAAAGTAAGAGAAATCAGAGCTCACACCGAGAAATATAGGTGTTCGTTTTTTCCGTGCGCTGTATGAGACTGCAATAATAGAGAATTACTGAAAAGGAGGTTCCATGAACCCTCTGCCAGGCACTTAAATGTGATTAGCAGAGTATCCTCGTAGATGTAGATGTTGATGCAGTTGTAGACGTAGACGAATGCGCGACGACGCCTGATTTCAAATTGGACTACCGTCGATTACTCGTAACAGACCACTCTAACAAGCTACAATCCCTTTATTTACCTTTCTTCTCGTTTTCCACAGTGAAATACGTGTAGCAGTTACCTGTATGCTACGAATGGATCTTTTATTAGCCTACAGCCACATCACCTTTCGTCTTAACGTAATACTTCGTCGTGAATTCGTATAGATATTCATCGTTGCCGATGTGCTATACTTGAGTGTTGAAGCAGATTTGTTATAGTTTGACAGCCTCTTCCCAGATCTTCGGCTGATTCAGTTGTCCATTGCCTTCTTCAGCACCGACAAAACAATCAACGGTAAACGACATTGTGGTGTGCACGGCTTCATCTGCGTCCACACAATCTCGAGACGGCAAAGCAAGAGTTTTCTTTCGTGGTAGCACAAGGATTGTGTCGCCCTTCAGAAAGCAGTTGGGCCTCGCTACTATGTAGTCAAAAGTATCCGGACATCCCCCAAAACATACGTTGTTCATATTAGGTGCATTGTGCTGCCAAATACTCCATGTCAGCGACCTCAGTAGTCATTAGACATCGTGGTAGGACAGAATGGGGTGCTCCACAGAGCTCACGGACTTCGAACATGGACAGGGTATTGGGTGTCACTTGTGTCATCCGCCTGTATGCGAAATTTCCACACTCTTAAATATTCCTAGGACCATTGTTTTCGAAGTGATAGTGAAGTGGAAACGGAAAGAGTCACTTACGGCACAAAAGCGTACAGGCCGACCTCGTCTATTGACTGACAGAGACCGTCGACAGTTGAAGAGAGTCGTAAGGTGTAATAGGCAGACATCTATCCAGACCATCACACAGGAATTCCAAACTGCTTCAGGAGAGAGAAAACGTAGATTTCATGGTCGAGCGGCTGCTCATAAGCCACACATCACGCAGGTAAATGCCAAACGACGCCTCGCTTGGTGTAAGGAGTGTAAACACTGGACGATTGAACACTGGAAAAACGTTGTGTGGAGTGACGAATCACGGTGCACAATATGGACGATCCGATGGCGAGGTGTGGGTATGGTAAATGCCTGGTTAAAGTCATCTGCCAGCGTGTGTATCGCCAACAGTAAAATTCTGGTGGTGTAATGGTGTGGTCGTGTTTTTAATGGAGGGGCTTGCACCCCTTGTTGCTTTGCGTGGCACTGTCACAGCACAGGCCTGCATTGATGATTTAAGCACCTTCTTGCTTCTCACTGTTGACGAGCAATTCTGGGAAGGCGATTGCATTTTTCGACACGATCGAGCACCTGTTCATAATGCACGGCCTGTAGCGCAGTGGTTACACGAAAATAACATCCCTGTAATGGACTGCCCTGCACCGAGTCCTGACCTGAATCCTATAGAACACCTTTGTGATGTTTTGAAACGCCGCTTCGTGCCAGGCCTCACCGACTGACATTGATACCTCTCCTGAGTGGAGCACTCCATGAAGAATGGGCTGCCATTCCCCAAGAAACCTTCCAACACCCGATTGAACGTATGCCTGCGAGAGTGGAAGACGTCATAATAATAATAATAATAATAATAGCTTTATTCAACATCGAATGGTACACTGCACATCTACAAAGAAACAGTAATTATTAAAGTTATTTGTACAATACGCAAGACACATTCTTCTGAATACGTCATTAATTTACAACAAAATTACAATAAGATGTTTACTGATTTCTATTCACATAATTTCACAAAGCATTTGTTGTTCTTCATATAAGTATGGTACTCTTCTAATGAGTAGAAAGGGTGTTTTACTAAAAATTTCTTAAGTTGATGTTTCAGTTGAATTGTAGGAAGAGCCATGACTGCACTAGGCAGAGCATTAGCTAATTTTATACCTGCGTACTGAGGCCCCCTTTCGTAAAGCGCTGTTCTGTGGCTGCCAATGTAAAATCTTTCTTTATTTCTAGTATTGTATTGGTGGAAATCTGAATAAGTGTTTGGGTGCAGTCTTTGCACAAGCAGTATGGCTTTTAGAATGTATGTGTTTATAACAGTTAACACCTCTGTTTTTGGAAACAAGTTGCGACAAGATTCCCTATATTTTGCTCCACAGCTTATTCTCACACCCCTTTTTTGAAGAATGAGTAGCTTATCTAGATTAGCGTTGGTTCTTGCCCCCCAAATTTCAATACCGTAGTTCAAGTGAGAGGAGAAAAGAGCATGGTATGCAGTCTTTAGGACTACGGTGTCTCTACAGAAATTGTTAATAGTACTGATTGCAAATATATTTTTTGACAACTTAGTTGCTAGGGAGTCAATATGCGTGTCCCATTTCAGGTTGCTTTGGATTGTTATGCCAAGGAATTTTACACTAGACTCTTTCTTTACCAATTCGTTGCCCATGTATAATTTAATTTCAGTATTCAAACTACTTTTGTTAAACTCCATCAAACATGTTTTACTGGTGCTTACATTTAAATGGCTTTCATTAAAAAACTGAACAATTTCTTTTGTCACATTACTGCACTCAGCCTCTAGTTCATTACATGATTCCTTTTTACATACAATGGATGTGTCATCGGCATACAGAACAATTTTGGAATTTATAGTACAGTATTTAGTATTATTTACATAGATCAAGAACAGAAGGGGGCCCAACACCGAACCCTGGGGCACACCATATTTTATGCAAGTGATCTCAGATTTGTAGACACCACTTTCCGTTTTAAGTAGAACAAATTGTTTTCTATTGCTCATATAACACTTTATTAGGTCATAAACAGCGCCTCTAATGCCCATTTTCCATAGCTTGTCTAATAGGATGTCAACATTCACACAATCAAAGTCTTTTTCCAGGTCTAGGTATACACCTGCCACATGTTCCTTGCTTTCGATACCCCCTATTTCTTCAAGTAGTTGAGCAGCTGCAGTGCTAGTTGATTTACCTTTTAGGAATCCATTTTGATTTTCGAACATCAGGTTGTGTTTGTTAAGAAAGTTTGTAATCCTGTTGTATATATCTTTCTCAACTATTTTGGAAAAGACACGAAGGACTGAGTCTGGTCTGTAGCTTTCTATTTTGTTGTTGTCACCTTTCTTAAAAATGGGTGTTACCTGTGCTATTTTGAGTCTGTCTGGAAAGGTGCCTGAGTCTATTATATTGTTGACTGCTGTAGACAGAGGTAGAGAGACATTTTGGCTACAGGCTTTTAAAACATTAGTATTTAGGCCATCATGCCCAGCTGAATTAGAGGGTTTTAGAGAGCTAATGATGCCCATTATTTCTGCACAGTTTGTGGGGGCTAGATATATACTATGGTCACATGTATTACCTTTAAAACTGTAGTGCATGTTTTTATGTTTGACATTTATGGCTTCCCCTACGGAAGAAAAATATTCATTAAAAATGTTTGCAATTTCCTGTTGGTCTTTTATGAGCATACCATTGTGGTTAATAGTAAAGTCCATACAGGATTTGTCATTGTAGGTTCTAAAACTGTTTATGACTGCCCAGATGCCAGCAGTTATGTTGTGTGAGTTTTGAAGCTTATTTGCAACATAGTTGCTCCTGGTCTCTGAGAGTAAGTCCTTATAGTGTGCTTGATATATTTTGAAGGCTTCCTTTACCTCAGGAATCTCTCTATTATTCAGCATTGCACTGTGGAGTAGTTTTAATTTTTCCCTCACTTCAAAGACATTACTATTTACCCAAATATTTTTGTTTATATTTTTTGTTTGTTTCATTTTTGCGATTACAACTGGGCATGTGGTATCAAGGCAGTAATAGAAGTCAGCAGCAAAGGTATCATATGAAAAGCTACTATTTTCAAACCATTTTGTTTGTGCTAGCATGCATTTTAGTCTGTTTATGTTGTCATTATACATTATTCTTTTAGTTACAAACTGTTGCTTTGTAGTGACGGTGGGGGCCTCATGGAGCTCCAATTTAAGTTGTACTGCATGGTGATCTGAGATGGCTAGTTTTAAAACCGATGCACTGTGGGATAGGTGGGTCATGTTTGTTATTATGTTGTCAAGACATGTTTTACTACTGCCAATTTCTCTAGTGGATTCCTGAATGAGTGGGGTCAGGTTAAATTCATCACACAGACGATGTAACTTTTTGGTGCTGACATCATTTGTTAATAAATCTATAGTTATATCCCATGTAACTATAATATTTACATGACAATTTGGCCCATAAAATGTTGTGTCTATATATACAAGCAAGTCAGAAAGATTTAGAAAAAAGGTATCTGTATTTGCTGCAGGTGGCCTGTAAACACCAATAACTGTTATGTTATCTCTATCCCATTTTAGGTTTATTGCAGCAAATTCTGAGACGCCTTCCCAGCAGAAGGCACTCACATCAATAACATTAAAATTACTTTCATTTACAGTGCAAATTGCTACACCTCCCCCAGTCTTGTCTTTTCTACTGTAGGCTGTGCAGAATTTCATACACAATGGTTGACTAATGCTAATCAGAGCTTCATTGTACCAATGTTCAGTTACAACTACACTCCTGGAAATTGAAATAAGAACACCGTGAATTCGTTGTCCCAGGAAGGGGAAACTTTATTGGCACATTCCTGGGGTCAGATACATCACATGATCACACTGACAGAACCACAGGCACATAGACACAGGCCACAGAGCATGCACAATGTCGGCACTAGTACAGTGTATATCCACCTTTCGCAGCAATGCAGGCTGCTATTCTCCCATGGAGACGATCGTAGAGATGCTGGAAGTAGTCCTGTGGGACGGCTTGCCATGCCATTTCCACCTGGCGCCTCAGTTGGACCAGCGTTCGTACTGGACGTGCAGACCACGTGAGACGACGCTTCATCCAGTCCCAAACATGCTCAATGGGGGACAGATCCGGAGATCTTGGTGGCCAGGGTAGTTGACTTACACCTTCTAGAGCACGTTGGGTGGCACGGGATACATGCGGACGTGCATTGTCCTGTTGGAACAGCAAGTTCCCTTGCCGGTTTAGGAATGGTAGAACGATGGGTTCGATGACGGTTTGGATGTACCGTGCACTATTCAGTGTCCCCTCGACGATCACCAGAGGTGTACGGCCAGTGTAGGAGATCGCTCCCCACACCTTGATGCCGGGTGTTTCCCTGTGTGCCTCGGTCGTATGCAGTCCTGATTGTGGCGCTCACCTGCACGGCGCCAAACACGCATACGACCATCATTGGCACCAAGGCAGAAGCGACTCTCATCGCTGAAGACGACACGTCTCCATTCGTCCCTCCATTCATGCCTGTCGCGACACCACTGGAGGCGGGCTGCACGATGTTGGGGCGTGAGCGGAAGACGGCCTAACGGTGTGCGGGACCGTAGCCCAGCTTCATGGAGACGGTTGTGAATGGTCCTCGCCGATACCCCAGGAGCAACAGTGTCCCTAATTTGCTGGGAAGTGGCGGTGCGGTCCCCTACGGCACTGCGTAGGATCCTACAGTCTTGGCGTGCATCCGTGCGTCTCTGCGGTCCGGTCCCTGGTCGACGGGCACGTGCACCTTCCGCCGACCACTGGCGACAACATCGATGTACTGTGGAGACCTCACGCCCCACGTGTTGAGCAATTCGGCGGTACGTCCACCCGGCCTTCCGCATGCCCACTATACGCCCTCGCTCAATGTCCGTCAACTGCACATACGGTTCACGTCCACGCTGTCGCGGCATCCTACCAGTGTTAAAGACTGCGATGGAGCTCCGTATGCCACGGCAAACTGGCTGACACTGACGGCGGCGGTGCACAAATGCTGCGTAGCTAGCGCCATTCGACGGCCAACACCGCGGTTCCTGGTGTGTCCGCTGTGCCGTGCGTGTGATCATTGCTTGTACAGCCCTCTCGCAGTGTCCGGAGCAAGTATGGTGGGTCTGATACACCGGTGTCAATGTGTTCTTTTTTCCATTTCCAGGAGTGTAATATATCGGGTTTGTCAATCCGTGAAATTACATCTACATCATTATGCTTATTTCTAAGACTACCAAGATTCTGGTGTATGATTTTAAGGCTGAGTTTTACCTGCTGGACCTTAGAGGATAATTTTGGACAAGCAATGAGGCCAGCAGTCTTTACAAGTTTCCCTGGCTTGCCAGCGGTGGGTGGTGTTGTGGCAGATTTTGTTGAGGTGGGTTGTACCACCCTATGGCAATGGACTTCTTTTCACCACTTTGTGAACAATGTCGCCTGACTGCCTCAATAATTTTGCTACTAACAATCTTTTTGCCTCTTCTGTTCATGTGCAGACCATGAGATGTGTGCAGCTCCCTTTCTAGATAGCTGACATCTACTAGAGACATTCTGAAATTTACTACATAGAGCTTTAATCCTGTCATTTGTTTTATGAACTTCCCGGTTCACAATAGACTGTTTCATAAGATCATGCCTCTGTGGAATGTTGACAACAATTGTTTTAGTGTCATTTAACTTACCCAGTACCATTTTCATATGTCTAGTTGCATCATTTGCTTGATTTCTTGCTATATCATATGAAGCTCCCATAATAATGACCAAGTCATTGGATGAGAAGGAGTCACAATCCTGCAGGCACGGCTTCACTACAGCAGAAAGAGGGGCTCCAGGCTGGATGTGGCCTACCGCTGCGAAGTTGTCTTGCATATTTGCGATGTTTTGCGCTATTTCACGTCCATGGCTGTCTCCATATAATAAAATCCGGCCCTGCTTGTGTTTCTGATTGTAGTCGTTCCTTCTGTTTTTCTCTAGGACGATTTCTTGCGTGTAATTTCACAGATTCCATTTCCTTGGACGGTTTGTTTACGTTCAGTTTCACGTTTTGCATACGAGTTTGGGACTTGGTGTTTTCTGAACTTATCACTGACAGTTTTTTTGCTGCTTGAAGGATTACTTCTAGTTTGCACGGACTGAACTTGTTCTTGTTCCACTATTTCGTCGAGAATTTGAAACCTGTTTTGAGTAATGACGGCAGGAAAGCTTTCCTTGGTTTTTAGTTTAGACCTACATTCGTTCATCAGGCGCTGTTGTTCAAATTCGCACCACTTCTTATTTAAGAGAGTAACTTCAGCCTTTAGGCTCTTTATTTCACTTACCATATCGCCGACTAGTACAGATAATTTACACCTAGACTCACAAATTTTTGCTTTATGATAGTTATCTGAATTCTGAACGCGGCACTGACTACAGTTCCAGCATGTTATAAATTCATTATTTTCTTTCACAGATGAGTCCACTTTTGCACATTGAAAATGATACGAGTTATTACATTCCTTGCACGTGATTCCGGTTTTCAGTACTTTTCCGCATTTTTTACACTTTTCCCAGTCAAAACACGAGTTTTTACGTAAGCTAAGAACTTTACCATTACTATTTGCCGCCATTTTGTAAGGTGGGCTAAGGGTGAGCCAACACCATACGGAAATCCACCATTACCGATGGAGGGTGCCACGAGCTTGTAAGTCATTTTCAGCCGGGTGTCCAGATACTTTTGATCACATAGTGTATATTAGTAGTTAACATAGTGTCTGCTCTCACTTGCAGATAACCTGTCTAATGGCTTCCGTGGGCAATAAAAGTTTATTTTCAATATTTCGCAATATTTCGTACAATTATTGACCGAACTTCAAACTTTTAAATTCTGGCATGATCTACTCGACAAGCGGTAATTAAAGACAGACAGATGTAAGTCAGAAATTCCTAGCAATCACCATTTACACATTATAGTAACAGATAATCTTCTGCTGTCTAAGAGGAGTTACAAAGCTTTACTGTGCTGTGTGTCAGGCATTTTATACGAACGGGTAAGTGTTCAAAACTCTTGGTCGAGGAATTGTGAACCCCTGTTTGTGGTACAGACAACCATTTTAATGTGGCGTAGTGAATGTCATTTTTTCTTCTGCTATTGTAATTACGTAAACCATTGTTCCTATTTTAGTGCAGTGGATTATTTACAACGAAGTTCATGCGGGAATAACCATACTGTGAAATGGGTAGATTGCTATAACACAAGACAGGGACAAATTTTCAGCCAAAGCAACTTTCACAAAAGAAAGCATAGCACACATACACATTCATACTATCATACACACAAAACTCGTGCACACATGACCGCTGTGTCCGGCTGTTCTAGCCAAAATCTTTTTTAAAGGCGGAGGAAATGTGAACAATGAATAATAATTGTCGACGAGAGGAATTTAGGGCCTCAGACGATCCCCCAACAATCAATGCGGTTATGAAGCTGTGTGTTGTGTGTGGACGAGACCGTTGGTATCATGGAATGGTTCCATCAACAGTTAAAAGCGTAATTCATTTGTCATGCGACAGAGCTTGGTACTAGGCCTCCAAACAGCTTTCAAAAATGATGTCAGTGTGATAATGGCTGAATTAGTGTATGAACATACACACCAACTGACTGGACAATGCGTCACTGACAGGTCAAGTAATACTGAAGGCTTAGACTTCTTGCAGCATCTTTGCTCACAGATTTGTAAGTTCAATCTGGCTGTTAAAAGAAAAAAAACTGTCCAGCAACCATTCGTTTTCTGTTATTTACATTCCTCCAAACATCAACGTGACATCATTTGAACACCTCTTCACCCACTGTGCAGTGGCCCAAATGCGGTCTTGGCATGCCATGATAGAACATTCGATGCTGAAATCAATGGCTCTTCCATCACAATATTCATCGACATATTAAAGCCAGCATTTAAACCAAATGAGATTCATGGAGGGATATCAGCCTTTATGACATGCTAACCATACAAGAACACCGAATGCATCCTGTCTTCCATCACCACAGCCTGTACCATCGAGTAATCCTCCAGTTAAAACTCGTTTCCAGTTCCATGTATGCTTCAGATCCAAATATTGTTGACACTAGTGGGAGGGAGAGGGGGGGAAGGAGGAGTGACGTGAACAGTAAATTGTCTGTTACATTTTATATGTAGTGTAGATTCTTTGATCATTCCTGTCGTCCCTGAACTTCTGACAAATGACTGATATAGTTTACACAATGTAATTAACTAGAGTGACAGAAAGAAAAGATAATTAATGTACATTAATGAAATATCAGGAATGCATTTGTCTAGCTAACATATTTAAGTGATCAACATCAAAAGATCCCAGGTCAATGCAAGCACAAGAAAAGTCATAACAAATGTGAAATGCTGGTACATTAATGACTGGTGTAAAAACCAGAACGTTGAATACAAGCATTCAAACGTACATGTGTTGGGCTATACAGGTGCCAGATGTCAGTTTACAGGATGGTGTTCCGTGCCTTTCGCATTTGGTCAGTCAATACAGGGAGAGTTAATGCTTGTTGTGGATGCTGCTGGAGATATCGTCCAATGTTGCCCAATATGTGCTAGATTGTAGACATATCTGGTGATAGAGCAGGCCAAGGCAACATGTCAACAGTTGGTAGAGCATTTTGGGTCACAACTGCGGTATGGAGGCAAGCGATATCCTGTTGGAAAACACCCCCTCGAATGCTGTTCATGAATGGCAACACAACAGGTCAAATCACCAGACCGATGCACAAATTTGCAGTCAGGGTACATGGGATAACCACGAGAGTACTCCTACTGTCATACAAATTTGCACCCGAGACCATAACTTCAGGTGTAGGTTCCGTGTGTCTAGCAAGCAGACAGATTGGTCGCAGACTCTCAACTGCCCTCCTCTTAATCAACACACAGCCATGACTAGCACCAAAGCAGAACCAGATTTCATCAGAAAACACTACAGACCTCCACCCTGCCCTCCAGTGAGTCTCATTTGACACCACTGAAGTGGCAAAAGTTTGGGGTCAGTGAAATGGATGCTACAGGTCATCTGGGTCAGACCTTTTCTTGAAGTAACAGATTTGACACTATTGTGCCAACTGTTGCTGCAGATGCAGTACGATGCACAAGAGCAAAAGTCTGAAGATGATGGTTTTTCCTCTTGACAGTGCCACATGGCCGTCAAGAGCCGGTGTTCTTGTGACCACCACTGCCAGCAATCATTTACAGTGGCTACATTCCTGCCGAGGAACATCTAGCCTCTTGTAACACTGTTACACAACCTCGTTCAAACTCAGTGAGGTGTTGATAAAAGCGTCTTTGTGGCCATAATGGCATTCTTAACTAACACCAAGTCACCACATCAAGTTTCAAAGGTAACTGACATTCATGACAATTACAATGTGTTTTTAAAGAAACCCTGATTTTCATCCTCATAGTGTCATTACTAGCTCCACTCTTATGCAACTAATGCAAAATTTCAATATACATCATCTCTCAGCTGTAGAAACACTCCTACTAACTTTCGTTGCACACCTCTTTCTAGGTACTGAGAATTATTTTTTCCATCAATATATTATACAGGAGGAACGTTAATAAAAGTGAATCAGACTAGGAGTTTGGCATTTTGGGAGGTGAGGAACGTCCCCTCTAGATGGCCCACAAAGAGCTTGGCATAGGAGGGTGCCATGCGGGGTGCCCATGGCTGTGCCACAGTTTTGTTTGTGTTACCTTCCCTTCAAGGGAGAAGTAGTTGTGAGTTGGGATAAAGTTAATAAGGTGTATGAGGAATGAGGTAGTGGGTTTGGAGTCTGAAGGACGTTGGGGAAGGTAGCGTTCAACAACTGTAAAACCATGGGCATGAGGGATGTTGGTGTATAGAGAGGTGATGTCAACAGAGATGAGAGGGATCCAGAAGGTAAAAGGGTGGGGATGGTGGAGAGTCAGTGAAGGAAGTGGTTGGTGTCTTTGACATGTGATGCTAGATTACAAGCAAATGGTTGGAGGTGTTGGTCAACGAGGGCCAAAATTCTTTCAGTCATGCCACAATAAGTAGCCACAAGCGGACATCCGTGATTATTGAGTTTGTGGGTTTTGGAGAGCATGTAGAAGGTGGATGCGCATGGTGCTATAGAAGTGAGGAGGGGAATGGATCCAGAGGAGAGGTTCTGAGGAGGGCCTAAGGCTTTAAGCAGGGATTGGAAGTAGTGTAGGATTTCTGGGATGGGAACACTGTGGCAGAGTTTACAGATGGAGGAGCCAGATAATTGGCAGGTAGTCACTGCAATTCATAACAACCTCAACACCTTCTCTGCCATCTGCTTCGTGTGATTCTTCTCAACCCACAGTGCCACTTTGCTAGATTTTGTCCTCCTCCTCCTCTCTGATGGCTCCATGTCTACCTCTGTCCACATTAAACCCACCAGCCACCAACAGTACCTGCATTTCAACAGCTCTCATCTGTTTTGCACCAAAAACTTCCTTTCTCACTATGCTGAAGGTTTCACTAAGGCCTTCACAGACAGGCACTATCCCCAGATCTAATCCACAAACATATCTCCAGCGCTGTTCCCCCTCACACCCCAAATTCTCCCACCACCCAAAAAAGGAATGCCCCTTCATCACCCATTACCAACCCCAGACTGGAACAACTTAAGCACATTCTTCACCAGGCCTTTGATTACCTATCATTGTGCCCTGAAAGGAAGGGAATCCTACCCAAGATAGTTCCCGCCCCTTCCTTAAGTGGTGTTTGATTGTGCACCCAACTTCCACATAATCCTACGACATCCATATGCCACTGCCAACACCAACCCCTTGCCATAAGGATCATAGAAGACCCAGCTGCAAGACCTGCTCAATCCACCCACCCAGCACAACCTATTCCAGTACTGTCATAGGTTTATCCCACCCCATCAGGGGCTGGGCTGCCTGTGAAATCAGCCATGTCATCTACCAGCTCTGCTGCAATGATTGCACAGCATTTTATATTGGTATATTGGTATGACTACCAACCAACTGTCAACTAGGATGAATGGCCACAGCCAAACTGTGGACAAAGGCATAGTAGACCACCCTGTGGCACAACGTGCAGCGAGACATAACATTTTTGATTTCAATGGTTACTTCACTACTGAGCCATTTGGATCCTCGCCTCCACCACAACCATTTCTGAAATAAGCAATTGGGAAGTATCCTGGCAACAAATTCTCTACTTCTGTAATTATCCCAGCCTCATCCTATGGTAATACACTGTCACCATACCCTCCACCCAACAGTTCCCATTCTCTCTGTCCTATCATCTCCTTCCTGCTCTCATCTCCTACCCTCTTTGTTTGCCGCCCTCTGCCAACACACTCACTAGTCCTTCCGTGCTCCTCTCCTTTTCCACCCCCCTTTTCCTCCCCCCTTTTCTCCCACCTCCCTGCACCACAACCTCCTGATGCTTCACTTGTAGGCATTCTAGTCCCTGCACCCTCTGCCAGACAGCATTCATCTCTCTCCCCACCTGTACATTACTATCCGTTCGCCTTCCCCACCTCCTTTAGATTGCTGCTTGCATCCCACGTAATAGTTGCATTTTGATCTGAGATGCTGGAATTGTCAGTCATGTGTGTGAGATGCCTTTTCTTGTGTGTATGGATGGCAAGTGTTTCTGTTTCTTTTTCTGACAAAGGCTGTGGTGGAAAGCTTAAGTCTAAGAGTGTTATTTAATATATATCAGTATGTAGAGATATGTGAATACAGTTGCATTCCAGACAGTTGCTGCTACCATTCTGCTGCTTGCAAATCTATCAACCAAAAATTTTCCCCACAATACAATACATTGTAGATTATGCCAATTAAATTACTACATCATTCTGTTTTTCTGTGTCTGAACATTTATGAATCTATCTATCTGTCTGTATGAATTTTTCTTAGTTGTGTGCTCATATCTGACATTTTGCTTCATACATGATGTTTACCTAAGCACAACATGCCTCAAAATGTTAGCCATTGAATTCTTCTGTTAGCACCTTCTGACATGCAATCTGCACTAGACCCATAAAACACTCCCATAGAACCCATAGAAATGTGTGTGTGAACCAGAGTGTTCATCAGCTACATGCTGAATAGCATAATTCCCATATACTAGACTCCTAAATGTATGTTCTTGGAAGTGTGTACACTGGAAGTTATCTGTGGTGTTGAATGTTTTCACCATTCTAGGAAGATTCACCACTACATATTGTGTGTTCATCCAATAACACTGCAAATAATTGAATACCACTATTAAACACTGAAGCAGTTAGTATGAAATTGTCACAAAATAATCCCACTCATACCAATAATGCAACTTCCTTACCGAAATATTGTGGGTTTTCAGAAACAATCACTGATTTTAACTCGCTTTCTGATGCCTTGCTAACAGAACATATTTTCTCCTGCTGGAATTCAGAATGTACATTGTGGCGAATAGCAGCACCTGCATCATCATGTTGCACAAAGACTGTGGTTCAGTAAAGGGTGGATATGACTGATGAAATGGACCTTTAATGGTGTCTTCAGATATTACAATAAGCGATGACATCTGCTCTACATTTACAGATGTTCCAGTGATGGTAGGCATCTATTACATACTTGTGTGACTCACTGATTCAAGTGCCAATTGATTATGAATGGGAATGCAAGAGAAAATGCTGTTAAATCAATATCTGTGAATGAAAATGCCAGATAATACTTTCAATTCACAAAAACTGATTACATACATAGAAATTGTTTGTAAAAGATACACACATGCCAAGATACATACATCTAATGGGCTTAGATTTGTGCTGCTCTTTCCTGAGGCTAGTCACAGGGCTTAGTGTGCATTTCACCATGATGAACCTCACCCTAAAACACCTGGTGAGCAACAGAGTTGCAGCAGCAACCACAGTAGAATGCAGAGAGGTGTCATGCCCCTTTATGAAGAACAAATAGGTACCATGATAGGGGAATGGCAGGTTAGGGCAATGGTAAGGAAAGGATTGGGACATTTGAGATGTCCTGTCCACTGTTTTGTGAAAGAGAAACATGATTGATTCAAAATAACAAAAATGTCAATTTCTGAGTTTCAAATCCAGTTTCTTCAGGGCACAATGACAAAAGGGGGCACACTTGAGCTACATACACCGTTTTGAATTTCTTCGCATGAAGAGTAGGTATAAGAATATGGAAGGGATAAGGGCCTAGAGTGGAGGAGGGACCAAGAACAGGAGTAGGGCTGCTGCTGTCATGGGGTCAAGGTCAAGGTCATTGGTGACATTCTTTGTTCTAGTATTCTCAGTTTGCTGTATATATGGTCATGGCACCTGGGGATGCCTAGAAATCATTCAGAATGTGCACTCATTTCTGTCACCTTTTGGGGAACTGGTCTCTGTTTCTTAGTCTGTACATTATATAAAGTCAGTGTACAAGTCTGTGATCACTATGTCTGATCAATATAATAGTGTGTCTTGATCTCTTTTATATTTTTATTTTTTGTTGTAGTTATACATTTTACTGCATTTCAGCCACAGCCATAATCAGAATTTGTCAGATAAACAGAACAAATGAGATGTAATATTTATACAAGTATTACAGTAATAAATATGTAGAACAAAATGAAAACACACCACACTTAAAATCTCGATTTGCTTTATCTTGTCAGTTTACATTTACATTATCTGCTCCCGGTAGCTGAGTGCTCAGCACAATAGAATGTCAATCCTAAGGGTCTGAGTTCGATTAACGGCTGCTTTGGGAAATTTCTCTGCTCAGTGACTGGGTGTTGTGTTGTCCTAATCATAATCATTTCATCTCCATCGACATGCAAGTCACCAAAGTGGCGTCAAATCGAAAGACTAGCACTGGTGAATGGTCTACCCTATGGGAGGCCCCGGTCACACTACATTTTATTTACATTTACAACTGTACCAAAGAATAGTTTATGGTACAAGTGTACATGTGAAAGACAAGATACAGTATATCAAGGTTTTAAGTGTGGTAGGTTTTCATTTATTCTTTAATGTATTAGTGTAATACTTACAGAAATATTACCTCCTTCCTTCTGCATATCAGAGAGATTAAGATAATGGCAGTGGCTGAAATGCTTTAAGATGTGTAGTTTTAAAAAAAATAAAAATATAAAAGTTGATCAAGATGGGCTATTATTCAAGTTAACTGAACAGATATTAAGCTTGAAAACAATAAGTGGAAGAAATGGAACACCTGTACCTGTGTCAGGTCACATTCACTCTCGTCAGGGATCTTTTTTGGACATTTTTGTCTATTGGTATACTTTGTGTTCCAGTGTGTTCCAAACTAAATTACCATCCAGTATTCTTGTAATTATCCATATAGCTTTAACTCCTTTCTGATCTCCACACAGAAGAGGAAAATATGTGTGGGAATTATTTTTACTTTTAGTATTGTGAATGCAAATTTCACAGTTCATCCTAAATCTTCTCTTATTATCAACCACAAATATCTTTATAGAGTGTTTGAGCAAATAAGCATGGATGTTTGCAGAAGAATTGTCATTTTTTATGTAAATGAGCTGGTCAGTTTAGACATGTGTCATGCCACAAGAACTAAATTTTATAGTTTACACAGAACACTCACTATATATCACAGGGTATGAGAATTCTTTAGTGCAGCATTCAACCAGCTCTCAAATGACATTATCTCTACTGGAGAATAATGCTACTGGCATCACTAAGTTAAAGCTAATGAAACTTTGCACAACATGGTAAGAAATAGCATCAGTAGTGTCATCACCAGAACACTTTTCTATGTGCAACTTCAGTGACACATCATAAGTGCACTTGGAAATCTTTTTTAACTCACCTGGAGGTTAGGAAGACAGTATGAAATGCTTTGACCTTTAGTGTTGTACAAGACACATGTTCTCTGCATGACAATCAAATACTTGGCAGTTAGTTTTCTCCTTTTATCTGTACCATCTGTATGCTTGCATATTTCTTGAGTCATCCATTGATTCTTATCATCCACTTTCACTGTACCTGTGATTCCCTGCAATGCCTTAAGTATTTCATTCTTTATTACTTTCCATTCCTCTCCTACTGAACCAATCTTGACATTTTTACTTAGGCTGTTCATCATTGGATCAAACAATTTTCACTTTGTCTCATTCTGTCTTAAATTTTCTGTATTTCATTTCATGTAAGCTATACTTTATTTTTATCTATATGTGAAAAGCACAAATATGTGTGTTTTCTACAGCCTAATTTATTTAGTTATCCATTTTTCAGTTTACAAAACCATCAGCTTTTATCTTTTTGAATTTCAGTCTGGTGGTAATCACAGCACAAGTTTGGTGTGAGTCTATATCCACACCTGGGTATATTTTATGGTTTATAAATATTTGATTAACCATGATATAGTAGAGTCGATATCTCTCCTTGTCTTTTCCAAGTATATTTTAATCTCTTGTGATTTTGGAAAAAACTCATGGAAAAACTGTAGAAGCCTCTTTCATTCCCATTTTATCCAATAGTCCTTCTTTCCATTCCTTCCCTTGTAATAGCGTTCCAGTCTCCTAGAACTATCAAACTTTCATCTCCCGTGATAAGTACCTTCAATTTCTCATATAATTTCTTCTGTTCCTCTCCTTCAGGTTGTGATGTAAGTACACCACATGCTCTTCTTTCTTCCCCATTAGAGTCGCGTCCCATTGGAACTCTGGCTCAGACTAGCAGAAAACAAGTCTATGAAGCAAAGGTGTCACTCTTGTGGTTACTGCCTGGAGACTTTTTGGCATACAACATACATTAAAACAGTTTTTGACACTTTTGAAAGTATATACTGGATGCTTGACTGTATGGTCACTTATTCAGAAGTGGTGAGATGACCACCTGTGTTAAAACTTGAAGTGTGTAGTGAAAAGTTCTTATTTGGAATACACGCACACAAAGTACCTTATGTCTTATTAATGTATCTCTTTGTAGACAGTAAATCTTTAGCATGAACATAGAATGTTATTGATGTACAGGTGGTCTGCTGACGCAAACATCCAAGCATTTGTATATGAAGCACAAGGAAGTGATTATGCAAACGATATGTTGACAGCTCCTGTGGAGTCCACGGCACACTGTCTGGATGGAGAGGCTGCTCCTATTATTTATTTATTTGGGTGCTCTCCTTGGCCAGATAACAGTCTCCAGCTTCTCTCTTACATATGAACAGATTCCTGCCAATTAACAGTATAGGTGTTACAGCTGACTGCAATATGAGCAACATGTCATTGTTCTACTAACTATTTTGCTTATCAAGCAACATCTGTAATATAAGATCAAAATCTACAAACAGGAAGAGAAAAGGAGAAAACAAAGAAGAAAACAGTACAAGAAATGACCTGGGGAATTGAAACATGTCATTATAGGCACAATTGTAACAGCCGTAAGTGCCTGTAATTGGTTTAACATGTGAAGTATCTGTCTCTTCATCAATTTTGCATTCTGAAGTAAACAAGCAAATATTAGTGACAAGGAAGAATGTGGATTTTATTGCTGCTCATTTCAGCTGTGGCAATTTCAGCTGTCCTCTTAGATCCCTGCTCAACCATACACTTGGAAATCACCCCAGATATTCTAAAACAAACAGCCTAATAGGCCTATTTACTTCAGCCTTCCTCTTCCAATCAGACGGAACAAAGAAACTCCTTCCTCAGAGGGTACATTTATATGTATATAACGTTGATTGATTATTAAAGATAGAGGGTGTGCTATTTTATTACATAAAAACTTAATTAATTTGTTGAATATTTGATCCCACCCTGCAGTGTTTTTGTTTTTAAGGACAAAATAGCTTATTTTACATCTTTAGTTGAGATTTTACTAAATGCCACAAGGGTGTCAGCTATTTTGGTCCAGGCCAAAGAAATTTACACCATTTTGAGAAGTAACTACATCAGCACTTAATTTTGCTACAGTTATGAGAAATTTATTAAAACATTGAGATGTTTGAACAGGGTTCAAAATTTTGTTTTATTTTTTAAATTTCATGGTGGTTAACTCCTGTGCCTAATTTGGATTTAGTTACAGATCATACTGCCTTAGACTGACTCAAATGTCCTAAAACGAACTTCTCATTTGACAATCTTTTGGCAGTTTTGACACTATCTGTCTGCGTCCAGTGTCACCTCATGTGTAAGTGTGAAAACGTTCCTAAATGTTTGCGAATCATGTAACTGAGGTGGGATGGGCGTATTCACCTAGTCACATGTGAGAAACTACCTAAAAACCACATTCAAGCTGACTAGCACACTGCCCCCCATTGTTAATTCACTGGTCAGATCTGATCCAGGCCCAGCACACCTCCCTGTCTCTCAGGAGCGAGTGCTTCAATGCACTCATCTTTTTGGGCATGTGAAGCATTTTTCTTGTGATATCACTGGAGAAAAAATCTCTGTATTTTCTTGCAAAATACTAAATGATACACATACTTTCCAACAAAATGTTTAACCAATATGTCAATGATGCAGTGATCTTGCTCAAATGTATGATTATTACAGTGAGATGATTCAATTGGTTTTCTTCATAACATGCAGTGACTGTAAAAAGCTCTGTATAATCACTGGATATCTTATATCCTATATGCCACTGGATGAAGCTATTTACACTTACAGAAAAGGAGATTCATGTGGTAATTTGTCAGAAAGGGATCAGCAAATAATGTAGAATGATTACTAGTGCTTTATGAGATTTCAGGTTGTACTGTCATGCCATGTAGCAAGTGCACTTAAAATAATTCAAAACGCATGACTATATGTAAGAAATTATGAATGTTTGTAATTATGTATATGAGATGGAGCCTATTGATTTACATGGTTATATTATCAATGTCAGATAAAGATTCTACATAGGCAACTGACATCAGTATATGATCTCAGACATTTACTGTGCTGTGCAGGAATATTCTTTCAAAATCATATACATTGTAAATTCTTTTGATTAAGCATTTATTTTGTGAAAATGTCAGTAATATTATTTTTATTTATTGCTTATTTAGCCTGACCAGATTAGGGACTTAAGGTTCTCTCTTACATCTGACCCAGAGCAACATAGGCCATAGATATTACAAAACATTCACAATAATAATAATAAAAATAATAATAATAATAAAGGACATTAAAATGGTGTACTTTGGTTTAACATGTGTGAAGCCATGTTTAGTATGATAATAAGCAGAAAGGGTAAAGAAAGAGTGTGATACCACATCTAAAATGACTGTCACAGTTCTCATATCTGAATTTTGAATTTGTCTCATAAACGTGTAATTGTTAACCTTGAAGGTGGTTCTGTACCATCCTCACTTCTCCACTGTCTTCAAACTGCAGCTGCATTCTCAAACTTCCAGTACCACTTAATTATCTGCTTCAGCACTTCAAAGCTCAAACACATGTCCGCCAGGTTGCAGTTACTTCTTTGCCACTGCTGCCACCTGCTGAAGAAACATAACATTACTTTCTCACAGATACTCAACCTTGTAGAACAGGAAATAAATTGTCTATGGCAGTTCAAAGTGTGTATACATTTTTCTGACGCACCCTGTATAAGTACTATAAACATTGTGAAAACATCTAACTCCTTGAAGAGCTTCCTAAGAGGTGATTGTAGGTGAACATTGCATATTATTCTCACTGTCCAGTGTTGTGCTACACTCATTTTCTTTCTAAGAAATGAAGTGCATCAGAAAATTGTGTCATAAGTGAGAGAAAATTTGTAAGTTATGTTAAGGTATCTATTCATTTGCTTCTGAAACTAGCAAATGTAAGTGAAAGTAGCTGAACATAGTCTTTTGAGCAGTTCAGCAATGCATGCCTTGCAATTAGTTTTCTTTAATGTATACACCATAAAATTTGGAACATTTTGCCTTAATTGCTGGCTCATGTCCATATGCAAAATTAACTGTCAGTGTTATTTTGTCATCCCTGTCCAGTTATACTGTATCAAATTAATTGAATTTTACACAGTGGTGAGGAACTGCGATGAGGCTGACTGTGAGGCGTGTGGTGATGGGTGTGGCTGTCAGTGCTGCCACCTGCGGCCTGCTGCTGCTGTGTTTCAGTAGAGGGAAGCCCATGCAGGACACACACCCGCACCTGGTGGGTACACACCATCCATGTCTACATAATATTTATTCTTTCTTTTTACACTGTGTCTAACTAGGGACTGTGGGTCAGTTTCAATCCCTTCTAATGTACTGTTTTCTTGTCTTCCACTTTCTTACACCATTTCACTGTATTTCTTTCCTCAGATCACTTCATCCTTGAAATCCCTCTGATTGTAGCACTTTCTTTTTCAGACACTTCTTTCTGCTATTGGTCCTTTGATGTTGTGTATTTGAAAATCTCCTTTCAACTTTTCCGATCAGGGCGGTTCCTAGTTTCTTTTTCCAGAGATACATGGTGATCTCCTTTGTTAACATATTATCATTGATTCTACATTCAAAAAATGTCAGTCACTTTCCCCATATTGTTTTGTTATTTTTTCCCAGTGTTCTATACAGGGCATCTCAGGTAACTTCTTTATCTCAAACATTTCCCAAATTGTTTAAGCTATCACAATTCCATTTCCACTCAGTGAATGACATTAGAAATAGATAAATCTTAATCTAATGAAACTATTTACTGGATTTTGGAGAGTGAAGTACAGTCAAATTTGTCAGTTTTGGGACTATGGTAATAACAGCAGAAATTACTGTAGTTCCATCTGAATAACTGACATTTATGTTGTTGTCTCTATAATCAATATAGCTAGACAAGACAATACTTAATTTAGTGAGCACTTTCATGCAATATCTTAAACAGTTGCAGAGATATTTCAAGTGAACAGGTTAGCAGAATCACCCTTTAAATATCATCACTACTTTTAGGTGCTCAGTCTTCTTTGTTCCCTAATTGGACTTCTACTTTGTCTCTGTATTCACTTGCAAAGATTCGTTCTGGCTTCACAACTGGGTTTAATGTATTACTTTGGCAATTCTCAACATGCAATTTTTATTGTATTTTACGTGCTCTTTCCATTTTATTTACCATTTCAGCGATGACAGATTTTGTAACTCATGTTCTTATGTTATCTATAAAAAGATACTTGAAATTTTTTGGCCTTTTGTATCCAACCAATGTCAGCTAGTCGAAACTGATCATCATAGTTCCTGTGTCACACAGGATTGCAGAAATTGTTAAAAAGCTTTTACTTGCTCTATAAGTGGCATGATCCCTTGTGTACCTTATTTTGTTAACTCTGAAGACTAATTTAGAAATGCAGATATTATTTATCATTTAGAGTTTTCCTAAGTGAAATAAAGGAATCACACACTAACCACAAGAAACACTTTCATACTGTGACACCACCTTCTCTACTCTAAACACAATGGTGGGTAATTTTCTCCAGGTGACTGCCAAACCCAGAGTATAGCATGATTGATCACTCCAGATCACTTGTTTTCTGTCATCCACTGTCCAGTGGTGTTGTTCTTTACACCACTTTAAGTGTTGCTTAGCATTGACTACAAAACTGTGTGGCCAATGAGGAGTTGCTAGACCATTGTACCCAATCCTAATCAACCCCTTTCACACAATCATTGTCACAGCTGGGCTGCTGGGGGCACTTTGGAACTTGAGAGTGATTGTGTTATGCCCGCACTATAACACAACAAATATTCTGTAATAACCAAATTTATTTGACCTTCTG
This sequence comes from Schistocerca gregaria, assembly GCF_023897955.1. Taxonomy (NCBI): domain Eukaryota; kingdom Metazoa; phylum Arthropoda; class Insecta; order Orthoptera; family Acrididae; genus Schistocerca; species Schistocerca gregaria. The sequence goes on from NC_064927.1 coordinate 77,066,722, forward strand.
TCACTCAAAACAAAACTTAAGTTCGACTACACAACACTTCGCTGGCTGTAGCACCAAGGAGAAATCAGAGGCACTAATAGAGAATACAAATCCAAACCACTGCCAACCAGTCGATACCGATGCGTCGCAAGTTTCCAGCCAGGGAGGCCACAGTGCAGTTCGGTTGTCGTGAATCCAGCAGCCGGTTAGTAACACAGTCATCGGCGAAGATTGTACTGGTTAAACGGGCTCTGGGAACTCGCTTAAATCCACAGGTCTGGCCAATCAGAGCGTTGGTAGATGGCACCCTTATACGGTTGCTCACTCTGGTGGCAACAGCAGCACCGCCAGGGTAATCTGTATCGATAGTGGTGTGTACACTGCCGCTAACCCCACGACGACGCGTTCACTTGCGCCAGTTGTTGACATTGTGTGTGGCGCCAGCGGCACTCGCTGTGTGCCGCGCGTGTTGTAGCATGCCATGCTGGGTTGATGGCTGCTGTGTGGCAGCCGATACGACAGATTCCTTCCACTAATTTAATGGAGGAGGAGGATATTGGAGTCTAATGTCCCGTCGACAACGAGGTCATTAGAGACAGAGCACAAGCTCGGATTAGGGAAGGATGGGAAAGGAAGTCGGCCGTGCCCTTTCAAAGGAACCATCTCGGCATTTGCCTGGTGTGATCTAGGGAAATCACGGAAAACCTAAATCAGGATGGCCGGACGCGGGATTGAACTGTCGTCCTCCCGAATGTGAGTCCAGTGTACTAACCACTGCGCCACCTCGCTCGGTCACTAATTTAATGCAATCATCAAATCCACCCTCTGCAGTGCTCAATGATCTTGTCTGTCAGTACATGTCTGTCTGGTCTTCGTTTAGCCACAGTTGTTCCTTCACGTTTCGACTTGACAATCGCACCACCAACACTCGAGACCATTTAAATGCCTCCGAGCATACTGTAGTTAATCTTGTTCTTGTGATACCTATGGCAGCAATACATAGGGGGGTTGTAGTATATTCCTAGAGTTATGATTTAAAGCTGGTTCTTGAAACTTTGTTAGTAGACTTTCTAGGGCTAGTTTACATCTATCTTCAAGAGTCTGCCTGTTTAATTTCTTCAGTATTTCTGTGACACTCACCCAGGGATCAAACAAAACAGTGACCATTCATGGCACTCTTATCTGAATATGTTCAACATCCCCTATTAATCCCATCTGGTATGGATCCAATGCACTGGAGCAATATCTATAGACCATAAAGAAGCAATTGCTCAAAGAGAAAACTTTTGTGGTTCTCAGATTAACGTGGAGCATTGATCTTTAACATTTAAACATATGAACCATAACCAAATCTTCATCACGAAAATGTGTGTCTCACTAACCATATTCGGAGTAACATAACCGAAGATTGATCTCCTTTAAGAAACAACATAATTAATATTAGATCAGTTTTGAATGTATGACAGCCTTAGTGACCAAATTGGCTGCAGTGTTTCGAATTAAGCATTTCAGTCTTGCTATATCAATTTGATATAAATCTTGCCTATGATCTGTGAAACGTAGGTTAACTGAAAACAATTAGGTACATAGAGAAAACGAAATCAAAATGGTTGGTCCCAGGAAGACTAATATGACAGTCCTTGGCAGGACTAGCATGTTACAGTTGCAGCCACTTATCAGGACACCTGCAACGAGAGATGGTGTGGTACACAACCACCTCATAGCTACCAACATCTCCAGAATGCTAAATAAGATAATGTACAATAAAGTTTGTAAGCATTTACTATAGCGAATATTCACTGCAACAAGCAGTCAGGATTCTTAACTGACATAATGCTCACCTTCAATTGACTGTGGCATTCTGAGCAATGCCTATGGAAAGGTGCACATATTAATGAAATGACAAAATTGGAAAATACAAGACCATTAAATTTTATATATTAAAATGGAACTCAGCAAAAAGTAAAAATAAATGCAAAAATAAATTAGGCTGTGAAGTTATTTTGATCATCTATCACTGATTTATATCAAGGAAACAAATAGACCCACAATAGAACACTGTAGCAGCCACCCTCTTCCCCTCCTCTCTTTACATGGCCCCACACAGATTCAAACCTCTTCCCTGCTTGTTGACACTAGAGAACAACATTCTGCTTCCTACTTCCTGTGACCACTGTTAATCTTTTCTCTTGCTCCCACAATGTTCCAATTTATGCAGAAGCATTGTGTGGTCTACAGAATTAGACTTTGTGAGACCAAAGAAAATAATAACTGTCCTCAGTCTGGCATTCAGCTCTGATAGTGCCTCACACACAAAAAATAAATTTCATCTTCTGTTGCCATCCATTTCCTGAAATCAATCTGCAAGTCTGACAGCAAATTATGTATACTGAAAAGACCCATTACTCTCCTATGTATTGCTTCATCAAAAACTTTTGAAAACACTCGTAGTAAAGAATTAGCTGGTACATAATTGTCTATGTTCCCTCCTTCACCCTTCTTTTAAAATCATTCATTAATGAGTATTTCAGTCTGTCAGGAGACTGTCCACACCTGAAAGATAGCACACAAATGAATGACCACATAACTAATGTATGGCACACTGACCACAATCCTACTTGAAATATCATCATAGATAAGTATGTCTTCAATGATGTAATAATTGATTGAATTACACCTTTACTAGTTTCCTGTGGCTACATGTGTGTACCAGAATGACAGCTTTAAAGAATTCTGCATATTTACCTGAGCAAATAAAATATTGCCGTAAGTTGTCCACTATTGACAAAAATGATTGTTACTATAATATACTCCTATAGTCTTCCAAATTTCCTCAATGGACTGTATTTTGTTATGTTTTCAGCTTAGATTCATATGAAAACTGTAAATTTCTTTTTTCTCCATGTTGCCAAATTACCAGTTTGTTGAGTACATACTAGGACTAAAATTTAGGATCCATGGGAGCAGAAAATAATGCTGTCACTTCAAATAGGTCTGTGGCTGTTGGTGAAGGTTTGGGTGAAACTGGCTTTTCCACATGAAGTAAGTGGTTGTGTGGCAGTGCTGCATGGGATCACACACATCTGGTGCAGTGCACCTTGTCCTATATTGTTACATTGTTTAATGGGTACTTGTTAGTGAAGCTCACCACCAAATCTCTGGATGAGACAGGTAGGCCTTTTAAGTGCTTAATGAAATGTTCAGGGTCCAAACATATGACTCTGTATCACTCACCAGATTTCTTATTTGGTTTCTTAAGAACTTTATGTAGGTATATTAATATTATTAATGGGTCTTTTCTGTTGTTAGTGTACTGTAGATCCTGGTAGCTGTCAGAACTTAAGGAACAGCCTTGCCACTTATCAAACTGTCATTCATTGAGAGTGCGATTTCTGCAGTGGTGGGAGTGAGGCATAACATCTTATGCTGGCTGTAACTGGTAATTTTGTTTAGGAATTGATGTGATTGTGCCAGACAGTAAATTATTTTCAAAATGATCAATCACTGTTCATCTATAGTGTGACTGAAGTGTAATTTTTGCCAAAAAGTATTCTGTCATGCTCGATCCACTTGCCCTGAAATTGGTTCATAGCTTGTAAAATTCACCCTTGAGGCTGTCTGTATCACTGATTTTGTGTGCTTTCATTATTAATGTATGAATCAATGCATTCTTCCATTTTGGGTGGTGACACAATACGGCAGTTGGATATCTGCCCCCTGCCACAACCATAATAGGTAGCCATAGTCATTTTTGATTTCCAACCAAAAACTTATTATGTCACATTGTCAGGATACATAGTGATGGAAATTATGAATTTAATTTTCTCTGTGGTATGGAGACTCTGTGGTGAGGGGATCAAAGATGCCTACTACAACATCAACAAAATTATGTACTTCCTGGGTCCCACTAAAGATGTCATGGACAAGCTTCACACACATGAGGAGTATACAAGCTTAGCTGTGGTCATGGTCTGATATATATCAATGAGATGCCTCAGCAACACGTGTTGCAGAACTCGAGCAATACATGTATAGTTCAGTTAGCATACTGCATAAGCAGTGGCAGAACATGAAAAGTGTCTTACAAGTTCATATAATTTAAACAAGCCCATTTTTTAGCTATTTACCAACAAGCAAAAAATCAGGAAGACTGTCAAGATAGTTAAGCAGGCAGCCAATATGAACCATGAGAAGTGCTACAGACTCTTGCCATCTCAGTTGCCAATGACTGCAACCCATCAGACTGGCTGTTCTTGCAGCGCTGCCCCTGTATATGCAATAAACACCATGCTGCAGACGACAGGAAGTACGGACAAGTCTTAGGCACAACCAGCTCCTCTGTAATCAGCACCGTGTCATGTTGGCAGCTTCCACTAGATTTGCCAATGACAACCAATAAAAATTAACATCAGATTTTCCCAGCAGTAAGAAACTGACATCTATCACTCACTACCACTTCGGTCACCAAATCAAAACATACTGTGCTGAGACACCCAGCCGTACTTTTCTCCAAATAATATTTATAAAGCAGTAACCATTGCCACAAGACATCACCTTCACAAAGGCTGCCTGCAAAAGCAACCAAAATATTAGCATCTTATCACATGTGATGTCATCACACACGCAGAAGAATTTTATTGAAATGGATTCTGGCAGCAGAAGCCTACAATCAGATATGCTTCTTTGATCAAAATGTGCTGAGGTGAGCTTTTTGATTATTATATCCGTGTGTTAACTCAATTTTAACTTGTTATCCAACTGGTCCCCAAGGAATTATCTGCATTGTGTTTCATTTAGTGTATTACCATTAAAGTCTACTTCTGTTACTAACAGGTCAATGTGGCTTGTTTGAAGTTGCATAATATTGTTGTTTGTAAGGTACTTAAATTATTAGCTTTAAACCACTTGGAGGCTTGTTTGGCTTTTATCTGAGCTGCATGCATTAAGATTTATTTTGGGCTTTTAATTAGCAAATTTTAAAGTTTCTGAGTGGCCCTTTAAAGCCATATCAAATGAAACAAAAAGTTTAATCTTATCAGTCACTCTTTATTTAATTCCACAATGCATTTCAGTGGTTTAAAACGTGATTGTCATGTGGATTTACATATTTAATATGGCATGTGTGTGTTGTGTGAAAACTTTGGAGATTAGAAGATGACTTACGTAGGTAAAGAACAAGAATGAGCCTGTACCAATCTTGTGGGACCCCAGTGATTTTAACTGCCCATTCTAAAGTTAGTTTTGTGTCTGTCAACAAAACCCTTTTTTTCTATTATGAAGGTAAGGTGCCAGCCATGCAAGAGAGATACCATTAGTGCCATAATGATTAAGGTTCTTCTTCTTCTTCTTCTAAGTGATCAGGCCCAGTGGACTTCTACAAGTTTCCTCCACCACTGTGTTCTGTCCATTGCTGCTATCCGCCATCTGTCCACATCTATTGATGCTTGGTTTAAATCTTCATGGAGGCCATCCCTCCAATGCTTCTTGGGTCTCCCCGGGGGTCTCGTTCCTGTAGGTGTGAAATCCAGGAGCTTCCGTGGCCATCTGTGATCTTCCCTCCAGGCCACATGGCCATCCCACTGCATTCATTTGGCTTTGAAAGTTCCTGCTATGTTGGGCTGCTGTTATAGTTCCTAAGTTCTTGGTTGTATTTGATCCTTCATTCCCCTGTACCTGCATCCAGAACTGGACCAAAGACTTTCTGAAGCACTTTTCTTTCAAAAATGAGGGGCTTATGGAAGTACTGTTTCTGCATACTCCATGCCTCACAGCTGTATAGAACAACAGACTGGATCAGAGTTTTGTACAGTCGAATTTTGTAATCCACTCAAAGTTTTAGCAAGGTCAGAAAATATACCAACACTATGATTTTCCTTGTATATCTCTGCTAGCACTTAATTTGTAATGTCTTGTGGTGCTTTCTCTGTGGAGAATCCTTTATGAATCAAAATTGAGAAACAGCAAGTTCTGCTCAGCTAAATCAGTCAGTATTCTATCATGGGCCACATATCACTTTCGGGTAGACTGTAAGGAGTGATATTTGCTTATACCCAGTTTTGTAGTGGGCATAAGTCAGCCAGGAAATGTGCCAAGAGTCACTTTTACGGGTAATCCTATTAGATCAGCACAAGATTTTAATATTCTAGTGGAAACATCATCATAGCTAACAGAGTTAATACCACTTGGTGAGCTTATAAATTCTGTAATCTCCTTAGATGATAAGCCATTATTGTTTGCTTTCAACTAGAATCAAAACAACTTCTGAATGAAAACAATGGCTTCTGTGGCTTATAACCATTCAGGAGATAGTGCTTCATTTGCGGAACTTTGTTCTGTGTTATCAACATTTAAACATAAGCAAACAACCCTGCCTCATGTTTTATAGTATTTAAAGCCCTCAGCTGCAAACAATGGTGAGGGACAAAGTTGGTTGTTTTGGAAAGCTGTGCAATAAAGTTTCCAAAAAAATCTCATAAATAAGGCATTTTAAGTACATGCAGTGTGGTTATTTTTATTAAGATGAGTCATTGTTTTCAAATATATCTGCTATAAAGACAAGAGCATCCACACAATTGTTTGTAGAATGTGGAGGTGCTAACCCTTGGGTTATGGATTGTTTGTAATATTTTGGAAGATGAATGGTGACTTCTAAGTAGCGATAAAAAGGTTCCAGTTCCGACCCTATTAAAAACCTCCATAATACCCACTTTTATATCATTTTCTTTCTGACTATACTATATTTCTTCCTTTCCTTTAGAGCTGGTGATTGGTGGGGGGAAGGGGGAGGGGGGTGCCACCCCCCTTGTCTCCCAGGAATGGACACCCTTCTGTAAAGACATATTTTTAAAATAGTAAACTCTACCCAAAATTTTGTTCTTTAGATCACTAAACATATGTTAGCACTGACTTACCATCGTTTACTTGCTTTACAAATCAACAAAACATTATCGTGAAACCTCTCAAAATACAAATTTAAACATTGCAAATCATTTCTATTATTTAATACAAACACTTGCAGAACAATTTTTGTAAAAATAAGTACAATAACCTCAAAAATTAACCTATGATTCAGTAAGATATAAAATAAATTTTAGCTAGCACCTTGCTACACCATGTAAACAATGTTAAGAGTGGCCCTTAACATTTCTACCACCACAGTGTCATGCAAATTTACATAAACTATGATAAAGGGCAACACTAAAAATGGTTTATGTGCATATATATAAACATTCAAATTTACTTGATTACCAACAACTTTTGAAGCATATTTGCATCCAGCAACATATTCAGGATCTGCAGGTGAGTTTTATTTATCCATATCACACTCAGATTCACACCAATTGTTCCTGAAAAGGATTTTTCTGGAATGGACACCATACACATTACTACTACTGGCAGCCATAATTTGGGTATTTAGCACTGCCTACATGCACACGTCTATACAAAGCTGTCATTATCTGGAATCTGAAATTAGAGATAAAGTTGTCATTTCTCAGTTTAATGTGGAACCATCAACTAATGTGAATTAATCACATACCTTACCACATTTTACCAGGAGTAACACTGTTTTTTTCATTGACTGTCCCTTACCACTGTTTGCAGCTGAAGTCTTACTTTAGTTACATTAATTGCTAATGCAGATTCTAAGAGCTGTTTTGCATTGTTAATGTAGACTTAAACTTGGTCCACATCCCTGAATGTTCTCATTTCTCATCATAGCTAGGAAACAGGAATGAATGAATACTATACTGTCTTGTTACTGTGGCTCTTATGGGTTGTGTTGTGTTAATAATGTGTAACAACAAGGAAGAAGGAAAGGGCAGAGCAAAGAATGTGAGACAACAGAAAGAGATAAATGGCATGAGATTATAGGACAGACAGGAACAAGTGGCAACATTAAGAAAAATATTTAAAGATTTTTTCTGCTGTAGATTGTTCTTGCTAGTGTAAATATTTTTAGTTACTGATACCATCAATGAGTACTTCAGTGATCTTAACAGAATAGCTCATTAGGCATTAAAAATGTATTTAACATCAATAGTACAGACAAGCAGTATCTGTTTACAGATAGAGGCAGAAATAGAGAACATTCAGCGAATAAGAAGAATAGAGGAAGTATGTTATAAGCACAATCTTGGCTTGTATAAACACACAGATGATCCACCAAAATTAATACATCCACCTGCTCCACAGTATGGTGTATTCTACATTGACAGGTAATTATGAAATCAATGCACAACCAATAAATTTTGTGGCACGTTCACTTTCTTTATCTTATGTCTCTAGAGCAAGGACTGTTGCAATGATCACCTAATTAGGACTGGTGGAATGTTCAAACATCTTAAGTAACAGTCCTTTTCTTGTTTTGAAAATTGATATTTGAAAACTACAGAAATAGTTAAAATTAAATTTGTTGCTCTGAGTACTATGTAATAAATTATACTGTGTTGCTGACAATTCTGAAGACATTGAGATGTTTAATATATATTTAAAACAGAAAGAAACTTCCACATGGGAAAAATATATTAAAAACAAAGATTCCAAGACTTACCAAGCGGGAAAGCGCCGGCAGACAGGCACATGAACAAAACACACAAACACACACACAGAATTACGAGCTTTCGCAACTGGCAGTTGCTTCGTCAGGAAAGAGGGAAGGAGAGGGAAAAATGAAAGGATGTGGGTTTTAAGGGAGAGGGTAAGGAGTCATTCCAATCCCGGGAGCGGAAAGACTTCCCTTAGGGGAAAAAAAGGACAGGTGTACACTCGCACACACACACACACACATATCCATCCGCACATACACAGACACAAGCGCGGATGGATATGTGTGTGTGTGTGTGCGAGTGTACACCTGTCCTTTTTTTCCCCTAAGGGAAGTCTTTCCGCTCCCGGGATTGGAATGACTCCTTACCCTCTCCCTTAAAACCCACATCCTTTCATTTTTCCCTCTCCTTCCCTCTTTCCTGACGAAGCAACTGCCAGTTGCGAAAGCTCGTAATTCTGTGTGTGTGTTTGTGTGTTTTGTTCATGTGCCTGTCTGCCGGCGCTTTCCCACTTGGTAAGTCTTGGAATCTTTGTTTTTAATATATATTTAAGCATATAGACTGAAGCGGCAAGTGAAAATTTATACCAAGGCTGGGGATCGAACCCAAATTTCCTGCTTACCTGGTAGGGCAGGTGTGTGAGCCACTGAGCCACCTTGGCACAGTGCTTCACACAACTGTACAGACTACCCTGGTGCTCTTCCCCTCTCAATTGATTAATTCTCACTGGTGTTCCAGCCTACTTTGGATCGAGGAGAGAGGCATGCCGGGGTAATCCGTGCAGTTGTGTAAAAACACGGGCCTGGCAAGCAGGAGACTCACGTTCGATCCCTGGCCTTGGTACAAATTTTTACTCACCGCTTCAGTCTATCTATATACATAAAATTATATATGTTTGAGACCAGTGATGTCTCTGAGGTTGTCATGTCATTTGCATATATTTAAGCCTTTACATGGATTATGGAATATCCTCATCTGCCATTGGAAATGTTTTGCAGTTTAAAATCTAGTTTCAAAATCTCTGCATTACCATTATATAATCAGTCTGTAAACTTCTGATTTCTCTTGATTTCTTGTACATTTACAACCTTCTTTCCATGATTCTTAAACTAATACTATATATAGGAAGTAGCTACACAGGTATCAGGGGCTGTGTGGAGGGGATGGGGTGACTTTTTTTTAGGGTAGGGGGTCTCAGGGAACCACAGGAAGGGCTTCAGTTATTTAAAAGGTTGCAGGACAAACACAGGAAACTAAACCTAGCAACAATCAGCACTGTAGTTGTACATTGTCATAGCTGTGTTGGAAAAGAACCAGAGCTCGAAGTGCTAGTACACAACACTGAACATCAAATTGTTATAGGTATGGAAAGCTGGCTAAAGCAGGAAATGAATTCAGCCAAAATTTTTACAAACCATTTTCAGAAAGGATAGGTTAAATACAGTAGGTGGTGGAGTGTTTATTGCTACCAGTAGTAGAAATTGAAATAGATAGTTCCTGTGAGACAGTATGGGTAGAAAACTGGAATAAATTAATAATTTTTTTTTCATCAACCCATCCCCTCTCCCACCTCACACCCTCCCCCTCCACCTCAGATGATACAGTTGCTGAACATTTCAAAGACAACTTGAATCTCATTTCAGATAGGTACTCCACTCATACAATTATAGTTGGTGGTGACTTCAGTCTACTCTAGATGCATTTGTGAAAATAAATGTTTAAAGTCAGTGGTAGGCATAAAATGTCCAAAATTGTTCTGAATGCATTCTCAGAAAATCATCTGGAATATTTCGTTCCATGACTCCACATGAAGTGTAAATGGTTGTGAAGACATACTTGACCTCTTAGCAACAAACGATCCTGAGGAAATGGGAAGCATCGTGACAGATACAGGGATTAGTGAGCACAAAATTGCTGTAGCAAGATTGAATATCGTAACATCCAAACCCACCAAAAATAAATGCAATATACATTTATTTAGAGAAGCACATAAAAATGCACTTGATGCCTTCCTAAGAGACAGTATTCACTCCTTCTGATCTGACTATGTAAGCATTGACCAGATGTGGTTTCAATTCAAAGAAATAATATTGACAGAATTGAGAGACATATACCAAATATGGTGATGGTAGATATTCCCCCCCCCCCCCCCTCCATACACAAAACAGGTCAGAACACTGTTGCAGAAGCAACAAAAAAATCTTGCCAAACTTAAAAGAATGCAAAAACCCCCATCACTGGTGAAGTTTTACAGAAGCTTGAAATCAGTGCAAACTTCAATGTGTAATGTTTTCAATAGTTTCCACAATGAAACTCTGTCTCCAAATCTGGCAGTTAATCTAAAGAGATCCTGGTCATATGTAGAGTACACCAATGGAAAGTCACACTCAGTACCCTCACTGCACAATAACAACAGTGATGGTACTGATGACAGTGCCACGAAAGCAAGATAATAAATACAGCTTACCAAAATTCCTTCACCAAAGACAACGAAGTAAATATTCCAAAAAAATACCAACGTCTCCCATGTAGTTTGTATACTATTCAGGATCCTTCCAGAATATGGTCATACAAAGCTACATATTTTGGTCGCCCGTCGAAAGGTGTGCATCTGAAGACTGGAAAGTTGCACAAGTCACACCAATACCCAGAAAGGAAATAGACATAATCCACTGAATTACAGACCCATATCAATAATGTCAATTTTCAGTACAGGGTTTTGGAACATACACTCCTGGAAATTGAAATAAGAACACCGTGCATTCATTGTCCCAGGAAGGGGAAACTTTATTGACACATTCCTGTGGTCAGATACATCACAGGATCACACTGACAGAACCACAGGCACATAGACACAGGCAACAGAGCATGCACAATGTCGGCACTAGTACAGTGTATATCCACTTTTCGCAGCAATGCAGGCTGCTATTCTCCCATGGAGATGATCGTAGAGATGCTGGATATAGTCCTGTGGAATGGCTTGCCATGCCATTTCCACCTGGCACCTCAGTTGGACCAGCGTTCGTGCTGGACGTGCAGACCGCGTGAGACGACGCTTCATCCAGTCCCAAACATGCTGAAATGGGGGACAGATCCGGAGATCTTGCTGGCCAGAGTAGTTGACTTACACCTTCTAGAGCACGTTGGGTGGCACGGGATACATGAGGACGTGCATTGTCCTGTTGGAACAGCAAGTTCCCTTGCCGGTCTAGGAATGGTAGAACGACGGGTTCGATGACGGTTTGGATGTACCGTGCACTATTCAGTGTCCCCTCGACGATCACCAGAGGTGTACGGCCAGTGTAGGAGATCGCTCCCCACACCATGATGCCGGGTGTTGGCCCTGTGTGCCTCGGTCGTATGCAGTCCTGATTGTGGCGCTCACCTGGACGGCGCCAAACACGCATACGACCATCATTGGCACTAAGGCAGAAGCGACTCTCATCGCTGAAGATGACACGTCTCCATTCGTCCCTCCATTCACGCCTGTCGCGACACCACTGGAGGCGGGCTGCACGATGTTGGGGCGTGAGCGGAAGACGGCCTATCGGTGTGCGGGACTGTAGCCCAGCTTCATGGAGACGGTTGCGAATGGTCCTCGCCGATACCCCAGGAGCAACAGTGTCCCTAATTTGCTGGGAAGTGGCGGTGCAGTCCCCTACGGCACTGCATAGGATCCTACGGTCTTGGCGTGCATCCGTGCGTCGCTGCGGTCCGGTCCCAGGTCGAAAGGCACCTGCACCTTCCGCCGACCACTGGCGACACCATCGATGTACTGTGGAGACCTCACGCCCCACGTGTTGAGCAATTCGGCGATACGTCCACCCGGCCTCCCGCATGCCCACTATACGCCCTCGCTCAAAGTCCGTCAACTGCACATACGGTTCACGTCCACGCTGTCGCGGCATGCTACCAGTGTTAAAGACTGTGGTGGAGCTCCGTATGCCACGGCAAACTGGCTGACACTGACGGCGACGGTGCACAAATGCTGCGCAGCTAGCGCCATTCGACGGCCAACACCCCGGTTCCTGGTGTGTCCGCTGTGCCGTGCGTGTGATCATTGCTTGTACAGCCCTCTCGCAGTGTCCGGAGCAAGTATGGTGGGTCTGACACACCGGTGTCAATGTGTTCTTTTTTCCATTTCCAGGAGTGTATATTGTGTTTGAACATTATGGGTTATCTTGAAGAAAAGAATTAGTTATCAAACAGCCAACACAGATTCAGAAAATATCAACCTTTTGAAATACAACTGCCTGTTTACTCTCATGAAGTAATGAATGCTTTTGACAAGGGACGTCAAATTGATTCAAGATTTTTAGACTTCCAGCAGACATTTGACACTGTTGCTCAGAAGCAACTTCTAATCAATAGGAATAAAGAAGATGACTCACCAAAAGGCAGAATACTGCATTGTCAGTACATACAAAAACAAAAAGTATGGAATACACTTCTTTTTTCTAGTTGTAGGAACACACACACACACACACACACACACACACACACACACACTTTTGGATGGGGGGAAGTGAATTACCTCCTTAGGTGTAGGCTAGGAAGGTTATAGGAGTGAAGGATGTGTGGGATGATAGCTCCCATTGTGTAGCTCAAAAAAAGAGGGTGATGGTGGGGAGGATACAGATGTCATGGGTTGTGAAGCAGCCTTTGAGATCTTGCATTAAGGGCAGCTAGTTGGTTGCATACCAATGTAATACACTATGCAGTTGTTTGCAGCAGAGCTGTTATATAACATGTCTGCTTTCACAGGTGGCCCAGCCTGTTATGGGATACGATAAGCCAGTGCTAGGACTGGAATAGGTGGTGCTGGGTGGATGGATTGCCCAGGTCTTGCATCTGTGTCTTCCACAGGAGTAAGATCCCTGTGGCAGGGGACTGGGGGTGGGCGTGACATAGGAATGGATTAGGATGTTGTGGAGGTTGGATCAGCAGTGGAACACCACTTTGAGAGGGATTGGAAGCATCTTGGGTAGGATGTTCCTCATTTCAGGGTATGATGGTAGATAATCAAAGCTCTGGCAAAGGCCGTGCTTCCGTCATTCCAGTCTGTAGAGGTATTGGATGACAAGGGGAGCACTTCTTTATGGTTGGCTCTTGGGAAGGATGTGAGGATCAGGTGTGTGTGAGGATATGGCATAGGAAACCTGTCTGTGAATTAAAGCTGGAGGGTACTGCTTGTCTCTGAAGGCCTTTGTGAGGCAGTCAGCATACTGGGCGATGGAGTTCTCATCACAGAATATGTGTCTACCACTGGTGGCCACATTCTATAGAAAGCATTCTTTGGTGTGGAAAGGATGGCAGCTGTCAAAGAGCAGGTAATTGGTCAGCTATATGTGGACTGAGGGAGATTGACATCCACGAATGTGGTACAATGGGTGGAGGAGGATCAGGTGAAGTGGATGGGAGAAAATGGCTCTGAGCACTATGGGACTCAACTGCTGTGGTCATTAGTCCCCTAGAACTTAGAACTACTTAAACCTAACTAACCTAAGGACATCACACACATCCATGCCCGAGGCAGGATTCGAACCTGCGACCGTAGCAGTCGCACGAAGTGGATGGGAGAGAATGTGTTGAAGTTGTGGAGGAATGGGAATAAGATATCATGGTCTTGAGTCCAGATTATAAATATGTCATCAATAAACCTGAAACAAACCAGGGGTTTGGGGTTTTGGGAAGCTAGGAAAGTCTCCTCTAGGTGCCCATGAAGAGGTTGGCATACGAGGGTTTACAGCTATATGTACTTCCAAATAGACAAATTTTCCTTCTTGCAAATGGTCTCAGCTATGGATAGTTCTCTTCAGTCAAATAAGTTTTATAAAATTTGACCAGGTTTACTTCTTCAAATTTAGATTTTAAAGATAAATCTTCCTGAAGTTCAATAAGTTCCACTCAAAGTTTTATGAGACTTTCTCTACATCACTTGTTATGGGTCAGCAAATATAGCAAACATACTATCTGCATTCCTGAAATCAGAAAACCTTGTGCTAAATTGCACTAACAATGATTTCAGCTCATCAGCATACGTAACATAATCAAAATTTTCGTGAGTTGGCTCTGTAGGAATGTGGTAACAGTTTCCAGCTCTCACCTGCATTTCCCACAAGCTCATCTTTGTCTAAAAAGCTTTCAGATGGATGTATAATTTGTGGATTAACTGCCCTTGTCTCTTGAGTTTGTAATTTAAGCCATTTTTATGAGCTGTGATGTCAACCAGAAATGCTAAATCACAAATCCATTGAGGGTCATTTATTTCAGCCAATGGTTTCCCTTTGTTAGCCATAACATCTGCTATTTCTTGTCAAAGATTATAAAAAGTTTTAGTATTTTCCCCTACTCAGCCATCTCACTCTGCAATGGTAAGCTAAATCTTCATGTTTGGAGCATAGGTGCACAGGCTGTCCAAATTCTGTTTGAATTGGCAGTAATATAGCGCATGGGACTTAATGAAATTGATGCTCATGGTAACCACATCCATGGCATGTTTCATTTTAATTGATTTAGCACAGAAATCTTCTTGGTGAGTAATGCAGTGAAGAACTATTACACTTTCTGTGTAATATTTAGTTCAGAAGATTTTTCATTTAATGTGCCAATAAAAACTTTTCGTGAAGTAACCATCGCAGGTACTCCAGCAGAAGAAACTCCAGTGAGTTGACTACACTGCAGGTTGATGGTTTTGATGATTTTTTTTTTCAACTTCATGAAAAACAGCTTCACCAGTAGTGGTTGCTTTTAATGGCTGTAGTGCTAATAATTTTTCTGTTATTTTGAAGTCTGCATGTACTCCATGGAACAAAAATTGCTAATTGAGCTGTATCTGAAAAATCAGTGTTCTAATCCAAAGCAATGGAAAATACTTCGAATGTGGCAGCATGACTACACAGACTTTTTTAATGTCACCAGTCATCATCTCAGTTTGTTGAACCACTGTTTGTTGTGACAAAATAACCAAGGAGGGTAATGTGTTGAAAGAAAATGAACATTTCCTCTAGATGGCTCATAAGCATATGTAAGATAGCTCTTTCTAAGCAGCCCATAGAGAGATTGATATGTCCCTGTAGAAGTTAGTGAAATTCAGTTTTAGATTTGGTCTTTAAAAGAGAAACTATTGTGAATCAGAATGTGCTTTACTATGTAAATTAATAAGGAGCCAGTGCTCTCATCTGTAATGTACAGGGACATCACATCAACAGTGACAAATAAAGAGCCTATTGGTAATGGTAGTAGTAATTGTTTACTAGTAAAGAAAGGCTGTGCATGAAGTAATTAGTATCTAGGATGTGAAACCATGAAAAACTTGTTGAGCTTGCTGGTCAACAAAGACAGAGAATCCTCATGGGACATTGTAAGCAGCCACAATGCAGTAACCAGCAAGAATCCAGTGGCGTTGGCTTTGTAGTTGTTGTGGTCTTCAGTCCTGAGACTGGTTTGATGCAGCTCTCCATGCTACACTATCCTGTGTAAGCTTCTTCATCTCCCAACACCTACTGCAACCTACATGCTTCTGAATCTGTTTAGTGTATTCACTTCTTGGTCTCCCTCTATGATTTTTACCCTCCGCGCTGCTCTCCAATACTAAATTGGTGATCCCTTGATGCCTCAGAACATGTCCTACCAACCGATCCCTTCTTCTGGTCATGTTGTGCCACAAACTTCTCTTCTGCCCAATCCTATTCAATACTTCCTCATTAGTTATATGATCTACCCATCTAATCTTCAGCATTCTTCTGTAGCACCACATTTTGAAAGCTTCTATTCTCTTCTTGTCCAAACTATTTATCGTCCATGTTTCACTTCCATACATGGCTACGCTCCATACAAATAATTTCAGAAACAACTTCCTCACACTTAAATCTATACTCGATGTTAACAAATTTCTCTTCTTCAGAAACGCTTTCCTTGCCATTGCCAGTCTACATTTGATATCCTCTCTACTTCGACCATCATCAGTTATTTTGCTCCCCAAATAGCAAAACTCCTTTACTACTTTAAGTGTCTCATTTCCTAATCTAATTCCCTCAGCATCACCCAACTTAATTCGACTACATTCCATTATCCTTTTTTGCTTTTGTGGATGTTCATCTTATATCCTCCTTTCAAGACACTGTCCATTACGGTCAGCTGCTCTTCCAAGACCTTTGCTGTCTCTGACGGAATTACAATGTCATCGGCAAACCTCAAAGTTTTTATTTCTTCTCCATGGATTTTAATACCTATTCCGAATTTTCCTTTTGTTTCCTTCACTGCTTGCTCAATATACAGATTGAATAGCATCAGGGATAGACTACAACCCTGTCTAACTCCCTTCCCAACCACTGCTTCCCTTTCATGCCCCTCGACTCTTATAACTGCCGTCTGGTTTCTGTACAAATTGTAAATAACCTATCGCCCCCTGTATTTTATCCCTGCTACCTTCAGAATTTGAAAGAGAGTATTCCAGTCAACATTGTCAATAGCTTTCTCTAAGTCTACAAATGCTAGAAATGTAGGTTTGCCTTTCCTTAATCTTTCTTCTAAGATAAGCCGTAGAGTCAGTATTGCCTCGTGTGTTCCAATATTTCTACGGAATCCAAACTGATCTTCCCGAGGTCGGCTTCTATCAATTTTTCCATTCATCTGTAAAGAATTCGTGTTAGTATTTTGCATCTGTGACTTATTAAACTGATAGTTCGGTAATTTTCACATCTGTCAGCACCTGCTTTCTTTGAGATTGGAATTATGATATTCTTATTGAAGTCTGAGGGTATTTCGGCTGTCTCATACATCTTGCTCACCAGATGGTACAGTTTTGTCAGGACTGGCTCTCCCAAGGCCGTCAGTAGTTCTAATGTAATGTTGTCTACTCCGGGGTCCTTGTTTAGGTCTTTCAGGGCTCTGTCAAACTCTTCACGCAGTATCCTATCTCCCATTTCATCTTCATCTACATCCTCTTCCATTTCCATAATATTGTCCTCAAGTACATTGCCCTTGTATAGACCCCCTATATACTCCTTCCATCTTTCTGCTTTCCCTTCTTTGCTTAGAACTGGGTTTCCATCTGAGCTCTTGATATTCATACAAGTGGTTCTCTTTTCTCCAAAGGTCTCTTTAATTTTCCTGTAGGCAATATCTATCTTACCCCTACTGAGATAAGCTTCTACATACTTACATTTGTCCTCTAGCCATCCCTGCTTAGTCATTTTGCACTTCCTGTCGATCTCATTTTTGAGACGTTTGTATTCCTTTTTGCGTACTTCATTTACTGCATTTTTATATTTTCTCCTTTCATCAATTAAATTCAATATTTCCCCTGTTACCCAAGGATTACTACTAACTCTCGTCTTTTTACCTACTAGATCCTCTGCTGCCTTCACTACTTCATCTCTCAAAGCTACCCATTCTTCTTCTACTGTATTTCTTTCCCCCATTCCTGTCAATTATTCCCTTATGCTCTCCCTGAAACTCTGTACAACCTCTGGTTTAGTCAGTTTATCCAGGTCCTATCTCCTTAAATGCCCACCTTTTTGCAGTTTCTTCAGTTTTAATCTATAGTCCATAACCAATAGATTGTGGTCAGAGTCCATTATATAATCTATCTGAAACTTGTCAGTATTTCCAGGTGTTGCCTTTATGAGCACATAAATGGTCAGTCTTAGGGAAAGATGGGTTCAGATGACAGGTTTACAGAAGCAGTCAATGTTTACATGACAGTTTGAAGTCCATGATGGAGCTCTGGGATTATAGTGACAAGGCTTTTTAGTGGAGGTGTCTAAAGCTGTTGGAGACTCACAGTCATGCTGTCATTGTTGTTCATACCAGGGCATTGAAACCTTGTTACTCGAGAAAATGTTTGGTTCAGGATTGTTATTTAATTGATGAATATCTGCTTGCTTTAGTTTTACAGTGAATAGTAGGGTAGGTGGTGAAGAAATGTTTCCAGCAAAGGGTAACCAATTCCTTGACAAACCCAACGCTGCCAATCCAGGGTCTGGGCTGGCATTGAAACATTTTGAGGGAACTGAGACTTTTATAGAGTCTAGCTTTTCAGCAGAGAAGATGAAGGCAATGTTGGTGGTATGGGGGTTTATTTGTGATTAGTCATCTTTATTAAAACATGTAGGAAGTTTCTCGGGCGTGGGAAGTGACACAGATCCAGGCAATGTCTGGGATCTGTAAGGGAGGGATTGGTGAGTGGAGTGGATGGAAGCAGTGGGTTCCCTGATGGTCAATAGTATCAACAGGTTGGAGAATAATAGGTATAAAACAAACCATAGATCTATAGACAGAGAGATTATGAATGAAACACTTTTGGCAATCAAGAGAGCAATGTGTGAAGCCACCAATGACTATTGTAGAAGAATACTGTCAAATGATCTTTCACATAATCTAAAGAAATTCTGGTTGAATGTTAGTGGCACCAAAGTTAGTATTGTCACTTGTGGCCAAGGCAGGAACTTAAATGGAGAGTAACAAAGCAAAAGTAGAAATGGTTAACTCTGTTTTCAAATGTTCCTTTGCAGAGAAAAATGCAGGAGTCCATCATCATCATCATCTTGAACAGTTTCCAGCCCCAGGCTGAGTCTACTTGGAACATAAGTCTTGACACACAGTCCTGTTTTCCCACCATTTTCCTGTGTTCACTCTGTTTCATTCCTTGCCTCTTTTTTCAACACAATCCTCCAGTTTTTTTATTTTTATTTATTTATTTACTTTTTTTGCCCATCCATCCCTCATTCTTTTCCTTGGTTGTTTCCTTCACGTCACCATTCCATGTATCTTCTTTGTAATCTTCCTGTTTTCCATTCTCTTCAAGTACCCAGCCAATCTTAGCTTTCACATTTCTACCATGCTCTGGAAGGGTTCCTATTCCACTGTTTCTCTTACCCTTTCAATCCTCATCCTGTCTCTCCTTGTTACTCCTATCTAATTCTGAGGAATTTCATTTCACATGCCTGTAATCTGCTGATGTCTCTTTTCTTCTTTCCCCATGTTTCAGATTCACAGATCAGTATTTGGATGTGGTGACTTCAGTACGTTACTTCTTTGCTTTCTTTGGGACATCTTTGCTTCAAACCCAGCTCATAACACTTCACAAGAATGCTTGCACCTGTCTGCTGTGTTCACTGATCTCTTTCTTATTTCTTGCATTTTCACTTTCCAAGTTCATGAGTCTCTTCACTTTCTCCAATTCTTATTCCACTAGTTGGTCTGTCTTTCTTTCTATTTGTAACCAGAATATCACATTTGTTTGCATTCAGTTTCATTTCAGACTGTCTCACAGTTTCTTTTCAAGCATCCAGCTGTTCCTAAATCTCCTCCTCTCTGTTTCATCAAGTAATCTGCAGACACCATTGCTTTCATCTTGTCTTCTCAATTTTCTTCAGTCACCTTATTTATCATCTCATCCACGAGCACAGGGAAGAGGACAGGTGACATACACTGCCCCGTTTCACACCACTTGTTTGCCTGACTCACTATGTCCTTTCATTTCCCACTTTCACACAACTCAGACTTCCATGTCTCCACTCTGCTTGCTGTCTATTTTTCCACTACCTTCTTTTCTAGTACTGCTCAGACTTTCAGCTACAGATGCCTCTTTACACTGACAGAAAAAATCACAACACCAAAAAGTAATGAATGAAGAGTAACGAAATTTCAGGAATACATTTGTCTAGGTAACATCTGTACATGATTAAAGAGTAAAAACAAAAGTTCATTGTGTAAACAGTGTAAAAAACGTGTTATGAAAGGAGTCTTATGTGTAAAGTGCAACTACTGGCATCATGAAAAGTGCGCTAGAGTGAACCTAAAATTCATAAGTGACGATCTCGCATGGACTTGCTCTGACTGTTTGCAGTGTGAAACAGCCGAACTTGTAACTACGATAAAGTCGAAAGACGAAATAATAAAATTACTACAAAGTGATATTGGATCTCTGAAAAAGGAGATTAAATCTCTGAAAGACGCAAACGCAAAGTTGACAAGTGAAACAGTTTCTTGTGTATGTGGAAATTCTTTGTCAAGTACAATACAAAACAAGGACGATTCTCATGCGCAAATTTAAGTGAAAAAAGACACAGAGGGCATACGGAGTGGAAAATCTGTAAACAAATACATTTGGAAAACAGTTACGTACAAGAAAAAGAACAGACTCGAAAATTCCGGTGTCTCATCAAAACAGGTTGATGAAAAGGAATTTCTCGTTATTGGCGATTCCATACTAAAAAATGTGGTAGTTCCAAACTGTGATATTGATGTTCGCCCTGGCATTCAACCTCAACAACTCGCAAAACATTTTAAGAATATCAAAAAGCATGATTCTAACTCCAGAAATAATAGTGGTCCTAAGACAAATTTCAAAGCTGTTATAATACACGCAGGGACAAATTCATTACGAAGCAACAGCCAGGAAGAAATAATAAATGAAACACGAAACGTAATTCACTGTGCCAAAACTGTTTATACAGGCTCAAGACTGGTAATCAGTGGAATTTTACAAAGAAGATCGGTGAGTAATACTCACATAAACAATTTAAACACTGGCATTAGGGAACAGTGCGATGAACTTGGTGCGATTTTCGTTGACCCAAACAAATTCCTGAGTGACAAATGTCTGGGTAGGGACGGTGTTCATTTAAATAGACTGGGTTCAATACTATGACTACTGTGCAGTGTTCCATGTGTCTAAGGTGACAAACCTGATGCCTGGAATGGCTGTTGTGAAACTGTGGTTTAACACAAATTTGACTACTTGAGCATTAAAGGTTCTGTGCACCATAACACCAGTGACTTCAACAGGTGCTTCAAGACCTGTGTCATTGTGATCCATTCTTCCATGACACTGTACAGAGACTGTGCTGCCACATCAATGTCGGCAAGATGAATCGCTGCAGTCCACAACAATGTACAGGAGGTGCTCCTGAACATCAAGACTCCCTATTCAGCATAGCAGTACCTTACACTGAGGCTGACCTGGTTTTCAGTGTGCAAGAGCTCAGCCCAGTTGAAGACATCATCTACAGCAGTCAACAACATCATCTAGGACCAAAGAGTAGTTAACGTTTCAAATGAGCATGCAGTGTTGTTGATGTTGGGCATTTTAAGTCAAGAGAACAGTTCATTAATTAGTGCATCAAATGATGCTCTGCTAGTTCCAGGCTATTGAAAATTATCTACTAATCCTGTAGCAAAGAATTTTGTCAAAGTTAAGTAAATCATTTATTCAGTTATGTAAAAAAGTGAACTAAAATTTCAGGTGTTATGGTTTTATGAGTGTACTGACAGAGCAATCAAAGAACCAACAGCTGTGGCAAGATGAAAGTGGTTTTGGCTAGTCACAACTACTTCCATAGTTGTGTAGCTACTGAAACTGTTAGGCAGGGGTCAACTACTGATGAAAAGTTTCATAACAGTTCGATCATTAAATGCTAAATGTATATGAAGAACACTTAGCTGAGAGATTTTAAGAAGAGTCAGATGGTTCAAAATGAAACACAAAGGCTGTGAAGAAACAAAAAGGAAGATCCTGAAGTATGAGAATAGCTACAAATATATCCTAATTTCCACTGTAGGCATTTGAGTATTTATTTTCACAAAAATGATGCAGTACTGTGACAAGTAACACAATGAACTCATTTCAGATTGTTTCCATGAGTGTTCTCAATTTTCTGAAGTTAAATCAAATTAATGGCTTGCTATATGACAATGAAGACAATAAATCTGTTCAAAAACTAAAAAATAAATTCATTAGGCTTAGATGAAGTACCAATGTGTGTACTGAAACAATGCATAGGGATTATACAAGGCCCCTTAACAAATATAATAAATGAATCCTTCACACCAGGGACATTTCCAGAACAGTTAAAATAGGCAAGAGTTGTACCTTTGCTTAAGGAAGATAATGCAGAATACATAGAAAATACAAGCCTATTTCCCTGCTGTCACCATTCTCAAAAATAATAGAAGCAATTATGAAAGACAGATTAATGAATTACCTGAATAAATACAATCTTTTAAGCGAATCACAGTTTCATTTCCGAAGTGGCAAAAATACATAGTCAGTCATAATAGAATTCACAAAGATTGTACTTAATGCTCTTAACAAAGATGAGTGTGTCACAGGCATATTTTTGGATCTTTTTAAGGCCTTTGCTTGTGGTCAAGATTCTATTAAATAAATTATAATCATTGGGAATAAGAGGGGTAGCTAATAACTGGTTTCTATCATATCTAGCAGATAGGGTACAAAGAGTAGAGATAACACATACTTCAAACAGATCAAAAAATTTAGTAAAACACTTATCAGAACCAATATACATATACATTAATATCTTATTTTAAATTGTCCTAACTCATAAATACTTTGACATGTCCTATATCCTTGTAAAAAGAGATATACGAATCAATAAAGCTACTACTACTACTACTACAACGAAAAAATTGTTCATCTTTTGAAGCGATCCATGAATCGATCCAATTTGTTACTTCTTCATGAGATCAGAAGTGTTGGTCAGCCAGACCACGCGCCATTGATCTAAACAGGTGATAGTCAGAGGGAGCAATGTCTGGAGAATACAGCGGGTGGGGTAGGACTTAACATTTCCAAGTACGTTTTGACCTCTTTTGCAACGTGAGGTTGAGCGTTGTCATGCTGCAAAATCACTTTGTCGGACCTCTCACTGTATTGTGGCTGTTTGCCTCTTAATGCTCTGTTCAAATGCATTAATTGCATTTGATAACAAGCACCTGTGATTGTTTCACTTGGTTTTAACACCTCATAGTAAACTACGCCAATCTGGTCACACAAAATGCAGAGCATGATCTTGGAGCCATGAAATAATCAGTTTGGCCGTCAACGTGGTAGCATGGCCGTTATATCCCCATAATTTTTTGCATTTAGGGTTATCATAATGAACCCATTTTTCATCCCTGGTCACAATGCAATGTAGAAATCACTTCTGTTTTTGCCTCTGGAGCAACTGTTCACAAACACACAAATGCCGTTCAACGTCTCTTGGTTTCAGCTAACACGGGAACCAAGTTTCTTCTTTCTGAATCATGCCCATAGCTTTGAGACATTTTAAAATGGCTTGCTGTGTCACTCCCACTAATTGTGTCAATTCTTCTTGAGTATCATACCATTTCTTCTTGAGTTTGACATGAGTCTTCACTCAGCAATGTCTCTGATTCTGCATCTTCAAAAACAGTCTCTCTTTAACCACTATGCCAGTCTACGATGTCAAAACCACCGTTCTTGAAGTGTTGAAACCACTCATGACACATTCTTTCACTAAAAGCATCCTTACCATGTGTACTTGAGAGCATTTGATGACTCAGCCACTGTTTTCTTCATATTGAAACAAAACAGTAACACCTCCCACAAATGATGAGAATTAGGCTCGTAAACTGACATTTTCAATCAAGAACAACTTTATGATGCAGTCACAAATTGACTAATGTTTGAATAAGGTTATGTTGACCAAGGTCCAAGCTAACCATCTGACATCTGTGATTTATTTCTTTCGACTGCTAATTACCGTTGTCGCCACCTATCGGCAAACGGCGGAAGCATGTATACTGGAAGCTTGTATACTGGATATCACATACACCAGTGCTAAACTTGCAAGTGATAGTCTGACGGTTTCTGATGACAATGGAAAATAGTATTGCCAAAAAGCTGCAGATTCTTCACAAAGCAATGTAAGAAAATTCCTTTGAAGAATAAAACTAATTTTCAAGCTATTTATATGAGTTGCAATTAAGTATGTTCCACCACTATTTTGACAATTAATTCATAACGTATGAAGAGTGACCAGTGCAGACTAGCTGTGAATCACTAGCTAAGAATGACAGCCCTTGTCTACAATGCCTATTTAAAGCTGCACATTGGAAATTTTGTACAAATAATTTATGAAATGTTACAGTACAGACTAATTACATATTGTTAATGATGACAGGTATTCTAAAGACAATTGATGACTCTTTTTAACTATCAGCTGGTTATGTTTAAATCATGTTAATATTAGTTTCTGTCTTAGAAACAAATATTTAGGCTCACAATATTCTAGTAACCAAGTCTTATATTGAAAATATTTAATGTTTTCCTGGTAACAGTATATATTTTTGGATACAACAAAATCAGGGCTACAAAATGTTAATAATGAGTATTTGAAAAGTTAACGCTCTCCAACTTGTACATTCTTGCATTTCTTACAACAACATATTTGAGTAATAATATTTTCTAAACTATAAAATTTTGATAGAATACAAAGTGCTGTGATGTAGCAAGTGTTTAATCATGTTCATACTAACAAATTTGTGTAGATGTAATCTTGGATACTTCAGAAAATTATTCTTGTAGGGCCTTTTTATTTTTCAGGAAACACAATATATCGTGGTGTCCCTTATACAAAGCAGCATCCACAACATGGTTATACCACTTGTGCGTATTGGCTGGATATTCGGAGGAGCAGATAGTGAAAAGTCACAGGCAACTAAGTGAAATTGCCCGGGAAGCTTACCCAGAGCTGGAGTATGAAGATGCTGAAAAGGTCTTTCTGAATTATATCTACATTTAAATGTTTACTTTATTTTCTTACCATTAGATTTCTGGCAAGCTCCATGGTTCAACCTCATAATATTATAATATTTTTCAAATCAATTCTTAACAGTGACACCATTGTGGAAAATATATTTTAGATTAATTTCTTTGTGTAAAACACTGCCAACTTCTTGTAGCACCAAGCAAGACGGCAAAAAGCATTCAGAATTAACCACAGCATTGATAGGTATATTATGTCACTGTCATCATCATCATTGTTGTCAGCATACTGTTGTCTTCAGTCTGAAGATTGGTTTGATGCAGCTCTCAATGTTGCTCTATCCTGTGCAAGTCTCTTCACCTTGGCATAGCTACTGCAACTATGGACAGCACCTTGCAGTGTCCTCAATGCATCCAAAATGTCAGTGGTCAGAAAAGTGTTCTGAGTCTTTGTGAGTGCATTATATTGTAGCTAAGTTAATCTGAATGTGGTCAAACTGTTGGTGCCCATATGCTTCTGTAACCTAGGTAGTCAAAGTTTCTGGTGTTTCCAGAGGCACTGTATTGAAGATTTATATCACATACAGGGAAAGTGAAAAAACATCATTTGCTAAGTCACGACATGGATGACAGTGTGTGTTGAGTGGACATGACAGACAGTTATTGAAGAGGACTATGACAAAATTACAACTACAGACTACAGCTATAGATATCACAAAAGAACTGAATGCCACACTCGCACACCCTATCAGCACAAAAGCAACTTGAAAGGAGCTCCACAAGTAAGGAACTATAGTGCAAGCTGGAATTCCA
The DNA here is from genome assembly GCF_023897955.1 of Schistocerca gregaria. Classification (NCBI taxonomy): domain Eukaryota; kingdom Metazoa; phylum Arthropoda; class Insecta; order Orthoptera; family Acrididae; genus Schistocerca; species Schistocerca gregaria. The sequence goes on from NC_064927.1 coordinate 77,092,597, forward strand.
AAACCACTCATCAGTGATGCAAATGCTCATGACAGGTTTTGTGCCCAAGCCACAAAACCTGGAATATGGAGCAGTGGCAAAATGACATTTGATCATCTGAGTCTTCTTTCACAAATGTTTGCATGCCAAGAGTGAAACACAGCAGAGGTAAAATGATGATTTGTGTATCCATTTCCTGGTATTCCACAGGGTCCATGGTTACTCTTTAAAATCTTAGTACTGCCAAGAATTATGTGACCATTTTGGCTGATCAGGTCCATCCCATGGTACATTGTTTGTTCCCCAATGGTGATGCTGTATTATAGGATGACAGGGCCCCTGTTGCACAACTTGCATCATCCAGGCATGGTTCTATGAACACGAGGATAAATTGTTGGATCTCCTTCCCATGGCTACCACAATCACACAATTTCAATATCATTCAGCCTTAGTTGTCTACTTTGGAGAGATGGGTTTCTGATTGTTATCCATCTCAATCATTGTTACCTGAACTTGACACTATTTTGCAGGAAGAATGGCATAAGATTCCCTGGAAAACCATACAAGACATTCTGAGACAACTGGAAGCTGCTTTGAATGCAAGTGGCTGTGCTTCAATGTGTTAGGTCTGATAATGTGTTGTTTGTGTTCTTTACATATCTTTTACACCCCTATACATTCAGACTTAAATTGTTTACAGGACCACAATCTCGTTTGTGTGTGTGTGTGTGTGTGTGTGTGTGTGTGTGTGTGTGTTTTTGTCTAATCCCACTGAAGGCCTTTTTGGCCAAAAGCTTATTTCTTTGACAGTCTTTTTGTTGTGGTTGTGCCTATCTGCAACTCAGCAACTCCGTTATCTGGTGGTGTGTGTGTGATCCCACTGAGGGCCTTTTTGGCCAAAAACTTATTTCTTTGACAGTCTTTTTGTTGTGCCTATCTGCAACTCAGCAACTCCGCTATCTGGTGGGTAGCAACTATCCATTTCATAGCACTGTCATTATTCCTTCCTGAATTTTCCATTGTTTTATATTAACAAATTTCTCTTTTTCAGAAACATTCCTTGCCATTGCAAGTCTCTACATTATATCCTCTGTGCTTTGTCACTGTCAGTAGTTTTGCTGTGCAAATAACAAAATTCAGCCACAAATTTTACTGTCTCATCATTGTCTCAGCATCTCTTAATTTAATTGGAATATATTATTAGATTTATATACACAGATTTATTTTTCAAACAGTCATCTACCTCAGTTGCTTTGTTTTGTCTTAGATCTTTCAGCACTATGTCAAATTCTTCTCACAGTAACGTATTTCTTATCTCATTTCCATTTACTTCCTCTTGTCTTCCATAATACTGTCATAAAGTTCACTTTCTCTGTGTAGACCTTCTGTATATATTCCTTCCACCTTTCAGCCTCCCCCTTCTTTTCTTATAAATGGCTTGCCATTTGGGCTCATTGATATTCATACACCTGCTTCTCAGTTCTCCAGAGGTTTCTTAATTTCCTGTAGGTGGCATTTATCCATTCCATAACCATCCATGTTTCTCCTCTAGTTATTCCTGTGTTGCCATTTAGCACTTTTTTACAATAAATTTTTAGTAGTCTGTATTTTCATTGCTCCTTCGTTTGTTTCATTCTTATATTTTTCATCTTTTGCCAGTTACATTCAGTACCTCATATATGATCCAAAGACTTCCACTGTGCCCTGTCTTTTTGTCTAATTATTGCCATCCCACTTTCACTATCCGCGTTCCTCATTTGTTTTCTAACATTTCAGTTAATGGCTAGTTAATTGTCCCTCTTATGCTCTTAACAAAACTCTGGTTCTTTCATTTTGCCAAGGTCCCATCTCCTTAATTTGATGTGTTTTATTCATTCAGGGATCAACTTACAATGATATAGGATTTTCCATCACATTACAGTGAAAATAAATAGCTCAAAACATTCATACACACAGAATACAAAAGTAAATTAAAGAGACAAAGGCAATAACTAATGAGGAAGCAGAAGCACTGAGTTACCCATAAACATGCACAAAAGAAAGAAAACTTATTGGCTGTTGTAACCCTATAGTGTCAGCACACATAATCAAACAGCACACAATAAGAGTGCCTCCGTGGCCCACTTAGGTTGCCTCACAATCTGGACCAGATGGCACAATGAGTGCAGCACAATGGCCGGCACAACGGGCCCTCGGCCTCCGTTATGTTTACTTGCTTATTGAATGCTCACCTATGGGTCTATGTTTTGGTTGTTCTATAATTCAGATTTTGTAGTGTTCTATACTACATTCAGTGTTATTGTGGATCTCTTCATATGGAAGCAGAACAAAACTTTATTGGTGTTACTCCTGGTACTGTGTCTATACATCATTCTTCAGTCTCTTGTTAAAAACACTGAGCTCTCACTAACTGGTAGCAGGTTCTCTCAGTAGCACTAAACAGTTTGGCAGCTTGCACCACCATTGGTGCAACCCCTACTATTTCCTCCATATGACGATTGTGCATAATACTGAGATACACACGAAAAATGCCTTTTGTAAGATTTTTCTAACTTTTCGAGCCACCAACCTCACTTTGTGTATGGTTGTGTTTTTATCATGGATTTTTCCTCATGTTTATCACCTTTTGTGTCAGCTGGCTCCTCTTCAGGAACCTGCCAGTCTATCTTTTGATGAAATATGCCAATTGCTCTCTAATTGTCATTTCAAACATACTTATACTATTGCTGCTCATGTTCAGTTCTACCATTGTCAAGAGTGGCCACAACAGTCATACAGAGCTCATGCAAAGGAACTTTGTGGATTTAGCCATCATCACCAGTTTGTTACTGAGGTCCACTGGTACTCGTACGCAGATTCAATGGTTCGTGATGCTATAATATGCCTGACCCCTGACAGAAATGTCTGCAAATGTGCTTTACAATGTCAAAATTCCTCTCTCACAGTTATATTGAACACTGCTCCATCTGTTGAACTATTGTTTTGTTCAACATGAGCAGTCCGCATGACCAAAGCATTAGACAATGTGTAACCACTGTACAAAAAAAGACATATCACTTCTGTATGCAACTCTCAGCCTCCTTCACCAGAAATGAATATGGGTGTGAACAGTGTTTTCCAAGTGAAAACTCTACATTGAAGTGTGTGTGGTGGACAATATTTTGAATGTGCAAATAGATGCAGGTGTAGCACTGATTTTGTTAAATTCTCATACCTATGAGGATATTGGATCACTGGTGTTGTCCCACTTATCTCGTCGGTTGGTGAGTAACAACAAAAAACAAATATCCGTATTGGGAAAGTTTTCTACTTATGTAGTGCACAAAGTAGTTGTTTGACCTTCCTTTCCAGTAGTGAATGATGCCAGCACTGAAAACTTATTTGGGTTAGACACCTCCAAAATTTTTGGGTTCACTTCTTCTTATGAAGTGCATCTGGTTTTGGATCAAGTTCCACACCAGTTACTGGATGTGCTCTGCTTGGAATATTCCTCTCTCTTTTTGGAAAGGCTCACGTCACAATGAAACTGATGGCATGTCCCCAATGTTTGTGTCACCCTGTTCCCATAGGTTTATGAGAGCAAGTCAAACTAGAACCAGATCACCTTATGTCTTTGGGCATTATCATGCCCGTCTCCTCTATTGAATGGTCTACTCCATTGGAGATGTTAAAAGCAAGAGAATGAGGAGAATTACTATCATGCAATATCATCTTGATACATGATGCTTTTGTAAAATAGTCACATTGTAATCATTTACTGTAACGTAACAGGGTGTTGTAGTTGTCTCTTTTCATTATTATCCACTACACTTGAGCCCTCCTAGTAATGCTTAATTGTGTCATATGCATTGCTTATGAGGAATATTTTAACTATTTTTTCAGACAGATATATTTTAGCACTCTTTTTCATCTCCTTGGGCAGTTTTTTCTAGAATTTTATTTCCTGATAGAAAATGCCATGTTGAATTTTTTGCTGCTCTATCTTTCTGCAATTTCTGCAGTTTTACTCTAAAGCACTCTGTCGTCAGGCCATGAGTGGCCTACCGGGACCATCCGACCCCCGTGTCATCCTCGGTGGAGGATGCGGATAGGAGGGGCGTGGGGTCAGCACACCACTCTCCTGTTCGTAAGATGGTTTTCTTGACCGAAGCCGCTGCTATTCAGTCGAGTAGCTCCTCAATTGGCATCACGAGGCTGAGCGCACCCCGAAAAATGGCAACAGTGCACGGCGGCCTGGACGGTCACCCGTCCAAGCGCCGACCACACCTGACAGTGCTTAACTTTGGTGATCTCACGGGAAATGGTGTATCCACTGCGGCAAGACCATTGCCTTCAGTCTTACTCTGAAGTTCATAATCAATAAATAATGGTCTCAGTCAAATCAGCTAATGGAAATGTTTTTCAGTTTAAAATCTTCTTTCTAAATATCTGTCATATGATTATACAAGGATGGAAACTTTACTGGTGGCAACTATTTATTTTACAACTTATACCAAATAGATACACATTTCAGAGTTTTACAGCTCTTAAAAGTAGTCAACAGCTTTGTGTACAACCCATTGCCAATGATGTGGGAACTGTAGGATACTCTTAGCACTGCCAGCTGTGTAAATAGTTCAAATTGAGTAATCTGTTGCCATATGATTCCTTTAATTCAGGAAACAAGTTGCAGTCACAGAGGCTTAAGTCTAGCAAGTGTAATAGTGGTCCAATCCTTTCTAGCCAGTTCCACTGATTGAACAAATTGCTCAACACGAGCCATATGCGCTCAAGCATTGTCCTTCAAAATAATGAGTGAGTCCTACAGAAAGTGTTGTCACTTCTTTCTGTAAGTTGTCCATTTGTAGAAAATAGTCTGCATCCAGCACAGAGAAAGAAGATGACATTTTTTCTGCAGGACCTGCCTGTCATTTTGCTGACAGTGCTCAGGCACAAAGGGCCCAAATTGTGACCGATTTGTTCAATTGATGCGACTGGCTGGGAAGTGTTGCAACACCACCTCACTGCCTGGACTTAGGCAATTGTGGCTTCAACTTGTTTTCGAAATTGAAGGAAATACCTCATGGCATTCACTTCAAAACTGTTACAGAGAGTCATATGGCAATAGACCGCTCCACTCAAAGTTTCAACACAACTTGCACAACTTCCACATTGCTGGCAGCAGGTTGTCCACAATGCTGGCAGCAGGTTGTCCACAATGCTGGTGACTACTTCAAAGGACAGTACAATTCTGAAACACTTATCTATTTTTTATAATTTGTAAATAAAGAGCTGCCACTATTAATGTTCCAACCTTCATACAATCTATCTGACATGTTCAGATGTCTCCAGGTATCTTATCTTCCACATGTTGATCCAACTTTCATGATTGTTATACAAAGTGTTAACAATGAAATTTAAATGGTCTACTATTTTTACATTTCTTCATTTTCCTATCAAATTCCAGCTCCTCACGAGAATTAAAATTGTACCTCCCTCAGCTATCTGAAAAACTTTCTTTTCATTATTCTTGCAATTACCCCATCATCTGCAGAGCTAGTAGGCATGTAAACGTGTACAATTGTTGTGAGTCTTGGCCTTGTCTTTATCTTGGCTGCAATGAAGTGTCCACTGTACTGTTAACAGGATTTTGTGTTCCAGTTTTCTTATTCATTATATCTACTCTTGCATTACACCCATTAGATTGTGAGGTGTTAAACCTGTACTCACCTGAACTTCCTCCCACTATACTTCAATAATTCCCACCAATTCAGACTTCACCCTATGGATTTCTCATTTTACATTCTCTTGCCTACCTGCCTGAGTAAAGGATGAAACGTTCCATAGTCATAAATATAGAACAGAAGATATTCAGAATGAGATTTTCACTCTGAAGCGGAGTGAGTGCTGATATGAAACTTCCTGGCAGATTAAAACTGAGTGCCCGACCGAGACTCGAACTCGGGACCTTTGCCTTTCGCGGGCAAGTGCTCTACCATCTGAGCTACCGAAGCACGACTCACGCCCAGTACTCACAGCTTTACTTCTGCCAGTATCTCGTCTCCTACCTTCCAAACTCATTCTGGAAACATCCCCCAGGCTGTGGCTAAGCCATGTCTCTGCAATATCATTTCTTTCAGGAGTGCTAGTTCTGCAAGTTTTGCAGGAGAGCTTCTGTAAAGTTTGGAAGATAGGAGATGAGATACTGGCAGAAGTAAAGATCACTTGCCCGCGAAAGGCAAAGGTCCTGAGTTCGAGTCTCGGTTGGGCACACAGTTTTAATCTGCCAGGAAGTTTCAACAGAAGATATTGTTTCCCATTATGATATCCTTCTGAGTAATCAGGAGATCCAAATGGGGAACTACCGCTAGAATATTTTAACCAAGAGGATGCCTGCATCAGTAACCCATGCAGTTCAGCCGTATGCCCTTGGAAAATATAATGACAGTAGTTTTCCCTTACTTTCAGCCATTCAAAGTATCAAAACAGGAAGGTACTGTTGCAAGACCAGGTCAGTCTGTTTTCAGGAACCATCAAGGGGTCGACAAAAATAATGGAAATTACAAAAACACAACTCGTAATCACCCCTAAAATTGTGTAAGGTAACAGTTGGTATTAAAAACAGCTTCCAGTTATCTTGGACGGAATAAATACAGGTCCTGTGTGGTTTTCAAGGAATGGTGGTAAATTCATTTTTGATGATAAAGGTGGTAACAATAACGCAAACTTCTCTCTAAAGAAGAACATACAGGCTCTATAATATTGAGATCTGGTGACTGCAGTGGCCAGGGGAGATGTTATTGGTTGATTTTGGAAAGAAGACTAAACAGCAAGGTCATTGGTCCCATTGGATTAGGGAAGGATGGGGAAGGAGTTTGGCTGTGCCCTTTCACAGAAACCACCTGGCATTTACCTGAAGTGATTTAGAGAAATTACCTGAATTGGGATGGGTGGATGTGGGTCTGAACTGTCCGAACGCAAGTCCAGTGTGCTAACCACTGTGCCATCTCACTTGGTGGGAGATGTGACAGTTCATCCTTGTGCTCACAAAACCAGTCCTGGCTGATTCAAGCTGTGTGAACAGGAGTCCTTTCATCTTGGAACACAGTGTCACCACTGGGGAACGAACATTGTATGATGGGATGGAACTGATCAGCACAAATGGTCACACAATCATTGGCAGTAATATGAGCTTCCAGAGTAACCATGGGGCCAAAGGAATACCACAATATGGCTTCCACATCGTCACAGAAGTGCCACCATGACTTGCTCTTGATAGTAAGCAGCCTGCATCATGGAATTAGGATGGTGTTTGCCAGGTGTGAACTTGACCAGAAGCTGGAAACTTTCTTCCATTGCTCCACACTCCAGGTTTTATGACTCCAGCATCACATTTCCCTATTACGTGCATTTGTATCACTGATGAGTGGTTTTGGAGTTCCAGCTTTCTCTGCAATTCCTTGCTTGTGGAGTACCCTTCGTGTTGCTTTTGTGCTGACTTCATGTGTGCAACATTCAGTTCTACAGCGACATTTGCTGTTCTCCTCTTATTTTTATCACAATTCTCTTCAAAGACCATCTGTGGTGACTAATCAACACACTTCTGCATTCTGACTTAGTGGATGATGTTTCACCGCTTTCCTTGTATGTGGTATCATTCTTTGATGCTGTGCCTCTTGAAATACCAAACACTTTGGTTATCTTGGTTACGGAAGCACCCACTACACAAACACCAACAATTTGACTACATTCAAATTGTCTCAGCTTTGCATAATGCACTCACAGCTACACAGAACACAGTTCTGACCACAACTGCCACTTGAAACATAGAGAGTGCATTACACAGGTGCAGTTAATGGTCAAATACAACAGCACAACCTGCAGGTTTGGCTAGAATCTGCATCTATGTTCAAGCCATGGTGTTTCCATAGTTTTGTTCAACCCCTTGTGTTAGTATGGCCTCTATCCAGATAACCCACCGATGAAGTTGCCCCATGTGGCAAGGTGGGAATCAAAGGAATCAGTGCTAGCTGCATCTCATCTCCCGACCACCTCTCATGTTGCTGCAAGGTATCACCAGTGCTTTTAACAGTAGTCATATAAAAGACGCCTTCCACCTGATGGTGCTGGAGTAGCCATTGATATAAGTAGTCAATAACATGCACTCTTAAGATTGGCACAGAAATTGTAACATTTTCATTTAGATTGTCAGTCACAGTCATTCTTATTAATACAGCCCATAATAAATGAAACAGTTCAATGTCTGTATCCTCTAATTCAAATTCTAATTGGTTTGTGACTTTTTCTTGACTTAACAATGATTAGGCCATTCTATTGGACAGCCATTTCCAAATTCCCTGACCACATAAAACAGTTAATAAATGAGAAAATATCTTCAGTCTGGGTTGCCTGAGACTCATCCAAAGTTAGTCCATGTGTAAAAGAAATCAGCATAAAGACAAGCAGAATTAAACACACAACAGCTTCACTGTTACACTCACCTGCATTATGTTGCCACACTGATTTCAAAGAGCACCACCTCTTACAAAAGCCTCTTAAACGGTCTCAGAATCCTTACACTCACTTCCCAGTGTTCATCAGCAGTTTTTATCCCTTCTAATAGAAATATTTTCCAGATAAACTGCAATATACACTGTCCCGGAATAAAGTAGCAGAAGTCTTCAATAACTTCCCATGAGCCAAATAAGAAATTAAAAATACAATTAAAAGTATTTCTTACTAGTGATTCCTTTTATGTGCACTACAAGCAGCAGTGTTGATTGCAGACAGACATATATTTTTGCCTTATTGTTCCTGTCTTCACTGTTTCTTCAGAAGACATATCATTGTGTGTCTTGCATCCCAAGTAGTTAAACCACTGCTGGTACAAAAATCTTTTTTGTGAATCACTATTGTATTTATATGTTTAAGGTTCATCTTCAGTTCCTTTAGATAGCTACAGATCACCATTTTCAGCTAATAGTGCCACATCATTATCCAGCTGCACCTAATCTTCCTTCCATCTGCTGAACCTTTCTCTTTTCCCTGAAAACAGTTCTTTAGTGGGCATTACAGATAAACAATGAACAATGAGAGAGGTAAATGGCAGCAGATTCCCAGGCTATCACATCCAACCCTAGTGCTACTGATTGTGGCCAAAAATATCTCTTGTTACTCAATACTGTCCAAGCCTAGAATGCATTAATCTGCTGCTTCAACAAGATTATGACTTCCTAACATCATACTCTGAAATGAGGTCCATTATGTCTGGAATTTTGCTCACCACACCTAGAATAGCCACTGGCTCCAAAAGCTTATGCACTTCCAAATCATATATACAGTCATGGAAAAAAGTTGCAACACAACAAAGGAGTTGTGTGGCATAAAAAAAAGTTGGTAGGTGTGTGTATCCATCTGACAGATGATGTCTATTCAGATTTCATGCCAGTCACGTAAGAATGGTGCTGAAGGCACCATTATGAGAATACATATGAGCCTTTAAATGTGCACCGTGATAGTCATGAGCATTAGGTAGTTACCTTCAAGATTAGACGTGTATGAGTTGATGTTAGTCAAGAATGCCTTTAAGGAGACAAAGACGCCATTATCAGCACCTCACTGAGTTTGAAAGAGGTTGTGTAATAGGTCTACAAGAAGCTACCGTATTTACTCGAATCTAAGCCGCACTTTTTTTTCCAGTTTTTGTAATCCAAAAAACCACCTGCGGCTTAGAATCGAGTGCAAAGTAAGCGGAAGTTCTGAAAAATGTTGGTAGGTGCTGACACAACTAATATTTTATGTTATTTTAAACCTGTTTACAGGCAGGCCAGCAGCAGCATACTACGCCGCTCTTTGGCCTCAGAGAAACACAAAAGATACAAATTAAGACAATTAGAGAAAAAAATACGGTGGACATATAAATGGAGACAAACACTTTTCATGGTGTGGGTTCCTGTAGTCATGTCCTAGTTCATGAACCACGGGCAACGTATGAGTGGCCAAGTAAGTAGTCCCGACAGTCGGGACACCAGTTACTTTGGAATAAGGCTGGGCATCTCGGACATATTCTGAGTCGTGGTCACCTTTGTGCTCATACGCCAAAGACTACCAAATCCGCCGGTTAGTCCCTCAGCCGTTAGGGGTAAAACTCAATGGGACATGAGACAAGTAAGGCTAGCAACCTGCTGCTTCCCTGGTACTTTAAATATGATGCTGGCAACATTCAAAATGCCTCGGACCTCTTCCAAGGTGACGGAGTCCCATCTCTAACTGACAAACCAGGGACTCCTAAGATACGTCTTGGCAAACAAATGGTAATGAGAAGGGGAGCTATTAATATCAATGGGGGCTACCGTGGGAAGAAGGTAGAGCTGTCAGAGGCTGCAAGTAAGATGAGGCTGAACGTTTTAGCTGTTAGTGACATTCGGGTAAGGGGTGAGAAAGAAGAGGAAGTGGGAGAATACCAGGTCTACCTGTAAGGAGTCAAAGCAGAAATAGCACAATGGGGTGTAGGGCTTTACATCAGGAAAGAAATGGAACCCAGTGTAGTTTCAATAAGGTATGTAAATGAACGACTGATGTGGATAGATTTACAGTGTCCATCAAGAAAATTAAGATTGTGTCAGTATATTCGCATTGTGAAGGGACAGATCAAGATAAGATGGATAGTTTTTATGAGGCACTCAGTGATGTAGTTGTTAGAATAAAGGACAAGGACAGTGTTCTGCTCATGGGGGATTTTAATGCCAGGATTGGAAATCGAACAGAAGGGTATGAAAAGGTTACGGGTAAATTTGGAGAGTATATGGAACGGGAAACAACTCTTGGATTTCTGTGCCAGTATGGGCTTAGTAATCACAAACTCCTTTTTTAAACATAAGAACATTCACCGGTATACTTGGGAAGTCATGGGAACTAGATCTGTCATTGACTATATAATAACAGACCAGGAATTCAGGAAGTCTGTGAGGGACACACGTGTATTCAGGGGATTCTTTGATGACACTGATCATTATTTAATCTGCAGTGAAATTGGGATTGTGAGGCCGAAAGTGCAGGAGGTCAAGTCCATATGTAGTAGGATAAGAGTGGAGAAACTGCAGGATAAGGAAATCAGGCACAAGTACATAACAGCGATCTCAGAAAGGTACCAGTTAGTTGAATGTAGTCAATTCCAGTCATTGGAAAAGAAATGGACAAGGTACAGGGACGCAGTACTAGAAGTGGCTAAAGAGTGTCTTGGAACAGTAGTGTGTAAAAGTAGGATGAAGCAAACAGCTTGGTGGAATGACACAATCAAGGCAGCCTGTAAAAGGAAAAAGAAGGCGTACCAAAAATGGCTACATACTAGAACTCAGGTAGACAGAGTTATGTTGAAGAAACAAAACTAAACAGATAATTGCAGCATCCAAGAAGAAATCTTGGGAAGACTTTGGAAACAGGTTGGAGACTATGGGTCAAGCTGCTGGAAAACCATTCTGGAGTATAATTAGCAGTCTTCGAAAGGGAGGTAAGAAGGAGATGACAAGTATTTTGGACAGGTCAGGAAAACTGCTGGTGAATCCTGTGGATGCCTTTGGCAGATGGAGGGAATATTTTGAAGAGTTGCTCAATGTAGATGAAAATATGATCAGTAATGTTTCAGATTTCGAGGTAGAATGGGATAGGAATGATGACGGAAATAGGATCACCTTTGAGGAAGTGGAGAAAATGGTCAATAGATTGCAGTGCAATAAAGCAGCTGGGGTGGACGAAATTAAGTCGGAACTCATCAAATACAGTGGAATGTCAGGGTCTTAAATGGCTACACAGGATAACTGAATTGGCCTGGGACAGGTTCCATCAGACTGGACAAAAGCAGTAATCACACCAATCTTTAAACATGGAAACAGAAAAGATTGTAACAATTACAGAGGTATCTCTTTAATCAGCATTGTGGGTAAAATCTTCTCAGGTATTGTTGAAAGGAAAGTGTGAGTATTAGTTGAGGACAAATTGTATGAAAAGCTGTGTGGGTTTAGGCCTCTTAGAGGTTGTCAGGACCAGATCTTTAGCTTACGGCAAATAATGGAGAAGTGTTGTGAGTGGAACAAGGAATTGTATCTATGCTTTATAGATCTAGAAAAGGCATATGACCAGGTTCCTAGGAGGAAGTTTTTGTCTATTCTACGAGATTATGGGATAGGAGGCAAACTTTAGCAAGCAATTAAAGGTCTTTACATGGATAGTCAGGCAGCAGTAAGAGTTGACGGTAAATTGAGTTCATGGTTCAGAGTAGTTTCAGGGGTAAGAAAAGGCTGCAACCTGTCTCCACTGTTGTTCATATTATTTATGGATCATATGTTGCAAACAATAGACTGGCTGGATGAGATTAAGATATGTGAACACAAAATAAGCAGTCTTACATATGTGGATGACTTAGTTGTGATGGCAGATTCGATTGAAAGTTTGCAAAGTAATATTTCAGAGCTAGATCAGAAATGTAAGGACTATGGTTTGGAGATTAGCATCTCCAAAAGGAAAGTAATGTCAGTGGGAAAGAAATATAAACGGATTGATTGCCAAATAGGAGGAACAAAGTTAGAACAGGTGGACGGTTTCAAGTACTTGGGATGCATATTCTCACAGGATGGCAACATAGTGAAAGAACTGGAAGTGAGGTGTAGGAAAGCTAATGCAGTGAGCGCTCAGCTACGATCTACTCTCTTCTGCAAGAAAGATGTCAGTACCAAGACTAAGTTTTCTGTGCACTGTTCAATCTTTCGACCAACTTTGTTGTATGGGAGCAAAAGCTGGGTGGATTCAGGTTACCTTATCAACAAGGTTGAGGTTACAGATATGAAAGTATCTAGGATGATTGCCGGTACTAGTAGATGGGGAACAATGGCAGGAGGGTGTCCACAATGAGGAAATCAAAGAAAAACTGGGAATGAACTCTATAGATGTAGCAGTCAGGGCGAACAGGCGTCGATGGCGGGGTCATGTTACATACATGGGAGAAGCAAGGTTACCCAAGAGACTCATGGGTTCAGCAGTAGAGGGTAGGAGGAGTCGGGACAGACCAAGGAGAAGGTACCTGGATTCACTTAAGAATGATTTTGAAGTAATAGGCTTAATAGCAGAAGAGGCACTAATGTTAGCACTGAATAGGGGATCATGGAGAAATTTTATAAGGGGGGCTATGCTGAAAGGCATAATCAGTCTTAAATGATGATGATGATGATGCAACACTTTTTAAAATACATGGAGCCATTCACGGGCGTAGAGTCCAAGATAAAATTTGTTCAGACAGTTGCACACACATATAGATGAAAATTGTAACACGCGAACATAGGTGCACAAAACGAATAACACTGAACCACTTAAGCACAAACGACGGCACACACAGAAACATGAGGCATTGATCTCCGGCGCGCGAATGTCAGGGGAGATAGGGCGGAGAGAGGAAGGGTGAGGGGAAGCCCGGGGGAAGAGGGGTGGAGGAAGGGGGTGGGGAAGGAGAGAGAAGGGAGGGAGGGTGCCAAAAGGAAAAGACACAGGAAGTGGGAGGGGAGGATCAAAGTTGAAAGGAGGGGTAGATAGAGGGGAGGAGGACATCATCAGGGAGGGGGAGCTGGCGGAAGCCACCTTGGGAGAGGGTAATGAGGGTGGAGAGATGGAGACCAGGTGGGACGTGGGAACACAGGCGCGGCAGCCGGTGGGGGTGGGAGAGGATGGGCGAGACAAGTGGGTGAGGAGGGTCGAGTTTACGGGAGGTGTACAGGATCCGTATCCTTTCAAGGAAAAGGAGGAGGTGGGGGAACGGAATGAGATAGTACAGGATCTGTGTGGGGGAGGGGAGACAGATGCAATAGGCAAGGCGGAGAGCATGGCGTTCAAGGATTTGAAGGGATTTATAAAAGGTAGGGGGGACGGAGATCCAGGCCGGCTGGGCATAACAAAGGATAGGGCGGATGAGGGATTTATAGGTGTGGAGTATGGCTTGAGGAGATGGAGTTGGGAGTGTGCCTTGGCTTGGATTGTGCGGAGATGGAGGGTCCAGGAGAGGCGACGGTCGAGGGTGACGTCAAGGCACTCGAGGGTGGGGGAGTGTCACAACTAACTTCTGCTGTCGAATATATATAGCGCTACACAGGCATGCTTCGCAGGCACAAAGATAAATACTGGCGCCAAAACCTCTGTGTCAGTAAATAAATTTTTAAAAAAGGTGGAAGACGAGCTTTTTTTCCTCCGCCCCGAGTTTCGATCACTGCATTTTCATACATTATCCATCAAAATGAATACAAATTCCATATTGTTCATCTTCAAATGTTGCAGCATTTCAATGTACTATGAAAATCCGACTGGCAAGACTGTTAGGGATGTTTGTCAATATGGCCACCTCTATGTTCTGAATTTATCCCTACCTGTGAGAAGAGATGGTTGGGTTGCTAATAGGAACTTTTATGAATTGTGAATCACAGGCAGTATTCTCTTCACCATAAGAATAATATGAATATAAAAATTTTTCCACATATTCTTTTGTGTTTGCTGCTATCTCATTTAAATTCTGTCTGCCTAATAAACTACGAAACTAGAGTGAGACAACCACAAACGTGGAAGAATATACATATCATGTCATGTTTATATTGTATTATTCTTATGCGTAATAGTGATACAGTCAGAAATGAAACACGGCAATTGACTAGATTTTTAAATCTAAGATGACTCTAATTTCCGTGCAGAATGTAATGTACTAAAGAGGCGTCTGCAAAGATTTTCGCTAAACTCTCGTTCAGAACATCTTCTATCATACAAAGTCTATTATTTGGTTCTTGTTGATCATTATCAAAGAAAGCAGCAGTCTAAGTAACAACAAATAGCAGTCTCTTCCCATTGTTTCGCTAATGAGACAATTCCTCTCTCTCTCTCTCTCTCTCTCTCTCTCTCTAATCATGTTGAGCATATGGCTCTGGTGCATTGTACTGCATTTGTGTCAGCAATTCGAGCAGCAGTTGGCACAACAGTGACAAATCGGTTACTTCAAGAACGTCTCTGACCCAGACACCCTGTAGCATGTATTCCACAGACCTAAAACCACTGCTTATTATGACCTCAACAGTGTCAAGCAAGAGGTCATTGGAGGGCGGGATGGAACTCTGTTATGTTTTCTGATGAAAACTGGTTCTGCTTTGATGCCAGTCCTGATTGTATGTAGATTAGGAGGCCAGTTGAGGGTAGGCAACCAATCTGTCTGCTTGTCTGACAGACTGGACCTATAGCTGGAGTTATGGTCAGGGGTGCAATTGTGTATGTCAGTAGGAGCTCTCTTATGGTTATCCCACACACTCTGAGTGCAAATTTATATGCCAATCTGGTGTTTCAAACTGTTGTGCTGCCATTCATGAACTGTATTCCAGTTAGTGTTTTCCAACAGGATAACACTCACACATATACCACTATTGTAACCCAATATTCTCTACAGAGTGTTGACATGTCACCTTGGCCTGCTTGATCACCAGATCTGTCTCTGATTGAGCACATATGGGACATCACTCCTGTGTCATGCACAAACAGCATTAACCATCTCTGTATTGACCAGTCAAGTGCAACAGGCATGGAACTCCATCCCACAAACTGAGATTTTTGCCACTTGTGCAACACAATGCATGCATGTTGGAATGCTTGCATTCAACATTCTGGTGATTACACCTGTTGTTAATATATCAGCATTTCACATTTGCAATTGCTTATCTCTTGCTTACATCAGCCTATGATCTTGCAGTGTTAATCACTGCATATGTTACCTAGACAAATGTATGCCTGAAATTTCATTAGTCTGCATTAATTAAATTATGGTGTTGTGATTATTTTTTCCATTAGTGTATGTATTCTCTCTTGATGAGTAGACTCTTCATCTGTCCGTATTATAATTTAGAACACTGATTATTTTCAATGAATCTTGTTACTACTTTTTGTAGTGCACATCACAATGAAAATCTCAAAGGTAATACAGTAATTATTATGGACACTAGTGATGAGTATATGTAACTGGTTTACAGTATGCATGTCATATCAAACTACAGATTATGTTTAATACAATTATGCATGAAATTTCTCAATATTCATAATCTAGCTGCCTTTTTGTGGAATATTTCTGTTCTTCCTTGAGGAACCTAACATATTACCTTGTTTTTTTGTTTTATTCATATGAGTTCTTTGACTGATTTTCTTTTTTCTGTTCACATAAACATCAACTACACTATGAATAAACTAATTGCATATTTATCCACAGGCATTCTTGACAACACTAAAGTTGTTAGTTGTTCGTCATCCATTCTCAAGAATTCTGTCTGCTTATCGTGATAAACTTGAGAATATGCAAACTGGTGCTGAGCATGGAACGAAACATTACTACCTGCGCTATGGAAGACAAATAGTAGCCCGTTACCGACATGGAGGAAACTCAACTAAAACTATGAGACTACTGAAACCAGGGCAGTACATGAGAGATGCTGCACTACCAGAGCCTGTTGGCATTGAACCAACATTTGAGGAATTTGTAAGGTTATTTGATTCTTAATTCTAATAACATTATGGTACAAAATGTTTTATAATAACAGACTTTTGAGATACCAGTTGTTAAGTGGCACTAGGGCTGTAAAGCTATGTGTACTCTAAAATAAAACATTCTCAGTTTTCAAGGAACATCAATTCGAATAAAATCCTCAAATGCTCCAGCATTTTATTCAAACTGATGCAGCTTGAAAACTGAGAAAGTTTTATTCGTGTATGCCGTCACGGAAGACTTGGACACACATGTGTACTCTACACGTACATCCATATTCTGCAAATCTCTTTGGAGTTTATGGCAGAAGATATTTCCATTGCACCAAATATTATGATTTCTATGTGTTCCATTCACATACAGATGATGAGTAGAATAGTTATTTAAATACCTCTCTGTGCACTCTAATTAATCGAATCTTAATTTTCAGTTCAAATGACAGCAATACATAGAGGTACATTATACAGGGTGTTTCAAAAATATTTAATCATTTTCACAAGACTACAACTTCCACTTGGATGAAGACAGGAACCTTGCATGGATTTCAGTTTGTGCATACGACTACAAAGCTTTTGTTTTCAAATCAACCATCCAAACTTGCAACGGTATAAAAACTAGATGCATGTAATTCCTATGTTGAGTTACTTTTCTTCAGTTGCATGTAGGATCCAGGTTTTGTAAGGTTTTGCAAGCTGACATGTTTATAGATGACTCTCAGTCTGGCATCCTGTGATCAGTTTTATGTGATTGTTCAAATTTAAACTGCACCATACACATTCTCCCAAACATTTAATGGAAGTGATTGCTTCCAGTGATTGTTATGCGATTGTGTAATCATACAATAATGGTCACTCTGCCTATTTATGCACAAAGCACATTTTTTATGTTGAGGATCAACTGCCAATCCACTATACCATTTACATATACAGGGTGTTTGTTTCAACCTGAGGCAGCTAAATACCTGGAAAATAATGCATCGCATAAGAAAAAGTGTTCTAGGGGAGAAGTTACTATTAATAAAGAGAATACCTGTCTGTGCTGCAGCTGCCCACCTCCTAATAATGACCCCCTCCTGTGCGGATGGAGTCAACATTGTGTTTTCAAATAGCACCCCCCCCCCCCCCCCCCCCATTTTTATTGCATATTTGAGTTCTATGTCAAAAAATATGTACAGTTTACTCAAACCATTGTTTCCCATTCATGGCAGATAGTGCTCTAATTGACAAATATCAGGTGTATTTTCTTTTGCAATTAAGAACCAATACTAACTCTGTATTTCATTTAGGATGTAAATGTAAAGCTTTGTGATTTAATGGTTGCTACTGATATTCAGACATTACTTGAGTAGTTGAAAATGTGAATGTGCAGTGCAAATGATATGGTTATACCTTGAAATCTCTGGAAAATAAGCTACCTGTTTGTAATACAGTTTTCTGTTCCCTGCAGGGTTGAGTTAGGTGAGTCTCCAAACCATCAGAATGTTCTTTGTTGGGGGCCACCCTCAAACCTTGCCATCAGAGTGATTCATTTCAGTGTGTGCTCCTATCCAACTGCTGTAACTCCCATGTTAGCTGCAATGAGGCTACTGAGAGAATACAAACCACAATCATATTGTACTGCACAATCAAATTTCCAGCTTTAAAGTAATTTTTGAACATAAATATCTACTGTTAGTACACAAAGGTTTACATTTACGTTGCAAATGAAATGTAGAGTCAAATGCATTGGTTCTTAATTGCAAAAACAGGCATACTTGATATTTATGATTACAGTGCCATCTACTATGGATGGGAAACAATGGTCTGAGTAAGCCATAAGTCTTTTTTGGTGTGGAATTCAAATATGCGATAAAAATGAGGATTCCCATTTGAAAACACAAAATGGACCCCTTGCCCACAGGAGGGGTGGGTAGGAGGTGGCCAGTTGTAACACAAACTGTTATTCTCTTTAGTAATATCAACTTTTCATCTAGAACATTTTATTAGTATGATGCTTTGTTTTTGACATATTTAGTTGTCTCAAGTTAAAATAAACACCTTCTATTTTGTAAAAAGTAATGTTCCTATAACACTAACTTGGGCTATGTCCAAAGTTACTATTCTCACACAGCTGGTCTGATATTCTACACATTCACAGTTAGTTCATTAGATGACAGTATGGAACTGTATTGAACAACCCCAGGAAGTCGAGGAATTCAGCACTGTGCTGGCAGTTGATATCTACCATCTTTTGGATCTTGTAGTGTAGTGAGATCCAGTCAATGACAGTACTGTTTATATTTCATCAACCAGATTCCATTTAATAACTGTGTTACTGTGCAAAGATGAAGTAAGTAATCTAGGTCATAATTCTATTTAAGAGCTTGAGAACTAGAAAACACTGAACTCATGTTTTGGATGGGCTATGTTCAAATCCCCATCCAGTCATCCAGATTATGGTTTTTATATAGTTTCTCCAAATCAGTTAACATAAATGTCTGCGTGTGGCTTTTGAAAAAGCTGTGGCTTATTTTCCTCCCCCATCCTTTTCCAATTTGACACTGTGCTCCATTGCTAATAACGTCATCTAAATGCAACATAAAATGCTTACTACTCAAGCACCACATGTACTACAACTAGACTCATCAAAACAAAAAACATCCTCATTTCTGCTGAAGGACCTATGCCGAGAAACAGGCAGCAGTGGGGAAATGCTGTACAGGTATAGCACACTGCCAAGTTAACCTTTGCCTTTATATTCATAAATATTCCTTTTCATGAGAGTCAGCTTGTGTAGGGTTAATATTTATACTGTTCATTCAGAAGACTGTAAAGTTCTGAATTGTGAAAAAATAAAAAAAAAATAAAAATTAAAAAAAAGGGAAAGAAAACTAAATCAGCAGATTGCACCTAATCCTCTGTTACTAAGAATAGCTTGGAAACTGTTCTTCTCAGTGTTCTCAATTAAATGAAATTGACAGGTGCAAAGGAAATTTTGAGCTACACCAAGGAAGAGTTACACGGTTTGTTTTAGTTTACAGTATACATGTCACTTAGTGCATAATGCCAAAAACTCTATGATGCTGTTTACAGATAATGCCATCATGTGTTAGTTTGGTCTCAATGCCAGGAGACTGTGGTGAGCTGCAGAGGATTGATGACTGGGGCAGGGTCAGGCAGTTGACCCTGAACATAAGTTGTGCATAGGTGGACAAAGAAGTCTACTACTGTATGGTTACACTAATGGTGACAGACTGGTGGAAATAGTAATGTGTGAATATCTGGGAATGATCTCAACTGGAAATACAAATAGTAGAGAAAGCAGATGCAGGACTGAATTCATGGGGAGATTCTTAATGACATGTATTTCATTCACTCATTCAATTGATTCTTGAGTATTACTTATCAGTTACGGGCCATTACTTGGTTGATTTAACAGAATACATAGAGAAGATCCAACAAAAAGTGGTATATTTGATCACATTATTATTTAGTAAGCACAAGAGAATTATGGAGACGCTCTACAAACTCTAGTGATGATCACTACAAAAGACATGTTTTGTATCATGGAGTGACTTACTGTCAAAATTGAGAAAGACTTGGACAGGGACATACATCACATAAACTGCCTATGATGAGAACTTCAGAGCAGTTAAAGCTCATATGGATGTTTACTGCCAGTTCTTATTCCCATGCACCATTTGCAAATGGAATAGGTAAGGAGGGAAATAATGATATGCCAGACATACCCTCTGCTACACATCGTAGTGTGGCTCGCAGAATACAGATATAGCTGTAAATGATTTCTCAAAGAGATAATTTGGCAGTGAATATGAGAGCACAAGGGTCACTCAATAAATTATGTCCCACAATTTTTTTCTCAGAATATATTCTTAGATTTGTATCATTCAACATTTGTTTGGTGTGTGCTTTTTTTTACGTAGTCTCCATTGTGTTCTATGGTCTTACACCAGTGTTATGTATGAGTGTATATTCCCTTTTGACAAAAGTTGTCATATTGTTCTCATAATGATGTTTCTACTGCACAAATTACACTCTCATAATTTACAAAGTATGTCCTATGCAGAGAATCCTTAAGTCACCCAAACAAATGGAAATTTGAGTGCCAGGTCTGGGAAATGTGGTGGTTGAAGCAACAACCAATTTAGCGACATATTCCTGGGTTCTGAGACTTTTGCACAGGTGAGACTGTCCCTCTGGAGCAAGATATTTGGTCTGGCACCCATGGAGTTGTCAAAATTTGGGTGCATACAGGGGAAACAACAAGAAAAACGGATTATTTAAGAGGTTAAAGTTGTCTATATTGTCCAATTTTGGCTAAAGTTTGACATACCTTGTAGTCTTCAGCTAACCACTAGCCATTCAGAAGGGTCATGGCAATTGATCAGTGATCGGGCAGACTCCAGAAACCAGTAGGAGAGAGATAAAGAGAGAAAGGAACACATTGTTCTATACTGAGAGCTGGGATTGGAGAGAGCGAATGCCTTTCAACAAACACTTTGGACTTATTCCTGCAACCCTGTTGGTCATTTAAAAGCAGTGTGGGGATACTTTTGTCAGTAACATCTCTTTTCAGAAAAAAAAAAACACTTTTATGCTGAAGTATGGCATGCAGGCCTTGAGAGGTGCACTAGATGTGAATTTAAATCCGAGGAAAAATTTCTGAATTAACAACAAAATATTCCAATACTTCCTGGCAGTGGCTTGCACATTTCTTTTTTATTCTTGTCAGACCAACACATCAAAAACAGTTCTCTAGTTTGTTCAGAGTCTTCACATATGCCTCTGAATTAATTGTTGATCCTTTTAGCAACACGTTCAAAAGAATAACGCCATCACATCCCAAAAGTCTGTCATCCTGACTTTGCCAGCAGTGGGAGCATCCTTGAATTTCTCCTTTTTTCTGATTTCAGATGGTACATCTGCAAGATTCACCATGTTGAAAGCAGTACAATTTTCTGCACTTTCTGACACTTTAACTCTCTTCATCCGTTGCCCAATAGCCCTCCTATCAACTGCTCCTTATCACACAAATGTTTGTGGATGTTGACTATGGTTTCTATTTATACAACCAAGAATTCAGTTAAAGTATGTTGCTTGTAGTGAATGTCTTGCACAGACTCCATTTTAACAGTCCAATTCAGTTCAGCTATCAGAATTGTTTGAAACTTCACACATGCATTAATGACTCTATTTTAAAAAAAAATAACTTTTAGCATTATTTATATAATGACCCTAATCACTGGTGCTGTAGTTAAAAGCTGTTATGAATAAATTGCACAAATTGTTTACGTAAACAAATGCAATGACTTGTTTGCTAGAAAATATTTGCTTAGAGCTGCATCATTATTGCTGTACAGGTACCTCCTGGACACTGACCTTTCACAGCGGGCCGATGACCACTGGATCCCCTACTACTTGTACTGCACTCCGTGCCTCCTGAAATACGATGTGGTGGCTAAAGTGGAGACACTGGTGCGTGACCAGGAGTTTGCCCTCCGCAGAGCAGGACTGTGGGGCCTCGTAAAGCCACAGTGGAGGCACAGAGCAGCTGTAGGGGGTGGGGCGGAGGCTGAGAGGAGGTACTTCTCGCAGCTGACAAAGGCACAAGTTGAAAGACTGTACGAGAAATACTGGCTCGATTTTGAACTGTTTGATTACTCTCCAGAGAAGTATGTCAGCTATGCTAGGTCACAATAACTGTTTACAAGAAAGAAATGCTCTCCCCAATATTTGATGTTGCTGACTTCCAGTTATATTGCAAAATGTTTGTTTTTTGGTCATATCCTAACAGGCAGGAATGTGCAACCAGCAGCAACAATAATAAAACATTCTGCCACAAAATTTAGACTCTCTTTAATCGTACGAGGTTATTCGCAAATACCTCCCAAGTCTCAGAAAAGAACTGTGTGAAAGCTACAAAAAGTACAGAAAATAGACACAAATGAGTGGATAGAGGATCTCTGTGGGTTTTAACACACTTTACAAGGTGCTCGGTAGCAGCATCATTTCTGACACAGCAAATGTCTATATGATAATCCAAATGTTGGCATACACAATCCAAAATGACACAGTCAATATCTGTCTCTCCATTAATTATTCTTCTTAGAAACTCTTCCAAATGAAATGGCAGTGGCAGAAAAGTCACACAATATTTGAAATAACCCCATAAAAAGAAATCACATGGAGTGAAGTCAGGTAAACATCATTGCTACTGAAGAAGAGGAGTCACAATGGGAAACATGCTCATCAGGTGCTGAAGCATTTTGGCATTAAGGTGATCACACTTGTGTGTAAAGCAGCAGACAGTTGATTGTGGTACCTGCAGTTCCCTGCTTGCATGTGTTGTTGACTTCTGGCACCTCCCAATGAGTGACTTCTGCACACGCTCTGCCTTCTCTGCCGATGCTGCATTATATACTGTATTTGATATGCCTCCTGCTTATTGCTGCCCTCTTCGACTAGGCCACATTGGGAAGAGGAGGAGGAGATTAGTGTTTAATGTCCCATCGACAATGAGGTCATTAGAGACAGAGCACAAGATCGGATTAGGGAGGGTGGAGAAGGAATCAGCCACACTCTTTCGAAGGAACCATCCAAACATTTGCCTGAAGCAATCCAGGGAAATCATAGATGCCCTAAATGAGGATAGCCAGATGCACGTTTGAACCGTTGTCATCCGAATGAGAGTCCAGTGTGCTAACCACTGTATCACCTCAATTGGTATGCTACACTGAGTATTATGAATTGAAACTTGGAGAGATGCTTTATCCAGTTATGTGTGTCATTATTTTCTGAATGTCAAGTAGTTTTTCCATTGTCATCTTCTGAAACCTGAAAGGTATTTACAAATAACCCTGTATAAATGCATCTGTTGTTTATTGGCGTGTACACTTCTCAGTACCTGCTAATAACATAATGGCTAAACCAAAGAAAAACTTTACTGAAGGAGAGTGATATTCCACTTTTGATTTTTTGAACTGAAACAAATAAAGACTTACATACATACACCAGTAAAGAAAGAAAATAATTTATTTTAAAAATGTTTCATGTTGTTACTTTTCCCTCAGTAGATGCTGCAATGAACAGTTTGTTAAGTTAAGTGCATGTGTCAGTGTTAGACTGACACCCAAGATCAAGCTTTTGTGGGGAATATGATACCATTTGAGCACACTTCACAGGCTGGCCCCAGGCTTCTACAACCAGAGGCTTCTACAGGTTTCTTTTAAACTCCATATAAGTTCTACACAAACATAAAAGACTAACACCCTTATGATGAAGGTACAGGAGAGTCTTTGACTTAATTGTAACAAAGGAAATTTCAAGTGAGAAAGCTAATAAATTATGAGATAGAACTGCTGCTCAGTTCTTAGCTTCACGCAGCAAAATACATAGTATTGCTGATAAACACATACATAAAAGTATAGCTTTCAGAACTGACAGACAATATTAGTTCCAAAAGTTAGGGGGTGTCTCACTTGTACTTCTGTGTGTGTCTACCAGCAGTTCTGCACATTTCACCTCATTAAGGTGACTAATGACCTGCAATTCTGTCTCAGAATTTAAGAGACTGATTTTATAACATCCTCAGTGACATTCCTAAGATGACATAGTTTTACTGGTTAGTAGAGTAATGAAAAATTATGACAAGCCAAGGTATGGAGAGAACTAACAGTGAGGCAGTGAGTGAATTGGTTCATGAGATGTGCTCAGGGCTCTGGATGTGAGCCTCATGTGGCGCACCTTTCTTTGATTGTTAGAAATGTTCGAGGACTTTAGAACTTTTTGAAGAGATTATTTAAAAAGAAGCACTACAATATAGTGTTATTCATGAGTACCTCTGCAGTTTTAGAAAACAATTACTGGAGGACTACAAGACATACACAAAACAGAAACATTCCAATGGATCCAGCACATCCCCAAGTTTTAATTCATATTACAGACACTCAACATATGCACCATTTGTGATGCAGCAAAGATCAATATGTGCGTACAATTAATTGAACTGTCTGCCACTGCCTGGGAAGACACAATGACAGTGGCCCATTTTAGGAAATCTGTCCATTGTGTTGCCTCTGAGCAGGTACCACTAGTTCAGTATGACAATAGTTGCCTGCATGTCCTGACATGCCTGCCCTCTAGAGGTGCAACTGTACCACAGCATCTATTATGTATGAAGCTTGGAGAGATGCTCTGTCCAATGATGGGTGCCATTTTTTCCATGGCGTGTCGCTTTTGCACATTCATCTTCTGAAATCCTGAAGGTTGTTATGAATAACACTATATCAATAACAAGATGTTAGTGGCAATGAATAATGGTAGATAAGGGAGGTAAAATAAAAAAAAATAAGTTTAGGAAAAAGAGGAAGAAATAAATTTTCAGATAAAGAAAAGAACAGCGGAATGGAAAACAAAACTGAAGCAGTTAAAGTTCTGGAAATTGTTTCACTATAAAATATAGTAGAACAATATCATGATACTGAAGGACGAGAGGAAGATGACAGACATACTAGGAAATACAGAAGAACTGAAGAAAGTGTTTAACTATTCATTAGCATCCTGGAAAGAATATGTAAGAAAGAGCTGGTAGAATGTAAATAATTTTGGGAGTAAAGGAGATCACTTACTAAGCATGGGGTCTTTCACAGGCATACATAAAAGAGAAAAAAAACTGCTATTTTTCAGAATCAATCATAAGCCAGAGTACACACACACACACACACACACACACACACACACACACACACACACACACACACAGACAGTACCACCTGGGCACACAGTGTGCGTCTAACCAGCACTACATAGGGGCATAGGTAGTTTGTGTGGAGGGGGGGGGGGGGGGTCAGGGAGGGGGGCGGGGGCCCGGGGGCGAGTGCGCGCTCTGGCTTGAGAAAGTATTGATTCTGAAAAATAGCACCTCTCAACAATTGTATACTCCTGCTATTCAGTGAGTGGTCTCCTTTATTCCAAAAACCTTGTATGTGGAATAATATGTATACACCAATCTGTGCATCTATGAAGGCTGTTGTGACTGAAATAAATTTCTTCTTGTCAGTGGTTACTGGATGAGAATAGATAGTGTGGTATTGTGTCTTAATCTACTTCCAATATTATCTGAAGATAATCCTTAGCGTCAGCACTAACTAGAACAGAACTGAAAATGTCTTGAGATTAGCACGCAAAAACTAGTCCTTTAACTTCTACATCATGATTCTAATGTACTGCTATGTAAACTTCCTTCTTAATGATATTTGCTGGTAATTCTGTTGTGTCTGAGACAGGGAGTCAATTTTCATTTCTACCTCTTGGTGCTTGAGAGAATACACACACATCTGCTAACGTAAGTAAATATTTTGGTCTAGTGGCATTTATTTCTTTTCAAGTGAGCTCATTCAAAACTATACTGCTACTAAATGTTGCCATGTTTTATCTAATTTGTTGAGATATTTATTATCACTGGCCTGCTGTTGGTGCACAAAAGCAGGCAGCATTTGAGATATACTGCATCTGTACTTTTTTTTTAAATCAAGCATAAGATTTAAGAGCTCTTGCTAGCATTATAATCTGTTGCAAGGGAGAACAAAATATATTGCCCATATTACCACTAAAGTCAATAAAAAATAATTTCAAATATGAAAGTATAAAGTTGTAAAAGCTGGTGTAATGATTTTGTTTTACTTCCATACTCTGTGTCCTCTGTATGTATACAATAAAGGACATTTCAGTGAAGCATAGCAAGAAACAAGAGTGCATCTCAGTATTGGCAGTGTCTTTTGTACTTACAATAAGTTTCAATGACTTCAAATAAATAAATTATTTATGGAATATTCTGTCAGTTCTTGGAGGAACAAAGACATATTAATAACTTGAATAATTGGTATTAATGTTCCACAATAATAATAGTGTGTATCCAAGTTTTGAAATAAATTATTTATAAAATAATGTACACTGTTGTTTGCAGAGCAATTCTTCAACTATTCTGTAAACTACTATTACATGCTTAAATATCTAATAATGGGAAGTCCAGGTTATGTAAAGGATAGACTGCTATTCATTGTAAAGATGACAAGCTAAGTTGCAGCGGGTATAATGAAAAGACTGAGTACCTGTTGGGAGTGGGACAGGGAAGGCGAAGGGGTACTGGAATATGGGTGGGGACAGAGAAGAGCGCTGCGTGGTGGAGCATACAGAGACTAGAGGTGGCAGGGTGAGGCTGCTAGGGGCAATGTCGGGTGGCTGCACCTTTCACCCACTGAAGGAGTGGCTAGCAATTCCGGCTCATAATTTATTACTTTTCTCAGGTGAATCTTCCTTTAATTCATTTGTATTAATTATACACACTATAGTAGCAGTCAGCAGAAAAACAAAACATTACAGATTGGACAGGACAAAGTTCAATAATTGTAATACCTTTGGACTTTACCATCAAAATATGGTAAGCTTATTAAATAAGAAAGAAAAGCTTTTCATATGTCTACAGGTAACTAAAAATTCTAAAGATAATCAAAATATCCATGGGTGTACTGCTGGTCTACAGTGTCCAACGGGCACAATATTTCGGCGATCATACATGTCGCCATCATCAGCTGAACTGACGGACTGAGCTCCTATGAATGTGCCGACACGGAGATCCGTACGCTATGGCTGCTCAGAGGGAACTGGATTCGGTCGCAGCGACGGTCGATTTAAATACCCTCCGCCCGCGGCGCGCTCCTAACGCCATCCGCGCCACGGTCGCGCGGTGGAACAGATTGCGACAGTGTCTGAGATGACGTCGATGTGATGGCTCTGCCCCCGTGGTCATCACAACTATACGTTTGCTAGATTTACTCTCAATTAACCCAATCGCTGGTTCCTAAGCCTTGCTAAGATTATACCCGCAGTCACGGTTTATGAGGTCGTCATTGGTGCGACTTTCGATGGCCTCTCTTACAATGCTGTCCCAGTATCTCAACATCTGTACTAGAATCCTTGTGCGTTCATACTCCATAGCGTGATTTTCCGACAAACAATGTTCAGCAACTGACGACTTGCCCGGATACACCAGTTGACTGTGCCTCTGGTGCTCACGGCATCAATCCTCGATGGTATGCATCGTCTGATCAATATACGACTTGCCACATTGACACAGAATCTGCTACACGCTGGCCTTCCTCAAACCGAGGTCATCTTTCGCGCTCCCCACCAGTGCATGAGTTTTATTCGGAGAACAAAACACAGTTCCGACCCAGTGTTTCTTCAGAATGCGGGCGATTTTCCCCGAGAGTGCGCCTGTGTATGGAATAAACACAGTACCTACCTCCTCCCTCGTGATTCCATCCATCTCCACAGGTTGTGCTGTAGTGGTTGGATGGACAGCATGTTGAATCTGCCACTCTGAGTACCCATTTTTTCGAAATACTGTTCTCAGATGTTCCAATTCCTGGGGTAGACTCTCTGCATCATAGATAGTGTGCACCCTATGTACTAGAGTTTTAAGCACCCCATTCCTCTGTGAAGGATGGTGGCAGCTGTCTGCGTGCAAATACAGATCAGTGTGCATTGTCTTCCAATACACCCCTTGACCTAGGGTGCCGTCAGACCTTCTCTTGACCAAGACGTCAAGGAAAGTTAATTTACCCTCCGTTTCAGCCTCCATAGTGAATTTGATGTTGGGGTGTATGCAGTTTAGATGCGTAAGGAAGTTAAGGAATTTATCCATACCATGTGGCCAGATGATGAACGTGTTATCCATGTAACGGAAAAAGCAAGTAGGTTTCCACTTGGATGATGACAGGGGTTCCACCTCGAAGTTCTCCATGTACAAATTTGCTACCACTGGTAAGAGTGGGCTAGCCATGGCGACTCCCTCCGGTTGTTCGTAGTATTCTCCATTAAAAAGAAAATACGTAGAAGTCAAGACATGCCTAAAAAGTTCAGTGGTTTTCTCATCAAACTTCTGACTAATCAATTCAAGTGACTCTCGCAGGTGTACCCTCGTAAACAAGGAAACGATGTAAAAACTCACCATGATATCTGATTTATCCAACATGAAGCTATCAAGTCATTTAAAAAAATCCATGGAATTACGGATGTGATTTACCCACATAAGGACTTAATATTCCCGTCAGGTATTTTGCCAACAAATATGTGGGTGCCCTGATGTTGCTGACAATGGGGCGTAATGGTACCCCGTCTTTGTGAACCTTTGGGAGTCCATATAGTCTAGTCGGTACCGGACCTTGGGGTAACAATTTCTTAGTGTCACCCTACGGTAAATCCGCGTCCTTGAGAAGCAACCTCGTCTTGTTCTCCACCTTCTTTGTAGGGTCAATGCTGATCTTCCGGTAGGAATCATCATTTTTCAGGCTCTGCATCTTATCAGTGTAGTCCTGATGGGAGACAGAAACTGTAGCATTGCCTTTGTCAGCCGGTAAGACAACAATTTCAGAGCGTTCCCTCAGATTACAAATGGCCGTCCTCTCTTTACTGGTGATATTTGACTTCATCAGCTTGGATTGCATCAATGCACGACAAGTTTCATGACATATTTCCTCAGCTGATTCAGGCGGAAGTCGAGCTGCAACCTGTTCAACAGCACTAACAACTTCTGCGGCCGAAGTGAACTTGGGGGTGGGAGTGAAGTTGACCAAGACCGCATCATCACTAAACACCATGCCACTCAAGTTGATGACAGTTTTGCACGGAACTTGCAGAGATGGTTTGTCAAGGAGACGTGGGAACTTCGCTGTTGGACGTCCCATTGCCTTCTTATGGGCGGAATCAGCTGCAACCCAGGTGACACCATCAATCCAATCCCAGGAAAAAGAAGTGAAATTACTAGCCAGTTGCAAATGTAGTTTTAGTAATTCCTGTGAGATAAACTCAAGGCTTCGGCGGGTGAATTGCACTCTCACGTACCAATGCAAGGCTGGCTTGTTTCTTGATTGTCTTAGCTTTGATTATCAAATACGCTGGGAGAAACTCAAGAAACACAATTCTAAAGATATTTCTATAGACATGCTATGCATAACAGAGCATTATTTGAAAGTCACAAACTTTGAACAGATGCACCTATACCTGAGATCCCAACTTGTCTTATTACTGCAGAGAAGTAAACTGTAATTTTCCGAGGGGGGGGAAAAAAAAAAAAAAGAGGGAGGGAGAGAGAGAGAGAGATTCAGTTGTATTTCAATCATAAAACTAAATTATCTTTAAAAGGTCATTAGTATTATCACTATTTCATAAGACAGAAATAGATCTACTGCTTACATAAGATACCAGTTATTCCATTTTTTCCACATATAGCATTAACACATTATGTGGAGGTTACAGTTTGTGAAATGAATGTATGAATATCTTACTCATGTAGTCCACCAACTACACGCTTATGAGGCACACACATCTGTGACAGTAAAATTAAGACATAGACACCACATATCCTTAAATATCTCATGAAAGTGCCTACTCTTAGTTATAGGTAGTTCCGTCAATAGACGAGAAATTACTCCAGTATTCATTTCGCTATAGATAAATGAACTAATTGACAGTGCAATGCAACAGTAACCAAATAAAGAGTATTAGATTGCTGTAGGGCTTATACATTGTTATTATTGGAAGTGGTCAAACACATAACTTTGGCAGCCTGATGTCTTCCAGTTTCTGCCAGTTAAGGAGTAAGGAGTCCAGCAATCAAGTGATTTACAGACAGTATGCCTAAGTATAGTGCATACATGTTAATGTGGTTGATTTTAAATTTATGGTGCAGGGTGTGGGTAAAGCAAGCATCACCTGAGGAAAAGAGTGGTGCAGAGAAAGCATGTTTTTTTACTAATTGTCTGCCCTCAATGTGTATAATTGACTTTCTCTTGAGAAATAGTTTTATGTAACATTCAAAATGCACAGAGAATTGGTTCATCATTCTACAAATGTAATGTTAGAAATAAGCAGGACCAATTGTCTCACTGCCTTATTATTTTCTGGTTTAAAACACCTAAATATCATTTGTCCTTCATCATTTTAAGAATGAAAGTGTTCAAAGAAAATCCTTTTTCATTATAAAGTTTAGTTATGTCCTAATGTAGTTGGTGGTCAGAGGAGGAGTACTAGCTAATATCTCGTTGACTTAGTAGGCAAAATTTAAGGAAAACGGGGAGGGGGGATGTCTTATACAACAAAAAGTGGAATAAAGCCACAGGCCACAGACATATCAGTAAATGAGTACTGCATTGAACTGCTCTTTGAGAGCTGTACTTCAGTAAGCATGCAAGATAGCAGACTGTGAGCCATTATTAAACAGCTAGAGAGGATACTGCTGTGACAGTGCCACACCATTTAACAGTGCCGCCACGACAGTATGTGCAAACAGCGATAGAGGCGCTCCGCAAATCGGCTGAGCGTGGGAGCGCCACCTAGCTATGAACGGCGCCAGCCGCATGTCACGGCACGGCAGTCGAATACGAGATACTGAGTTGTTATCATGTAATCAGCTAATGTTTCTAAGAGAGAGTGTTGAATATCCACGCAATTATTGGTGATTAAAGGTTATAACACTTTTTGGCAACAAGTTGTGGATATTTTCACTGTGTTGTGGATTTGCATGTTCGTGACCTGGCAGACATGGAACAGCTTATGCAAGCGCTAATTGAACAACAAACACAGCTGACGGCTACTATTCAGGCTCAACAAACACAGCTGACGGCTGCAATTCAGGCGTTGTCAACGTTGCTTACTCATCGTCTGTCTTCCTCTTCTCCGCCTCCATTCCCTCCTTACGACGAGGCAGCTGAAGACTGGAAGGATTATGAGAAGTGTTTGCGGCAACACTTCTTGGCTTTCGGCATTGTTGACGCTCCTAAGTGTAAGTCGTTATTTCTATCTTGGATTTCCCCATGGATCTATCAGCTGCTATCTCAGTTAGCCCCTGTGCGGGAACCTGCCTCCCTGTCCTTCCAAGAAATGTGTGATTTATTGTCTAACTATTACCGAAAAAACAACCATGTCGTTGCGGCCCCCTCGTGGCATTCTACCGGTGTTGTAAACAGCCCCATCAATCTTACCGGGCTTGGGCGGCGGAACTACATGGTCTGAGTAGGAAATGTCAGTTTGTCACGGACACTCATCACGAGTCTTATGCTGATTCAATGGTTAGGGATGCTATTCTATGGCTTCCTCCTGATAAAGAAGGTCAGCAACGTTCCCTACAACTGCCAAACCCGTCGTTGTCGGAAGTTCTAAGCATCGCTCAATCCTTTGAAGTGTCTCACGCTGCTGGCGCGCAGATAGAGGCGTGGTGTGATGTAGGCACTGTACAGTCAACTCTCGACACGGACAATTTGCCTGTTTCACAGGAGAACGAAGATGTGGCGGTGGTTCACTCGCGTCAACAACGTCGCGTTGGGCCGCAACGATCGCACCAAAACCAGCAACCACAGAAGCCGGTTCGTTCCACACTTCCTTCTTGCCCCCGTTGTTTCTTACAGCATGACAGGGCAGCGTGTCCAAAACGTTGGGCCACGTGTAATTCATGTAGGAAGAAAGGCCACATTGCTTCTGTGTGTCAGTCCCCTAAAGTTCCTGTCGACGAGGACGAGGCATCGGACATGGATGTTCACTGTGTGCTTTCTCAAACAAATAAGTAGTTTGTTACTGTTTGTGTTCTGGATAAAGACATCCGCATGCAAGTGGACACTGGCTCTGCAGTAACTCTCATTAATTCTGGCACGTATTTAGAGTTGGGCTCCCCTCCTTTGTCTCCAGTTACGCGAAATCTGAGGACTTATAATAAACAGAAAATTCCTATCATGGGCCAGTTTGATGCTTCCACTGCTTACAAGTCGGTTGTTCGGCCCCTCACGTTTTATGTGGTGGATCATGCGGGCACTGAAAACCTGTTCGGTTATGATGCTTTCCAGTTCTTCGGGTTCTCCATTGATGATGATGTGTACCTCATATCTGAGGATATTCCGTATCAACAGCTGGATGGATTGTGTTCTGAATTTTCGTCTGTGTTCTCTGCTGGTCTGGGTTGTGCCAAGGATTTTGAAGCCCACATACCCTTAAACCTACAGCTCGCCCTAAGTTTTTCCGGGAACGCCCTATTCCGGTGGCATTGCGTGCACCTGTCGAGGCTGAGATAGACAGGTAAACAGCTTCAGGGATTCTCCTTCCAGTTACCTCCAGCGAATGGCCATCGCCAATCGTGGTGGTTTCTAAACCAAACGGGAGTCTGCGATTGTGTGGTGACTTTAAAGCCACTGTCAACACTCAGAGCCTCATTGACATTTATCCTCTTCCCCGTCCTGAGGAGTTGTTTACCAAGCCCGCTGGGGGCCAGTTCTTTTCCAAACTTGACTTATCAGAGGCGTACCATCAGTTGCCGTTGGATGCTACTTCCAAGGAATTTCTCGTTATCAACACTCCTTGTGGGTTGTATCAGTACCAGCGCTTACCATATGGCGTCGCTAGTGCACTGGCCATTTTTCAGCGGTTTTTGGAACAGCTCACGGCTTTCGTTCCCGGCTGCATAAACTATCTGGATGACATTGTTGTCACGGGGGCCTCCACTGAGGGGCACCTTCGCAATTTGCGTTCACTGTTTCGGGTTTTGCATTTGGCTGGGTTGAAGTGCAATCTGGAGAAGTCACAGTTCTTCCAACCCTCCATTGTGTATCTTGGTTTCCACTTGTCCCATGAGGGTATACGTCCGCTACGTCAGCACATTGCGGCCATTAACGCTCTACTCCGGCTGTCTACAGTCAAAGAACTTCAGGCGTTTCTAGGCAAGATTGCTTATTATCACAAATTCATTCCATCTGCAGCGACGGTAGCTTATACTCTGCATCAGCTGTTATGCAAAAACGTCCCTTTCTGTTGGTCCGACGGGTGTGAGCAGGCTTTTGTCTGCCTGAAGACTCATTTGCAGTCGGCGCCTTGTCTTTCCACATTCCGTCCAGGTCAGCACTTGGTTCTGGCGACTGACGCGTCACAGTATGGCCTAGAGGCTGTTCTTGCCCATCGGTATGAGGATGGGTCGGAATGACCCATCGCCTATGCTTCCAAGACCCTCAACGAGGCGCAACGGCGTTACTCTCAAATCGAAAAGGAGGCGCTAGCTATCATTTATGCTCTAAAAAAGCTCACCGTTTTTTTGTACGGTTCTAAGTTTCACCTCATCACCAACCACAAACCGCTGGTCTTCCTGTTCAGCCCATCGGTGTCACTTCCGGATAAGTCGGCTCACCGCCTGCAACGTTTGGCCTTATACTTGTCTCGTTTTCACTCTGAGATTCACTATCGCCCCACGGCCCAGCACACCAACGCTGACGCCTTGTCGCGATTGCCGATGGGCCCCGACCCGGTTTTCGATCGTGATGAACTATTCTGTTTCCACATTGATGAGGAAGAACACCATGCAGTTGAGGGTTTTCCACATACATGTTCGCAGGTCGCGTTGGCTACTGCACGGGACCCGGTCCTGCATCGGGTGATCGGTTTTGTTCAACGGGGTTGGCCAGACAGGGCCAAGGGCCGGGCATCGGATCCCCTTCGCAACTACCATGCCTTGTGCCTTCGTCTATCTGTTTGTGATGGTGTTGTTCTTCTGGCCACGGGTCGTGGTGCCAGTCTCTCTTCGCAAAGATGTTCTCAAACTGTTGCATGGAGGTCATTGGGGTATTTCTCGGACTAAGTCCCTGGCCCGCAGGCACGTTTATTGGCCCGATATTGAATTGGACATCACCCACATGGTTGCTGCATGTGGTCAGTGTGCTCAACAACTGGCTGCACCTCGTACAATGCCCTCTCCGTGTCCTGATCCAGCACAGCCATGGGAACGGGTGCATGCTGACTTTGCCGGCCCCTTCCTCGGTACTTATTGGCTACTGTTGAGTGACGCTTTCTCAAAGTTTCCGTTTGTTGTTAGATGTCCATCACCCACCATTGCGGTGACGATGCTGGCTTTGTCCAAAATCTTTGTGCTAGAAGGTCTTCCATCCACGATCGTCACGGACAATGGCCCTCAGGTCTCTTCGCAGGACTTCCGTGATTTTTGTACTGGACAAGGGATTCATCATGTTACAGCACCTCCCTTCCATCTGCAATAAAATGGGGAGGTCGAGCGCCTTGTCCACACTTTCAAATGCCAGATGAAAAAATTCCTTAGTGATTTTTCCACAGATGACGCTCTGCTGCAATTTCTGAGTTCTTATCGCTTCACGCCTCTGGGTGATCGCAGTCCTGCTGAACTCTTGCATGGCCACCAACCGCGCACTTTACTGCACCTGCTTCATCCTGTCAGGTCTTGTGCTATGTCCCCTAGTGAGGGAAAATACTCGGTGGGCGCCGACGTGTGGGCACGAGGGTATGGATCTCGCCCTAAATGGATTACAGGGGTGGTCAAGGCTCTTCGCGGCCGCCGGCTTTGTGAAATACGTACGGTCGGGACGGCACGGTTGTTTGCCATTACGACCAGATGCGCCCACGAGTGGTGGCCACGCCCTTGCCACCCCCCCTCCTTCACCTCCACCAGCCGGAGAAGCCAGTCCTATTGCCGCTGCCGATCTATCGTACGTGTTGATGCAGCCGACGTCACTACCACTTCCGAGTATGCCGGAACCAGCCCCAGTCGCGACGCCACCTTCTCCGGGACCCATCTCGCTGGAGCACACTCCCAGGTCCATGACACCTATCGATGCTGCTCCGGAGTTTTCACCCATCATCTCATCCAGGAGGCACGTTCCACGCACGAGCTTCCGTCCTGGACATTTTCGACCATACTCTCGTGTCTCTCCGCGGGATCTCCTCGGGGCCTCACAAGAGGCCATGGATGTCTCCGCACTGTCCATGTCTCCAAGGAAGTGAGTGTTTTTTTTTTTTTCCAAGGGGGGAAAAGTGTTGTGACAGTGCCACAACATTTAACAGTGCTGCCATGACAGTACGCGCAAATGGCGATAGAGGCGCTCCGCAAATCGACTGAGCGCGGGAGCGCCACCTAGCTACGAACGGCGCTGGCCGCATGTCACGGCACGGCAGTCGAATATGAGATACTGAGTTGTTATCATGTAATCAGCTATTGTTTCTAAGAGAGAGTGTTGAATATCCACGCAATTATTGGTGGTTAAAGGTTATAACAGATACTACTATGACTTCGTAGAAAAACTGGGAAGTGATAGTGTGTGGCGATTGAAATATTGATTTCATGTGATGTGCATCTTTTGCTTTGATCTTCAGAGTAACATATCCAATGAGAAAATGATGCAGTTTGACAGAAACTGATAATCTATGTTTAAATGTGACTTTATTTTGCAAAATATATGTGAGCAATACAATAAATGGTGGCAAATAAAGTAGCAGTAAATAATCCTCACTGATCAGGTCTAACTAAAAAGAGAAAGAGGGTGGTATTGAGGTGGCAGCAGTTTTTGTTGAAGTATCAGTTTTCTTATTAATTTACTCAATTAAATTTACACAGCATAAGTGTGGATAGCACTAAGCAATATAGTTATCATTTATTGTTAATACATTAGACAGATTTACTTTCTACAATCTTCTCCATCTTTCACTAATGTATACATCAACTCATCTCACTTCCATGAATGTTCTCCTTATTTGTGGAATGTGATGAATGAATAAATAGTTTAGCAGAACTATAAACACTGACTCAGCTACACTATTTGGAGAGAACTTACAAGATGAACAATGGGAAGAACTTCACCAAAGACACATAGTAGATGAAGAATTTCATTCTTCTCTAAAATTGTTCTTGGAACAGTATGAACATAGTTTTCCTTTTCAACTTACCAGGGACAATTACAGTGGAAGCCAAGAGAA
This sequence comes from Schistocerca gregaria, assembly GCF_023897955.1. Taxonomy (NCBI): domain Eukaryota; kingdom Metazoa; phylum Arthropoda; class Insecta; order Orthoptera; family Acrididae; genus Schistocerca; species Schistocerca gregaria. Next base: position 77,128,912 of record NC_064927.1, read on the forward strand.
AGGGTCCTAATACCTGGTCTCAAAGTATCTTGAGCCAAAGACAGATCTCTTGGTTCATTGCTGAGGATTAGCTCTAATTGAGCCTTAAAGTACCCTACAAGTGGTATTACAAAGTTCCTCATGACATCAGCGGTGCAAGAAGCATGTACTAATTGGGGAAAAATGCACAACTCTGCATTATTAGGTATGAAACAACTGTACCAGAAAAGGCAACTTATTAATGTCAGTGGCAGTGAAACACAGGATGTTATACTGCTGGACAATGAAAAATCAATGGTGCGACACAAACATTAAATTGGCATGAAGCATACTCTGTGCCTGAATATAGAAACAGTTAGCATTTCAACACAAGCACACATGTAAGGAGGAGAAAGACCACCCAGCAGGTATCAAAATTTGACATCGAGAGGGCCATGACATGTAGAGGCTGTAGCTCGTTGTCCACAATATAACTGCTTGCACTGGTCTGAGCAACTAGTAGAATAATCTGTAGAGGAATACACAGATGCCCTGTTGGATGTTGTAGCCTTTTCCCTGTTGTGTGGTATAAGTTTATTTGGACAGCTGACATTTATGCGATCCTGTGGTGATAGAAAAGGAGATGTAATTCTTCCTCAGAGAAAGAATTTTGGAAGATGAAATTCAGGATTGTGCTTCTAATTTGTTATCCTCAGTTTTCATACAGCAGTGCTCACTGGTTGCATAGATGACTTTGACCTACTGACTAACTGTTCATGAGACAGACAATATTTTTCACGAAATCTACAGACGGTACCTTACTTTCAAATTTAAAGAGCACTGATAACAGTGCTCAACCATAGCACAATTTAACTTCTTTTATTTTTTACTTGTCAAAACCTTAGTACAGTTTAAATCTGTGATGAAGTACTTATTTTCTTTTGCAACAGCTTTGTAACTCTGCCACTGAGCACAGTCTTGCTAGGCATATATATATATATGTCCTAAACAAATTGTATAATTGTGCTGCATGCCTAAATTTTATATACGTATACTCCATATACTGAATGATGTTGATAGCCCACATAACTTGAAACATGTTCATAAGCAGAAGTACACTCTTACCATGCCTAGCTGTTCAAACACTCAGGCAAATCTTCATAAAATTTCAAAGTTGTGCAAAGGTTGCTAGTTTGTTTTAAATGTTCATAAACATAAAACTGTGCATCTCACAAAACAAGAAATAAAATTAGTCATAGGATACAAAAAAAATCTGTGAGTCACAACTGGAATCAATCAACTCATATAAATAAAAGGGTTCCACAATTTGTAGGTATATGGAGTGGAGTCATCACATAGTCCCAATCATAGGCAAAGAACAGGATGGAGCACTGTAAATTTTTTTTTTAGAATTCATATTGTGGCGGCACTGTGTGTCAAATAGAGGGGAGAGAGGGCACAGTTTATAGTGAGTGATGGGAGGTTTGTATTCAATTGTTGTTCAATTGTGATAATGCAGAGGACACATGAGGAGCACTCATTTTGTGTTGAAGTGTATTTCTCGAATTTCCACTCAATCATTGCAGTGCAGCATCCTTTTGGTTTGCGATTTGCAGTACCCCCATGTGAACATGTTCCTGGATGGCAATCTATTTTGAATTGTCTAAATGCAGAACAACAGGGGATGTGTCACCTGTATGAAGAGGACCTGAGAAGAGTGTTACAACACCACAAAATGTCGAATGAGTTAGAGCAGCAGTACTGCAATCTCTGAAATACTCAGCTCGGAAACGTGCACTTGCTCTTGGCGTTCAAGACATTATCTCCACTGGATTATTCATAATGAACTGACTTTTCACCCATTGTCAGTATTGGATTATGTAGCATGAAGAACACCTCGTGAAGACATTCTTGCAACCGTACTCAGTGACGCAAATGTGTTCTTTTCTAATGAGGTACATTTTCACCTCAGTGGATGTATAAATAAAGAGAATATGTGGCACTGGACTGACACAAACCCTGGGAAAATTCACGAGAGACCCCTGCACTCAGAGCACATCAGTGTGTGGTGCACCATATCACAAGTATGCATTATTGGTCCTTACTTTTTCCAGGAAAATTGTCGTGCTGTAACTGTGAATTCTGATCATTACTTAACTATTCTGCAAGAGTTATTCCAGCTGGCTTTTGAGGCAATACAATTACAGGATACCTAGTTTCACAAAGATGGTGGCACTGCACACATAACAGGCATTATCATGAACTTTTTGAGGCAAACGTTTCCTGGAAGTTTATGTCTTGGATGGGGGATCTCAACTGGCCCACATGATTACCAGTCTTAGCCCCATGCGATTCTTTTACTTGATGTTACCTGAAGTCAAAGGCGTATTGCAACTGTCCCAACACCCTGGAAGACCTACAGAACAATATTGAGGGTGATATTGCAAGAATACCAGAAGACATGCTTGAAAGAGTGCATGAGAATTTCAGAAAACGACTGTGGCAGTGTGTGGAGTGTGAAGGCAGGTGTTTACCAGATATACTGTTTAAACCATGAAATTAGAAACTTCCATTATTGCCAAATATGAGAAAAATAAAAATGTAAGTTTCTAAGTGTTCATTAGTTAGCAATTTACCATGCTCCACCCTGTAAACGGCAGTCTTTGACTCATTGGTAAGGTACACAGTGAGTCTACAAAGCATCGTGCACCCCATCCTAGAATATTGCTGGAGTGTGTGGGACCCATACCAGATAGGACAAACAGTGGATACTGACTGTTTACATAGAAGTACAGCACGTATAGTCACAGTTTTTCTGACCAGTGGCAAGGCATCACAGAAATTCTAGAGCCTGGCAGACCCTCAGAAATGGATGTCAACTACCTGCGAAAGTTTTGAGAACTAGTAGTAAGTGACGAATTTGGGAATATACTACAGCCCCCTATGTATTGCGCCTGTAGTGATCGTGAAGACAGGATTGAACAAATTAGTGTGCACAGAGGAATTTAGATGGTCATTATTCCTGCACACCATACACAAGTGGTATTGAAAGAACACATTAGGCCTGTATCACACACTACGATTTCCTCTAGGACAAACGACTGGCTTTCTGACAGGACACCATACGAAACTGAGGACACAGCACACTGAAATGAGATGATAAGATCACCATGCTCAGGATCAATGTCAGCAGCAGCTAGGTGATGGCAGAGTGGTTCCTGTGGCAGGGGCAGCACATCATGTCACTGTGTGTGGACTTCAACTTCATCTCTGAGCTGGACACCAAAGGTGACACTTTTGCAGCTAACTTCGTACCGCTGGAAAATGACACCAATCGAGACCACACTTGCTCAGTGGTGGACCAACTGCCAGTCTTTCTGGCTGACTGAGATGAAGTTGGTGTAATAGACACTATTGCAGAAATTGAGGTGTATGAACAGATTGCACACCTGCAGCCCAGGAATGTAGGGGCCCGTAAGGTGCTTGATGATCCACTGCTGAGGAAACTGTGCAGTGCACAACCTGACAGTGGTTTGTTACAGCATCCTGTGGACTGACAGCTGTCCGTCTGCATGAAAACACAGGACTACCTGTCCTATAGGCCTGCTGCCACCTTTCTCTAAGCTCTTCGACGTACTCTACTCTGTAATGGAGTGCTGCTGTGGGTAGGTGTGGGCAACCATTTCTCAGCTGGAGGTGCAGATGATTTACGCAGTCTGTCTGTTGCAAAATATCTATTAACAACTGTACATGAATGTAGAACAGTGCATCTGCAGCAGGCAGACGGTAGATGGCAGGCAGTGACGAGCCGAGTGCTAGGCGGAGCAAGGCAGTTGAGTCTAGCAGGACTACCCAGGCAATGATCAAGAAACTATAGGCTGGAGAGCAGTGATAGGAGGAAGCCATTGCTGGGTTGTCTGAACTCGTGTCTCGACCTGGACCCTAGAGGCAGTGGCGGACGCTGGCACCCATGGGCTCCGGTGGTCAGGTAGCGGTCACTACTTGACAGGCCACATACCAGAGGAACAATCTCCACCTCTAACAGAGTAGATTGCAATATAGTTAGTAAACATATTAAAGACAGTGTTAAGTTCAAGAATGTAGACTTTACCACTACTCTGACCACAAATCTTAGCCAATAGGCTATGTAAACACAAGCATCGCAAAAATCATAAAAACTGTGGAAAACTAAAAGAGCATGACATCATTGACCTAAGAAATAAATTATCTACTGGTACCAGACTGAAGAGTCAGAAAACGAATGGGCCAAATTCTATGATATTATGTTAAGTCATTTCAACTTTTGCTGCCTTGATAAGGAAATACGATGCGTACTAACCCATAACCAAGGTGTAAAACAAACCACACTGACACTTCCATCAAATGTGGTCAAACCAAGGTGAAATGTCAAGTACCTGGATGTGCTGCACACATCAACAAAACTGCAGATTAATAACAGATAAGTATAATGAAATTAAAAAAAAAAAAAACTTTCAAAATGAGCTTCGAAAAACATAGCCAAGACTTTATGGAACATCACAAAGTCACCCCAATGCCAGAAACCAAAATTTTAAATGTCAGACATGAAGAAAACATAGTTAAAGGTCCTAATAAAGTCTGCAATTTTTCTGTAAATATCTTACACCTGCATCTGTCAATACAGTTAATACCACAAATGTGAGTGGTAAGGCAAACCTCTGCCCCATTCAAGAGTTGCCATTTTAATTCAAAGAAGTGAGTGAACAGGAAATAAGCAGGATAATAAATAACCTAAAGAGTAAGTGGTTAGCAGGTTGGGATAGTTTGCGTAATGTCATGATTACGAAAATGAATACAGAATTACTTAAAATTACTCATCTCATTAAGTGTAGAGAACCCACTTTTCCAAATGCAATGAAGAGGAGCACAGTTAAACTAGTGCATAAAGAAGGATACAAAGAAGATGTTTCAAATTTTAGGCCTGTATCATCTTCAGTAAAGTATTTGAAGTTGTGTTGTTGACACTCTTCTGGACCTCACTAAAGCCTTTGACTCTGAAGACTTACTCTTGAGTAAACTCGTGGTGTGTAATATAAATGCTGCATCTGTGCAACGTGCTGACTACATATCTAATCAATCATCAGCAGTGTACAAAGATTTCATACAAACTCAATGATCAGGTGATAAGTTTCAGGACAGATACAAAATAGTTTATGCAAGATGTATCCTAGGGATCAATTCTGGTCTTTCTTTCTCCTAGTGAACGTAAATGATGTAGAACCACCTCTCCACTCCCAATTGGTAAGCTATGCAGATGATACCTCACTGTTGTTTGTTGGCAAGAAAATGATGAGTTAATGTTGCCTGTAACTGAGGAACTAGGTCAGATAACTACTTATTTCCAGGATCAAGGTTTGAAGATTGGTATTTGTAAATCTCAGTTATTGCCATTTACACCTGCAAATTTACACCAAACCTCTGTCAATAATGTATGCAGAACTTAGGCAACAGACAGAAAAATGGATAAACAACCTCAGTTTTATATGTCTGCAAATCAGTAGTTCACTACACCTAATCAACTGATCAGACTTCAAAAACAATTTAATATGGGATAACTTGTGCAATGATTAATTATGGGATACAGATACGTAATTGTGCTTGTGACATTTATATAACAGAATATCAGTCCTGCAGAAAAGAGCAATCAGGATAGCAATCAGGATTATCAATGTACTGAGGTACAGAGGCTCTTACTCAGTATCTTTACAAATTACTTACATTTTATGTGACATGTGAAACAAAGCAAGCAAGTATTCTGATACACATGTCTACAATACAAGAAAGCAAGACTGGTACTGTAGACAAGGAACTGAACCAAAGACAACATGCATTAAAGGCCAAACATTGTATAACAACTTTCAAGCTCAATAAGGTGTAACATAGGGAATTTATTCAAGGGGAACTGAAACCATTCTTGATTGATAAGTGAACACGCTCTTTGAATGAATATTAGTTTTAACTTAAACATTGGAAACCCCAGGTAGGAATATCAAAATGTAGAAGAAGACAGATTGCTACTTACCATAAAGAAGACACATTTAAGTTGCAGACAGGCACATTTAAAAGACACTTACATAAAGCTTTCAGTCACAGCCTTCATTAGTAAAAAAGAGACACACACCATTCACACATACAAACAAGCACACCTCATGCACACATGACCGACAATTCCAGCATCTCAGGCTGGAATGCAACTATCACTTAGTATGCAAGCAGCAATCTGGAGGGGGAAGGGATAGGGATAGTAGTGCACAGGTGGGGAGAGAGATAAACAACGTCTGGTGGACTGTTCAGGGACTAGAATACCACAGCAGGTGCAGTATCAGGAGACTGTGGGGCAGGGAGGGGGGGGGGGGAGGAGGAGGGGAGTGGGTAAAGACAGGTGGATGCATTAGCAGAGGGCAGCAAGTAAACAGGGAGGGAGATGGGAATGGGGAGGAGATGATAGGACAGAGGGGACAGAAACTGTTGGGTGGAAGGTGTGGGGAAAGTAGTTACCATAAGTTGAGATTGGGATAATTACGGGAGCAAAGAATGTGTTTTACGGATAACTCCCACCTGTGCAGTTCAGAAAAACTGATGGTGCAGGGAAGGATCCAAATGGCTTTGAGAGTGAAGCAGCCATTAAAATCAGGTGTGTTATGTTTGGCTGCATGTTGTACCAACAGGGTGATTTACTTTGCTCTTGGCCACAGATTGGCAGTGGCTGTTCATCCTGGTGGACAGCTGGTTGGTAGTCATACCAAGATAAAATGCTATGCAATGATTGCAACAGAGATTCGTGAATGACATGGCTGCTTTCACAGGTGGACTGGCTCCTGCTAGGACAGGATAAACCTGTGACAGGACTGAAATAGAAAGTGCTGAGTGGGTGGATTGGGCAGGTTCTGCACCTGGATTTTCCACAGGGATATGAATCTTTCAGCAAGGGGTTGGAACTGAAAGTGGCACAAGGATGGACTAGGACATTGTTGTGGAGGTTGGATGGGCACTGGAACACCACTTTAGAAGGGCTGGGAAATATCTCGGGTAGGATGTCCCTCATTTTAGGACATGATGGTAGGTAATCAAAGCCCTGGAAAAGGATGTGGTTCAGTTGCTCCAGTCCTAGATATTACTGGGTGATGAAAGTGACACACCTTTGTGGCTGGTTATTGGGAGTTGTGGGAAGATTGGGGATGTGAGGAGAATTGGCATGGGAGACTGGTTTGCGAACTAGGTCTGCCTGTATGTAAAGGCCTTGGTGATACCCTTAGCATATTGAGCAAGGGAGTTTTTGTCATTGCACATACATTGTTCCTTGGTGGCCAGGGTGTATGGGAGGAATGTTTTGATCTGAAAGGGATGACAGCTGGGAGAGAAAGTAGTGAAGGAAAGAAGGTGTTTTGACCCTGAGTCCAGATCATGAAGATATTATCAATGAACCTGAACCAAACTAGTAGAGGATCTGGTGTTTTGGGAAGCTACGAAGATCTCCTCTAGATGGCCCATAAAAAGATTGGCATAGGAGGGTGCCATGTGGGTGCTCATGGCTGTACTGTGGATTTGTTTATATATCTTCGCTTCAAAGGAGATGTAGGTCAGTTAGTAAGGTGTATGAGGAATGAGGTATTGTGTTGAGAATCTGAAGGACATTCAGAGAGGTAGTAGTGTATATCAACAGTGACGAATAGAAATCCAGAAGGTGATGGTGCACAATCAGTGGAGGTAAGGAATTCTGGAAGGTGACCAGTGGATCAATAGCTGGGAGGGGGTGGGGGTGGGGGGGGGGGGGTGGGGGGAGGGAGGAATGGGTATCATGGTTGGATGGTGATATGAATGGAAAGAGGCAGGCTTGACTGTTGGAATTAGAGTGGTTTTAGTTGGAGGGATTGGTGACAAAGAAGTGCTTCCATTGCAGGGATCAGGAGAAGGAGAGTACCCAGCATGTCTTAACATTAAAAGCATACAGAAACATGGGAGAAAAGGAACAATGAGATATGTGTGTGTGTGTGTGTGTGTGTGTGTGTGTGTGTGTGTGTGTGTGTGTGCTGCGATAAGACAAGAGAGGGGGAGGGGGATGGGTTAAGTCAAGGATCAAAAGTTCGTGTGGCATGGGCAGGTGTGGGAAACAGAATGATAAATTACATCAGGATGAGGGATGAAGTGGAATCAATAGCCCTACTCCCAAATTTAACCATGCTGGACATGCCAAATACCTACTCTCCTTCTCTCAATCCCTGCAATGGAAGGAAGTCTGTGCCACCAATCCCTCCAACCAAAACCAGCATAATTCCAACACGGAACATGGCCTCTTCCAGTTCATATCATCATCCAACTGTGACCCTCCTCCTAACCAACCATTGGTCACCTTCCAGGAATTCTTCACCTCCAACTTATCACAAGGAAAACAATCAATTATTGATAAAATTATTTAATTGGATAGATAAAAAAATGAACTCACCAAGCAGCAGCAGAACACACACGCAAAAGATTGTTGTGATTGGCAAGCTTTCAGAGCCAGTGGCTCCTTTTTCAGGCAGAAGGGCTTAAGGGGAAGGAAGAAGGGTGAAGGAAAAAGAACTGGAGAGGTCTAGAAAAAGTGGCAGATTTTGAAAGAGTCACTCAGAACTGCGGGTCAGGGGAGACCTACCATATGGGAGGAGAAGGTCTTTCCTTCCATCTATCCAGCTTCTACATGCTCCCAAAAACCACAAATCCAACAGTCATGGACGCCCATTTAGGTTGATTATTGCGCCCTCACTGAAAGAATTTTGGCTCCAATCAATAGCCCATAATCTAGCTTTGCATGTCAAAGACACCAACCACTTCCTTCACTGACTCTCCACTGTCTCACTATACACCGACATACGTCATACCCCTCCTGATCCCTCACACCCCTGATCTTGCTGCTATTGAACACTACCTTTCCCAACGTCTTTCAGACTCCAAATACACTACCTTATTCCTCATACACCTTACTAATTTTATCCTAACCCAGAACTACTTCTCCTATGAAGAGAAAGTATATATATAGAAATCCATGGCACACTCATGGGCACCCGCATGGCACCTTCCTATGTCACTCTTTTTATGGGCTATCTAGAGGAGACCTTCCTAGTCTCCCCAAACACCAAACCGCTAGTCTGGTTACAGTTCATTGATGATATCTTCATGATCTGGACTCAGGGTTAAGACAGCCTGTCTTCATTCCTTCACAGCCTCAACACCTCTCCCATCCACTTCACATTGTCCTCCTCAACCCAGCTTGCCACCTTCCTAGATGTTGATCTCCTCCTTTCTGATAGCTCCATCTGCACCTGCATTTTGACAGCTTCCATCCCTTTCACACCAAAAAGGCCCTCCCATATAGCCTGGTTATCCAGGGACAACATATCTGCAGTGACAAAAAACTTCCTTGCTCAGTATGCTGAGAGTCTCCCCAAGCCCTACAGGGACAGCCACTATCGCCTAGACCTAGTCCACAAACAGACCCCCAAGCCAATTCCACTCACACCCTCAAATTTCCTACCACTTCCAAGAACCAAAGGAGTGTCCCCTTCATCATTCAGTATCACCCTGAACTGGAGCAACTGAATCACATCCTTTGCCAAGACTCTGATTACCTATCAACGATGTCCTGAAATGAGGGACATACTACCCAAGACACCCTCCACCCCTCATATAGTGTGTTCTGTCACCCAACCAACCTCCACAACATCCTAGTCCATTCCCAACCTTGCCACAATGATCATATATCTGTGGAAGACCAAGGTACAAAACCTAAGCAATCTACCAACCCAGCACTTCCAATTTCAGTCCTGTCACAGGTTTATACTATCCCATCCAGGGCTGGGCCACCTGTGAAAGCAGCCATGTCATTTACCAGCTCTGATGTTATCATTGGACAGCTTTTTGTATCGGTATGACTACCAACCAGCTGTCCACCAGGATGAACGGCCAATGTCAAACTGTGGGAAAGAGCGAAGTAGACCACCCTGTGGTACAACGTGTGGCTTAACGTGACACACTGCTTCACTACCCAAGCCATCAGGATCCTTCCCTTCAGCACCAGCTTCTCTGAACTGCACAGACAGGAGTTATCCTTACAACACAATCTCCACTCCCTCAAGTACTCTAGCCTCAACTTACAGATACTGTCCCCACACCATCCATCCTGCAGTTTGCACCACCTCTGTCCTATCATCTCCTTCCCATTGCTATCTCCCTCCCTGTTTATTTGCTGCCTTCTGCCAATGCATCCATCTATCTTTACCCACTCCCATCCTTTTTCCCCCTTGCCTCCCTGCCCCACAACCTCCTGACATTGCACCTGCTGGCACTCTAGTCCCTGGTCATTCCACCTGACAGCATTCATCTCTCTACCCTCCCTGGCCCCTCCAGACTGCTGCTTGTGTCCCAAATGATAGTTGGATTCCAGCCTGAGATGATGGAATTGTCAGTCATGTGGGCATGAGGTGTGTCTCTCTTTTACTAATGAAGGCTGAGGCTGAAAGCTTTATGTTTGTCTTTTAAATGTTCCTGTCTGCAACTTGATGTGTCCCAGTAAGTAGCAATCTGGTTTTTCCTACATTGTTAAACTTAACTTACATTGAAATTTTAATTCAGTGTGTCCATTCTAACTGAAGACATTGAAATACCTCAAAAAATGCACACTGGATCAAAAACAGTTATAATTCCAATCTGTTTGTCTCAGAGGGGGACATCGAATGATACTCAACCCGTGTGTGGGTGGTGGTGTGCAACTTTGAAGTCTTCAATAGGAATCCCCTATCTTACTGAAAAATTGCCTTACATTCTGTCTGAAGCTTTTCTTCATTTCCCCACAGATGGCTCTGTAATCTGAGGAGCAGAAATGGGCATACAGTCATAATTTATGCCATGCTGCTCAATGGCCCTTTAATATTCAGTGGCAAGTGGGACCACACCTCCATGCTGTTATGGTAGGATAGGCCAGTATTTCATAACTTCTAATTGGGGAACCCCATTTTCAGTATTGCATTCTTCCAACATATCTGATAGGGAACTATTCGACGTGCCACCTTGGCTGTGTAGTAAACTACGATGTTTCATAATAGGCACTACCTGTGTCTGGAGTTCACATATTGTGCAGACATATAGCAGATAATGGCTCGAAACATTACAATACTTGTGCAATGTTTATTGCCTGCACTACATTTGGAAAAAAGACATGCAGGTGGGTTTTGAATGTTGTAACCATGGATGAAAACATTGAAATGATCCTGATTTACAGAGTATATAGGAGTAACGTAGAGGCTGCTGCTGCCTTGTATGATGACCATTTTCCAGAGAAAGTTCTCTCTCTTTCGTTCTTTAACAAGGTTGTCAACATCTTTACCTGTGGGTTGTGGTGCACTGACACTGATATAGCTATTCCATTATTATCTCTTGTAACATGTTTGTTTTGTTTTCTTTGCTGCCATGGCAGCATGCAGACAAGCCAAAGGGCACAAAAAAACATACTACAGGAGAAGATAATAGAATAACTGTATTAGTAGCAGTGCACCACGACCCACATGTGGCAATTACACCACGATTCTGGTAAGTCCATAGGTAATATTATCACAACACCACATCATCATAAGTATCGTCTATAACACTGCATCAAGGACTTCATGGTGCCAATTTCCATAACCGGGTAGTGTTTTGTGAATGAGCATGTCAACAAATACGAACACCCCCCACGCTCTCTGCTGAGGAACTATATTACGATGAGTTCATTTTCACAAACCATGGTAACATTAACTGGCATATGTTACTGGAGTATAGACAGTCCCCACTGGTTACAGTAAGTTGACCATCAACGTCTTTGGTCGGTTAACGTATGATGTGGAGTCATGGAGAACAAACTCATTGGTCCACATTTTATCAATGGCACATTGAATGGACACAAATATTGAACATTTTTGGAACAGAATATGCTGATACTACTGCAGGATGTTGTCCAGGGCATTCAACAACGTATGTGCTTACAGCATGACCGTTGCCCAGTGCATTACGCAACTGAAGTGTGGGAGGTATTAGACCATGTTTACTTCGGTCAGTGGATCGGCAGAGGTGGCCCTATTAATTGGGCAGCTAGGTTGCCGGATTTGATATTTAAGAGATACGATGTACCAGCAAGTGCCAATAGGCCGTAAAGACGTGGTCGACCGCATTGGAAATGCCTGTGATGACATTCCCACAGATATGCTTCTGTCCAGTGTATGGTCACTTCAAAAGTGGATCACTAAGTTTATTGAAGTTGGTGCTACTAACCAGAAAAGTAGAGTAGCTTTCGCCTTGAGCCTTGAGCCATGACCAAGGTGACATGTTGAATAGCCCCCATTTGATACAACATTGCGATTGGGATTTCCCAATTAGAAGTTATGAAGTACTGGTGTTGTCCTACCCTTGCAGCCTGGAGGAGGGGTCCCCCATTGACATTAGATATTTAAGAGCCATTAAGTAGCATGTTGTAATTATATTTGTGTACCCATTTCTAAACAAAGAAAATGCTTCAAAAAACATATGTAGATTTTGATGTACAGTTGTAATCAGCAATTAAAAAATTGGGTTCCCATTGAAGATTTCAATGTTCCCCCTTCCCTGCTCATCCACACGTGAGATGGGGTGCTGGTTTGAGTGTGGTATTGTTGGATGTCCCCCTCCAAGACAAACAAATTGGAATTGTAACTTTTTTTATCTGATGTGTAGTTTTCAAGATATTTCAACATCTTCAGTTAAAATGAACATCCTTGATATTTTGTTTTGTAATCTGAGTATTTGTAATAATTATGATGCAACATCCAATTTTGAGGCCTTATTAACTACACTGATATCTGTATCATGCATATGTGGGAGAGACATAATCATCCAGTTGACATGTAACAGGTGTAGTGTTTCTTTAACTTCTCATGTTCTTAGATTTTCTTAGAGAATCCTGTTCGGGTTAATTTACTAATGTGGTTGGCTGCTGATTTGTTGGCTGTGTATAATAAAGTGAAAATTACCATAACAATAGTTCATGTATGTGTCTTATATGTCGGTGGTAGTATTCCTACATAATTGGTGACCCTGAACAATAAAATGTGTTCTTGTCATGACTGCAAATGAATAACCTGCTGCAAACCATCAATGGTGCCATCCAGGACATTAAACAAGAGACAGATTCTGCAATGCCTATCTCCTGTATTTAAACCACTGGATTCCACATCACATGCCATCAGTTACAGTAATGCAACCACAGTACAATGTTTCACAGAGCCACATAGTAGAGTCAAGTGACATTTAACCTGATGTGGGCATGCTTCCAGTCCCTCCACCCGCACTGATACCACATTTGAGACTTTCAGACTTTCCGCCCATCGGCTCTTGCAGTCCTCTCACATCATGTTTGCAAATATGGGCCCCACTGTTTGTCCCCAATAGACCATAAACATAGTTTCCAATAACAGAAACATTTTCTTCCGGCAACAAGTCTGTGACAACCTCGACCAGTTCCCTGTAGTGATCAGTAACCTTGATCAGTGGTCTACTTCTTTGGTGTTGAACATTATCTTCCACCTTCCCACCTCCCTCTACACTTCTACAATGCTCTCAGGATGGCACTAATCTCATATTGCACAAAACCGACAGATCAAATGCTCACACAAATACTTTAGCACGAGAGGCATGACAAATCCTTCATCGTGAAAGGCAGGGCAACAAGACACCATCTGAAATCTAGAGACATTTGTGCAGAATGATTGGTGTCAGCGTCATTTTCACTTTCCTACTACACACCTAGCAAAAACAGTTGCTAACACAAGTTCAGCTAACCTTAACTGCCATTATGCATGTTGCTACAAGTCACTGATAGTGCACACACTGTGCTTGTCTCATAAGCCATGATGGCCGCCACAACAACCTTCATTCCTACCGATGACAGCTCATCCGTTCAGGACTGGTCCAACAAATTAATGCTTCATTGTTATGTTACCTGCACTTGATGACCTTCGAGCACAATCTAGGACCTCTGAACTCTCTGCACCACTGTCAAGTATCTGGCTAAACAGTTAAAAGACAATGAACTACGGACCGCAACTGCAGAGATCAGGCATGTGTACTGTGGCCTTCTGCCCCAGTCTCAGCTATGAGCTACCTCGGGCAGATATTTCCTTGTTTCAAAGGCATTTCAGTCATAAGGTTATGAAGTGCATGAAACCACATCTGCATCTAAATGCCAAATATGATGTGGTTCAGGCACCTACCGCAAAAGACGTGTCATTGTCCTACAATATGCATGCCGTATAGGACTACTCATCATACCACCAGCTGTGATAAAACTCTGACACTATCATCTTCAGCATGACTATACTATACTACATCACAGAGACAGTTTATTGCTGAAGATTTTTCAGGCTTAGGGCTTTTAGTCAACAAGGGATTGGATGTCAGCACTGCTTGCCACATGCTACACTGTTGCCAAACAAATCAGTACAGCTGCCTTAACGTCAACCAATGATTCCACTATACACACGTAAGGTCACAAGACTTTAGTGTTCGACATTGGCTGTGCTGATCACTGCAAGTGGACAGTCATGTAAACAGACATTACTCAGCCTATTTTGGGTGCAGATTTCCTTGTGCATGCTATTTTGACTGTGGGTTCATAGAATGCTTGCCTGATACATTCCATTTGTGGCCACACTGTTCCCAGTGTAAATGGTCATCCAACACTACACACAAATCACAGGATGGACAACTTAAGTACTTCTATGTAAGACAACAACAGGAACCAGTGCTATCCTACCATCGCAGTTTGGTGTCCGAACTACATAATATTGAAAACGATTATACAAGAGCTAAGCATGGAACTTCCATGTTGTGTATGGAAAACAGTGCATTAGAAGGGCTGAGGAGCTGCATATGATCTACAAGCAGCCCGCAAAACATTAGAGATTCTTAAGTCACCTCCACAATGCAACTTCACCTTTCACACAGTGGACTGTGAATCCTGGGGTGTGCCCATGCACACAGTGGTGGACCATATTTATGTCTCCCCTGGTCTGCCTATTTTGTCACATGTCCATCAGATTATGCCCGAATGACTAAACGAGACCAAAGCCATAGCTGAAAAAACACTTCAGGCCGGAGGTACATGGCGTTCAGACAGCTCTTGGTCCTCACAATTCCACCAAGTACACAAGAAGGAGGGCTCATGGTGTCCTTGCAGCAATTAGCATGCACTGAAGACTTGAACAATCCTGGATAGATACTCCACACCAAACGTCCAGGATTTCACAAGTTTTTTAGCGGATGTGTTAGATTGCCTAAAAGTATATAATCAGATTCCAATGGCAAATAGTGATGTACTTAAAACTGCATTGATAACAAGGTTTTGAGTTTTTGGTTAAGCTTTTTGGGCTTAAAAATACAGTCCAGTTGTGAGAGCTCCTGTTTTGTTTTGCTTACCTTGATGACATGCTAGTAGTTTCTGAAAATGCACAGTTACATGAGTGGCAGTTAAAGGTAGTGCAACAGAGATTATTTGACTAGAGAATTATACTTGACGATGACAAGTGCATCTTCAGTGAACGTATGACTTTCTTCCTTAGTTATAAAGTGTTATAGCGTGAAGTTGGATACTTAACATGCTCTTCCATACCTGCAGAATTATCAACAACTGAGGCATTTTATTGGCAAAGTTAATTTTTGTTGCCACCATTTCCCAGAAATAACAGAAACACAAACATGTTTCACAAATGCACTGACAGGCGACAACACAAAAGGTAAGTGCCCTCCCCCTCTCAGCGGACATCGGAAATGGAAACCACTTTCAACGACTTGCGAGATACCCTCAACAAATCCGTGGTGCTTGCTCACACCACTCCTGGGGCACACTTAGCTTTGTTTATTGATGGCAAGCAATAAGCTACTAACAGTACTGACAGAGCAGTACACAAAAAATGAATGATCACCGGCAAACTCTGAGTTTCCTCTCTCAAAAACTTAAACCTCACCAAACACGTTGTATTAATCAGAACAGGGAGATTTTAACAATCTACGAGAGCATCCAACACTTCTGCCCCCTTGTTAATCCCCAACCTGTCACCATTTACACTGACCTCAAACCCATCATGTCTGCAGTCTGAACAATGAGTGACAAGTTCTCTCCACATCAGTTCAGACACTTTGAATACGTCTGCCAATTTGCAACAGACATCTTCCACATTCTACTTTTCTCGCATCAGCAGCCTAACACCAGTTTTAAAGTACAATGGCCTCGCCAGTGCTCAATCTGATCTTCTGACTCCTCCACCAGCTCATACCTCCAACTGTTTGATGTACCTGGTAGCACAGCAAGCATATGGTGCAATGTAAGTAGAAACAAACCAATGCCTTGTATTGTATTGTATTGTACGGAACTGAGGACTTAGAAACACTGGAGAGTCTTCGTCCCCGCCGTAGCCCTCAGTGTTTCACAACCCCACAGCAGGCTACAGCAGTCCACTCACCCCACCTCCGCCCACACAGAACCCAGGGTTATTGCGCGGTTTGGTCCCCCAGTAGACCCTCCGGGAATGTCTCAAACCAGATGAGTGCAACCCCAATGTTTGCGTGGTAGAGTAATTATATTATATGCGTGGAGAAAGTGTTTGCACAGCAATCACAGACATAGTGTAACTGGGACAGAATTAGGGGAACCAGTCCACATTCGCTGAGGCAGATGGAAAACTGACTTAAAAACCATCCACAGACTGGCTGGCACACCGGACCTCAACACTAATTCACCGGGTGGATTTGTGCCGGGGACCGGCACGCCTTCCCACCCAGAGAGCTGTGTGTTAGACGGCACGGCTAACCAGGTGGACGAACCAGTGCCTTAGATCACACCTCTATTTCAACAGGTAGTATTTTATGGTGCCCACTACTTGGGGGCCAACGTCACAGTCGAACAGATTATTGATCAATTTGTTTGGCCTCGGCCCAGAAAGATAAGTGTGCCTTGACTCACACATTCATACAGTGCCAATGCAGCAAGACTGGACCTCATGTGCATGTAAATGTTGGTTATTTTTGGCTTTGATGGGGAGGTTTGGCCATGTTCCCACTGAGCTATTTTTCCCAATTCCCCCATATGAATGTTACAGATACATATTCACAGTGGTGGACAGATACACATGGTGGGCAGAGGCTGTTCTGGTCAAAGATTTAACTGCTGAGTCGACCGCTAGAACGTTCATCAAGATTTGGCTGGCATGTGTTGGTTGCCTTCTTCACATCACTACAGACTTAGAGTTTGATTCCAACCTTTGCAATGCACTGTCAGAACTGTGCAGTTTGTAGCACTATCGTAATACAAGTTACGATTTGGCAAGCAATGGCTTGGTTCAGAGATAGCCCCACACTTTAAAAGCTGCCCCAATGTGCCATAAACATACTTGCACTCAAGCATTGCCCCGGTTCTGCTAGGCTTACGTATGGCCGTCAAAATGGATCTCGGTTGTTCGTCAGTAGAGATGGTCTATGGTGAACCTCTGTGCATCCCAACAGATTTCCTTGCCCCCTCTCAACTGCCAGATGAATGGCAGCTGTCCCATCTCTCACAACTACTGTGAGAAAATGTGGAACAGATATGTCAAACTCCAATGTCGCACCGTGGATCTCACACGGTTTTCGTGCTCGAGGCATTAGAAGACTGCTCTCGTGCTTCACATGGATCTCGTCTGCACTGTGCTACAACCACCCTATTCTGAACTCTTCCCAGTTCAATGGCAAGAAGAACACGAGACAGATATAGCCCAAAAGCAAGGGCGCCAAAGTCTCCACTCCACTTCAGATTAAGCCCGCCTGGGTTTACCACTAATTTCCTATAGCATCACGATGACACAAGGGGAGCCAACCCATCCTTCCCCAATCTGTCTCTACTGACAGCGCACCGTCCAACTTACTCGTCCCGGACCAGGCATGTCACCTACTGCAGTTACATGTCCACAACAAACAATCGTCCACACGTGCGCTGGCTGTGAGTCTTAAGTCCCCTTTATGGAAAGGATATAGCTGGCGAATCTAGTTTGATGGAACAGGCGGACTAGGGAGGTTTCCTCCACCATACTCACATTTTGATTAGAACTCTGCCATTATTGTGCATGCGGGTGTAGCCTTTGTGCGATTGGCTGGATGTTATTACTTTGCATGTTAGATTTAGTAAACAGTGGTCCCTGATTTGTATTCCAGGTTCCAGAATATCCTCCCGGCCTAGTAAGTATTCGTCCATTTTGCATTATTATTAGCATTGAGTGGTTTCTCTCGTCGTGGCCCTCTTTTCGGTTAAATAGCTCAACGCCATGACCGTTTTGTTGTCTTCCCTCCATCTCCACTACCTTTGCTATGTGGCGAATGGTTGGTTTGTCTCGCATACATTGAAAGACATATAGTACCGTTTCCATGATCACTATTATGCCTGATATCTTCCTGATTAAAGTCAGTAGCGTCAAGCACGGACATAAATTGCTCAAGATCATTTTCTGATTCATTGATCAGCTTTTCTTTGACATTGTGAGGTAACCAAGTCTTCAATAAGCAAATGACATGTCTATTAGAGATCGATTTATCCCGGGCGACGCGTTTTATGAAACCTATTTTGAGTTGTATAATTCTGGGCGATAGAATTGAATACCGATTGACCAGAATTTCTCTAGAATTGCTTTTACGAATCTCTCTTGTGTATCACAAGCCTCTGCCACGTGTGTGGCCCGAAAATGCTGGCTCACCTTGAATGTGAAATAAAATAAATTTTATTTTCTGCCTCTCACTTCAAGCACTAGGTAAGATAATTTTAAAACCTCGAATGAACACAGCCAGATGAATAAATTCCTTTTCATCAGTATAAGGTTGGAGCTTGGAACTGTCTATGTTGAATTGAGCTTTTTTCGAGCAATAAGTCAGGAAACAAAGGAGCTGCCTCAGCAACTAATGGATGTTGTCTATTGATTGGACTGGGAATATTCTATGTGCATGCACATTACTGCTCGAATGCGCACGGAAAATTGCGCTCATTACCATACAATTTTTCACATGTCACACCACAGTTGACAATACGCCTATTGCTGCATAATGGCCTGCGATTCGTATCAAAACACTGTGCAGCGCTTCGCTGCCAGACCGTGTTGCTATGTTTGTTGTTGTGCGCTGTGTCGTCTAAATCAGCGGAACACGTGTTGGCACATTGTTGCTCGGGATTTCGCTTGTTATGCTCTTATCGCACACTTTACTTGAGTTCCCACCCGATCGGTAATCTCTTTATCTTTGCTAGCGAACCATTTATTGAATTCAGATTCTTTGTTCTTTGCTTCCTCAGCAAATTTTTGTTCGACATTTTTGTTTGCATCTATTGAAAGATTATCAGACCATTTAGTTATTGATGCTACTTTTTCCTCTATAGGCAAGCTTTTAAGGTTTCTAGTTGCGTGTACTAGGACTGTACCAATTCTGGTAAGCCTTTGCACATCCTTTTTAATTCTGTAAATCCATCCTTTATTTCTTCCATTTCAGCGACTTATTTCCTATAACGCTCATCTCACGTCCTGCTTGCAAGCGATCGTGTTCTTTTTCACGTTCGGATAATTTTTCTTCCCATACCTTATATGTTCCCACTAGCATTCTGCTTGTAAGCAGTTGCGGTCTTTTTCACGCCCTGCTTGTAAGCGATCGCGTTCTTTGTCACGTTTTTGTAATTTAGGAGTTTACTAATTATTCCGATTCCTTACAGAGTATGAGCTTCAGGTATCTATTTCAGTGTTTTGCACTCTTTCACGCGCAGACTAGCCATGCTGTTCTGTTTCCTACCCCCATCCATGCTTCGAAATACAGCACACATTTGGTACAAAACACACTAAATCTCTGTACAAGAAGTTACGACACACAAGTAGATGATTCAGTGCTGAAACACTGCAAGCAGTACTACAAACACCAGAAAATATATTCTGTACATTCCCTTTAGTAATTACTCGAAAACAGGAAATTCTACACTGCCGCCATTACCTAATGACGATTGATTTTGTATTCCTTGTATAGTATTATGTTTATTTTCCGGCTAGTCTTTTTCTCTCAGGATTACAACATTTTTTGGTGATAGATCTCGTACGCATTTCACCAAACAAAGCACACACACACACACACACACACACACACACACACACACACACACACATTATATATATTTATATCATAGACGTATATACTTCTGGTCCCACGTTGGGCGCCAATTTCGAGATGCTCGAATTTGAAAATTAGTTTTGGTTTTTTTAATTGAATCGTTTTATGGTTTCCGTTGAATAAATCCAAATATTGTTTGGAAATCAGCTCGTAAAATATTGGATGGGTTCTGAGCCTATCACTTTCGTTTGCGACCTAAATTACAGGACAATTCTTAGTCACATTTACTTCAATCATCATGAATTGATCCTTGCATCTAATTATTGTGTTTGTGTGGCGTAAACGCTGTTATAAGCAGTGATCAAGAGAAAAACCTTCTTATGATAAGCAATTAAATGGTTCAAATGGCTCTTAGCACTATGCGACTTAGCTTCTGAGGTCATCAGTCGCCTAGAACTTAAAACTAAGTAAACCCAACTAACCTAAGGACGTTACACACATCCATGCCCGAGGCAGGATTCGAACCTGCGACCGTAGCGGTCGTTCGGTTCCAGACTGTAGCGCCTAGAACCGCATGGCCACTCCGGCCGGCTAAGCAATTAATTAGACGGTATTAATGGCTGAAATCTGCAGTCAATTTATATATGTTAAAATCTTAAATGAAATATTTACTTACTGGTTTCTGCACCCGGTTTATGCAATTAGCGGATTTCGCAAATGTATCGATCCAATTCAGAAAGAAACACTGGGTTGCAAAATCCGCTATTCTGAAATATGTTAGGAATGACAGAAAAGTGGAATTTAATTATTGCGAAAAATGTTTTATTTCGAAGAGAAGTTTTGGAATTCTATAAAATTGGCACATAAAAATGAAAAGGTGATAGTCGTTCAGACAAGAAAAAACTGACTTACTTTAACGTCAAAAAGAGAATACATATGAATGCTCAGCATTGTTTTTTTTTAATACACCATCGCGTTTTTGACATCACAAGATATTGTAGAAAACAAAATAACCTCCAAATTGCATCATAGTAAAGCATAGACAAAATTTTAGAAAATAATAAAATTAATAGAAAGTTGCATCTTAGACTAAACAGCAACAAAACACTCTAGAAAATGAAATTAGCTGAAAATTTCTTCTATGTGACATCGACCTTAATACTGCCAATCAACTCAAAATCGCATCCGGGGTCTACAGATGGTTGGCAGCGGCAGGAACGACTCTAGGAGTTCTTTCCTGCTTGTCTGATACCTTGGTGCAGAATTTTGTCGTTGGTCGCACAGTTTTCACCATAGTGAAGCTTCAAAAGCTGTTTGACATCTCCGAGTTTGGCTTCTGAAAGTTTTGCACACGCTGTGACTGCTGTTGGGCCATTTCCCTTGCCGAAATTGTTTCCCACCTTCAGGATGCTCTCCCTGTCTGCAGCGCCAATGTGATAGAAGGGCACTCCACAAGCTAGACATATTTTCTTATTTCTGCTTTTCGGTAATGCCAGTTTCTTCTCCATGGATTAGAACGCTTCTTTCTTTTCCGTCCTGGTCACTTGGAACTACAACGATCGATACGACTTCTTGCATAATTCCTACTGTTTCAATTACTCCCACTTCGTTTGTGCCATCTTCCGCATTTAAACAGGCCACAAAATCACTTATTTTCTTCAAAACACTCACACAAGTACGTCAACAAACATGCAACTGATCAGCTGAACTATGCCTACCGGTGTATATTTCGACAACGCATCGCCAGCGAGAGCTTCATTGTTGTATACGAGTTCGCTACAGCGCAACCAACATAACTATCAATAGAAAAAATATCCCTTCGAATCGTAACAAACTGGAGGGTAGCTTTGAATGTCTAGATGATGTTAGTTGGCGTTCCTTGCGTCCAGACATGGCACAGTGACTGTCATGCCTATTGAACTTGGCGGATTTTGCAAACGTTGGACATGTAGCGGGCTTTGCACTCGAAGACAACGTGCAGGTAGCGGCTTTTGCAACCAAACGCGATTTTCTACTGCCAATTTCAACCGTTTACAGTGGCTTTTGCACCCTGAAAGCTATTTCATAATGTCGGCGCTGAAAAAAATCTATACGGAAGTGTGCTCAACTCAAAATCGACAAAAAATTGTTTTAGCGGCTTTTACGTCTGGGCTATTCAACTATTGCTATGTTTAAACTGTTTTCCGTCTTCATTATTATGTCTTTGAAGTCTTTCTGGAACACTGTTACATACTGTACGTCATAGTGTGGCATCACTGCCCAAATCATAAAATGCAACATGTATGTAGTGTTTTAATCTTTGAGGCTTTTGAGAATAAAAACTACCTGGCGACACTCATAGGATAGAATCCATGGACGTGATATCTGGCGAACGTAGAGGCATGTCGATATCTGCCCTTCGACCAGTCGCTGTTCTTTGGAACGTTTCGTTTAAATAATCGGGGACGGCAGTGACATAATATGGTGGAGCACTGTCGTATTGAAAGTAAATTTCTTGAAACTTTTCAGCATATGTCATAAGTTCAAATGGTTCAAATGGCTCTGAGCACAATGTGACTTAACATCTATGGTCATCAGTCCCCTAGAACTTAGAACTACTTAAACCTAACTAACCTAAGGACACCACACAACACCCAACCATCACGAGGCAGAGAAAATCCCTGACCCCGACGGGAATCGAACCCGGGAACCCGGACGTGGGAAGCGAGAACGCTACCGCACGGCCACGAGATGCGGGCTATGTCATAATTCCTTGTACCACGTAGTTCTGAAGTATGTTCAAATAGTGATCTCCTGCTATTGTTCCTTCAAAAAAAATTATGGTCCAAGTACGCCAAATTATGATATTGCCCCCAAACAATTCAGACCAGTTTGAAATAGTGGTTGTTCTGACTGTCAGTATATCAGGAAATGCAGTTATGTCTGTTAATGTGTCCGCTTAACTTCAAATTGGCCTCGTCAGACCACACAGTTGTATTGAATAGGTTGTGTTGGTGTTTCTGTTGGTAAAGCACCAATTCAGAAACCGAAGATGTCGATCTGGATCATATTCAGATAACCCATCTCATAGACGTGGAATGTAAACTTTAAACCTGTCTTTGTGTAATATTCTTTGCATTGACCTTCGTAATAAATCCATCTCAGTTGCTGATCATCTGGTTGATTTTCGTGTACTTTGGGTCACGGATAAACATATCCGCAATACATTTTCCTCTGTTGTGACTGTTGTTGGGTGGCCAGATCTTGGTGCATCCATAACAAATCCATGTTCTACAAATCTATCTCGTATGTCGACACCGTTTGTCCACACAGTAGTTTTGCTCCAAAGTGTCTCCCCCGTTCATTAACAACTGCAGTAGCACCACTCTTATTAAATGTTTTTAACGCGAAAATCCTTTCTTCTTTCGTTAACCTTGGACAATTCAGAACACGTCTCACAGATCACGCTTGCTCCATTCACTTGTTTGATGATTGTGTTTGTTGTCTTTGTCATTGCTCCCCTGAAGCCCCGTTCAGAAACGTATCGCAATGTGCGATCCTCTTAAAAATGTCTTTATTAGAAATGTAACACAAAAATGACTTCGGCACTCCTGTACTAGAAAACTGCGAATGTGCACGGGGTAACAGAAGTCATCCACTTGCTGTAGTTGACAGTAACACAAGAAAAACACACAACGGTCATTTAGTAGACGTCTCCAGTTGATGATGTGCTTGAGTACAATGTACACTGTCGAAGAGAAGCTCAAAATGCTGCTCATCTCCGCAAAATGTTAAGTTATCAGAACAGTAATTGTTTCCGTTTGTTTACCGTGAATTCCAGCTAGTTGAATTGCGTCACCCCGCGCACACTCGGTGTGTGCTAGTACAGCAGAGTCACAGTCTGTTTTGTGTAGCGTTTCTAACGATGCTACGTTTATTCACCTGGATAGCAGACTGTGATGCGTTTTTGAACAGACCTTGAGGAGAGAAATACCGTGTTTTTTTTTTTAAAGAAAAGCGTAGTCCTGTTCACATCTTCATTAGGAACCAAGTTGCACGGGAGGCTATCAATCACACTGTATAGGTAAACAAAAAACGCAGACTGGCGAACTGTTAGCCGTCATTACAAACAAAATTGTAAGAGAAAGAAACCTTATTGTTACAGTGGCCAATGAAGAGGCTTTAAAATAAAGCGAAACGCGGTAGCAAAACGAGATTTGCTTGATGAATGTTTTGCCTCTGGAATTTTTTTTCTTTTTTTTTGTAATGGGCAAGATAAATGTTATACTAAGCGTGAAGTTTTATTTGCAGGTACTATTAATTCGATGCTCCTGCAAGATGGCTGCATCTTTGAAAACACGCGGTTTGCACTTTCTTCAAACTTCCGCCTGGAATCCACAGAGACCACCATCAAGATATATTCTTGTAATCAAGGGTACAAATCATAAGCTCTGTGTTGCATAGTTAACGTTTTCACGGATTTTCATTTTAGTCCCCTACCCCTAATAACGGTGGTTCGCTCTTCACAGTTTATAAAAACTTGTTGCTGTTGATGTTGTTGTTGTGGTGGTCTTCAGTCCTGAGATTGGTTTGATGCAGCTCTCCATGCTACTCTATCCTGTGCAAGCTTCTTCATCTTCCAGTACCTACTGCAGCCTACATCCTTCTGAATCTGCTTAGTGTATTCATCTCTTGGTCTCCCTCTACGATTTTTACCGTCCACGCTGTCCTCCAGTACTAAATTGGTGATCCCTCGATGCCTCAGAACATGTCGTACTCACTGGTCCCTTCTTCTTGTCAAGTTGTGCCACAAACTCCTCTCCTCCCCAATTCTATTCAATACCTCCTCATTAGTTATGTGATTACCCATCTAATCTTCAGCATTCTTCTGTAGCACCACATTTCTAAGTCTTCTATTCTCTTCTTGTCTAAACTATTTATCGTCCACGTTTCACTTCCATACATGGCTACACTCCATACAAATACTTTCAGAAACGACTTTTTGACACTTAAATCTATACTCGATGTTAACAAATTTCTCTTCTTCAGAAACGCTTTCTTTGCCATTGCCAGTCTACATTTTATATCCTCTCTACTTCGACCATCATCAGTTATTTTGCTCCCCAAATAGCAAAACTCCATTACTACTTTAAGTGTCTCATTTCCTAATCTAATTCCTTCAGCATCACCCTACTTAATTCAACTACATTCCATTATCCTCGTTTTGTTTTTGTTGACGTTCATCTTACACCCTCCTTTCAAGACACTCTCCATTCCGTTCAACTGCTCTTCCAAGTCCTTTGCTGTCTCTGACAGAATTACAATGTCATCGGCGAACCTCAAAGTTTTTATTTCTTCTCCGTGGATTTTAATACCTACTCTGAACTTTTCTTTTGTTTCCTTTACTGCTTGCTCAATATACGGGTTGAATAGCATCAGGGAGAGGCTACAACCCTGTCTCACTTACTTCCCAACCACTGCTTCCCTTTTATGACCCTCGACTCTTATAATTGCCATCTGGTTTCTGTACAAATTGTAAATAGCCTTTCGCTCCCTGTATTTTACCCCTGCCACCTTCAGTATTTGAAAGAGTATTTCCAGTCAACACTGTGAAAGGCTTCTCTAAGTCTACAAATGTAGGTTTTTCTTTCCTTAATCTTTCTTCTAAGATAAGTCGTAGGGTCAGTATTGCCTCACGTGTTCCAATATTTCTACGGATATAAAAACTTAACTCATCAAATTTTTAGCTCGGTCTTACAATCCGTCCTGAAACTTTCTAGAGAAGCCCACCGTTTAGAACGACATGTTTCTGAATCCCACGAGAAATGTGGTACGACACTCGCTAAGCGCGTATATTTTTCGCTATACGCCAGAGCGCAACTGTACGGAAGTCTTCCCTGGAGTGAAGGAACACGGCTGTGTCGGATGCAGACAACGATTGCGCCAGAGCAGTGTTTACGCTGAAGACATTGTATGAGTGTAAACACTCGCCTTGGCTAGAGATTGGCGTGGAAAGGTCAGGGCGCGAGCCGAAATAGCGGAGGAGGTGCCAGCAGCTGCAGCTGCCAGCTGCCAGGCGAGACCGCCCTCCCTCCTCACAGCGCGCCAGCGGGCGAACTGAACTGTCATAAGCACAACCTGCGGTGCGGGCCTCACCAGCGACAGCTAAATTGCAAAAATTACGTTTTAGCGCAATTTTTGAAGTAAAAGCCTACAGAGTGGGTACTTACTTACTCATCCCGTCATCACCGGCCCCGTAAACCGAGCTGCATCAGTCTCCATTACTGTTCTGCCCTTTCGCGCTTCCTCCCAGTTGCCTGCATTCGAAGCTTCCGAATCTTTCTTTATGTCGTCTTTCTGTGTACTTCTTGTCCCACCCAGATGTCTTTTTTTTTGTAATGTTCAAAACGGTTCAAATGGCTCTGAGCACTATGGGACTTAACTGCCAAGGTCATCAGTCCCCTAGAACTTAGAACTACTTAAACCTAACTAACCTAAGGACACCACACACATCCATTCCTGAGGCAGCATTCGAACGTGCGACCGTAGTAGCCGCGCGTTTCCAGACTGTAGCGCCTAGAACCGCTCGGCCACCCTGGCCGGCTTTTGTAATGTGGGCAATGAAAGCTTGTTTAAGAATGCATGTCGTCTTCTTTGTTTTTTGGGCTCTGTTTTCCGCAGTTGCACATGTACAAGTTGTATAGGCCGACCGCTCTCTTTAACAATTGTAATATAAGCTATATTATGACCAGGCGCCTTTCACTTTATTTTGAAGTCTCTTCTTTGGCCACTGTAACAATATGGTTTCTTTCTCTTACAATTTTGTTTGTTGTGATGACTAACAGTTCGCATGCTTTACTTATTACTGTAAACAGTTTTTATTCCTTATGTTACTCGCGGTTTTTTTTGTTTATTCCATTCTTCTTCGTCTTACATGTACATGTGTTAACTATTTGCACACCGCACATCTACACTTCCATGTTGGGAAGTGTTGCTGTCCTCTCGCCATTCTGTTTTACTGTTGCATGATGCGTTGGTGTTTTGTTTGTTTTGATAGTAGTGGACGTATCTGTTGTCACTCTGTGTGTGTGTGTGTGTGTGTGTGTGTGAGAGAGAGAGAGAGAGAGAGAGAGAGAGAGCATGTTGATCTTTTAAAGCACAAGGATGATTTGTGATCTGTTCTGTCATTGACACAGGTATTCGTTAAAGATCTCAGACGAGATAAGTTTCTAATTATTTGAACGTCCCACCTCGCTGCACATCGCTAAAGTTTCAGTTTCTAGAAATATAATTTCCATTCTTTATCTTCGAAATTACATTGTGCAAGCGGTTGGTGCTACGTAATTGATGCCGAGAATTATCGTGTAAATAGTATGATATTCGCGCAGACCATGAGAAAATACACATAAAACCAGTGGAAAAACAGTCTAGATCGCGATGGCACTTGCAGCAGTTTCAGCGACTGAGGTCAGCTGACTGTTGTACCCATTGTCAATTTAAGCTGATGGTGCTGTCTGAAGATGGCCTAAGTATAGGCCGAAACCGGTCATTTTAATATAGCACCACCGCAATCTAGACTGTTTTTTCACAGTCTGTGTCTCAGAAACTGAGATGCAATAGTATTATAAGCGACCACTATCACAACGATATGTTACTGTCACCCTGCATAAAAATCGGTCTCGTTTCTACAGGAATGCATAAGTATCGCTAACGATATCCATGTTAACAACTATACAAGCTTTATAAATCAAGGTATGGTATTGCATCCAAATGAAGTGGTCTTCCATACAAATACTGCAACATTGAATATAGATGGTGATTGAGAGGGTGTGTATTAACAGACCGAAAGCGTGGGTGCACGTCGCCGGCGATGTAAGTTCGTCATAAAATCACCGATTTTAGAATTTGATTTGGCTACTGAACGTAGTATGAAGCAAATATTTGCAACTCCCTCATGCCGCCGCTAGACATTTCTGACACTAACAAACAGAATTTGTAACGCATTCTATCCTGATGCCAGGTTCTGTGATACATCCACCGGGTTATAGATGAAGGAGGATGATGGCTGATTGAGAATGATCACATACAGTAAATGGTGTGCTATGTGATGAATCATTTTAAAAAAAATTGCAACGCTACACTGAGGTCGTAAGAAATGTACAAAATCCTGAAATGCTGTCTGCGATTTGGAGGCAAGTCTTTCCATTCTATTACATTTCTACGTTGAATCCTATAGAGATGTCTGTTAATGATTACAGCCACTAGTGAAACATATTCATGGCACTCTCTCACTTCTCGAAACGAGTCACCTTTTTCGAAAATATGTGCTACAGTAAAA
Organism: Schistocerca gregaria; assembly: GCF_023897955.1. NCBI lineage: Eukaryota > Metazoa > Arthropoda > Insecta > Orthoptera > Acrididae > Schistocerca > Schistocerca gregaria. The sequence goes on from NC_064927.1 coordinate 77,157,368, forward strand.
ATTCCAACATGGTTTTAGACAAGCCCTCTGTATCTAGTAACGGTTTCTTAGTCTCTCCCCGCCATCCCTGCAGCTTTGTCAATGTGATTGTCCCAATTAAAATCGAAAATGAACAGAAACTGGAGAGTGCTGTATCTACCATCTCCTGCAACTCGTAGAGAAACAGACTGAGCTGAGTTAATGCGGCAGGAGCATGTTTTTTTGACCACTCGGTGGAAATGGTAACATATTGTCGTAGCTCTGCCAACAGTTTATGATGCCAAAACAATGCTCTTTCCTGCGGCACAAGGTAGTAGAAAAAGACAGGGCAAGCAGTTACAGGAATTTGGCGAAGGACGAGGATTTTGCTACTGCATTGCGAGGAGTGTCTAAATTACATACAGGTACTGCAGTGCAAAGGATATCTGTGTCCCTCAAGGTACATTCATGTCCATCACCCAAATATTCTCTCTGTCATCGTTATTTTGTACCATCCACCACAGAAAAAGTGCGAACTATAAAAACTCCTCTAACATCACCTGACAGTGACATCGATAAGATATTACCGCATCACTCTCTTCCGATATATATATCAAAAACAAAAACCATCTGCGTGCTGGCATCGAGCATATGCGGTGACCCCATTAAATATACAGGTGTCAATCTACTCAGTGATTGAAGTCGCCTGCACAGACCAGCGTAAAATTTCATCGCCCGTACTATAGGGAGATCATATTCTACAGACTATCAGTCGCAAGGGTTAGTCCCTGTGTTGTTGTTACATTGTTTCTCTGCTGCTGGAACACATCTAAACAGTGCATGATTACTGCTTTGTAAACTGCCATACATTTTCTTTTTTCCACCACAACTTTGACGCCTGTGTGAGGTTCTAAACGGACATTAACACATTTCGATCCATTGGCTGTGACTGAAAGCAGGACATTGCACAATGTAAATTATACTGCTGCTCCAACAACAGACACAGGATGACTGAAATAAAAGACGGTCACAACATATGGAACTGTAAGTTTTCTGGCGTTGTGGAGCGTTTCCAAAGAGCAGTCCAACGGTGACTGGCGATCTCTACATTTAAACTCATCTTTCACAGTGATGTCTCGATGTTCCATCTCTATTGATTCCTCATACTGCAGTCATGTACGCGATCACTGTTTCAGTGCTAGCCACTCCTTTAAGGTGCTGTCCCTCCACCAAGACTTTTTTCATCTCAAACAACCAATGTCAGTCAGTCATTATGTGGTAATCAAGAGTGTACCAGTGCACGGATGGGATGCGAAAGACACCGTCGATGTACTGTAATAAGCGTCACAGTTGATAGTGCGATCAATGTTTGCAATTTTACCAGTTTTTCCGCGTTCTCAACACTGACCAATGACACGGCAGCATGCTTCCCTGTTTCTGTGTTCAAATGTGTGTGAAGGCTTATGGGACTTAACTGCTGAGGTCATCAGTCCCTAAGCTTACACTCTACTTAACCTAAATCATCCTAAGGGCAAACACACACACACCCATGCCTGAGGGAGAACTAAAACCTCCTTCGGGATCAGCCGCACCCGGTTTCTGTATTATCACCAAACCACTCCTCCACAGCGTTCCAAGTACCACATATTAAATTGCAAATGGAGATCAAACGAAAAAACTACAAAGAACGAAACTCGTCTAACTTGAAGGGGGAAACCAGATGGCGCTATGGTAGGCCCACTACATGGCGGTGCCATAGGTCAAACGGATATTAACTGCGTTTTTTAAAACAGGAACCCCCATTTTTATTACATACTCGTGTAGTGCGTAAAGAAATATAAATGTTTTAGTCGGACCACTTTTTTCGCTTTGTGAGAGATGTCGCTGTAATAGTCACAAAAGTATAAATATGTGGTACCACATAACATTCCGCCTGCCCCCCAAATCTATAAGTCCCTCCAGATCCTTGAGCGTCATTCACTCCGCCTCGCCTTCCGTATACGCCTCCTGTCCTCCACGCGGATCCTCTACGGCCTCATCCCTTTCCCCCATCTGCTCCTATTCCTCGAACATATCCGCGACCTCATCCCTTTCCCCCATCTGCTCCTATTCCTCGAACATATCCGCATCCTCTACACCTCCCGCCGCCATGAAGCCCCTCACCCCCTGGTTGCTCCTCTCCCCTCCCATCCCTGCCCCCTACCAAATCTTCACTGTTGTATCCCCCTACCCTCCATCTCTACACCCTACATCTCCTTTCCCAAGGTGGCTTTCATCAGCTCCCCCTCCCGGATGATGCCCTCTATTCCTCCATTTATCCCTCCTATCAACTCTGATCCTCACTCCTCCTCCTTTCCTCTGTCTTCCTGAGCTCCCTCTCCCCCCTTCCTTCCTCTTTTTTCCCCACCTCCCCTCTCGCTGCCCCCTTCACTCCCCTGAGTCCTTTTGCATTTCCCTCCTCTGCCTCTTCTTATTCCCTCTCGCGTCTGCCCTGACCCTCTCCCCCCTTATGAGTCCTCTCCCTCCTTGGTTTCCCCCCTTTCGTTTTCTCCTCTCCTCCCTCCTTGTTTTTCCCCCTCCTCCAGATCCCCCCCCCCCCATTTGCCTTTGACGCGGGAATGTCGTATTGGTGCCACCATTTTCGTGCAGTGTTTTACAGTGTGTGTTTTCCAGTGAGTGTTCCGTGGTGTGTCTTTAGAGATGTGTAGCGAACAGCCATCATACTGTCGCTGGGTGTGATTTTTCATCTCTTGTGAACAGAAACCAGACTGTCGCCATGTTTTTTAAATGTGTGTCTACTATGTTACTTGTCTGATTTCTGTGTATTTTATCGACATTGCCAACCCCTTTTGCTTTCTGTTTTAACTTTCCGCATTTTTACGCCGTTTTACACTTTAAAGTCATCATTTCATCGCCCGTTTTTCCTTGTTTCTTTTTTATTCCTTTTCTTACCAAAAAGTCTGTAGGCTGTATAGCAGCGTACTAAGCTGTTGTCAGCCCGCCCCCCTTCGGGGGGAACTGAAAATCAATAAAGAAAAAAAATATAACATTCCACCAATGCGGACGGTATTTGTATCGTGATACATTACCCGTGTTAAAATGGACCGTTTACAAATTGCGAAGAAGATCAATATCGTGTTGATGTATGGCTATTGTGATCAAAATGCCCAACGGGCGTGTACTATGTATGCTGTTCAGTATCCTGGACGACATAATCAAAAAATGGTTCAAATGGCTCTGAGCACTATGGGACTTAACTTCTGAGGTCATCAGTCCCCTAGAACTTAGAACTACTTAAACCTAACTAACCTAAGGACATCACACACATCCATGCCCGAGGCAGGATTCGAACCTGCGACCGTAGTGGTCGCGCGGTTCCAGACTGAAGCGCCTAGAACCTCTCGGCCACCCTGGCCGGCCGGACGACATCATCCAAGTGTCCGGACCGTTCGCCGGATAGTTACGTTATTTAAGGAAACAGGAAGTGTTCAGCCACATGTGAAACATCAACCACGACCTGCAACAAATGATGATGCCTATGTAGGTGTTTTAGCTGCTGTCGCAGCTAATCCGCATATCAGTAGCAGACAAACTGCGCGAGAATCGGGAATCTCAAAAACGTCGGTGAGGAGACTGCTACATCAACGTCAATTGCACCCGTACCATATTTCTATGCACCAGGAATTGCGTGGCGACGACATTGAGTGTCATGTACAGTTCTGCCACTGGGCGCAAGAGAAATTACGGGACGATGACAGATTTTTTTGCATGCGTTCTATTTAGCGACGAAGCGTCATTCACCAACAGCGGTAACGTAAACCGGCATAATATGCTCTGTTGGGCAACGGAAGATCCACGATGACTGCGACAAGTGGAACATCAGCGACCTTGGCGGGTTAATGTATGGTGCAGCATAATGGGAGGAAGGATAATTGACCCCCATTTTATCGATGGCAATCTAAATGGTGCAATGTACGCTGATTTCCTACGTAATGTTCTACCGATGTTACTACAAGATGTTTCACTGCATGATAGAATGGCGATGTACTTCCAACATGATGGATTTCCGGCACATAGCTTGCGTGCGGCATAAGTGATATTGAATAGCATATTTCATGACAGGTGGATTGGTCGTCGAAGCACCATACCATGGCCCGCACGTTCACCGGATCTGACGTCCCCGGATTTCTTTCTGTGGGGAAAGTTGAAGGATATTTGCTATCGTGATCCACCGACAACGCCTGACAACATGCGTCAGCGCATTGTCAATGCATGTGCGAACATGACGGAAGGCGAACTACTCGCTGTTGAGAGGAATGTCGTATTGCCAAATGCATTGAGGTTGACGAACATCATTTTGAGCATTTATTGCATTAATGTGGTATTTACAGGTAATCACGCTGTAACAGCATGCGTTCTCAGAAATGATAAGTTCGCAAAGGTACATGTATCACATTGGAACAACAGAAACAAAATGTTAAAACGCACCTAATTTCTGTATTTTAATTTAAAAAACCTACCTGTTACCAAATGTTCGTCTAAAACTGTCAACCATATGTTTGTGACTATTACAGCGCCATCGATCACAAAGCGAAAAAAGTAGTCCAACTAAAAACATTCATATTTCTGTACGTACTACACGAGTATGTAATAAAAAAGGGTGTTCCTATTTTTTAAAAAACGCAGTTGATATCCGTTTGACCCATGGCAGCGCCATCTAGCGGACCAACCATAGCGCCATCTGGTTCCCCCCTTCAAGCTAGACAAGTTTCGTTCTTTGTAGTTTTTTCGTTTGACGCTTATTTCGTGAGATATTTGGCCCTACCATGATCAATGTACAACCATATATATATTACCAGACACGGATCCACATATTTCTACCGCTTCGATCATAGGATGTAATTTACGATTACGAATGCCCATCTTTCTCTATGCAGATGGGAGTCACAGAGCATCTTCGCATTCTTAGGATAAAGTTATAGACGGAAAGATATCCTCGCATTGTCTTTGACCAACCCTCCCAGCAGCACTGTTACTGATTTAGTTTGCAGCTGACCAGAAGTAGATCGCTACATTCCACGTATCGTGAAGGAGCATAACGAGCCAAGTGCATAACTGCTGTTCAATGAAGACTGTCTTGCATCATGGCACCCACCCAGTGTTGGGTCCATCCTCTTGCTACATAGTCCATACTCTCCACTGCTCTGGAATAGCCGCCTTCTTTGGTTTATGTTAGGGCAGCAAGAGACTGGTCAAAAGACACCAGTGCTTACATACACTATGTGGTCAAAAGTATCCGGACACCCCCAAAAACATACATTTTTCACATTACGTGCTTTCTGCTGCCACCTACTGCCAGGTATTCCATATCAGTCATTAGAGAGCAGAATGAGAGAGCGGAATGGAGTGCTCCACGCAACTCATGGACTTTAAATGTGGTCAGCTGATTGGGTGTCACTTGTGTCATACGCCTGTATGTGAAATTTCCACACTCCTAAACATCCCTAGGTCCACTGTTTCCAATGTCATAGTGAAGCGGAAACGTAAAAGGACACGTACAGCACAAAAGCGTAAAGGCCGATCTTGTCTGTTGCGTGACAGAGACAGCTGACAGTTGAAGAGGGTCATAATGTGTAATAGGCAGACATCTGTCCAGATCATTACACAGGAATTCCAAACTGTACCAGGATCCACTGCAAGTACTGTGACAGTTAGGTGGGAGGTGAGAAAACTTGGATTTCATGGTCGAGCGGCTGCTCATAAGCCACACGTCACGCCCGTAAATCGCAAACGATGCCTCGCTTGGTGTATGGAGCGTAAACATTGGACGACTGAACAGTGGAAAAACGTTGTGTTGAGTGACGCATCACGGTACACAATGTGGCGATCCGATGGCAAGGTGTAGGTATGGCGAATGCCCGTTGAACGTCATCTGCCAGCTTGTTAAGTGCCAACAGTAAGAGGAGGATGCGGTGGTGCTATGGTGTGGTCGTGTTTGTCATGGAGGAGGCATACACCCCTTGTTTTGGGTGGCACTACCACAGCACAGGCCTACATCGATGTTTTAAGCACCTTCTTGCTTCCCACTGTTGAAGAGCAATTCGGGGATGGCAGTTGCAACTTTCACCACGAGTGAGAACCTGTTCATAATGCACGGCCGGTGGCGGAGTGGTTACACGACAATAACATCCCTGTAATGGACTGCCCTTCACAGAGTCCTGACCTGAATCCTATAGAACACCTTTGGGATGTTTTGGAACGCCGAATTCATGCCAGGCCTCACCGATCGACATCGATACCTCTCCTCAGTGCAATACTCCGTGAAGAATGGGCTACCATTCGCCAAGAAACCTTCCAGCACCTGACCGAACGTATGACTGCGAGAGTGGAAGATGTCATCAAGGCCAAGGGTGGGCCAACACCATATTGGATTCCATCATTACCGATGAAGGGTGCCACGAACTTGTAAGTCATTTTCAGCCAGGCGTCCGGGCACTTTTTATCACATTTTACACACACTGCCTATGGTCTCCTGAATCTGTCTCTATACAGACCACACACACACTCACACGCACACACACACACACACACACACACACACACACACACACACACACACACACACACACACACACACACACTACCCAATCATAAATACATCATAAAACAGTACATATGAGGAGATAATGATCAATTGGGACAGCATGCGCACATTCAAATCATACAATTCACATCGTCATTCTTTTCTACTTCGACCACAGGTAACCAAGTAGTAACAAGATCGTGTGGTGACGAGAACAACTAGGCTACTAAATAGATGAAGGGTGGAACAGTACCTTCTGTCTTCAAGCTGATACATCAATGGGGTGATTGCCTGAATGCTCAAGGTGATTTAGCCTTATTGGCATACCGATTCTGGACTTTATGGTCGTCGTTTATATCTTCTTCACCTACATCTACTTCTATGCTCCGCATGCCACCTAATTGTGTGTGGCGGAGGGTACGTTGTGTACCAATGTCATTTCTCCCTTTTCCAGTAACAGTAGCCTACAGTTTGAGGCAAGAACAATTGCTCATAACAATCCTGAGACGTGGTATTTACTGGAATTAAGGAAAACGTGGAAGGCAGGAACCCACCAATATCACTTTCTTTTCGCACAACCTGTTTATTTAACAATATATAATCAATTTTTTTCCGAAATAGAAAATTTGTGAAATGAATAAGCTTTTGCGAGATAAATCAAAACAAGAACAACATGACAATAACTAGGAGAAGCAGCCCGCCCGTTATCGGGTGAAACCGCGGTGGTTATTACCATCCTGGACCCAGCTTCTCTTATTAAATGGCCTTCTGCAAAACATGAAAACTCTATAAGGACCATTGATGACAAGAGTGTTTCAATTACTCAAACAGATGACGTAACCATTAATTCGGAAGCTGTATATTAGAAGGTTCGATGTTAAGATGCATACCCTGATTAGGAAACTATTATGACAGCGATAAGGCTTACTTCAAAGCAAGCAACCGCTTAATTTCAACAGCAACCAAGGTATGACTGGATCCCAACCCGTCCCTTTTCACAGTGCTATTCTGACTAAAGACCCGGTGACAGTTGGCTGTTCATATTTAAAAGTTAAACTGATGGTCAGTTTTGAAGACCGCTCTGAAGGAACGTTTTAAAACATTATGTATGAACACTTATTGCAAGAGAACTTACTCGGCAGAACCACAAGATCCAGTCAAAAACACACCAATAATGACCTGGTCTTTTAAAGACAGCAATGCACAGCTTAGTACAACAGGTAGTTCAGATTATAACTAATGCAATTACAATCAAGAAACTGAATCGGTTAACACCTAACCACAAGAACCCTGTTTGTTTAACGGCAATCTGTGTCTTGGTACAATTGTTCCGACTGTATTTACGACCAGGTTCAAATTCAAATGGATAAGCACTATTGGACTTAACATCTGACAAGGGAACATCCCCATCGGACCCCCCTCAGATTTAGTTGTAAGTTGGCACAGTGGATAGGCCTTGAAAAACTGAGCACAGATCAATAGAGAAAACAGGAAGAAGTTATGTGGGACTATGAAAAAATAAGCTAAATATACAAACTGAGTAGTCCACGCGGAAGATAGGCAACAACAAGGATAATCTGAGGTCAGGAGCGCCGTGGTTAGTGTAAGCAGTTGCGGAACGAGAGGTCCTTGGTTGAAGTCTTCCCTCAAGTGAAAAGTTTAATTTTCCAGTTTTAGGCAATTATCAAAGTTCAGTCACTCACACTGAACTTCGCTCTCCAAAATTACAGGACATGTTCAGATTTGCTTGCACATATGCAGGATTTGACGATTTACACACGGAAAAATTAGAAAACGTTAAAAACATGTTTTGACAGAGCACAGGGAAAACAGTGCTACTGTGAAACTGTTGCATTCATTTGTTGCATTTTATGTGACAAACTCATGTTTTCATCACTTTTTTTGGAGTGATTATCACATCCTCGAGAAAACCTAAATCGAGCAAGGTAGAAGAATCTTTTTACCCATGCGCAAAGTGTAGAAGTTAGGTGGGTCGACAACATATTCCTGTCATGTGACGCACATGCCGTCACCAGTGTCGTATAGAATATATCAGACGTGTTTTCCTGTGGAGGAATCGGTTGATGTATGACCTTGCGATCAAATGTTTTCGCTTCCTATTGGAGAGGAACGTCCTTTCGTCTACTAATCGCGCGGTTTTGCGGTGCGGTCGCAAAACACAGGCACTAAACTTATTACAGTGAACAGAGACGTCAATGAGGGAAAGAAAACTTTGCGAAAATAAAGAAAGTAAACTTTTCAGTCGAGGGAAAACTTGAACAGAGGACGTCTCGTTCCGCAGCTGCTCACGCTAACCACGGGACCACGGCGCTCCTGAACTCACACTGTCCTTGATGTTGCCTATGTTTTGCATGGACTACTCAGTTTTTATATTTTGCTTATTTTTTTCATAGTTCCACACAACTTCTTCCTGTTTTCTCGAGTGATCTGTGTTCAGTTTTTCAAGTGCTATCCACTGTGCGAACATATAACTGAATCTGAGGGGGAAGCGATGGGGAAGTACCCTTGTGAGGTCATCAGTCCCCTAGACTTAGAACTACTTAAACCTAACTAACCTAAGGACATCACACACATCCATGCCCCAGGCAGAATTCGAACCTGCGACCATAGCAGCAGCGCGGTTCCGGTCTGAAGCACCTAGAACCGCTCGGCCACAGCGGCCTGCTATTTACGACCAGGAGCTGATTCATTAAAATAATGATCGAATAGAAAGCAGTAAGGAAAGGCAATATAATATCAGAACAAATTTTCAAACGACAACTAGTGTCTAGTACAATACCATGGGCTATATTTACGACCAAAGAGCCGACCGAGTAAAACTCTGAGGGGAGGGTACAAACCAGAAAATAATAAGGTCAGGTAGACAACGACACAAATCACCACGAGGATTAAAGAGTGTCGCTCCCCTTTGTCAGCAAGCAGAATCCATGGATCCATGGATCCACGGTGCGTCACGGCGGTTACTGAGTGGTGCCGATGGCAGCCAGGTAGGAGGCAGCCAGGCCAGGAGCGGCCGTCCGACACGAGTGCTGCCAACCAACCGAGGGGATGTCTGCGTGCTGCTTGTAGTCCACGCTGACCCGGCGAAGTACTCCGGTATCTTTACTTTGCGCAGGCCCTCCTTGCGCAGCTCGTGGCCTCTGCCGCTCGGCCCTCATGAACGCCTCTTGTCGCGCAGCCACCGCCAATCCCCAACTTGGTGCTCCCTCCTCTCGGGCTAGCGAACCCGTATGTATATCGGCAAGCGAAGACCTTCCAAGGACACAACCCACAGATACCAGCTCTTCCTCATAGATATTGGCCACGGGGCCGCAAAAGGGATAGTCGATACTACCCTTGAGCTAGTGGCGCCATACAGAACAATCCTACTAACTTAATGGCGCCAAGGCTCACATCCGTGTGCGCTCATATATCTGTAAGTTTATCCTTTTGGACCTTTCGCTAGATACGCATATACAATATACAGGGTGCTACAAAAAGGTACGACCAAACTTTCAGGAAACATTCCTCACACACAAATAAAGAAAAGATGTTATGTGAACACGTGTCCGGAATCCGGAAACGCTTAATTTCCATGTTAGAGCTCATTTTAGTTTCGTCAGTATGTACTGTACTTCCTCGATTCACAGCCATGATTTCATACGGGATACTCTACCTGTGCTGCTAGAACATGTGCCTTTACAAGTACGACACGACATGTGGTTGATGCACGATGGAGCTCCTGCACATTTCAGTCGAAGTGTTCGTACCCTTCTCAACAAGAGATTCGGTGACGGATGGATTGGTAGAGGCGGACCAATTCCATGGCCTCCACGCTCTCCTGACCTCAACCCTCTTGACTTTCATTTATGGGGGCATTTGAAAGCTCTTGCCTATGCAACCCCGGTACCAAATGTAGAAACTCTTCGTGCTGGTATTGTGGACGGCTGTGATACAATACGCCATTCTCCAGGGCTGCATCAGCTCATCAGGGATTCCATGCGACGCAGGGTGGATGCATGTATACTCGCTAACGGAGGACATTTTGAACATTTCCTGCAACCAAGTGTTGGAAGTCACGCTGGTACGTTCTGTTGCTGTGTGTTTCCATTCCATGATTAATGTGATTTGAAGAGAAGTAATAAAAAGAGCTCTAACATGGAAAGTAAGCGTTTCGGGACACATGTCCACTTAACATATTTTCTTTCTTTGTGTGTGATTAATGTTTCCTGAAAGTTTGGCCGTACCTTTTTGTAACACCCTGTATTGACTCACTGTTAGAGGAATGCATAATTTCAGAGTTTTAACAACAAAACATAGTATGATGCAGCACGCCTCTCTAGCAGCATCTGCCAGTGGAGATGCGCAGACACGAAGGGTGGGCGGTAGTGATGGGGGCTACCGCCTTACCTAATTACATTTCTCCGACGTTACCGACTCACACACGCAGCCTGTTCAGAAAAATCGCCTTATCTTGGAGAATTGAAGTTCCTCCGAAATATTGCTTGTTGATAATCTCGATAGTTTTTTAAAGTTGCTTCGAAAGGCTTCGGATGATTGAGTTCTGAACTTCTCGTGCTATAAACATAAAAAAATACGAAAATCTGATTGGCGGCTGGTCTGCTTGTCAGTCTGGCATCCCCCTTACCGGCGCTCGACTTTACATCGCTCTGCACATTTTATGGACGTGAGTGTTTCCAGTGATTGCTGTGCAATCACATAGTCGTACACCAATGGCTCTTTCTGTTTTCTTGTTCCCACATCCTTCCCCCCCCATACCTCGAAATCATTGTACAAATCCTCTCAGCTGTACTTTACCCAAACTCTCCATTTTCCAGTTAAGGGCCCGAGGCACTCTTTCTTCCGTGCGAGTAGCATCGCACCCGCCTACTGCATCTCCTCTCTTAACCTTTCTTTTACTCATCCCACATCCTCTTCTTCTCCACTACCATCTGCCGCTAGATCCCGCAGGAAATGCCTGCAGCAGCCCACAACACCACAATCCTCTCAGGTCTTATAGTCAATCACATCACCACCTTATCAACTATAAGGTAATTTTATTTATCTTTGTATTTATATTTCTATGTATTTTGTTGTACTAATAAAAGTCTGAAGAGCATCAGCATGGCCGCAGCTATGTTTACAGAATCTGAATAACAAAAATCAGGGTCTAACCAGTCATTTTTGCTTACGTTCTTTCCATCAGTGGGCACGAAGAAAACATATCATCTTTCGCTCACCTTCTAAAGGTTTGGTAGGAGCAAATGGAAACGTGGAATGAAGTGCGCAGCCCCTCCGTTCAGTGCGTGCTGCGCAGGAATTTGTTACACTAGCTCTGCCGCCCTTTGTCGAGGTGGCGGCCTCGATTATTTTTCAAGATCATTCGGCGTGGAGACCGATGCGTCACAAGTGTTTTTACGTTCGATGTTGAGTCCTCGGACGCCGCAGAATAGTCGATGACACTCCAGGGAAACTATCAGCCGCAACGTAAGGGAACACGTCTCTCTCGTTTCTCGTTGAACGATCTACAAAGAGTGAGACCGATTTGCTATCTTTATTTCTGTTCCCATACATATATTGTTCAAATATCAGGCTTCATCTACATCTTGGTGACTACAAAAAAATGTCTCTGAGTACTTTGTGACTTAACATCTGAGGTCATCAGTCCCCTAGAACATAGAACTACTTAAACCTAACTAATCTAAGGACATCACACAGATCCATGCCCGAGGCGGGATTCGAACCTGCGACCGTAGCGGTCGCGCGGTTCCAGACTGAAGCGCCTAGAACCGCTCGGCCACATTGGCGGGCTTGGTGACTACACTGCAGTGCACCCGTAATCAGAGACTCGACACAACCCTTTATACCTTGCAGCATCCCCACACCAATATTGTTGTTGTTGTTGTTGTCTTCAGTCCTGAGACTGGTTTGATGCAGCTCTCCATGCTACTCTATCCTGTGCAAGCTGCTGCATCTCCCAGTACCTACTGCAACCTACATCCTTCTGAACCAATATATAATAGTAATATTTTTTTAAGTGAAGTGAGACGTACAAATGCAATAAAAAAAGCTCGTATGATTTTGAGATGCGCAAAGACAGTGTTTTATGCGAACAATTACGAAAATTAATAGTAAAACAAAGACAGTAATTATGTATTTGCCGGCCGCTGTGGCCGAGCGGTCGCAGGTTCGAATCCTGCCTCGGGCATGGATGTGTGTGATGGCCTTAGGGTTAGTTACGTCTAAGTATCTTTAAGTTCTAGGGGACTGATGACCTCAGAAGTTAAGTTCCATAGTGCTCAGAGCCATTTTAACCATTTTTGATGTATTTGAAAAAGAAACCCAATCATTGTACTGATAAGGGTTCCTCTGCAGTCTTCGACAGATTTACATATGTAAAGATTCTTTCTGTCTCTCTGTCTCAGTGTGTGTGTGTGTGTGTGTGTGTGTGTTTGTGTGTGTTTTCCGAAGCGTCATTACATAAAATGCTTGTCCAGGCCTGTAATGTAATGTAACGTAAATTACTGAGCTGATGTGAAACAGAAACTAAGTTAGTATTGGATTTTATTTATAGACTTGTTAAACTTACCTCAAGTAATCCCAGTTGTCAGAGTTGTAGCGTGTCTGCAGCACAGCGAAACCACCCTCGCTGGAGCGCTGCACTCCGCAGGCACGTAATTATCTGCGCAGACTGTACTGTTTAATAATTTTACTTCAAGTGAAGCTTGTGATATGCACCAGGCAGTTTAATGACGAATTTACCAGTCACTTTAAGGTATTGTGTGGAATTAGGTCCTGGCCTGTACGTTGTACTTGACCTAGCGCCTTAAGAAGCGAAGTGACAACTACAGGTTTCAAAATGGTTCAAATGGCTCTGAGCACTATGGGACTCAACTGCTGTGGTCATTAGTCCCCTAGAGCTTAGAACTACTTAAACCTAACTAACCTAAGTACATCACAAACATCAATGCCCGAGGCTGGATTCGAACCTGCGACCGTAGCGGTCACTCGGTTGCAGACTGAAGGGCCCAGAACTGCATATTGCGTTAGTGTACCTTACTGAGTAAAGAATATTGCGTGCAATTACTGATCAGACATATAATTGTATATTCTTACGTATGGTCAAGTTAGGCATACAGAATTACAAGCTAGCCAAGACATGTCTGAACAAAGCACTATTCATAATTTAGAGGAAGACAATCAGTTAGCCTCCACTGTAGCTAGTACAACACTAGAAGTGGAAAGCGCTAGTTAAGTAGAACCAATGTTGTTCACTGATAGTAATGTGATGAAGGAATCAAACGTAGTTGCACCTACGAAACCGAATGTCACCCTGGGAACAGACAAGGCTGAAAGAGCACCAATTTGTTCTTCGATTACAGGCCCATTTGCAGAAGTGTTAAGAAATTTGGAAGAGCGCGCTAGGGAACGTGGTTTGAAACAAGCTGAACTTGACAAAGCTTTGGACATTAAAGTGCAAGCACAAATAGGGATAAAGTTAAGGAATGTGAGGAAAACTAAAGCAGATTATAAAATAAATAAAAGATGAATTTACTGTTCTTAAAAAAGGATGTAAAGAATTACCTGTATTATTGAAGACATTAGCAAGCCGCTTGCAGACTTAGCAAACAGTGCATAATGTAGTGAAAGAAGATGTACAGAAAATAACGGAGCGTGTAGTGAAAGTAGAACTCGAAACGAAGAAAGGCGTACAAGAGCATTTGGCTCAACAGACAAAGAAAGCCGAAAGAGAGATTAGCAAGTGGTTAGAAGTTAAAAATAGAGAAATTGCAGAACATGTAGGAACTGAACCAAGAAGTGCTATGCAACGAATGACTAGTGGGCTCCCAAAAGGAATATTGTTAACACGGACTGTACTACATCTGAGTCAAGCTGCTCAGTCAATAAAGTAAAACCTTTGTTGCTCAGCCAATAAATTAAAATCCAGTATACCACCTTGGAATAATAACAATACCGAGTGCGTGTATGAGAAATAGAAGAAATAGGTCGCAACAGGCGAGGTACAAACAGTGATGTGCACCGAGGAAACATGTTTGGCAATGCGAGCACTTATGGTCCTGGGTTTTCTAATGCAAGTAGCCACAGGCCGATTAGCAGGAATCAAATGTCAGTTGCGGGGGCGGTGCCTATAGTATCGAACATATTACTAGAGAAAAGCCTTATCAAACACAGGCATTCTCAACCCTATCCAGGTGAAAAGAGATCGATTCATCCTCTAGCATTCATAAGAGGATTTAAGAGCATACTGCAATGTGTGTGGACAGAGAAAGAAAATACAATTTGTCTTCTCTCATATGCAAGGCAAAGCAGCGTTATGGGTAATGCAAATTGCGGAAACTCTAATACACGGAAATAATTCGAAAAAAGCAATTTTATCGAAATTTTTGTCTCAGTCTATTCTAGAGCGATTACGGAAACAAGTTTATAGCTCAGAGATGTATAATCGCAAACATGGAATATTACAAAAATATTCCGAGAGTTACATAAATAAGAGATGCTACCGGGATGAACCTATGTCAAATCACGATGTGATTCGGTTATTCAAGGATCGATTAGTGAAAAACATCAAAGAGAAACTTATTAACTTATCGGAACATGACGTGTAACATTCCATTTCAGTGTTACAGCCTACTGATCTAATATAAGAAGACATAAAGCAGAACGACAAGCACGGGAATGGTAACCCATCTCCGTGCCAGCGTGATAAACACAACCATTTGCCAAACCACAATAACAATGACAAAGGAAGAAAACAACGAGTACAATTTTAATAACGGAACGGCACAGAATGCAGATGGTTATGCACCTTTCAATAGGAAAAGTGAGCATAAGTATAGATTCAACTGAGGCCAAGATAATACGGCGAAATGGAGAAATACTCGAAATTCTGGACAAGGTGGCTATCCCGGACACTGCCATCAGAATCAGGTATCATCTGCGAACAGCACCCATACATAATAATGTTGGCCATTATCCTGCACGAGGACTAAGCCCTAGAGCACCGCAATGGCAAAATACTAACCTGAATGTGAGACTCGTAGACCTAACAGACGATATCCGTCCCGGAACGTCTCATTCGTTGAGCAATAGTATTCGAATGTTAAGATACAACTAAGGTACCGAATTGCAGCGAAAGTTATTAAACGAACCTCGTTTTTGCCCACAGTTGTTGTTCTTGTGGTCTTCAGTCCTCAGACTGGTTTGATGCAGCTCTCCATGCTACTCTATCCTGTGCAAGCTTTTTCATCTACCAGTACTTATTGCATCCAACATCCTTCTGAATCTGCTCAGCGTATTCATCTCTTGGTCTCCCTCTACGATTTTTTACCCTCCACGCTGCCCTCCAATGATAAATTTGTGATTCCTTGATGCCTCAGAACATGTCCTACCCACCGGTCCCTTCTTGTCAAGTTGTGCCACAAACTCCTCTTCTCCCCAGTTCTATTCAATACCTCATCATTAGTTGTGTGATCTACCCATCTAATCTTCAGCATTCTTCTGTAGCACCACATTTCGAAAGCTTCTATTCTCTTCTTGTCCAAACCATTTATCGTCCATGATTCACTTCCATACATGGCTACACTCCATACAAATACTTTCAGAAACGACTTCCTGACACAGAAATCTATACTCGATATTAATAAATTTCTCTTCTTCAGAAACGCTTTCCTTGCCGTTGCCAGTCCGCTTCTTATATCTTCTCTACTTCGACCATCATCAGTTATTTTGCTCCCCAAATAGCAAAACTCCTTTACTACTTTAAGTGCCTCATTTCCTAATGTAATTCCCTCACCCGACTTAATTCGACTACATTCCATGATCCTGGTTTTGCTTTTGTTGATGTTCATCTTATATTCTCCTTTCAAGACACTGTCCATTCCGATCAACTGCTCTTCCAAGTCCTTTGCTGTCTCTGACAGAATTACAATGTCATCGGCGAACCTCAAAGTTTTTATTTTTTCTCCATGGGTTTTAATACCTTCTCCGAATTTTTCTTTTGTTTCCTTTGTTCAGTGGTTGGGAAGGGAGTGAGACAGGGTTGTAGCCTCTCCCCGATGTTATTCAATCTGTATATTGTGCAAACAATATATATTTGTCCTCTAGCTGTCCCTACTTAACCATTTTGCACTTCCTGTCGATCTCATTTTTGAGACGTTTGTATTCCTTTTTGCCTGCTTCATTTACTGCGTTTTTATATTTTCTCCTTTCATCAATTAAATTCAATATTTCTTCTTTTACCCAAGGATTTATCCTAGTGCTCATCTTTTTACCTGCTTGGTCCTCTGCTGTCTTCACAACTTCATCCCTCGGAGCTGCCCATTCTTCTTCTACTGTATTTCTTTCCCCCATTCCTGTCAATTGTTCCATTATGCTCTCCCTGAAGCTCTCTACAACCTCTGGTTTAGTCGTTTATCCAGGTCCCATCTCCTTAAATTCCCACCTTTTTGCAGTTTCTTCAGTTTTAATCTACAGTTCATAACAGATTGTGGTCAATTTAGAACCTGGTTCCTGAATCTCTGTCTTACCATTATATAATCTGTCTGAAACCTGTCAGTATCTCCAGGTTTCTTCCAGGTATACAACCTTCTTTTATGATTCTTGAACCAAGTGTTACCTATGATTAAGTTATGCTCTGTGCAAAATTGTACCAGGCGGCTTCCTCTTTCATTTCTTCCCACCAATCCATATTCACCTACTATGTTTCTTTCTCTCTTTTTTCCTACTATCGAATTCCAGTCACCCATGACTATTAAATTTTCGGCTCCCTTCACTATCTGAATAATTTCTTTATCTCATCATACATTTCATCAATCTCTTCGTCGTCTGCGGAGCTAGTTGGCATATAAACTTATACTACTGTGGTAGGCGTGTATCTATCGTGTATCGTATCTGTCTTGGCCACAATAATGCATTCACTATGCTGTTTGTAGTAGGTTACCCGCACTCCTATTTTTTTTATTTGCCCACAGAAAGATACTGAATTAGTACAAGCCGTGGTCGAAGCAAGCATTTGTGGAACATCTGTGAACCTGATAATAGGTTCGCGCTTCGGTTAACGTAATGAGTCTAGAGTTCTTTAAGAGAACACGTCAGGCCTGTAAGTTACCAACAATGCCAGTAAAAAATTGCACGGTGACCGTTGCTATCGGCGCTCAGTCACAAACCATTAAGCATCAGGTACAGGAGGAGGTTTTAAACGGAAAGGAAGCGATATTATGCACCTTTCTCGTACTTAAAGGAATGGTGGTGGTCTGTATAGTGAGTTGCTACTATTTCCGCGAGAGGAAAGTAAATATTGACCTCTCCAATGGGGAACACATATTTTGGAATAAATGTAGGAGAGTTTCACTGGCAATGGTAAAGATGAAAAGAGGCAGATGGCAAATACTGTCAGAGTATCAGGATAGCGTGTGGAAGGCCACAACTATTGCAAATTAGCAGTAACTTATACAATGGAGAACTCTATTATACTGATACGAAGGAAGAAAATATTCCTCCTAGAACTGAATAGAAGATGGAATCGAACCCAGACCAGAAGTATAGGAACCTATCATCAATCCAACAGACCAACAAATCCTCGTCTCTGCCATTCGTTTTTTCTTTCATAACACCTATGCGTCACACTGGATGAGACTTCTGACACACAGGCTCCCTGTAGTGTTTTGCTGCAGGTTCAGTACATTCACTTACTTGGTTGACCGAATCACCATGAACTAGCTGCCTCCGCTATCCAGTGCAAACATTCGACTCTGTTTTGTTATCACCGAAATAAAATCACGTAACTGCCACCTACACAGAACTGCCGACAGTGTAGGATGCAGAAATTTAAATAGGAACTGTTCCTTTCCACTTGAGTTATTCTACTGCCCTGTTCGTTGAAAACGTCGTGCAGTGCAAAAGAAAAGCTGTAACTGTGTCTCTCCGAAGTCTAGATCCGGCCGTATGGATTATCTCACAGCACTGTGGTATTTCTACAGGAATTGTTGATGACTTCTGCATGTGCCATAACTACGTTTTAGCTGGTACCGTGCGGGGAAGCGTTGCGCAGTGTAGAGAAGGCGTCGTGATTTCGTGTACATTGACTGCTACATTTTTTTAAAACGCAATTCTGCTATCTGCTGAAGTTATCAATTTAATGGAACTTGGAACATAATTACATTCACTTCTCAACCCAAAATAGTCGCATGTGGGAAAAGGGCTAACTTCTGCGACATTTTGTTATTTTCTGGTTTAATAGGTGGACAGGCAGCAGATGCATCTCGAAGCTTTTATATTATGTATGGGGAGAGTGCATCGTGCCAAAATAGTCAGAAAAGTATTTTCTACATTAGCTGTTGTCTCGTAGTGGCATTTTATTCTTCTTCAAACCTTGTTTGACAGCTTTGACTCAGAACAAGTATTCTAAATGCATGTAATTAATAAACTCCAAGTGCATTGTCAGACTGTTATAGATAAAATCAGAGAATTCGCATATATCGTTGATGATTAATTTCTCTCTCATGTTTAGTTCATATGGCTCTGAGCAGTATGGGACTTAACATCTGAGGTCATCAGTTCCCTAGAACTTAGAACTACTTAAACCTAACTAACCTAAGGACATCACACACATCCATGCCCGAGGCAGCATTCGAACCTGCGACCGTAGCGGTCGCGCGGTTCCAGACTGAAGCGCCTAGAACCGCTCGGCCACACCGGCCGGATCGTGTTTAGTATTGTTTTAACAACACTAAAAGAAACCTTACGAAAATTGTGCACTATATTATAAGAAATGAAATAAGGTCATCTGTACACAAGCGTGCCTCTATTGGCAAGAATTTGTGAAATACTACTCACTCACATTTCGATCGAGTCTGTGTTTAATTGGTATGCTGTGTCATGCTCAACAGGTATGCAAATGTGGCATTTCATAAATAAAGTTATGTATTCCTAGAAACCCATAATTTGCTTGTCAGCAGCGGAAAGAGGCGTTACCTGTTGAGCAGCATTGTAAGTTTTTCACCATTGCACTATGAGCTGTAAGTATTTTCTTGCGATTTGCTTATTTTCTTGCGATTTGCTTATCAGTTCATTTCCTTCATACTTGTCACCGTGGCACGTGAGTCTTAAGTGAAGAACAAGGTTGAATTTCGTATCGTTGATGGTCGATTCGAATTTCTTCAGAGCCGATTATATTGTGAAGCAGCTTGGCAGTCAGAAAGCCGCGATCTATGACCATTAACACATCTTGCTGACTCGAGCTGCCAAGAGGATTTGATGTGTGTAGGTTTTCTTCTCATTTCTTTACAAATTGGAAAATCGCAGCCCCATAAACAAAAAAAAAAAGAGCATAACACACGCTGGCCCATACCACGGTTAGAACTGTGATGATACTGGGTCTATTACGCAAGACTGTGCCTTGGGTTCGGTAGGCGGAACGCTGAAACAATTATTACACAGGCATTGTTGAAATAAAACATTCTGTACCATCCGAATACGTCAAACGACTTGTTTAGTAATGGATGCCTCCTCGTACGGTTTGGGGTTATACTGATTCCAAATTGAGGAAAAAGATGACCATAAAGAGGTAATAGGTTTTGCAAGTCGTGTACTTTCGAGTTGTGAAAGATCTTATTCTGTGACTGAGCTAGAAGCTTTCGCAGTCGTGTGCGCTCTGAAAAAGTTCCTCTTTTATATTTATGATAAACAAGTTAAAATCTTCTGCGACTATCAGTTTCATGCTCATTTGTAAACTGCTGCATGGCAGGTTGGCCCGATGTGCATTGACCTTACAGGAATAACGATTACAGATAAAGTATATCAAAGAAAAGGAGAACGAGATTGCTGACGCTTTATCACGTCTTCCACAAGGCTTATCTGAACTCGTGGAGCTCACTGGGTAGGCCTCCGAATATAAAACATTGTTCGTAAACGATCAAGTACACAAATGTTTTGCGAATGTGCAACATAGCGGAGTTGCTAAACCTAGATCCTATTTGGAGTGATGTACGGAAATTTATATCGCAAGATGAAACCAGTGGTTTGAGGGAGAAGTATAAAGTAGAGAATAATGTCTTATTTTAGAGGAAGAGAGTAGACTCTAAGGTGTGTTGTGTGTACAGTCCGCAGTCGTGTGTAGTAAACTTTACCTGGTATACACACCTCTCCCTAGGGCATGTAGGAATTGGAAAATGTGTTGCAAATCATAAAAAGATATTGCGATGTCCCTAATTTAAAACGCTGAGTACAACAGATCATGAGAATCTGCGATATTCGTCAAAAGACAAAGCATGTAAATAGGTCCTGTCGAACTGAACTACTTCCCCAGTTAGTGTCTAGGGGATAGCCAGATGTTTATCCATTGCAAGAGGTGGGATAAAGTATCTGTTAGCTGTACATGACACAACCTCTGAGTACGCAAAACTGTAACCCATGAGAACATCTACAGCGGTTTCTATTGTCTCGAAAGACTACATACTTCAGGTAGGTAAGCCAAAGGCCATTATAACAGATAATGTAGCACACTTTACTGGGTATCGTTGGAGGCCTTTGCTTAAGGAACAAGAAATAAAACATATCTTAATATCACGCTTCCATCCGGAATCCAGCCCGGTAGAACGAATATTTAATGAGGTCAAGGGATTCATTAGATCCTGCATCCCTAACCAGTACACTAAATGGGCAGATTATGTGCCAGTATTCGAAAGAAAACACAGTAATATACCACATATTTCGACTTGCTACACGCCAGCAGGGACATCAAGAGCTCAGATGGAAACCCAGTTCTAAGCAAAGAAGGGAAAGCAGAAAGGTGGAAGGAGTATATAGTCTATACAAGGGTGATGTACTTGAGGACAATATTACGGAAATGGAAGAGGATGTAGATGAAGATGAAATGGGAGATACGATATTGCGTGAAGAGTTTGACAGAGCACTGAAAGACCTAAGTCGAAACAAGGCCCCAGGAGTAGACAACATTCCATTAGAACTACTGACAGCCTTGGGAGAGTCAGTCCTGACAAAACTCTACCATCTGGTGAACAAGATGTATGAGACAGGCGAAATACCATCAGACTTCAAGATAAAATATAATAATTCCAATCCCAAAGAAAGCAGGTGTTGACAGATGTGAAAATTACCGAACTATGAGTTTAATAAGTCACAGCTGCAAAATATTAACACGAATTCTTTACAGACGAATGGAAAAACTAGTAGGAGCCGACCTCGGGGAAGATCAGTTTGGATTCCGTAGAAATACTGGAACACGTGAGGCAATACTAACCTTACGACTTATCTTAGACAAAAGATTAAGGAAAGGCAGACCTACGTTCCTAGCATTTGTAGACTTAGAGAAAGCTTTTGACAATGTTGACTGGAATACTCTCTTTCAAATTCTGAAGGTGGCAGGGGTAAAATACAAGGAGCGAAAGGCTATTTACAATTTGTACAGAAACCAGATGGCAGTTATAAGAGTCGAGGGACATGAAAGGGAAGCAGTGGTTGGGCAGGGAGTGAGACAGGGCTGTAGTCTCTCCCCGATGTTATTCAATCTGTATAATGAGCAAGCGGTAAAGGAAACAAAAGAAAAATTCGGAGTAGGTATTAAATTCCATGGAGAAGAAATAAAAACTTTGAGGTTCGCCGATGACATTGTAATTTTGTCAGAGACAGCAAAGGACTTGGAAGAGCAGTTGAATGGAATGGACAGTGTCTTGAAAGGAGGATATAACATGAACATCAACAAAAGCAAAATGAGTATAATGGAATGTAGTCGACTTAAGTCGGGTGATGCTGAGGGAATTACATTAGTAAATGAGACACTTAAAGTAGTAAAGGAGTTTTGCTATTTGGGGAGCAAAATAACTGATGATGGTCGAAGTAGAGAGGATATAAAATGTAGACTGGCATTGGCAAGGAAAGCGTTTCTGAAGAAGAGAAATTTGTTAACATCGAGTATAGATTTAAGTGTCAGGAAGTAATTTCTGAAAGTATTTGTATGGAGTGTAGCCATGTATGGAAGTGAAACATGGACGATAAATAGTTTGGACAAGAAGAGAATAGAAGCTTTCGAAATGTGGTGCTACAGAAGAATGCTGAAGATTAGATGGGTAGATCACATAACTAATGAGGAAGTGTTGAACAGGGTTCGGGAGAAGAGAAGTTTGTGGCACAACTTGACCAGAAGAAGGGATCGGTTGGTAGGACATGTTCTGAGGCATCAAGGGATCACCAATTTAGTATTGGAGGGCAGTGTGGAGGGCAAAAATCGTAGAGAGAGACCAAGAGATGAATACGCTAAGCAGATTCAGAAGGATGTAGGTTGCAGTAGGTACTGGGAGATGAAGAAGCTTGCACAGGATAGAGTAGCATGGAGAGCTGCATCAAACCAGTCTCAGGGCTGAAGACCACAACAACAACAGTATACAATTTGGAGATACATCCCTAAATAAGCTTAAATGGAGTAATTTTCTTAAAAAGCAAACAACTTCGTTAATTAAATGTATTTCTGTTATAATTTCTTTTGGGTTTCTGAAATAAATATATTTTGCATTTTATGTAATAATAATAGAGAGACAGATGACTAAAGTAATAACCTCCCAGAATAAACTTGATATGGAAAGTTAGTAAACTAATGCACCATTACTGTCTGCTGTACCTCACTTGAAGTACTGAAATCGTATAGGTTTGGTGTATGTCTTCTACATACACAGTGTCCTTCTTCAAGTTCTATTTACACAAACTTCTTATGTCACTACGGATCGGGGCACGTGTTTCGATTTCCCTGTAGCAACATGCATTGGCGACTGCGGAAACGTTATCTCAAACGAGAAGTAGTACCATTTTCTTAAAATAATCTACAAATGAGAGTAAAACATTACTTTAACGTCGGGCCAGAGTCTGTGAGTTAGGTTGCAGTGATCCACTGACAGATTATTTGACATGGCGTGTATAAAAGAACTAAGCATTGTAGGCTACTGTTTCACATACGGACCTGTATACAGTTTTCTGGGACAGAGTTGAAACGATGCCGCAACATCAGTATGAGCATAATGCACGGCAGTGACAACCAGTGTTTAGAACTTAGAGTGTGTGTAACTACTGTGAAGTGAAATTACGTAAAATGCAGACAGTGGTTTGCATGAAGTCCGCAGTGAATGCTTTTTGCACTGTTGCGAATTTGGCGCAGTCAACAATCAACATCCCTCGCCCGTAACAGACGCGACGGAGTAAACAGCTGAAGGCCGCGGCGCTGAAGGTCTTCCAAACAGGGAATACAAACTAGCGCTCACTTGCAGGCGGACGCTAAATGAGAGATTAATAAACAGTTCGTTTGTTTTTTGCTTATACACGAAAAATACTATCAACAATTGTGATGTTTTTTTACTATTATTTGTGGTAAGTTCTATGGGACCAAACTGCTGAGGTCATCGGTCCCTAGGCTTACACTGTACTTAATCTAATTTAAGCTAACTTACACTAAGGACAACACACTCACCCATGCCCGAGGGAGGACTGGAACGTGCTACGGGGGGCTATCCCGAGCGGTAAGAACTGTGAGATAAACCTGCTACAGAATGCCAATAAATGAGACGTATGAACCCGTCACACCCAAGCCAAATAAAAGGTGGAGAACTGGTCCTGTGTTGGACAATCCTAAATAACCATGACGTGTTTTCCAACAGCGTCAACGTCGGAGCTATTACAGAATGTAAAGCTGTATTCTGGGTTTATTTTATGCTCGCATCTGACAGAGTTATCCAGCATAACCAGAGTGCCACAAGGTGTAAACGAGACGCTGCAATACGAGACAACTACGCCAGCAGCCAAGCAGACAACAACTGAGGGTCGTGGATTCGATACCGTGTTCCAGCCGGGCGTGCTCCATGCCGGCTGCAAGATAACACGCAACAGCCGCGTCGGGAACCAGCTGAACACGACGGAGAAGACTTCTCAGCGTCGTCAAACTTTATTGTAAACAGAAGTAATTTGTATACAAAGAAAACAGATTGCTCAAGCCAAACATAAGCCACAAAATTTGCAAAACTGTACAACATGACAGTTTCTTCGTACGATATTTATGTAAAGACCGTACCAATATGTTTTGAATGCATACTTCATGGTAACTATGTATTTCTTAAATTTTTAACATAATGCAAAGTAAAAGCAAGAACAGAAAGTAGTGCGAGCATAGATGAGCTCCGCCGTGGTTTTCCTAGGTCATCCATACTGCAATATGTTGTCCCAAACAAGTGAATAAAACTCTGAATCCATAAATCTAACATGTAAGATGATGCTGCAATAAATGTGTCTTCCAGCAGCAACAATCATAATGTAAACCTTTGTAAAGCAAGACCTTAAGTGATTGTAACAAATGAATTTAAATGAATGTAAACTGATAAAGTGTAAACTGTACAATAAATATGATACTAGTGGAACAATGACGATTGTACTGCCGGCCGGATTGGCCGAGCGGTTCTAGGCGCTACAGTCTGGGACCGCGCGACCGCTACGGTCGCAGTTTCGAATCCTGGATGTGTGTGATGTCCTCAGGTTAGTTAGGTTTAAGTAGTTCTAAGTTCTAGGAGACTGATGAACTCAGAAGTTAAGTCCCACAGTGATTAGAGCCATTTGAACCATTTGAACGAGTGTACTGTAGGATAGGAACGAACGTGGACTGCTAACATTGAAAATGTGTGCCATTAGCTTTCCAGGTGGCCATACAGCGTCCCCATACCAATATATAATTTTTTGCAAGTGAAGTGAGACGTGCATAAACTATAAAGAAATGGTCGTATCACTGTGAAATGACATTGTGTGAAGACAGTGTTTTATGCGAACAACTACAAAAATTAATAGTTAAAAAAGGCAATGTATCTGAATAACAAACGATATCATTGTACTGATAAGTGTCATCTCTGGTTTTAAACCGATTTTTATACGTGAAGTTTCTCTCTTTACTGAGCTAATGTCAAATAGATACTAAGTGAAGTTTGTGTTGAATTTTATTTATAGAGGTGTTAAATCCATATCAAATAACCCCAGATTTCGGAATTATAGCATTGCCTGCAGCAGAGCGAAAACACCATCGCTGGAGCGCCGCAGTCCGCCGCCATTACACGACACGTTTAAAATTCACATTATTGTTCCACAAGCGCGTAACTATCAGCGCAGACTACTTAATAATTTTTCTTCAAGCGAAGCTGGAGATCTGTACCGGGCGGCTTAATGACGAATTTACCAGTCATTTTAAGGTATTGTGTGCAATAACGCCCTGGCGTGTACTGCCTCTAAAGAAGGACGACTTTCATTACAGAGAGCGAACATTATATTTGACCTAACACTGCAAGAAGCAAAGTGACAATTAAAAACGTATTTATTTTCACGAATAATTATCAAGGTGCGTTTGATTGTGTTTTAATGTCTTCGCAGGATATTGACCGTATGTGGCTTAGAATTTGCGTGGCGTTGCTACATTGTTTTTACTCTTTTATCAAATGTAGCAATATTACGCCACTTACAAACAATTTCACTGAAATAATAATAGCAATATTTAATTAACATAATAACATTTTCAAAGAATAAAGAAAACATAGTTCAGTCAGAGCAGGGGAACATCATACACTGATTCTCAACCGTTCCACACTCGAATAACATTTGGGAAAAAGGAACACCTAAATCTTTCTGTGCGAGCTCTGCTTTCCCTTATTTTATTACGATGAATATTTCTCTCTGTGTGGCTGGAAGCCAAGAACTAGTTTAGTATTTGGAGAGGAAACTGACAATTGAAATTTCGCGAGAAGACTTTCTCCCCATCCTATGGCTCATATCCGTGACACCCTCTCTCCTGTTTAGATAATACATAAAACCAACTGCTCCTCCTTTAACTTTTTCTGTTTCCTCTGTCAGCCCTGTGTGGTAAGGATTGTGTACCGCGCGGCAGTACTCCATAAGAGGTCGGACAAGGATAGACTGCCACTTTTTGCACCATGCAGTATCTGGTCTAAATCATTTGCTATACGGTACACGACAGCATCAAACGGAGACAATGTGAGGGGGCTGCCCTGCCCGGATACCCATCTGCTAAACAGCTGAAATGCTGTACAATACCAGCTGCAGGATGCCTACCTAACGGTTTCCAGGTGTACCAAAAATTTGATTTTCGGTATTTATTAGATTAGATTAGATTAAATTTACTTTCATTCCAATCGATCCATAGTGAGGAGGTCCTCCAGGATGTAGAACATGTCAGAAAATACAATAATATATGATAAATATTTACAACAAAAAATAAGTTAATGTACCATTCCACAGGTCCCAAGTGGAATGATCGTCATTTTTTTAATGAACGCTATATGAAGGAATCATTTTACAAACACTAATGCACTGAATATAAAATAATTTTTTTATTATAAGGTAATAAACATGTAATAGAACTAATATAATAATTCATTATATATATATATATACTCCTGGAAATGGAAAAAAGAACACATTGACACCGGTGTGTCAGACCCACCATACTTGCTCCGGACACTGCGAGAGGGCTGTACAAGCAATGATCACAAGCACGGCACAGCGGACACACCAGGAACCGCGGTGTTGGCCGTCGAATGTCGCTAGCTGCGCAGCATTTGTGCACCGCCGCCGTCAGTGTCAGCCAGTTTGCCGTGGCATACGGAGCTCCATCGCAGTCTTTAAAACTGGTAGCATGCCGCGACAGCGTGGACGTGAACCGTATGTGCAGTTGACGGACTTTGAGCGAAGGCGTATAGTGGGCATGCGGGAGGTCGGGTGGACGTACCGCCGAATTGCTCAACACGTGGGGCGTGAGGTCTCCACAGTACATCGATGTTGTCGCCAGTGGTCGGCGGAAGGTGCACGTGCCCGTCGACCTGGGACCGGACCGCAGCGACGCACGGATGCACGCCAAGACCGTAGGATCCTACGCAGTGCCGTAGGGGACCGCACCGCCACTTCCCAGCAAATTAGGGACACTGTTGCTCCTGGGGTATCGGCGAGGACCATTCGCAACCGTCTCCATGAAGCTGGGCTACGGTCCCGCACAACGTTAGGTCGTCTTCCGCTCACGCCCCAACATCGTGCAGCCCGCCTCCAGTGGTGTCGCGACAGGCGTGAATGGAGGGACGAATGGAGACGTGTCGTCTTCAGCGATGAGAGTCGCTTCTGCCTTGGTGCCAATGATGGTCGTATGCGTGTTTGGCGCCGTGCAGGTGAGCGCCACAATCAGTACTGCATACGACCGAGGCACACAGGGCCAACACCCGGCATCATAGTGTGGGGAGCGATCTCCTACACTGGCCGTACACCTCTGGTGATCGTCGAGGGGACACTGAATAGTGCACGGTACATCCAAACCGTCATCGAACCCATCGTTCTACCATTCCTAGACCGGCAAGGGAACTTGCTGTTCCAACAGGACAATGCACGTACGCATGTATCCCGTGCCACCCAACGTGCTCTAGAAGGTGTAAGTCAAGTACCCTGGCCAGCAAGATCTCCGGATCTGTCCTCCATTGAGCATGTTTGGGCCTGGATGAAGCGTCGTCTCACGCGGTCTGCACTTCCAGCACGAACGCTGGTCCAACTGAGGCGCCAGTTGTAAATGGCATGGCAAGCCGTTCCACAAGACTACATCCAGCATCTCTACGATCGTCTCCATGGGAGAATAGTAGCCTGCATTGCTGCGAAAGGTGAATATACACTGTACTAGTGCCGACATTATGAATGCTCTGTTGCCTGTGTCTATGTGCCTGTGGTTCTGTCAGTGTGATCATGTGATGTATCTGACCCCAGGAATGTGTCAATAAAGTTTCCCCTTCCTGGGACAATGAATTCACGGTGTTCTTATTTCAATTTCCAGGAGTATATATATATATATATATATATATATATATATATATATATATATATATATATATATATATATATATATATATAAAGCAGTTGGTTCTACTGAGAAATTCATCAATGGAGTAGAAGGAATTGGCCATCAATAAATCCTTTAGGCTTCTCTTAAACTGAATTTCATTGGTTGTTAAGTTTTTTTTATGGTTGCTGCCAAGTTATTGAAAACGTGTGTTCCTGAATAATGCACACCTTTTTGTACCAGAGTATGTGACTTAAATTCTTGTGAAGATTATTCTTATTTCTAGTATTGATTCCATGAAGTGAGTTATTGGTTTAAAAAAGTGATATATTAATTAATGACAGAGTTTAAAATTGTAAATGCTGTCATAATGAAAGCATTAAGAGGTATAACCTTACGTTAAAGTTTTAATACAATAAGCAATATTAAAGTTCGAAACTGTATGTATACCTTGCGGGAGCATAACTCACAGCGCGCAATTACCCAGACTGTATTCATCCAGCACTTGACGACTTCCAGCAAACCTTGCACATAATTTCAAACCTTCCCTAAACTCTTTCTTTGTTATACCCTCCACAGAATGACGAAAGGTAAAATATTTACAAACAGCTTTGTGGAGAGGGCAACCACAGCGCAGAGACATTATGAATGACAACAACAACCGTTCAAAATATCATAAAAATTACAACAATTAAAAAGTCAAGAATGATGAGATGTTTGTTGTGTGGAGGAGCTTTTTTCACAACTACCGGTTTCACGTTAGTATTGACGTATCTTCGGGTTTATCTGTCAAAAATACAAATCACTGTGTAAAATTTTTAAAATGGTAGAAGTACGGAACAATAATGTTGACATTCAACAAGAAACAATGACGAGTTGTCACAATGATTATCTTTCAATAATGTAGGTGGACAATTACAGAGTTGCAGCTTTCGGAAAGTTATTCATTTAATTCTGACAACCCACCCTTGTGGTTTGACTTTTAAATTCGGCGGGTAGTCTCACAACTGTAGATTTAAACAACGCCAAAAGACAATAATACAAAACAACCAAATTCGGGTAATAACTACCTTGAGGAAATATTGTGGACATAATAACTATGTAATAATGTTGTATATATTGAAATGTACGGCTGACATTTTTAGGAATGAAGAAGATTATCTGGCTCTTTTTTAATTCGCAAAAATATAATCACAAACAATGAGTGGTGCAATGAAATTGATCAAACATTACAACCATCATGTTTCAATGTAGTATTAACCTAACTGAATGTCTATGAAATGTGACTGTAAGTAAAGAAAGTAGTTATTAAGTTGTTCTTAAATCAAACACCTCGAATTTCAGGACGAAAACATAGAAATTACTATGACCTTTGTATCAAAAACATGTACCCGCGCCGGCCGCGGTGGTCTAGCGTTTCTAGGCGCTCAGTCCGGAGCCGCGCGACTGCTACGGTCGCAGGTTCAAATCCTGCCTCGGGCATTTATGTGTGTGATGTCCTTAGGTTAGTTATGTTTAAGTAGTACTAAGTTCTAGGGGACTGATGACCATAGATGTTAAGTCCCATAGTGCTCAGAGCCATTTGAACCATGTACCCGCAAATTAGAAGTATTTTGCAATCTGAACTGTCATTCAATGTTAAACTTGTAATTGTGACTCACTTGAACTCTGTTTATAACAATTAACCCATTGTAATGTTTACTATAAATACTGGCAGATTTTTGCAGCCAGCGGTCTCAGTCTTCCGACAGATTTTCAGGTGGGGTGCAAGTTGTCGTCGGTCGTTGCAATGTGATAATAAACAGTATTATTTAAAATGGCACGTCTGTAAACTTAAAGTCTGCATATCGGTAGAATTCCGGATTAACTACGAGAATCACCTGTTGTAGCAAAGAAGACAAGAAGAAGGTAAGTACACTCCTGGAAATGGAAAAAAGAACACATTGACACCGGTGTGTCAGACCCACCATACTTGCTCCGGACACTGCGAGAGGGCTGTACAAGCAATGATCACACGCACTGCACAGCGGAGACATCAGGAACCGCGGTGTTGGCCGTCGAATGGCGCTAGCTGCGCAGCATTTGTGCACCGCCGCCGTCAGTGTCAGCCAGTTTGCCGTGGTATACGGAGCTCCATCGCAGTCTTTAACACTGGTAGCATGCCGCGACAGCGTGGACGTGCACCATATGTGCAGTTGACGGACTTTGAGCGAGGGCGTATAGTGGGCATGCGGGAGGTCGGGTGGACGTACCGCCGAATTGCTCAACACGTGGGGCGTGAGGTCTCCACAGTACATCGATGTTGTCGCCAGTGGTCGGCGGAAGGTGCACGTGCCCGTCGACCTGGGACCGGACCGCAGCGACGCACGGATGCACGCCAAAACCGTAGGATCCTACGCAGTGCCGTAGGGGACCACACCGCCACTTCCCAGCAAATTAAGGACACTGTTGCTCCTGGGGTATCGGCGAGGACCATTCGCAACCGTCTCCATGAAGTTGGGCTACGGTCCGGCACACCGTTAGGCCGTCTTCCGCTCACGCCCCAACATCGTGCAGCCCGCCTCCAGTGGTGTCGCGACAGTCGTGAATGGAGGGTCGAATGGAGACGTGTCGTCTTCAGCGATGAGAGTCGCTTCTGCCTTGGTGCCAATGATGGTCGTATGCGAATTGGCGCCGTGCAGGTGAGCGCCACAATCAGGACTGCATACGACCGAGGCACACAGGGCCAACACCCGACATCATGGTGTGGGGAGCGATCTCCTACACTGGCCGTACACCTCTGGTGATCGTCGAGGGGACACTGAATAGTGCACGGTACATCCAAACCGTCATCGAACCCATCGTTCTACCATTCCTAGAACGGCAAGGGAACTTGCTGTTCCAACAAGACAATGCACGTCCGCATGTATCCCGTGCCACCCAACGTGCTCTAGAAGGTGTAAGTCAAGTACCCTGGCCAGCAAGATCTCCGGATCTGTCCCACATTGAGCATGTTTGGGACTGGATGAAGCGTCGTTTCACGCGGTCTGCACGTCCAGCACGAACGCTGGTCCAACTGAGGGGCCAGGTGGAAATGGCATGGCAAGCCGTTCCACAGGACTACATTCAGCATCTCTACGATCGTCTCCATGGGAGAATAGCAGCCTGCATTGCTACGAAAGGTGGATATACACTGTACTAGTGCCGACATTGTGCATGCTCTGTTGCCTGTGCCTATGTGCCTGTGGTTCTGTCAGTGTGATCATGTGATGTATCTGACTCCAGGAATGTGTCAATAAAGTTTCCCCTTCCTAGGACAATGAATTCACGGGGTTCTTATTTCAATTTCCAGGAGTGTATTTGTACTTCACTGAATTTTCACCCCCGTCCGATGAACTACTCGCAGTATTAGCTGTTGTCACGAATAGAGACAAATTCTTTTGTACTTCAGCATATCGTGAAACGGCGTAACGTTCCAGTAATGAAGCATCCGTTCACGAGTGAAAGTTTCGGAAGCTGTTCGCTCGTTTCAAAAATAACGCACCCGACGGTTTATTTTTATCTTGCTAACGTTTTTCCTTACGGAATTCTGCAGCTCACTTGCATTTCACGGCAGCACAGTCGTATGGCTCTTATAAACAGTTGTGGCCCGCAAACATTACCAGAGATCAGTGATGGGCTATGTTGCTAAACAACGGAACGCTGTTGCTGAGTTTGTCCCTGCAATTTTTGTGGCCCACAGTGCTTCCGGGCAGTTTTGCTCTCTCACTTGTCGGGAGAATTTAATTTTTGTGGGCCAGGTAAACATTCCTTGACACTTAACCGACTCAGGAGCTTCCTCTAGTGGTTGTCCTCTGATTATTCTCTTGGGAAGCAAAATTTGCCAGTGCACGTGTTGGAAATGTGGACGGCATTCTTTTCCGTCAAGAGTTTGTACTGTGCTCAAACAGTCAAAGTCACTTTTGTACATTGTGTACTTTATGTGCACTGACAAAATATGTAAATGCGTATTTACAGATTTAAGAGTCCAAGTTCCCACAATTTTTTCCACAGTGAAGTATTAACAAATAGTATTATATGTGAAATAGACGTTTTTATGTAATCAGTTCACACTATTTGTTAAATTTTATCATAATCAACAAACAAAAAAGAAAATATGAAGACTATTAAAACCTATAGACTTTTCCCTTTACTCTGAAGAAAATTAACAATCTCTTTATAAACTTGGATTCGAGAGGACGACGGTTCAAAGGCGCATCCGGCCACCCACATTTAAGTTTTCCGTGATTTTCCTAAATCGCTCTAGGAAGATGCCAGGATGGTTCCTTTTAAAGGGCACAGCCTACTTCCATCCCCATCCTTGACTCAATCTGAATTTCTGCTCTGTCTCTAATGACCTCGATGCTGACGGAAAGTTAAACCCGATCTTCCTTCCTTCTTCCACTTTATAAAGGCGAATGTCTTTGGAAAATGAAACAGAAGAAGCTGGTTGAGAGATATGGTGTCCCATACCCATGAATGTCTTCAAAGATTAAAATATTCTACATTGAAATTTGCGATGCGGCGCCTGGCTGTAGCCTCTGTTTTCCAGTTCCCCCTCAACCCTGGGCACACACTGTGAGCGTTGCGCTAAGCTGTTTTGCCAGGCGTGCTGCAGGTGCAGCCCGCTTCGCTAATAAGCCAGCTGCCACGTTAGGAAGGCCTTGCCCGTCAGCGACGTGCTGTTGTTATCGGGGCCCAGCTGTGCCGGTGGCGTCAGAAACACTTGAGGGGGGAGGAGCGGGAAATACAGGCCCTGCAACGAACTTGTGACGTCACACTAGACGGCGAACGCAGGGCCCACGGGGGAAATCAGAATGTAATTGTAAAGGTACCCACTGAAGGCGTTAACTTTGTCGCTTTAATCGCTCCCCGCCGGAGAAGGCTGCTGGCAGTCGTAAGACGTGCAGAGCGAAGTGCTGTGACGTAGGCGCCACGGTCTGCACCGCGCAGTCGAAGCGAACAAAGAACTCTAGACTGTACTTGGACGTTTCCCGGAGCAGATCTGACGACTTGCTCCTGCGTTGCTCAGAACACACGTGCGTCTGCCGTGTGCCACGTGGACTTGAATCCCTCGCCCAGAAGTCTCGGTAGTATAGCCTTTCCTCGTGTTGGCATTTCGAGAGTTTTCTCCGCGCTCTCCGTCAATATCATAGTGAAATATATATTGCTGCAACCTTGCTGGTAGGACTGATAGTCATCATCATCATCATCATTTAAGACTGATTATGCCTTTCAGCATTCAGTCTGGAGCATAGCCCCCCTTATAAAATTCCTCCATGATCCCCTATTCAGTGCTAACATTGGTGCCTCGTCTGATGTTAAACCTATTGCTTCAAAATCATTCTTAACCGATTCCAGGTACCTTCTCCTTGGTCTGCCCCGACTCCTCCTACCCTCTACTGCTGAACCCATGGGTCTCTTGGGTAACCTTGCTTCTCCCATGCTTGTAACATGACCCCACCATGTAAGCCTGTTCGCCCTGACTGCTTCATCTCCCAGTTTTTCTTTGATTTCCTCATTGTGAACTCCCTCCTGCCATTGTTCCCATCTACTAGTACCTGCAATCATCCTAGCTACTTTCATATCCGTAACCTCAACCTTGTTGATAAGGTAACCTGAATCCACCCAGCTTTCGCTCCCATACAACAAAGTTGGTCGAAAGATTGAACGGTGCACAGACAACTTAGTCCTGGTACTGACTTCCTTCTTGCAGAAGAGAGTAGATCGTAGCTGAGCGCTCACTGCATTAGCTTTGCTACACCTCGCTTCCAGTTCTTTCACTATGTTGCCATCCTGTGAGAATATGCATCCCAAGTACTTGAAACCGTCCACCTGTTCTAACTTTGTTCCTCCTATTTGGCAATCAGTCCGTTTATATTTCTTTCCCACTGACATTACTTTCCTTTTGGAGATGCTAATCTCCAAACCATAGTCCTTACATTTCTGATCTAGCTCTGAAATATTACTTTGCAAACTTTCAATTGAATCTGCCATCACAACTAAGTCATCCGCATATGTAAGACTACTTATTTTGTGTTCACATATCTTAATCTCACCCAGCCAGTCTATTGTTTTCAACATATGATCCATAAATAATATGAACAACAGTGGAGACAGGTTGCAGCCTTGTCTTACCCCTGTCTGAACCATGAACTCAATTTACCGTCAACTCTAACTGCTGCCTGACTATCCATGTAAAGACCTTTAATTGCTTGCAAAAGCTTGCCTCCTATTCCATAATCTCGTAGAACACACAATAACTTCCTCCTAGGAACCAGGTCATATACCTTTTCTAGATCTATAAAACATAGATACAATTCCCTGTTCCACTCATAACACTTATCCATTATTTGCCGTAAGCTAAAGATCTGGTCCTGACAACCTCTAAGAGGCCTGAACCCACACTGATTTTCATCCAGTTGATCCTCAACTAATACTCGCACTTTTCTTTCAACAATACCTGAGAAGATTTTACCCACAATGCTGATTAAAAGATACCTCTGTAATTGTTACAATCTTTTCTGTTTCCATGTTTAAAGACTGGTGCGATTACTGCTTTTGTCCAGTATGATGGAACCTGTCCCGACTCCCAGGCCAATTCAGTTATCCTGTGTAGCCATTGAAGACCTGACATTCCACTGTATTTGATGAGTTCCGACTTAATTTCATCCACCCCAGCTGCTTTATTGCACTGCAATCTATTGACCATTTTCTCCACTTCCTCAAATGTGATCCTATTTCCATCATCATTCCTATCCCATTCTACCTCGAAATCTGAAACATTACTAATCGTATTTTCACCTACATTGAGCAACTGTTCAAAAAATCCCCTCCATCTGCTCAAGGCATCCACAGGATTCACCAGCAATTTTCCTGACCTGTCCAAAATACTTGTCATTTCCTTCTTACCTCCCTTTCGAAGACTGCTAATTACAATCCAGAATGGTTTTCCAGCAGCTTGACCCATAGTCTCCAAACTGTTTCCAAAGTCTTCCCAAGATTTCTTCTTGGATGCTGCAATTATCTGTTTGGCTTTGTTTCTTTCTTCAACATAACTTTCTCTGTCTACCTGAGTTCTCGTATGTAGCCATTTTTGATACGCCTTCTTTTTCCTTTTACAGGCTGCCTTGACTGTGTCATTCCACCAAGCTGTTTGCTTCATCCTAGTTTTACACACTACTGTTCAAAGACATTCTTTAGCCACTTCTAGTACTGCGTCCCTGTACCTTGTCCATTCCTTTTCCAAAGACTGGAATTGACTACATTCAACTAACTGGTACCTTTCTGAGATCGCTGTTATGTACTTGTGCCTGATTTCCTTATCCTGAAGTTTCTCCACTCTTATCCTCCTACATATGGACCTGACCTCCTGCACTTGCGGCCTCACAATCCCAATTTCACTGCAGGTTAAATAATGATCAGTGTCATTAAAGAATCCCCTGAATACACGTGTGTCCCTCACAGACTTCCTGAATTCCTGGTCTGTTATTATATAGTCAATGACAGATCTAGTTCCCATGACTTCCCAAGTATACCGGTGAATGTTCTTATGTTTAAAAAATGAGTTTGTGATTACTAAGCCCATACTGGCACAGAAATCCAAGAGTTGTTTCCCGTTCCTGTTGGCCTCCATATACTCTCCAAATTTACCCGTAACCTTTTCATACCCTTCTGTTCGATTTCCAATCCTGGCATTAAAATCCCCCATGAGCAGAACACTGTCCTTGTCCTTTACTCTAACAACTACATCACTGAGTGCCTCATAAAAACTATCCATCTTACCTTGATTTGTCTCTTCACAATGCGAATATACTGACACAATCCTAATTTTCTTGTTGACACTGTCAAATCTATCCACATCAGTCGTTCGTTTACATACCTCATCGTAACTACGCTGGGTTCCATTTCTTTCCTGATGTAAAGCCCTACACCCCATTGTGCTATTCCTGCTTTGACTCCTGACAGGTAGACCTTGTATTCTCCCACTTCCTCTTCTTTCTCACCCCTTACCCGAATGTCACTAACAGCTAAAACGTCCAGCCCCATCTTACTTGCAGCCTCTGCCAGCTCTACCTTCTTCCCAGAGTAGCCCCCATCGATATTAATAGCTCCTCATCTCATTACCATTTGTTTGCCAAGTCGTATCTTAGGAGTCCCTGGTTTGTCAGTTAGAGGTGGGACTCCGTCACCACCAAAGGTCCGAGTCATTTTGCTCTGATTGCTGCCAGCATCATATTTTAAGTACGAGGGAAGCAGGTTGCTAGCCTTACTTGCGCCGAGTCCCATTGGGTTTTACCCCTAATGGCTGAGGGACTAACCGGTGGATTTGGTAGTCTTTGCCGTATGAGCACAAAGGTGAACATGACTCAGAATATGTCCGAGATGAATGTTGGCATTACCAGAGACAATCACACAGCCTACCCCACGTGATGGACAGTGGTGGCCTCTGCACTGCCTATATAATCAGCTCATCTTCAAGTTGAAGTCACCCTAATCAGCATCCAAGAGTCCTGGTGGCAACTTACCACCCCCCAAACGAACGCCTCCACCACAGTGACCTTGACAACCTATTAACAGGACCAGAGTAGGAGGGGACCTGAACGCCAAGCACAGGGCATGGGGTTGCCGCACCAGAAACACAGGTGGGAACCACAGGCTAAGGTACCTGGGTATCCACCCAGCAGTACAAGTAATTGCACCAGATGAGCCCACCCAATTTCCGTACAATTCCAGACACCTGCCTGACAAGCTGGACATCTTCCTTCTGAAACACATTGACCTGGCCACAACCACAGAGGTCGTCAACACGCTAAACTCCGATCACAGCCCGGTCATTTTAAGATTCGCGTAGGACCAGATCATCCCCACAGACAGCATTCAGACCACATATCACACTAACTGGGCGCGATACAGACCCAGCACCAGAATATATCGGCAGAGCCCCAGAAAAACTAACATCATCAAAAGCTGTGCCCAATCGTCAACCAACAAAATCACCCATAACAGAGGCAGGAGCAACCTACCACCGAACTTAGCCCAACTAATAGCTGACAAAAACCGCACGAGAAAACACTGGCAAACAAAAAAAAATGGTTCAAATGGCTCTGAGCATTATGGGACTTAACATCTGAGGTCATCAGCCCCCTAGAACAGAACTACTAAAACCTAACTAACCTACTAAAGACATCACACACATCCATGCCCAAGGCAGGATTCGAACCTGCGACCGTAGCGTTCGCGTGTTTCCAGACTGAGGCGCCTAGAACCGCTCGGCCACACCAGCCGGCTGCTGGCAAACATTCCGTCACCCACAAGACAGGAGGCTAATTGACCAAATGGCCAGAGAGATAAAAAACAGGCGACATGTTCTCAGATGTCCCAGATGCCAGCAAAGCTTACAGGCAGCAGAGAAAAACCCAGAAAAATTCTGGGGAATCATCAGGGCTAGACAACAACCCCAGACAGCCACAAGACCACTGCATGGGAAACAGGGGCTTGTGTATACCCCTGGCGAAAAGGCGGCCGCCATGTCAGACACGTACGAGCTCCAGTTCCAGGAGAACGTAGTGGAGGATGACGAGGAAGTAGCAGAAAGGCTCGAGAGGAGAGCAGAGAGACTTCTCGAACGAAAATTCAACGCCTGGGTCGACAGCATCTTCGTGGACACCAACGAGCGAGTAATAACAGCTTACATCAGGCGGATCGGCAACGCACAAGCCCCTGGACCCGACCTAACAAAACCCCAACTTCTTAAAAACCTCCCACAACCTGCCATCACAAACATCCCAAACCGCTGCCTCAAACTACCGTATTTCCCTTCAGCCCAGAAGGTTGCCAAAATTATCTCAATCCCCAAACCCAACAAAGATCACATATTCCCACAAAACTACCGCCCTATGTGCCTGCTGAATCACCTATCAAAACTTCTAGGAATCTTAATCGTAAACGCCCTACTCCAATTCGTAAATAACAATCAAATCTTTACCCCCGAACTGTTCCGTTTTCGTGCTGGACATAGCACCACCCAGCAAGCCATCCGCCTAGTGGAGCATATGTGCCGAGACAATACTGCAGCCATATTCCTAAACATAGAGAGGGCGTTCGACCGTGTCTGTCATGACGGCCTTCTTTTCACGCTGTCGAAGCTAAATTTCCCTAATCACTTGCTCAAAATGATTCACTCATTTTTAACAGGAAGAAAGTTTTTCGCCTCAGTCGATGGAGCGAAAAGCTGAATAACAGAAATAGAGGTGGGTGTCCTGCAGGGATCTCTGCTTGGCCCCCTCCTCTATCTGGTGTACACAAACAGTATCCATCAAGAGCCAGGACGGAACATAGCGCTCTATCACAGTGGGCACAATATAAACCGCATAACGTGCAGCCTCCAACACCACTTCAATAAAGTCAAAAACTGGTGCAACCTGTGGAAAGTGAAAATAAACCTGGACAAGTGCCAGGCCATAATCTTCAGTCACAAAATGAAAAGACCTATCAGAAACCTCAACCACAATGGACAGCCACTCCCATGGAAGAAGGTAATAAAATACCTGGGACTTAACATCGACAAAAACCTAACATTTCAGCAATACATCACAGAGGCTAAGAACAAGGCTTCTGCCCGGCTCTACCAATTATACACCATGTTTAAAGGTAGGGGCTCAACAACAGAGGCAAAGCTCCGAATCTGGAAAACCACAATACTACCAGTTATTCTCTACAGATCAGAGGTGTGGATCATGGCAGCAGCCACACACCTGGCCTCCCTAGAGGTAGTTTAAAATAAAACATTTCGAATAATCACCGATGCCCCCTGGTTCTCCGACAATGGGGAAATTAGAGGTATGCTGGGTCAACCAAGTCTAGCTAATCTCAAAAAACAAAATCAACAAAATTCTATGAAACCGCTCAGGCCTCGCTATTCCCGCTCATTAGTTCTCTGGGATCGGATATTCTCCGTACCCACAGAACTCCCATTACTACCATCAACCGTTAATTCAGATGATATCCTATGCTTCATTCCATAGACTATGCTTCATTTCATCCACTCCTATCACAAATTTCATCAATATAAAACAAATCATCTAGTCAACTTTCACTTACAAAACACATAAAGTTTATATACCAGGGACCCCCCCCCCCCCCTCCCCGGAGCCAATTACAGACAGAGAAGCCAAATCAAACTCATAGGTATCATTTTGTAAGTCAGGGCGTCATTAGGATGCCGGTACTTCAAACACCAAACTGGGGGGAGAAAAAACCCCAAACATATCACGTTGTTCTCTTTGCAGTTCGCTGCTCTACCTCGGAAGATGTCTCCCGCAGTCGGAGACGCAACGTCAGGAGAGAGTTTTATACGTTGACCATCGCCTATCAGCCTGAAGTTTTAAATGAAGACAATAGATATGTTAGTCACAAGGTTTCACTCGACGATTCGGCACTACTTTTGTTTCTTCGTGTATGTGAGGCCCTCCCTCGCAACGCCTTGCGACGACAACAAAGCAGTCTTACGACGTCCCGGCAGAATTCGCCAAGCTGGCCGCTACAGCATTCCAGGCTTTATCCGCCAGAAACGGACTTACGACCTCCAACTGGTGGGGATCCCAGCTGAATTTCGTTAATGGTAAAATATGTAAATTTCCCCACAGCTGTCTTTTACTTATGACGTACCTGAAACAATTTTGTTGCCAGATACCCACACAGTTGTTATGATTAATTGAAGTCCGCCACCCATACCAAAAACACTCAGTAGAGCTATTGAGACCAGTACAGAATTGATGAAAGCAGACATATTAGTTGCACAACGGACCTTAGAGATTACGCCATTTTAAAGTCTGCGAATGTCGTTTAGGCTTGAATGATATAAGTAAATTTCGATTAATCGGAATAACTGTGTGGACATGTGACGATCGAGCGATACGCGGTCACATTTTTATTTGTACGGAAAATCAATATTATACTGTTCAATGCAATCGAAAAGTTGTGAACAATTTTTGGGCTGAAACTGATATTCACACGGCTATAAGTATTTCACTGTAGCTTGGAAACAGCAGGTCGTGCTCTGAGTTAGTGTTACACTA
This sequence comes from Schistocerca gregaria, assembly GCF_023897955.1. NCBI lineage: Eukaryota > Metazoa > Arthropoda > Insecta > Orthoptera > Acrididae > Schistocerca > Schistocerca gregaria. The sequence goes on from NC_064927.1 coordinate 77,197,893, forward strand.
AGAGTTGTTTTCATTTTAGAGCTAGAGAGAGACACACAGATCCAACGCTCGTTATATGCGTTTCTTGTCTGCACTGACAGTTTCACTCACGAAACATTCAGTAACTGGTTTTGTGCAGACATTGTCGAACAAATGGTGTGTTTTGCAGCGACCAATGAATGTAAAAATAAATCGAGTTTACCACTGCAATAACCAAAGCGTGCTGTGTTCTGCGGAATTGTGTGCACGACAGAGATGGTCAGCAACAAGATAATCTACTGCCAAATTATATGAGTCGGCCAAAAACTTGGATGAGAGCAGAAGAAGTATGTCAGATATAGGAAACAAAGATGCTATGTCTAATTATTTTCTAAATGAGACTGGTAAAGTGCGTTCGGAGGACAGCAAAATATGAGGTGTTTCATAACGCTTGTGCATTTCTCTTTATACGTTCAATTTTATTAATATGTCTCATCTATCTTGACTTATTTGTAATAGTTATAACTGTAAATACGTCTGAAACATAATGGAAGAAAGTAATTTGCTAATGTTGACTCTTTCTCACACAATCCAGAAATCCGAATTAGAACAGTGGTTACGTAACGTTGTTTGTTTGATGTTGTATCTTACTGGAGATAACAATCGCTGTTTCTAATAACGTAATGGCTTAATTAATGTGATTTACTGGAATCGATGCTGTGTTAGCAAAGGCGTATTCTCTGATTCCTTCGTAACTGCAAATGAATTTGTCTATTTGATAGAATGTGTCGGAAGAAGCACGATGTAACATGTCAACAATAAGAGAAATGTAGGAGTTTCTAATAACTTGTCCAAACTTTAAGTTGTTTGAGTTTCTCAAAACGTTTCCGCGCAGCTGACGTAGTGAAAACATTCCACTCGTATGAGCCAAGCCTTCAGTTTTACGGTGTTGAATATGTATCCCACTTTCCTTCTTCTCTGACGAAACATTGTTTTTTATTGTTATTTGTTATTCCATCCTCCCTCACTCCATATGGGAAGGAGATGGGTTGTCAGCGGTACATTCAACCTGCTCTTCAGCCAAGGTAAAAACAAAATTAACAAATACGAAGAAAACTGACAAACATAATCAGGGTTGCCACAAGTTTCCCCAAGCAAAATTCCCTGACATTTCCCTGATCTCCAGGAAAGTTTTAGCATTTTTACCCGGCTAATTCGAGATCTCAAGGGTAAGTAAAGACATAAGTCGACATAAAAAATGTAAGGATTTCTGTATTTCTAAACGTGTGAGGAAAAATCTTACATACTATCATCAACACCTTTTGTAATGAACTGTTTTTAGATGGAGAAAACAAGCCAAATGTTCATTAAGACCACTGATGTTATTTTATTTTAATAAAGCGAAACACATTTGGTGTCAAAAATACGCACTTTGTTGGAGCCGCAAGACAGATTTAAAATACCTCCACGGCTTTCAGAAGTAACCATAGAAAAAAACATGTTTAAAGTGGGAAAGAGTTGTGTGAAACAACACTAAAGGTGACCGCCAATAAAATATTGGTTTACTATGTTCATTATCGTTGGTTATTACCACTGTGTTATGTCTATTATTCTATGGGTATTGTGTGAGTTTTCTTTCAAGAAATACATGAGTACATAGCGTACGAACTGCCAGCGACTGCCACAATTTTCTTCTTCTTATCGTCCAAACTTTCTAATAGACAGGGTGACGGTCGATTGATCGTAACCGGGCCAAATATCTCACGAAATAAGCTTCAAACGAAAAAATTACAAAGAACGAAACTTGTCTAGCATGAAGGGGGAAACCAGATCACGCAATGGTTGGACCGCTATATGGCGCTGCCATAGATCTAACGGATATGAACCGCGTTTTTTCTAAATAGGAACCCCTATTTCTAATTACATATTCGTAAACAATGTTTTAGTTGGACCATTTTTTTCGCTTTGTTATAGATGGCGCTGTAATAGTCACAAACATATGGCTCACAATTTTAGACGAACCGTTGGTAACAGGTAAGTTTTTTAAATTAAAATACAGAACTGAGGTACATTTGAACATTTTATTTCCGTTGTTCCAATGTGATACACGTACATTTGTGATCTTATCATTTCTGAGAACGCATACCGTTACAGCGTGATTACCTGTAAATACCACATTAATGCAACAAATGCTCAAAATGATGTCCGTCAACCTCAATGCATTTGGCAATACGACATTCCTCTCAACAGCGAGTAGTTCGCCTTCCGTAATGTTCGCACATGCATTGATAATGCGCTGGCGCATGTTGTTAAACGTTGTCGGTGAATCACGATAGCTGATATCCTTCAACTTTCCCCACAGAAAGAAATCCGGGGACTTAAGATCCGGTGAAGGTGCGGGCCAATCCACGACCAATCCACCTGCCATGAAATATGCTATTCAGTACCACTTATGCTGCACGCAAGCTAAGTGCCGGACATCCATCATGTTGGAAGTACATTGCCATTCTGTCATACAGTGAAACATCTTGTAGTAACATCGGTAGAACATTGCACCATTTAGATTGCCATCGATGAAATAGGGGCCAATTATCCTTCCTTCCATAATGCCGCACCACACATTAACCCGCCAAGCTCGCTGATATTACACTTGTCTCAGCCATCGTGGATTTTCCGTTGCGCAATAGTGCATATTACTACTGTTTACGTTACCGCTGTTGGTGAACGACACTTCGTCGCTAAATAGAACGCGTGCAAACAATCTGTCATCGACCCGTAATTTTTCTTGTGGAGAGTGGCAGAACTGTACACGACGTTCAAAGTCGTCGACATGCAATTCATGGTGCATAGAAATATGGTACGGGTGCAATCGATGTTGATATAGCATTCTCAACACCGACGTTTTTGAAATTCCCGATTCTCGCGCAAGCCGGCCAGTGTAGGCGCTTTAGTCTGGAACCGTGCGACCGCTATGGTCGCAGGTTCGAATCCTGCCTCGGGCATGGATGTGTGTGATGTCCTTAGCTTGGTTAGGTTTAAGTTAGTTCTAGGGGACTGATGACCTCAGATGTTAAGTCCCATAGTGCTCAGAGCCATTCGAACCATTTTCTCGCGCAATTTGTCTGCTACTGATGTGCGGAACAGCAGCTAGAACACCTACTTGGGCATCATCATTTGTTGCAGGTCATGGTTGACGTTTCACATGTGGCTGACCACTTTCTGTTTCCTTAAATAACTTAACTATCCGGCGAACGGTCCGGACACTTGGATGATGTCCAGGATACCGAGCAGTATACGTAGCACATGGACGTTGGGCATTTTGATCACAATAGCCATACATCAACACGATATAGACCTTTTCCACAATTGGTAAACGGTCCATAGGTAATGTATCACGTAGCACGATCCGAATGTTACGTGATACCATGTACTTATACGTTTGTGGCTATTACAGCGCCATCTGTCACAAAGCTAAGAAGTGGTCCAACTAAAACATTCATATTTCTTTACGTACTACACGAATATGTAATAAAAATGGGGGGTTCCTATTTAAAAAAAAACTCAGTTGATATCCGTTTGACCTATGGCAGCGCCGTCTAGCGGGCCAACCATAGCGCCATCTGGTTTCCTCCTTCAAGGTAAACGAGTTTCGTTCTTTGTAGTTTTTTCGTTTGATGCTTATTTCGTGAGGTATTTGGCCCGGTCACTATGAAAGGACCACCCTGTATAAACTACTTTAGAAGTGCCAAAATGTACTTGAATAAATAAGATGTCTATAAAACGCTGCACTGTACAACGTACTAGCGGTGGGACAGCAGCAATCCCTGAAATCCATCGCCCGTGCTCTCCGACCTGCCCAGGAACACCACAGTCCTGGACCCATGGACAAACGATGAAAATCTGCCGAATCACGCCACACACAAACAGACCCGGCCGGCAGGCAGATCGGTGAGCCTAGATCCCACAGGCGCTGCCCGCAAGTTAGTGGCAAAGCATGGGCTTCAGACCGGTGGGCCCGACCCGTTAGAGATACCCACAGAAATGGCCTGCGGTTTGCGCCTGTCGTGGGTGTGGCCAGCTATTTACGTGTCACAGATACCACGTTGATGAAATGAGACCGCGGTGAGCAGCCACGCAACACATTACTTGCGCAAATACTCTGAGAATCAATGAGGATATGTAGCAACTCACCGTAAAGATGATCACTGAGGCACAGACAGGCACGCTGTCACAACTAAACTTTTGGCCATACCCTTTGTCAGAAAACGAGAGCACACACACATTAACACAATCACTCAGACACAACCCGTGCACACATGACCGTTGTCTCTGGCTGCTGCGTCAACGAGCTCAGAGAATCAGATCCAAATAAACCATTCCTCATTCCTCCCTGCCTGTCATCGGCAGCTGCTAGACTAGGATCAAGTAGTGGTTGGGAAGGGGAGAAGCAGCAAGACTGAGGAGTAGGGAAGCGACACACGTACTCAGCTGCACCCAGCAAGCGACAAATCGTGACGTCTCAGTAAACAGACAATTTCATGCTACTGAGACAAAAACGAGATTTTTCCAGTGTATTTTTTTTCAAATTTCCCTGTTATTTCACTGATTTCTCTGATACGTTTGAAATTCCCTGATTTCCAGAAATTGTGGCTGTTGTGGTTGGCAGGAGAGCCAACACAGGGTTACTAAAGGAAGCCGAAATTCACGCGTTTAGCTCACGCAGGCTGGCGTGAGGTCTGGAACATGACAAGGAAATTAGAATTGAGAAAAACGGACGTAGCTTGTGGAATACTTAACTTTAATCCATTAATGACGAACGTCGCTCGTGACGATACATGGTTACAATATCAATAGTACTGATAATGGCGCATTGCTAGGTCGTAGCAAATAACGTAGCTGAAGGCTATGCTAACTATCGTCTCGGCAAATGAGAGCGTAGAAGTCAGTGAACCATCGCTAGCAAAGTCGGCTGTACAACTGGGTGCGAGTGCTAGGAAGTCTCTCTAGACCTGCCGTGTGGCGGCGCTCGGTCTGTAGTCACAGATAGTGACGACACGCGGGTCTGACGTATACTACCGGACCGCGACCGATTTAAAGGCTACCAACTAGCAAGTGTGGTGTCTGGCGATGACACTACAGTGGCAACCCTGTTAATTGAGTTATTTACAAGGGAATGAAATAAAGTTTGAAGGAAATATTTATGGAAGTTTTTATATCGTCGGTGGTCAGGAACAGTCTCAGAAGCTGTATGGTTGTTGCAGGGTAACTTATGCTGAGGAATAGGTTCAATACGCTGCACAGTTTCCGTGCTATTTAGCATTGAAGTTAGTCAACCAGGCCGTTGCACGCGCAAATTCAAGCGGCCCGACAAATGCAATTAATGTCAGTTGATCTCATAGAGCAGGTGACAGCGCATGGGACTGCTCAACCTTTGGTACGGGTTGGATCCTCAGAAACCCTCCCATGTCCAGTATTTGCGTCACTCTCTTCTTCGGCTATAGGAAATCAAACGAAGGACACTTTGGTGACACCGTCTCTGAATTTGCACGCGCAGCTGGCGATTGGCTGACTTCGATGTTAATAAACTCGGAAGCAGCGAAACGTATCGTATTTTTTTCTTAACATTTCTTTCTCAGCGCAGCCTACCCTGCAACACCGTTACAAGCTTTTCCAGACTGTTTCTGCACACCCTGTGAAAGACACATGGTTTCATTCGGTTTTAGTGATAATAAAAGTTGAAAACATTTAAAACGTGATTCAAAACACTGACGTTAAAAAGAAGCACTCCACTGCCACTATAACTGGAAGGACGTGTCCTAGGCAGTTTGTTGTTGAACGCTGGCATGGGGGAATGAGGACTGGTGTAGAGTGTTGATGTGATAGCAGTGTCTGTTAGGAGGCAAGAAGGGTTATAATTTGAAGGAGATAAGGAATAAAGGGAGGGAATGGAGAAAAGGGGTATTGGAAATATGGGTAAGGAAGAGAAAGGGAGCCCAGAAGACGTAGTATGGATGGGGTGGATTTAGAGTTGCTAGGATGGGTAAACATTGGGATAGAGTTCATGGTGTGGAAGGAACATGCTTGGAATTTCTTTGGGAGAGGATATGGAGGGTATATGGGTGTGAGGTTGGTGGGATGCGTTGGCAGAGGCGTGGCAGTGTACTGGGACTGAAAATTAGAGGGAAAGCATTATGGTTATTGGGTTTCAGTTTGTGGATGGTGTAGGTTGTGATTGAGATGGGACTTTGATGACATGGTACAGGATCCCGGTGGGGAAAGAATATGCGGAAATGGGGGCGGAGCGCATGATGTTCAGGGATCTGGAGGGACATGTAGAAATTGGTGGGCTTCTGAGGGCACACTACCATTACAAAGTGACTGAAGCGCCAAAGGAAATAGGACAACCATCTGCAACCTGAATATTTACAAATGCCAACTAATTAATTCTTGAAGAAAGCGGCTCATCGTTATTGGGAACCACAGAATGTACCAAACTGTAGCTACTGGTAGCTTCGAGACGGCCACTGAGAGCCAGGTCTGGACCCAGGGTAGGATGTGTGACTGCGCCCCAATATGTTCATAAATGCAATTTATACTATGCTGGCGGCGTTAGAGCGAACTAACGTTGTTCATGGAGTAATGCGTTGAATAAGAGCACACAATAGTGTACACATGTGTATCATCGAACCGTCATCAACAGCGCTAATTTGTTTGCGTGCTGGACACAGTGTTATCCCGTATTTCAGAGCCTGTGAACATTACACAGAGTGTGAGGTGTCATTGTATTGTATTTAGAAAGCAGATTCCCCGAACAAATTTGTGAAGTGTTCAGAAGCATAGCAGAATGTTTATATACAGGTGCATCAGAGTAACTGTTCGTAATTTTATTGATTGGTGACTCCATGGAGTGTCCTGTGCACCACGACCAGATAATGGATATACTTGGCGGTCACTAAGTGACCATCCTCAGTGCTGTAATATACAATTTAGATTGGTAGGCACTGCTGTCAGCAAGTTTAAGCGATCACATAAACTGAGGATAGTCACTAAGTGACCGAAAATCGATTTTGCGGTTAAAAAAACAACAAAATACGACCAACGCTGTCTCACCTTCCAAGTTCCTAATTTTGTTATGTCGTAGAGGACATGAACAGAAACATTACATGTCAATCGTACAGTGTCTGCAAATGCTTCTTTTCCTATACAGGGTGTTACAAAAAGGTACGGCCAAACTTTCAGGAAACATTCCTCAAACACAAAGAAAGAAAATATGTTATGTGGACATGTGTCCGGAAACGCTTACTTTCCATGTTAGAGTTCATTTTATTACTTCTCTTCAAATCACATTAATCATGGATTGGAAACACACAGCAACAGATCGTACCAGTGTGACTTCAAACACTTTGTTACAGGAAATGCTCAAAATGTCCTCCGTTAGCATCCACCATTCGTCGCATGGAATCCCTGATGCGCTGATGCAGCCATGGAGAATGGCGTATTGTATCACAACCGTCCATAATAAGAGCACGAAGAGCCTCTACATTTGGTACCGGGGCTGCGTAGACAGGAGCTTTCAAATGCCGCCATAAATGAAAGTCATGGGGGTTGAGATCAGGAGAGCGTGGAGGCCATGGAATTGGTCCGCCTCTACCAGTCCGTCGGTTAACGAATCTGTTGTTGAGAAGCGTACGAACACTTCGACTGAAATGTGCAGGAGCTCCATCGTTCATGAACCACATGTGTCGTATTTGTAAAGGCACATGTTCTAGCAGCACAGGTAGAGTAGCCCGTATGAAATCATGATAACTTGCTCCATTGAGCGTAGGTGGAAGAACATGGGGCCCAATCAAGACATCACCAACAATGCCTGCCCAAACATTCACAGAAAATCTGTGTTGATGACGTGATTGCACAATTGCGTCCGGATTCTTGTCAGCCCACACATGTTGATTGTGAAAATTTACAATTTGATCACGTTGGAATGAAGCCTCATCCGTAAAGAGAACATTTGCACTGAAATGAGGATTGACACATTGTTGGATGAACCATTCGCAGAAGTGTACCCGTGGAGGTCAATCAGCTGCTGATAGTGCCTGCATACGCTGTACATGGAACGGAAACAACTGGTTCTCCCGTAGCACTCACCATACAGTGACGTGGTCAACGTTACCTTGTACAGCAGCAACTTCTCTGACGCTGACATTAGGGTTATCGTCAACTGCACGAAGAATTGCCTTGTCCGTTGCAGGTGTCCTCGTCGTTCTAGGTCTTCCCCAGTCACGAGTCATAGGCTGGAATGTTCCGTGCTCCCTAAGACGCCGATCAGTTGCTTCGAACGTCTTCCTGTCGGGACCCCTTCGTTCTGGAAATCTGTCTCCATACAAACGTACCGCGCCACGGCTATTGCCCCGTGCTAATCCATACATCAAATGGGCATCTGCCAACTCCGCATTTGTAAACATTGCACTGACTGCAAAACCACGTTCGTGATGAACACTAATCTGTTGATGCTACGTACTGATGTGCTTGATGCTAGTACTGTAGAGCAATGAGTCGCATGTCAAGACAAGCACCGAGGTCAACATTACCTTCCTTCAATTGGGCCAACTGGCGGTGAATCCAGGAAGCACAGTACATACTGACGAAACTAAAATGAGCTGTAACATAGAATTAAGCGCTTCCGAACACATGTCCACATATCATCTTTTCTTTATTTGTGTGTGAGGAATGTTTTCTGAAAGTTTGGCCGTACCTTTTTGTAACACCCTGCCTAAAGGCCAGTGTTCAATCACTCTGATTTTAGATTCTTTTGTTTCAGCTGTTATTTTACCATGGATACATTGAGCTAATGAATTTAACTTATTGTTGTAAGTACATAATATATTCTGTAATTTTGTTCATTTACTTTCGAAGATTAAAATATATAACATTGTTTTTCTAAGAAAGTGCAGGAAGTCAGCCTTCCCAACCACGGAACTGACACTGGAAGTTAAATTTCCTGCCTCGAATGCGTATTTTTTTCTGAGCACATTCTCTGTACTCACACTACTGATTTCCACAAACATTTTCAATTATAATTAGAGAGATTGCGATTTCTATATATTTAAATAACATTTTCAAATATATTTTGAATTGTTGGTTATATTTAATTATAATAATTTCGTAGAAAGGAAACGGCTTGAAGCACACTTGCTAAGATCGTGCTCTAAATTTCACACTCGTTTTGTAACGAAGTCCTTCCAGAACTTATTACAATATGCAGTTTCCTTCATGCCAATACCAGTTCAAAACGGCACACTACTGAACATTGATGTATTAAGAAAGATGTTTTATTTCATACCGTCTACTATTTCAGAAAACTAGAAATAGTTTTTATGGTTCACCTTGAATAACGTTCTATTTCAATCGAAAGAATTTGGAATGTAGTAAAACAAAGAAGAAAGTAGTGGTAAACTATGTCTCCAATGCGGCTTTGAAAGAACTAACACACTAATTGGATAAATTATGAATGAGTGCGCAAAGGTTAAATATAAGTGGAAAAATGATAGTGTCAGAGCACAAAAAGGTGAATACGCCCCTGTTTAAAAGACTCTGACTGAAAAATGGGGTAACAGCTGCCTCAGTCTACTTTCCTCAGCACTTTTCAATATTATCCCAAAACTTTTGGAATGCGAACTTATTCGCACTCTTTTTAACATGAAACTCACTTCTCATTCGCACAAGCTCCCATGCGTGCAACTCACGCCAACTAGACTATCGCTGGAAATCGCTCATATCCATCCTCTCCCACGTGCCCACATTACTCACTCATTTAGCCTAAGTCATTGTCATTACCCCCTTGTGTCTCTCTAAGCGTAACTGTCTCCTGTCTCTCAGACACAGTCATCTTCGTTCTGTCCTACTTGCATGTCTCTTCTCACTGTCTTGTGCTCTCTTACTGCTACTATTTCATTCATTCCTTCCTCTTCTCACTGTCGCTGTCCCCCCTTGTTGTTGTCGCGGACTCTCTCACCATCACTGGCCCTCACCCACTTCCACTTTCTGTCTCTCTTCATTCCTCTCCCGTTGCCACTGCTTCCTTCACTCTTTCCCTAGCACTGCTCTGTCACTATCAACTATATTCCACTGCTACCCTCACTTTCTCTAACACTGCAATTGTCTCCTTCGCTCTTGCTAGACCACAACCACTGTCTGCTATCTTCTAGTATTTATTACTTTTCCTCCCATTTCTCTCTGCTACGGTCTCCTTCTCTCCCAGCATAAAAAAGCGCGAATATTCTCGCATGCCAAATTTTTGGGAAAAATTTAAAGGTGCTGAAGGAGTCAGAATGAGGCACTGTTAGCCCACTTTTGAGGCAGTCTTTTAAACAGGAGCATATTCGTCTTTCTTGTGCTCTGGCAGGAGCAGTTTTACACTGGTTCCTTGCTTTTCCTTGCTGCAGCATAACATGTCACTGATATGAAAGGACCTTAATGGGTCGGAAAACTTTTGATGATTTACTAATGTGGAATTTGAAATAACGCAAAGTTAATTTTAAGTATACAAAAATTTTACAAAATTAGAATTATATATTAATACTTTCAGGTGCTGACGGGGGTTGATATATATCAACGGGGACAGGTGAAAATGTGTGCCCCGACCGGGATTCGAACCCGGGATCTCCTGCTTCGTGGCAGACGCTCTATCCATCCTTCTTTTTTTGTAGTTGGTCGTGTGGACGTCACATGATATCCGTTGAAGGTCCTTGTTGACCCCTTCACTCAGTTTTTTTTTATTACAGAGACCGTTACCAAGTCCGGTAAGAGATCGGGTAATATGTGTGCATCCGCACAGAAGAAGAAGGTCATGGCCGGTATTGCCAGAACTATATACTTATATGGATATGGTGTCTGTTCTTTCGAACATGTCCGAAAGAACAGACACCATATCCATAAAATTATATAAAAATTTTACTTGTGCCTCAGTACTACAAAGAGGGATTCACAGAAGCGTTCTGATGGTAACAGACACACTTTACAGCGTATATCTCCATGCTACGTCACTTTATAAACTAGGTTTTCGCCGCACGCCGCATTTTACTTGCGTATTTTACATATGTAAGTAGGGTAAATTTGAACTCGTGTATCTGGGAAATGGATAAAGATACGGTTGTTCGAGATCGGAGTCTTAGGACTATATCGTAGGTATTACAGCCATTTGCTGTGCTTCGCCGTCTTGGTTTTGGTATCCAGAGACCATGTTTTTGGGATTTTATCCGATAACGGATAAAGATTTTTGAAAACTTCTAGATAATGTCTAGAGAGTATATCGTTAAAATTTGGGCAATTTGTTGCTGTTACTTATTTAGAATCCGCTGCTGACAGCGAAAAAATGGTGAAAACCCCCTTTTTCGGCTCTTCTGAAGAAGAAGGACCAAACGATTAGCTCCGTTTCCTTAAGCTGGAGGAAGAGTGTACTATTCAAAATCGTTCTGTTAGGTACACAAACTGTCAGTAGCCCACGGACTGTCCTAAACTCTTGACCCTACCTTCCTACCGCGACTAGAACCCGAGGTATGAGCCCCGTAAAAAATCCCGTTTTGGAACGCTGTCGCACGCGTATTGAGTAAGGATACCAGTGGCACGCCGATTCCATGGAGTAAGAGGCTAAAGGTATAGTGATAAATACTGGTTTGAAAGGTAGTGATGGAGACTGTAATCAGGAGTGCAAGACCACCAAAGCTAGGGAATGGTATGATAGCGAGACCGAGACCTACACGCCAAGAGGGAGACCTAATACGGCAGAAGGATTGACAAGTTCGACTTCAGATGTTGCTCAATAATGAATTATTATAAAATGTATGTACCCTGCGTCAAATTAAATCGGGTGATGCTGAGGGAATTAGATTAGGAAATGAGACACTTAGTAAAAGAGTTTTGCTATTTAGGAAGTAAAATAACTGATGATGGTCGAAGTAGAGAGGATATAAAATGTAGACTGGCAATGGCAAGGAAAGCGTTTCTGAAGAAGAGAAATTTGTTAACATCGAATATAGATTTAAGTGTGAGGAAGTCTTTTCTGAAAGTATTTGTATGGAGTGTAGCCATGTATGGAAGAGAAACATGGACGATGTTTAGTTTGGACAAGAAGAGAATAGAAGCTTTCGAAATGTGGTGCTACAGAAGAATGCTGAAGATAAGGTGGATAGATCACGTAACTAATGAGGAGGTATTGAATAGGATTGGGGAGAAGAGAAGTTTGTGTCACAACTTGACTAGAAGAAGGGATCGGTTGGTAGGACATGTTTCGAGGCATCAAGGGATCACCAATTTAGTATTGGAGGGCAGTGTGGAGGGCAAAAATCGTAGAGGGAGACCAAGAGATGAAAACGCTAAGCAGATTCAGAAGGATGTAGGTTGCAGTAGGTACTGGGAGATGAAGAAGCTTGCACAGGATAGAGCAGCATGGAGAGCTGCATCAAACCAGTCTCTGGACTGAAGACCACAACAAGAACATGTACGCTGCATTTAATTTTATTTTTTAAATTGTTCAATTTACTTTCACTTCACTTTAAAACAAAAGGTTAAGTATTATACAAATCAGAATAACACTTAGCTCTTCGTACAAGTAAAAACATTTATCTTGAATAAATCTTCGGAATTCACATCTGTGTACTTCATTCCTGGTTTCATCATGAAATGATGTCCTCTTCTTAGTGCGCACCTCCGGAAAATTCAGGATCGATATTAATTGCACCGGCAGCAACTTTAGACTTAGGGAGAATGGTGTGTCAATTTTCGTGAAGATATTTTAAGTCATTTAATAAGCTCTGAAAGTGTCTTAGCCGAATATGAATGATAGTTGTTTGAGTTTCTAGAAATTGGCTCTGTAGTCAATTGGTACCAACAACTTTATCGACATAGATGCCAAGGTTAAACATTTGAAAGATCTCACATGTTCCAAAACACTCCATACCGCAGAACGTGTTTCAGCTGGGAAATTTAACTCTTGAGAGTTTCAAAAGCAATGGCGGTCTTATCCAAGAGTGCTGCAATTGGTCCTAAAGCGTCATCCCGATCATTCCAACAAATACCAGACGTGGAATCTGCTAAAGAACTCCCAACACACTGTTTCAGAGTTTTCCATTGTTGTGGGCTGCAGCTGAACAGGTTGAAGAAATAGTAAATCACTCTATACATATATTAAAAAAGTTTTTTTTAATGTTTCATGACAGCTCTACGACATAAGGCTGTGCATAACAAACACACAGAGAGAATTTTGCAAGAGGATTCCACGGAATAAAATCTGTCTGAGCTCCTTTTTAAGACCCTGTCATCTTACTTTCGTGATCATAACCTTGTTCGCAGCATTCACCGATGGGAACTGATTGTTTCACAAGTGCTGAACGAATTAAATGTGCAGCAACACGTTATGTTTCCTGATTACAATCTACAATTCTAAAAACTGTTCATTTATCTCATATTTATCGATTTCATTACTGAAATAAATATAACGCAGGATGAATGTTGTCTGTTCACCACTGAGATCAGTCGGGAGCCACATCAACAATAATTGTTAATATGTCTCATTTCCCCTCTGTTCTAAGGCGGCGCTCCTGACGTGATGGGTGCAACTAGAAATAAATTAACTGCGAGTAAAACTGGACGGATAATGCACTTGTGAAGGCTTTCAAGCTTTTTGTCCGTCGCTGATGTTGCTGATATGTTTTGCAAGAACGGGATCACTCGAGAGTTCTAAAATTGCGACAAAATTTGCATTATTTCGATCTCCATTTGTATGAGACGAACCTCTGAAGACTGAACTTTTTTGACCAAGAAATAATGTCACATGACGTAACTTGAGAGTTTCCAGTGAACCAATGCACTTCTTTCATGTCATTTCACTTCTTCACTTTTACAATTCTTTCAGGACAATTATATACAAATGGGTATATTTTATTTTGTATTGAATGCAGAATATTTTCTGTACATTTCGTGCAAAATCACCTTGCCATATAATCACAAGTGGCTTATCTTGGAATGTTGCTGGCAATCCTATAAAAATGGAATGTCGTTTCTCAGCTGTTGCCTTATACATTGGTCGATGAAATGTTTTAGTAGGATCTCCAACAATATTTAAAGAAAGTGTATTATTACAAGGTGGTTTTTACGCACGATATCTAGCGAAAATATTGTGCATTCAAGATTAAGCACGAAATAGAATTGTGTGCAATTGGTCTGTAAGAATCATTAAAGTGAAGAAATAAAGTGCGAAACAAGAACTAGACTAGCTGGCTGGTGCTGGGGTAATGTTCTTTTATTTATTACGTAATACAATTCTTTTGCAATAGACATTCCTTCTCGTCGTGCTGAGCTTGGTAAACACACGCCACGCTACCTACTACGTCATTCCGGTTTGCGCCTTATCTTACCGCATCATGAGCTGCGCGCCGTTGTTACTTCAGTGCTCTGAGGAGCTTTATCCGTGCAATGATGTATTTCTTCCCTTTGTAGTCTCTTTGTAAGTAGGGAAAAATTCACACTACCTTACGCTCTTCGAACAACACAAAATAGATATGTCAGAGATTATTTTCTTGCAAAAGTTGGCTCTACGTCGGTTGTAAGAATGGTGATGTAATCGGTCTTGCTTCTGTCCTTTCTGAACGTAAATTCTGTTCTGAGAGGAGACCGCAGCACTTCATACTTCATTCGAAGTGTATCTCGAGAAGCATTTCAAATGTCTTAGCCGCAAGTGGAGACGAGGATGTCGGTCTGTGTGACTTTGCGTTGTTAGCGTCTTCCCCTGGATTTCATATTACGACTATGACTTGAGTTCAGTATTCGTCGAGAAAGATAACTGATTGCTATGTTTCACTGAATAAACGTATTAAGATAAGCTGGACTTGTCTAGTAAGTTATATGTCATAGCATAGTGCACGTAATCAGTCCCTGAGGGTGTGTTTCTCAAAAATTTTTTCAAATTTCAAATTTTTTCAAAATTTCTAACTGGAATTTCTTAAATGTGGATAGTGACACTGAACTGTTTGTCCGAGTTATAGGTCAATTGTCGAAGCCCTCCATCCAGGCTTGAATTGCAAGCACTGATGGATGGAGTTTTTCTGTTAAGCTTCTTGACAGTCCTTCAAATTTCACATAACAAGGCGTTTTTTGACACTTTACGACATAAGATTTTCCGAGTATTATTTTAGTCTGTTTCAGCAAAACTTTTGTTTCTTCATCTATTCCCTTGCAGGTGATAAAGTTCTCCCACGTGGGCCAATATCTGTTCATATGTTTGGAATGCAGGCAATCTTATCACTATTTATCTCTAACATTCCGGTTCCCACCCAGGGACAGACGCGCTTTTCAGGTTTTTTCGCTTTCTTAATATGCGTGATATTCAATGAAATCGCTTTATTACTTAAATCTATTATACGATTGTAGTTCTCTTGCACTGAAGTGGAGTAAATTTATTACGTAACATAATTTTGTGCAGTTCTGCATTGCCGGCCGGTATGTCTTTACTTTGTTTCTTTCGGGTATTGCTATGTCTACCGAAAAAGGTTTGCTTTCTACTGTAAGTCTAATGTAAGACCTCATGACCAGATCGACATATTGGTAGCACTGTTGGTGAACCATCCATCAGTAATGATGGTTCTGAGCACTATGAAACTTAACATCTGAGGTCATCAGTCCCATAGACTTAGAACCACTTAAACCTAACTAACCTAAGGACATCACACACATCCATGCCCGAGGCTGGATTCGAACCTGCGACAGTAGCAAACAGTGCGGTTCCGGACTGAAGCGCCTAGAACCGCTCGGCCACATAGGCCGGCCACCAATGATGCTTAGGTTAAACTGCCTCACTGATTCCAGTATTACTTCTATCGTCCTGTCCCTTCTTTCACATCCTCAGGAGGTTCTGTTCGCATTAAGATTCTCGCATCAAGCTCAATCTGTTCCACATGATTCCAAAGTTGGCATCATTCTTCAAGCGTTGCCGCTGCCCTGGGAGGACAGTACGTCCGAACTTTAATGATTTTTCTGCTTCGTTAACCGGACCTGCAACTTTTTGCAAAGTTTGAGTGCAATCAGATTTTATTTTCTGTCGGTTAACTAGAAGTATAGTCTATGTTCGTATCACTACATTTCCCTTTCGTTCTTTTCCATCTCATCTTACGTCGTTACGTCTCGACTGTTTCATCTCATTTTGTGCTATTTGTATAGCCCCTGCAGGTGACGCGTGTATTTAAGAAGCGTAGAAGGACCGATCCTCAAAATTACAGACCAATATCCTTAACATAGGTTTGTTGCAGGATTCTTGAACATATTCTCAGTTCGAATATAACGAATTTCCTTGAGACAAAGAAGTCGCTGTCCATGCATCAGCACGGCTTTAGAAAGCATCGCTCCTGCGAAACACAACTCGCCCTTTTTTCACACGATATCTTGCGAACCGTGGGTGAAGGGTATCAGACGGATGCCATATTCCTTGACTTCCGGAAAGCGTTTGACTCGGTGTCCCACTGCAGAACATATGGGATTGGTTCACAAGTATGTGAGTGGCTCGAAGACTTCTTAAGTAATAGAACCCAGCACGTTGTCCTCGATGGTGAGTGTTCATCGGAGGTGAGGGTATCATCTGGAGTGCCCCAGGGAAGTGTGGTAGGTCCGCTGTTGTTTTCTATCTACATAAATGATCTTTTGGATAGGGTGGATAGCAATGTGCGGCTGTTTGCTGATGATGCTGTGGTGTACGGGAAGGTGTCGTCGTCGAGTGACTGTAGGAGGATACAAGATGACTTGGAAAGGATTTGTGATTGGTGTAAAGAATGGCAGCTAACTCTAAATATAGATAAATGTAAATTAATGTAGATGAATAGGAAAAAGAATCCTGTAATGTTTGAATACTCCATTAGTAGTGTAGCGCTTGACATAGTCACGTCGATTAAATATTTGAGCTTAACATTGCAGAACGATATGAAGTGGGACAAGCATGTAATGGCAGTTGTGGGGAAGGCGGATAGTCGTCTTCGGTTCATTGGTAGTGTAAGTAGGCTGTTTAGGTTTTTTATTGGTAACGCCGCCGCCACGTAGCGCTCTGTATGAAAATCACTGGCTGTGCCGTGCCGTGTGCAGTCTGTGGCTGGTTGGCATTATTGTAATACTCGCCATTGTAGTGTTGGGCAGCGGCAGCTAGATGCTAACAGCGCGTAGCGTTGCGCAGTTGGAGGTGAGCCGCCAGCAGTGGTGGACGTGGGGAGAGAGATGGCGGAGTTTTGAAATTTGTAAGAATTGGTGTCACGAACTGATATATATATTATGACTATTAAAGGTAAATAATTGTTTGTTCTGTATTAAAATCTTTCATTTGCCAACTATGCCTATCAGTAGTTAGTGCCTTCAGTAGTTTGAGTTTTTTATTTAGCTGGCAGTAGTGGCGCTTGCTGTATTGCAGTAGCTTGAGTAACGAAGATTTTTGTGAGGTACGTGATTTGTGAAACGTATGTTAGTCAGGGCCATTCTTTCGTAGGGATTTTTGGAAGTCAGATTGCGTTGCGCTAAAAATATTGTGTGTCAGCTTAAGCATAGTCTTGTATAAATCTTTCTAAGGGGACGTTTCAGTAGAATTTTGGGAAGATGTGGTTCATCTGTGAAGGAGACCGCTTATAAAACACTAATACGACCTATTCTTGGCTACTGCTTGAGCGTTTGGGATCCCTATCAGGTTGGATTGAGGGAGGACATAGAAGCAATTCAGAGTCGGGCTGGTAGATTTGTTACTGGTAGGTTTGATCATCACGCGAGTGTTACGGAAATGCTTCAGGAACTCGGGTGGGAGTCTCTAGAGGAAAGGAGGCGTTCTTTTCGTGGATCGCTACTGAGGAAATTTAGAGAACCAGCATTTGAGGCTGACTACAGTACAATTTTATTGCCGCCAACTTATATATCGCGAAAAGACCACAAAGATAAGATAGATTAGGGCTCGTACAGAGGCATATAGGCAGTCATACTTTCCTCGTTCTGTTTGGGAGTGGAACAGGGAGAGAAGATGCTAGTTGTGGTACGAGGTACCCTCCGTCACGTACCGTATGGTGGATTGCGGAATATGTATGTAGATGTAGATAGTTGTTGGTATTTAGCGACCTTGCATTCCAGTGCCTGATAGTGAATATTTACACTAAAGTGAAGTACAGGTATTTCACTATTGATGACTCTCCAGGTAAGGATGTAATCATGATAAATCAGTGGTTCCAAGCCTTTTTCTGAGAGCGATTCGATTTTGTTTCAGTCAAGAAATTAAATTGTTTTCAAAATATTATTACTATTATCACAGTTTTGTAAGAGTATAGTATTGTCTGTATAAGTAATCAATAATTACTTTTGCTCAATTAGTAGCATTAATGTGGTGGAGGTTGCAGGTTCCTCATATAGTCCACCCACTGCATACATATGTTGTGCTTTGTCCTGTGCGTTGCTAATGATAAATGTAAGACGCATACGTAACAAATGCTGAATATCTCAAGAAACTGCCTTCTTCAAGTTGTAGACAGTATCTACAGTCGTCCAGAACCTGCTTCATTACTCACTTGGACACAGACGAATTAATTGACAGCACAAAACAGCAGAACTACAAAAAGCTGTGCATATTATTATTAAACTGGCTAGACACGAAGCATCATCAGCCTGAAGTTCAATGTGTGGTACTTCAAAAGTAAGCTAACAAGTGATTCACAAACAGTAAGTATAGCACACACATATGAATTTACGTAATGAGATTTTCACTCTGCAGAGGAGTGTACACTGATATGAAACTTCCTGGCAGATTAAAACTTCGTGCCGGACCGAGACTCGAACTCGGGACCTTTGCCTTTCACGGGCAAGTGTTCTACCAGCTGAGCTACCCAAGCATGACTCACGCCCCGTCCTCACAGCCTTACTTCTGCCAGTACCTCGTCTACTACCTTCCAAAATTTACAGAAGCTACCCAAAAACTACTCACGCCACCTCCTCACAGGTTTACTTCTGCCAGTACCTCGTCTCCGACCTTACAAACTTTACAGAGTTCGAATCTCGGTCCGGCACACAGTTTTAATGTGCCAGGAAGTTTCACATAAGAATTTGTTTGATTTTAAATGTGGTTGTAGTGTGCACGTGAAGCACATGCCGCAATGTAAAGGAGTAATACAGGGGAAGCATGTTTTGTACCAAGCTGCTACGCTCACAGTGAATAGTTAGCTTTTTTATCTGAGGAGGAGTTGTGGGTAGACCTGCTATGCACTGCAAATTGCTTGATCATTCATCTAACACACACACACACAGTTATATATGTCTTTCACATCTTTCATTATTTTAAAGATAGAAGTGTTCCAAGAGAAGTCTTTCATTCTAGAGTTTAATTAGGTGCTAAAGTTGGTCATAATGTGGCGGCGGCCGGCGGAGGGGGAGGAGGGGAAGGCAACAGATGGCAGATGGGTGGGGGAGGGGGGTTGGAATGTCGAGGTTGCACTCCAGGGTATTGTTCTAAGAAAGGCTGGAAACCACTGTGTTAAATGCTTATTGATTGCCACTGTTTTGTCGTGGTCCCAAACAGTGCGGCTACTTTTTGCATTAGTTGATCATTGCTACTTGATATCTCATATTACTTCGGTGTTGGCAGTCTCTGATGATTTCCAAATTCCTAAAGGAGAATTATACAGGATCATGAGAAAATAATCAAAGATTTTGAAAAATCTTCACAGATAAATGGCTAAGAACAACGTAACAGATAACACAGTATGTGAAAGACAAATTTTACAATTCTATGTTTTTTTACAATGTTTTTAAACGTTCTGTGTGTCCACCGCTCGTCACATCTGCACGTATGTAATCGGTACTCCAGTTCTGCCCATATCCGACCCACGTTAGCAGGAGTGACGATAAGCTGTGCGATGCGGTATCGCAACTCTTCGAGGATCTACAGTAGACGTTCAACGTAAACACTATCGTTGATGCAAGCCCAAGTGAAAAATCCTCAGTGCATCGAGTTCGGCCATCTTCTTGACGGATGAATCCTCTGCTGTACGTTTTAAGTCGTGTGACGAACTACAACTGCAGCATGTCGAGGTACGTGACACACTTGACATTTCTCTCAGCGAGCAAGAAAGGTACATAGGCTGCCTTGGTTCAGCACTTTTACTTTTTCCGACTCCCGGACATGATCGAAGGTTGCATGTGGATCCACCGTCCCCTGTACGCATCTTTGTCCTTTGGCTTTTCCCAAAACATGAAAACTGGCTTCGTCACTGAACATTAATTTGCTTGCGAAGTCGTCATTTTCAAGATGGTTCCTTATATCAGTGCAAAACTGCAGGCCACGTAGCTTTTCGTAATGGCTTGCGGCTTGCGGGAGCTGCGATTTGTGTGACATTTCTAACAGCTTACAAAGGATTTTCCAACTGGTGGCTGTGGGACATTCAACTCTGCACCTGCTCGACAGGCAGACTTTATGGGAAGTGGCAACACCGCGACCCTCACGAGGTCCACCGCCTGTTATGACTCATCCTTGTCGGCCGGAACGTTTGCATCGCACAAACAGCCATCCTTCTCGAATTATTGTATCACATCACAACGATGTAAACTGTTGGTGTCCTGTGAAACCTCACGCGGAAAGCTACACTCCTGGAAATTGAAATAAGAACACCGTGAATTCATTGTCCCAGGAAGGGGAAACTTTATTGACACATTCCTGGGGTCAGATACAGCACATGATCACACTGACAGAACCACAGGCACATAGACACAGGCAACAGAGCATGCACAATGTCGGCACTAGTACCTTTCGCAGCAATGCAGGCTCCTATTCTCCCATGGAGACGATCGTACAGATGATGGATGTAGTCCTGTGGAACGGCTTGCCATGCCATTTCCACCTGGCGCCTCAGTTGAACCCACGTTCGTGCTGGACGTGCAGACCGCGTGAGACGACACTTCATCCAGTTCAAAACATGCTCAATGGGGGACAGATCCGGAGATTTTGCTGGCCAGGGTAGTTGACTTACACCTTCTAGAGCACGTTGGGTGGCACGGGATACATGCGGACGTGCATTGTCCTGTTGGAACAGCAAGTTCCCTTGCCGGTCTAGGAATGGTAGACGATGGGTTCGATGACGGTTTGGATGTACCGTGCACTATACAGTGTCCCCTCGACGATCACCAGAGGTGTACGGCCAGTGTAGGAGATCGCTCCCCACACCATGATGCCGGGTGTTGGCCCTGTGTGCCTCGGTCGTATGCAGTCCTGATTGTGGCGCTCACCTGCACGGCGCCAAACACGCATATGACCATCATTGGCACCAAGGCAGAAGCGACTCTCATCGCTGAAGACGACACGTCTTCATTCGTCCCTCCATTCACGCCTGTCGCGACACCACTGGAAGCGGGCTGCACGATGTTGGGGCGTGAGCGGAAGACGGCCTAACGGTGTGCGGGACCGTAGCCCAGCTTCATGGAGACGGTTGCGAATGGTACTCGCCGATACCCCAAGAGCAACAGTGTCCCTAATTTGCTGGGAAGTGGCGGTGCGGTCCCCTACGGCACTGCGTAGGATCCTACGGTCTTGGCGTGCATCCGTGCGTCGCTGCGGTCCGGTCCCAGGTCGACGGGCACGTGCACCTTCCGCCGACCACTGGCGACAACATCGATGTACTGTGGAGACCTCACGCCCCACGTGTTGAGCAATTCGGCGGTACGTCCACCCGGCCTCCCGCATGCCCACTATATGCCCTCGCTCAAAGTCCGTCAACTGCACATAAGGTTCACGTCCACGCTGTTGCGGCATGCTACCAGTGTTAAAGACTGCGATGGAGCTCCGTATGCCACGGCAAACTGGCTGACACTGACGGCAGCGGTGCACAAATGCTGCGCAGCTAGCGCCATTCGCCGGCCAACACCGCGGTTCCTGGTGTGTCCGCTGTGCCGTGCGTGTGATCATTGCTTGTACAGCCCTCTCGCAGGGTGCGGAGCAAGTATGGTGGGTCTGACACACCGGTGTCAATGTGTTCTTTTTTCCATTTCCAGGAGTGTATTTGGACATTCACTACGGTTTGGGAAGGGTAAACTGTAGCATACAAAAACCTTTCTCTGCCTGGTCATCGTCATTTTCAGTAACTACGGTCAGTGTCCCCCATGTCGGGGGTTTTTCAAACTAATTTATCGATATCACTTCCAAAACAACTTTAAAAAATTCATCTTTCACGTATTGTATCATTTGTTACGTTACGTTTAGCCATTTACCTACATCGTTTTTTTTAAACGTTTAATGGGCTTTATAACGAACCTGTATGTTTGTCTGCGAAACAGATTGTGATGTTTCGTAAACACGAGGAGACTGCCACGCGAGAGACTTTACCGTAGGGCGGCGAGGGATTAGCCGAACGGTCTACTGCGCTGCAGTCATGGACTGTGCGGCTGGTCCCGGCGGAGGTTCGAGTCCTTCCTCGGGCATGGGTGTGTGTGTTTGTCCTTAGGATAATTTAGGTTAAGTAGTGTGTAAGCTTAGGCACTGATGACCTTAGCAGTTAAGTCCCATAAGATTTCACACAAATTTCAACATTTTATTTTACCGTAGGGCGGGAATGGCGCTGTTTATGGAACAGCCACAAATAATCCTGATCTAATACAAAGCGTCATGACGGATACAAGGCCATTGTAGCGAGACTCATAACCATATCAACCAAAACCACTAAAAATAAACCCAAAATATATCTACCATATTTAAAACAGCAGGTAAAAATTCGCTTGATGCAGTCCTAAGAGAGAGTCTCCATTCCTTGCAAGCTAATTATGTAAGTGTAGACCAGATATGACTCAAATTCAAAGATACAGCATCGACAGCAGTACATAGATTCATACCGTATAAGTGAATAAGAGACGGGACTGATCCACCATGGTACACATAACGTCAGAACACTGTTTGCAGAAGAAACGAAAAAAACATGCCAAATTCAGAAGAACGCAAAATCCACAAGACTAGCTAAGTTTCACGAAAGCTCGAATTTTAGTGCGGACGTCAATGCGAGAAGCTTTTAATAGTTTCCGCAATGAAACATTGTCTCAAAATATGGTAGAAAACACAAAGAGATTCTTGTTGTATGTAAAGCACACCAGTGGCAAAAAACAGTCAATACTGTCACTGCGCAATAGCGATGGAAATGTTACCGATGATGGTGCCACTACAGCGGAGTTACTAAATACAGTTAATTCCTTCAAGAAAGAAGATAAAGTGAATATTCCAGAATTCGAAACCAGAACAGCTGTTAGCATGAGTGACATTAAAGTAGATATCTTAGGTGTTGCGGAAAACTCAAATCACTTAAGAAAGGCAAGTCTTCCGGTTCAGGTGGTATACCAATCAGGTTCGTTTCAGAGTATGCACACACAATAGCGCCTTTCTTAGCAATCACGTACAACCGCTCACTTGACGAAAGGTCTGTTCCTAAGGACTGGAAAGAAGCACACGCCACACCAATATTCAAGATAGGAAATAGGAGTAAGCCATTGATTTACACACCCATATCACTGACCTCAATTTGAAGTAGGATTTTGGAGCATATACTGTACTCGAACATTATGAATCACCTTAAAGAAAATAACTTATAAAACATAGACAAAACGGATTCAGAAAATATAGTTCTTGTGGAACACAGCTAGCTCTCTATTCCCATAAAGTAATGAGTGCTGTTGACAAGGGAATCAGATCGATTCCATATTCCTAGATTTCCAGAAGGCTTTTGATACCGTTCCTCACAAGCGACTATGAATCAAATTGCATGCATATGGAGTATCATGTCAGTTGTGTGACTGGATTCGTGATTTCCTCTCAGAGAGGTCACAGTTTGCAGTGATAGACGGTAAATCATCGAGTAGAACAGAAGTGATATCTGGCGTTCTGAAAGTTTGTGTCATGGGACCTGTGCTGTTCCCGATTTACATTAATGATCTAGGTTATAATCTGAGCAGCACCCTTACACTGTTTGTAGATGATGCTGTCATTTACCGTCTAGTAAAATTATCAGACGATCAATTCCAATTACAAAATGATCTTGGGAGAATTTCTGTATGGTGTGAAAAGTGGCAATTAGCACTAAACAAAGAAAAGTGCGATGTCATACACATGGGTACTAAAAGAAATCCGATAAATTTAGGGTATACGATAAATCGCACAAATCTGAGGGCTGTCAATTCGACTAAATACCTAGTAATTACAATTACGAGCAACTTAATTTGGAAAGACCACATAGATAATATTGTGGGGAAGGCGAAACAAAGACTGCGCTTTGTTGGCAGAACACTTAGAAGGTGCGACAAACCCACTAAAGAGACAGCCTACATTGCACTTGTCCGTCCTCTGCTGGAATACTGCTGCGCGGTGTGGAATACTTACCAGGTAGGATTGACGGAGGACATCGAAAAAGTGCAAAAAAGGGCAACCCGTTTCGTGTTATCGTGTAAAAGGGGTGAGAGTGTCATTGAGATGATACTCGAGTTGGGTGGGCAGTCACTGAAACAAAGGTTGTTTTCTTTGCGGCGAGATCTATTTACGAAATTTCAACCACCAACTTTCTCTTCCGAATGTAAAAATATTTTGTTGACACCCACATACGTAGGAAGAAATGATCGTCATAATAAAATAAGAGAAATCAGAGTTCGAACGGAAAGATTTAAGTGTTCCTTTTTCCCATGCGCCATTCGAGAGTGGAATGGTAGATAAGTAGTATGAAAATGGTTCTATGAACCCTCTGCCAGTCCCTCAAGTGTGAATTGCAGAGTAACCACGTAGCTGTAGATGTAGATGTAAAACGCCGTAAGCCTTGATCTTTGTTAGACTGCAAACTGATTGCTAAACTGCGGAAGTCGCCGTCTGGATGTTCCACCTGGCGTTCTACAGTAGATGGACGCGAATGAGATAGGACGGTAGTTTTGTGGAACAACCTTACTGTAAATGGGTGTGATCTTTCTTCCGATTCAGTTTTTTTGATCGAGGGTCTACGATACATTATGATTAAAATCGGAGCTCATTTGCAAATTATGTATAAAATTTTACAGGGGTTCCATCAGACCGCAGCTGAGCGCAAAGTTCCAGGCTATTGAAGAAAAAGGCACAGGTCTCTTCCGTAGATAAGAAGGTTAAAAGAATGGACCCTCAAAAATTACAGAGCAATATCCTTAACATTGGTTTTCTGCAGCATTCTTGAGCATGTTATAAATCTGAGTATAATAAATTGCCTTGATACAGAAAAACTTCAGCACGGACTTATAAAGCATCGTTTGTGCGAAACTCGACTTGCCTTGCGACCCACGGATGAATAGCAACACGCAGATTCCGCACTCTTAGATTTCCAGAAGGCGTGTAGCACAGTGCTTCATTGCAGACTGTTAATGTAGATACGAGCATACAGAATAGGTCCCCCAGATATGTGAGTGGCTCGGAGGTTTCTTAAGTCACTGAACCCAGTACGTCGTTCTGGACGGCGAGTGTTCGTCGAAGACAAAATGTTCAAATGGCTCTGAGCAATATGGGACTGAACATCTGAGGTCATCAGTCCCCTAGAACTTAGAACTACTTAGACATAACTAACCTAAGGACATCACACACATCCATGCCCGAGGCAGGATTCGAACCTGCGACCGTAGCGGTCGCGCGGTTCCAAACTGAAGTGCCTAGAACCGCTCGGCAACAAGGCCGGCTAAAGAGAACTGTCGGGAGCGCCCCAGGGAATTGTGATAGGACCGCTTTTGTTCTCCGTTTACACAAATGACGTGGCGGACAGAGTGACCTGCGCTGTGTGACTGTTTGGTGAGGACGCTGCGATGTACGGGAAACTGTCGTCGTTGGGGGATACAGGATGACTCCGGCCGAACTGCTATTCCCCTGAATGTACAAAAATATAAGCTGATGCAGATGAGTAGGAAAAACAATACCGTAAAGTTCTGACACAGCTGTTTGAAACTGTTGAGACGATTAAATATCCGGGCGTAACACGGGAAAGCGATATGACGTGGAACGAGCACATCAAGACGGGTAGGAGGGCAGGCGAATGGCGACCTTATTTTTGGGTCAGTTTCCGGAAGGTGTGAAACTTCCCCTTTATTCTGTAAAGAATGACTGTGCTGGTAAAACTTCTGCGTTACTTGATTTTCAAATTCCAGAGTGAAACTGAACGTATTGTTTTCTCCTTATTTATTCTGTTCATTTCTAAACTGACACACAATATTTTAGCGCAACGCAATATGACTTTTAATAATCCCAACAAAAGAATAGCCCTGACTAACATTAACCTATGTCCTTCATGAATCACTTACATCACAAAACTCTTCGTTACTCGAACTACTGCCAGCTAAATAAAAGATTCTAACTACTGAAGACGCTAAGTACTGATAGGTATATAGTTAGTAAATGAAAGATTCTGATAGAGAACAAACAATGTATTTACCTTAATAGTGTTCAAAAGTCATAATATACACTCCTGGAAATGGAAAAAAGAACACATTGACACCGGTGTGTCAGACCCACCATACTTGCTCCGGACACTGCGAGAGGGCTGTACAAGCAGTGATCACACGCACGGCACAGCGGACACACCAGGAACCGCGGTGTTGGCCGGCGAATGGCGCTAGCTGCGCAGCATTTGTGCACCGCCGCCGTCAGTGTCAGCCACTTTGCCGTAGCATACGGAGTTCCATCGCAGTCTTTAACACTGGTAGCATGCCGCGACAGCGTGGACGTGAACCGTATGTGCAGTTGACGGACTTTGAGCGAGGGCGTATAGTGGGCATGCGGGAGGCCGGGTGGACGTACCGCCGAATTGCTCAACACGTGGGGCGTGAGGTCTCCACAGTACATCGATGTTATCGCCAGTGGTCGGCGGAAGGTACACGTGCCCGTCGACCTGGGACCGGATCGCAGCGACGCACGGATGCACGCCAAGACCGTAGGATCCTACGCAGTGCCGTAGGGGACCGCACCGCCACTTCCCAGCAAATTAGGGACACTGTTGCTCCTGGGGTATCGGCGAGGACCACTCGCAACCGTCTCCATGAAGCTGGGCTACGGTCCCGCATACCGTTAGGCCGTCTTCCGCTCACGCCCCAACATCGTGCAGCCCGCCTCCAGTGGTGTCGCGACAGGCGTGAATGGAGGGACGAATGGAGACGTGTCGTCTTGAGCGATGAGAGTCGCTTCTGCCTTGGTGCCAATGATGGTCGTATGCGTGTTTGGCGCCGTGCAGGTGAGCGCCACAATCAGGACTGCATACGACCGAGGCTCACAGGGCCAACACCCGGCATCATGGTGTGGGGAGCGATCTCCTACACTGGCCGTACATCTCTGGTGATCGTCGAGGGGACACTGAATAGTGCACGGTACATCCAAACCGTCATCTAACCCATTGTTGTACCATTCCTAGACCTGCAAGGTAACTTGCTGTTCCAACAGGACAATGAACGTCCGCATGTCCCCCGTGCCACCCGACGTGCTCTAGAAGGTGTAAGTCAACTACCCTGGCCAGCAAGATCTCCGGATCTGTCCCCCATTGAGCATGTTTTGGACTGGATGAAGCGTCGTCTCACGCGGTCTGCACGTCCAGCACGAACGCTGGTCCAACTGAGGCGCCAGGTGGAAATGGCATGGCAAGCCGTTCCACAGGACTACATCCAGCATGTCTACGATCGTCTCCATGGGAGAATAGCAGCCTGCATTGCTGCGAAAGGTGGATATACACTGTACTAGTGCCGACATTGTGCATGCTCTGTTGCCTGTGCCTATGTGCCTGTGGTTCTGTCAGTGTGATCATGTGATGTATCTGACCCAAGGAATGTGTCAATAAAGTTTCCCCTTCCTGGGACAATGAATTCACGGTGTTCTTATTTCAATTTCCAGGAGTGTAATTATGCCCCCAGATATATAATTTTTTTACTTGTGTTGTAACTGTCATTGATGTATACTTCAAATCTGGTGTCACTATTCACTACCAGATATTCAGTTTTTGTTGAACTCGTCTGTAGTCTCCATTTTTAATATTCCTGATATGAACGACGTATCATGAACTCAAGATGATATTCATCTTGTGCTAGAATGACTCGATCATCAGTAATGCTCAACAGTCACCTACACAGCACTAACAATTATTCCCATTCCTCTACAGCTGTTATTCCATCTTCTACGTATAAGTAGAACAAGGTTGGTGATATACTGCAACCTTCTCTCAGCCCTTTTGATACCTTTGAACCTCTTTTTAATCTGTACCTCGTAATCTCTGTCCATTTCGATAACAATATCTAAAAGATGGTCATTCATATCTATTAGGTTGTTGCAAAAGGTCTTAGAGGTTTTGTTTTGCATGCTGATATTACGGCTGCTATGGATTTGTTTATCGAGTGTCATTTTTTATTTGTAGTTCACTGATGCTATTTGAGTTTAATATTGTCATTTTGACATTTGGAGATAGTGTGTGGAGCTGTGGACGCTGGAAAATTGAATGGCAAGGGGAGCAATCGCAGCATTTCCGACATTCTTCTGTTTGAGTTCAACAGAGGGGTGACAGCAGCGGAGGCAGCGAGAAACGTTTGCGCCGAGCATGGGGATAGCGATATTGGCAAGAAAATGATTGTTTTGACATTAGCGACTTTCCACGTTCAGGAAGACCTTCGGGATTTGATCAAGACCGTTTAAATGCATTAACCCACAATGAGCAGCTTCAGTATATTCGAGAACTGGAAAATGTGATGAGTGTGATCATTCCACAGTCGTGCGACATTTTCATGCAACTCGGGAGGTTAAAAAAGTCGTATGTATGCCTACAGCATGCTCTAAGTAAAATTCATATAAATCAGCGGTTGGCCATAGGTACATCTCTGCTTTCTCGTCGTCAATCGATTCGTGAACAATACCCGATCATTTCTATCTCTGTACGGTTAATGGTGATAATAAATGGTGTCTTTGTATTGAGATAAAGTAAAGAAATGAATGGCTGAGCCCAAACAAAGGAGCAAGTCCCCGTATAAGAACCCACGCGCATCCACGACAGATAATACTGTGCATCTGATGGAAAGAGACAGTGTCGAGTACTACGAATTGCTTCCCCATGATACAGCCATCACTGACGACATTTACTGTCAACAACTGAGACATCTTGCAGACGCAATCAAAAGCAACGACCAGAAAGACTGCGTGGAGTGATGCTACTCCAGGATCAAGCCCACCCACATCTGCCACACTGACAAAAAACGTACACGAATTGGATTGGGAAGTTATTCAGCACCCACTGTATTCACCTGGTCTCACACCCCCAGATTTTCACCTTTTCCACTCTCTTATCTAACAGCCTTCAGAGAACTTCTTTTCCGGATGAAAATGCGGTCTGAATATGGTTCTACGAGTTCTTCGCCTAAAAACCATGTGATTTCTACAGTCGTCGAATCGAAAAATCGCGCAGTATTGGCAGACTGTTGTAAACAGTGAAGAATAATATATTATTGATGACTAAAGTCGCTGTTATGAGTGTCTGTTGTGGTTATTAAACTCACGGAAATACGCTATGAACTTACTCACCAACCCAATATATGTTTCATACCTTCCTGTAGTTTCGTTCTATGTACCGTGCCAGAAGCTTTCGCTAAATCTACACAGGCAATGCGTAACGCCTTCCCTACTGCTATAATTTTTTTCCATTAGCTTTTGGAATATAAAAAAATTGACTGTACAAGATCTGTTCTTTCTGAACGCACTCTGATCTTCCACAATATGGTGGCCAACATTCTGTCTCATTTTCTCAGACGAAATTTTGTCGAATGAGAGGCTCATTGTGCAGTTCACACTAATGCCTCTGTAGCAGTTAGGGTCTCTTCTATTCCCCATCTTCAAAATGGAAACCATATAATTGATATTTTCCACTCTGATGGCATTTCAATTCACAACAACAACTGTTCATAAGATGCATTATTCTTTAATTCAAATTGTATCCTGCAGCTTTTAATATTCCACAGGAATGTCTCCATGAGCAGTTGATCGGCCATTCTTCATTATAGCTAGTGCGCTGTTCACTACATCTGTCGAAGTGTCTCATAATAAGAAATAAGAAGGACCGGTCTGTACGTACTTTAAAGAAATATCATCTTCAAATTAAATTTTACTGACCTTTTTCGGCATAGAGACTGTCATTTTCAGATCTTCAAAAACTTTTTTGGTTGTACGTCATGTTCTATTGTGCATTCATTACTCATGCCATGTCAACATTTTTGTGGGGAGTATATTGCACATTCCACACTGGTTTGTCAAAAATAAAATTACAGCCAGGTTTTCCAGAAGTAAGAAAAATACACATCTAAAATGCATGTAGTAGAACTTAGCATATAGCACTCCTTTGATGCTTGTTAGTTGTTAAAATCCGCAATATACAGTAAAACCGACTTCTAACAACTGACAAGCATCGAAGAAGTGCTAAATTTGTAGACGTGTCAAATTCCATGCGGTAAATTTAGTTGTGCATATTTTTACTTGTGAAAAACCTGGTTGTAATATTATTTTTGACAAATCTGTGTCGAATGAGCAATATGCTCTCCACAAAAATGTTAACATGGCACAAGTAATGAATGCACAGTGAAACATGACGTACAATAATTTTTTTTTTTAAAGAACCGAAGATGTGAATCTGTGTATCGAAATCTACCAGTAAAAAAAAAAAAAAAGTTTTGAGCACGATCTTGGCTATATAAATTTTCTTCAAATGCCTTCTTATCGTAATTTCTAGTTATTTGTTCCGTTTTACTTTCTCCCTCTTTTGTGTGCCAGTAAGAAGATCTAACTAAGGTTTTTTTCAAATTTCCTTAAATGAAGCCGGCCGGTGTGGCCGAGCGGTTTTGGCGCAGGTTCGAATCCTGCCTCGGACATGGATGTGTGTCATGTTCTTAGGATAGTTAGGTTTAAGTAATTCTAAGTTCTAGGAGACTGATGACATCAGATGTTAAGTCCCATACTGCTCAGAGCCATTCGAACCATTTTAACCTTAAATGAATTGTGCTGTCTACTACTTTGTTTACTGGTGTTGTTTTCATAAAATTAAATTCTACCAGGAGTGTTCTTCTGTGTGACTGGCAACGCGCACTGCGTTCTGTACAATTACGTTATCGAGTGCTAACGAAGAATGAAGACGGTTAAAAAAACGACAGAAAATACTCAAATATCCGATGAGTTTTTAAGACAATGGTGTTCATATACATACAAATGTCAATAGGTAAAAGGCAAAGTCCTGACTGACTGACAGTCTCATCATCGCCATGCCATAAACGCTTAGGGTAGAAACGTGAAATTTGGAGGTGTGGATATCATACTTGAAAGCGTCGTTTAAGAAGGGATTTTACGAAATTACAACACTAAAGGAGTGAAGTAGAGGATGAAGGTTTATTTTGAAAAGTGTCACAATTAAGGCACTTTTGAAGCTAGAACCACGAAAATAGGTATTGGTTTCTTGGTCAGAAATAAAGAAATAAGTGTTTGGGCATTATTTGGAAATTTAACCGTGAGGGGGTGAAGTAGTGTGTGAAATTTTTTTTCTTCAAAATATATCGTTATTAAAGAACTACTAAAATAATGTTAAAGATACATCTGTGGACATTCGTATTTTCCTCGTCGGTTACAAATAAAAAACTGTTGTGTGTTTTTGGAAATTGAATCACTAAGGGTTGAAATAGGAGATGAGATATTTTATGAAAATATTTTATTATGAAAGTATTTTTAAAGCTAGATCTACGAAATTCTCCTGAGTTAGAAATTTCACTGTTTTTGGACATTCAATCCTTATTTGGGTGAAGCGGGCGATGAAAGTATTGAAGAAAAAATTTGAACCTAAAGCTATAAAAATTTGTATTTGGCTTCTGTGTTAGAAATAAAACATGCGCATGTCACTGTTTTTGGAAATTCAACCCCAAGGTTATGAATTAAGGAGGAAAACGTTTTATGAAAATATATAATTGCGAAAGCATTTTTATAGTTAAATCTTTGAAAATTGGTATTTGGCTTCTCGGTTAGAGATGAAAAATACGTGTTTTGTTGTTTTCGGAAGTTAAACCTCTAAGGGGGTAAAATAGGGCGAGGCTGATTCACTATCCTCTAAGGATAGAAACTAAGTTTGGAGAGGGTGTGGATCTGATACTTAGGCGTAGTTTAAGAAGGGATTGTCCGAAACTCCACTCGTAATGGGATGAGATAGGGAATGAAAGGCTTTTTGCAAGTTGGCGCTTTTAAGGGATTTTCTGAGGCTACAACTGCGAGCAATTTTGAAAATTCGACCATTAACGGGGAAATTAATAGGTGAAAGATTTTTTAAAAAAAATAATTAGTAAAGAATTACCAAAGAATTTTTCAGGGTGCATAACTGGTATTTGATTTATCGGATAGTAATAAAAAAACTAAGGAGGTGCAACAGGGGACGAACATTTTTAAGAAAATATTTCGTTACACTGAAATAAATTTAAAGCTAAATTTATGAAAACTGGCATTTTGCTTCACGGTTAGACATAAAGAAATATTTGTTAGGAGATGAAAGCTACTGTGGAAATAACTCCACAAGACCGCAAGAGGCATGATAAACAAAAACTGGACTACAGCTACCAGAATCGCGTTTTGGCCAGAAGTACCTTCGGAAAAGTCCTTACTTACATGGCCTTAATTAGTGTGAGAAGCTTAGAAGGTGTTGCGATTTGTGAAGAACACAAAAATTTGATTGAATAAAAACAAAAACATCTCTTCAGCCCTTACAGTCTACGCGAGCGAAGCAGCTAGATACTAGTAGACTGGCCTTGCTGTGCAGAAGCTATAGGGCTGATGTGGCTCCAACATAAACCACGTGACTGTTGGCAAAACGTGGCGGGATTTCAAATCAGCGGTCTGCCATCCTATGTTTGTATTGTATTTTACCCACATTTCTCAGTTAACTGCCAAACGCTTCCAACAAAAATTACTTTTTTATTTGCGAAAAATTATGTCAGAACTACATTTGATCTGGATTTGTTCACAGTACCATTTATAAAATCTAACAAATACATCGAACGCCCCTCTGGTGGGCAGCGAGACGAAATTGCTATAAACTATCAATTAAAGTAAAATGTCATTAAAATTCTTTTAAACAGTAAGAGTGGATTAGTGTCAAAACTTTAAACATTGGATTCGCCGCGTTTTGAGCTCTAGTCACTTATAAAAGAAAATGGGATATGGGAATTATGTCAACTGTAGATGCCAAAATTGTCGACTTTAGGAGCAGGTCTATTTTAGAGTATCAATTTTAGGTGCACTTCAAAGGTTCAGTTCCTACTATTTTTACAAAAGTTTAAACTATCAATTTAAAAAAAGGTGATATTTTACATGAAAGGTGAGACTTTGAAGTTTCAGAAAATAATTTTGGACCCTACATTTATTTAATGGTTTTAGAAGTTAGAAAAAAAAATTTCTTCATGTGTCGACTATAGGTTCTCTTACCTTATTATTATCTCACTTGTGTATACAAAAGGGCGCGTATGTGCAGATGGCTTAAAGTGTTTCCGTTTCAGGGCCTGTATCCAAAGCTGCCTTCGGTTTTCATCCTTAGGAAACCTCTGAGTAGGAACGAGAAATAGTTATACTTACTTCTGTAACCGAATTATCACAGATACTTTCCAAAATGTAATATGAGTCTTACTTTAGAGGCATCACTTTCAACACTTCAATTTACGTGGCACTCTGTTTCAAGTGTAAAAAACATACAAAAGTCGCGTCAGCAGATTTCAATAAACGCATCTGCACTATCATAGAAACACTTACACGTGAAATGTAATGCCATTTCCCCCGACAAATCGCTGAGTACAGCCATAAGCGCAACACGAAACAACCATGTTTTGCCAACATTCACGTGACTTTAGCCCAGAGATGTTGGAGCCACGAAAATGACGTCAGGGCCAGTCTATTATATTTATGGTCGAAGGTTGAGGCTGCTTGGCTGCTACAAACTGTATACAGTTGTTTCTCTGTACGTATGGGTAAACCGAAAATTTTCTTCGGCTTCTCATTTGTGAGCTTGAACGCGTACTCGGCGTGGTGAGTGAAACGGAAAGACGAACAACGGCGCCTCTCTTGCACCCTAGCGGACAGTAACTGCGCGGTTGCACCCCGTAGTGTGCTGTACCGTACTGCGAGGGACTGCATGCCAACCAGTCCGCATCCAGCCGCCAATTCAGATCGGCCAGCCGTTCCGTTCCTTCTTAGTCGCTTCGTGTCCGTGCTGCCTAACTGACATTCACCGCGACGAAAAGGCATCAGGACACGTAACAATAATCATAAAAAAAAGCAGTCTAATAGGCTACTGGCTGTCGCGTGCTGAGTCTGCGATAGTCGAGTCAAACGGTCAAGAAAGCAGGTTTTATTTACGCAGACACGATGTCGGACATGCCAGCCTTTGACGAGTTGCCTGGGTAGGGGACTGATTGCCGTTGCCGTTGTGGTAGACAGGGGACAAGGCCAGTATTCGCTCGGATCGGTTTCGGTACTCTGAACTCGCTGAACCTTGTCCCGCCTGCTTGCAATTCTTCGGTATTTATGAAAACATGTGGACCGAGTTCGGTATCGCTTCTTAGCAGATATCGAGCACGATGGTCAAGAAACACTAGTCCGTTCGATAAGATAACGTGAAAGTACGAGCGTAGACGACTCGCTGAAGAGGTGGTGCAGAAAGTGTGCACGGAGACTACAGGATATTCTGAAACAGAGTTGAAGGAATAAATAAACTACTTGCACAGCAATTTCTTCTTCTCTTTTTTTTTTTTAAAAAAAAAGACGTGTGGAAAACGACATAGTATACCACGAAAAACTGATAAATATATCTTTGTTACAAACTGTCCTCAATATGACATTTAAAACAGTTCACGTTGCGACATAAAACTTTTAGTGTAAAATTCGTCGTAAGACACTGTTGTCATGTAGTAAAATGTATTGCACTGTCAATAATAAAATATAACAGTCACTGTCGATCTTATTTCTAGACGCACACTGTTTCACCATTCCCGTAACACGATTCTAAACGGTTGTAAGGCGGACTTAGTAGTTCAAGTTTTGAGAAGAATCTGCTATTCACATGTACAGCGAGTTTGAAGGCCGGGTCACATACAAACGTCGCGCTCCACACTACGAACTCATCAGAGTCGATGAGCTATGACCGGTGTGGTCTCAGAAGGCCAACGCTTGGGCAATGTTTCGTGTGTTCGTCACCGGGCTCTCTTCCACATGATGGAGTGTGTGGCTTGATCGTGGAGCACCACACTCATCCTTCCCTACTGCAAACGTACCAGTTTTCTGCAGCCGTTGTTGTAGTCGGTCGGGTCGTCATTACTACAGGGGCTGAATGTAGTGCGTTGTCAACGTTACAACAAGGACTGAGTGGTGTGCGTTGCCATCGTTACAACAGGGACTGAGTGGTGTGCGTTGCCATCGTTACAATAGGGACTGAATGGTGTGCGTTGCCATCGTTACAATAGGGACTGAATGGTGTGCGTTGTCATCGTTACAACAGGGACTGAGTGGTGAGCGTTGTCATCGTTACAACAGGGACTGAATGTTGAGCGTTGTCAGTTACAACAGGGATTGAGTGGTGTGCATTGCCATCGTTCCAAAAGGGACTGAATGGTGTGCGTTGCCATCGTTACAACAGGGACTGAATGGTGTGCGTTGCCATCGTTACAACAGGGACTGAGTGGTGTGCGTTGTCATCGTTACAACAGGGACTGAGTGGTGTGCGTTGTCATCGTTACAACAGGGACTGAGTGGTGTGCGTTGTCATCGTTACAACAGGGACTGAGTGGTGTGCGTTGTCATCGTTACAACCGGGACTGAGTGGAGTGCGTTGCCATCGTTACTACAGGGAATGAGTGGTGTGCGTTGCCATCGTTACTACAGGGACTGAGTGGTGTGCGTAGTCATCGTTACAACAGGGACTGAGTGGTGTGCGTTGTCATCGTTACAACAGGGACTGAGTGGTGTGCGTTGTCATCGTTACAACAGGGACTGAGTGGAGTGCGTTGCCATCGTTACTACAGGGACTGAGTGGTGTGCGTTGCCATCGTTACTACAGGGACTGAGTGGTGAGCGTTGCCATCGTTACTACAGGGACTAAATGGTGTGCATTGCCATCGTTACAACAGGGACTGAGTGGTGTGCGTTGCCATCGTTACAACAGGGATTGAGTGGTGTGCATTGCCATCGTTCCAAAAGGGACTGAATGGTGTGCGTTGCCATCGTTACAACACGGACTGAGTGGTGTGCGTTGCCATCGTTACAATAGGGACTGAATGGTGTGCGTTTCCATCGTTACAACAGGGACTGAGTGGTGTGCGTTGCCATCGTTACAACAGGGACTGAGTGGTGTGCTTTGTCATCATTACAACAGGGACTGAATGGTGTGCGTTGCCATCGTTACAACAGGGACTGAGTGGTATGCGTTGCCATCGTTACAACAGGGATTGAGTGGTGTGCATTGCCATCGTTCCAAAAGGGACTGAATGGTGTGCGTTGCCATCGTTACAACAGGGACTGAATGGTGTGCGTTGCCATCGTTACAACAGGGACTGAGTGGTGTGCGTTGTCATCGTTACAACAGGGACTGAGTGGTGTGCGTTGTCATCGTTACAACAGGGACTGAGTGGTGTGCGTTGTCATCGTTACAACAGAGACTGAATGGTGTGCGTTGCCATCGTTACAACAGGGACTGAGTGGTGTGCGTTGTCATCGTTACAACAGGGACTGAATGGTGTGCGTTGTCATCGTTACAACAGGGACTGAATGGTGTGCGTTGCCATCGTTACTACAGGGACTGAGTGGTGTGCGTAGTCATCGTTACAACAGGGACTGAGTGGTGTGCGTAGTAATCGTTACAACAGGGACTGAGTGGAGTGCGTTGCCATCGTTCCAAAAGGGACTGAATGGTGTGCGTTGCCATCGTTACAACAGGGACTGAGTGGAGTGCGTTGTCATCGTTACAACAGGGACTGAGTGGTGTGCATTGCCATCGTTCCAAAAGGGACTGAATGGTGTGCGTTGCCATCGTTACAACAGGGACTGAGTGGTGTGCGTTGCCATCGTTACTACAGGGACTGAGTGGTGTGCGTTGTCATCGTTACAACAGGGACTGAGTGGTGTGCGTAGTCATCGTTACAACAGGGACTGAGTGGAGTGCGTTGTCATCGTTACAACAGGGACTGAGTGGAGTGCATTGCCATCTTACTACAGGGACTGAGTGGTGTGTGTTGTCATCGTTACAACAGGGACTGAGTGGTGTGCGTAGTCATCGTTACAACAGGGACTGAGTGGAGTGCGTTGTCATCGTTACAACAGGGACTGAGTGGAGTGCATTGCCATCGTTCCAAAAGGGACTGAATGGTGTGCGTTGCCATCGTTACAACAGGGACTGAGTGGAGTGCGTTGTCATCGTTACAACAGGGACTGAGTGGAGTGCATTGCCATTGTTCCAAAAGGGACTGAATGGTGTGCGTTGCCATCGTTACAACAGGGACTGAGTGGTGTGCGTAGTCATCGTTACTACAGGGACTGAGTGGAGTGCGTTGCCATCGTTCCAAAAGGGACTGAATGGTGTGCGTTGCCATCGATTCAACAGGGACTGAATGGTCTGCGTTGCCATCGTTACAACAGGGACTGAGTGGTGTGCGTTGTCATCGTTACAACAGGGACTGAGTGGTGTGCGTTGTCATCGTTACAACAGGGACTGAGTGGAGTGCGTTGTCATCGTTACAACAGGGACTGAATGGAGTGCGTTGTCATCGTTACAACAGGGAATGAGTGGTGTGCGTAGTCATCGTTACAACAGGGACTGAGTGGTGTGCATTGCCATCGTTACAACAGGGACTGAATGGTGTGCGTTGCCATCGTTACTACAGGGACTGAGTGGTGAGCGTTGCCATCGTTACTACAGGGACTGAATGGTGTGCATTGCCATCGTTACAACAGGGACTGAGTGGTGTGCGTTGCCATCGTTACTACAGGGACTGAGTGGTGTGCGTTGTCATCGTTACAACAGGGACTGAGTGGTGTGCGTAGTCATCGTTACAACATGGACTGAGTGAAGTGCGTTGTCATCGTTACAACAGGGACTGAGTGGAGTGCGTTGCCATCGTTACTACAGGGACTGAGTGGTGTGCGTTGTCATCGTTACAACAGGGACTGAGTGGTGTGCGTAGTCATCGTTACAACAGGGACTGAGTGGAGTGCGTTGCCATCGTTCCAAAAGGGACTGAATGGTGTGCGTTGCCATCGTTACAACAGGGACTGAGTGGAGTGCGTTGTCATCGTTACAACAGGGACTGAGTGGAGTGCATTGCCATCGTTCCAAAAGGGACTGAATGGTGTGCGTTGCCATCGTTACAACAGGGACTGAGTGGTGTGCGTAGTCATCGTTACTACAGGGACTGAGTGGAGTGCGTTGCCATCGTTCCAAAAGGGACTGAATGGTGTGCGTTGCCATCATTACAACAGGGACTGAATGGTGTGCGTTGCCATCGTTACAACAGGGACTGAGTGGTGTGCGTTGTCATCGTTACAACAGGGACTGAGTGGTGTGCGTTGTCATCGTTACAACAGGGACTGAGTGGAGTGCGTTGTCATCGTTACAACAGGGACTGAGTGGAGTGCGTTGTCATCGTTACAACAGGGACTGAGTGGTGTGCGTTGTCATCGTTACAACAGGGACTGAGTGGAGTGCGTTGCCATCGTTACTACAGGGACTGAGTGGTGTGCGTTGCCATCGTTACTACAGGGACTGAGTGGTGAGCGTTGCCATCGTTACTACAGGGACTAAATGGTGTGCATTGCCATCGTTACAACAGGGACTGAGTGGTGTGCGTTGCCATCGTTACAACAGGGATTGAGTGGTGTGCATTGCCATCGTTCCAAAAGGGACTGAATGGTGTGCGTTGCCATCGTTACAACAGGGACTGAGTGGTGTGCGTTGCCATCGTTACAATAGGGACTGAATGGTGTGCGTTTCCATCGTTACAACAGGGAATGAGTGGTGTGCGTTGCCATCGTTACAACAGGGACTGAGTGGTGTGCTTTGTCATCATTACAACAGGGACTGAATGGTGTGCGTTGCCATCGTTACAACAGGGACTGAGTGGTATGTGTTGCCATCGTTACAACAGGGATTGAGTGGTGTGCATTGCCATCGTTCCAAAAGGGACTGAATGGTGTGCGTTGCCATCGTTACAACAGGGACTGAATGGTGTGCGTTGCCATCGTTACAACAGGGACTGAGTGGTGTGCGTTGTCATCGTTACAACAGGGACTGAGTGGTGTGCGTTGTCATCGTTACAACAGGGACTGAGTGGTGTGCGTTGTCATCGTTACAACAGAGACTGAATGGTGTGCGTTGCCATCGTTACAACAGGGACTGAGTCGTGTGCGTTGTCATCGTTACAACAGGGACTGAATGGTGTGCGTTGTCATCGTTACAACAGGGACTGAATGGTGTGCGTTGCCATCGTTACTACAGGGACTGAGTGGTGTGCGTAGTCATCGTTACAACAGGGACTGAGTGGTGTGCGTAGTCATCGTTAGAACAGGGACTGAGTGGAGTGCGTTGCCATCGTTCCAAAAGGGACTGAATGGTGTGCGTTGCCATCGTTACAACAGGGACTGAGTGGAGTGCGTTGTCATCGTTACAACAGGGACTGAGTGGTGTGCATTGCCATCGTTCCAAAAGGGACTGAATGGTGTGCGTTGCCATCGTTACAACAGGGACTGAGTGGTGTGCGTTGCCATCGTTACTACAGGGACTGAGTGGTGTGCGTTGTCATCGTTACAACAGGGACTGAGTGGTGTGCGTAGTCATCGTTACAACAGGGACTGAGTGGAGTGCGTTGTCATCGTTACAACAGGGACTGAGTGGAGTGCGTTGCCATCGTTACGACAGGGACTGAGTGGTGTGTGTTGTCATCGTTACAACAGGGACTGAGTGGTGTGCGTAGTCATCGTTACAACAGGGACTGAGTGGAGTGCGTTGTCATCGTTACAACAGGGACTGAGTGGAGTGCATTGCCATCGTTCCAAAAGGGACTGAATGGTGTGCGTTGCCATCGTTACAACAGGGACTGAGTGGAGTGCGTTGTCATCGTTACAACAGGGACTGAGTGGAGTGCATTGCCATTGTTCCAAAAGGGACTGAATGGTGTGCGTTGCCATCGTTACAACAGGGACTGAGTGGTGTGCGTAGTCATCGTTACTACAGGGACTGAGTGGAGTGC
This sequence comes from Schistocerca gregaria, assembly GCF_023897955.1. NCBI lineage: Eukaryota > Metazoa > Arthropoda > Insecta > Orthoptera > Acrididae > Schistocerca > Schistocerca gregaria. The sequence goes on from NC_064927.1 coordinate 77,238,144, forward strand.
GTTGCCATCGTTCCAAAAGGGACTGAATGGTGTGCGTTGCCATCGTTTCAACAGGGACTGAATGGTGTGCGTTGCCATCGTTACAACAGGGACTGAGTGGTGTGCGTTGTCATCGTTACAACAGGGACTGAGTGGTGTGCGTTGTCATCGTTACAACAGGGACTGAGTGGTGTGCGTTGTCATCGTTACAACAGAGACTGAATGGTGTGCGTTGCCATCGTTACAACAGGGACTGAGTGGTGTGCGTTGTCATCGTTACAACAGGGACTGAGTGGTGTGCGTAGTCATCGTTACAACAGGGACTGAGTGGTGTGCGTAGTAATCGTTACAACAGGGACTGAGTGGAGTGCGTTGCCATCGTTCCAAAAGGGACTGAATGGTGTGCGTTGCCATCGTTACAACAGGGACTGAGTGGAGTGCGTTGTCATCGTTACAACAGGGACTGAGTGGTGTGCATTGCCATCGTTCCAAAAGGGACTGAATGGTGTGCGTTGCCATCGTTACAACAGGGACTGAGTGGTGTGCGTTGCCATCGTTACTACAGGGACTGAGTGGTGTGCGTTGTCATCGTTACAACAGGGACTGAGTGGAGTGCGTTGTCATCGTTACAACAGGGACTGAGTGGAGTGCGTTGCCATCTTACTACAGGGACTGAGTGGTGTGTGTTGTCATCGTTACAACAGGGACTGAGTGGTGTGCGTAGTCATCGTTACAACAGGGACTGAGTGGAGTGCGTTGTCATCGTTACAACAGGGACTGAGTGGAGTGCATTGCCATCGTTCCAAAAGGGACTGAATGGTGTGCGTTGCCATCGTTACAACAGGGACTGAGTGGAGTGCGTTGTCATCGTTACAACAGGGACTGAGTGGAGTGCATTGCCATTGTTCCAAAAGGGACTGAATGGTGTGCGTTGCCATCGTTACAACAGGGACTGAGTGGTGTGCGTAGTCATCGTTACTACAGGGACTGAGTGGAGTGCGTTGCCATCGTTCCAAAAGGGACTGAATGGTGTGCGTTGCCATCGTTTCAACAGGGACTGAATGGTGTGCGTTGCCATCGTTACAACAGGGACTGAGTGGTGTGCGTTGTCATCGTTACAACAGGGACTGAGTGGTGTGCGTTGTCATCGTTACAACAGGGACTGAGTGGAGTGCGTTGTCATCGTTACAACAGGGACTGAATGGAGTGCGTTGTCATCGTTACAACAGGGACTGAGTGGTGTGCGTAGTCATCGTTACAACAGGGACTGAGTGGTGTGCATTGCCATCGTTACAACAGGGACTGAATGGTGTGCGTTGCCATCGTTACTACAGGGACTGAGTGGTGAGCGTTGCCATCGTTACTACAGGGACTGAATGGTGTGCATTGCCATCGTTACAACAGGGACTGAGTGGTGTGCGTTGCCATCGTTACTACAGGGACTGAGTGGTGTGCGTTGTCATCGTTACAACAGGGACTGAGTGGTGTGCGTAGTCATCGTTACAACATGGACTGAGTGAAGTGCGTTGTCATCGTTACAACAGGGACTGAGTGGAGTGCGTTGCCATCGTTACTACAGGGACTGAGTGGTGTGCGTTGTCATCGTTACAACAGGGACTGAGTGGTGTGCGTAGTCATCGTTACAACAGGGACTGAGTGGAGTGCGTTGCCATCGTTCCAAAAGGGACTGAATGGTGTGCGTTGCCATCGTTACAACAGGGACTGAGTGGAGTGCATTGTCATCGTTACAACAGGGACTGAGTGGAGTGCATTGCCATCGTTCCAAAAGGGACTGAATGGTGTGCGTTGCCATCGTTACAACAGGGACTGAGTGGTGTGCGTAGTCATCGTTACTACAGGGACTGAGTGGAGTGCGTTGCCATCGTTCCAAAAGGGACTGAATGGTGTGCGTTGCCATCATTACAACAGGGACTGAATGGTGTGCGTTGCCATCGTTACAACAGGGACTGAGTGGTGTGCGTTGTCATCGTTACAACAGGGACTGAGTGGTGTGCGTTGTCATCGTTACAACAGGGACTGAGTGGAGTGCGTTGTCATCGTTACAACAGGGACTGAGTGGAGTGCGTTGTCATCGTTACAACAGGGACTGAGTGGTGTGCGTTGTCATCGTTACAACAGGGACTGAGTGGAGTGCGTTGCCATCGTTACTACAGGGACTGAGTGGTGTGCGTTGCCATCGTTACTACAGGGACTGAGTGGTGAGCGTTGCCATCGTTACTACAGGGACTAAATGGTGTGCATTGCCATCGTTACAACAGGGACTGAGTGGTGTGCGTTGCCATCGTTACAACAGGGATTGAGTGGTGTGCATTGCCATCGTTCCAAAAGGGACTGAATGGTGTGCGTTGCCATCGTTACAACAGGGACTGAGTGGTGTGCGTTGCCATCGTTACAATAGGGACTGAATGGTGTGCGTTTCCATCGTTACAACAGGGAATGAGTGGTGTGCGTTGCCATCGTTACAACAGGGACTGAGTGGTGTGCTTTGTCATCATTACAACAGGGACTGAATGGTGTGCGTTGCCATCATTACAACAGGGACTGAGTGGTATGTGTTGCCATCGTTACAACAGGGATTGAGTGGTGTGCATTGCCATCGTTCCAAAAGGGACTGAATGGTGTGCGTTGCCATCGTTACAACAGGGACTGAATGGTGTGCGTTGCCATCGTTACAACAGGGACTGAGTGGTGTGCGTTGTCATCGTTACAACAGGGACTGAGTGGTGTGCGTTGTCATCGTTACAACAGGGACTGAGTGGTGTGCGTTGTCATCGTTACAACAGAGACTGAATGGTGTGCGTTGCCATCGTTACAACAGGGACTGAGTGGTGTGCGTTGTCATCGTTACAACAGGGACTGAATGGTGTGCGTTGTCATCGTTACAACAGGGACTGAATGGTGTGCGTTGCCATCGTTACTACAGGGACTGAGTGGTGTGCGTAGTCATCGTTACAACAGGGACTGAGTGGTGTGCGTAGTCATCGTTAGAACAGGGACTGAGTGGAGTGCGTTGCCATCGTTCCAAAAGGGACTGAATGGTGTGCGTTGCCATCGTTACAACAGGGACTGAGTGGAGTGCGTTGTCATCGTTACAACAGGGACTGAGTGGTGTGCATTGCCATCGTTCCAAAAGGGACTGAATGGTGTGCGTTGCCATCGTTACAACAGGGACTGAGTGGTGTGCGTTGCCATCGTTACTACAGGGACTGAGTGGTGTGCGTTGTCATCGTTACAACAGGGACTGAGTGGTGTGCGTAGTCATCGTTACAACAGGGACTGAGTGGAGTGCGTTGTCATCGTTACAACAGGGACTGAGTGGAGTGCGTTGCCATCGTTACGACAGGGACTGAGTGGTGTGTGTTGTCATCGTTACAACAGGGACTGAGTGGTGTGCGTAGTCATCGTTACAACAGGGACTGAGTGGAGTGCGTTGTCATCGTTACAACAGGGACTGAGTGGAGTGCATTGCCATCGTTCCAAAAGGGACTGAATGGTGTGCGTTGCCATCGTTACAACAGGGACTGAGTGGAGTGCGTTGTCATCGTTACAACAGGGACTGAGTGGAGTGCATTGCCATTGTTCCAAAAGGGACTGAATGGTGTGCGTTGCCATCGTTACAACAGGGACTGAGTGGTGTGCGTAGTCATCGTTACTACAGGGACTGAGTGGAGTGCGTTGCCATCGTTCCAAAAGGGACTGAATGGTGTGCGTTGCCATCGTTTCAACAGGGACTGAATGGTGTGCGTTGCCATCGTTACAACAGGGACTGAGTGGTGTGCGTTGTCATCGTTACAACAGGGACTGAGTGGTGTGCGTTGTCATCGTTACAACAGGGACTGAGTGGAGTGCGTTGTCATCGTTACAACAGGGACTGAATGGAGTGCGTTGTCATCGTTACAACAGGGACTGATTGGTGTGCGTAGTCATCGTTACAACAGGGACTGAGTGGTGTGCATTGCCATCGTTACAACAGGGACTGAATGGTGTGCGTTGCCATCGTTACTACAGGGACTGAGTGGCGAGCGTTGCCATCGTTACTACAGGGACTGAATGGTGTGCATTGCCATCGTTACAACAGGGACTGAGTGGTGTGCGTTGCCATCGTTACTACAGGGACTGAGTGGTGTGCGTTGTCATCGTTACAACAGGGACTGAGTGGTGTGCGTAGTCATCGTTACAACAGGGACTGAGTGAAGTGCGTTGTCATCGTTACAACAGGGACTGAGTGAAGTGCGTTGTCATCGTTACAACAGGGACTGAGTGGAGCGCGTTGCCATCGTTACTACAGGGACTGAGTGGTGTGCGTTGTCATCGTTACAACAGGGACTGAGTGGTGTGCGTAGTCATCGTTACAACAGGGACTGAGTGGAGTGCGTTGCCATCGTTCCAAAAGGGACTGAATGGTGTGCGTTGCCATCGTTACAACAGGGACTGAGTGGAGTGCGTTGTCATCGTTACAACAGGGACTGAGTGGAGTGCATTGCCATCGTTCCAAAAGGGACTGAATGGTGTGCGTTGCCATCGTTACAACAGGGACTGAGTGGTGTGCGTAGTCATCGTTACTACAGGGACTGAGTGGAGTGCGTTGCCATCGTTCCAAAAGGGACTGAATGGTGTGCGTTGCCATCATTACAACAGGGACTGAATGGTGTGCGTTGCCATCGTTACAACAGGGACTGAGTGGTGTGCGTTGTCATCGTTACAACAGGGACTGAGTGGTGTGCGTTGTCATCGTTACAACAGGGACTGAGTGGAGTGCGTTGTCATCGTTACAACAGGGACTGATTGGAGTGCGTTGTCATCGTTACAACAGTGACTGAGTGGTGTGCGTTGTCATCGTTACAACAGGGACTGAGTGGAGTGCGTTGGCATCATTACTACAGGGACTGAGTGGTGTGCGTTGCCATCGTTACTACAGGGACTGAGTGGTGAGCGTTGCCATCGTTACTACAGGGACTGAGTGGTGAGCGTTGCCATCGTTACTACAGGGACTGAATGGTGTGCATTGCCATCGTTACAACAGGGACTGAGTGGTGTGCGTTGCCATCGTTACAACAGGGACTGAGTGGTGTGCATTGCCATCGTTCCAAAAGGGACTGAATGGTGTGCGTTGCCATCGTTACAACAGGGACTGAGTGGTGTGCGTTGCCATCGTTACAATAGGGACTGAATGGTGTGCGTTGCCATCGTTACAACAGGGAATGAGTGGTGTGCGTTGCCATCGTTACAACAGGGACTGAGTGGTGTGCTTTGTCATCATTACAACAGGGACTGAATGGTGTGCGTTGCCATCGTTACAACAGGGACTGAGTGGTATGCGTTGCCATCGTTACAACAGGGATTGAGTGGTGTGCATTGCCATCGTTCCAAAAGGGACTGAATGGTGTGCGTTGCCATCGTTACAACAGGGACTGAATGGTGTGCGTTGCCATCGTTACAACAGGGACTGAGTGGTGTGCGTTGTCATCGTTACAACAGGGACTGAATGGTGTGCGTTGTCATCGTTACAACAGGGACTGAGTGGTGTGCGTTGCCATCGTTACTACAGGGACTGAGTGGTGTGCGTTGTCATCGTTACAACAGGGACTGAGTGGTGTGCGTAGTCATCGTTACAACAGGGACTGAGTGGAGTGCGTTGTCATCGTTACAACAGGGACTGAATGGTGTGCGTTGCCATCGTTACAACAGGGACTGAGTGGTGTGCGTAGCCATCGTTACTACAGGGACTGAGCGGTGTGCGTTGTCATCGTTACAACAGGGACTGAGTGGTGTGCGTAGTCATCGTTACAACAGGGACTGAGTGGAGTGCGTTGTCATCGTTACAACAGGGACTGAGTGGAGTGTGTTGCCATCGTTACTACAGGGACTGAGTGGTGTTCGTAGTCATCGTTACAACAGGGACTGAGTGGAGTGCGTTGTCATCGTTACAACAGGGACTGAGTGGAGTGCGTTGCCATCGTTCCAAAAGGGACTGAATGGTGTGCGTTGCCATCGTTACAACAGGGACTGAGTGGAGTGCGTTGTCATCGTTACAACAGGGACTGAGTGGAGTGCATTGCCATCGTTCCAAAAGGGACTGAATGGTGTGCGTTGCCATCGTTACAACAGGGACTGAGTGGTGTGCGTAGTCATCGTTACTACAGGGACTGAGTGGAGTGCGTTGCCATCGTTCCAAAAGGGACTGAATGGTGTGCGTTGCCATCGTTACAACAGGGACTGAATGGTGTGCGTTGCCATCGTTACAACAGGGACTGAGTGGTGTGCGTTGTCATCGTTACAACAGGGACTGAATGGTGTGCGTTGTCATCGTTACAACAGGGACTGAGTGGTGTGCGTTGTATCGTTACTACAGGGACTGAGTGGTGTGCGTTGTCATCGTTACAAAAGGACTGAGTGGTGTGCGTAGTCATCGTTACAACAGGGACTGAGTGGAGTGCGTTGTCATCGTTACAACAGGGACCGAGTGGAGTGCGTTGCCATCGTTCCAAAAGGGACTGAATGGTGTGCGTTGCCATCGTTACAACAGGGACTGAGTGGAGTGCGTTGTCATCGTTACAACAGGGACTGAGTGGTGTGCATTGCCATCGTTCCAAAAGGGACTGAATGGTGTGCGTTGCCATCGTTACAACAGGGACTGAGTGGTGTGCGTTGCCATCGTTACTACAGGGACTGAGTGGTGTGCGTTGTCATCGTTACAACAGTGACTGAGTGGTGTGCATAGTCATCGTTACAACAGGGACTGAGTGGAGTGCGTTGCCATCGTTACAACAGGGACTGAGTGGTGTGCGTAGTCATCGTTACAACAGGGACTGAGTGGTGTGCATTGCCATCGTTCCAAAAGGGACTGAATGGTGTGCGTTGCCATCGTTACAACAGGGACTGAGTGGTGTGCGTTGCCATCGTTACTACAGGGACTGAGTGGTGTGCGTAGTCATCGTTACAACAGGGACTGAGTGGAGTGCGTTGTCATCGTTACAACAGGGACTGAGTGGAGTGCGTTGCCATCGTTCCAAAAGGGACTGAGTGGTGTGCGTTGCCATCGTTACAACAGGGACTGAGTGGAGTGCGTTGTCATCGTTACAACAGGGACTGAGTGGAGTGCATTGCCATCGTTCCAAAAGGGACTGAGTGGTGTGCGTTGCCATCGTTACAACAGGGACTGAGTGGTGTGCGTAGTCATCGTTACTACAGGGACTGAGTGGAGTGCGTTGCCATCGTTCCAAAAGGGACTGAATGGTGTGCGTTGCCATCGTTACAACAGGGACTGAATGGTGTGCGTTGCCATCGTTACAACAGTGACTGAGTGGTGTGCGTTGCCATCGTTACAATAGGGACTGAATGGTGTGCGGTGCCATCGTTACAAAAGGGACTGAGTGGTGTGCGTTGCCATCGTTACAACAGGGACTGAGTGGAGTGCGTTGCCATCGTTACAACAGGGACTGAGTGGAGTGCGTTGCCATCGTTACAACAGGGACTGAGTGGTGTGCGTAGTCATCGTTACAACAGGGACTGAGTGGAGTGCGTTGTCATCGTTACAACAGGGACTGAGTGGAGTGCGTTGCCATCGTTCCAAAAGGGACTGAATGGTGTGCGTTGCCATCGTTACAACAGGGACTGAGTGGTGTGCGTTGTCATCGTTACAACAGGGACTGAGTGGAGTGCGTTGCCATCGTTCCAAAAGGGACTGAATGGTGTGCGTTGCCATCGTTACAACAGGGACTGAATGGTGTGCGTTGCCATCGTTACAACAGGGACAGAGTGGTGTGCGTTGTCATCGTTACAACAGGGACTGAGTGGTGTGCGTTGTCATCGTTACAACTGGGACTGAGTGGAGTGCGTTGTCATCGTTACAACAGGGACTGAGTGGAGTGCGTTGCCATCGTTACAACAGGGACTGAGTGGTGTGCGTTGTCATCGTTACAACAGGGACTGAGTGGTGTGCGTTGCCATCGTTCCAAAAGGGACTGAGTGGTGTGCGTAGTCATCGTTACAACAGGGACTGAGTGGAGTGCGTTGTCATCGTTACAACAGGGACTGAGTGGAGTGCGTTGCCATCGTTCCAAAAGGGACTGAATGGTGTGCGTTGCCATCGTTACAACAGGGAGTGAATGGTGTGCGTTGCCATCGTTACAACAGGGACTGAGGGGTGTGCGTTGTCATCGTTACAACAGGGACTGAGTGGTGTGCGTTGTCATCGTTACAACAGGGACTGAATGGTGTGCGTTGTCATCGTTACTACAGGGACTGAGTGGTGTGCGTTGCCATCGTTACTACAGGGACTGAGTGGTGAGCGTTGCCATCGTTACTACAGGGACTGAATGGTGTGCATTGCCATCGTTACAACAGGGACTGAGTGGTGTGCGTTGCCATCGTTACAACAGGGATTGAGTGGTGTGTATTGCCATCGTTCCAAAAGGGACTGTATGGTGTGCGTTGCCATCGTTACAACAGGGACTGAATGGTGTGCGTTGCCATCGTTACAACAGGGACTGAGTGGTGTGCGTTGTCATCGTTACAACAGGGAATGAGTGGTGTGCGTTGTCATCGTTACAACAGGGACTGAGTGGAGTGCGTTGCCATCGTTACTACAGGGACTGAGTGGTGTGCGTTGCCATCGTTACTACAGGGACTGAGTGGTGAGCGTTGCCATCGTTACTACAGGGACTGAATGGTGTGCATTGCCATCGTTACAACAGGGACTGAGTGGTGTGCGTTGCCATCGTTACAACAGGGATTGAGTGGTGTGCATTGCCATCGTTCCAAAAGGGACTGAATGGTGTGCGTTGCCATCGTTACAACAGGGACTGAGTGGTGTGCGTTGCCATCGTTACAATAGGGACTGAATGGTGTGCGTTGCCATCGTTACAACAGGGACTGAGTGGTGTGCGTTGCCATCATTACAACAGGGACTGAGTGGTGTGCGTTGTCATCGTTACAACAGGGACTGAGTGGTGTGCGTAGTCATCGTTACAACAGGGCCTGAGTGGTGTGCGTTGCCATCGTTACTACAGGCGTGAGTGGTGAGCGTTGCCATCGTTACTACAGGGACTGAATGGTGTGCATTGCCATCGTTACAACAGGGACTGAGTGGTGTGCGTTGCCATCGTTCCAAAAGGGACTGAGTGGTGTGCGTTGCCATCGTTACAACAGGGACTGAGTGGTGTGCATTGCCATCGTTCCAAAAGGGACTGAATGGTGTGCGTTGTCATCGTTACAACAGGGACTGAGTGGAGTGCGTTGCCATCGTTACTACAGGGACTGAGTGGTGTGCGTAGTCATCGTTACAACAGGGACTGAGTGGAGTGCGTTGCCATCGTTACTACAGGGACTGAGTGGTGTGCGTAGTCATCGTTACAACAGGGACTGAGTGGAGTGCGTTGCCATCGTTACTACAGGGACTGAGTGGTGTGCGTTGCCATCGTTACTACAGGGACTGAGTGGTGAGCGTTGCCATCGTTACTACAGGGACTGAATGGTGTGCATTGCTATCGTTCCAAAAGGGATTGAATGGTGTGCGTTGCCATCGTTACAACAGGGACTGAATGGTGTGCGTTGCCATCGTTACAACAGGGACTGAGTGGTGTGCGTTGTCATCGTTACAACAGGGACTGAATGGTGTGCGTTGTCATCGTTACAACAGGGACTGAGTGGAGTGCGTTGCCATCGTTACTACAGGGACTGAGTGGTGTGCATTGTCATCGTTACAACAGGGACTGAGTGGTGTGCGTAGTCATCGTTACAACAGGGACTGAGTGGAGTGCGTTGTCATCGTTACAACAGGGACTGAGTGGAGTGCGTTGCCATCGTTCCAAAAGGGACTGAATGGTGTGCGTTGCCATCGTTACAACAGGGACTGAATGGTGTGCGTTGCCATCGTTACAACAGGGACTGAGTGGTGTGCGTTGTCATCGTTACAACAGGGACTGAGTGGAGTGCGTTGTCATCGTTACAACAGGGACTGAGTGGAGTGCGTTGCCATCGTTCCAAAAGGGACTGAATGGTGTGCGTTGCCATCGTTACAACAGGGACTGAATGGTGTGCGTTGCCATCGTTACTACAGGGACTGAGTGGTGTGCGTTGTCATCGTTACAACAGGGACTGAGTGGTGTGCGTTGTCATCGTTACAACAGGGACTGAATGGTGTGCGTTGTCATCGTTACTACAGGGACTGAGTGGTGTGCGTTGCCATCGTTATTACAGGGACTGAGTGGTGAGCGTTGCCATCGTTACTACAGGGACTGAATGGTGTGCATTGCCATCGTTACAACAGGGACTGAGTGGTGTGCGTTGCCATCGTTACAACAGGGATTGAGTGGTGTGCCTTGCCATCGTCCCAAAAGGGACTGAATGGTGTGCGTTGCCATCGTTACAACAGGGACTGAATGGTGTGCGTTGCCATCGATACAACAGGGACTGAGTGGTGTGCGTTGTCATCGTTACAACAGGGACTGAGTGGTGTGCGTTGTCATCGTTACAACAGGGACTGAGTGGTGTGCGTTGTCATCGTTACTACAGGGACTGAGTGGTGTGCGTTGCCATCGTTACTACAGGGACTGAGTGGAGTGCGTTGCCATCGTTACTACAGGGACTGAGTGGTGTGCGTTGCCATCGTTACTACAGGGACTGAGTGGTGAGCGTTGCCATCGTTACTACAGGGACTGAATGGTGTGCATTGCCATCGTTACAACAGGGACTGAGTGGTGTGCGTTGCCATCGTTACAACAGGGATTGAGTGGTGTGCATTGCCATCGTTCCAAAAGGGACTGAATGGTGTGCGTTGCCATCGTTACAACAGGGACTGAATGGTGTGCGTTGCCATCGTTACAACAGGGACTGAGTGGTGTGCGTTGTCATCGTTACAACAGGGACTGAGTGGTGTGCGTTATCATCGTTACTACACGGACTGAGTGGTGTGCGTTGCCATCGTTACTACAGGGACTGAGTGGAGTGCGTTGCCATCGTTACTACAGGGACTGAGTGGTGTGCGTTGTCATCGTTACAACAGGGACTGAGTGGTGTGCGTTGTCATCGTTACAACAGGGACTGAGTGGTGTTCGTAGTCATCGTTACAACAGGGACTGAGTGGAGTGCGTTGTCATCGTTACAACAGGGACTGAGTGGAGTGCGTTGCCATCGTTCCAAAAGGGACTGAATGGTGTGCGTTGCCATCGTTACAACAGGGACTGAGTGGAGTGCGTTGTCATCGTTACAACAGGGACTGAGTGGAGTGCATTGCCATCGTTCCAAAAGGGACTGAATGGTGTGCGTTGCCATCGTTACAACAGGGACTGAGTGGTGTGCGTAGTCATCGTTACTACAGGGACTGAGTGGAGTGCGTTGCCATCGTTCCAAAAGGGACTGAATGGTGTGCGTTGCCATCGTTACAACAGGGACTGAATGGTGTGCGTTGCCATCGTTACAACAGGGACTGAGTGGTGTGCGTTGTCATCGTTACAACAGGGACTGAATGGTGTGCGTTGTCATCGTTACAACAGGGACTGAGTGGTGTGCGTTGCCATCGTTAGTGCAGGGACTGAGTGGTGTGCGTTGTCATCGTTACAAAAGGACTGAATGGTGTGCGTAGTCATCGTTACAACAGGGACTGAGTGGAGTGCGTTGTCATCGTTACAACAGGGACTGAGTGGAGTGCGTTGCCATCGTTCCAAAAGGGACTGAATGGTGTGCGTTGCCATCGTTACATCAGGGACTGAGTGGAGTGCGTTGTCATCGTTACAACAGGGACTGAGTGGTGTGCATTGCCATCGTTCCAAAAGGGACTGAATGGTGTGCGTTGCCATCGTTACAACAGGGACTGAGTGGTGTGCGTTGCCATCGTTACTACAGGGACTGAGTGGTGTGCGTTGTCATCGTTACAACAGGGACTGAGTGGTGTGCGTAGTCATCGTTACAACAGGGACTGAGTGGAGTGCGTTGTCATCGTTACAACAGGGACTGAGTGGAGTGCGTTGCCATCGTTACTACAGGGACTGAGTGGTGTGCGTTGTCATCGTTACAACAGGGACTGAGTGGTGTGCGTAGTCATCGTTACAACAGGGACTGAGTGGAGTGCGTTGTCATCGTTACAACAGGGACTGAGTGGAGTGCGTTGCCATCGTTCCAAAAGGGACTGAATGGTGTGCGTTGCCATCGTTACAACAGGGACTGAGTGGAGTGCGTTGTCATCGTTACAACAGGGACTGAGTGGAGTGCATTGCCATCGTTCCAAAAGGGACTGAATGGTGTGCGTTGCCATCGTTACAACAGGGACTGAGTGGTGTGCGTAGTCATCGTTACAACAGGGACTGAGTGGTGTGCATTGCCATCGTTCCAAAAGGGACTGAATGGTGTGCGTTGCCATCGTTACAACAGGGACTGAGTGGTGTGCGTTGCCATCGTTACTACAGGGACTGAGTGGTGTGCGTAGTCATCGTTACAACAGGGACTGAGTGGAGTGCGTTGTCATCGTTACAACAGGGACTGAGTGGAGTGCGTTGACATCGTTCCAAAAGGGACTGAGTGGTGTGCGTTGCCATCGTTACAACAGGGACTGAGTGGAGTGCGTTGTCATCGTTACAACAGGGACTGAGTGGAGTGCATTGCCATCGTTCCAAAAGGGACTGAATGGTGTGCGTTGCCATCGTTACTACAGGGACTGAGTGGTGAGCGTTGCCATCGTTACTACAGGGACTGAATGGTGTGCATTGCCATCGTTACAACAGGGACTGAGTGGTGTGCGTTGCCATCGTTACAACAGGGATTGAGTGGTGTGCCTTGCCATCGTTCCAAAAGGGACTGAATGGTGTGCGTTGCCATCGTTACAACAGGGACTGAATGGTGTGCGTTGCCATCGTTACAACAGGGACTGAGTGGTGTGCGTTGTCATCGTTACAACAGGGACTGAGTGGTGTGCGTAGTCATCGTTACTACAGGGACTGAGTGGAGTGCGTTGCCATCGTTCCAAAAGGGACTGAATGGTGTGCGTTGCCATCGTTACAACAGGGACTGAATGGTGTGCGTTGCCATCGTTACAACAGTGACTGAGTGGTGTGCGTTGCCATCGTTACAATAGGGACTGAATGGTGTGCGGTGCCATCGTTACAACAGGGACTGAGTGGTGTGCGTTGCCATCGTTACAACAGGGACTGAGTGGAGTGCGTTGCCATCGTTACAACAGGGACTGAGTGGAGTGCGTTGCCATCGTTACAACAGGGACTGAGTGGTGTGCGTAGTCATCGTTACAACAGGGACTGAGTGGAGTGCGTTGTCATCGTTACAACAGGGACTGAGTGGAGTGCGTTGCCATCGTTCCAAAAGGGACTGAATGGTGTGCGTTGCCATCGTTACAACAGGGACTGAGTGGTGTGCGTAGTCATCGTTACAACAGGGACTGAGTGGAGTGCGTTGTCATCGTTACAACAGGGACTGAGTGGAGTGCGTTGCCATCGTTACAACAGGGACTGAGTGGAGTGCGTTGCCATCGTTACAAAAGGGACTGAATGGTGTGCGTTGCCATCGTTACAACAGGGACTGAGTGGTGTGCGTTGTCATCGTTACAACAGGGACTGAGTGGAGTGCGTTGCCATCGTTCCAAAAGGGACTGAATGGTGTGCGTTGCCATCGTTACAACAGGGACTGAATGGTGTGCGTTGCCATCGTTACAACAGGGACAGAGTGGTGTGCGTTGTCATCGTTACAACAGGGACTGAGTGGTGTGCGTTGTCATCGTTACAACAGGGACTGAGTGGAGTGCGTTGTCATCGTTACAACAGGGACATAGTGGAGTGCGTTGCCATCGTTACAACAGGGACTGAGTTGTGTGCGTTGTCATCGTTACAACAGGGACTGAGTGGTGTGCGTTGCCATCGTTCCAAAAGGGACTGAGTGGTGTGCGTAGTCATCGTTACAACAGGGACTGAGTGGAGTGCGTTGTCATCGTTACAACAGGGACTGAGTGGAGTGCGTTGCCATCGTTCCAAAAGGGACTGAATGGTGTGCGTTGCCATCGTTACAACAGGGAGTGAATGGTGTGCGTTGCCATCGTTACAACAGGGACTGAGGGGTGTGCGTTGTCATCGTTACAACAGGGACTGAGTGGTGTGCGTTGTCATCGTTACAACAGGGACTGAATGGTGTGCGTTGTCATCGTTACTACAGGGACTGAGTGGTGTGCGTTGCCATCGTTACTACAGGGACTGAGTGGTGAGCGTTGCCATCGTTACTACAGGGACTGAATGGTGTGCATTGCCATCGTTACAACAGGGACTGAGTGGTGTGCGTTGCCATCGTTACAACAGGGATTGAGTGGTGTGTATTGCCATCGTTCCAAAAGGGACTGAATGGTGTGCGTTGCCATCGTTACAACAGGGACTGAATGGTGTGCGTTGCCATCGTCACAACAGGGACTGAGTGGTGTGCGTTGTCATCGTTACAACAGGGACTGAGTGGTGTGCGTTGTCATCGTTACAACAGGGACTGAGTGGAGTGCGTTGCCATCGTTACTACAGGGACTGAGTGGTGTGCGTTGCCATCGTTACTACAGGGACTGAGTGGTGAGCGTTGCCATCGTTACTACAGGGACTGAATGGTGTGCGTTGCCATCGTTACTACAGGGACTGAGTGGTGTGCATTGCCATCGTTCCAAAAGGGACTGAATGGTGTGCGTTGTCATCGTTACAACAGGGACTGAGTGGAGTGCGTTGCCATCGTTACTACAGGGACTGAGTGGTGTGCGTAGTCATCGTTACAACAGGGACTGAGTGGAGTGCGTTGCCATCGTTACTACAGGGACTGAGTGGTGTGCGTAGTCATCGTTACAACAGGGACTGAGTGGAGTGCGTTGCCATCGTTACTACAGGGACTGAGTGGTGTGCGTTGCCATCGTTACTACAGGGACTGAGTGGTGAGCGTTGCCATCGTTACTACAGGGACTGAATGGTGTGCATTGCTATCGTTCCAAAAGGGACTGAATGGTGTGCGTTGCCATCGTTACAACAGGGACTGAATGGTGTGCGTTGCCATCGTTACAACAGGGACTGAGTGGTGTGCGTTGTCATCGTTACAACAGGGACTGAATGGTGTGCGTTGTCATCGTTACAACAGGGACTGAGTGGAGTGCGTTGCCATCGTTACTACAGGGACTGAGTGGTGTGCATTGTCATCGTTACAACAGGGACTGAGTGGTGTGCGTAGTCATCGCTACAACAGGGACTGAGTGGAGTGCGTTGTCATCGTTACAACAGGGACTGAGTGGAGTACGTTGCCATCGTTCCAAAAGGGACTGAATGGTGTGCGTTGCCATCGTTACAACAGGGACTGAATGGTGTGCGTTGCCATCGTTACAACAGGGACTGAGTGGTGTGCGTTGTCATCGTTACAACAGGGACTGAGTGGAGTGCGTTGTCATCGTTACAACAGGGACTGAGTGGAGTGCGTTGCCATCGTTCCAAAAGGGACTGAATGGTGTGCGTTGCCATCGTTACAACAGGGACTGAATGGTGTGCGTTGCCATCGTTACTACAGGGACTGAGTGGTGTGCGTTGTCATCGTTACAACAGGGACTGAGTGGTGTGCGTTGTCATCGTTACAACAGGGACTGAATGGTGTGCGTTGTCATTGTTACTACAGGGACTGAGTGGTGTGCGTTACCATCGTTACTACAGGGACTGAGTGGTGAGCGTTGCCATCGTTACTACAGGGACTGAATGGTGTGCATTGCCATCGTTACAACAGGGACTGAGTGGTGTGCGTTGCCATCGTTACAACAGGGATTGAGTGGTGTGCCTTGCCATCGTTCCAAAAGGGACTGAATGGTGTGCGTTGCCATCGTTACAACAGGTACTGAATGGTGTGCGTTGCCATCGTTACAACAGGGACTGAGTGGTGTGCGTTGTCATCGTTACAACAGGGACTGAGTGGTGTGCGTTGTCATCGTTACAACAGGGACTGAGTGGTGTGCGTTGTCATCGTTACTACAGGGACTGAGTGGTGTGCGTTGCCATCGTTACTACAGGGACTGAGTGGAGTGCGTTGCCATCGTTACTACAGGGACTGAGTGGTGTGCGTTGCCATCGTTACTACAGGGACTGAGTGGTGAGCGTTGCCATCGTTACTACAGGGACTGAATGGTGTGCATTGCCATCGTTACAACAGGGACTGAGTGGTGTGCGTTGCCATCGTTACAACAGGGATTGAGTGGTGTGCATTGCCATCGTTCCAAAAGGGACTGAATGGTGTGCGTTGCCATCGTTACAACAGGGACTGAATGGTGTGCGTTGCCATCGTTACAACAGGGACTGAGTGGTGTGCGTTGTCATCGTTACAACAGGGACTGAGTGGTGTGCGTTGTCATCGTTACTACAGGGACTGAGTGGTGTGCGTTGCCATCGTTACTACAGGGACTGAGTGGAGTGCGTTGCCATCGTTACTACAGGGACTGAGTGGAGTGCGTTGCCATCGTTACAACAGGGACTGAGTGGTGTGTGTTTTCATCGTTACAACAGGGACTGAATGGTGTGCGTTGCCATCGTTACAACAGGGACTGAATGGTGTGCGTTGTCATCGTTACAACAGGGACTGAATGGTGTGCGTTGTCATCGTTACAACAGGGACTGAGTGGTGTGCGTTGTCATCGTTACAACAGGGACTGAGTGGTGTGCGTTGTCATCGTTACTACAGGGACTGAGTGGTGTGCATTGCCATCGTTACTACAGGGACTGAGTGGAGTGCGTTGCCATCGTTACTACAGGGACTGAGTGGTGTGCGTTGCCATCGTTACTACAGGGACTGAGTGGAGAGCGTTGCCATCGTTACTACAGGGACTGAATGGTGTGCATTGCCATCGTTACAACAGGGACTGAGTGGTGTGCGTTGCCATCGTTACAACAGGGATTGAGTGGTGTGCATTGCCATCGTTCCAAAAGGGACTGAATGGTGTGCTATGCCATCGTTACAACAGGGACTGAGTGGTGTGCGTTGCCATCGTTACAATAGGGACTGAATGGTGTGCGTTGCCATCGTTACAACAGGGACTGAGTGGTGTGCGTTGCCATCGTTACAACAGGGACTGAGTGGTGTGCGTTGTCATCGTTACAACAGGGACTGAGTGGTGTGCGTAGTCATCGTTACAACAGGGACTGAGTGGAGTGCGTTGCCATCGTTACTACAGGGACTGAGTGGAGTGCGTTGCCATAGTTACTACAGGGACTGAGTGGTGTGCGTTGCCATCGTTACTACAGGGACTGAGTGGTGTGCGTAGTCATCGTTACAACAGGGACTGAGTGGAGTGCGTTGCCATCGTTACTACAGGGACTGAGTGGTGTGCGTAGTCATCGTTACAACAGGGACTGAGTGGAGTGCGTTGCCATCGTTACTACAGGGACTGAGTGGTGTGCGTTGTCATCGTTACAACAGGGACTGAGTGGTGTGCATTGTCATCGTTACAACAGGGACTGAGTGGTGTGCGTTGTCATCGTTACTACAGGGACTGAGTGGTGTGCGTTGCCATCGTTACTACAGGGACTGAGTGGAGTGCGTTGCCATCGTTACTACAGGGACTGAGTGGTGTGCGTTGCCATCGTTACTACAGGGACTGAGTGGTGAGCGTTGCCATCGTTACTACAGGGACTGAATGGTGTGCATTGCCATCGTTACAACAGGGACTGAGTGGTGTGCGTTGCCATCGTTACAACAGGGATTGAGTGGTGTGCATTGCCATCGTTCCAAAAGGGACTGAATGGTGTGCGTTGCCATCGTTACAACAGGGACTGAATGGTGTGCGTTGCCATCGTTACAACAGGGACTGAGTGGTGTGCGTTGTCATCGTTACAACAGGGACTGAGTGGTGTGCGTTGTCATCGTTACTACAGGGACTGAGTGGTGTGCGTTGCCATCGTTACTACAGGGACTGAGTGGAGTGCGTTGCCATCGTTACTACAGGGACTGAGTGGTGTGCGTTGCCATCGTTACTACAGGGACTGAGTGGTGTGTGTTTTCATCGTTACAACAGGGACTGAATGGTGTGCGTTGCCATCGTTACAACAGGGACTGAATGGTGTGCGTTGTCATCGTTACAACAGGGACTGAATGGTGTGCGTTGTCATCGTTACAACAGGGACTGAGTGGTGTGCGTTGTCATCGTTACAACAGGGACTGAGTGGTGTGCGTTGTCATCGTTACTACAGGGACTGAGTGGTGTGCATTGCCATCGTTACTACAGGGACTGAGTGGAGTGCGTTGCCATCGTTACTACAGGGACTGAGTGGTGTGCGTTGCCATCGTTACTACAGGGACTGAGTGGAGAGCGTTGCCATCGTTACTACAGGGACTGAATGGTGTGCATTGCCATCGTTACAACAGGGACTGAGTGGTGTGCGTTGCCATCGTTACAACAGGGATTGAGTGGTGTGCATTGCCATCGTTCCAAAAGGGACTGAATGGTGTGCTATGCCATCGTTACAACAGGGACTGA
Organism: Schistocerca gregaria; assembly: GCF_023897955.1. Taxonomy (NCBI): domain Eukaryota; kingdom Metazoa; phylum Arthropoda; class Insecta; order Orthoptera; family Acrididae; genus Schistocerca; species Schistocerca gregaria. The sequence goes on from NC_064927.1 coordinate 77,256,610, forward strand.
GTGGTGTGCGTTGCCATCGTTACAATAGGGACTGAATGGTGTGCGTTGCCATCGTTACAACAGGGACTGAGTGGTGTGCGTTGCCATCGTTACAACAGGGACTGAGTGGTGTGCGTTGTCATCGTTACAACAGGGACTGAGTGGTGTGCATAGTCATCGTTACAACAGGGACTGAGTGGAGTGCGTTGCCATCGTTACTACAGGGACTGAGTGGAGTGCGTTGCCATAGTTACTACAGGGACTGAGTGGTGTGCGTTGCCATCGTTACTACAGGGACTGAGTGGTGTGCGTAGTCATCGTTACAACAGGGACTGAGTGGAGTGCGTTGCCATCGTTACTACAGGGACTGAGTGGTGTGCGTAGTCATCGTTACAACAGGGACTGAGTGGAGTGCGTTGCCATCGTTACTACAGGGACTGAGTGGAGTGCGTTGCCATCGTTACTACAGGGACTGAGTGGTGTGCGTAGTCATCGTTACAACAGGGACTGAGTGGAGTGCGTTGCCATCGTTACTACAGGGACTGAGTGGTGTGCGTAGTCATCGTTACTACAGGGACTGAGTGGAGTGCGTTGCCATCGTTACTACAGGGACTGAGTGGAGTGCGTTGCCATCGTTACTACAGGGACTGAGTGGTGTGCGTTGCCATCGTTACAACAGGGACTGAGTGGTGTGCATTGCCATCGTTACAACAGGGACTGAGTGGAGTGCGTTGCCATCGTTACTACAGGGACTGAGTGGTGTGCGTTGTCATCGTTACAACAGGGACTGAGTGGTGTGCGTAGTCATCGTTACAACAGGGACTGAGTGGAGTGCGTTGCCATCGTTACTACAGGGACTGAGTGGTGTGCGTAGTCATCGTTACAACAGGGACTGAGTGGAGTGCGTTGCCATCGTTACTACAGGGACTGAGTGGAGTGCGTTGCCATCGTTACTACAGGGACTGAGTGGTGTGCATATCCATCGTTCCAAAAGGGACTGAATGGTGTGCGTTGCCATCGTTACAACAGGGACTGAATGGTGTGCGTTGCCATCGTTACAACAGGGAATGAGTGGTGTGCGTTGTCATCGTTACAACAGGGACTGAGTGGTGTGCATTGCCATCGTTACAACAGGGACTGAGTGGAGTGCGTTGCCATCGTTACTACAGGGACTGAATGGTGTGCATTGCCATCGTTACAACAAGGACTGAGTGGTGTGCGTTGCCATCGTTACAACAGGGATTGAGTGGTGTGCATTGCCATCGTTCCAAAAGGGACTGAATGGTGTGCGTTGCCATCGTTACAACAGGGACTGAGTGGAGTGCGTTGCCATCGTTACTACAGGGACTGAGTGGTGTGCGTTGCCATCGTTACTACAGGGACTGAGTGGTGTGCGTAGTCATCGTTACAACAGGGACTGAGTGGAGTGCGTTGCCATCGTTACTACAGGGACTGAGTGGTGTGCGTAGTCATCGTTACAACAGGGACTGAGTGGTGTGCGTAGTCATCGTTACAACAGGGACTGAGTGGAGTGCGTTGCCATCGTTACTACAGGGACTGAGTGGAGTGCGTTGCCATCGTTACTACAGGGACTGAGTGGTGTGCATTGCCATCGTTCCAAAAGGGACTGAATGGTGTGCGTTGCCATCGTTACAACAGGGACTGAATGGTGTGCGTTGCCATCGTTACAACAGGGACTGAGTGGTGTGCGTTGTCATCGTTACAACAGGGACTGAGTGGTGTGCGTAGTCATCGTTACAACAGGGACTGAGTGGTGTGCATTGCCATCGTTACAACAGGGACTGAGTGGTGTGCGTTGTCATCGTTACAACAGGGACTGAGTGGTGTGCGTTGTCATCGTTACAACAGGGACTGAGTGGTGTGCGTTGTCATCGTTACAACATGGACTGAGTGGTGTGCATTGCCATCGTTACAACAGGGACTGAGTGGTGTGCGTTGTCATCGTTACAACAGGGACTGAGTGGTGTGCATTGCCATCGTTACAACAGGGACTGAGTGGTGTGCGTTGTCATCGTTACAACAGGGACTGAGTGGTGTGCGTTGTCATCGTTACAACAGGGACTGAGTGGTGTGCGTAGTCATCGTTACAACAGGGACTGAGTGGTGTGCGTTGTCATCGTTACAACATGGACTGAGTGGTGTGCGTAGTCATCGTTACAACAGGGACTGAGTGGTGTGCGTAGTCATCGTTACAACAGGGACTGAGTGGTGTGCATTGCCATCGTTACAACAGGGACTGAGTGGTGTGCGTTGTCATCGTTACAACAGGGACTGAGTGGTGTGCATTGCCATCGTTACAACAGGGACTGAGTGGTGTGCGTTGTCATCGTTACAACAGGGACTGAGTGGTGTGCATTGCCATCGTTACAACAGGGACTGAGTGGTGTGCGTTGTCATCGTTACAACAGGGACTGAGTGGTGTGCATTGCCATCGTTACAACAGGGACTGAGTGGTGTGCGTTGTCATCGTTACAACAGGGACTGAGTGGTGCGCATTGCCATCGTTACAACAGGGACTGAGTGGTGTGCGTTGTCATCGTTACAACAGGGACTGAGTGGAGTGCGTTGCCATCGTTACTACAGGGACTGAGTGGTGTGCGTAGTCATCTTTACAACAGGGACTGAGTGGAGTGCGTTGCCATCGTTACTACAGGGACTGAGTGGAGTGCGTTGCCATCGTTACTACAGGGACTGAGTTTTGTGCATTGCCATCGTTCCAAAAGGGACTGAATGGTGTGCGTTGCCATCGTTACAACAGGGACTGAATGGTGTGCGTTGCCATCGTTACAACAGGGACTGAGTGGTGTGCGTTGTCATCGTTACAACAGGGAATGAGTGGTGTGCATTGCCATCGTTACAACAGGGACTGAGTGGAGTGCGTTGCCATCGTTACTACAGGGACTGAATGGTGTGCATTGCCATCGTTACAACAGGGACTGAGTGGTGTGCGTTGCCATCGTTACAACAGGGATTGAGTGGTGTGCATTGCCATCGTTCCAAAAGGGACTGAATGGTGTGCGTTGCCATCGTTACAACAGGGACTGAGTGGTGTGCGTTGCCATCGTTACAACAGGGACTGAGTGGAGTGCGTTGCCATCGTTACTACAGGGACTGAGTGGTGTGCGTAGTCATCGTTACAACAGGGACTGAATGGTGTGCGTTGCCATCGTTACAACAGGGACTGAGTGGTTGCAATCGTTACTACAGGGACTGAGTGGTGTGCGTAGTCATCATTACAACAGGGACTGAGTGGTGTGCGTAGTCATCGTTACAACAGGGACTGTGTGGAGTGCGTTGCCATCGTTACTACAGGGACTGAGTGGTGTGCGTAGTCATCGTTACAACAGGGACTGAGTGGTGTGCGTTGCCATCGTTACTACAGGGACTGAGTGGAGTGCGTTGCCATCGTTACTACAGGGACTGAGTGGTGTGCATTGCCATCGTTCCAAAAGGGACTGAATGGTGTGCGTTGCCATCGTTACAACAGGGACTGAATGGTGTGCGTTGCCATCGTTACAACAGGGACTGAGTGGTGTGCGTTGTCATCGTTACAACAGGGACTGAGTGGTGTGCGTTGTCATCGTTACAACAGGGACTGAGTGGTGTGCGTTGTCATCGTTACAACAGGGACTGAGTGGAGTGCGTTGCCATCGTTACTACAGGGACTGAGTGGTGTGCGTTGCTATCGTTACTACAGGGACTGAGTGGTGAGCGTTGCCATCGTTACTACAGGGACTGAATGGTGTGCATTGCCATCGTTACAACAGGGACTGAGTGGTGTGCGTTGCCATCGTTACAACAGGGATTGAGTGGTGTGCATTGCCATCGTTCCAAAAGGGACTGAATGGTGTGCGTTGCCATCGTTACAACAGGGACTGAGTGGTGTGCGTTGCCATCGTTACAATAGGGACTGAATGGTGTGCGTTGCCATCGTTACAACAGGGACTGAATGGTGTGCGTTGCCATCGTTACAACAGGGACTGAGTGGTGTGCGTTGTCATCGTTACAACAGGGACTGAGTGGTGTGCGTAGTCATCGTTACAACAGGGACTGAGTGGTGTGCGTTGCCATCGTTACTACAGGGACTGAGTGGAGTGCGTTGCCATCGTTACTACAGGGACTGAGTGGAGTGCGTTGCCATCGTTACTACAGGGACTGAGTGGTGTGCGTTGCCATCGTTACTACAGGGACTGAGTGGTGAGCGTTGCCATCGTTACTACAGGGACTGAATGGTGTGCATTGCCATCGTTACAACAGGGACTGAGTGGTGTGCGTTGCCATCGTTACAACAGGGATTGAGTGGTGTGCATTGCCATCGTTCCAAAAGGGACTGAATGGTGTGCGTTGCCATCGTTACAACAGGGACTGAGTGGTGTGCGTTGCCATCGTTACAATAGGGACTGAATGGTGTGCGTTGCCATCATTACAACAGGGACTGAGTGGTGTGCGTTGCCATCGTTACAACAGGGACTGAGTGGTGTGCATTGTCATCGTTACAACGGGGAGTGAGTGGTGTGCGTAGTCATCGTTACAACAGGGACTGAGTGGAGTGCGTTGCCATCGTTACTACAGGGACTGAGTGGTGTGCGTAGTCATCGTTACAACAGGGACTGAGTGGTGTGCGTTGCCATCGTTACTACAGGGACTGAGTGGATTGCATTGCCATCGTTACTACAGGGACTGAGTGGAGTGCGTTGCCATCGTTACTACAGGGACTGAGTGGAGTGCGTTGCCATCGTTACTACAGGGACTGAGTGGTGTGCGTTGCCATCGTTACTACAGGGACTGAGTGGAGTGCATTGCCATCGTTACTACAGGGACTGAGTGGTGTGCGTAGTCATCGTTACAACAGGGACTGAGTGGATTGCGTTGCCATCGTTACTACAGGGACTGAGTGGAGTGCGTTGCCATCGTTACAACAGGGACTGAGTGGTGTGCGTAGTCATCGTTACAACAGGGACTGAGTGGAGTGCGTTGCCATCGTTACTACAGGGACTGAGTGGAGTGCGTTGCCATCGTTACTACAGGGACTGAGTGGTGTGCGTTGCCATCGTTACTACAGGGACTGAGTGGTGAGAGTTGCCATCGTTACTACAGGGACTGAATGGTGTGCATTGCCATCGTTACAACAGGGACTGAGTGGTGTGCGTTGCCATCATTACAACAGGGATTGAGTGGTGTGCATTGCCATCGTTCCAAAAGGGACTGAATGGTGTGCGTTGCCATCGTTACAACAGGGACTGAGTGGTGTGCGTAGTCATCGTTACAACAGGGACTGAGTGGTGTGCTTTGTCATCATTACAACAGGGACTGAATGGTGTGCGTTGCCATCGTTACTACAGGGACTGAGTGGTGTGCGTTGCCATCGTTACTACAGGGACTGAGTGGAGTGCGTTGCCATCGTTACTACAGGGACTGAGTGGAGTGCGTAGTCATCGTTACAACAGGGACTGAGTGGTGTGCGTTGCCATCGTTACTACAGGGACTGAGTGGAGTGCGTTGCCATCGTTACTACAGGGACTGAGTGGAGTGCGTTGCCATCGTTACTACAGGGACTGAGTGGTGTGCGTTGCCATCGTTACTATAGGGACTGAGTGGAGTGCGTTGCCATCGTTACTACAGGGACTGAGTGGTGTGCGTTGCCATCGTTACTACAGGGACTGAGTGGAGTGCGTTGCCATCGTTACTACAGGGACTGAGTGGTGTGCGTAGTCATCGTTACAACAGGGACTGAGTGGAGTGCGTTGCCATCGTTACTACAGGGACTGAATGGTGTGCTATGCCATCGTTACAACAGGGACTGAGTGGTGTGCGTTGCCATCGTTACAATAGGGACTGAATGGTGTGCGTTGCCATCGTTACAACAGGGACTGAGTGGTGTGCGTTGCCATCGTTACAACAGGGACTGAGTGGTGTGCGTTGTCATCGTTACAACAGGGACTGAGTGGTGTGCATAGTCATCGTTACAACAGGGACTGAGTGGAGTGCGTTGCCATCGTTACTACAGGGACTGAGTGGAGTGCGTTGCCATAGTTACTACAGGGACTGAGTGGTGTGCGTTGCCATCGTTACTACAGGGACTGAGTGGTGTGCGTAGTCATCGTTACAACAGGGACTGAGTGGAGTGCGTTGCCATCGTTACTACAGGGACTGAGTGGTGTGCGTAGTCATCGTTACAACAGGGACTGAGTGGAGTGCGTTGCCATCGTTACTACAGGGACTGAGTGGAGTGCGTTGCCATCGTTACTACAGGGACTGAGTGGTGTGCGTAGTCATCGTTACAACAGGGACTGAGTGGAGTGCGTTGCCATCGTTACTACAGGGACTGAGTGGTGTGCGTAGTCATCGTTACTACAGGGACTGAGTGGAGTGCGTTGCCATCGTTACTACAGGGACTGAGTGGAGTGCGTTGCCATCGTTACTACAGGGACTGAGTGGTGTGCGTTGCCATCGTTACAACAGGGACTGAGTGGTGTGCATTGCCATCGTTACAACAGGGACTGAGTGGAGTGCGTTGCCATCGTTACTACAGGGACTGAGTGGTGTGCGTTGTCATCGTTACAACAGGGACTGAGTGGTGTGCGTAGTCATCGTTACAACAGGGACTGAGTGGAGTGCGTTGCCATCGTTACTACAGGGACTGAGTGGTGTGCGTAGTCATCGTTACAACAGGGACTGAGTGGAGTGCGTTGCCATCGTTACTACAGGGACTGAGTGGAGTGCGTTGCCATCGTTACTACAGGGACTGAGTGGTGTGCATATCCATCGTTCCAAAAGGGACTGAATGGTGTGCGTTGCCATCGTTACAACAGGGACTGAATGGTGTGCGTTGCCATCGTTACAACAGGGAATGAGTGGTGTGCGTTGTCATCGTTACAACAGGGACTGAGTGGTGTGCATTGCCATCGTTACAACAGGGACTGAGTGGAGTGCGTTGCCATCGTTACTACAGGGACTGAATGGTGTGCATTGCCATCGTTACAACAAGGACTGAGTGGTGTGCGTTGCCATCGTTACAACAGGGATTGAGTGGTGTGCATTGCCATCGTTCCAAAAGGGACTGAATGGTGTGCGTTGCCATCGTTACAACAGGGACTGAGTGGAGTGCGTTGCCATCGTTACTACAGGGACTGAGTGGTGTGCGTTGCCATCGTTACTACAGGGACTGAGTGGTGTGCGTAGTCATCGTTACAACAGGGACTGAGTGGAGTGCGTTGCCATCGTTACTACAGGGACTGAGTGGTGTGCGTAGTCATCGTTACAACAGGGACTGAGTGGTGTGCGTAGTCATCGTTACAACAGGGACTGAGTGGAGTGCGTTGCCATCGTTACTACAGGGACTGAGTGGAGTGCGTTGCCATCGTTACTACAGGGACTGAGTGGTGTGCATTGCCATCGTTCCAAAAGGGACTGAATGGTGTGCGTTGCCATCGTTACAACAGGGACTGAATGGTGTGCGTTGCCATCGTTACAACAGGGACTGAGTGGTGTGCGTTGTCATCGTTACAACAGGGACTGAGTGGTGTGCGTAGTCATCGTTACAACAGGGACTGAGTGGTGTGCATTGCCATCGTTACAACAGGGACTGAGTGGTGTGCGTTGTCATCGTTACAACAGGGACTGAGTGGTGTGCGTTGTCATCGTTACAACAGGGACTGAGTGGTGTGCGTTGTCATCGTTACAACATGGACTGAGTGGTGTGCATTGCCATCGTTACAACAGGGACTGAGTGGTGTGCGTTGTCATCGTTACAACAGGGACTGAGTGGTGTGCATTGCCATCGTTACAACAGGGACTGAGTGGTGTGCGTTGTCATCGTTACAACAGGGACTGAGTGGTGTGCGTTGTCATCGTTACAACAGGGACTGAGTGGTGTGCGTAGTCATCGTTACAACAGGGACTGAGTGGTGTGCGTTGTCATCGTTACAACATGGACTGAGTGGTGTGCGTAGTCATCGTTACAACAGGGACTGAGTGGTGTGCGTAGTCATCGTTACAACAGGGACTGAGTGGTGTGCATTGCCATCGTTACAACAGGGACTGAGTGGTGTGCGTTGTCATCGTTACAACAGGGACTGAGTGGTGTGCATTGCCATCGTTACAACAGGGACTGAGTGGTGTGCGTTGTCATCGTTACAACAGGGACTGAGTGGTGTGCATTGCCATCGTTACAACAGGGACTGAGTGGTGTGCGTTGTCATCGTTACAACAGGGACTGAGTGGTGTGCATTGCCATCGTTACAACAGGGACTGAGTGGTGTGCGTTGTCATCGTTACAACAGGGACTGAGTGGTGCGCATTGCCATCGTTACAACAGGGACTGAGTGGTGTGCGTTGTCATCGTTACAACAGGGACTGAGTGGAGTGCGTTGCCATCGTTACTACAGGGACTGAGTGGTGTGCGTAGTCATCTTTACAACAGGGACTGAGTGGAGTGCGTTGCCATCGTTACTACAGGGACTGAGTGGAGTGCGTTGCCATCGTTACTACAGGGACTGAGTTTTGTGCATTGCCATCGTTCCAAAAGGGACTGAATGGTGTGCGTTGCCATCGTTACAACAGGGACTGAATGGTGTGCGTTGCCATCGTTACAACAGGGACTGAGTGGTGTGCGTTGTCATCGTTACAACAGGGAATGAGTGGTGTGCATTGCCATCGTTACAACAGGGACTGAGTGGAGTGCGTTGCCATCGTTACTACAGGGACTGAATGGTGTGCATTGCCATCGTTACAACAGGGACTGAGTGGTGTGCGTTGCCATCGTTACAACAGGGATTGAGTGGTGTGCATTGCCATCGTTCCAAAAGGGACTGAATGGTGTGCGTTGCCATCGTTACAACAGGGACTGAGTGGTGTGCGTTGCCATCGTTACAACAGGGACTGAGTGGAGTGCGTTGCCATCGTTACTACAGGGACTGAGTGGTGTGCGTAGTCATCGTTACAACAGGGACTGAATGGTGTGCGTTGCCATCGTTACAACAGGGACTGAGTGGTTGCAATCGTTACTACAGGGACTGAGTGGTGTGCGTAGTCATCATTACAACAGGGACTGAGTGGTGTGCGTAGTCATCGTTACAACAGGGACTGTGTGGAGTGCGTTGCCATCGTTACTACAGGGACTGAGTGGTGTGCGTAGTCATCGTTACAACAGGGACTGAGTGGTGTGCGTTGCCATCGTTACTACAGGGACTGAGTGGAGTGCGTTGCCATCGTTACTACAGGGACTGAGTGGTGTGCATTGCCATCGTTCCAAAAGGGACTGAATGGTGTGCGTTGCCATCGTTACAACAGGGACTGAATGGTGTGCGTTGCCATCGTTACAACAGGGACTGAGTGGTGTGCGTTGTCATCGTTACAACAGGGACTGAGTGGTGTGCGTTGTCATCGTTACAACAGGGACTGAGTGGTGTGCGTTGTCATCGTTACAACAGGGACTGAGTGGAGTGCGTTGCCATCGTTACTACAGGGACTGAGTGGTGTGCGTTGCTATCGTTACTACAGGGACTGAGTGGTGAGCGTTGCCATCGTTACTACAGGGACTGAATGGTGTGCATTGCCATCGTTACAACAGGGACTGAGTGGTGTGCGTTGCCATCGTTACAACAGGGATTGAGTGGTGTGCATTGCCATCGTTCCAAAAGGGACTGAATGGTGTGCGTTGCCATCGTTACAACAGGGACTGAGTGGTGTGCGTTGCCATCGTTACAATAGGGACTGAATGGTGTGCGTTGCCATCGTTACAACAGGGACTGAATGGTGTGCGTTGCCATCGTTACAACAGGGACTGAGTGGTGTGCGTTGTCATCGTTACAACAGGGACTGAGTGGTGTGCGTAGTCATCGTTACAACAGGGACTGAGTGGTGTGCGTTGCCATCGTTACTACAGGGACTGAGTGGAGTGCGTTGCCATCGTTACTACAGGGACTGAGTGGAGTGCGTTGCCATCGTTACTACAGGGACTGAGTGGTGTGCGTTGCCATCGTTACTACAGGGACTGAGTGGTGAGCGTTGCCATCGTTACTACAGGGACTGAATGGTGTGCATTGCCATCGTTACAACAGGGACTGAGTGGTGTGCGTTGCCATCGTTACAACAGGGATTGAGTGGTGTGCATTGCCATCGTTCCAAAAGGGACTGAATGGTGTGCGTTGCCATCGTTACAACAGGGACTGAGTGGTGTGCGTTGCCATCGTTACAATAGGGACTGAATGGTGTGCGTTGCCATCATTACAACAGGGACTGAGTGGTGTGCGTTGCCATCGTTACAACAGGGACTGAGTGGTGTGCATTGTCATCGTTACAACGGGGAGTGAGTGGTGTGCGTAGTCATCGTTACAACAGGGACTGAGTGGAGTGCGTTGCCATCGTTACTACAGGGACTGAGTGGTGTGCGTAGTCATCGTTACAACAGGGACTGAGTGGTGTGCGTTGCCATCGTTACTACAGGGACTGAGTGGATTGCATTGCCATCGTTACTACAGGGACTGAGTGGAGTGCGTTGCCATCGTTACTACAGGGACTGAGTGGAGTGCGTTGCCATCGTTACTACAGGGACTGAGTGGTGTGCGTTGCCATCGTTACTACAGGGACTGAGTGGAGTGCATTGCCATCGTTACTACAGGGACTGAGTGGTGTGCGTAGTCATCGTTACAACAGGGACTGAGTGGATTGCGTTGCCATCGTTACTACAGGGACTGAGTGGAGTGCGTTGCCATCGTTACAACAGGGACTGAGTGGTGTGCGTAGTCATCGTTACAACAGGGACTGAGTGGAGTGCGTTGCCATCGTTACTACAGGGACTGAGTGGAGTGCGTTGCCATCGTTACTACAGGGACTGAGTGGTGTGCGTTGCCATCGTTACTACAGGGACTGAGTGGTGAGAGTTGCCATCGTTACTACAGGGACTGAATGGTGTGCATTGCCATCGTTACAACAGGGACTGAGTGGTGTGCGTTGCCATCATTACAACAGGGATTGAGTGGTGTGCATTGCCATCGTTCCAAAAGGGACTGAATGGTGTGCGTTGCCATCGTTACAACAGGGACTGAGTGGTGTGCGTAGTCATCGTTACAACAGGGACTGAGTGGTGTGCTTTGTCATCATTACAACAGGGACTGAATGGTGTGCGTTGCCATCGTTACTACAGGGACTGAGTGGTGTGCGTTGCCATCGTTACTACAGGGACTGAGTGGAGTGCGTTGCCATCGTTACTACAGGGACTGAGTGGAGTGCGTAGTCATCGTTACAACAGGGACTGAGTGGTGTGCGTTGCCATCGTTACTACAGGGACTGAGTGGAGTGCGTTGCCATCGTTACTACAGGGACTGAGTGGAGTGCGTTGCCATCGTTACTACAGGGACTGAGTGGTGTGCGTTGCCATCGTTACTATAGGGACTGAGTGGAGTGCGTTGCCATCGTTACTACAGGGACTGAGTGGTGTGCGTTGCCATCGTTACTACAGGGACTGAGTGGAGTGCGTTGCCATCGTTACTACAGGGACTGAGTGGTGTGCGTAGTCATCGTTACAACAGGGACTGAGTGGAGTGCGTTGCCATCGTTACTACAGTGACTGAGTTTAGTGCGTTGCCATCGTTACAACAGGGACTGAGTGGTGTGCGTAGTCATCGTTACAACAGGGACTGAGTGGAGTGCGTTGCCATCGTTACTACAGGGACTGAGTGGAGTGCGTTGCCATCGTTACTACAGGGACTGAGTGGTGTGCGTTGCCATCGTTACTACAGGGACTGAGTGGTGTGCGTTGCCATCGTTACTACAGGGACTGAATGGTGTGCATTGCCATCGTTACAACAGGGACTGAGTGGTGTGCGTTGCCATCGTTACAACAGGGATTGAGTGGTGTGCATTGCCATCGTTCCAAAAGGGACTGAATGGTGTGCGTTGCCATCGTTACAACAGGGACTGAGTGGTGTGCGTTGTCATCGTTACAACAGGGACTGAGTGGTGTGCTTTGTCATCATTACAACAGGGACTGAATGGTGTGCGTTGCCATCGTTACTACAGGGACTGAGTGGTGTGCGTTGTGACGATTACAACACGGACTGAATGGTGTGCGTTGCCATCGTTACCACAGGGACTGAGTGGTGTGCGTTGTCATGATTACAACAGGGACTGATTGGTGTGCTTTGTCATCGTTACAACCGGGACTGAATGGTGTGTGTTGTCATCGTTACAACAGGGACTGAATAGTGTGCGTTGTCATTATTACAATAGGGACTGACGGCGGTGGCCTCTTCCCAATCTGTGTGTGTACCGTCGGGCTGGGATTTCAAAGTGACCTGTCACAGACTAAAAAATTACGCGTCACGAAGGAATTATCCGATGGAGGTAGAAATCTGTAGATGTGATGAACGTATACAGACAAATAAATGATTACAATTTGAGAAAGAAATGTATGATTGATTTTAGAGAAAGATCTTCACAAACTGAGAAAGTCAATAAAGCGTTGATCTACCTCTGTCCTCAGTCACGTCATCGCAAGTCATCGGCGCTCATTTCGAAGCGTGTCTCGTCACTAAAGGCAGTCCTATTCCAATCAGTGGAACTCCAGCCGTAAGATGTGTCTGGAGATGCTCTGGACAGCGATGAAATGCCAGCCTGAGTGTCCCCACCATACGGCCTGACAACCAGGGCTGATGCTCTGCCATTTCTTTACGTAGCAGGACCCCTGTGGTTGACATCCTCGACACCCTTACAGCAGGGGTGTACGTCATGCCAAGTTTGGTGTAGGCAGTGCCTATATTGTTGGCGACACCCCAAATCGATTTCGACTTCCCGACCAGTGTTCTGTTTTTACTGCATAGGTTTACGCTGTTCTCCAGGCTGTCCAATGCATCCGACGCTATCAGTGGATACGCCATGTGCTCAGACTCTCTCAGCTCTCTTCTCATTCCCCAAGCTCTCTCTACTGTCCACCCTCTGGTCCACCGAATTCAGGACTTCCTCCAATTGCTCCACTTGGGGGGCGTCTCTGTGGCGTTCCTCTGGTTCCCAGGACATGTTGGTATCTGTGGAAATGAGGTGGCCGATATGGCGGCCAAGGCTGCAGTCTTCGGCCAGCTATTCACGTGATTCCCTTCGCCGATCTACGGAGTGTTTTATGTTGTCGTGTTGCTCTTTTATGGCACGCACATTGGTCAACACTTCCGAATAATAAATTGCGGGACGTGAAAGCTCTTCCCTGTGCTTCGACCTCTTCCTCCCGAACTCGTCGTCGGGAGCAGGTAATTTTAACTAGACTCCGGACAGGGCACTGTCTTTTTAGCCATCGACACCTTTTATGCGGCGATACTCCCCCACTCTGTCCCCACTGCTCTCAACTGTGGACGGTGAGACACCTTTTACTTGAGTGCCCCTATTTTACTCCGTTACGCGCCCGTCTACAGCTGTCGCCTGGTATATCTTCCATTTTAGCAGATCGTGTTCTCGAGTTCATTAGTGCCAGTGAGATGACGTCAGTGAATTGAAGCTCTTCTTGGAGACAAACAACCCCCCTTCTATAGTGGTTTTTAGCTTTCCTTCGTTTTTTGGTTTCCCCACTTTTTTGAGTTTTGCTCCCATTGCTGCTGGTTTCCAGCTCCGTTTTTTTAGCTTTTCCTAAGCCACCGACCGGGCGCCAATGACCGTAGCAGTGTTGCGCCCTAAAACCATAACAAAAAAAAACCGCCCCGTTTTGTTGACCTTCACGGCGAGACATCCTGGGCCCACATTTCAGCACGACAATACCTCGTGTTTGCCAAACCCTACGTTGACCACCAAAGTCGCCATACATCACATCTACGTGTTTCTGTGCCGTTCGAATAATTCTTTTCTGATGCGTCGTTTTTCTTTTTTTTTTCTTTATCTTATAGTGTAATTGAGACACTAAAACTCTACCCACTTTTGCTTTTCATCTTCCGACCGGCATCACGTAAGGAAACATTTCCTTGTTACTTGTAGCTTTAGTAATAATAATTGTGATATGTAAGTTCGACTACGATTTTATTTAGTGATATTTGTTTATAATCCGTTTACTAATGATATATTCGGAACTTGTCCACCTTACAGCTATCTTACTACGTCGGGAAGCGAATGGTTTCGTCTCTCGTCGTTTCCACGCCTTCAGCGAGCCTTATAAGCATCTTTGCGTTTTCTACAACCCGAACCTTACAATATGTTGTAAGGTTATAGTATTTTTGTGTTATGCAAATCATTTGGATGCATTGCGTATCCCGGTCTGTCATCACGAACATTTTCTGTCCCTGATGACATGACACGAAAAGAAATCTCAAAAAAACCTGGTAAAGAAGCTGTCTTTGGCTGAGTAGGCGCTATAACAATATTTAAAAGTGAAATTCTAATTATTTGCGTTCTTTAATGTGCTTCTGCTGTGGTCATTATGATGTATCCCACTTCCGAACTTCGGCTTTCGGTAAATTCAAGTTCCCACACAATCATTCCGCACCCTTTTTAATGACATACATTATAGATCCAATCTTCAAAGTTTTATTGTTTCCAAACGGTTTATTTCCGCACATGAGTCCCTGCTCAAAATGTTATCTAGTAAGTCCCCGCTACAACCCATAGAAGCCTGTAATAGGACTTCTGAAACAACCTGCCCATAAAACTTCCTGACAGATTAAATCTGTGTGCCGGACCGAGAATCGAACTCGGGACCTTTGCCTTTCGCGGGCAAGTGCTCTACAACTGAGCTACCCAGGCACGACTTACGCCCCGTCCTCACAGCTTTACTTCTGCCAGTACCTCGTCTCCTACCTTCCAAACTTTGCAGAAGCTCTCCTGCGAACCTTGCAGAACTAGCACTCCTGAAAGAAAGGATATTGCGGAGACATGGCTTAGCCACAGCCTGGGGGATGTTTCCAGAATGAGATTTTCAGTCTGCGGCGGAGTGTGTGCTGATATGATGTTCTGCAAGGTTCGCAGGAGAGCTTCTGTAAAGTTTGGAAGGTAGGAGACGAGGTACTGGCAGAAGCAAAGCTGTGAGAAGGGCGCGTGAGTCGTGCTTGGGTAACTCAGATTGTAGAGCACTTTTGCCCGCGAAAGGCAAAGGTCCCGAGTTCGAGTCTCGGTCGGGCACACAGTTTTAATCTGCCAGGAAGTTTCATATCAGTGCACACTCCGCTGCAGAGTGAAAATCTCATTCTGGAAACCTGCCTATAGTCTGGTTCTAACAACCTGTGTGCAGACACTCAGCACACGCCAGAAATCTGCACATATCTTTACAGAATCTTTGAACGACATGTCTGTTCCTACATGAGTCTGGTAAATGTGTTATAGATTCAGATTCTCCTGTTTGAATGCTATAATTAGGTTTGCATTGTCCCTCACCAGCTGTTTTGGGATTCTGGAATATGTGTGACAGATAAAATACACTCCTGGAAATTGAAATAAGAACACCGTGAATTCGTTGTCCCAGGAAGGGGAAACTTTATTGACACATTCCTGCGGTCAGATACATCACATGATCACACTGACAGAACCACAGGCACATAGACACAGGCAACAGAGCATGCACAATGTCGGCACTAGTACAGTGTATATCCACCTTTCGCAGCAATGCAGGCTGCTATTCTCCCATGGAGACGATCGTAGACATGCTGGATGTAGTTCTGTGGAACGGCTTGCCATGCCATTTCCACATGGCGCCTCAGTTGGACCAGCGTTCGTGCTGGACGTGCAGACCGCCTGAGACGACGCTTCATCCGGTCCCAAACATGCTCAATGGGGGACAGATCCGGAGATCTTGCTGGCCAGGGTAGTTGACTTACACCTTCTAGAGCACGTTGGGTGGCACGGGATACATGCGGACGTGCATTGTCCTGTTGGAACAGCAAGTTCCCTTGCTGGTCTAGGAATGGTAGAACGATGGGTTCGATGACGGTTTGGATGTACCGTGCACTATTCAGTGTCCCCTCGACGATCACCAGAGGTGTACGGCCAGTGTAGGAGATCGCTCCCCACACCATGATGCCGGGTGTTGGCCCTGTGTGCCTCGGTTGTATGCAGTCCTGGTTGTGGCGCTCACCTGCACGGCGCCAAACACGCATACGACCATCATTGGCACCAAGGCAGAAGCGACTCTCATCGCTGAAGACGACACGTCTCCATTCGTCCCTCCATTCACGCCTGTCGCGACACCACTGGAGGCGGGCAGCACGATGTTGAGGCGTGAGCGGAAGACGGCCTAACGGTTTGCGGGACCGTATCCCAGCTTCATGGAGACGGTTGCGAATGGTCCTCGCCGATACCCCAGGATCAACAGTGTCCCTAATTTGCTGGGAAGTGGCGGTGCGGTCCCCTACGGCACTGCGTACGATCCTACGGTCTTGGCGTGCATCCGTGCGTCCCTGCAGTCCGATCCCAGGTCGACGGGCACGTGCACCTTCCGCCGACCACTGGCGACAACATCGATGTACTGTGGAGACCTCACGCCCCACGTGTTGAGCAATTCGGCGGTACGTCCACCCGGCCTCCCGCATGCCCACTATACGCCCTCGCTCAAAGTCCGTCAACTGCACATACGGTTCACGTCCACGCTGTCTCGGCATGCTACCAGTGTTAAAGACTGCGATGGAGCTCCGCATGCCACGGCAAACTGGCTGACACTGACGGCGGCGGTGCACAAATGCTGCGCAGCTAGCGCCATTCGACGGCCAACACCGCGGTTCCTGGTGTGTCCGCTGTGCCGTGCGTGTTATCATTGCTTGTACAGCCCTCTCGCAGTGTCTGGAGCAAGTATGGTGGGTCTGACACACCGGTGTCAATGTGTTCTTTTTTCCATTTCCAGGAGTGTATTTCGACAGCCATATGGCGACCGAAACAGAAATATCGCGTAATTTGATCTTGGTTTTCCACAGCAACATCGTTACTTTTTCCTGTGGATGGATATCACTGCTCTCACTGAATACCGTGTGTGTCACACCATCTACACCCTGCAGAATCTCTTGTAATAATTGGGCTGAAACAGTATTTCTAAAAATACACATACATGCTCAAAGTGGACTCCAGCCAGATGTGTTAGCAGCGAGAACATTTATCTTGCCGCAGTTGGATGTTTCCGGGAAGAATTACGCAATTCTTCTTCTTCTTCCGGCCTTCTTACGCACCGTCACAACTCCAGTCGCTTTCAACAAAGTCTTGCTGCTTCACCCACCCTGACATGATACCTACTACTGGTGGAATGGGTTTTTATAGAAAATAATGAACGCTATGCCCTTTCCCTGATACCGACCATTTCAGGTACTGGCTTACTTCTTGTAAGCACAGAATTTAGCACGTATTTCTCTCAAACTTATTGGTAGTACATTATTTTTCGCCGGCAGCATACTGACCCACTGTTTGAAGTCGTCTGCATGCACACTGTACGTACTTAGACACTCCACATCGTCTCTATACACAGCTTTAACACAAGGCAGCCATATGTTCAATCTTTCCAAGACAATGGATAACACCATCTGTAGATCGAAAAAGTTTTTAACAGTGGAGTGCTGTAAGTAAACGGATGTGTCACCTGATTTCACACAGAGTGCAGAGTCATTGTACACTGTTGTAATGGAGACCGCGACAGGCTGGAGGACGTCGCATCCGCTGATGAGCAAAGAAGAACAACCGTTTCAAGCGATGATAGAAGCAAAAAACACTCACTCACACAGTAGTAAATACTCATATTAAGCAGAGGGTACTTACTCTGCCGCGGCTTCTCCGTATTCTACTGCTGCTACAGTTGAGCGGCGCTGCTCGATCTCAACTGAGGCTCCAGAGGTACTGGGCCCAACTTATATCCCCGTCGTGATTGGATGCTGCATCCTGTTGGCTACTATCAACTTCAAGCGCCTCTGGTGGCATAGTCGTGTTATGGGGGCTTTCCATCGAGTTCCGGAAACGGCCACCGCCATTTCTAATTTCCAGCCGATTCCCGGGTGCGGATGTGGTGGGACGTTAGTACAGACCTTGAAAAGAAATTCCCGCCAAAATTCGAAATTCCCTGGGAGAGGGGGAAGGCGAAGAGGGGGGAGGGACTGGTGCACAGGTGCGGGCTGACAAAAACACGTGACGTCATTCGGGGTTGGGGGAGATTAATTGATCAATTTAAATAATTTGCATATCAATATGCTATCAAAAGTAGAGTCGTAACCCTACCCTACAACCTTCATAATACGCTATTGGCCTTTCAAATTGCTACACCATGAAGAAATGCAGACGAGAAACGGGTATTTATTGGACAAATATATTATACTAGGACTGACATGTGATAACATTTTCACGCAATTTGGGTGCATAGAGCCTGAGAAATCAGCACCCAGAACATCCACCGCTGGCCGTAATAACGGCCTTGACACGCCTGGGCATTGAGTCAAACAGAGCATGGATGGCGTGTACAGGTACAGCTGCCCATGCAGCTTCAACACGATACCACAGTTCTTCGAGAGTAGTGACTGGCGTATTGTGACGAGCCAGTTGCTCTGCCACTGTTGACCAGACGTTTTCAATTGGTGAGAAATCTGGAGGACGTGCTGGCCAACGCAGCAGTCGCACATTCTCTGTATCCAGAAAGGCCCGTACAGGACCTGCAACATGCGGTCGTGCATTTTCCTGCTGAAATGTAGGGTTTCGCAGGGATCGAATGAAGGGTAGAGCCACGGGTCGTAACACATCTGAAATGTAACATCCACTGTTCAAAGTGCCGTCAATGCGAACAAGATGTGACCGAGACGTGTAGCCAATGGTCATATGCCTGTATGTCAATGACGAATACACGCTTCCAGTGTGCGTTCACCGCGATGTCGCCGAACACGGATGCGACCATCGTGATTCTGTAAATAGAACCTGGATCCATCCGAAACAATGACGTTTTGCCATTCGTGCACCCAGGTTCGTCGTTGAGTACACCATCGCAAGCGTTCCTGTCTGTGATGCAGCGCCAAGAGTAACCGCAGCTACGGTCTTCGAGCTGATAGTCCACGCTGCTGCAAACGTCGTCCAACTGTTCGTGCAGATGGTTGTTGTCTTGCAAACGTCCCCATCTGTTGTCTCAGGGAACGAGACGTGGCTGCACGATCCGTTACAGCCATGCAGGTAAGATGCCTGTCATCTCGACTGCTACTGATACGAGGCCGTTGGGATCCAGCACGGCGTTCCGTATTACCCTCCTGAACCCACCGATTCCATATTCTGCTAACAGCCATTGGATCTCGACCAACGCGAGCAGCAATGTCGCGATACGATAAACCACAATCGTGATAGGCTACAATCCGATATTTATCAAAGTCGGTAACGTGATGGTACGCATTTCTCCTCCTTACACGAGGCATCAGAACAACGTTTAACCAGGCAAAGCCGGTCAACTGCTGTTTGTGTATGAGAAATCGGTTGGAAACTTTCCTCATGTCAGAAAGTTGTAGGTGCCGCCACAGGCGCCAACTTTGTGTGAATGCTCTGAAAAGCTAATCATTTGCATATCACAGCATTTTCTTCCTGTCGGTTAAATTTCGCGTTTGTGGGACGTCATCTTCATGGTATAGCAATTTTAATGGCCAGTAGTGTATGTGAATGTATTTTATATAAAATGAAAGTATGAAAAAATGAAGGAGGTGGTGACAGAGTCCCACCTCTCACTGACAAACCAGGGACTCTTAAGATACGACTTGGCAAACATATGGTAATGAGATGGGGAGCTATTAATATCAATTGGGAAGAAGGTAGAGCTGGCAGAGGATGCAAGTAAGATGGGGCTGGACGTTTTAGCTGTTAGTGACATTCGGGTAAGGGGTGAGAAAGAAGAGGAAGTGGGAGAATACAAGGTCTACCTGTCAGGAGTCAAAGCAGGAATAGCACAATGGGGTGTAGGGCTTTACATCAGGAAAGAAATGGAACCCAACGTAGTTGCAATAAGGTATGTAAATGAACGACTGATGTGGATAGATTTACAGTGTCCAGCAATAAAATTAAGATTGTGTCAGTATATTCGCATTGTGAAGGGACAGATCAAGATAAGATGGATAGTTTTTATGAGGCACTCAGTGATGTAGTTGTTAGGGTAAAGGACAAGGACAGTGTTCTGCTCATGGGTGATTTTAACGCCAGGATTGGAAATCGAACAGAAGGGTATGAAAAGGTTATGGGTAATTTGGAGAGGATATGGAGGCCAACAGGCAAGGGAAACAACTCTTGGATTTCTGTGCCAGTATGGGCTTAGTAATCACAAATTCCTTTTTTAAACATAAGAACATTCACCGGTATACTTGTGAAGTCATGGGAACCAGATCTGTCATTGACTATATAATAACAGACCAGGAATTCAGGAAGTCTGTGAGGGACACACGTGTATTCAGGGGATTCTTTGATGACACTGATTATTATTTAATCTGCAGTGAAATTGGGATTGTGAGGCCGAAAGTGCAGGAGGTCAGGTCGATATGTAGGAGGATAAGAGTGGAGAAACTTCAGGATAAGGAAATCAGGCACAAGTACATAACAGCAATCTCAAAAAGGTACCAGTTAGTTGAATGTAGTCAATTCCAGTCATTGGAAAAGGAATGGACAAGGTACAGGGACACAGTCCTAGAAGTGGCTAAATAATGTCTTGGAACAGTAGTGTGTAAAAGTAGGATGAAGCAAACAGCTTGGTGGAATGACACAGTCAAGGCAGCATGAAAAGAAAAAAGAAGGCGTATCAAAAATGGCTACATACTAGAACTCAGGTAGAAAGAGAAAGTTATGTTGAAGAAAGAAACAAAGCCAAACAGATAATTGTAGCATCCAGGAAGAAATCTTGGGAAGACTTTGGAAACAGGTTGGAAACTATGGGTCAAGCTGCTGGAAAACCATTCTGGAGTGTAATTAGCAATCTTCGAAAGGGAGGTAAGAAGGAAATGACAAGTATTTTGGACAGATCAGGAAAACTACTGGTGAACCCTGTGGACGCCTTGGGCAGATGGAGGGAATATTTTGAAGAGTTGCTCAATGTAGGTGAAAATACGATCAGTAACGTTTCAGATTTCGAGGTAGAATAGGGTAGGAATGATAATGGAAATAGGATTTGAGGAAGTGGAGAAAATGGTCAATAGATTGCAGTGCAATATAGCAACTGGGGTGGACGAAATACAGTGGAATGTCAGGTATTAAATGGCTACACAGGATAATTGAAATGGCCTGGGAGTCGGGACAGGTTCCATCAGACTGGACAAAAGCAGTAATCACACCTATAAACATGGAAACAGAAATGATTGTAACTACAGAGGTATCTCTAATCAGCGTTGTGGGTAAAATCTTCTCAGGTATTGTTGAAAGGAAAGTGCGAGTATCAGTTGAGGACAAATTGTATGAAAATCAGTGTGGATTTAGGCCTCTTAGAGGTTGTCAGGACCAGATCTTTAGCTTACAGCAAATAATGGATAAGTGTTATGAGTGGAACAGGGAATTGTATCTATGTTTTATAGATCTAGAAAAGGTATATGACCTGGTTCCTAGGAGGAAGTTATTGTCTGTTCTACGAGATTATGGAATAGGAGGCAAACTTTTGCAAGCAATTAAAGGTCTTTACATAGATAGTCAGGCAGCAGTTAGAGTTGACGGTAAATTGAGTTCGTGGTTCAGAATAGTTTCAGGGGTAAGACAAGGCTGCAACCTGTCTCCACTGTTGTTCATATTACTTATGGATCATATGTTGAAAACAATAGATTGGCTGGGTGAGATTAAGATATGTGAACACAAAATAAGCAGTCTTACATATGGGGATGACTTAGTTGTGATGGCAGATTCGATTGAAAGTTTGCAAAGTAATATTTCAGAGCTAGATCAGAAATGTAAGGACTATGGTTTGGAGATTAGCATCTCCAAAAGGAAAGTAATGTTGTAAGTAGGCTGTTTAGGTTTTCTTATTGGTAACGCCACATAGCGCTCTGTATGAAAAATCATTGGCTGTGCTGTGCGCAGTCTGTGGCTAGTTTGCATTGTTGTCTGCCATTGTAGTGTTGGGCAGCGGCAGCTGGATGCTAACAGCGCGTAGCGTTGCGCAGTTGGAGGTGAGCCGCCAGCAGTGGTGGACGTGGGGAGAGAGATGGCGGAGTTTTGAAATTTGTAAGAATTGATGTCATCAACTGATATATATATTATGACTATTAAGATAAATGCATTGTTTGTTCTCTATTAAAATCTTTCATTTGCTGACTCTGCTTATCAGTAGTTAGTGCCTTCAGTAGTTTGAATCTTTCATTTAGCTGGCAGTAGTGGCGCTCGCTGTATTGCAGTAGCTTGAGTAACGAAGATTTTTGTGAGGTAAGTGATTTGTGAAACGTATAGGTTAATGTTAGGAAGGGCCATTCTTTCGTAGGGATTTTTGGAAGCCAGATTGCGTTGCGCTAAAAATATTGTGTGTCAGTTTAAGCACAGTCGTGTAATAATTGTTCAAAGGGGACGTTTCAATGTCAGTAGGAAAGAAATATAAACGGATTGATTGCCAAATAGGAGGAACAGAGTTAGAACAGGTGGACGGTTTCAAGTACTTGGGATGCATATTCTCACAGGATGGCAACATAGTGAAAGAACTGGAAGCGAGGTGTAGCAAAGCTATTGCAGTGAGCGCTCAGCTAAGATCTACTCTCTTCTGCAAGAAGGAAGTCAGTACCAAGACTAAGTTGTCTGTGCACCGTTCAATCTTTCGACCAACTTTGTTGTATGGGAGCGAAAGCTGGGTGGATTCAGGTTACCTTATCAACAAGGTTGAAAGTAGTTGAAAGTAGCTAGGATCATTTGCAGGTACTAGTAGATGGGAACAATGGCAGGAGAGGGTCCATAATGAGGAAATCAAAGAAAAACTGGGAATGAACTCTATAGATGAAGCAGTCAGGGCGAACAGGCGTCGATGGTGGGGTCATGTTACACTCATGGGAGAAGCAAGGTTACCCAAGAGACCCATGGGTTCAGCAGTAGAGGGTAGGAGGAGTCGGGGCAGACCAAGGAGAAGGTACCTGGATTCGGTTAAGAATGATTTTGAAGTAATAGGCTTAACATCAGAAGAGGCACCAATGTTAGC
This sequence comes from Schistocerca gregaria, assembly GCF_023897955.1. Classification (NCBI taxonomy): domain Eukaryota; kingdom Metazoa; phylum Arthropoda; class Insecta; order Orthoptera; family Acrididae; genus Schistocerca; species Schistocerca gregaria. The sequence continues at coordinate 77,279,660 of NC_064927.1, forward strand.
AGTGAATAGGGGATCATGGAGGAATTTTATAAGGGGGGCTACGCTCCAGGCTGAACCCTGAGGGGCATAATCAGTCTTAAATGATGATGATGATGATGATGAAAGATTTAGTGGCTACAGTCCGTAATGGTCGGAGCTGAGCAGAAAACAATATTGTGCCCTCAGTTGCCGCAGTAGTACGGCCCAAGGAGTTATAAGTTGAAATGATAAGAAAGCGAGGAACATTTTTTCTTCCTGTACCCTTAATACGTGGATGGCTATGTAAAAATAATTACATGTTTGTACTTGAAACTCGGTCTTCATTTTCCAAAAAACAAAGTAAATTTAAGTGTACAAAATTTATAGTACATGTCCTTTGTGATGTACTGTTTTGCCTCTCTTTCCCATATTTGCACCTTTTCAATTCCAAGTCTGTGTGAAGGCTCTGACTATCATGTGAGGCAGTATTCCCATTATAGTGCATTTAAAATCACTTTGCACCTTACAGCCGTCTGTTTCAAACTTCTGCCAATATCAGCGGTCTAGCGGTTGTGACACAATAGTCGCGTGAAAATGTATTATTGAGTTTACTATCTGTGCGAATTGCCGGCCGGGGTGGCCGAGCGGTTCTAGGCGCTACAGTCTGGAGCCGCGCGACCGCTACGGTCGCAGGTTCGAATCCTGCCTTGGGCATGGATGTGTGTGATATCCTTAGGTTAATTAGGTGTAAGTAGTTCTAAGTTCTATGGGGCTGATGAACTTAGAAGTTAAGTCCCATAGTGCTCAGAGCCATTTGAACCATTTTCTTCTGTGCGAATTACTCAGTTTAATAATAGTATTTGTAATGTTTATATGCAATACTGAATAAGGGAAACCATCATACTGTACGTTATTGTGCAGTTTTATCCTTTGTTGGGATTAAAAAACGTCGTTCTTTGCTTTATTCTGTGTTATATACAGAACTTACTACAGTAGATTCATTGTGTGTAAAGTTGTATGTTTTTCAGCGTGCCTGGATTCAAACGTAAACACGTAACTCTTTAACTAAATGAAAAATTAGCAGTGCTACAAAGACTCGACGAAGGAGAAATACTCCAAAAAATTGAAACGGAACTGACTGTAGGTGTTACGACACTCGGAAAGACATTGATTGATGGTGAAAACAATCTGAAGAATCGCAAAACACTATAAGAGCCTAAACTGGAACTGCTTGATAACGCATTGTGAATGTGATTTTGTCAAGAAAGAAGGAAAGGAACTCCAATATCCGCGCCAATTCTCAAAGAAAAAGCGATAGTTTTGCACAAAAAACTGGAAGCCGAAAGTAAATTTTTCTGCCAGTGCCGTACATCTGACGCGACAAAAGACAAGGGCGGCGAGCACGGCGGGGCCCGTACACCACGGTTAGGGACGCGGGCTTGTTTTCAACACAAGTTGGCTCGTTCAACGCCGACCGAAGACTCACTCGTCACACGTTCACCCAGAAAACCCGCCGAGGGAAGCAGTCAAAGATAGCGGGACAGACGAATATCGATACCAGCGATGCAAGTGGAACACCCTAGCGCCAACCGCCTCGGCTCATGTATGATAATGCCCGATTCGTTACCCGAGCGCGATGCCACTGTTGACGCGTTCATTCGCACAGGATCTTTTGTTAAAGCAAAGAATTTGTTTGAGAAGAAATTTCCAGGACGTTCTGTGCCAGCAAAAAACACCGTACGCGAATTGATCGACAAATGGTGGCGCACAGCATCGGTTCAATATGCTCCCAGGAACAGACCACCACCTGATCTGCCTGCACACCTAAATTAAAGAGGCAGATGCAGGAGATAATGACAAGAATTCCTCGTAAGTCAACCAGAAGATTGAGTCAACAGGTTCGTGCCGGCGAGAGGAGTTGCAGATGTATTTTAACGGGACTGAAGTTGAAACCGTACCAGATAAGTGTTGTCCAAGAACTGAAGGAGCTTGACCTGCAGAAACCTGTTTGTTCATGGCTGTTGGGAAATGTTGCCAGTGGTGTCTTGGACCCACTGTGGCTCATAGTGAGTGATGAGGCGTGGTTCCACCTGTCTGGGTACATAAATTCCCAAAACAACCTGCACTGATCGATAGCAAATCCACACGCGATCCGCCAGGTGCCCTTGCATGACGAGAAGATTAGTGTTTGGCGTGCCATTTCCGCCACACGCTTTATGGGGTCCATATTCTTTGAGACGACAACGAACACTGATGTGAAATTTGGAATCCTGGAGGAGTCTTACTCAAACTTGACAGAAGAGGAGCTTGAGTTACTTTCAGCAGGATGGTGCGACATGCCCACACATCATCTGCATCACTGTCCCGTGTGCATGAGATGTTTACACCAGAGAGGACAGTCAGCAAAGCCTTCTGGCTTCGTCAGCCACCAGACTTGTCCTCTTATTACTTTTACTTGTGGGACTGTTAAAGGGAAGAGTATACGAAACAAATCCACACACAAGTAAAGAAGACCAGGATACACGATGTTATCAATAGCATCACAGCACAACAACTGAAAACGGTGTATATGTATCTCCGCAAGCATGCTCACATGTGTGCAGAAGTCGGTGGAGGACACTTTCAGCAGCTAATGTGAAGGTGAGTAATCGTATTCAATACGTTACATTACAGTTCATTTTATGTTCATTTGTTGACTTTGCAGGCCAATTTTACGTGCCGCTTCATGGCTAGTACTACTCCACTAAGACTGGTTGACTGCCCCGTTCGACTTATATTACCCCTGCTGTCATGATCACATGACCAGATATGGTAGTCATGCATGCCCACTGGTCCACTCCAATTGTCATGTGAGGAGGGGGGTCCGCTGCATTCCTGTTGGCTCCCTGAGAAGCAGCAAGTGCCCTCTGTGGCAGTTTTGCGAACTAGCTTTGTCTGTCCCCGAATGTTGAGGTGAACACACACACATCTCCTAGACATATTGACAGGGCGTCTCACAAAAGTGATGGCTCTCGATCTTCCACCATAACCGAGTCCATCAACATGAGGTGGCAAATATGAGGTAGCCAAGGAGGTGGCAAACGTGGTGGGTTCGTCGTCTCATGCTGAACAGCTTTCCAGCTCTTAATTTGCAAGCTCCAACTTCTACATCTACATATATACTCCACTAGCCACCAAGCGGTGTGTGGCGGAGGGCACAACTCGCGTCAAATTCATATTCCCCCCGCCCCCCACCCCCTCCCTCCCTCCCACTGTTCCACTCGCAGATTGCGCGAGGGAAAAACGACTGTCTGAACCCCTCAGCACGAGCTCTTATTTCCCTTATCTTTGAATGGTGATCATTGCGCGATTTGAAAGTTGGTGGTAATAATGTATGCTCTACATCCTCGGTGAAGGTCGAATTTCGTAATTTAGTGAGTGGCCCCCTCTATTTCCCGCTCCGTCTATCTGCAAGTGTGTCCCACTTCAAACTTTTTACGAGATTTGTAACGCTCTCGCGATGGCTAAATGTACCAGTCACGAATCTTGCCGCTCTTCTTTGGACCTTCTCAATCTCTTGAATCAGACTCAAATGGTAAGGGTCCCATACAGACGAACAATACTCCAAGACTGGACGAACTAACGTATTGTAAGCTATTTCCTTTGTTGAAAGAATGCATCTCTTCAGAATTCTACCAACAAACCGCAATCTAGAGTTCGCCTTACCCGTTCCTTGTGTAATCTGATCATTCCATTTGAGATCATTCCAAATAGTCACACCCAGATACTTCACGGACGTTACCGCTTCCAAAGACTGGGCATTTATTTTGTACTCGTACATTAATTGGGATTTTTCGCCTTGTTAGACGCAGTGGGTTACACTTACTAATATTGAGAGATAACTGCCAGTCATTACACAACGCATTTATTTTCTACAAATCCTCATTGATTTATTCTGTGCGGCTGGTCCCGGCGGAGATTCGATTCCTCCCTCGGGTATGGGTGTGTGTGTTTGTCCTTAGGATAATTTAGGTTAAGTAGTGTGTAAGGTTAAGTCCCATAAGCTTAAGTCCCCTAAGATTTCACACACATCTGACAATTTTCGAGTGATACTACTTTCCTGTAGACTACAGCACCATCGGAAAACAGTCTCAGGCTGCTGTCAATACCATCAACCAGATCGCTTATGTAAATCGTAAAAGCTACGTATGACTTTTATTCTGTGTTTAACTAAGAAGATTGTTGAAACTTATTGTGGCATGGGTAGCTGCCAGAGATGGTTCTGAACTTGGTTCCACAGTGACTATTTTAAGGAGGCTGATGTTCTTCATTTCGTTTCTCATCATCCGTGGAGTGTCTGTTTTAAGTGGTTTTCATGCATTTTTTAACTTGTTTTAGGACATATTGACCGCTTTGGGAATGGTTGCGGTTGTGTACGCGCCCGGCAACCGTCGAGTTAATGCTTTAATCATTTGTCACGGCAGCATTTGGTATGTTTATTTAATGTTGAAAGTGCCTTAAGGCAACTGGAAGTGGTCTCTAAGTTTCCTGCTAAATTACTGGGAGACGGGTAATGTTAGAGTATGGCTCCATAAGAATCTGGGGGCGAGCTTATGACATATTCCAGAGTGGCTGTGATTTGACCTTGTTTCCATTACAATCTGTCTGTGCTCCAGGCCATTTGTTAAGACTGTTCGTTCCCTGGCGCCGGCGCGGTTATGGATTGTTGTCAGGACTGCTCACTGTGAGGCCGGTCGGGTTATATGTAAGTGTATACCGTCTGCTAGAGAGCCTGTGCACAAGCCGTGGGGAGTGAGCGCTCGTATTTCCTGCCGGCCGTAGCGTTATTGCTTCCAAACACTCCTATGGGCCTTAACGCTGACCTTTATGTTGGCAGTTTAGTTTTATTAAGCTTTAAGATCCTTTTTTTATGAAGCTGTGGTATTATGTGGCTGTGGAACTTTGGCTGGAAGTGTATAGTGTTACTAGTCTCTTGAGATACGTTTAAACAAGACCGATTGTTTATTATTGATTATTCACCGTGTCTACTATCAATGATTTTGGTCGCAAAATAATGTAATTCTTATTCGTGTGCATGTAATTCAGCCAAAGTGAGGATTTGTATGTTGCACCAGTAAGAGGGCAAATGTTCGAACTGAAGTTTATTATAAAGTCTCTTTTGAGTCAAATTAAAATTATAAAACAATCACAAGCTTGTCCATCGCCAGTGAACCCGGGCTTCCTATTTCATTTACATAACTGTGGTGAGATTGTAATTTTGGTTTTCTAAAGAATTGAGCAGTACCACGGTACAACACACACAAACAACCGTGTTGCAACAACGAGGCCTTTTCTGAACTGGTTTCGACAAATTTCACTGGTTGTGGCTGCAGCTGCCTTACACAAAACAAAAGTTCGGCGCAGTGTCGTTACATCAGAGGAGATGGTTAGTTCGTGCGCGACTATATGGACAGCGTTTCTCGAATTCCATTATTACTGGCGGGTGCGCACGCACTGGAACATCATCGTTGGGTACGACGGACCGGTTTTACGCGCAGCACCCTGCTATTATGCGCTGCTGGAGTCTTAACTGTGGGCTTTGAAATACTTGTCATGAAAATATTTAATTTTTTGTCAGTGTGCACAGTACGTCAGAGAAGCTGAAATAGTTCTGCTTATACGTCGAAGTCAATCACCACACTCTTTTGTCTCACTCAAAAACAAAATGGCTGTCGTTAATGCCCGCAGTTGAGTTATTTCTTAAGCTGAATTCCATTAAAACAATTTTTTGATGCCGAAGACAGGCCACATAAAATAATTTCACATTTTCCAGTAGTCCGACCAGTGAAATTTAGTTCTTGTTTCTCCAGTCTGGCCCTGCTTGAGAAAATATATAAAATGCGTGGAGAAGAATGAAGTCTCGATGATTGAAATAAGAAATATATTAATCGACACTCAAAGATGTCTGAATGAAAAGAAGTTTGACGATTTTATTGGCATGTAGACCAAGATGAATATGAGCAAATTAAAGATTGAGAACCCTGTCCAAGAAATAATTAATTTGATTTCGAAATTTGAGGAAGAGACAATGGCTCTCTATCAGATAGCATTTGATTACTTCGAGAAATGGGCTTTTCCTTTAATAAATGTCATTTATTTGATTGGATGACGCTATCTGAATCCCCACATTGGGCGATTACAAATCTGACTATAAATCGTGTGAAGATCTGAAGCGACAATTTTTTCCAGGAATATATGTATCTGAACATCCGTTTAGAAACTAAGTGACTCGGAAGGGTCGACGTCTAAACACTTTGAGGAAGAAAGTTAATTTACTTTCTTAAAGAAACCGAAAATGCCAACTGCTAAAATTATGTGAGTTTTCTAGTCCCGCACACAACGCCACTGTGGAAAGAGTATTTTCGATGATGTCGGCCCAGTGGATTGATGAAAGAAATCGACCACTGCCGGGGAGTGTGGAATTAGTTTTACAGTGTCAGTTTAACTACAAGCTGACTTGCATACCGTTTTATAAGTACGTAAAAGGAAAAAAATATTGCTGATAATGGTGAAATCTTCCGAAAAATATTGTGTACCAACTACTTCTGCCGCAACAAGTTCCATGTAATTGTGTTCCAAATAAAAAGTAATTATATGAAATGAATATTTTACTTCATTTCTACGCTCCTATCTAAGAAAGTGTCCCAACGCGGTTCCAACTAGATGTGGCAGCTCTATGTCTGGGTGACGTCTTTAGGCGCTGTCTTATGTCGGCAAGTAGCGTCTTCTGCTTCAATCGTTTAATTTATACGAATGCGCTGATACTCATTTACCTAACGCACTTGTCAGATTTTTATTCATAACTCAACGCAGCGCTCCATAAACAAAACTACCAGAAAAGTCCTCTGGCAGTAGATACGTAGTGTAAAAAACGGCAGAGAACCGCGGGACGCATGTGGCTCGCTTGCCGCAGATTTTCTCCCACCGTGTCACACAGTTTCAACTTCAGCAGCATTGAGTCATCACCCCATAATGCTTGTGTTATCTCTGACAGAGACGACGGCGGGAATAAAGGACGGCCGGCCGCCCCTGTCCACAGCTCACAGGCGGAGCGAACAATGGCTGCCCACCCAACCGATACAGATCGACAGTAGCAAGTGTGAAGACTGTCAATGAAGAACGCTTACCGTTCAGAGCAACTAGTCCTACGGGCCATCGCACCACTAACTATGTCCTCAAATGAATGGTTAATTTTGTCGGTGTTGGATTTGGTCCTGATGTCAGCTACAAATATTTCTTCCAGAAAGTGTACATGTAATATTTTTCTTAGAAAGGTGAGCGTGGTTGCTTCGAAATAATACTATGTATATCAGTGTAAAACTCGAACGTCGAGATACTGGGACAGCGTTGTTAGAGAGGCCATCGAAATTCGCACCAATGACGACCTCATAAACCGTGACTGTGGTTATGATCTTAGCAAGGCTTGGGAACCAGCGATTGGGTTAATCAAGAGTAAATCGAGCAAACGCATAGTTGTGACGACCACGGCGGACAGAGCCATCACACCGACGTCATCTCAGACGCCGTCGCAATCTGTTCCACCACGCTACGTGGCGCGGGGCGCGGACGGCGGAGGGAGCGCGCCGCGGGCGGAGGGTATTTAAATCGGCCGCCGCCGCGACCGAGGCCAATTCCCCCTGAGCAGCCATAGCGTACGGATCTCCGTGCCGGCACGTTCACAGGAGCTCAGTCCGTCAGTTCACCTGATGATGGCGACATGTATGATCGCCGAAATATTGTGCCCGTTTGACACTGTACACCCGTGAATATTTTGATTATTATTGAGCATATCTGGGAATCCTTGCAACGTGCTGTTCAGAAGAGATCTCCATCCCCTCATACTCTTACAGATTTATGGAGAGCCCTGCAGGATTCATGGTGTCAGTTCCCTCCAGCACTACTTCAGGCATTAGTCGAGTCCCATGGCACGTCGTATTGCGGCACTTCTGCGTGCTCACGCGGGCGCTACACGATATTAGGTGTACCAGTTTCTTTGACTCTTCAGTATATAATATTTCAAGCACTGTGCAAACTTTAAATTCAACCTCAGGTTGTTTCATAACCAGTTTCGAGTGATAGTCAGGTGATCTGCTCAAAAACAGAGAAAAATGGCAACTCTAAAATACTGGGTCGCTAAATTACAAACCAAAATAAGTTCCATACATAACCTTACGCCTGGATACGGTACGCAACGACTCGTCAATTGAGGAGGCCTTTCGGCTTTCACGGGACAAACATATCAGGGATTTTATTGTTGAAACTGAAGGCTGCCAGTTGACTACGCAACAGTATAGAGTTACAGTTATCAACTTTCAATTATTGCGTTGTCCTGAATGTAGGCGCAACGACTGAAAGATACAGCGTTCTTTTCGTTTAAAACAATTTTCCAAACTTTTTTCGCTCGTAGACACAGTGCCAATTCTTTCTGTTTTGTCTAGACCACCTGCTTACCATAACGCTTTTACAAATTCATCAACTTCAAAGGTGTTTTTGATCCGGTGGATAGGTGTAACTGAGCAAGAGAAGAATGAAAAAGTTAAAAAAAGTTAAGCTTTATACACTCCTGGAAATTGAAATAAGAACACCGTGAATTCATTGTCCCAGGAAGGGGAAACTTTATTGACACATTCCTGGGGTCAGATACATCACATGATCACACTGACAGAACCACAGGCACATAGACACAGGCAACAGAGCATGCACAATGTCGGCACTAGTACAGTGTATATCCACCTTTCGCAGCAATGCAGGCTGCTATTCTCCCATGGAGACGATCGTAGAGATGCTGGTTGTAGTCCTGTGGAACGGCTTGCCATGCCATTTCCAACTGGCGCCTCAGTTGGACCAGCGTACGTGCTGGACGTGCAGACCGCCTGAGACGACGCTTCATCCAGTCCAAAACATGCTCAATGGGGGACAGATCCGGAGATCTTGCTGGCCAGGGTAGTTGACTTACACCTTCTAGAGCACGTTGGGTGGCACGGGATACATGCGGACGTGCATTGTCCTGTTGGAACAGCAAGTTCCCTTGTCGGTCTAGGAATGGTAGAACGATGGGTTCGATGACGGTTCGGATGTACCGTGCACTATTCAGTGTCCCCTCGACGATCACCAGAGGTGTACGGCCAGTGTAGGAGATCGCTCCCCACACAATGATGCCGGGTGTTGGCCCTGTGTGCCTCGGTTGTATGCAGTCCTGGTTGTGGCGCTCACCTGCACGGCGCCAAACACGCATACGACCATCATTGGCACCAAGGCAGAAGCGACTCTCATCGCTGAAGACGACACGTCTCCATTGTCCCTCCATTCACGCCTGTCGCGACACCACTGGAGGCGGGCTGCACGATGTTGGGGCGTGAGCGGAAGACGGCCTAACGGTGTGCGGGACCGTAGCCCAGCTTCATGGAGACGGTTGCGAATGGTCCTCGCCGATACCCCAGGAGCAACAGTGTCCCTAATTTGCTGGGAAGTGGCGGTGTGGTCCCCTAAGGCACTGCGTAGGATCCTACGGTCTTGGCGTGCATCCGTGCGTCGCTGCGGTCCGGTCCCAGGTCGACGGGCACGTGCACCTTCCGCTGACCACTGGCGACAACATCGATGTACTGTGGAGACCTCACGCCCCACGTGTTGAGCAATTCGGCGGTATGTCCACCCGGCCTCCCGCATGCCCACTATACGCCCTCGCTCAAAGTCCGTCAACTGCACATACGGTTCACGTCCACGCTGTCTCGGCATGCTACCAGTGTTAAAGACTGCGATGGAGCTCCGTATGCCACGGCAAACTGGCTGACACTGACGGCGGCGGTGCACAAATGCTGCGCAGCTAGCGCCATTCGACGGCCAACACCGCGGTTCCTGGTGTGTACGCTGTGCCGTGCGTGTGATCATTGCTTGTTCAGCCCTCTCGCAGTGTCCGGAGCAAGTATGGTGGGTCTGACACACCGGTGTCAATGTGTTCTTTTTTCCATTTCCAGGAGTGTATATTTATTACATTACACGGTACAAAATGCAAAACTAGTAACATTAATGCGTAAGTACTTTAAATAGGAGGATGAGCTTGATACTTTATTTTCAGTATTTGGCTTCAATTCCGCTAGACTTAACCATAAACCTCCTCGGTCATTGATTTCCAATATGTTTCTCGTTTTGTAAAAAGATTGGCAACAGCATTGAAACCACTATCCGAGGAGGCATTAAGAAGGAAAAGCTATCAATAACTTTCTCGCGTTAATCCGTAATATAAGAAGTAACAGGTACGTCTCTCTGTAGCCAGAATGCTGATATCCCTTTGTGAACTGTACCTTAAGTTCTTCGTCAGCACTTAGTCCTGCCAAATCTTCTTGTAATATAAGGTCCATTTCTTCCATACCACTGTATGGATCCATGGTCTACTGTGGTATTTCGATAGTCAAGACTTCTTCAAACATAGTTTCAAACTCTTTGTGAAAGATATTTACATGTTGAACGTAGGTTTAAACTCACCATCGGGAAACAGGGAAAATTCGCGCCGTCCACAGAAGGCATCATTAATTTTTTTTATCATCAATCTTCTGACTAGTTTGGTGCAGTCCCCCCGCAAATTACTCTCCTGTGTCAACCTCTTCATCTCAGAGTAGCACTTGCAACCTAAGTCCTTATTTATTTGCTGGATGCATTCCAATTTCTGTCTTCCTCAACAGTTTTTGCTCTCTACAGCTTCCTCTAGTACCATGGAAGTCATTCCATCATGACTTAACAGAGTTCCTATCATCCTGTCCCTTCTTCTTATCAGTGCTTTCCTCATATTCCTTTCCTCTCCGATTCTGTGCAGAACCTCCACATTTCTTACGTTATCAGTCCCCCTAGTTTTCAACACTGTTCTGCAGCACCACATCTCAAATGTTTCGAGTCTCGTCTGTTCCGGTTTCCCCACAGTCCATGTTTCACTATCATACAATTCTGTACTCCAGACGTACATTCGAAGCAATTTCTTCCTCGAATTAAGGCCTATGTTTGATACTAGTAGACTTATCTTGGCCAGGAATGCCCATTCTTCTATTGCTAGTCTGCTTTTGATGACCGCCTTGCTCCGTCCGTTCCTTAACTGCATCTAACACGTGACCACCAAGTCTGATGTTCAGTTTCTCGCTGTTCTCATTTCTGCTACTTCTCATTGCTTTCGTCTTTCTTCGATTTACAGTAAGTCATATTCTGTACTCATTAGATTGTTCATTCCATTCAACAATTCATGTAGTTCTTCTTCACTTTCACTCAGAATAACAATGTCATCAGTGAATCCTATCATTGATATCCTTTGACCTAGAATTTTAATCACACTCCTGAACCTTTGTTTTATTTCTGTCATTGCTTTTTCGATTTACAGAGTGAACAGTTTGGGCGAAACACTACATCCCTGGCTTACACCCTTTTTAATCCGAGCACTTCGTTCTTGGCCGTCCACTCTTATTATTCCTTCTTGTCTCTTATACACATTGTACACTACTGGCCACTAAAATTGCTACACCACGAAGATGACGTGCTACAGACGCGAAATTTAACCGATAGGAAGAAGATTCTGTGATATGCAGATGATTAGCGTTTCAGAGCATTCACACAAGGTTGGCTCCGGTGGCGACACCTACAACGTGCTGACATGAGGAAAGTTTCCAACCGATTTCTCATACACAAACAGCAGTTGACCAGAGTTGCCTGGTGAAACGTTGTTGTCATGCCTCGTGTAAGAAGGAGATATGCGTGCCATCACGTTTCCGACTTTGGTAAAGGTCGGGTTGTAGCCTATCGCGATTGCGGTTTATCGCATCGCGACATTGCTCCTCGCGTTGGTCGAGATCCTATGACTGATAGCAGAATATGGAATCGGTGGGTTCAGGAGGGTAATGCGGAACGCCATGCTGGATCCCAACGGTCTCGTATCACTAGCAGTCGAGATGACAGGTATCTTATCCGCATGGCTGTAACGGATCGTACAGCCTCGTCTCGATCCCTGAGTCAACAGATGGGGACGTTTACAAGACAACCATTTGCACGAACAGTTCGGCGACGTTAGCAGCAGCATGGACTATCAGCTCGGAGACCATGGCTGCGGTTGCCCTTGACGCTGCATCACAGACAGGAACGCCTGCGACGGTGTACTCAATGACGACACGAATGGCAAAACGTCATTTTTTCGGATGAATCCAGGTTCTGTTTACAGCATCATGATGGTCGCATCCGTGTTTGGCCACATCGCGGTGAACGCACATTGTAAGTGTGTATTCGTCATCGACATACTGGCGTATGACCACAGCGTGATGGTATGGGGTGCCATTGGTTACACGTCTCGGTCACCTCTTGTTCGCATTGACGGCACTTTGAACCCGTGGCTCTACTCTTCATTCGATCCCTGCGAAACCCTACATTTCAGCTGGATAATGCACGACCGAATGTTGCAGGTCCTGTACAGACCTTTCTGGATACAGAAAATGTTCGACTGCTGCCGTGGCCAGCACATTCTCCAGATCCCTCACCAATTGAAAACGTCTGGTCAACAGTGGCCGAGCAACTGGTCCGTCACAATACGCCAGTCACTACTCTTCATGAACTGTGGTATCGTGTTGAAACCTCATGGGCAGCTGTACCTGTACACGCCATCCAAGCTCTGTTTGACTCAATGCCCAAGCGTATCAAGGCCGTTATTAGAGACAGATGTGGTTGTTGTTCTGAGTAGTGATTTCTCAGGATCTATGCACCCAAATTGCGTGAAAATGTAATCACATGTCATTTCTAGTATAATATATTATCTGCATTTCTTTTTGGTGTAGAAATTTTAATGGCCAGTAGTGTGTATATTACCTATCTCTCTACAGCTTTCCCCGTATTTTTCTCAGAATTTCGAACATCTTGCACCAGTTGACATTATCGAACGCTTTTTCCAGATCGACAAATCCTATGAACATATCTTCATTTCTCTTTAGTCTGGCTTCGATTAATTTGACTCTGTCAGAAAGCAGAAATGGACTTTTTATATTTAGACTATCACCTTGTAGCTGCAAGTCATGTTCATTAAATATGGCAAACAAATCTGTTACATAAGAAACATCTGGTTTACACTTAATTAAAGTCTCTTTTGAAAATGTATCTTCAGCATCAAAAAACTAAAATAGTTTCAAAAAGTGAGAAAGATCTTGTTGAACATAAGCGTTTGACAGCCAGCTTACTTCAGAAGAAGTAGTAATCGTTCAAAAGTTATTTTCTTCAGATAACTTCTGAAGAAATCAAGAATTCAGTCCATTGCTTCCAGTTTTATGTGACGAATGGAAGAGACTGAAGAAATCTACCACACAGTTTTTCCATCAACTAAATGTTGTCGATGGATGACGAAGTATAATGGAAAAACCCTAGATACATTTGTTTTAAAATGCTTATACATCCGCAATAGGCCCAAACATGGCAGGTGCTCCATCGTCTGCTGCTCATATTATGCAAGGAGCAGTAAAATGAAAACGAGACAAATACAGAAAATCTAAGCGAGACAGACGGAAAAAATGTGAGTAAACTATCTATTGTTCCAAAAGTAATTGCCAGAACTGTTAATACATCTTTTCCACTGCGGTACAAGACGGTCAATGCCTTCACAGAAAAATTGCAAAATCCTGTGATGTGCGGCTGAGACATCGTTCCACAATGATGGAACTACTCAGACTGTCACATATCCCCTAAGAACCAATGTTAAATTTTAATTGGCGAACGGAATCGCTATCTCAAAACTCACCATAACACGGATTTCCAAGTTGGGGAACTGCTATCATATCCTACTGGATGGCTATTTTTACTTAATCGACATATAACAGTAATGAATTTTTGGAAACTACATGTTACTTCAAATGAAATACATGTAAAAATAAATTGATTTATTATAATGAAAGCAATGACATAGCATAAGACTCAGTGATATGTGTATTAGAAAAAGTGATTGCAGAAAATGTTTGAAGCAATTTGTGGAGAACTAACAAATAACAGCACATTCAATCACTAATACCAATGCCACCCACCAAATGTTTTAGTTACTCTAATGGTTGATTGAATAATAAATGAAAGTGATACTACAACGGTATATCCGCTTTGCACTATTTTCACCTGTCCCTGCTCCCAGTACTTCTGTTTGTGTCATTCCAGCCACAAACACCAATCAGGAAGTGTCACTGTTTTTCGGCAATAGCGTGAAAACTACCACGTTTAATAAATACCCGCCACAGAATATCTCCTGTCACGAGCCAATCAGACCACATCTTGATAATATTCTTCTAGGGTATGCAGCCGGATCATAAAATCTTCATAACACAATATTTCCGCGGTCCAACTGGGCCCTATCTTCAGGTGAGAGTGCTGGTGCACGATCTCGCCGGAACTGACTTCCCAGCTCATGCGGCGGCCCCTATATAGGCCGCAGAAGACCCACAACACGTGCGCGAGAAGTTGCCGTAACTGCCCTCTAGCGCAGTAGACATATCCCGCCGCCAGTGGTGGAAACAGGCGAAATCGAGATATCGCTGTCAAAAATTAAAAAAAAAAATTATTCCGACGATCGAACCACACACCGTTGTTTTTTAATGTCAGATAACACCGGTTCCCAAGTCTTACTTAAAGGATAACCCTTGTCTCTATTAACAAGATTGTCAGATAAACGAATCTCTATGGATTCCTTGAAAACACAGTCCCAATAGCGCGATGCAGGGGCCATCATTTGTGTCTCGTCATATACACTCCTGGAAATGGAAAAAAGAACACATTGACACCGGTGTGTCAGACCCACCATACTTGCTACGGACACTGCGAGAGTGCTGTACAAGCAATGATCACACTCACGGCACAGCGGACACACCAGGAACCGCGGTGTTGGCCGTCGAATGGCGCTAGCTGCGCAGCATTTGTGCACCGCCGCCGTCAGTGTCAGCCAGTTTGCCGTGTCATACGGAGCTCCATCGCAGTCTTTAACACTGGTAGCATGCTGCGACAGCGTGGACGTGAACCGTAATGTGCAGTTGACGGACTTTGAGCGAGGGCGTATAGTGGGCATGAGGGAGGCCGGGTGGACATACCGCCGAATTGCTCAACACGTGGGGCGTGAGGTCTCCACAGTACATCGATGTTGTCGCTAGTGGTCGGCGGAAGGTGCACGTGCCCGCGACCTGGGACCGGACCGCAGCGACGCACGGATGCACGCCAAGACCGTAGGATCCTACGCAGTGCCGTAGGGGACCGCACCGCCACTTCCCAGCAAATTAGGGACACTGTTGTTCCTGGGGTATCGGCGAGGACCATTCGCAACCGTCTCCATGAAGCTGGGCTACGGTCCCGCACACCGTTAGGCCGTCTTCCGCTCACGCCCTAACATCGTGCAGCCCGCCTCCAGTGGTGTCGCGACAGGCGTGAATGGAGGGACGAATGGAGACGTGTCGTCTTCAGCGATGAGAGTCGCTTCTGCCTTGGTGCCAATGATGGTCGCATGCGTGTTTGGCGCCGTGCAGGTGAGCGCCACAATCAGGACTGCATACGACCGAGGCACACAGGGCCAACACCCGGCATCATGGTGTGGGGAGCGATCTCCTACACTGGCCGTACACCTCTGGTGATCGTCGAGGGGACACTGAATAGTGC
The DNA here is from genome assembly GCF_023897955.1 of Schistocerca gregaria. NCBI lineage: Eukaryota > Metazoa > Arthropoda > Insecta > Orthoptera > Acrididae > Schistocerca > Schistocerca gregaria. The sequence continues at coordinate 77,295,293 of NC_064927.1, forward strand.
ACGGTACATCCAAACCGTCATCGAACCCATCGTTCTACCATTCCTAGACCGGCAAGGGAACTTGCTGTTCCAACAGGACAATGCACGTCCGCATGTATCCCGTGCCACCCAACGTGCTCTAAAAGGTGTAAGTCAACTACCCTGGCCAGCAAGATCTCCGGATCTGTCCCCCATTGAGCATGTTTGGGACTGGATGAAGCGTCGTCTCACGCGGTCTGCATGTCCAGCACGAACCCTGGTCCAACTGAGGCGCCAGGTGGAAATGGCATGGCAAGCCGTTCCACAGGACTACATCCAGCATCTCTACGATCGTCTCCATGGAAAATAGCAGCCTGCATTGCTGCGAAAGGTGGATATACACTGTACTAGTTCCGACATTGTGCATGCTCTGTTGCCTGTGTCTATGTGCCTGTGGTTCTGTCAGTGTGATCATGTGATGTATCTGACCGCAGGAATGTGTCAATAAAGTTTCCCCTTCCTGGGACAATGAATTCACGGTGTTTTTATTTCAATTTCTAGGAGTGTAGCGTTCTGTGTTCCTCGGTGAGACAGTGTTCCACCACTGCAGATTTCTCAGGTTGAAGCAGCCGTGTGTGCCGCTGATGCTCAACACATCGGTCCTGAATGGTCCGGATTGTCTGACCAATATAAGTCTTTCCACAGTGGCAAGGGATCTTGTACACACCGGGCTTCCTCAAACCCGAGTCTTCCTTAACAGAGCCAATGTGTAGTGTTGAATGGTGTAACAGGGATGGAAACAGAGTACACACTCCAAATTCAACCACAGGACAGTCCTCTCAAGCACACAGTCTTTATAAATATAAACCGGTCTAATGCTGATTGTACACAGTATTTGCACGAGTAGACAACAATGACCACCGTAGGGTTCTCCTGCTAGTATAGTTACTGCTTAAAGTTACAGTTGTAAGGTAGTTGTCCTATTTTCCATGAGTATTTTCAAGAAGTTTTGTTCATAAATGTAAATGGAGTTGATAAATGTACTGAACTTCTGAAGTATCGATATAACTGCATTCTTTGCAAGTCTGTTTTTGAGATCACAGACGTTAGTCGGAGAGGTTACTTCCTTTGAAAAGAGTATAAAACCATCTATTAATGTAATCCAGTTTTTCGTGTATAGTTGTAACTGTGTCGTTTCTTATTGTTAGAATATTGCAGTGGAAATTCTATATTGCAACATATGGTTTTGTCTTATGGGTGAAACAATTGTGAAGGAAAGTAACCGTACACAAGAAAGTAATCAGCAATAATTTGTCTAGGTGAGACAACTTCATGAAAAAGGTGTATTGTTGTCATAGCTTAATGAAGCACAATCAGACTTGGAATCTTTCTATCATTTATCAGTCGTTAAGGTTTGTTCCCCATTTTCATTTACTTTCATGACTGTATTTGCATACTCCCACTGGACATTGCGAGATGTTTACTGAGAAACATTTTTGTGATATTTGGTAAGGTACCGTCTTGCACTGGACATAGCAGTTACGGCAAAGAAATTTGATTTTTGATAGTTACATTATTATTCCTAATGGTGACAGGTTGCAGAGCGTTCCTTGCACATCGGTATGGCAGTAAACTTACTTACTATCAAACTTCATGTCCATTGTAAGGCACAGTGAGCGTCAGTGTGTTTTTGTGAAAATCTGTCCTGAGGCTTAATGCCAGTGACAGATTTCAGTAAAGTACTACCTTGTGAGTTTACCAGGAACTCGGATGCATTAATTTTTATGTCCATTTGCCAGGTAATTACAATAACAGTTCTGGTACAGTGATTATTTACGAGACTAAGATAAAGATAAGCTACATTCAGGGCCAACATTTTAATCTGAGTCATTTGTTTTGGCTGTCAGATGGCGTATGTAAATTTCATTGGAAACAGACTGGTTTCTCACAGACGGATTGTTTTGTGTACCAGCTAGCCTGCATTTTGCATCGTGTAGCATATGCTCCACATATTTCCGTTTGAAATTAAATTTTCATGTAGATGTGTTGCCCTGCACCGATATTTACAAATTTCGATGTCAAAGTAAGTTGTAGCAGTTTTTTAGATACCAATTTGAGACTCACAAACACAAGTTTAGAAATAGAACAATAAACTTAGACAGTTTAATAGAAAGTTAGCAGCTAGGACTCTGGCATAACAGTATGGTTACTGTTTTGCAAATATGTGTGTATTATAGGATGGTGGCAGAACATCTATTCATAAATGACTTTACAATCCAAATTATTTTTTCTTAATTAATTAAGTTATAATTTCTGCCTTTTTCAAGTAAAAATACGACCGAAAAATGTTCTGATAAGCTTTAAGATCTGTTGCTTACTGAAAGATGTAATACATATTATCTCATGCCATTGGAATGGTAGGCATAAAGAATGAGTTGCCAGCTGAACTTGTTACTGCAAAAGTGATGAACAGTAAATCTTGGAAAATGAAGTTGCAGGTAAACAAAATGTGTTATTGTGAAGCGACTTATTGAGAAAAATATGATATAGTACACATCATGAAGGATTAAGTTGTAGACATACAAATGACTTTATGCAATTGTAGAGCATGTGACAGTGAAATACTGTGAGTGATTGTAATGCTGTCTGATGTTGCACGTATCATATGAGTTAGGTGAATGAGACTTTATTTAACTAATATTGTAGAGATATTGAAGGTTACATGAAAAACATACAGAGAAATGCACCAGACTAAAGCAAATTACTGGTTTACAATGTAGATGTAAAGTGGTCATATTGTATGATTATGACCATTGGTTAGAGATGCCTGTGGCAAGAGTTTTGTTGTAGACACGGGCAAGTCCTGTTGTGCTACAGTTATCCACAGTATGCTGAAATCGATTAAGTACTCTTAATAAAAGGGGTTTTGTACAGTTGTACAGTCTGCTGTAAAGAATATAACGTAAGTACTAATGTACATTGTCACTTTTGTCAAGTGTATGAAGGAAATTAGAGGTGCGTGTCACTGTCAAGCAATCACAGAATGAGGCGTGGCTCACTATACTTAGGTCGGTGTACGGTGTATAGTGTAGGGTGTGTGGTGAGTCAGACGGCTGTGCACTTGTGTGGGCGGCGTCACAGTGAGGCCCATGATCTCCAATAACTGTTGCATTACGTGCAAAGGACTGGCCAGCTGTGGATACATCCTTGACCAGCTGTGGCAGTCAGCACGGACGTAAGGATTATCATCTGGCCGGCGTCCGCTCAGTGTGGAGTCTAGCTCAGGTTAGCGGCACATAGGGCGTTAACTTGTGTGTACTGGCAGAGAATGGCTGAGAGCACACATGCAAGTCAAATACACTACTGCCCAATAAAATTGCTACACCAAGGAGAAATGCAGATGATAAACGGGTATTCATTGGACAAATATATTATACTAGAACTGACATGTGATTACATTTTGGCGCAATTTGGGTGCATAGACCCTGAGAAATCAGTACCCAGAACAACCACCTCTGGCCGTAATAACGACCTTGATACGCCTGAGCATTGAGTCGAACAGAGCTTGGATGGCGTGTACAGGTACAGCTGCCCATGCAGCTTCCACACGATACCACAGTTCATCAAGAGTAGTGACTGGCGTAGTTTGACGGACCAGTTGCTCGGCTACCAGTGACCAGACGTTTTCAATTGGTGAGAGATCTGCAGAATGTGCTGACCAGGGCAGCAGTTGAACATTTTCTGTATCCAGAAAGGTCCGTACAGGACCTGCAACATGCGGTCGTCTATTATTTTGCTGAAATGTAGGGTTTCACAGGGGTCGAATGAAGGGTAGAGCCACGGGTCGTAACACATCTAAATGTAACGTCCACTGTTCAAAGTGTCGTCAGTGCGAACAAGAGGTGACTGAGACGTGTAACCAATGGCAGCCCATACCATCACGCCGGGTGATAAGCCAGTATGGCGATGACGAATATGCGCTTCCAATGTGCGCTCACCGCGATGTCGCCAAACACGGATGCGACCATCATGACGCTGTAAACAGAACCTGGATTCATCCGAAAAAATGACGTTTTGCCATTCGTTCACCCAGGTTCGTCGTTGAGTACACCATCACAGGTGCTCCTGTCTGTGATGCAGCATCAAGGGCAACCGCAGCCATGGTCTCCAAGCTGATAGTCTGTGCTGCTGCAAACGTCGAACTGTTCGTACAGATGGTTGTTGGCTTGCAAACGTCCCCATCTGTTGACTCAGTGATCGAGATGTGGCAGCACGATCCATTACAGCCATGCGGATAAGATGCCTGTCATCTCGACTGCTAGTGATATGAGGCCGTTGGTATCCTGCACGGCGTTCCGTATTACGCTCCTGAACCCACCGATTCCATATTCTGGCAACAGTCATTAAATCCCGACCAACGCGAACAGCAATGTCGCGATGCGATAAACGGTAAACGCGATAGGCTGCAATCCGACCTTTATCAAGGTCGGAAACGTGAAGGTACGCATTCCTCCTTCTTACACGAGGCATCACAACAACGTTTCACCAGGCAACTCTGGTATCTGCCGTTTGCGTATGAGAAAGCGGTTGGAAAATTTCCACATGTCAGCATCTAGTAGGTGTCGACACCGGCTCCAAACTTATGTGAATGCTCTGAAAAGCTAATGATTTGCATATTACAGCATCTTCTCCCTGTCGGTTAAATTTCGCGTCTGTAGCACGTTATCTTCGTGGTGTAGCAATTTTAATGGCCAGTAGTGTATATTATGAATTAGACTGGGGTCCATAACATGTATACCCTATCTAGGGGACTGTCATTGAAAGTATTCTTTCCAAGGGCAAAGAGACAAAATGTGTGGACATCTTTCAAAGCACAGAGCTGCAGGACCACAGCTTGGCTAGTTTGATGCTTCCTAAGGGAGAAAGAAAATGCCGCCATACCAGCATCATTTCCCAATGCCTGTGATGGAGTCCCGCAGCCCTTGCTAGCTCGCGACGTCGCCGTGAGGCCTGCAGTAGTCGGCTGCCATTGTCGCTGCCCACTGATCAACAACGAGCGAAACCAGCGCGGTTTGGCGGCCACTGCAGAGCGCCTACGGCGGCAGCCACCAGCCTCACCCCGCAGCAGCCGGCCATGCCACTCCATCCCTTTGTCTGCCCGCTGTTCTGTGTTCGGGCCGCATTTTTGTGAGTCACCTTTGCCAGCACAGCCGGTCGGCGCGCTGTTGTCTGGCCGAATCTGCACAATACTCGTCTCGCCACATTTGCAAAATTCTGAAGATACGCGTTGAGATGTGGCAACGCTGTACAACGCATTATGTGACAGGCTAGCTCAGCAATAATAGAATTAACAAAGTGATAGAACTTACTCTTATCCTACACAACTAATCTTAGCTATATCTACATTAGAAATGTACGTGTTCAGTCACATGTCATTCGTCCCACTTGGATTGTTACTACAGTTATTATTCAGCTACCTACTACTTACACATTAGACATAACACAAAGATGACCCTGCTAATAGAACGACATGTGACTAAAGGTAACACAACGAATGTGTCCTGTAACTTACTTCACCCTTGTAGTGAACTCGTCTTCCAGTTTGATATTACTGTGTGGGGACCTATATAGAACATATTTTAAAAATATCATTAGTAAATATCTTAAAATGTTGTGCCAAACGGTGGACTCTTCCTGGAAATAACGCATATGTAAACATTGTTGTCTAATTTCTTCTCGTAGACTGCATCCCCTCCCTTACAATACTGCGTACTCTGTCCATGTATCAGAGCACCACTTAAATAATTTGATAATTCAGAGACTTCCTTTAGCAGGCTACAGATTAGCTGGCTGTTTCTCAAGGAGTTCCTTGCGGGGTGAGGGAATGGCTCTGTACGTAAAAAACTGTATTTCATTTGAGTCCATAGACGTATCACGACACTGCACTGAACAGATATTTGAAAGTTGTGCAGCATTAGTTGAATTTAGTGAAACTAAACTTCAATTGCGGTTGTTTATAGGTGCCCTAACTCCGACTTCAGAGCATTTTTGCTTAAGCTAGAGAGGGTTCTTGATTCACTTTGTAGGAAGTACCAGAAAGTAGTTATATGTGGTGGCTTTAATATTAATTTTGTACATGATTCTGCAAGGAAAAGGATGTTGGTAGATCTCCTAAGTTCATATGATCTGATGCAAACTGTGTTTTTTCCAGCTAGGGTGCAGGGGAATAGTAGCACAGTCATAAACAATATTTTTATTCATTCTTCATTACTAGATGGGCATTCTGTTAGTAAAAGGGTCAGTGACATTTCAGACCATGATGCACAAATTTTAACATTAAAAGGTTTTTGTACTCAAACCAACGTCGTATTTAATTACAAACTACGTAGGAAAGTTAATCCAACAGCAATAGTTTTTCAAAACCTGTCAAGGAACAAGAGTGGCAAGATGTTTATAGTGCCAATAATATAGATGATAAATATAATGCTTTCCATAACACATTTCTCATGCTCTTTGAGAGTTGCTTTCCATTAGAACATTCTAAATGGGGTACTAGCAGTAATGGACAGCCCGATTGGCTGACTAGTGGGATAAGGATATCAAATAGAACAAAGCGGGAATTATATCAAAATGTTAGAAGTGGTCACAATCAAGCTACGGTAGACCATTTCAAATCGTATTGTAAAGCGCTTAAAAATGTTATTAGCAAGGCAAAAAGTATGTGGTATGCAAATAGAATAGCTAATTCACAGGATAAAATTAAAGCCATATGGTCAGTTGTGAAGGAAGTGTCTGGTCAGCAGTCCAAGGTTGATGATATAAAGTCAGTTCGCAGTAATAATATTTTTGTTACTGACAAATCAGATATATGTACCGTATTTAACAACCATTTTCTGTATATTGCTGGTGAATTAGACAAAAATTTAGTTTCTACAGGAAATTATATAAATTTCTTAGCAAATTCCTTTCCAAGATTGACGTCTGAATTACTCCTCTGTGATACAGACAAGAGGGAGATTGAGTCAATAATTAAATCACTGAACACTAAGGACTCTCATGGTTATGATGGAGTGTCTAGTAGAATATTAAAGTACTGTGCTGCACATGTTAGCCCTGTATTTAGCCACATTTGTAATTTTTCCTTTAGGAACGGTCACTTTCCTAAGCGATTAAATTACTCAGTAGTAAAGCCGCTTTATAAAAAGGGAGAAAGGGATAATGTAGTCAATTTTACACCTATTTCTGTGCCATCAGTGTTTGCAAAAGTTATCGAAAAGACTGTATGTAAGGTTAATTGATCATTTTATATCACACGATTTGCTATCAAATGTACAGTTCGGCTTTAGAAGTAGTTTGACAACTGAAAATGCTATATTCTCTTTTCTCTGTGAGGTACTGGGTGGGCTAAACAAAATTTTCGAACGCTTGGCGTTTTTTTTTTTTATTTAAGTAAGGCAGTTGACTGTGTTGATCTCACAATATTTCTCCAGAAGTTGGATAATTACGGAATAAGGGGAGTAGCTCACAATTGGTTCACCTCTTACTTTAGCAACAGGCAGCAAAAGGTCATTATTCACAATGTTGATAACGACTGTGATGTGGCATCTGAGTGGGGTACTGTCAAGTGGGGGGTGCCCCAGGGATCAGTGTTGGGGACGCTCCTGTTCCTTATTTATACAAATGATATGCCGTCTAGTATTATGGGTGACTAAAATATTTCTGTTTGCTGATGACACTAGTTTGGTAGTAAAGAATGTGGTCAACATTGACTCGGTTTCAAGTAGTGCAGTACATGACCTCAGTTCATGGCTTGTAGAAAATAAACTAACATTAAATCACAGTAGGACTCAGTTTTTGCAGTTTCTAACATACAATTCAACAAAACCCGACGTTTTAATCTCACAGAACGGGCATACGATTAGTGAAACTGAACAGTTCTAATTCCTAGGTGTTCAGATATTTAGTAAGCTGTCGTGGAAAGTCCACGTTCAGGATCTTGTTCAACGACTTTATACTGCCATTTTCACTACTCGAACGGTATCGAAAGTGAGTGGTACTTTGACACATAAATTAGTCTACTTTGCTTATTTTCATTCACTTATGTCGTATGGTATTATGTTTTGGGGTAACTCTTCCCATTCGAGAAGGATATTTTTGGCACAGATACGGGCGGTTGGGGCAATAAGTGGTGTGAGTTCATGAACCTCTTGTCGACCTATGTTCACGAGTCTGGGTATTTTGACATTGGCCTCTCAATATGTATATTCCTTACTGTCGTTTCTTGTTACCAATATTAGTTTATTTCGAACAATAAGCAGCTTTCAGTCGGTTAATACTCGGCAGAAATCAAACCTCCATTTGGATCGGACTTCCTTAACTCTTGTGCAAAAAGGTGTGCAGTATACTGCTGCATCCATTTTCGATAAGTTGCCACTCGAATTCAAAAATCTTAGCAGTAATCCACGCGCTTTCAAATCGAAACTGAAGAGTTTCCTCACGGGTCACTCCTCCTATTCTTTCGAGGAGTTCCTTGAAACATTAAGCTGATTCTCATTGTAATGCTGATAGCGTTTGCTTAAACTTAGGGACTGATTTTCTTTCAGGTTCACAAACATTTATTTTTATCTGTTATCACTTTTATGTTGTAAGTTCATGTACTGACACGTTCCATGACCTTGGAGATTTTCTCCTCAATTTGGTCCTACGGAACTTGACATGTAAATAAAAAAATAAAAATCATAGGGATGAAACTCTTTTCTATTGTACATGCTAAGTGCCAGTGCTCCCTGGCACCACACTGCACAAAACAAAACAAAATCTCCGCTCTCCAAATGTGGATCATGCAGCGGTGTTGATTTGTCCCAAATCAGAATTCAGAGAGGAGTACGATTACAAAAGAACTTTTTTACTTATCTTGATTGTCTCGCTGTTGTTATCGATGGCAGAAATGGGCTCTAGGGGTACATGCTTGCAACTGAAATTTCGATTCCTTAGATTCTTGATGACTAAATAACTGATGAAGATTTGTCTGTATGATTCTTGAATTTTATTCTTTGTCACATCTTTCAACATCACACCGTTTTTCCACATTATAAAAAAACAATGAGTATGTTTTTAGTGACAAACTTAGAAAACGTCTACTTCCATTAGAGCCATGGCCATCACTCCTTACGTTCTGCAGTGCTCACAATTTCCAAAGAGTTTACAAAGCAAGAGGGTTTGCAAACTTTCTTGACTGGAGAAGAATCTTCACCAAATTATATCATTATTTCATAAATAAATCTAGAAACAAATTTAATAATTAGCGTTAGATTTCGCAATTAATAATATGAATCTTACGTATGCCAGAAAGTTTGTAATTTCAATTACTTTAAAAAAAAAGAGTAATTTTAACTGTTAGTACATATCGATTGTAACACATTAAATTCTTTTTCATACATTTCAGCCTGAAATATAATACATCATATACAAAATCATGAAGAAACTGCAAAAAGGTTGGAATTTAAGGAGATAGGACATGGATAAACTGAAAGAACCAGAGGTTGTACAGAGTTTCAGGGAGAGCATAAGAGAACAATTGACAGGAATTGGGGAAAGAAATACAGTAGAAGAAGAATGGGTAGCTTTGAGGGATGAAGTAGTGAAGGCAGCAGAGGATCAAGTAGGTAAAAAGACGAGGACTAGTAGAAACCCTTGGGTAACAGAAGAGGTACTGAATTTAATTGATGAAAGGAGAAAATACAAAAATGCAGCAAGTGAAGCAGGCAAAAAGGAATACAAACGTCTAAAAAACGAGATCGACAGGAAGTGCAAAATGGCTAAGGAGGGATGGCTGGAGGACAAATGTAAGGATGTAGACGTTTATCTGATGAGGGGTAAGATAGATACTGCCTACAGGAAAATTAAAGAGACCTTTGGAGATAAGAGAACCACTTGTATGAACATCAAGAGCTCAGATGGAAACCCAGTTCTAAGCAAAGAAGGGAAAGCAGAAAGGTGGAAGGAGTATATAGAGGGTCTATACAAGGGCGATATACTATGGAAATGGAAGAGGATGTAGATGAAGATGAAATGGGAGACACGATACTGTGTGAAGAGTTTGACAGAGCACTGAAAGAACTGAGTCGAAACAAGGCCCCCGGAGTAGACAACATTCCATTGGAACTACTGATGGCCTTGGGAGAGCCAGTCCTGCAAAACTCTACCATCTGGTGAGCAAGTATGAAACAGGCGAAATACCCTCAGACTTCAAGAAGAATATAATAATTCCAATCCCAAAGAAAGCAGGTGTTGACAGATGTGAAACTTACCGAACTATCAGTTTAATAAGCCACAGCTGCAAAATACTAATGCGAATTCTTTACAGACGAATGGAAAAACTAGTAGAAACCGACCTCGGGGAAGATCAGTTTGGATTCCGTAGAAATGTTGGAACACGTTAGGCAATACTGACCCTACGACTTATCTTAGAAGCTGGATTAAGGAAGGGCAAACCTACGTTCCTAGCATTTGTAGACATAGAGAAAGCTTTTGACAGTTGATTGGAATACTCTCTTTCAAATTCTGAAGGTGGCAGGGGTAAAATGCAGGAAGCGAAAGGCTATTTACAATTTGTACAGAAACCAGATGGCAGTTATATGAGTCGAGGGACATGAAAGGGAAGCAGTGCTTGGGAAAGGAGTGAGACAGGGTTGTAGCCTCTCCCCGATGTTATTCAATCTGTATATTGAGCAAGCAGTGAAGGAAAAGAAAGAAAAATTCGGAGTAGGTATCAAAATCCATGGAGAAGAAATAAAAACTTGGAGTTTCGCCGATGACACTGTAATTCTGTCAGAGACAGCAAAGGACTTGGAAGAGCAGTTGAACAAAATGGATAGGCTTTTGAAAGGAGGATATAAGATGAACATCAACAAAAGCAAAACGAGGATAATGGAATGTAGTCGAATTAAGTCAGGTGATGCTAAGGGAATTAGATTAGGAAATGAGACACTTAAAGTAGTAAAGGAGTTTTGCTATTTGGTGAGCAAAATAACTGATGATGGTCGAAGTAGAGAGGATATAAAATGTAGACTGGCAATGGCAAGGAAAACGTTTGTGAAGAAGAGAAATTTGTTAACATCGAGTATAGGTTTAAGTGTCAGAAAGCCGTTCCTGAAATTATTTTTATGGAGTGTAGCCATGTATGGAAGTGAAACATGGACGATAACTAGTTTGGACAAGAAGAGAATAGAAGCTTTCGAAATGTGGTACTACGGAAGAATGCTGAAGATTAGATGGGTAGATCACATAACTAATGAGGAAGTATTGAATAGGATTGGGGAGAAGAGAATTTTGTGGCACAACTTGGCTAGAAGAAGGGATCGGTTGGTAGGACATGTTCTGAGGCATCAAGGGATCACCAATTTAGTATTGGAGGGCAGCGTGGAGGGTAGTGGGAGACCAAGAGATGAATACGCTAAGCAGATTCAGAAGGATGTAGGTTGCAGTAGGTACTGGGAGATGAAGAAGCTTGCACAGGATAGAGTAGCATGGAGAGCTGAATCAAACCACTCTCAGGACTGAAGACAACAACAACAACATACAAAATCATATGAATTCTTTTAGTGAAACAGCTGATATAATTTTAACCTATGCAAGAGTCGATATATACATGGTATCGGTTACCTCTATTAAAAAAGAAATGTTAGAGGAGGATGATGCATTATAACGTCCGCAGCAAATGACAACAAAATGAAAACCTACAACTTCCTATTCGCAGTAGGCACAGTTTTATCTATAGGAATCACATGGTTCACGCCTTCATATGATAGGTGATTTACAACTGCTTCACTGCATCAGTAAACATAATGAAGTCGACAGACAGTATGTGTTCTCAACGCCATCATTTTTTATAGCCAAGACTGACGTTCCTTTCCGGCGTGTTCTAATGAGGAGACACATTACCTGGGCCCCCACGTTTTACTGCTCACTACCACGTAAGTTTTATATACACTGGTTATAAATGCATATCAGTATTAAACTAACATAAGATACATAACAGAGGTTGAAAGTAAAATATCATAAAATTACATAGTTAATACAATTGTACTCTATATACTATGGATTACTACGATTTAATACTATGCTACTCAAATGAAGGATTTCAGGTGGCTGATGTGGTGAATGCTCACAGATTTCCGAATCTGCAACGTATCCAAATCGTATGCATTCAGATGCGCAACTGTTCTGACACGTAATGTCCCATTGTATGCCGGAAATAAATTGTGGCGTACTCGCGTCTGTTTACTGGAAAGATGGAAGGATCTTAGGAGTTCTTTCTGCCCCACCTGATGCTGCCGAATACTTGCCCTTTTGTCCCAGAATCTGTGCAATGCTCGGGATAGCGCCATTGCACTCTGGGTGGAAAAGCAACTCAGTTTATCCATTGCATGGTGGGTCTTGTGCACCATGGTGGGAGGCAACAATGTCGTACAATGTGGCGACTCTTTCATCACATCTTGGAAGTCATTTAGAGAAGCATCCGAAGTCTTGTGCTGTTACTCACAGTAGAGCTGGCATAAGCTACCTGGTTTCTGCTGATCCGTTCCGCGCAGTCTGATGATGGGTGACAGGCTGATATAAAGACTGTTTTGAGTTTCTGGAACCTCAACTGTCCTTCCACTTCCTGGATCTGAATTGCAGGCCCTTGTCAGGTACCGGCTTGTCGATGTGACCAACCTATTGGAAGAAATCTTTGCACAATGATTTGGAGACTGTGTGTTCTGTTGGCTCTCGTAATGGCGTCAGTGTCGTAAAACTGACGTCAGCTCCATCACTACCATTATGGAGTAGAATCTACGGCTAGTTCTGGGAAGGGGTCCAATGAGGTCTGTGGCCCCGATTTGTCGCAGTTTGATGGTTTCGATTGGATAGGGAGGAGCCTGAGTGTCCTGTTAGAAGGTTCGGCCTCTTGACAATCCTTGCACATGGACAATACCTTCCTGATGCGCCTCTCCATCTTTTTAAAATAGAGCGACGTCTTCAACTTGAGGTAAGCATTTACGTGGACCAAAATGCGCATAGCTATGTGTGTATACCAAATTATCCTCCTCCTTGAGCATTCGGGATACACACCACCCACAATGAGTCCACTGCCATCCTGCAGTAAAACAAAACACCGCTTCTCAGAAGGGCGTTACGTCAGATTGCTACTGTCTTTCCACATAGTTTTTAAAATTATGAGAGTTGATCTTTATCATGTTCTCTTTGCTATATGACTGCTGGTTGGCTGTATGCTGGTTCTTTATGTATTTATATTGAACCTGTGTGACCATCTCCTCGCGTTACTTTAGAGAGTTTTACTCGACTTTTTGTGCTGGCTGCGAATACACCAGGCGCCTAAGAAATGGTATCTATATTTAGACCCTTATTTGATTTACTTGGTAAACAAATTAATTATTTTAGAAATGTGCGCAACAGAAACTGGTGCGAGTTTCTCTAAGATAACACGTTCTGGGGTGGTTGAATTTAAAGGCGTCACTATAGCAGCTGGTAGGCTATCTAAATTCACATTGCAGATTATTTCTGTCTTTCATTAACTTCAGAAAATCGAACTGAATAAGATACATCCTACCCATTTCATGTGTCAGGCGACTGGGGGAATAATTTTTTAACTGAAATACTGACACTCATTTAAAAGATTTATTTTCTGCTTTGATGAAAACTTTAGAAGCCGACACATTACAATTTTTCTTTAGTTATAAAATTAATGTCTGAATCGGCTTTACCTCTCATGGGTAGGCAAATGACAAAACGAAACACTACACGAATAATTTCATATATGACACATAATTTCATAATAACACAAAAAATACATAAGTGGACCACACTGTCTTTAGCGGGAAAATCGTCATTCATTCTTTAAGACTCACTTATCGTCATGCATGAATTACACCACTAGAAATTTACGGTAGGCCACTGCTGAAGGTAGATAACCTCTATCAGAGAAAAGATTCTGGGCAAAAATGATGTACTATTGGCGCCAAAATGAAGTGGGAACTGAAGTCACAAAGAAAGTACCAAAATAATTAAATTTCGCGACAGAAATTTCTCGATCTACCAGCCGATAAGCAACCTGCACTCGTTGAGCTAAAAGTGAAGCTTACAACTCGGGAAATAGCTACCTGAACTGATGGTTCCTGTTGTATGCTCACTACCACAAAGCAAAATGTCACAAACACATTTCAGAGAAAACTATTGCAAACAAATTAAAACCGATGAAGGTACGTTGAATACGTGCTATGAGCGTACCCTGTCGTGAATTTTTTAGCCACATTAAGTCATTTCCATCTCACCAGATCTGCGAGCTGCTGTGCTCCCGCGTCCGGTCCGTCTGATGGCTGGCCCCCCAGTGCTCTCCACGCGCCAAACTCCGACCAAAGTTCCTATTCAGACGCGGTGGTGGGGAGACTCACCTCATCCCCGCACCAACTTTGTAACCTACCCTCGTGCTTGTTTCCATCTTTGCCTGCTGCTCTGGCCTACCTGCCGTTATTCTTGTAATGTTGGCACTGACTGCTATTCCCTTTAACTGTTCCCTTTGGTCCATGCTCCCACTACATTTGACTTCCATTCATACCCATGCACACTCATACAGGATGGAACAAGGAGTATACATATAAACAGCGTGTGACCTCTTTGTGAAATGATGAAAAGAAATAAACAAATGCGTCAAATATTCCTTTCACCCAGCGAAGTATTGAAGCTGCTAGCAATCAAAGAAAAACTTATATCTCGATATAAAAACATAATTAACTCCTATTGTAACCCGAGGCAAAACGAAAGTAACGCCTCACTTCTCTTGTTATGTCACTCATAATTAGTGTAATGCCGTTTCCAAAGACAACGTTATGAATGTAGCAGACTGGAGCGGTTTCCTTTCATTGTGAACATTACCCACGAGGCCTACTGGTGAACGTGACAGTGCATCTGAATGATGTTGGTACCTCCTGGCACATATGTATAATGAAGTCGAACTCCTGAAAGGTAATACCCATCTAATAAACTGCTCAAATTGGCAGTCAAGAGAAATTCCAGGACTTTATAATCAGTGAAGATCCTCGTCCTCTGACTGTGCAGGAAGTATCTATACATCTTAAAGTCCTAGACGACGGCCAGAACCTCCAATTCAGCGACTGAGTAGTTTTTTGTCAAAACTCGACTACTGAGAGCTATGGTATTCTGAACCAGGATCAAAACCCCCATATCCGATCTGGAGCTGTTAGTTGCAGTACGGAACTCTTGTGAGTGATAAGGATGTGACAATACAGGTGATTCTTGTAAAACGCGTCTTTCGAAGACTCTGCAGCTCTAACCTAGACCCTAGGTGACCTTCTGTGGTAATTCACAGAGGCGTGGAGTTCCTAGCGATTATGATAAAACTGAGAAACGCTCTTAGTTGCTTTCTCTCTACCGGCGTCAGAAATGCACTTATAAAAAGAAACACCTGCCAAGCAGGCCGCAAAGGCCAAATGGCACCGACCGGCCGCCATGCTGTGATCAGCATTTAGGCTCACAAGATGCGGATACAGAAGAGCATGTAGTCAGCATACCGCTCTCCTGGCTATTGTCAGTTTACGAGACCGGAGCCACTACTGCTCAGTCAAGTAGCTCCTCAATTGGCCTCACAAGGGCTCAGTGCACCCGACTTGCCAACAGCACTTTGGCAGACCCGGCTGGTGACCCGTCCAAGTGATAGGCAAGCCTGACAGAGCTGAACTTCGGTGATCTGATGGGAGTGCAGTGTGATCACTGCAGCAAGGCTGTTCACAAATGTGGCTGTAGTTTCTACTTCATCTGGACGCGGAACAATGCCTTCACCAGAGATGACGTGGCCGAGGAATTCTACTTTGACTCCATGGACCCATAATATGGAGAGCAATTTGTAGAGCAGTTTCTTATATTCCCCCACATGCTCTCAGCAGCTGAAATGTCGTCCACGTAACACGTAATCCTCTCTTTCAGTGTGTGAGTAGGGCTCCCATCAAATCCTTGTATATATATGGCCAAGGAAATGCCGTGTACTGGATACATGCAGCATGAAATTGAATCTGACAGAAATTCCAACGGAAGCCATTGGAGGAGAATACTTACACTCCAAGAAATTTCTGTACAACTCCGGGGGATCTGTGTAACGCGACGATCGCAATGATCTGTCGCGGATCGAGTAAAAGTCGTTTCGACTCGTCTTTCTTTTCGACAATGCAGAGTGGTCTGTTATATGTAGATACAGCCTGTTCAGTCACTCCGTCATTGAGCATCGGTTGTAAAGTCGAGTGCGACTCTTTTCTTATACACCAGTGGTATCGAATCAGGTGGAACGCAAAATTTATTTTCTTTGGTTTTAAACGAATACTGTAAATTCTAAATGACCCCATCTTTCGGAGCGAATACCGTCATGTTGCAATGTAGTGTGTCATGCAGCTGTTCTTTATCGTGGTAGTTGATGTGATTGATTTGCTCCATCCTTTCCTCAATTTTACCTATGTAAATCTCGTCTTCCTGTACTAGCTGTCGATGGTGATAATAAAGATTCTCTTTCGTTCTTGTAGGGCGTTCAAAATGTTCAAATGTGTGTGAATTGCTAAGGGACCAAACTGCTTAGGTCATCGGTCCCTAGACTACTTAAACTCACTTATGCTAAGAAGAACACACGCACCCATGCCCGAGGGAGGACTCGAAGCTCAGGCGGGAAGGGCCTCGCAGTCCGTGACATGACGCCTCAAACCGCGTGGCCACTCTGCCCGAAGCAGAGCGTTCGTGAACATAGTCAAGTTTCAAGACGTTTGCTGGAATGCGTGCACGAATAGCCTGCTCCTCAAATTGTAACTGAGTCTCCTTGCCCTTTTTAATATCACGACAATCTTTCAAGATCGAGTGCAGCCTGTTTATCTTTTTTTTTTTTTTGGAAATTAACCCCAATGACTAGGTCAGTTGCCAGTTTCGGCACTATTGGGAAGTTTGTTAGTAATACGTGTTCTTAACACTTGACGTCTAACTTCCTCTGTTGCGTAACTTCTGTTACCTTGCCTACAATGGCGCCACATATTTTCGCTCTCTTCACGGAGAGGACTGGCCAACTGAATTCGGAAGCACACATTTCAAAAACTGTGTCAGCAATAGCAGAAATTTCACTCCCACTGTCTAAAATAACTTTCAGTTCTGTCTTACCTATCGTCACTTTAATGACTGGGTGCAGTTTCTGCGGTCCGACCATGTTCTTTTCCCCTAATATGACGTCCACCGTGTCCTCATACTTTTTCCAGTCGGCTCTGGGGGCATCTGCATAGCCTGTTCCACAGTTAACTCTAGTCATTACTACATAGATTTCCCTATCGACAACTGATGTTAGGGTTAGGTGGGCGACATTCAGTGACCCCCCTTGTACTCTGTGTTGTTCAAGAGCAAACCAATTGTGCCTGAAATGTTTCCTATCATCATTTTGGTGTAGTATTGGTTGTTCCGTTCTCCTGTTTGGCTGAGGCGGCTCCCGTTGTGTCCGTAGCCACGTAAGGTTCTATCTCCATTCGCGTGACCTTCTTTGTAATTGTTTCTCTTCTGACAAGTGTTGTCTTGGTGATGAGGCCCATCTCTCTTTGCGCTCTGTTCATCCAGCGTGAATTCTAATTCTCGCATTAAAGGATTCAATATCGTTACAACATCTGCGAGTCAATATTTGTTGGGGTTGTGGTTCAAAATGGTTCTGAGCACTATGGGACTCAACTGCTGTGGTCATCAGACACCTAGAACTTAGAACTACTTAAACCTAACTAACCTAAGGACATCAAACACATCCATGCCCGAGGTAGATTCGAACCTGCGGCTGGCTTGGGGTTGTGGTGGGAGCTACATATGATAGAAGTGGATTATTTCGCCATCCCTACATGAATCATCATGGCACAGGTTCCACCTGACCATAGCCTCTAGGAATGTGACAGGACTCTTAAATCCTGAGTTGACCAGATACGTGCAAAGCATGACTTTGTTGCAGTCCTTCATCTCGGTCGACCAGTAGATCATCAAAAACGTATTCCTGAATTCTTTGTATTACGTGCATGTTGCAGTAATTGAATACGTTCTTTCTGCAACACTGCCCTCGAGTTGCCCAGAGACAAAATGTTATTTACGCTCGATTGCCAATGTGAAGATCGCGAGAGGTTGAACTGTGAGATCAAGGTCTTTTGAGTGCGAAGTGCTGTCCAGTGCTGATACTGTTCTCACAATATTGGCGTCGCCTATTGTTGAATACTGCCTAGTCAAATGTGGGGTGTCTAGGAAACCTGCTTTGTCGGATCGCTAGACAAACAATTCAAACAAATCGTATTAATGCGTTTTATTGCAAGAGAACAATGACAGTACTTAACTCTGATAATAAAACAAAAGTGCCGCTAGGAAAGGATGACATGGAAATAAGAAATCTCTTCAGTATATAGAATTCCTAATACTAGTGAAGAAATACAGTTGACTCTTCTGTTCAGGTCGCTAGTCGTGAAGCTTCTGAACTGGGCCACGCGGCGCTTATGTTCTCTTCACATAGAGGGCTCTGCTGTCGCGTTATCGTGATGGAGAGGGGTAGGTCAGCGTGCTATTGGCTGACGTCTCCTTCACGGCCCTCTCTGCTCTCTCGTTCCCGACTGGCTTGACGGTGCCTGGCTTCACGCTGTAGCAGTTACACCGGAACTCGCCACATTGTTCACGTGCACTTCAGTTCTGTGTAGTGGTGTGCAGTTGTCTGCACCGCATGTCGTTCGTTCGTCTCACGACATCAGTTCCATGCACTCCTGTAGTTTTGTAAAACATTCCCAATTTCTGAACAGAAGAGGATGCTTTGCCTGTTTCTTGCTTTAACACCACGGGCCCTACTCTCTTAGCTCCTCGATCTCCATGTGAGCCTTCTTCGCCTCTCTCTTCATTATCATTCCTAACAGTTTAGCCTCCTGTGCTTCCTTTGAGGCAAGCACAGCTAGTGTTTGAGTCTTTTCCACTTCTTCTCTAATTTTGTCGATTACTGCTTGTGTCCTCTGTGCTGCCCTTCCTTCTGCTTCTTTCTCCCTCTGTGTTGCCCCTCCTTCTGTTTCTTTTACCTCATATTTAATAATTTTTTTGGATTCTAGTTCCCTCTGCACTTACCTTTCTTCCATTTGGTTCAGGAATGTTAACAGATAATCCCCGTTCTGTTAGTTTTCAGTCATATTGTTATGTGAGGACGTGTTTGAATTTGTTCGTGAAACTGGTCGGCTAGGCAGTCCGGAACTTGCTTTGTTCTGGGCTCCACTGTCCAGTCTGCCTTAAAATAGATCATTCTCCTGTCTCGATGTCAGCTCGTCGCTATCATAACCGTCAGGGGCATGAGCATCACCTTCAATCTGCTCCCACTCAATCGTGTGATTGATCCCCCATTTCAGACTGGCTGCGCTGCAGGAATGACGATCTGGTCTTCCCCTGCGTTCGCGAGACTGTTTGCATGATTGTACTCCATTTTCGCTATTGAATCAACTTCTACTAAAGCTTTCTGCCCCAGGGGTTTCTTACACGTGACCATACACACTGAGTACTACTACGGAGAAGATAGGGGGAAGATTTTCCACGTCAGGTTTGGAGGATCGAAACGTTATTTAAAATTGGGTGTTTAGATTCGACGCTAAAATGGTGTTCACTGAAGAGCCTTGTCCGTGCACAGGATAGTTGATATTATGCCATCGATACTAATAACATGTATTTTGATCTTTTTGTGAATAGTGCAGCTTAAGCACCTCACCCGTGCATCATGGTGAGATGGCAGTGGTATCGGAAGCATACTCCAGTTTTGTGGTTTGTAGCTAAATACGTAATTCGGAAAGTCAAATTAATGCATCACAAAGGCGTAAATATAAAACATAGATGAAAATGGGTTAAAACTAGCAAATAACATGACTGCTTCCACAGTGAATCAGAGCTTTTTAGCACAATTATTGCCCACATTTTCTTCTTCTGTGCAGGTTTCATGCAACCACTTTTTCACATGACGCACTAAATGCAATCTGTCTATGGTCCACTTTTATCGTAGTAGTTCGCGGCACACTGTGCTCAATGATTACTGTCATTTTGTGGCCTGCCCGGTTCGCTAATCCTAGATTGCCTTGCAGTGAATTTCTTGCTTTTAGACCTAATTCGCTGTGATCCAGCTGTTGCCTCTTCATTCCGATCGTGTGTCTGAGAACATCAGCTGCTTTCTTTCTGCACTTAGATGATAACTGATCTAAGACAGGCACACAGTAATGTCTTCAAAGGATGTCCATGGCATTGGGCCATTCTCGATATCTGCTTCAAGCTGCTGCTGTCTGTCTGTGGGAGAAGAGCCCGAGCACATTCTCTGCTGCCGAGCTTACCTCCATCATCCATGTCTGCTTCAACAGTAGCAGCCACGCCAGAAATTTGAAATACCTTCTGTGGCATTCTCTCTGGGTTGAAGAAGTGAAAAAGTACAACCCACTAGCCTCACACCCAGATTGAGTATTGGATGGAGCTGCCGCTTTCTTCCATACGTCACTCAGGAAGGGCGGGAACTGTGCTCTTGAGATTTTAGTCTGAGACATTGCCCAGTTGCGCATTATCCTGTAATACGCTTGTTTCAGTTATTTGGATGAGGAGGTTCAAGTGGTTGAAATGGCTCTGAGCACTATGGGACTTAAATTCTGAAGTCATCACTCCCCTAGAACTTAGAACTACTTAAACCTGATTAACCTAAGGACATCACACACACCCATGCCCGAGGCAGGATTCGAACCTGCAAACGTAGCGGTCGGGCGGTACCAGACTGTAGCACCTAGAACCGCTCGGCCATCACGGCCGGCGGATGAGGAGGTAAACAAATCAAGTTTACATCATTATCTGCTGCAAGCTGTAGCATTAACAGGATCAGCAGAGTGTGAGGTACAGCCATCGAGAACCGGAGTCAATTTACCTTGTTGTCTCCCTTCCATATTATGAATATATCAGAGTTGACATACCTTAATTTCTCAATCACAAATGCAACTGAGACATAGTACATCCTTGCTTTCAGGCTTCTTCCTTTGACTTTAAAATGCACGCTGGAGGAATTAAGCTACCTTCAGCATTGCAACAGGTGTTAACTCTTATAGTTTCTCCATTCTCTCCAAAGTTACTTGACACAATGTAAGAGAACCTCGTTTTCCTATAATTTCGTCTGGTCTAGCCAGTTCATCCATACTGTACAGTTCGTCCATACTGTACAGGCGCTCAAGCTTATCCAGTACAGAATTTGCTGTTAATACATCCAAACCCAAAGAAAAATAAACTGCAGTTGCTTCCCTCTTCATTACCAGAGACCAGTTAGTGGAGAGACTGCGGATTCCTCGTAACTAGCATTGCAGCCAATCCCAGCTTTGTTTAGAAAATCTGTGACGATCCCATTTCTTTCCACAAACTGGAATACCATCCTGCGGAGAGTTTCTCTGGTTGGTGGAAATCCACACACCTACAACCTCTTTATGTAGATGACCAATAGTTTCCCGTTGACATTTGCAAGGCTACCCAGAAATTATAATAATAATAATAATGTGATAGTTATTCGACACTGAGGAATGCTTGCAGAAACTGGAAATGTGCCGTTTGAGAAGAATAGTTAATGTCGAACAACTTTGTCTCTGAAGTGTTAATTTTTAATTTAATAACATATTACAGCTAAAGACTACTGTTAAATTGCTCCCTAATGAGAGAAAACTTTATAATTAATATAATTCTGATGACTTTGTGGGCCCATTGAATGCTTCTTTTCGTCGTTTATCACCAGACATCGTTTCAGATTTCTTTGTGGAATGCCACATTCTTGAGAAGCTGTAAAACAATTTGTGCACCAATCCCTATGTGCTCAACAGCAACGTGTAGGGGTTCTTCAGACCACTGAGTCCTATTTAGTGTTCTTATATATGTTCAGGGCATTTCCTATGAAAGTTTTGCATAAATGGGGAATAGATTTCGTCATCTTACTCCAACAAATCAGTAGCATCTCTCCCGAGGACTGGACTGAGTTGCCACTTTCCGTGTCCAGCGCAATATCTCCGAAGCATAGAAAATGCGAATGGTAACATACACTACAAAATAGCCACTACGCGCAACATCTCTAGCATTTGCCTCTTCTACTTGATTCATATGCTCGTAAGCATTTGAAAATGCCTCTGCAGCATAAGAAGCTGGCCGCTTTAGCTCTTAACTTGTATTTGTCGGTTTAAAAGTGGAGAAACCAGAAACACAGCGACATATGCTGCTGCCTTCCCGACGTACTACAGTTAGCGAAAGCCGTACACGATGGTGTCGCCATGTGTCGGAAATAACAGGTTTAGGCAGCTCGCTCCAAGACGCATCTCTCGTGGTCCACTCCACGTGATTAAATTATTTGCGGTATGACAAAACAGATTTACTCAAAAACTGATAACTTTATATTGAACAATATCCTAGCAAATCAGAACGCGGGTATTAACGCCGCCAAACGACATAGAGACATGGAACAGAAAACACGCATAAATGAAAAATAGGTTTCAGGAAACTAAGACTAATGTAATGATTAAACGCATCTAAAAAGGGTTGCTACAGGTGGTCGTAAAATAGAAATAACAAAATGATCCGTACACATGTTCTATAAACTAACTACGTGATATAAGATAAAAGAAAAACTTATTCTGCCCTTAGAATGTCCCAAAGGACGAAGAGTGAGCAGAGTTATGCAGTTTCTGCAAAACCCCGCCCTTTGTATTTGAGAAATAGTACATGAGCGATGGAAGTGCACAGGTTCCGTCACATACCCCTTAAGACCTGATCTTAAATTTTAATTTCCCAATCGAATTGCTATCTCAAAAGACACCCTCACGTAGTATCCAAAGGTGGGGAACTGCTATCAAATTCTGCTGAACGACTATTTTTACTCAATTTTACATTAATAATGAATCGTAGGAAACTACAAATGACTACAAATGAAATATAAATACAACTAAAATTGATGCTTTATTATATTAAAACAATAACCTAGCATAAGACTCAATGACATGACTATTAGATAAAGATATGAAGTTACTGGGGGGAGCGCAAGCGCATCCTAGCTGCACATTCAGTCACTAATACTAATGCAACCCAGCAAATGTTTAGCTACTCCAGTGGTTGATTAAATAATAAAGCAAAACGATACTGTCACTGGAACCGAGATTAACGGTGCTGTGGCAGCGGTACGTTCCCTTTGTAAACATCGACGCCCTCCTACTACAGGTGATGAAGCGTACTCTCACCAGTCTGCTGTGGCGATACGTCGGCTGTGCGTGGTCGTGTTGAAGAACGAGAACGTCGCTCCTCAGGACTCGAACACCCTGAGGTCCCATCCACTGTTTCAACTCCGAGTCCGCGCCAGTTTGTCCTAGAAATTTCCGTCTGATGTTAGTAGTCGATGGCCGAATCAGAGCGTTGTTTATACGCCTCAGCATCTCCAGAAACATGAGCGACGTGACAGCAACTCCGCGAGGCTTTTCGTCCAACCACGGAAGGCCCAGACATTCCAAAACTTGTGGTCTCTCACCACAAATTGTTAGGTGGCAGCCAGCACTTGAGACTCAGCATTCTACAGTACCGAACTGTGTAGCGACATCGCAAACGCCGTCTCAGCTTGATTGACGAGGTAGTTCCACGAGCCTTCTCAGGTGGCTCCTTGACATGCATAACCCGGAACGAGGCCTCTGAAAGCCGTGTGCTCTCCCCTGTAACTCTGAGCGATTCTCACAGATTCTTAGAATGGAACAACATGCCTCGACCGACCACCACTGCAGTTTTATAAAATACATTCCACAGCATTAAATAACGTCATGAAACTCTTAGCATGCTGAAACTAAAGAGTCCTGCCTATGGCCAGTCGTGACGAGGTTCACATGAAAAATTGGTTCAAATGTCTCTGAGCAATATGGGACTTAACATCTGAGGTCATGAGTCCTCTAGGACTACTTAAACATAACTAACGTAAGGACATCACACACATCCATGCCCGAGGCAGGATTAGAACCTGTGACAGTAGCGGTCGTGCGGTTCCAGACTGAAGCGCCTAGAACCGCTCGGGCACTGCGGCAGGCCGGTTCACAGGAATTTAGTAAATAGAAAACTGGCCATTAAAATTGCTCCACCACGAAGATGACGTGGTACAGACGCAAAATTTAACGGACAGGAAGAAGATGCTGTGATATGCAGATGATTAGCTTTTCAGAGCATTCACACAAGGTTGGCGCCGATGGCGGCACTTACAACGTGCTGACATGAGGAAAGTTTCCAACCGATTTCTCATACACAAACAGCAGTTGACCTCCGTTGCCTGGTGAAACGTTGTTGTGATGCCTCGTGTAAGGAGGAGAAAAGTGTACCATCATGTTCCCGACTTTGATATAGGTAGAATTGTAGCGTATCGCTGTTGCAGTTTAACGTATCGCTATATTGCTGCTCGCGTTGGTAGAGATCCAATGACTGTTAATAGAATATGGAATCGGTGGATTCAGGAGGGTAATACGGAATGCCCTGCTGGATCCAACGGCTTCGTATCACTAGCAGTCGAGATGACAGGCATCTTATCCGCATGGCTGTAACAGATCGTGCAGCCACGTCTCGATCCCTGAGACAACAGATGGGGACGTTTGCAAGGCATCTTCACGCACAGTTCGACGACGTTTGCAGCAGCATGGACTATCAGCTCGGAGACCGTGCCTGTGGTTATCCTTGACGCTGCGTCACAGACAGGAGCGCCTGCCATGATGTACTCAATGGCGAACCTGGGTGCACGAATGGCAAAACTTCATTTTTTCGGATGAATCCAGGTTTTGTTTACAGCATGATGATGATCGCATCCGTGTCTGGCGACATCGCGGTGAATGTACATTGGAAGCGTGTATTCGTCATCGCCATACTGGCGCATCACCCGGCATGATAGTATGGTGTGCCATTGGTTACACGTCTCGGTCACCTCTTGTTCTCATTGACGGCACTTAGAACAGTAGACGTTACATTTGAGATGTGTTACGATCCGTGGCTCTACCCTTCATTCGATCCCTGCGAAACCGTACATTTCAGCAGGATAATGCATGACCGCATGTTCCAGGCCCTCTACGGGCCTCTCTGGATACAGAAAATGTTCAACTGCTGCGCTAGCCAACACATTCTCCAGATCTCTCACCAATTGAAAACCAGAGCAGCTGTTTCATCACAATTCGCCAGTCACTATTCTTGATGAACTGTGGTATCGTGTTGAAGCTGCATGGGCACCTGTACCTGTATACGCCATCCAAGCTCTGTTTGATTCAATGCCCAGGCGTATCAAGGCTGTTATTATGGCCAGAGGTGGTTGTTCTGGGTACTGATTTCTCAGAATCTATGCACCCAAATTGCGTGAAAATGTAATGACATGTCAGTTCTAGTATAATATATTTGTCCAATGAATACTCGTTTATCATCTGTATTTATCCTTGGTGTAGCAAGCCAGATGGCTTGTAATCTTTCGAAATGTTTGTGGTTGTTGTGGGGTCCAGTGTACTCGTCTCTTACAGGGTGCCTAAAGGATGCTGCTTTATAGGATAGTTGTACAACAATTCAGGCAAAACGCATTAATGGTTTTTATTACAATAAAGTAGATTGACAATACTTAACGTTGGTTTACTAGAATGTGTGGAGCTACTGGCGACATGCAAACAGTCCACGTCCTTCTCTATTAGAATGTCCATGTAAGTAATGGGTATGGATCACAGGTAACAGCTCCACTGGTGTCCGTCTTCTAATCTCCGGCCGAGGCTGGCAGTAGCGACACTTATATTCTCTTCGGCTAGAGGCCACTGCTGTCATGGTGCGGTCCTAGTCAGCGAACTATTGGCTGACGTTGTCTCACAGCCTTCTCTGCTCTTGAGTGTTTCATCTTCGTGCTGGTGCTTTCGTCACGCCAGCAACGTAGCCACGATTGTATCGAGCCGTGCACTTCCTGTCTGACGCAGCATTCTACAGGCCCATGTGGTGACAAAGTTGTTTCGCTTACCTTTCAGACGTTTCGTCGGCGAGCCCTTACACATCTTCCAAAAAGTCCCGATTTCTACCCACGCGATTTCCTGTTTTTGGAGCCCTGAGGCATCTCTGGTCATCGATTTGCTTCAGACGAAAAGGTGCACGCCTGAAAACAATCGTGATTCCACAGGCTACTGAAAATATTTTCCCTTGAAGACATTGATCGTCTTCTCTCGTAGTGTGGTTAATGTATTAACAATCGTGGCAATTACTTTTGAAATAATAAACAGTTTACTTACTTTTACCCATTTGTCTCTTTTTCACGTGACTGCCCCTTATGTTTGGTAAACCGACTGCTTTTTGCGTGAAACTGTTGCGTCCTGCCTACTCGTCGATGATGGGGTGCCTAGGAAACCTGCTTTCTCAGTTCGGTAGACAACAATTCAAGCAAATCGTATTAATGAATTTTCATTACCGTAAGATAAATGACAATATTTAACTTTGAGAATTCACAATGACATGTCACAAGCAATGGGCAACAGACAAACTAATAACTCTCGTCAGTATAGAGAATTCTCAATACAAGTGAAATAATACCGTTCCTAAGACGCTGCTGTAGAGCTCGTAGAACGGTGAGTCTTCAACTGGATGCGACCAGGTGGCGCTGCGCTTATGTTCTCTTCGCCTAGAGGCCGCTGATGTCTCGGTGTCGTCCTGGAGAGGGGTCGGTCAGCGTGCGATTGGCTGACGTCTTCTCCACAGCCTTCTCTGCTCTACCTTTCCCGACCGGTGTGCTGGAGCTTGACGTTACGCCCAAACGGAAGTGATCATTCAAAACATTAAATATTTACAATTGTGTAGGCTTCCGCGGTCAGAGCCACTCGACGTAAAAGTTTTCTGGGATTGGTACTGCATCATAATGTAAAAAATACTGCTGCTATAGAAAAACCAACGTTTCGGCCACTTTTATGTCGACATTAAATATTGTTTCACCTTTTGTCACACTTCTGGCGTAGAACAGTTCATTATGGATTTCTTGGTCCATAACAAAACGAACATACGCAAATAACAGTGCTTTCTTAACAGGTAGACTTGATTGTCCAGCAGTATGAAGAAATGGGTCTTTTGCAGATAATTACACAAGATTTTTTCAGTACCGTTACACATTCCATCGATACGTCTTTGAACTGTGTTGTTCCTCAAACGAATTCTTTTGAGTATATCATAAACAGGTTTGATTAGAACAGTTTGTAAAAACTGCTGAGTGGGTGGCAAAATTAACTGTTCCTGGTAGTATGCAGTTTTCCAGAATTTGCTATAAGTAGCAAGATATTGTTAAACGCCTGCAACCCAGCGTCATCTCTTTGGGGCATTGAAGCAAACACAATGCCCATCACGGGTCTCTGTTTAAATTTTTCTTTAATTACCTCAAAATACTTCACATTTTTGCCTGTTTTGACAGGATGACAACTTCTTAGGTGACCCTCCAGTGAGGGTGGTTTCTTGGTGTATTTACTAAACACTTTGTAGTCTGACAATGATGGAGTGTAGCCAGTCTTCAAATAATCAGCACTGTATAGTTGATATTTATCTTTAGATTCGGCCATATTTAGTATCACTTATCTGTAGATACCCCCCCCATGAACCATGGACCTTGCCGTTGGTGGGGAGGCTTGCGTGCCTCAGCGATACAGATGGCCGTACCGTAGGTGCAACCACAACGGAGGGGTATCTGTTGAGAGGCCAGACAAACGTATGGTTCCTGAAGAGGGGCAGCAGCCTTTTCAGTAGTTGCAGGGGCAACAGTCTGGATGATTGACTGATCTGGCCTTGCAACATTAACCAAAACGGCGTTGCTGTGCTGGTACTGCGAACGGCTGAAAGCAAGGGGAAACTACAGCCGTAATTTTTCCCGAGGAGATGCAGCTTTACTGTATGATTAAATGATGATGGCATCCTCTTAGGTAAATATGATGCGACGTAGCAAAATCAGCCTCTCAATCTCAGGTCAGGACTGGCGCCTCTCTACGCAATCGAAGAACCTACAAAAAGAAAATGTGATAAAAAAAATATTTACTTACGTGTCTATGGTATTCCCGAACAACACGACAATGAATCACTTTAACTTGTACAGTACCTAACTACAGTGTGTTTACAAAGAGATGAACGATGACTCTCTAGAAGTCGGTCGGCTTCTAGGGGCTACTTTACGGAGTGGGTCTAGAAAAATAATAATCTCTCTGAATTTTGCGAGCAGGATGACGAAAATAAAGTGTTGTTCCATTCGCAGCTCCGTAAGAATTCAGAATTTTGACT
Organism: Schistocerca gregaria; assembly: GCF_023897955.1. Classification (NCBI taxonomy): domain Eukaryota; kingdom Metazoa; phylum Arthropoda; class Insecta; order Orthoptera; family Acrididae; genus Schistocerca; species Schistocerca gregaria. Next base: position 77,323,613 of record NC_064927.1, read on the forward strand.
GCGACCTGCCTAAATAGGATCGACTCTCGTGGACCCCCATGTACACGTAACGCCTAACAATCGACATCAAGGTCCGTTGTCGATGGTCGATGGTTGACGGTCCCAGATGCAGGCTGCCAGTTGAGCGGCTTCCAGGGTCAACAGAAATTTTATTCTCATTATCTAATATGGTTATTTCACCGAATTTAAAAATTCAGAAGGCTCGCATAATCTATTCTTTAAGCAATATAATCTTAAGTTAAAGTTTTAACAGAGTAAGACAATCATCCTACTTAGAGGCTGTGTATACGTCTGGAGGCAGTGTGAATGACGTCGCGCAGCCTCTATAAACACCAACAAACTACACATACAAGGCTGGTTTGAAACGTTTTCGGAACGGAATAGGAAAAAAGTACTTACATCACTGAAAGGTTTTTTTATTTTTCAATGTAGTCTCCTAGTAGATTAACGCACTTGGTCCATTTATGTTCCAGTGCCTTGATCCCATCTCGAAAATGAGTTTCTTCAAGGCCTGCAAAATAGTTGTCAACTCCGGCTATAAATTCTTCGTTTGAAGTGAATCTTCGTGCATCAAGAAACGTTTTCAGTTTTGGGAAGACATGGAAGTCTGACGGAGACGTATCAGGTGAATAAGGCGGGTGTGGAAACAATTGGTACCCTAGTTCGTGTAATTTTGCCACGGCACATGTCTGCGAGCGCGCATTGTCTTGATAGAAGATGACTTTCTTCCTTGCTAAACCTGGTCTTTTTTCGCCCATCTTTTTTTGCAATTTGTCCAGTAGGTTAGCATATTAATTGTTTGTCCAGTTGGGATATAATCTACAAACAGAATCCCCTTCGCATCCCAGCACACTGATGCCGTGACCTTTCCCAGCGAAGGAGTTGCCTTTGATTCCTTTGGTGGCGGAAGATCATCACGTTTCCACTGCTTTGACTGTTGTGTTGTCTCTAAGGTCAATAGTGCACCCAAGTTCATCTGTGGCCACAAACCGGCGCAAAAATATCTTGTTCGTTTCTGCTAAAACGGACCAAACGTTGTCCCGATATGTCCATTCTCGTGCGTTTTTGATCCAGCGTCAAGAGTTGCTGCACCCATCTTGCAGATAATTTTTTCATTTCTAACTCTTCAGTTAAAATGTGATATACCCTTTCAGATGACATCTGGCAAGCGTTAGCAATTTCACGCACTTTCAATCGGCGATCCTCCGTGACCATTTTGTGCACTTTTGCAATGGTTCCAGGTGTAGTGCCACATCTTGGCCGACCACTGCACGGATCATCATCTAAGCTGTCCCGACCAAATTTAAGTTCGTTTGTCCACTTGGCAACAGTTGAATATGAGGGAGCAGAGTCCCCCAGTGTTTTCTGGAAATCCGCATGAATGTCCTTTGCTTTCATATCTTTCATTACGAAATATTTATCACTGCTCGAATCTCGACTCTTTTCCATCTTCGCAAATCACTACGCGGGAAGAACAACAGAACCGCCACAGCTCTCTTCCAAGAGCACTGACGTGGCACGTGTTTACAGGCATCAGTCAAATGAATATCAGATGAGCAACTCGTTGCGCTAGCTCTGACTTCTCGTGGTGATACCAAGATCTTTTCAAAGAACCCTATAATTTCAAAACTTCAATAAAGTTTTCCTCAGTGACACCCCCAATCCTCCCAAAAAGAAGAAAGGAAAAAATATCACTTATTACACTTTTGCATTTATGCAGTAAAATTCGGCATTAAGTACGGCGCTTTCTTTTAGTACTTCTTTACTTCTAACACTATTCGAAACACGATTTGCAGACAGTTTCTGCATATAGCACTGAATGTACCTGCAAAATTATGTCATCGTACGGGACATAGTTCTGAAGAAATGACGTTGTAAACATTGAGATGCGTGAAAACCTGGATTTTGCTTGAAACGGAGCGGCAATAATTACTCAGACTATACTCATCCAGTGTTTTACAATTGGAGCACGTAGCCACACCCAGCAAACTTTAGACGTAGTTACAGATCTTTTCTAAACTTTCTCTCCCTTACGTGCTCTCTTACCCTCAAATATTTAGTAGAATAGTACATTTGTGAAGTAATCAGAAGTTTGTAACTGTATTACACATTGCGGTTCGATTCCTTAAAGAATCGGGAGTTTCCTGGTTTACATCGAATCCATCCCTTGCTTGTTTTTTTCTTTTTCGCTAACATGGGCGTCTTGCAGGCTGAAGTAGACCTGTGGGGTCATTACAGACCATTTTGGGAATTACCTGTTTAGAAGATCGTATAGCCAGTGTGAAATACCGATAACCGTCAGCGCACCGTTCTATTTTACACCATGTAAATTACGAAGTTATCAGAGCTGTTGTTACAGTTCTTCGATTAATTCCGTAAAACACATACATCTGAAAATTTCATTCGTGTGCTTTTCAAAGGCTATTTCTTTTTTCTAAATTGCAGTTTCTTGTGTCGTCTGCTAAAGCAATGACCTATTCACTCATGTAAGCGAATTATCATTATCAAAACTCGACAACTTTGTCACAGCATAATTATCCACGATTTCATTTATACAGAACAGACTAATTTTTGTGTCCGTCGATACCTGATTTTTATTTCAAAATTACCGGTTGTGGGGAGTGTCACCCACCTTCAGGATTATTTATCATAGTTACAGAGTAACGTGTAATAACGGAACTGTCAATTCACTGATGACACTGAACTGATAGTAACATTACAACAAAGTAACTACGACGTGTGATATGAAGCTAGGCAAAATTGTTCGAAACCGGTAATCAAAAGCGAATTTTGCTGCACCCATCAATGAAGCATTTGTTTTGGAACTGCAGGGGTTAGTTATGTAGATTAGATTGTCTAAAGAGGGTATTTGTTCTTGACGAGGGAGACAGTAACACACTATGAAACGTCCTCTCCTTCTCCCCCCCCCCCCTTTCCTAGAGAACCGAACACTGGAGGCGCGCCTTCTTCGAATACTTAACAAGGGCTACTGGCGCGGTAGTGCTAAAACGGGGACAACTGGCGCTTTGTGAAACGGCTGGACTCTGCTATGATAGGATCGCGCGCGGGAAGCAGACGGACTCGCGTCTTCCGGTGTGACGTGTCGAGCTGCGCGCCCCGCCAGGTCGTCACTCGCTAGCGTCGGCTGTTTGCACGGCGATAGCGGAGCAGAGGGCCAAGGGCAGCCGCGCCGTCTGGACACGGCTCGCCTCTTCCGCTCCGGGCCGCTGCAGGAGTGTGGTGGACAGACGTGCTGCTGTTGGACTCGCCAATGATGACTTATCAGTCCGCTTAAGACTGTGTCGATAAGATAACAAATATAAATGTTCTCCGCAGGAACGGCGGGGAAAGGAATACAGGGAAAATATTGCCGAGAGAGAGAACTCACTGTATCAAAAAACATCTATTTTGTACACCTATAAATCCTTTCTATATCTGCCACTACCATTATAATTATTATTGTCATTAGTATTATTGTTTCATTATTGTTATCATTACTGGCAGCAGTAGCACAGCAGAAGTGCCTCTAGTATTACTATTCATTCATATTGTCTCTATAGACACTCAAATCATTTTATTGCTATTTATCATTTAAAAACTATTGTTATTTCTTAGGGAACAATGATCTAAAAAAAGGAACTGTATGTGTCAAACGACAGCACGATGTGAGGGAGGATCTGAAGACCATAATCTGATCAGGTCGAATAAATAAATAGTTGTCCACGTTACTAGAGCACATCTTAGGTGGCCGTAAACTGCAGGGGAAAACACATTGGTACAATTAGGAGCCAAAACATTATGGTCACCGACCTTAGAGCGTGTTGTGCAATACACAAGAGCATGTCTGTGGCAAGGAACATTCCCGAAAGTACGCGGCACCAGATGTCACGCAAACGTCACGCAGTTCCCGCAAATTTAGGGAGCAGGCATTTGTAGAGCGGAAGCACAAAAGCGTCCTAGATGTTTGCCATCGGGCGCAGATCGAGACATAAGAACACTGACACACGAGTATGGCTTTGTGGCACGAACTGTTACCCTGACGAAACAAGGACTGCAGGTGTAGCCGGCACTTGTCACAGTGCCTTCTATTACCACCACAAGCCACATGGAGCCCAAGTGAATGGCACCCTAGCGCAACACTGCCCCACCTGGCACTTTTTTCTGTGGGGATGGGAATTCGGAAGAAAGACGCTGTCTACAAGGACATACCAGCTGCACCCGATGATACGCAACGACCAACCACTGCAGCCTGCTAGGACATGCTAGCACGTGTGTAGCAGTCGTTCCACACCAGACTGGAAGCGTGCAGTGCGGCAGCCTGTGCCCATTTCGAACACAACCTGCGATGGTCAGTTGTCTCATCCCTGGTCACAGTCCACATAACTAGTGTATGCATTTGTGTTGTTCTTTAGCGTGTAGCGTAACACGATTTTGTATACGTCTCTATGGCATCACCTCAGTGTTGTCGCAGTTCTATTAACGACTGTTGTTTCCGTTTGCAGCTGTTTGTGTTTCCACGATCTTCACTCTCCGATTCAGCTGTAGTCCTAAAATTCCGAGAGTCCGAGTCGCATGTCAAGTCAAGAAATGTATTACTTGGCCACTTGTGGTCAAAAGTATCCGGACACCACCAAAAACATAGGTTTTTCATATTAGGTGCATTGTGCTGCCACCTACTGCCAGTTAAACCATATCAGCGACGTCAGAAGTCTTTAGACATCGTGAGAGAGCAGAATGGGGCACTCCGCGAAGCTCACGGTCTTCGAACGTGGTCAGGTGATTGGTTGCAACTTGTGTCATGTCCGTACGAGAGATTTACACACTCCTAAACATCGCTAGCTCCACTTTTTCCGATGTGACAGTGAAGAGGAAACGTGAAGGGACACGTAGAGCACACGCCGACCTTGTCTATTGATTGACAGAGACCGCCGACAGTTGAAGAGGGTCGTAATGCGTAATAGACAGACATCTATCCAGACCATCACGCAGGAATCCCAAACTGCATCAGGATCCACTGCAAGTACTATCACACTTAGGCGGGAGGTGAGAAAACTTGGATTTCATGGTCGAGCGGCTGCTCATAAGCCACACGTCACGCCGGTAAATGCTAAACGACGCCTCGCTTGGTGAATGGAGCCTAAACACTGGACTACTGAACAGTGGAATTACGTTGTCTGGAGTGACGAATCACGATACACAATGTGGTGACCTGAAGGCAGGATGAAGATATGGCAAATACCCGAAGAACGTAATCTGCCAGTGTGTGTAGCTGTTGTTGTGGTTGTGGTCTTCAGTCCTGAGACTGGTTTGATGCAGCTCTCCATGCTACTCTATCCTGTGCAAGCTTCTTCATCTCGCAACACCTACTGCAACCTACATCCTTCTGTATCTGTTTAGTGTATTCATCTCTTGGTCTACTTCTACGGTTTTTACCCTCTACGCTTCCCTCCAATACTAAAATGGTGATCCCTTGATGCATCAGAACGTGTCCTACCAACCGATCCCTTCTTCTAGTCAGGTTCTGCCACAAACTTCTCTTCTCCCCAATCCTAATCAATACCTCCTCATTAGTTATATGATCTACCCATCTAATCTTCAGCATTCTTCTGTAGTACCACATTTCGAAAGCTTCTATTCTCTTCTTGTCCAAACTAGTTATCGTCCATGTTTCACTTCCATACGGCTACACTCCATACAAATACTTTCAGTAACGAATTCCTGACACTTAAATCTATACTCGATGTTAACAAATTTCTCTTCTTCAGAAACGCTTTCCTTGCCATTGCCAGTCTACATTGTATATCCTATCTACTTCGACCATCATCAGCTATTTTGCTCCCCAGATAGCAAAACTCCTATACTACTTTAAGTGTCTCATTTCCTAATCTAAGTCCCTCAGCATCACCCAGCTTAATTCGACTACATTCCATTATCCTTGTATTGCTTTTGTTGATGTTCATCTTTCATCCTCCTTTCAAGACACTGTCCATTCCGTTCAACTGCTCTTCCAAGCCCTTTGCTGTCTCTGACAGAATTACAATGTCATCGGCAAACCTCAAAGTTTTTATTTCTTCTCCATGGATTTTAATACCTACTCCGAATTTTTCTTTTGTTTCCTTCACTGCTTGCTCAATATACAGACTGAATAACATCGGGAAGAGGATACAACCCTGTCTCACTCCCCAACCACTGCTTCCCTTTGGTGTCCCCTGACTCTTATAACTACCATCTGGTTTCTGTACAAATTGTAAAAAGCCTTTCGCTCCCTGTATTTTACCCCTGCCATCTTCAGAATTTGAAAGAGAGTATTCCAGTCAACACTGTCAAAATCTTTCTCTAAGTCTACAAATGCTAGAAACGTTGGTTTGCCTTTCCTTAATCTAACTTCTAAGATAAGTCGTAGGGTCAGTATTGCTTCACGTGTTCCAATGTTTCTACGGAATCCAAACTGATCTTCTCCGAGGTAGGCTTCCATCAGTTTTTCCATTCGTCTGTAAAGAGTTCGCATTAGTATTTTGCATCCGTGACTTATTAAATGGATTTTTCCAGAATGAGATTTTCACTCTGCAGCGGAGTGTGCGCTGTTTGCTCGGTAGTTTTCACATCTGTCAGCACCTGCTTTCTTTGGGATTGGAATTATTATATTCTTCTTGAAGTCTGAGGGTATTTCGCCTGTCTCATACATCCTTCTCTCCAGATGGTAGAGTTTTGTCAGGACTGGCCCTCCCAAGGCCGTCAGTAGTTCTAATGGAATGTTGTCTACTCCCGGGGCCTTGTTTCGACTCAGGTCTTTCAGTGCTCTGTCAAACTCTTCACGCAATATCGCATCTTCCATTTCATCTTCATCTACATCCTCTTCCATTTCCATAATATTGTCTTCAAGTACATCGCCCTTGTATAGACCCCCTATATACTCCTTCCACCTTTCTGCTTTCCCTTCTTTGCTTAGAACTGGGTTTCCATCTTAGCTCTTGATATTCAAACAAGTGGTTCCCTTCTCTCCAAAGGTCCCTTTAATTTTCCTGTAGGTAGTGTCTATCTTAACCCTAGTGAGATAAGCCTCTACATCCTTACATTTGTCCTCTAGCCATCCCTGCTTGGCCATTTTGCACTTCCTGTCGATCTCATTTTTGAGACGTTTGTATTCCTTTTTGCCTGCTTCATTTACTGCATTTTTATATTTTCTCCTTTCATCAATTAAATTCAATATTTCTTCTGTTACCCAAGGATTTCTACAAGCCCTCGTCTTTTTACTTACTTGATCCTCTGCTGCCTTCACTACTTCATCTCTCAAAGCTAACCATTCTTCTTCTACTGTGTTTCTTTCCCCCATTCCTGTCAATTGTTCCCTTATGCTCTCCATGAAACTCTGTACAACCTCTGGTTCTTTCAGTGTATCCAGGTCCCATCTCCTTAAATTCCCACCTTTTTGCAGTTTCTTCAGTATTAATCTACAGTTCATACCCAATAGATTATGGTCAGAGTCCACATCTGCCTCTGGAAATGTCTTACAATTTAAAACCTGATTCCTAAATCTCTGTCTTACCATTATATAATCTATCTGAAACCTGTCAGTATCTCCAGGCTTCTACCATGTATACAACTTTCTTTCATGATTCTTGAACCAAGTGTTAGCTATGATTAAGTTGTGCTCTGTGCAAAATTCTACCAGGCGTCTTCCTCTTTCATTTCTTAACCCCAATCCATATTCACCTACAACGTTTCCTTCTCTCCCTTTTCCTACTACCGAATTCCAGTCACCCATGACCATTAAATTTTCGTCTCCCTTCACTATCTGAATAATTTCTTTTACTTCATCATACACTTCTTCAATTCCTTCGTCATCTGCAGAGCTGGTTGGCATAAAAACTTGTACTACTGTAGTAAGCGTGCGCTTCGTCTCTATCTTGGCCACAATAATGCGTTCACTACGCTGTTTGTAGTAGCTTACCCGCACTCCTATCTTTTTATTCATTATTAAACCTACTCCTGCCTTACCCCTATTTGATTTTGCATTTATAACCCTGTATTCGCCCGACCAAAAGTCTTGTTCCTCCTGCCACCGAACTTCACTAATTCCTACTATATCTAACTTTAACTTATCCATTTCTCTTTTTAAATTTTCTAACCTACTTGCTCGATTAAGGGATCTGACATTCCACGCTCCGATCTGTAGAACGCCAGTTTTCTTTCTCCTGATAACGACGTCCTCCTGAGTAGTCCCCGCCCGGAGATCCGAATGGGGGACAATTTTACCTCTGTAATATTTTACCCAAGAGGACGCCATCATCATTTAACCATACAGTAAAGCTGCATGGCCTCGGGAAAAATTACGGCTGTAGTTTCCCCTTGCTTTCAGCCATTCGCAGTACCAGCACACCAAGGCCGTTTTGGTTATTGTTACAAGGGTAATCATCCAGACTGTCGCCCCTTCAACTACTGAAACGGCTGCTGCTCCTCTTCAGGAACCACATGCTTGTCTGGCCTTTGAACAGATACACCTCCGTTGTGGTTGCACCTACGATACGGCCATCTGTATCGCTGAGGCACGCAAGCCTCCCCACCAACGGCAGTCCATGGTTATTGGGTGTGTGTGTGTGTAGTGCCAACAGTAAAATTCCGAGGCGACAGTGTTATGGTGTGGTCATGTTTTTCATGACAGGGGCTCTCAACCCTTGTTATTTTGCGTGGCGCTGTCACAGCACAGGCCTACATTGATGTTTTAAGCACCTTCTTGCTTCCCACTGTTGAAGAGCAATTCGGAGACGGCCTGTGACGGAGTGGTTACACGACAATAACATCCCCGCAACGGACTGGCCTGCACGGAGTCCTGACCTCAATCCTATAGAACACTTGGAATGTTTTGGAACGCCGACTTTGTGCCAGGCCTCACCGACCCACAGCGATACCTCTCCTCATGGCAGCACTGCGTGAAGAGTGGGCTGCCATTCTGCAAGAAACCTTTCAGCACGTGATTGAACGTATGCCTGCCAGAGTAGAAGCTGTCATCAAGGCTATGGGTGCGCCAACACCATATTAAATCCAGAATCACCGATAGAGGGCGTCACGAACTTATAAGTCATTTTCAGCCAGGTGTTCGGATACTTTTGATCACATAGCGTATGTCTCTCATAAAGAACGTGGCGGTTAAATTGGAGTTATTCAGGCTTATAAGAACTGGGGCTCCAGTCAGGAACTGGGTAGTCCGAGTCATGCCACACACCATTCAGCGGCTGGAGGATCACACCTGCTAACTTTCACTCACGGCGTTGCACCGCGCACCTCGTCAGCGCTGTAGTGCAGTGGATGCGAATGACCTGTGGGACCTGAAATCTTACTGTGTACGGTATCAACATCTTCCACTGTGACGTCTTGACCTGAGAAGGAGCCACTGGAAACGTCAGAGACCGCCGTTTATTAACTTCCTCTGACGCTCTCCGTTGCGGCAGAAGCTTATCTGAACACAGCTTCGGCAGTGGCGGACTTTGCACTGAACCCGTGCGTAAGTAAATGCTGGCTGGGTGCTGACGTTAGCGGTCGGGTTAAGACGTCTGTAATCTGAGCTGACCTGTACGCCGCGTACTTGTTTACATGCGAGTCACAATGCCAGTGGAGATCTCTAATAAAAGTGTACTGAAGAACTAGTCGTAAATATGGGTGGTTGCTCAGCGCTGAACTGCACTAACTATTGTTAAAATGGGTTTCGCATGTTTAGATTCACTAGTGACCCCGAACGAAAAAAAGATGAGCCACAGACTGTCGGAGAAACAACTGGGAACCACCCGGGACTCAATTGTGTGCTGTAAATAGACGTTAATAGAAGTAGTTATAAACGCGAAACCAGTTGTATGCAACTCGTTTCTTACCAGTCGAAAACTGTACTTAAGCACCGGAATGAGGTTTCACTCTGCAGCGGAATGTGCGCTGATATGATACTTCCTGGCAGATTAAAACTGTGTGCCGGACCGAGACTCGCCCGCTGAAGGCAAAGGTCCCGAGTTCGAGTCTCAGTCCGGCAGACAGTTTTAATCTGCCAGGAAGTTTCATATCAGCGCACACTCCGCTGCAGAGTGAAAATCTCATTCTGGAAACATTCCCCAGGCTGTGGCTAAGCCATGTCTCCGCAATATCCTTTCTTCCACGAGTGCTAGTTCTGCAAGGTTCCCAGAAGAGCTGTGTTTGGAAGGTACGAGACGAGGTCTGGCAGAACTGAAGCTGTGAGTCGTGCTTGGGTAGCTCAGATGGTAGAGCACGTGCCCGCGAAAGACAAAGGTTCCGAGTTCTAGTCTCGGTCCGGCACACAGTTGTAATCTGCCAGGAAGTTATGTACTGACGCCTCAAAATTTTTCGACTCCCTTATCATAAACATACATACACAAACTGAATAATACTGTACCGCCTTTCTTGTATAGGCACGATACAACGAGTGATAATTCAGTTAATTTTATAGCGGATTGGTCATTGTGAGGGAACCTATACAAGTAAGATAATCTTCAACTCATGAAGCTATTTACCACACCTCAATAAGCAACAAACCTATCATGAAGTGCGTAGAATGAATATTGGTCAAATGATCGTTGAAACTATTAATAAAAATTCAGTACAATGTAAAGTGAAACTACACTTTCCTCCACCTCTGTACAATAAAAATGCGGCAATTCTTAAAGTACCTCCATCTGAATAAAAATTAAACACCTCTTTTACAAGTGGCTGTATCCACGCAAAACTAATACATAGCCACAGGTTGTTGCTGCATAACTGCCATGTTTGATGACACTGGTATCGAGTTCTTAACTCATTACATTTAATATTTACAAATTATCACCCATGTTCCGAGCCTACATTTCCATAGCTATGTAATATTACATTTAAGTTTTTCTATTATATATGAAAAGGGGATTCAAATATCTCTATGAATATTAGTTTCTGCTTGGTTTACTTCATAAGTGCAATATTTTAAATTTTTTATAAGAAATTCTGTAAAAAGTTGCGTAAATGGGTCACCCACCCACAAGGTAAACATTGCCAAATGACGATGTGAAAAACATGGTGGACGATTCAGCTTGTTATTTAGGAGCTCTAGGTTGAGATTGAGCGATAGCATACCGCCCCCTCCTAACTTTGTCATTCCACACGTTGACACATTCCCTTCGTCCGTGCATCGGAACGTGAGTGGCGACGCATCGAATGCTGCCATAGTCGACACACCCTGCTACACCGGTTTAATCGAAAACTTTACTGCCGCCCGCAGATGAATTTTGTGCGCTGTTACACTTGCAAAATTAATCTGTATACGGGTTGCCAGCGTCACTTGAGGTTGCGGGTCGGCGTTAAACTTGACACTGCTCCGAAGTTGAAAATTAAAGCCCTACAGTAATGAAGCTATACAGTGTTCATCGTAAGACTAAACCTGATGTAAACACCACAATATGTATTGAAACTTCCTGGCAGATTAAAACTGCGTGCCGGACCGAGACTTTGCCTTTCGTGGGCAAGTGCTCTGCCAAGAACGTGTTATATAATTACAAATTAACAATTATCAGCTTTTTCCCTCTGTCTTTAGTGTTGGACTTGCTTCATGCTAAATTTCATCATTCTAGGTCAAAGTGTGTTTCGAGGATCAAACTATTGTCATTGTTGGTCGCATCTTTTGACTGAATCGAACTTAAAACCTTAAAATGTCTACACCGCAAGGGGACCATAAATCTTAATATATCACACAAATCCGAACTTGACACGCCTATTTCTTGACAATGAAATGAATACATTTATACAGGCGTTGATGTAAGTCAACGCGGACAGTTAAAAATGCGTGCACCGATCGATACTTTTTTTTCATAATGATATATAAATTTCCACCTTTGATTAATGTTCATGATGCTTGTTGTGCATGTTATGATATGCGTGTGTTGTTTGTGTATTTATGCCATTTTTGTCTCTTTGTATGTAAATAAAGGTGGAGAGGGGAAGAAAGGGAAGGGGAGGGGATCACTGCTGTCAGCTGTATCGCTACGCGGGATCAGCGGCGACGAGTGAAAATGTTTACCGGACCGGGCTTCGAACCCAGGATCTTCTGCTTACTTTTTTTTTTTACATGATTACATTTAGGAAACGTGTACAAATGAGAATTCTAGGAACTCAGTGTTACAAGTAAGTGTTACAACAACAAAGGTGGCATAAAAGAGTAATAAAAAAATAAAAATGTAAATCACTGATGCAATTCCAATTAAAAGGTTCTTACCAACTGAGCTACCCAAGTACGACTCACGCCCAGTCCTCACAGCTTTACTTCTGCCAGTACCTCGTATCCTACCTTCCAAACTTAACAGAAGCTCTCCTGCGAACCTTGCAGAACTAGCTAGCACTCCTGAAAGAAAGGAAACAATACGTATTGTTTCGCGTTTGCTGAAATCTCATTGGGTTTCGTTTCACGTGGAGCGGAACCGTAGCTGTGTCGAGTGCAGTCAAGTACGATGAGGACACGTTTTATACTGTGCGTTACGGGCACATCGACGCAGCTGTACTACGGGACAACAGCTTTACCGGCACATTAAGCTTGGACATCACTGTCCAGCTACCTGCTCCAGCTAAACTGCTGTGATGTGGACAGCTGCAGTTAAGACTTAAAAGAGACGAGCAGAGAATAATGTAGCTTCGAATATCATTTAATTCGCAAACATAATCAAATAATATGCGGCAAGACTCGGGCAATGAGCTTGTTAGGGGACAAGACGGAAAACATAAAATGCTATTGTTCTTAGCTAACATATTATTGTAATTAAAAGCGAGAGTAATGAAAATTCCTAACTTAACACAAGTTACCTTCTCTGCGTGAGCTACGTGTGACGTAAAAGCCTATTCCAGGGGTTTCACCGTGTAGTTGAATACTGAATCCACTAAATACTTACATTCAGTCGTCCTGTAATCTCTCAAAAAAAAAAAAAAAAGTGTGTGTGATGAAAGCATATGGGGCTTAACTGCTAAGGTCATCAGTTCCTAAGCTTACACTCTACTTAACCTAAATTATCCTAAGGACAAACACACACACCCATGCCCGAGGGAGAACTCGAACTTCCGCCCGGACCAGTCGCACAGTCCATGTCTGCAGCGCCTCAGACCGCTCGGCTAATACCGTGCGGTTGTAATCTCTAAACTCCTTCCACACCCCAGTCCGAGAATTACGTTTCGGTACTTGAAATGTCGGCTCATACGAGGACCACGAGGCGATCAACAGCATAATCCATGAAGCCATCCAAGCGCCACAATTTCTCCTCTTCCTTCGAGACGTGCTGCTTCTCATCCCACCAGCCTTCGAAAAAGATGTGTGTCAAAGCTCCGTGCATCAGCTCCAGTACGTGTGGCAGCTTAAATGTTTTATTTCTAGCGACAAATCCGCTAACTTGAGTCCAGATCAGTTCTGTTGAGTTCAGATTTCAATGGTATAGCTGCAACTGCAAAAATACCAAAATGTACGATATGCTCGATAGCATGAAAATTATTGTTTTCCATGTTTACACGACAGTTATCGGTTTGGCTCATATCATACCATGTGTGCTATATAAAACAATGGACATAGTTCAAATGAAAAATGCACTCCATCTTCAGGCCACAAGTGGCCCACCGGGTCCATCCGACCGCCGTGTCATCATCAAATGAGGATGCGGATAGGTAGGGGCGTGTGGTCAGCACACCGCTCTCCCGGTCGTTATGATGGTTTTCTAGTTCAAATGAAGACAATCTGAATTTTCATTTTTGTCTCAAAAACTTAATTTGTTATGTATTTTTAATTCAACCAATCTTTATTAACAATCATTCTTAAAATAGCGACAAGTAAGGATTTATATCTGCAACAAAAACTGGAATTTTTCGTGGAAACAAGAAACGATAATTACATATATGTTAATTAACATATATTTAATGAATTTTTATTTGTAAATTATGTAAGTACTCGAACTCAATGAAAAAGAAAGAAGAGACCACAGTGAAATTGAAACCTCTGATAGACAGAATACATGATTGCCATTCTCCTACGCTACCGACTTGTTTTTTTTTCTTCTTCTTCTTTTTGAGGGTTTTATGATTTAATTCGTGGAATTTTAGGAGAATTAAAAATTTGCGCTGACTGTATTTGATGTAAGGGAACTAAGCTATACTTTTATATTATCTCGACACTTGGTCTGAAAAGTAATTGCTTGGTGTTTTCTTTGTTTTTGCAGAGAGTAATAAATGGGCCAAGATTTTCCTTTTTCCAGTTGCTGCTTACAAACCTTGTCTCTTCTTTTTTTGTGCACGTACAGTTTGAAAAATGGTTCAAATGGCTCTGAGCACTATGGCACTTAACATCTATGGCCATCAGTCCCCTAGAACTTAGAACTACTTAAACCTAAGGACAGCACACAACACCCAGTCATCACGAGGCAGAGAAAATCTCTGACCCCGCCGGGCATTGAATCCGGGAACCCGGGCCCGGGATACAGTTTGAAGCACGCATCTAATTTACAAAAACACTTTAGCATTAGATAGGTGTTAAAGTTTCTCAAGAAACGTGAAAGCTGATTGTCTCGGTAAACTTGTGAAAAACATTAAGAATGACCTGTTTCTCACCATTGTTAACCGTGTTCCGCACGCGTGTATCATTGAGCAGCGGGCAATAGTATCAGCCATTTTCACACAACTTATTAACGGAGCGACTATCAGACCACAATCATAATAGCGTTTACAGAGTCTGCGACTGTACACGATTTTTGGAATAAAAGCTACATAGGTACAGTATGATGACTAAAAACGTTGATCGCTATTAACATATTAATCTTAAAGTTCCATTTACAGTAACATAGTAATAAGATATCTAACGCGTAAGTAGGATCTTTTCCGAAGACCGTAACGACACCGGTGTACATGTGCTGCAGCTGCTGCCCAACCGTCGCGTTTCTGTTCGTTTGTATCAGGTTTATTCTGATGATGAATAAAGTTTAGTTTGACATAGATTGCGGGATCCGACCACTGTACTGGAATATGTTCAGTGCTGATAGTTCACACACTGACTCCAATTGGCCACTAGCAACTTCGACCAATAATTTACACAACTAAAACAGGAATACAGTTAGAAGGCAGAATGTAAAAAAACACCCAAAACTACTGCATTCAAATTTTCATACAGTCGAATGTAATGTATTGGCTTAAATGAAAACCTCGTCATGTCCGTCTGTCCCACTAAACAGCTCCGTCCATCCAGCTACGGGGAACATTCAGTAATTAAAGAGATAAATTGATATAGAAATGAAACAGTTTGTAGGACGAGTTTTCCGCTCTCACGTCTTCATGTTGGTGTCAATGGATGAGCTGAGAGCAGCTGAAGGATCCTGTTGGCAGCCTCAGTGTTGCATTTAACGACGGGGCGTCGGCTTGAAGTGCACACATTTGGTGAACAACGTCTATTCATCGCTTTTTTTGCTTTTTGGTGGTGAAAAATCGGCTAAAACATTCTCTCAAACGATTTTATGGTATGGTGAAAGTTGTATGAACCACGGAAACTATTATAAGTGGGAAGCACGGTTCAAAAACGCTCGAACCTCAGTGACTGTAGAGCATTGTCCTGGGCAGCCACTTGGGAGTTTCAGGTCCCTCGCTTAAAACCAGCGTGAACGACACTATTCTTGAGGGGCGACGTGTCTCAGTCGAACGAATTGCAAAACAGTTGGCACAGTTCATAACGTTGACAGTATAATTCATCGAGGTGGGTTCCGGAAAAGTTGACTCAACGACAGTAGGAAATAAGGCTGAGAGTGTGTTCAAGCTTGAAAGAACTTAACGTGGGATGAAACTTGGATTAAACATTTTTCAGTGTCGTAAAGAATAAGCATGAAATGGAAGGAAACCAGCTCACCTGTCCGAGACTTATAACTTTCGACTCAGTTGTTTCTGTACCAATGTCCCTTAACTCAACGTAATTTACACTCCTGGAAATTGAAATAAGAACACCGTGAATTCATTGTCCCAGGAAGGGGAAACTTTATTGACACATTCCTGGGGTCAGATACATCACATGATCACACTGACAGAACCACAGGCACATAGACACAGGCAACAGAGCATGCACAATGTCGGCACTAGTACAGTGTATATCCACCTTTCGCAGCAATGCAGGCTGCTATTCTCCCATCGAGACGATCGTAGAGATACTGGATGTAGTCCTGTGGAACGGCTTGCCATGCCATTTCCACCTGGCGCCTCAGTTGGACCAGCGTTCGTGCTGGACGTGCAGACAGCGTGAGACGACGCTTCATCCAGTTCAAAACATGCTCAATGGGGGACAGATCCGGAGAGCTTGCTGGCCAGGGTAGTTGACTTACACCTTCTAGAGCACGTTGGGTGGCACGGGATACATGCGGACGTGCATTGTCCTGTTGGAACAGCAAGTTCCCTTGCCGGTCTAGGAATGGTAGAACGATGGGTTCGATGACGGTTTGGATGTACCGTGCACTATTCAGTGTCCCCTCGACGATCACCAGAGGTGTACGGCCAGTGTAGGAGATCGCTCCCCACACCATGATGCCGGGTGTTGGCCCTGTGTGCCTCGGTCGTATGCAGTCCTGATTGTGGCGCTCACCTGCACGGCGCCAAACACGCATACGACCATCATTGGCACCAAGGCAGAAGCGACTCTCACGCTGAAGACGACACGTCTCCATTCGTCCCTCCATTCACGCCTGTCGCGACACCACTGGAGGCGGGTTGCGAATGGTCCTCGCCGATACCCCAGGAGCAACAGTGTCCCTAATTTGCTGGGAAGTGGCGGTGCGGTCCCCTACGGCACTGCGTAGGATCATACGGTCTTGGCGTGCATCCGTGCGTCGCTGCGGTCCGGTCCCAGGTCGACGGGCACGTGCACCTTCCGCCGACCATTGGCGACAACATCGATGTACTGTGGAGACCTCACGCCCCACGTGTTGAGCAATTCGGCGATACGTCCACCCGGCCTCCCGCATTCCCACTATATGCCCTCGCTCAAAGTCCGTCAACTGCACATACGGTTCACGTCCATGCTGTCGCGGCATGCTACCAGTGTTAAAGACTGCGATGGAGCTCCGTATGCCACGGCAAACTGGCTGACACTGACAGCGGCGGTGCACAAATGCTGCGCAGCTAGCGCCATTCGACGGCCAACACCGCGGTTCCTGGTGTGTCCGCTGTGCCGTGCGTGTGATCATTGCTTGTACAGCCCTCTCGCAGAGTCCGGAGCAAGTATGGTGGGTCTGACACACCGGTGTCAATGTGTTCTTTTTTCCATTTCCAGGAGTGTATTTAGCCTTCTCTATTATCCCTGAAAGTTCTTAACATCATCACCGAATCACCCTGTCTAAAGGAGGATACATGTACATCTACGTCTACAGAACCATAACTCGACCGCTCGACCGACAAGCATTCAGTAGAAGGATGTGTTTCACAGTATCGAAAATGAACAACTCCTCTTAGTTCTTAAGGTATGCATTTTAAAGCCCCTGTTCACTACACATTTCTATTTACTTTTGGTCCACACTACCGCCTCTGAAAATTTGTCGCTGGAGTTCTGGATCACCCGGAGTACTTCTCGAGTCACCATACGGTGTTTGGTGGAGGGTACTTTCTGTCCCACTGTCACTTCCCACTCTTCTTGCTACAGCCACGAATGGTTCTTGGGATGGATGATTGGTGCTAAACTTATGTGTGATATCGAATAGTTCTCATTTTATGTGCATTGTCTTTTCGAGAGATATGCGCAGAAGGAAGCAATATACTGGTTAACTGTTTCAGGACGGTACGCTTTCGGAACTTTAACCAAACACCGCACCGCGGTGCAGAACGGCTCTCTCTGTTGCTGGAGTTGGTTGATCATCCCTTGAGCTTTCACGCTTACTAAACGAAACCGCAACGAAATGTACAGCTCTTCTTTGGTTCTTCTCTATTTCCTCTATCATCCCAATCTGGTGCGGATCCCAGAACTGACGACCAGTATTCAAGCATTGGGTGGAGTTTGGGTGAACGAGGATTCTGTAAGCTGAGTCCTTTGAGGGAGGACTGCATTTCCTGAGAATTCTTCGAATGAATCTCTGTCTGGCATCTCCCTTATCTACCATTAGTGTTATGTGGACGTTTCATTTTAAATCGCCCTGTGTCCATATACCTAGATGTTTTATGGATTTACAGTGGCTGTTTTGCAGTCATGTAACCATAAGATAATGGATCTTTGTGCCTATCTATGCGCAGTACGTTACATTTGTTTATGTTGAGGGCCAGTTGTTACTCCCAGCGCCAGGCTTCGATTAACTGCAGTTGTTTCTTTCTCTCTCTCTCTCTCTTTCTCTCTCTAATACACCTTGATGACAGCTTCCACTCTCGCAGGCATACGTGCAATCAGGCGCTGGAAGGTTTCTTGGGGAATGGCAGCCCGTTCTTCACGCAGTGCTGCACTGAGGAGAGGTGTCTATGTCGGGCGGTGAGGCCTGTCACGAAGTCGGCGTTCCAAAACATCCCAAGTGTACTATAGGATTCAGGTCAGGAATCTGTGCAGGCCAGTCCATTACAGGGATGTTATTGTCGTGTAACCATTCCGCCACAGGCCGTGCATTATGAACAGGTGCTTCATCGTGTTGAAAGATGCAATCGCCATCACCGAATTGATCTTCAACAGTGGGAAGCAAGAAGGTGCTTAAAACATCAATGTAGACCTGTGCTGTGATAGTGCCACGCAAAACAACAAGTGGTGCAAGCCCCTTCCATGAAAAACACGACCACACCATAACACCACCGCCTCAGAATTTTACTGTTGGCACTAAACACACTGGCAGATGACGTTAACCGGGCATTCGCCATATCTAGACCCTGCCATCGGATCGGCCAATACTTGTGTGATGGTCTGGATAGGTGTCTGCTTATTACGCATTACGCCCCTCTTCAACTGTCGGCGGTCTCTGTCAATCAATAGGCAAGGTCGGCGTGTGCTCTATGTGTCCCTTCACGTTTCCTCTTCACTGTCACATCGTAAACAGTGGAGCTAGGGATGTTTAGGAGTGTGAAATCTCGCGTACAGACGTATGACACAAATGACCATCAGTCAACCGACCACTTTCGAAGTCCGTGAATTCTGCGGAGCACCCCATTCTGCTCTCTTACGATGTCTAATGATTACTGATGTCGCTGATATGGAATAATACGTTGCTGTAGGTGGCAGCAGAATGCACCTAATAAGAAAAACATATCAGGTTACCCTCCATTCAGAGGCTGTTGCACGAAGCGACTGTTATATTGAATTGTAAATAATAGATTTCAGCTATCAGTCGTTTTTTTGAAATTTTATTGGCAAATCTAGATTTTAGCTAGAAATTAGCCATTCTCAATGCACTATCATTTTTGATCAATGAATGTAATGCCTGTTGGTCGGGCTTCATCCACAGTTCAATGAATACTCACAATGACGGTATGGAGTTGCCAGTTGAGGACGCAGTAGCAATTGAGGTTGGGGCAAAGGATTCGTGCATTGTCTGTAGAAATAGTTTCACAAGAACCGCCTTTAGCGCCAGATGCTTTGACTTCACTACCTAAAAAATTTAGAAAAATAATTTTGAGCTTATTGCATGAAGCCTTGACAGTAAAGTACATGCGCTTGACGAACAACAGTCTGACCATCTAAAAAACAATTTCGACGTTATGGCACAGTATTCTGAAAATAAACCAGAAACATGAATGAAAAATGTGCTGAGAAAGTAACAACAGAACAATCCAAACAATAAGCGTTACGCTTGGCCACATTGTGAAAGAGCAGCCGGAACAAACTTCCGGAAATTTCACGGCAACTGGAAATAAAGTCCCATGTTTCTTGACAGAGCGTGGGAACGATAAGGGAGATCCGGGCCACCGTACTAGGCAAGATCCTAATGGAGGTGGTTTGCCGTTGTCTTCCTCCAACCGTAATAGGGATGAATGATGATGAAGACGACACAACAAAACCCAGTCATCTCGGGGCAGGTGAAAATCCCTGACCCCGCCGGGAATCGAACCCGGGACCCCATGCACGCGCAGCGAGAACGCTACCGCGAGACGTCTCTTACTACCGACATAAGTGGATTACAAAGAGCATACCACTAAATACTGCAGACAATACGACAATTATCAGGTGAAGTAGGGGCAATGAAAACAGAGCAGGTCAGTATGAAACCTTCAATACAGCAAATTACAAACTAGTTCCAAATTTCAGCTATGAAGACAAAAGCAAAATCAAATAAAGTGTTGAAGCACAGCGTCAGTAACTGATAAATGATGTTTCGGCATGTTTGAGGACACGGGAAAAGCATACAAATGAGTCTCTTAAAACCGAATTTCGTGCTACATCACAGAAAGTAATTCAGGAGATAATCATGTGAAACACGAACTAGCAGAAGTCAAAACACATGTCAGCGACTTATGGCAAGAAACAGCCGACGTAAAAAGTTTGATACATGAACTATCAACAGCATGCATGATAACGCACCCTTAAACGAAAGACGGTGTTGAGAGGAGGCCGGATAAGTTAGTCCACGCCCTGATAATTTACACTCATGGAAATGGAAAAAAGAACACATTGACACCGGTGTGTCAGACCCACTATACTTGCTCCGGACTCTGCGAGAGGGCTGTACAAGCAATGATCACACGCACGGCACAGCGGACACACCAGGAACCGCGGTGTTGGCCGTCGAATGGCGCTAGCTGCGCAGCATTTGTGCACCGCCGCCGTCAGTGTCAGCCAGTTTGCCGTGGCATACGGAGCTCCATCGCAATCTTTAACACTGGTAGCATGCCGCGACAGCGTGGACGTGAACCGTATGTGCAGTTGACGGACTTTGAGCGAGGGCATATAGCGGGCATGCGGGAGGCTCGGTGGACGTACCGCCGAATTGCTCAACACGTGGGGCGTGAGGTCTCCACAGTACATCGATGTTGTCGCCAGTGGTCGGCGGAAGGTGCACGTGCCCGTCGACCTGGGACCGGACTGCAGCGACGCACAGATGCACGCCAAGACCGTAGGATCCTACGCAGTGCCGTAGGGGACCGCACCGCCACTTCCCAGCAAATTAGGGACACTGTTGCTCCTGGGGTATCGGCGAGGACCATTCGCAACCGTCTCCATGAAGCTGGGCTACGGTCCCGCACACCGTTAGGCCGTCTTCCGCTCACGCCCCAACATCGTGCAGCCCGCCTCCAGTGGTGTCGCGACAGGCGTGAATGGAGGGACGAATGGAGACGTGTCATCTTCAGCGATGAGAGTCGCTTCTGCCTTGGTGCCAATGATGGTCGTATGCGTGTTTGGCGCCGTGCAGGTGAGCTCCACAATCAGGACTGCATACGACCGAGGCACACAGGGCCAACACCCGGCATCATGGTGTGGGGAGCGATCTCCTACACTGGCCGTACACCTCTGGTGATCGTCGAGGGGACACTGAATAGTGCACGGTACATCCAAACCGTCATCGAACCCATCGTTCTACCATTCCTAGACCGGCAAGGGAATTTGCTGTTCCAACAGGACAATGCACGTCCGCATGTATCCCGTGCCACCCAACGTGCTCTAGAAGGTGTAAGTCAACTACCCTGGCCAGCAAGATCTCCGGATCTGTCCCCCATTGAGCATGTTTGGGACTGGATGAAGCGTCGTCTCACGCGGTCTGCACGTCCAGCACGAACGCTGGTCCAACTGAGGCGCCAGGTGGAAATGGCATGGCAAGCCGTTCCACAGGACTACATCCAGTATCTCTACGATCGTCTCCATGGGAGAATAGCAGCCTGCATTGCTGCGAAAGGTGGATATACACTGTACTAGTGCCGACATTGTGCATGCTCTGTTGCCTGTGTCTATGTGCCTGTGGTTCTGTCAGTGTGATCATGTGATGTATCTGACCCCAGGAATGTGTCAATAAAGTTTCCCCTTCCTGGGTCAATGAATTCACGGTGTTCTTATTTCAATTTCCAGGAGTGTAGATGATACGGAGCCTTGCAATGCAAAACACGGCAACCTCAGAAAACATTTTAAGCACTCAATAAAATTCTTCTTGGTCTGAGGGAGCACTGTCAACTAGTTAGCAATACAGCCCGAGGAAGGCGCCTAGCAACAGTCGCCGAAACGTAAGAATTTTATAGTTGACAGTGCGGACTCAACCGCAAAAAGAACGGCTTATATTTTAAGCACTGTTTAAACAAGACTGGTTACTTGGACGAGCCAGTGCTAACGAAAGATATGATTAAGTTGTTTAAGTCCAAGTTGCCAGTGTACATTAAGGACGAACTCATATATGTGCAGGAAGATGACGTGCACAGTTCATGTCAGTACTGGACTCGTTACATTTGATTGACATGACGCCACCAAGTTTAGCTCTGACAGCAGTGGTGGTGCACCAGCGACATCTAGAAATGTCAACAGCAACCACGGCCATAACGGTCCTGGCGCGGTAATCACACTCAGACCTGTAAACAACAACACTGAAGAGCCAAAGAAACTGGTACACCTGCCTAATATCGTCCAGGGGCCAGCGAGCACGCAGAAGTGCCGCCACATGACGTGACATGGGC
Source organism: Schistocerca gregaria (assembly GCF_023897955.1). NCBI lineage: Eukaryota > Metazoa > Arthropoda > Insecta > Orthoptera > Acrididae > Schistocerca > Schistocerca gregaria. The sequence continues at coordinate 77,346,194 of NC_064927.1, forward strand.
TCGACTAATATCTGAAGTGCTGCTCGAGGGAACTGACACCATTAATCCAGCAGGGCTGTCTGTAAATCCGTAAGAGTACGACGGGTTGCACATCTCTTCCGAACAGGCCGTTCAGTGTGTCCCGGACATGTTCAATAATGTTCATGTCTAAGGAGTTTGATGGCCAATGACAGTGTTTAAACTCAGAAGAGCACTCTGTAGCAATTCTAGATGTGTGGAGTGTCGCCTTGTCCTGTTGGAATCGCCCAAGTCCAGGGGAACACACAATGGACCTAAAAGAATGCAGGTGATCAGACAGGATTCTCACATACGTGTCACCTGTCATAGTCGTATCTAGACGTGTCTGGGGACCCATATCGCTCCAACTGCACACCTCCCACACCATTACAGAGCCTCCACCAAATTGAACAGTCCCCTCTTCACATGCAGGGTCCATGATTCATGAGGCTATCTCCATTCCTGTACACGTCCACCCGCTAGATACACTTTGAAACGAGACTCGTCCGATCATCCAAAATGTTTCCAGTCAGCAATCGTCCAATGTCGATGTTGACGGACCCAGGCGAGGCGTAAAGCTTTGTGTTGTGCAGTCATTAAGGTTACACGAGTGGGCCTTCGGCTCCGAAAGCCTATATCAGTGATGTTTCACTGTTGTTCGCACGCTGACATTTGTTGGTGCTCTGAAATCTGCAGCAATTTGCGGAAGGGTTGCACTTATGCTGAACGATTCTCTTCAGTTGTTGGTCCCGTTCTTGCAGGATATTTTTCCGGTGTCAGCAATGTCGGAGATTTGACGTTTTATCGGATTCCTGATATTCACAGTACACACGTGAAATGATTGTACGGGAAAATCTCCACTTCATCGCTACCTTGGTGATCCGGTGTCCCATAGCTCGTGCGCCGGCTATCAGACCACGTTCAAACTTACTTAAACTTTGATAACCTGCCATTGTAGCAGCAGTTACCCATCTAACAACTGCGCCAGACACTTGTTGTCTTATATAGCCATTGCCGACCGTAGCACCGTATTCTGCCTGTTTACGTATCTGTATTTGAATAGGCACGCGTATACCAGTTTATTTGGTGCTTCAGTGTGGAAACACTCCCTATTATAATAAGAGAAGGAGGAATGATAACAGGTGGAACCAAGGCTAGAATGTTAATGAAAATCCACGTGAAAACACTAATCGCCGGCCGCGGTGGTCTCGCGGTTCTAGGCGCGCAGTCCGGAACCGTGCTACTGCTACGGTCGCAGGTTCTAATCCTGCCTCGGGCATGGATGTGTGTGATGTCCTTAGGTTAGTTAGGTTTAAGTAGTTCTAAGTTCTAGGGGACTGATGACCACAGCAGTTGAGTCCCATAGTGCTCAGAGCCATTTGAACCATTTTTGAAAACACTAATCAAAACTGGCAAGACCAGCGAGGAAGCGCATGGGGGCAGAACAGGCAAATGAGTAATGTTCCTCCCCAGACGAATCAAGCAAATATTAACAGAAGTAGGTAAAACAACAACCCGAACTGTTCACCGAGAAAGAACCCAAACTGGTCACCAGCTAATAACCCACTCTGATCACAACACAGTTACCTGGATTGGGTATCACAACAAAACCATTTGGTCAGAATAATGGAGCAGCCTCAACTAAGGCGAGTCGTCAACTAAGGCGGTATGGTTTAACTCTTGAGCACATATCGAGGGTCGGCGTGAGGGCAGTAGACAAGACCACAGTATAAAAAAGCTGCAATATAATGATGATCTATGTATTCTAGAGGAACATAGGCGCATGCACTGAACAAACGGAAGATCTAGTACAAGCAGCTTTGAGTACGTACAACGAAGAATTTTCCACTGTCGTAATGATTGATACCAGAGCTATTACCAACGTTACAGATAGCAACTTTAATAACAAGATCAGTGAGAAAAAGTGTATATCAACTTCATACGCGCAAAACTCCAGGATTTCAAGCTCTATTGGCGCTAAATCACAGATTGTGAAACAGTAGGCGCAGGTTATGTTAATGGTAGGTAATGAAGCCATAAGTTAGACATTCCTAATACTAAGGGGCCTTAATGCGAGCTACATAATTGGAGTAGAATTCATTAGAGAAGGGAAAAGTATAGTTGATATTTCTCTTAGTGTGTGGATTTTAAATGTTAATGGCGAAGAAATCGTTGTGGATCTTTTAAGGACAGAAGTCTGGCATGGGAAATACTACCATTGAAACAGGATAAAGTAAATACAGAAGAAACTAGTGTATATTAACGAAGTATGGTCTCACTGCAAAAATGAACCGGAATCATGTAAAGACATTACCGATTTGGAACCAAACAAGGACAGGATACAGAATAAAGTATGCCAATCGCAATTCTTCATTCCATCACACAGCAAGCATATCTAATCAAATTACTTAGTAACATATGGAGGTATTTTCAGGACAATCTGGGACAATCAAGGGATACCAATACAATATGGAAGTGATACGCACAGCGTCTACTGTTCCTAAAAATACCCCCATTCCGTGGACAAAGCATGAGGCTGTAAAGAGACAAGTAACGAAAATGCTTAACTGGGCGGCAACAGAACCGTCGCTGTCGCCACACAGCAGTCCTCGATTATTATCTGTAGGGAAACCTAATGGACAAGCACACCTGGTGCTGGAAACGTGCGAATCTTATAAAATAATCATGCCCTTAAGAACAAGATCTTAAATACTAAAAGAACAGATCAGAACTTTCATGGCGCAATATACTTGACAAGCATCGATCTCCGTGTCCCTTATTGACTGATTTTACTAAAAGAAAGTTCTAGGTAACGGACTGAGTTTTTATTCAGAGGCTTAAGTTATCATATCTATGTTCCTCCTCTTGGTTTTAACTTGAGTGCACGAGTTTTTATCACAGGATTGGGTACTATGTTAGATCTGGAACTGTTATGTAAAGTAACGGTTTGCGTGGATGATGTGCTCAGTGCTACGTCTATGTGGGAAGTCACCTGGAAATAATAGAGAAGGTGTTGAACAGAAATTTGCACTCTGGAATAACTGTCAGTTTAGAAATATACGAATTTGGAAAGGAGAAATTAGTTTTTAAGTCATATTATCTCTTCAGATCTGCTGATACCACTTCGTCGATTTCTTCTGGCCATCTGGCACCGCGCGACCGCTACGGTCGCAGATTCGAATCCTGCCTCGGGCATGTTTGTGTGTGATGTCCTTAGGTCAGTTAGGTTTAATTAGTTCTAAGTTCTAGGGGACTTATGACCTCAGATGTTGAGTCCCATAGTGCTCAGAACCATTTGAACCATTATTTATTTTCTACTGGTCACAATTTATCTTTTAAATTGGCAACAAGTGCACATGGGGTAAGCCAGCTTTTGCCACTCAGTCGAATACAAGAAGCACAGTACCTCGCCAAAACATGTCCTTTGGTGAGGAGGGGCACGAGCTTTTCCACTTTAACTGTAGAACCTAATGCTGTGATATTATGACAGCTCGTCAGTTTCTGGCTGTTCATCAGTTCTTCCTTGATCTGGATCGAAATTGTTTTGCACGTGAAGGTGATGAATAAGTCCAGTCGCCCATATTTCCAGACATAGGAGAAGTCATATCGGGTGTATTTGTGAAGGTACCGCATATTGTTCATGAACGATAGTTGGAGAACACACCCTGGTTGTATTTGTGGAGGTACTGAAAACTGCTCATGAAGATCAGCATCAGGTTTGGATTGCCATCGTTCACAATGGCAAGTTGCAGGCGGCCATAATTCTCTGCATGCAACTTACTTTAGTTTGGCGCTTTTATCCTCAAATGGCCACTCTCCATCTTCATGTATAAGTCTCCCAAAAATTGGCACATAAGTATCCTACACTGCAGCACCAAGTTTAAAAAGTGTCCCCAGATCATCAGGTGAAACCTGTAGAAATCCATACACAACTATTTTTGTTTTTAGGTTCAGTCTCCCAGTCGCCGGATTCGTCTGAGCGATACTGAAGTGATATCCCTCTTGTCCTTTCCAGAACATACGTTAGAGCAACGTAGGAACGGTAAATGAAAGCGATGCAGGTGAGGGAGTCAGAGTGCTTTCGCAGGATAATGCGTCTGGGGTGGTGGGACTGATGTCCGTGACCATAGCCACAACCTTGGCGACAGCCAGCACATTGTACTGGTGCGCTTGCTGCCTGCGTGGCACATGGCCTGCGTAGATCATCATCTGGAAGCTGTCGTTCGGCATGTTCTCGAGAGCTGTTTCAGACTCATGTTCCAACACACTGTGATTTTCAGTAGACAACCGTTCGATACCGTGAAAGATTTGACACCATCTATCAGTCTCCATCTCATCAGCTCCCATAAAATTAACTTCCAAAAATTGTACTTGACCACTGGACAGAGATAAAAGAGCCCCTATTTATTTTCTGGGTCACTTGCCTCTGCACCATGATGGTCAATGAAAACCAAGGCACTGTGAGAATTCTATCCACTCCGAAGGAGATTATGTGAAAACATGAATTATATTTTTGCTATGGTCTGACTCATCGCCAGAAAGTAATTCCTTTAAACGTTTGACCAGCTGCTCCAAAGTGGGAATGGCTGCCCTAGAGCAATACATTCCCACCATTTCCTCCTTTCATTTCAGTGCCCCATAAAATCAGCATGTCTTATTCATACAGTCAGTTTTGATGACCTTGTGCTTAATACGATCTAAAATAATTGGATCGTAGTCGAAAGCACATTATTTAAAAACCGCCTAGGGAGTCCTTGCTTTCAGCTTGTCGTTGAGCAACAGTGCATGGATGCGAATCTGCCTCTTCAACTGTGTCAGAGGCACACTGAGAAGCTGTAAGTTTTGTGTGCTGCTGACACTGAGAAGCTGTCTGTTCTGCACTAAACGAAGAGGCCACGCATTCTGCAGTATGCTGTCGTCGGACGACATTCAGGTTGGTATTCCACTGCTGTCCGGGGCATCTCCAGACACGTCATCCTGGCTCAATTCGAAGTGGGACTCACCATTTCGTACTATTCTACTCCAGTCAATGAGATTCCAGGCTTAAGGTGTGCCTGGAGACGCCCCAGACAACGATGGTTTACCAATCTGATTGTTGCCTGCCACATGAACCGGCCTGACAGCCAAGATTGATGGTATGTGGGAGCCATTTCTTTTAATAGGAGGATCCATTTTTTTGTCATCTGCGACATCCTTACACTCCATTTTGTTGCCCTTCATAGCAAGCCATCCTGGGCTTACATTTCAACAAGATAACGCTCGCCCACGGATGCCGAGAGTCTCTACTACTTCTTCGTGCTTGCCAGACCCCACCTTGGCCAGCGAGGTCGCGGATCTCTCCCCAACTTAGCATTATTCATACGGCCCTCCAGCCATCTCGGGATTTTGACGATTTAACTCGTCAATCGGACAGAAATTGACGCGCTGTTACTCAGGGCATCCAACAACTATATCAATCAGTGCCAAGTCGAAAACCTGCTAGCATAAGGGCCAACGCATTAATGACTCACTCAGTTTGTGAAGCTTTTTCTCTTGAAAAAATTATCCACTTCTTCTCAAATTGTAATCATTTTTTTTTTGTACATGTAAATCGTATATACAAAGTTTTGTCCCATTCGGATAATTACTTTAGGTGCGTCTTTCTTTTTTTAGTGTGCACAACCAAAAACTTATTCGAAATGCAAATATCAAAATCCCAGAAGTAAGTTCATTTAATAAAGAGCGATAAAGTACCTATAATCTACAACAAAATCGATGGCACAATCAATAATCCAAAACAGTGTCAGGTCAGTGTACAAAAGAAACAACAGACCTTTCCAAAAAGCAAACTGTCGAGATCCTAGAAATAAATGAAATCATGAAAGAAACTATGACTCATTCAGATCCAAACAGAAAATTCAAGTCAGTGTTCAAGAATCCCAATAATATCTGAATCCAATACTTTTTCAGAATCCAAGTTCTCAACAATAATTCTTCTCAACTACTGAGATATTAAAAACAAACGAAATCACAAAAGAAACAATAATCATTCAAATCCATACAGAACAGCCAACTTAATGTTCAAGATCCCCAATAATATCGCAATCTAGTACACTTCCACAGCATTCTACACGGTGTGGAATATTTTCATGTGGATATTTTAATTTGTTACAGAGTTGATTGATGATGTTGCCCTACAAAAATATTTCGCTTATTCTGGAGTTATGTATGTACATATTTCATTTGTGAAAACAGAAGTGACCTCTAAGTTAAGCTTAATGCATTCATTCGAAAGTTAACTTTCATACATGACTTTCTAAACATGTTGGCCATCGCTTGGGAACAGCAGTCATGTTGAACATACCAAACTTCATCCAAATCTACACAGATCTTGCAGCATGAATGAGTAACAAACATACTAACCCACACACATATGCATGTATAAACTTTCACATTTATAATCTATATAAGATTTAAAGTCATCATATTTGGTTTCTATAACACAACTGTCCTGCCCTTTGGGTGGATGTCTCGAGTGTGAAGAAGTCTTGTTGCACTAGCCGATCTAATTCGGACTTGATGTCATCTTGCAGAGCTACTGACACTGGTCTAACTCTAATATAAAGATGTGCTGCAGAAGAAGTTAGCTGAATGTGAGCCACATAATTATTTCCACACCCTAAACCAAGGAAAAATAAGTCTGAAAATTGAGTCCACAGTGAATCACAATCATCAAATGACACAACTGCTGAGATTAGATTACATTAGATAGATTAGATTAGTTTTTCGTTCCATAGATCTATGCTGAGGAAATCGTCGTGGATGTGGAACATATCTTTTTTTTATAAAAAGCTGAAATAACAATACTAATAGTATGAATATATTTAAAATACATCATTTGTTTCTATTTAAAAATTCGTCAATGGAGTAGGAGTTGGCCACTAGTAAGTCTTTTAGGCTCCTTTTAAACTGATCTTCATTTGTAACTAAATTTTTTATGATTGCTGGCAGATTATTAAAGATGAGTGTTCCTGAGTACTGGACCCCTTTTTGAACTAAATAAGTGCTTTTAAGTCCTTGTGCAGATCATTTTTGTTCCTGGTATTGTTTGTATGAACTGAGCTGTTTGTTGGAAAGAGAGATATATTATTTAGGACAAATTTCATTAAAGTGTAAATATACTGAGAAGCAGTAGTTAGTATACCCAGTTCTTTGAAGAGTTTTCTACAGAGCGTCCGTGAATTTACTCCACAAATAATACGTATTACACGATTTTGCACTCTGAAAAATTTTCTTTGACTTGAAGAGTAACCCCAAAAGATTATTATGTTAAACAATGTTGATCACATCTACTATTTTAAAACCAATAGATGAAAAAGAGTCCATCCCAAAAATGTTTTGTGTCTGATGTGATGACACCTAAGCTAGTAATTGGGCAGATGACCTTTTTATACAACGTCGTTTCTATGGATTCATTGCACGTAAGCTTGTGGTGCTTGTTATAAGATTAGTAACCTTCGTGATGTTGGCTGAAGGGACAAAGAACTAATGTGAGCATAGATTTACTCATTTATAATAGAAGCTATCAATAGGAACTTTTAGTAATTTACTGTTGATCATTAATAGGATAAAAATGTTTTGTGGTTGTTCTGTGAAAGAGTTCCACCGTGCCTGTAACACATTTATGCTGCTGTGGCATTCTAGGTGCGACATGATGCCACTTTTGTAAACTGATGCCACGTGCACGTATGTTTAGCAAAACTATCAGGCCACCCTGGATACTGATGCCCGCCGTTGTTACAGTAAGGTTGGGGAGTAAAGCGATTGTGTGAATGCATACCACTGCTGATTTTTTATTTGCACTTTGTCTGTAAATGGATAATGAAGAGGGGTTCTGATCACACTTGCTGTGGTGTGAATGGGAATGCCACTTAATGAAATTTACCTCACTTCCATCAATATTTTTCTGTACTGCTTTCGATATTTTAATTAGCTTTGCAGAAGATGTACTGTGAGTACTGCCTTGTATGTTGCTCAATGTCTCCAGAATCCAAATGAAACTTCATAGAGGTTGATTTCTATTAATATTTTCAATCTTCTGTAAATAATGTCTGACAGTATTTTCCAACCATGACGTACTTGATAATGACCACTCTACAATGCTTTTCTGCATGCCATTTGTGACTCCTCTCTTTTTGTTGTAAATGTATCTGGAAAAACTTCAGATTACCTGAGATGAGATGCATTCATGAAAACTAAGCTCATTTATTCATCACTTGGTCGTTTTAACTGTTCTTATAGGTTGGACTAAAAACCTGACAATAATCATCTAAAAAACAAATTTTTTACACCAAATAGCTCTTTCGTGGCATTGTCATTGCTGCAGAGCCTTCAGATGTTGGAGGTGTGTTGACCAGAGTGCTAGAAACTCTGTAGCAAGCACATGCTGTACAAACTTACAAGAGACACTGCCATATTACATGGCCATACCTCATTGGTCCGAAAACTCTGTAACACAAATTAACACCAGAAAAGCATCTAATCTTTATATAACAATAAACAAGAAATGCTATTTTATTCTCATTTCTTTATGCAGAACTCAGCAAATTATAATCACCTTTTTTGAGTAAGTTAACTTGTGAGATTTTGTCATGGTGCAAAATTTAGTACAAATACTTTTGTGGGTTACAACCACCGTTTTCTTGGTATCTGGGTGTATTTTGGCTCATATATGTGCATACCACATGGAATAGTTCTGTCATGGTATGCCCTCTCAATGATCTCAATAATTCTGGGGACATGTCATCTACTCCAAGTGCCTTGTTTCTGCTTTGTGCTTCCCATAGTCTGTCAAATTCTTTTCACAGTGTCGTATCTATCATCTCACATTCATATCTAACCTCTTCCCTTTTCTATGATTTCAAACGTTAAAATAAATTATATGCCATATTTCTATTTAATTTTGTATCACACCCCAGTTCTACAGGTACAGCAATATACATGATACATTTTCTTCCCTTAAAAATTCATTAACTTTATGAGGGCTCAATTGTAACACAATTTCTTACTTTTTCTTTTGGACTGTTGATCTAGTAGCTTCCTGACACACTGATGTATGACATTGAATAATTTAACGTATTTGTTTACAAACCCCTTCTTATACTTAAGTAGAGTGATGCCAAGTCACGTTTGTTCCTAGTATTGCACTCATGTCAGCATTGCACCACCAACATCTAAAACGCTTCTCTGAAATGTGCACTACACACTGGAAGACATGCAAAGATGGCAGAGTCATAGTCTTTAGTTTTCTGAAGCTAGGTCTACAGTCACATTCAGTCATGTGCCTGACACTCTGTGTAGAAATGACAACCCATTTTTCCTTAAAAGCCGAAACCAGAGAAGATACCGATGTCAGATGCGAGGATCTGGAGAGATACTGACGCTCTATCTTGTCCCAGAAGTTGTTCCATTAGGCTCAGGTTGGGACCCGAACGGGCCAATGCATTTTGGAAATGTTATTGTCAACAAACCATTGCCTCACACATGTTGCTTTATGATAGGATGCACTGTCAGCAATGATGTGGCCTGGATTTTGTAAACTGAGGGGTCCAGTTTGTTATAGAGGACCTAAAAAAGGCTCACGTTTTTATTTATTCTGAAAACAAATTTATTTATTTTTATTTTAGATAAATAATTTGATTTCAGTAGTCCTTCATACAAACAGCAACTGGTCTATAAGATTAGGCCAAATTTTTTTTTCTTAAATAAGTATAACACATATTCTCAACAGAGAGAGAGATAGATAGAGAGAGAGAGAGAGAGAGAGAGAGAGAGAGAGAGAGAGAGAGGAGGGAGAGAGAGAGAGAGAGAGAGAGAGAGAGAGAAAGTGTGTGTGTGTGTGTGTGTGTGTGTGTGTGTGTGTGTGTGTGTGTGTGTGTGTGTGTGTGTACTGGTCTTGGGGTAGTGTCTTTAGTGGGTAATCAAAAAGTCCTCTTTCCCAGGTTCAAACCACAGCACCCCTTAAATTTAGAATAAAAATTGTTAACAACTGCGACTGAAGACTTGCAGTGCAAGAAGTCACCTCATTCAGCCAACAGCCCTGTTAAAGACGATGGAGGAGCAGAAAGAGGTTGGCCTTGGAAACTGCCTCTAAAGGTGGAATAATCAGCAATGATCAACGGTTTGGACACAGAAGGCAATGGAAACCATGCACTGCACACAACGTGTATCCACAGGACATGTGGCCTGCAATTAAAAAAGTGTCTTGATGATCTCTCCATTGGAAGAAGTTTCCAGACTAGTCCCCCCGCCGGATCTCTGGCACGGGACTGCCAGAGGGGAGATGACCATGAGAAAATGACTGAATAACCAGCGAAAGGGTAACTTTCTATGAGTTGGGGAGTGGAAAGTCAGAAGTCTGAACGAGACAGGGAAGCTAGAAAATATTAAAAAGCAAGTGATAAGGCTCAATCTAGAATAGTGGAAATCAGTGAAGTAAAATTGAAAGCAGACAAGAATTTCCGGTCATATGAGTGTAGTGTAATATCAACAGCAGCAGAAAATGGCATAACGAGAGTGGGACTCGTTATGAATAGGAAGGTGGGGCAGAGAGTGGGTTACTGAGAACAGTTCAGTGATAGAGTTATTCCTATCAGAATCAACAGCAAACCAACGCCGACAAAGGTTCCAGTGTACATGCCGATACCACAAAACGAAGAGAGAGATAGAGAACGTATATGAAGATACTAAACGGGTAATACAGTACATAAAGGAAGGTGAAAATCTTGCAGTCATTGGACGATTGGAATGCGGTTGTAGGGGAAGGAGTAGAAAAAAGGGTTATGGGAGAATATAGCTTGGTACTAGGAATGAGAGTAGAAAAAAATTAACTGAGCTCTGAAACGAATTTCGGCTAGTAAAATGGAATGTTCTGTTTAATAACCACAAGAGTATGAGGTATACTTGGAAAAAGCTGGGAGATGCAGGAAGATTTCATCTAGATTACAGCTTGGTCAGCCAGAGATTCCGAAATTAGATACTGCATTGTAAGGTCTACCCAGGAAGAAATATCGAGTCATATCACAACTCAGCAGTGATGAACAGTAGGCTGAAGTTAAAAGAGACTTGTCCGGAAGAATCAGTGAGCAAAGAAGTGGGATACGAAAGTATTAAGGAATGAAGAGATATGCTTGAAGGTCTCTGAAGCTACAGATACTGCGATAAGGAATGTCTTAGTAGGCAAATCAGTTGAGAAGGAATGGACATTTCTAAAAATGGCAATCACAGAAATTGCAAAGAAAAACTTGGGTACAAGGAAGGTAACTGCAAAGAAACCATGGGTAACAGAAGAAATACTTCAGTTGATCAGTGAAAGAAGAAAGTATAAAAATGTTCAGGGAAATTCAGGATACAGAAATAAAAGTCATTTAGGAATGAAATAAATAGAAGTGCACGGAGTTAAGGGGAATGGGTGCATGAAAAATGTGAAGAAATGATTGTCAGAAGGACTGACTCAGCATGTAGAAAAGTCATAACAACCTTCAGTGAAATTTAAACAATGGTGGTAACATTAAGAGCGCAATGGGTATTCCACTGTTAAATGCAGAGGAGAGCTTGGATTGGTAGAAAGAGTAGATTGAAGGCCTCTATGAGGGGAAAACTTGTCTGATGATATCATCAAAGAAGAAACAGGAGTCGATATAAAAGAGATAGCAAATACAGTATTAGAATCAGATATTAAGAGAGCTTTGGAAGACTTAGAATCGAATAAGGCGGAAGGGAGGGATAACATTCCATCAGAGTTTCTAAAATCACTGCAGAAGGAGAAACAAAAAGACTATTCATGTGGACTTGTTGCATGTATGAGTCTGGCAATATACCATCTGACTTTCAGAAAAACGCCATCCTCATTCCAAAGGTTGCAAGAGCTGACAAGTGCAAGAATTATCACACAATCAGCTTAATATCTCATGTATCCAAGTTGCTGAGAAGAATAATATGCAGAAGAATGGAAAAGAAAATTGAGAATTTGTTAGCCAATGTTCAGTTTGGCTTTAGGGAAGGTAAAGGCACCAGAGAGTTGTGTTTGATAACAGAAGCAAGATTAAAGAAAAATCAAGACACATTCATGTGCTCTGTCAATCAGGAAAAAGCCTTCGACAATGTCAAATGGTTCAAAAATGGCTCTGAGCACTATGGGACTTAACTGCTGAGGTCATCAGTCCCCTAGAACTTAGAACTACTTAAACCTAACTAACCTAAGGACATCACACACATCCATGCCCGAGTCTGGATTTTAACCTGCGACCGAAGCGGTCGCGCGGTTCCAGACTGTAGTGCCTAGAACTGCTCGGCCACCCCAGTCGACTGTCAAATGGTGCAAGACGCTCGAAGTTCTGAGAATAATAGGGGTGAGCTATAGGGAGGAATGGGTAATACATAATATGTACATGACCCAAGAGGGATTAACAAGAGTGGACGACGAAGAACCAAGCGCTCAGATTAAAAAGGATATAAGGCAAGGATATAGTCTTTCCTCCCTACTGTTCAATCTGTACATTGAAAAAGAAGTGATGAAAATAAAAGGTTCAGGAGTGGAATTAAAATTCAAGGTGAAAGTATATCAATGCGATTCTATGGTCACATTGCTATCCTCAGTGAAAGTGAAGAAGAATTACAGGACCTGCTGAATGAAATGTAACAATCTTTTGAGTACTGAATACAGACTGAGTGGAAATTGAAGAAAGACGAAAGTAATGCGAAGTAGGACAAATAAGAACAGTTAGAAACTTAACAACAGGACTGTTCGTGAAGTAGAATCTAGCGACGACCTTGTTGACCATCAATAGGGCATGTCCCTTTTCTGTCGTATGACTGAAAACCAAAATATCTCTCAGTTTCACTAAATGGCGACTAGGATACGTATAATTCCTTTTAGGTGGCGTGGTGGGAGGTAGGGAGGCCCGTCCCTCCCCCCGCCCCGCCCCCTTCGGTTATTCCCTTGCTGTCAGGCTGATACAAACAATCTTTCTCTCAAGACTGTACAAACTACGCACTGATGTAGAATGTGTCCATATCTTCTTCCCACGTTTAGCGTTTTCTTAACACCTACTAAGGGATTGCATCCTAACCATGAATAACTCTCCCATTCTGCAACACATCTTTCCCCCTACTTCGCTGTTAGCTCCATGACACATAACGGCAGGTAACATTTTACAGTAATCTGTCAAATCGTAACTCTGGACTGCAACAGCATGTAGCGTTATTCATCAGTTCAAATAATTCGTTTCCAGTCATCCACAGTCCAGTGTTGTTGCTCTTCACACCACCTCAAGTATAGTGGAACCCATGGATTTGCAAAGCAAGTCGTTGCTTGAGAGGTATTTGGAGCACTTGATATTGTTTAAAGTAAGTTAGTGATCCATATCCATTTGTAGAAGATGAAAAAATGTTATACTGAGTTGCTCTGGAAGTATTTCTCCATTACTTCTTGTGATGATGGACATGACTGAGGAAATTTTAACAATGTTTTAAAGTCCATGAACAAGATATGAAGATTTTGAGTATTTTTCAACTTAACAAACTGTTTAACTGTTTCAGTCACTAAACATTTTTACCTATGTATAAGTGATGCAGCAGAGAAGTGGCACACATTTCTATCAGAAAGCAGGAAGTTGTATTGAGTAATCAAGAATGGGGTACCATCACATGTGGAGTTCCTCAGGGTTCAATTATGGGCCTTCTGCTTTTTATTATTTTTCTCAATGACCTATGGTACCTCCATCTACAGATTACTATAAATTAATATCTTTTCTGTGACTGCAATATTTACTGACAATTTACAACACAAAATGAGGTTTTTAGGGGTATTGTTAACTGGTTTAACATAAATTTTCTCTCTCTCAGTTACAGTAAAACCAACTTTATTCTGTTTCACACAGTCTCTAAAGATGAAGAACTAGGAGAAAAACTAGCATATAGCTAGCTAGGATCGATCTTTAGAATACCTGAGCTTGCATGTTGATAGCAAACTAAATTGATCGAATGACATCTTGAATCCCTGCAAAAGCTGTGTCCTGCAACTTATTCTTTCGCATTATTTGATCTTACAGAAACAATGAAACCATAAAATCTGCTTATAATGGTTATTTTCACGCCATTTTGACATCTAGACTCCTATTTTGGGGAAATTAGCCACTGGCTATAAAAGTGTTTTACGCACAGAAAAGAGGCAGGGGAGCACTCTAGAGCACTTTTTAAGGAGCTTGAAATCCGACCATCCACTGCACAATATATATTACCACTTGCGTGTTTTCTTACGGGAAAAACACTCCTCCTTAAACCTAATAGTGTGTGTCTTAATCATGATCCTAGAATATATCGACTGTGAACATCCAAATCTGAGTATGGAATAAGAGGTGTTTCAGTTCAGTGGCTACAAGGTTTTTAATGCCTTCTCCTTACAAATTACATGTGTAGTTGGTGTTAAGCTCTTGTTTAAACAACATAAGGCAATTTGTACTGCGAGTGTAATTTCACACTATATAAGAGTTCCTCAACTACACCTGTATGGTATCCAAGTAGCTGTAACCCTCTAATACATTCGCATGTGTGTATGTTTATTTATTATTGCAAACATATTTAAATACTTTTATTTTTCTTTAATGGAATGTAAGCTGTAGATACCTTAATTTGAAATTTTGTTGAGCTGCTTGAACAGGGTGATTCCATGATGCTGCTCCAAGCTTTCAGGGGTAATGAAGAAGAGTAAATGTATAAATTTGAGGTAAGGCACCGTTCTGATAGCTCTGATAGTAGACCTCTTGTACTGCAAGCTCTTTGGTTTCCGTACTTTCGGAGGCTAGTATGGCCAAAATAGGAAAACGATGTCTGGTAAACATAGGCTTAAAAAACATGCTTTATCAGCTATGATCACTCTTTCAGCAGAAGAGATGAGTTTCACAGTAGCAAAGTTGAACAAGCGGTCATAGCTTTTGAGCTTTGCACTATGGAGCCCATGTTTTGAGTAACAGTGCATTGTTTTCCTTGTTTTGGTCTCTGTCGGCTAGTTCAGAATGATTTTTGCTTCCAACTTTCGACTCAGTCTTTTCCAGACCAGGCTCCCTTACGTCGAATTGATACGTTTACTTTTTTTTCACCGTCCCCCAATGTTTGTAACATCATCACAGGCTCACCTTGTGTAATACCATACGGTACAATATGACCAAACAAACTTGTAAAACTGACAATTTCATATCCTGTGACATATTCACAGCTTGGATCACCAGAACATGAAATAAATAAATAACGTGATCTGCTTCTGTCTGAGTAATTTGGATAGCATTTTGTAGATTATTTGATGGTATTTATAAACTTTAAATATAGGATACAGCTTTTGTAGAAGTTTTCAATTAAAATTTCAGTGATGATTTAGTTAACTATTTATTTGGTTGTTGCATAAGTTTGCATTGCTATTAAATAAATTTGATTAATACAGCAGAATTCGTCAAGCCATGTTTGGAGTGCATTTTCAACTGGGAAGTTTCTTGAAGGCTGTACAATAGAAAGCAGAAAAGGTGAAAATCTGATAGTGCAAAATCAGGTGATTAAGGTAGGGGTGGAATGACCTCCCAACCGAACTGTTGTATAGTGCTTTTTTGTCAGTCTACAGTAGTAATGTGGGCAGACGTTATTGCAGGGTAGCATGACTCCATGTAGTCGTTGTTTTTTGATTGCATCTGCAAGTCGTCTCAGTTGTCGATAATAAATGTCAATGGTGGCGATTTCACTTCGTGGGAACAATTCATAGTTCACCACAGCCGTCGCTGTACCACCAGATGCGTAAATGAGCCAATTGATGACGAGCAAGCAGAGATGCGTAATATGCTCAGCCACTGATTTTTGTGATTTTGGCTTAGGACATGCAGTGCCCATACATCCACGTTTTTAACCTTTCTCATTGCGTGCAAATGTCGCACGATGGTGGAAAGCTCATGGTTCATCACATTTTCCAGTTCTCGACTACACTGAAGTGGATCATTGTGGATTAATGGGGTAAAACAATCTTCTTCAAAACGTGATGGTCTTCCTGAACATGAAAACTCACTAATATCACGATGATCCTTCTTAAAACGAGAAAATCATTTTACTGGTCAATAGCAATATTTCCATACACGGCACAGATCTTTCTGAGTGCCTGTGCTAATGTCACTCTTCTATTGAACTTAAACAGAAGAATATGTCGTAATATTCTGATTTATCCACTTGGCACTCCATTTTCTAGCGTCCACAGTCCCGCTCACGATATCCAAATAAGAAAAATCACAATATGTAAACTCAAATAGCAACAGTAAGCTACAAATAAAAAAAATGACATCTATGAATAAACCAATAGCAACCAGAATACCAGGATGGAAAACAAAATCGCTACAAACTTATATATATATTTATAACAATATATCAATTGAGAATTTTGTGGAATAATATGAAGCAAACAATGGACGAAGATGCTACGAACAGTTGTGAATGATGTGATTTATTTTTAATCTGACATACTTACTTTCTGGAAGAATGTTTCTGATCTAGATCCAACTGGAGACTTATGAGTACGAGTAGTAGAACTGTTGATGATCTGATGCCACAGCTAGTGACTATGAAAGAGTAGATGAGAAAAAGCAGCCAGACTGGGAGAGCTGACTTATGCAGACTGTGTTTGTGGTCCAGTTTCAAAGTTCTGTGTCTGGATAACGTAAGTTTGTGCGTTTTAAAGATGATTGTATAAAATTTCAATATATTTATTTCATTGTTCATAAATTGGGTCAGGTAAGCCTAACGTACAGCTGCACCAGACACTGAGACGTTTTTCGCTTTTGAATGATACTAAATGAACAGAGTTTGGTTACAAAGAGATTAGAGAAACTATCCACGAAGAGGGCGTTGTTCAGCGCCTAACAATGCCGTCCAGTCCACAGTAAACGGCTGCGGTGAAAGAGAGAACTGTATCATTGTGGAAACAGGTAGAGCCTTGATGCATACTCACTATGACATACCATATTGTCTTTAGCATGACAAAATACAGTCTGACACACATCAAATATAACCTTCCGATGTACCAAGAGTAGCTCCAATTTAGTAACTAGAATGAAAGCTCTGTGCCAACGATTTACTCTGTGGTTCTTGTTTTACTCTTCACAGATTCTTTGCACGTTATTCTGTGCCCCGTAAAAAGAATGTTTCTATACAGAATTAATATTTACAAGAATATCGTGCCTTCTTCGCAAACAACAATATTAACAATTTACTATCATTAATGGTAATATGCTGTGTCGTGTTCGTGTCTTTAATCACAATAAATGTATATCTTACCTCTACTTAAAGAAACTAAAATCTCTTTCAGTTAAACAGTCTGTTTATTTTTATCAGCTATTGCGAAAACTTACTTGAGTACACTTTGAAGGATCGTAGTAACTAACCGTTCAGGACTTATTATTCCCCTCGAATTTCTATAAACTTAACACAAAGGGCCCTAACTGTTATTACAATCGACGTCGCGAACCATTTATAGAGACGTCGGAGACTCTAGGTCCAATATACGTGTCACTTTAGTGTTTCAGATCTATTTGTTTCACAAAACTGCTCTTTTGTGCGTATCTTATTCCTGTTATTGATGTTTTATTATTTCATTAAAAACTTAAATGGCTATCTAAGAACAAATGATACAGTAAGTGTACCAAGCGCGTCACAACAGTACGACATTTGTTTACTTAATGCTTCCGCATGCCTCATCTCGGGTGATAAGGAGCACAAACCTTCGCCCGCTTCAGTACGAGGTGATGGCAGTGGTGAATCACATTTAGACCGTGAGTGGTTCTGTACTGAAAACTGTAAGCGCAGTAGACCACTGTCAGCAAACCGCTACATGACACAGTTCCACTGGAGTGGAGCAGCAGTAGCTCTACGAGGTACGAAAGGTATTAAACTTCCGGGAGCATTGAAACATAACAGAAGCGCAACAAGGTCGCGGTATATCTTTGAGTGTATCTTTGACGCAGCAGAAAGCAGCATGTGTCAAAATGCTGTCACTGCGCAGGAGTGCAAGATGCTGGAAATTTGGCGACATGAATTGATTCGTTCGTGTTAATGGTAACTGTATAGCAAGTGCCGTAAACAGTGATGTTATCGATAGCGACAGCTTCTCGGATGCATTCCTTCTTGTGACAAAAATGCTCCTTGATTATCCAGTAAAGTTTATTAATTGTTTAAATGTCACTTGAGTTATTTAAATTATGTTTCCTTCTGTAACAGTGAGATATGGCACCTGGCACAGTTTTGGAATGGACAGTTGACAGTGTTGCGAAGTGGTTAGAATCCCACGACCACAAAGAAATAATAGTTAAGAAATTCGTTGAGAACGAAATTGATGGCAGGGCTCTACTGCTGTTAACTGAGGAAGATATACGGCATGAAATTTTTCAGCAGTGCCCCCAGGTACCGTAGATTACCTTTTTTAATTTTGAATTATTTCAGTTCGGATCTTTTTCATTTTATTATTGAACAAACTTTGTGCTGGAATTGGCCAGTTGCAGTGTGGTAAAAACACCAATGTACATGATACAGTGTATAATACATTTTGTTGCCCAATATCAATGACACATTTATTATTTTACATGTTTAGCGTGTTGGCGTTTTGAAGAAGTTAATTTCAGACATCCGACGCCTACAGCTGCAGAACCAACAGGCTATTATCGCTTTGGGCTATGACCCAGCTATATTCCTGCATTTTTCGTGCACTGGTTTTCTTCCAAACCAACTGTGTGTGTCCCGTGTGGAGGTAAGCTATTAATACCTTATCTATTTTCTGGTTTGTTTTAGGTCGTAGTCCGAAAACATATACAATTTAGTAGGATGTTCTTGTAGTAGTATGATCTTCCAGTCGTCTGCCAGAGCATTTGTTTATATTGAAATACACATACGTGAAACACTGTCTGAACTTCTGTATGGATAAAATATAATGAATCACTGTTGTATGAGCTCATATTTTGAGTGTGTAGCTATTATGCTGATCTGCACAGACTCCAGACTAAATGAGCTGTTGTAGAATGTTATCTGTGTACAATGGACCATTTTTGACTGAGCAATTCCACTCTCTGTGAAACAGTGAAAATGGTCTTGAGGCAGCAAAATATCATTAGCATGTTAGAGTATGGAGGATTCTAAAGTGCTGTAGCGTACATTAAAGTTTATGAAGACACATTTTGTGTCAGAATTGCCTTCTGCCAGATTATTTTCTTTGTTAGATACAAAAGCATTAAGCCTCTCTTGTCATTTTATTCACATGTTCCCTTGTAATCTTCTATTGCTGGCATCCCAGATTTAAGCAGTTGTTTCCCTACGCTTATCTTCGAATATCGTTGGCAATTGGTATGCGGAATAAAACACTTGTTTACCAAATTGTACCTGTGCACAAACTCTGATGACTTTGTCATAAATAGGATGTTAAACTGTAGCCTTTTCCCTTCCTGTCTAAGATAAATATTTAGTAACTAGTATTGTCCACATAACTTTACTCTGAAGCTTGAATTGCACATGACAAGCTCTTGTCATTATGAAAAGGTTAGTGTGTCTAGCCAATCAGGAAATCTTAGAAATGATCATGTGATTTTGTCGTTTCTAGCAACTGTGCTATGTGTAATAGACACTGGTTAGGAAGAGCAAAATATTTGGGAGCACATTGTAATATGCTTTGTAGATAGTCAGGAATGCTTGCCTCACATCAGAACAGGTTGACATTTTCATTACAGTAGATTCTATTTGTGTTCCCATGTCTCCTCTCTGTAAAACTTCAGAGACTGTAATAGTAAAATGTCCATAATTCCACATATTCCCTGCTTCCTCTTTGATGTGTCGCTATAACTACATTCGTTAGCTCACATGTAATTTTCTTTAATCCATATGAGAGACGGTATTCTGTACAACCAGCTCAATCATTGCACACTATTTTCAAATAACTACACTAAGTTCACTGAAGCCTTGTTACTTTAGATACATGTTAGTATTTGTGTTCCTGTTTGGATTGTGCAGTAGTTTAAATTCTATGGCAGTCATCCCTGGTAACAAACTTGTAAAAGAATTGATTTTTTGGTTTTGTGATCTTTTATAATTTTTGCACATTCTTGTAATTTTGATCTTATTACCTTTGTTCTACAATTACATTTTTTTTTCAATATTTACTGGGCATTTCGCTTTCCACAGAACATAGATGCTAGAGGCTTGAAAAAATAATCCATCGTCACATACAGTAAACGAAAGCAAAGAATGACGACATGGAGGTGGAAGAAGGGGCTATACAAGGGAAATTAACTTAAAGGCTATATTGTAAAATGGGAAGATGGAATATATATGTGAGATAGGATACTTTGAGAAGAGTTTGACGGAGCCCTGAAAACCCTAAGTATAGAAAAAAGGTCCCTGGAGTAGATTACATTCCGTCAGAGATATTCATGTCCTTGGAAGAATCAGCTGTGGCAAAACTATCCCACATGGTGTACACTGGACTCATACTCAGGAGGATATAGGTTCAAATCCACATCTGACCATCCTGATTTGGGTTTTCTTCAATTTCCCTAAATCCCTCCAGACAAATGCCAGGACGGTTCCTTTGAAAGGGCACAGCCGGTTTCCTTTCCCGTTCTGGAATCATTCCGAGCCTGTGCACAGTCTCTAATGACGTCAATGTTGACAAGGCGTTAAACTGTGATCTTCCTTCCTTTCTTTACTTCACCTCGTGCAAGATTTATGAGATAGGTGAAATAAATCAAACTTCAACAAGAGTGTAATAATTCCAATACCACAGAAAGCAGGTACTGACATACGTGAGTATTGCCAAACTATCAATTTAAAGTCATGGTTGCAAAATACTAAAATGAATTCTTTAAAGAAGAATGGAAAAAGTGGTAAAAGCCAACTTCAGAGTTGGAGCATTGGAGAAATGTAGAAACATGCATGGCAATACTGATCATACAGCACATCTCAGAAAATGGACTAAGAAAAGGCAAACCTATGTTTATAGGTATTGTAGATGTGGAGAAAGCTTTTGAAAATGTTGATTGGAACACTCTTTGAAATTTGGAAGGTTGCAGAGGTAAAATACAGGAAGTGAAAGGTTATTAAAACTTGTACATAAAGCAGATGCTAGTTAAGAGTCAAGGGACATGAAAGGGAAGCCATGGTTGAGAAGGGCTGTTATTGATTCTGTACAATGAACAGGCAGTAAAAGAAAAATTTGGAGAAGTAATTAAAATTCATTGACAAGAATTAAAATCTTTGAGATTTGCCAGTTTGTCTGGCAGGAAAGGACTTGGCAGAGCTGTTGAACATAATGTACAGTATCTTGATACAAAAGAAATCAGATAAACATCAACAAAAGCAAAGCAAGGATAATTGAATGCAGTGGAATTAGATCAGGTAATGGTGAGGGAATTAGATAAAAAAAGAGCCACTAGAAGTAGTGAGTGAATTGTGCTGTTTAGGCAACAAAATAATTGATGATGGCAGAAGTAGAGA
This sequence comes from Schistocerca gregaria, assembly GCF_023897955.1. Lineage (NCBI taxonomy): Eukaryota > Metazoa > Arthropoda > Insecta > Orthoptera > Acrididae > Schistocerca > Schistocerca gregaria. Next base: position 77,367,731 of record NC_064927.1, read on the forward strand.
GGATATAAAATGTAGACTAGCAATGGCACAAAAAAAGGTGCTTCTAAAGATAAATTTGACATAGAATATAGATTAAAGCTTTAGGAAATCTTTTCCAAAGCTGTTTCTATGGAGTGTAGCCTTGTATGAAAGTGAATGCGGGCAATAAACACTTCTGAGAAGAAGACAGTTGAGCATTTCGAAATGTGGTGCTACAAGAGAATGCTGAAGATTAGATGGTTATATGATGTAACCATAAATTTGCAACATAACTAGACTCAGTCTGGATCGATTGATAGGGGACATTTGGAGACATCAAGGGATGATCAATTAAGTGTTGGAGGGAAGTAGGAGGGGGGGGGGTGTAGGTTGTCTCCCACCCTGCCCCATCCCCCCCCCTCCCCCTATATATTTTTGACAGTCCACAATAAATTTAACACAGTTGCCTTCACTCTTCAGCAGGGTGTGTGCTGACTTTATTTTTACCATTAGTTAGGGTGAGCACTCACAATAAACACAAAATGTAAATTAGTCAATTTTCAATTGTCACTACATTTTCAAAAATGTTTGTGTAATGTCAGGAGGTATTGGTGGCCAAATATGTATACCACCACAACCAGTCTGATATGTTGTGTTGCTGAAATGGTTGGATGTGGAAAGTCTTGATTGTAATAGAAGTTCATTGCATTCTGTCTGTCGTATAGAACACCCTCTAATTGTGATATCTGTGCATGGCTCTGGAACTGACTTAGTATCAAAATGTCACTCTTAACATTATCTGTGCTACTGGTTTTGTAACGCCATGGCTGTAGGTCAAATTACTTGAAGAAATACAGGAACTTACCTCTTTTACAAAAACTTTATTTATGGAAAGTTCCATTCCAGGTTTATTATGCCAATTGAAGATGGATGAAAGCCCAAACTGATCTCAAATAAAGTTATAAAAGAAGTGGCAGATTGTTGGTTTATTTCAAGTAATTTTCAGCTTGTGCTGAGTGAGGTGTACAGCGGTTAGCTTATTGGCTTTGCATTCGGAATGATGTCGCTTCAAATTCCCATTTCTTTGATCTAAAAGCAAATTGTCAGTTGTCATTGCACTGTATCCTTCAATCATAATAGGGAATTTGACTGTTGAAAATAGTCCAAAATTGGATATAGAGTACTCTACATGCCTTCGGTTGGTACAACCTAGTGTTAATCTCTGTAAACAGTAATTTTCAAGTTAGGAATAGCTTCAACAAGGTTATGCCGGCCTAACTGCTTTATGATGTGTAAAATACTTTTTGCCACTGGCCTGTAAACTGTTTATAATAAGCTTGTGTATCTCCACATCCTCAGTTGTAGTACAGAATTCAAAAAGCTGTTCAACCCAACATTCATTAACCTAAAGTGCCTGGGACTTGACTTGATTTTTTTTTTTTCACATACAGCCATACTCTCCTTTTCTTCCAAACCAGTTTGATGAGACTAGTAGTGGGGCTCTGAGGTTGCTATTTCAACCCACTGAGAAGAGCATCAGGCAATAATGGGAGGTGCCAGATTAGTTGCAGTAGGGAATCCAAGCAAGTTTTATACATGTAAATCCTGGGGAGCAAACAAAAGTGGCCAAGCCATTCAAGTGATACCCTCACATTCTGTCATTTCTTCCACCAATTGTGCTCTGAGACAAGCAACAGCATCCATAAATGGAAAATGATAGTAAAAAATTATCTTTTTTAAAAATAGTTTGACATTAAGGGCCTAGACGTATTTGTAAGTGCTGTAGTCTTGGATTAAGGTCCACACAGTGGTACTATTAGAGAGGAATAAACTACATACATACATACATACATACATAAATACATAAAAGATGTAGCAAATAGAGTGCTACAAGAGTTAAAGAAAAAAAAAAAACATTGTTATTGGTATATTCTGTGACCTTGACAATGCCTTTGTGTGGATCACAGAATTCTACTTACCAAACTGTCTTATGGCATTAATGGGACACCTCTTGTATGGATGGAAACTTATCTTCATAACAGAATACAAGTGTACAGATGACTGACTGAGGTGGAACTTGGACCAAAAGAAATAAGTTAAATTCTTCCATTTTTCTCACAGTCCTACTTTAATCTTGAGCACATGCAAATTACATGCCGTACATTCATCATTGCATTAGATTTTGGGTACATTTTATTATATTATCTTTACATTTTTGATTTCTTAACACATTTACGTAGTGACCGAATGATGATTAATTTTCAAATAGCAAAAGTGACTAACTTTAAATTTTCCAAGAAATAATTTGTTAAATTACGTAGTGTTTATCATTTTTGATATGTATTTGGCGTACTCCCTATACATTTGTTACTTAATTTGGACTGTTGCTTCAGGGGTGTTGTTATTGTAATGGTGAACATCACAAACAATGGCCCAGCATGGTGTGTAGCAGCAGCAAATTGTGAGCAAGCTAACAGTAGTTGTAGGAGAACATACACCATGGGGGGTTCGAGTGTCAGAAGTAAAAGGGAGGACACGGAGTGAGGTGAATTCACAGTTCCACACACAATAGGAAGGAGCTCTGGTTTTGAAGATGCGTGTTTGTGAAGATGCGTGTTTGTGAAGTGAGTCTTAGGGCAGCTTATGGTCACATAGTGCAGTAACAATACAAACTTGGAAATTTTTGAGAGTCTAATCTACAGTGGGACATAGCATTTCTGTAGCTGCCTCAGAGTGTAGCGGCAGTGGGGAATCTGGTGCGTTGCATGGTACACCCCAGGTGTTACATGCTTCACCCACTGTCCCTGCTGTCGAGACATCTTTGCAGGTACCGGGCACAGTTGGGCCACTCTCTCCCCAAGGGGAGTGGCAGGTTCAGTGGCGTTCGTGGCACACGAGGCCGAGAGTAAATGTGGAGGCTGGCTGTGTGGCATCACACGCTCTGCCTGAGAGTGGATATGTGGCCACTCCTTCAGCAAGGTCTGAGCAGGCATACGGGGGGAGGGGTTCATTAGTTATTGGGAACCCCAACGTTAGGCGGGTGATGGAGCCCCTTAGGGAAATAGTGGAAAGGTCGGGAAAGAAGGCCAGTGTTCACTCTGTCTGCTTGCCGGGGGGTCTCATCCGAGATGTGGAGGAGGCCCTGCCGGCAGCGTAGAGAGCACTGGGTGCACCCAACTGCAAATTGTTGCTCATGTTGGCACCAATGACTCCTGCCGTCTGGGTTCAGAGGTCATCCTCAGTTTGTACAGGCTGTTGGCGGAATTGGTGAAAGCGGAAAGCCTCGCTCGCGGGGTGGAATCAGAGCTAACTATTTCTAGTATCGTTCCCAGAACCGATCGTGGTCCTCTGGTTTGGAGGCGAGTGGAAGGCTTAAACCAGAGGTGCAGACGATTCTGCGGAGATCTGTGGTGCAAATTTGTCGTCCTCCGCTATCGGGTGGAGAAATGTAGGGTCCCCCTGAATAGGTCAGGCGTGCACTACACGCCGGAAGCTGCTACAAGGGTAGCAGAGTACGTGTGGAGTGCACATGTGGGTGTTTTAGGTTAGAGAATTCCCTCCCTAGACCCGACAAGACGCCTCCTGAGATGCGGCAAGGTAGGAGTAGGTAAAATGCAACAGGGAATAACAATATTAATGTGCTAATAGTAAATTGCAGGAGTGTCTATAGAAAGGTCCGAGAACTGCTCTCATTAATAAACGGTCACAATGCCCATATAGTACTAGGGACAGAAAGTTGGCTGAAACCAGACGTAAACAGTAATGAAATCCTAAACTTGGATTGGAATGTATACCGCAGAGAGAGAGATTGGACAGTGAAGGGGGAGGCGTGTTTATAGTGATAAGAAGTGCAATAGTATCGAAGGAAATTGACGGAGATCCGAAATGTGGAATAATTTGGGTGAAGGTCACAGTTAAAGCAGGCTCAGACATGGTAATTGGATGGCTCTATAGGCCCCCTGGCTGAGCAGCTGTTGTGGCTGAGCACCTGAAGGATAATTTGGAAAATATTTATGGTAGGTTTCCCCACCATGTTATGGTTCTGTGTGGAGATTTTAATTTGCCAGATATAGACTGAGAGACTCAAACGTTCATAACAGGTGGCAGGGACAAAGAATCCAGTGAAATTTTTTTAAGTGCTTTGTCTGAAAACTACATTGAGCAGTTAAACAGAGAACCGACTCGTGATAATAACATATTAGACCTTCTGGTGACAAACAGACCCGAACTATTTGAAACAGTTAACGCAGAACAGGGAATCAGCGATCATAAAGCGGTTACTGTATCGATGATTTCAGCTGTAAATAGAAATATTAAAAAAGGTAGGAAGATTTTTCTGTTTAGCAAAAGTGACAAAAAGCAGATTTCAGAGTACCTGATGGCCTAACACAAAAATTTGTCTCAAGTACAGATAGTGTTGAGGATCAGTGGACAAAGTTCAAAACCATCATACAATATGTGTTAAATGAGTATGTGCCAGGCAAGATCGTAAGAGATGGAAAAGAGCCACCGTGGTACAACAACAGAGTTAGAAAACTGCTGCAGAAGCAAAGGGAACTTCACAGCAAACATAAACCTAGCGAAATGTAGTGTGAGGAGGGCTATGCGAGAGGCGTTCAATGAATTCAAAAGTAAAGTTCTATGTACTGACTTGGCAGAAAATCCTAAGAAATTTTGGTCTTATGTCAAAGTGGTGGGTGGATCAAAACAAAATGTCCAGACACTCTGTGACCAAAATGGTACTGAAACAGAGGATGACAGACTAAAGGCCGAAAAACTAAATGTCTTTTTCCAAAGCTGTTTCACAGAGGAAGACTGCACTGTAGTTCCTTCTCTAGATTGTCGCACAGATGACAAAATGGTAGATATCGAAATAGATGACAGAGAGATAGAGAAACAATTGAAATCACTCAAAAGCGGAAATGCCGCTGGACCTGATGGGATACCAGTTCGATTTTACACAGAGTACGCGAAGGAACTTGCCCCCTTTTGCAGCGGTGTACCGTAGTTCTCTAGAAGAGTGTAGCGTTCTAAAGAATTGGAAAAGGGCACAGGTCATCCCAGTTTTCAAGAAGGGGTGTCAAACACATGTGCAGAACTATAGACCTATATGTGTAAGTCAATCAGTTATAGAATTTTGGAACACGGGTATTGTGTTAGAGTGTAATGACTTTTCTGGAGACTAGAGATCTTCTTCTGTAGGAATCAGCATGGGTTTTGAAAAAGACGGTCGTGTGAAACCTAACTCATGATATTCATCCACGAGACTCAGAGGGCCATAGACTCAGGTTCAAAGGTAGATGCCGTGTTTCTTGACTTCTGCAAGGCGTTCAATACAGTTCCCCACAGTCGTTTAATGAACAAAGTAAGAGCATATGGACTATCAGACCAATAGTGTGATTGGATTGAAGAGTTCCTAGATAACAGAACGCAGCATGTCATTCTCAATGGAGAGAAGTCTTCCGAAGTAAGAGTGATTTCAGGTGTGCTGCAGGGAGTGTCGTAGGACCGTTGCTATTCACAATATACATAAATGACCTTGTGGATGACATCGTGAGTTTACTGAGGCTTTTTGCAGATGATGCTGTGGTTTACTGAGAGGTTGTAACAATGGAAAATTGTACTGAAATGCAGGAGGATCTGCAGTGAACTGACGCGTGGTGCAGGGAATGGAAATTGAATCTCAATATAGACAAGTGTAATGTGCTGCGAATACATAGATAGATAGATCCCTTATCATTTAGCTACAAAATAGCAGGTCAGCAACAGGAAGCAGTTAATTATCTGGGAGTACGCATTAGAAGTGATTTAAAATGGAATGGTCCTATACAGTTGATCGTTGGTAAAGCAGATGCCAGACTGAGATTCATTGGAAGAATCCTAAGGAAATGCAATCCGAAAACAAAGGAAGTAGGTTACAGTACACTTGTTCGCCCACTGCTTGAATACTGCTCAGCAGTGTGGGTTCCGTACCAGATAGGGTCGATAGAAGAGATAGAGAAGATCCAACGGAGAGCAGCGTGCTTCGTTACAGGATCATTTAGGAATCTTGAAAAATGTTACGGAGATGATAGATACACTCCAGTGGAAGACTCTGCAGGAGAGACGCTCAGTAGCTCGGTACGGGCTTTTGTTAAATTTTCGAGAACATACCTTCACCGAAGAGTCAAGCAGGATATTGCTCCCTCCTACGTATATTTCGCGAAGAGACCATGAGGATAAAATCAGAGAGATTAGAGCCCACACAGAAGCATACCGACAATCCTTCTTTCCACGAACAATATGAGACTGGAATAGAAGGGAGAACAGATAGAGGTATTCAGGGTACCCTCCGCCACACACCGTCAGGTGGCTTGCGGAGTATGGATGTAGATGTAGATGTAGATGTAGATGTAGGTAGTGCAGCATTTGTGGACATTAAAAGTTTTTGGAGGCAAGTAAAGACTGTGCTGCTGAACTCTTATTGAGGTCTTGTGTGGAATGTGTGAGGTGTACTGTTGAAATTGATTGGCAAGTTGCATTAATGAGTTAATGTAATTGCTGCCTTTATCAGACTTGTTTTTATAGTTAAATCAATTAGTGTTGCCTAGCTTGCTTTGAACATTTTCATCTCCAACTTCCTTTAATTATCATTGGTACAGTTAGAAGTCTGCAGAGAACTGCATAAATTTATTATTGAAAATAGTTTCACATTGGTACGGGATTGGAATCTAGAATTATAACGTATTCCAGCCATAGATATTTATATAAATCCACTCATGCATGAACAATTTTCCACCAAACTGGCAGTTTGCAAATTAGGATTAGAGATTAATCGCCCTATTTCCCGCATTGAAAATCTTTCCCTTGTGCTTTACTCTGTGTTTCTTAGAGCAGTCTGCTACCATGTGTCTGTGTTCACCTGCATGTTCTGCTCCAGCACAGTCTTAGTGTATCCCCTTCTGTAAGCTCTACATGCAGTCATTGGTCACTGACACATGTGCCAGTGTGTACAAAGAAAGCAAATCTTTGCAATCAGCCGACTGATGCCACAGCTTGGGCCTCTTGCCCAACAATGCCACACTGCTATACTATTCCTTTTACAACCTCTCCCATCCCATCCCATCCCATTCCATTCCATTCCTCTTTCTTCCCTTGCATAGCCTCACCAATTACCCTAAAAGAGATAGCTATTTGACCCATTTAATAGGAGCATAGAGATAGAACTTCCCCCTTTCCCTCCGTCCGCTCTATTTACTACAATGCTAACTGAAAGACAGGTGTACAGACAGGCATGTAATAGTGCATGTATAAAATATGTAGAAAACATGTATGCAATAAAATTGTTTATTTAAGCATAAATTTTACTTCTGTAAAAAAGCTTTTACTTGCAGGGCAATGGAGACTCACTCTTGTACCTGTATGGTGGGAGCACACCCCTGGATCAGCAGCAGCAGTATTCAGCAAACCATTCACCGCCACTCTCTGAGGATGGTCGTGCTACTCAACTTCAACCTGAGATATGGAAAGCCCTCATAAGCTTAGGATATTTGTTTGTTGTGACTTGGATCACATCCTTTGTGATGGTTATAGTACATGACCGTGTACCTGATATGAAGAAATATCCTCCATTGCCAGACATTTTCCTCGACAATGTTCCACATATTCCGTGGGCATTTGGAATGTGTGAATGGACTGGAACACTTTTGCTCCTGATATGGCTCATGGTGCTGGCAATGCATAAGCACAGGTAGGAATGCTATCTAGGATTGATTGAGAGTGCTGTGTGTACTGCTATGTTCATTTTGCTCTATTACTTGTGAGAATGTGATGCTCCTAACATGTATTTTAATGTGGCATTTAGAGCTTTGGTGTTTAAAGAAATTTTTTAAAGGTTCGAAGGTGATTTCAATTTTTTGCAAAAACTTGGCAGTTCTATTGTGATGTGACTGATTAGCTGGAGGAAGACCTTATGTGGACATAAAGTTATGCCATAACTGTTTAGATGTGCACTAATAAGTGCTCTCTGCGGAAAGGCAGTATCAATGCCTAATAAGATGAGCTGCTGGATACCAAGTAGGAAACTAGTTGAATCATTCTGTGGAGCTTGTGCAAGTTTAGTATGTTCTGTGCTTTGCTAAGGATGTTATGAGGATTGATATCTGTGACAGACTGCATAATGATCTTACTGCTTCCAATGTTAGTCTTGTATAAGAACTAGGAGGGCAAAATTATGTACCTCCCCTCCCTCCCTCTGGGAGCTCACAACTGTTATGCAAGTATATGCTTGGCTACCATGGGGCTCCAGCCTTAGCAGTATTACTTCCGTTCTATGCTGTATACTTGTACTTCCGGTATCCCTTTCTCCCTCTCTCTCTCTTGCTCTCCTTTGGATAATTTTTTGTGGTGGCGACCCTGCTTGGACCTGGATTGATTGAGCCTCGAGTTTCCGCTTCCAGCATATTCTACAACTTTTAATAAACACATGGTCTCCATTGTTGGGTTTGACCTGATGTTGGATCAATTGTTTTCCTTCCTCTACAACACTGCTGTTCAAAAGAACCTGTATTTTCAACGGTGTAGAAAAATATAGATTGCTACTTACTGTAAAAAAGACATGTTAATGCTAAGAGGCACAGTTAAGCCATGTACGCAAAGCTGTCATCGGCAAAAGATACACACTTTATTCATACACAAAAGCTTGCTTTTAATTGTATGCTTCTGCAACGTAATGTCTTCTTTACGGTAGGTAAAATCTTTTTTTTTTCACCATTGATATTCCTACCTGGAGTTTCTATCGTCTGAATCTGTCTGTTTGAATTCCAAAATTATTTTCCCCCATACCCTAGACAGACATTGGACCAATGCCATTTTCCATACCCACGAGTGTCTGGAACCTCTAACAGAGCTACTGGTACACAGTCACCTTTCTCGGAAAAGGGCTTTAAGAGCAGCATGCGATCTTGCATTGAGACGGTCATGCCAAGAATCTGACTCAAACTGAGGAACAGTCATGTACCCTGAGTATTTTATTTACAAATTCTACTGCTTACAGCATCGTATGGCAAAATTTACATTAATTTTTTTGTTTCCATAATGCACCCCACTTATTCAATCATATTCTATTCAAATTTGATGTCACTCGAAACATGGTTCTTTTTTTTTAACAGTGTTTTGAAATGGGAGCTTTAATTATAATGACTCTATATTACAACAATTAAATAAGTTAAATAACATGAATGATAACACAATGGAAACAAATTAATAGACTGTAGTCAACACAGTATGTTAAATGTTGTATTTATTCACTTGAGATACAAAAATAAATGTGAGGACCTTAATAAAAGCATTAAATGCATATGGATTTCTACATCAAGGTTATAGAATTAAGATTGTAGCTAGGAGCAGTTAAAAGTGGGTGAACAGCAAATGAAATTTGACAGGTTCCCCATTTAGATCAGCCACTGTCGAAACGGAACCAAAATCCAAGCCATGACTGTGTTTAATATTGAAGCTTCTAGTGATGTTGCTTCACTGCATGTTAGTCTAGCAGGAAATAAAACTGTTACTTGCACAAAGTTAGTGTTCCAGTTGCAAACACACAAAATGCTCAAAACCGCCTTTAAAATATTGGAGTGCCCACTTGCCACTCAGAAATTGTCATAAAATTTTAAAGTGCTGATTAACAGTGTCACCCTATTGCTGCCCAGAGAGAGTTAAAATTTCACCAAGTGCTACCAAGACTCACCACCAACTGTCCAGTGGACCACTAAAGACCCTGAGGGGTAGCAGATGTTGTTCAAGATGTCAGGAAACTGTAACACACTAGATGTGTTCACTACTACTACAAAATTATGTTAACATGAACATCATTGAAACTACATTGTTCTTAATACAAAACAAAACATTAGAAAAGTTCCTCCAAAGAATACTCACTTTATGACCTCAGAAAACACTAAATAAGACTGAAAATATGAGGTGCACCACCACGCACAACTGTCACAATGTTTATAAGTACATAAATGTGGCATATGAGCACAGAACACATTGTTCTGCTCATCTATGTGTTGCTCTTAATTTTATGTAGCATACATGACATGAATTTTTTGAGGGATGTCTTCATCAAACTGCATGATATTTAATTTGTCACAGAAGTAACCTACATATTAAACACAAATGAATTAAGGGAAGGAGTAAAGATTTAGGTCAAGACATTTTGTTCCTGATACATGTGATAGATTGTATTTATAGTCAATTTGAGTGGGTTTAATCAAATTTCAAATTCAGCCAAGTTTCAGACAGACTGTATCGGAATGTGTTCACTTTACAGTTCAGCTCCTGTAGGACATTTTACTTAAATTGTGCCAGATTTGGTTGACCAATAGTGTAAATCAGTGTTTTTGCAATCATTGTTTATAAAACTCAGTTCTGCTACATTGAACTCATGATGTTAAGACACATAATTTGATACAGTCAGTATGGAATGAAGATAAATATAGGAATGACAAACATAATGATAATAAGCAAGTAGGTAGCTCCAACAGATTCATAGATGGAGGAAAAAGTAAAATCCTTAACTGTACCACGAAAGCTTGTCATGGAAGGGAAGCTGTGCAGAAGGCTGTGGTGGTGGTGGTGGTGGTGGTGGTGGTGGTGGTGGTGGTGGTGGTGGTGGTGGTGGTGGTGGTGGTGGTGGTGGTGGTGGTGTTTGAAAAGATGCTGTTATTAACATCTAGAATAATTTCAGTGAAGCTGAGGAACAAATTTTCTAAATGTTCTGTCTAGTGTGTGGTATTATACAGTAATGAATCATGGACTATTAAAACAGTAGAAAGAAATTTAGAAAGGTTCAAAGTGTGGCTATGGAGAAGAATGCTCAAGGTAAAGTGGATTGAAGAAAAGAACGTACAGAGTAGAATGAAGAAAAGAGGAGAAGAAAGAATATTATTAAAAGTGCTCATGAGGAGGAAAAAAAGTTTGGCTGGAACATATACTGCATAAGAACTATCTGCCAGAAAGAATTATAAAGGGAAAAGTGGAAGGAATGAGAGGAAGAGGTGGGAAGAAATTGGAAGAGTTGAAACCTGTTATGGAGAGAAATAACCCTTTGAGAAACCTGTCTGTTACCTTTGGTATCCCATCTTTGTACTCGGCTCTGCTTTGGTCGGGCTTACAAAACTTTACTTCTGCGTTAGCCTCTGTCTGAGATGGGAGCCAACTAGCCTTGTAAACTCAAGTCTTGACAAGCGCCTTCAGAATTTAAGGGGATTTTCTGGTCTATAGGTCCAATTTGTACCTCATTTTCAACATTTGACATGAAATTGAAAGATAAGTCAGACAATGCTTATATCCTTTTATTCATCTTTTAGCTATATTAAATTTTTTTTGTTCAAAAATATTAAACGGTTATAAACAGAATGGTGCTAAAGTTTGTAATATGTGCCATGCACTGGTAGGTGCAAAAATCTGGCAATTTTCAAATGGCCTTCTCTTTGAATTGGTCAAGGATCACTGAATGCTACTTCGTATGACCTGGCAGCCTTCCCTTCCCTGGCTACGCCATGGGAGGAGGGCCTGGCTTTCCATTTGGGATGAAACACTTTCCCCACTACTTAGTCTGTATTAGGACGGATGGGGGACACATTCATTGCCACAAAGCCATTGTCTTTTTTGTTGAGAATATAGAGGACAAGTTTGATGAAGTGAACTTTCTCAGTAAGAAGCGGTTGGGCTCTGTTGATCAGAGATTCTTCTGCCACCCAATCTGCAGCTGTTCGTGCTTGTGATCCTCTTGGCATTGTCCCATTGTTTATTACCCCTCAGTAATCTCTGAATATGGCCCAGGGACTGGTTTTTCATAGGGACCTCATCCTGTAAACTGATGAGGAACCCCAGGGTAATCTGGAGTGATGCAGCAGCATTCATTTTGTTCGACAACCACACCAATACTGGCAGTTCCCTTCTTTTGGAGGGGGGATACCCTCCTGGAGAAGGTCAAGGTTATGTGCAACAGATGCGAGGTGAAGCTGTTCGTCTCACAATGCACGAGGTGCTTTCGGTGCTTATGTTTCAGCCATGTGTCTTCCTGCTGTATGGTGTGGACCCTCTGTGTGGTGACTGGACACTCATTCCATGAGGGAAGTCACTGCATTTGTCAGTTAACCGCCACTCCCCTCACTTGCCAGATTGCGCAGCTCACAAGAGTGAAAAAAAAGGTCCAAGAGTAAAAGTCTCTGGATCGCCTGTCTTATACTGAGGCTTGCCAGAAATATGAGAAACTCCATCTGGTGTCACGTTCTTCAACTTTTGCCTCTGTTACATCTGTTCTGCCTTCTAACTCTTCCTTACTCCAGCCCTGTCCCTTCTCCCTTCCCCCTACACTGCAGATTCCACGATCTCTCTCAGGGAACCACTCTCCCTCCCTGGCTGAAGAACTGCACCTCTTCTTTGTGACCTGCCAGTGATGGCACTGTGCCCAGCCTCCCCCCTACCTCCCTCCTTCTCCCCCTCCTTCTCCCCCTCCCCTCCTCCCAGGACCCCTCTCCCTGGCCTTTCACAGGCCGGAAGGCTACTAAAACTGCCATGAGATGCACCATTTGTCCACCCCAATGTCGCCTGCACTCTTTTGGTTCTGGATCTTGCAAAAGCCTGTACTCCCTCTGTGCCCTGCTTGCCTCCATCTCTGAAATAGAAGAAGAAGAAGAAACCAAAGTCCCAGGACAATCTCCCCCCCCCTCCCCTCACCCCCCCCCCCCCCTGGTGTGTCCAGAGGCGCCATCTCCCCCCCCCCTCTCCCCATCCCCCGTTCATAGATGTCATCCTATCCTTATCGGTGACGACCACTGATCAAGTGATATGACTTCCTCTCGACTTCTTTGTCTAACCTGGATTTCGCCACACGATAATTCATGGAATTGCATTGGATACTATCGTCACCTACCAGAAATACGTCGTCTTGTTTCCTCCTATTCTGTGTTCTATCTTGCTCTTCAAGATATGCACTTCCATGATGGCTCTCTGTTTCATGGCTATTGGGCATTCTGTTGGAACAGTGCAAATGACTGCCAGTCACTGTTTGCAATGTCAACCTCCCTCCAGGTAGGCCATTTCCTTATGTTCAATTGTCTGCCTTAATACAGCAACTCCCGCCCCCGTTTCTCCTCCGCAGGGACTTCAATGCACACCACCTGCTGTGGGGGAGTGCCACTTTAATGGGTAGTGGGTCTCCTAATTGACCAAATTATTACAGACTTCGATTTGTGTCCCATCAATGGTGGTTCCCCTAACCACTTCAGTGCTTCCCATGGCACCTTTACTTCTGTGGATCTCACGATATCACCTGCTCTCGTGGCTTTCCTATATTAGCCATCTCATGATGACCTTTGTGACAGTGACCACTTTCAGGTCATTCTCTCATTCCACTACCAGGCAGTCAGTCTCCACCCCCCCCCCCCCCCCCCCTCCCCCCGCCTTGGGCATTCTGCTGGGCCAATTGGCCTTTATATATAATCTACTGTGCACTTTCACACCTCTCTCTCAAACTGCATAGATTAAGTCGTGCAGGCCATCTCTGCCCCTATTGTTCATGTTGCTCACACTGCTGTCCCCATCATCATTGACCAGTAATGTCGCTGCCCAGGACCACCAATGGGTGCTGAAGCAATTTAAACAATATTAAGCAGAGTAAAGAGGAGTGTTTGGAGCACTATGTTTCCTCCCTGGGGACATATGCCCTTTTCTTGCAGGTTTATTCCAAGCTCTGTAGCCTTCTGGGCCACCATCGGCAGTCAACAGTCCAGGGTCTTATCCTCTAATGTACTCTGTTTACTGATCCATTGGTCTTTGAAGAACATCTCGCAATACACTTTGTGACAGTATTGGCGTTCTCTTCCTATCCTGTTCTCTGGCAGAAATGCTGAGTTGAGCAGACCCCCTTGTGTTTCAACTCCCATCTCACTGAACCCTCTAATGAACCATTCACTGAATAGGAATTCCTGCAGGCTCTTACCTTTTCACATGGCATGTCCCAGACCCAGATTCCATCCACAACCAGATGATCCAACAGTTGGGTGCTACCCAGAGGTTACGTATACTCAGGGTCTCCAAACTCATTTGGCTCATGGGTGCTTTCCCACTGCAATGGCGAGACAGTATAGTTATCTCCATCCTTAAGCCTGGGATGAATCCAATGTTTCGTGACAGCTACCGCCCAATTAGCCCGACGAATGTACTTTGTAAACTGCTTGAAAGGATGGTCAGCTTCCAATTATGTTCGGTACTCGAATCTCGGGGCCTTTTGTCACTGTATCAGTGTGGCTTCTGGGAAGGGCAATCTCCAACTGATCATTTACTCAGATTGGAAACTGCAATCGGCCAGGCTTTTACTAACTGTCAGCACTTTGTTGTGGTCTTCCTTGACCTACGTAAGGCATGCAACACAGCTTGGGGCCACCACATTTTAGTTACTCTCCTTGACTGGAGCTTATGCAGCCCCCTTCAGATTTTTATCTGAGAGTTTTTATCCCACCAGCTCTACTGGGTTTGAGTTGGCACTTTACTCAGCACCACTCAGATTTAGGGGAACGATATCCCAAAGATTTGTGTTAAGTGTCACTCTCTTTCTCATAGCCATCAATGGACTCGTAACATCTGTTGGGCATGTGGTTACCCCTGTGTTGTATGTAAACGATTTTTGCATCTGATGCAGCTCGCACCCGGTAGCGTCTGCTGAGTGCCGGCTCCAAGGTGCCATGCGATGGGCTCTGCATGGGCCGTCTCCCATGGCTTCCAGTTTTCTCTCTCCAAGACGTGGGTTATGCACTTTTGTTGTCGACCAACAGCACATGCCAATCCTGAACCTTATTTAGGCAGCCAGATCCTCGATGTTGTGGCACAGTCCCATCTGTTGGTTCTTATTTTTGATAAAAACCTGCAGTGGCTGCCCCATATTCACCACATAAGACTACATGCTTGTGAAAACTTAATGCTCTCTGCCTCCTGGCCTACACATCTTGGGGTGCAGACCATGCTACTCTTCTTCACCTTTATCATGCTCTGGTCTTTTCCAGGCTAGATTATGGTAGTCAGGTTTATGGTTCAGCAGCTCCTTCCACTCTAAAAATGTTTGACCCTGTTCACCGTTACGGGGTACGTCTGGCTATTGGCGCCTTTTGCACTAGTCTTGTTGACAGAAGCGAGGATTCCCCCTCTACAAATACATCTGAGGAGCCAACTCCTGGTCTCTTATGCAGTCGCCATTCACCGATTCCCTGACCATACTGTGTATCCTGTCCTCTTTGCAAAATAGGGACGTCTCCCTCCTGATAATCACCCAAGGGTGGGATTGCTGGTTGGAATGAGTCTCACTTGCCTCTGTTGGGACATTGTCTCTGTCACCTCTATGGTTTTCTGGTGTCTTGTATGTTCCATCCTTGCAGAGTTCTGGTGTGTCACCATCTTCTACACTGATGGTTCTAAGATGATATGACGGGATATGCTTTCACATCGCCTACTGGCTTAGAACACCATTTATTGCTGGAATTATGACAAGTCACTAGCCATCAACAGAACCAGGGCCCTCCATTTTCTTTTTCTCAAGTCGCCCTCCACAGTGTTTGATTATGTACAGACTCAATGAGCAGCTTGTAGGCTATGAACTGATGCTACTGTCTTCATCCTTTGGCTCTGCTATCCATGACGTTCTCTCTGCCCTTCACCATGCCACCTGCAGAATTGAATTTCCCTGCATCCTGAGTTCTGTGAGCATCCCAGGGAATGAACTGGCTGACCATTTGGCTAGAGAAGCAGAAGCAGATATTTACATCCCTCCCCCTCCCCAATTCCCTTTCACGATTACAGCTTCAGACATGCGTATCTATGTCAAATATCTCTTTGCCCAAAAGTGAATGACATCTGGTGCGGTGCTACTCTCAGTAATAAACTCCGCACCCGCAATTAGTCTAGTGTGGTTTGGCACTCTTCCTTCTGCTCCTCTCGGGAGGAGTCTACTGTCTTACGCTGTCTACGTATTGACCATACAAGGCTCATTCGTTGTTTCCTCTTGCATAAAGAATCACCCTTCCCCCTCCCCTTCCAATGTGATTGTGGAGCCATACTGATGGTATCCCATATATTGGTGGAATGTCCCCTTCTTTTGCCACTTCATCCTAACTATAGTCTTCCAGATTCCTTAAATTTAATGTTAGCATAGATGGTTGAACTGGTTCCTCAGTTTCCTCCGTGAAAGCAGATTTATTTTCAATTATAAGGTTTTGCTTTACTACTGGCGCAGGGGGCAGGGTGGTTGTAGTTGAGGCCTCTCCTAATGTTTACTCGGTCTGGGACCTGTGGCCACTCCCCCTGGCAAAGACCACACTTTTATTCCTCTGGTTTCCCAGTTTTTAGATTTGGGCTACCCTTTTATACCTTCTACTGTGTATGTTTTAACTTCCTCATTTTATAGTTTGACTCCTGTGTCTGGATCAGTCCACTTTTAGCAGGCCCATCTCTTCTGCGTGTAACATCCGAATTGCAGGATTGAATACCTTACCATTTAGTCCCAAAACTGCTCTCAATTAATTAATCAATCAATCAATCTCTACTTGGACGAAGAAATCATTGTAAGACAAGTGCTTACAAAAAGACAATGAAATGATTTTTGCTTGGAACCGTTCCTGAACAGCCAAAATGTATGCTTACTTGACCAAATCTTTTGCAAACTCTTCTAGTGTTGGAAAAAATGTAAATATGTTTAGAAGAGAAACAATATATCACCACACACACACACACACACACACACACACACACACACACACACACACACACACAGAGAGAGAGAGAGAGAGAGAGAGAGAGAGAGAGAGAGAGAGAGAGAGAGAGAGAGAGAGAGAGAGAGAGAATTTTTCTTTGCTAATTACTTTACTTTGCAGATTATGTTGTTGTTTTCTTTCTTTTTTATTAGATACTGTTGGAAAATAATTTTTGGTGCGAACAATGTAAGGAAAAGATAGATTGCAGATTGCTACTTACTGTAAAGACAACATGTTAAGTTGCAGACAGGCACAATTAAGACATTGACACATTAGCTTTGGGCAACAGTCGCCATCAGAAAAAGAAGAGGGAGAAACAGGTACCATTCAGCCACACAGCAAGCACACCTAATACTTGCATGACCACCGACTCTGGCAACTAGGAGAAGAATGGCGTCAAGTGAGTGTGAGGTGTGCTTGCTTCTGTGAATGAATGATACGTGTTTATCTTTGTTCTTTTTCTGACAAAGGCTGTGGCTGAAAGCTAATGTGCAAATGCCTTTTAATTGTGCATGTCTGCAACATAATGTGTCACATTCATGGGAAGTAGCAATTCCTTTTCATTACATTGTTGGCATTCCAGCTTGGAGTTTACATTGTTTATTTCAGACCAAAAATTAAAGTATTATACAAAAATTATTTTGTGATAAGATTTTAGTAGGTTTTAGATCTACTGCTCAGAACTACAGAAGTCTGCTCCCATTGTTTGCTTAATTGTTTTGACAGATTCATATTGCTGCGTCGCTTCTTTGCTCTATCTGGCACAGTGTTCCTTCTTCGGTGTGTTACAATGCTGATCACATCGCTGTCTGTGCCTGGAACCCACTTGGATTGCAGCCCTCCAGAAAGGCCAGGTGCTGATGTGTGGACAAAGGTGCAGAAGGCATACTTTATTTGGCGTGGTGCTGGGATGTCCATCCAAGGTGTTAGGACATGTGGAGACTATATGTTCAGTGGACATACTGTTGCCCTCACAATGCTTAACTTCTTCATCACCGAATGTGAGTAATTTGTATTGGTCCAGTTAAGACAACTGAAATATTCTTTTTACTCTGTTGCATTACCTGCACTACTATTTCATCATCTGCTGTTCCATTTCTGTTATTGATCATTTTTATACCTGTTAGGAATTCAAATGTCAGTAAATTTAAAAAAAAATTCTCATTTGGTGAAAAATTTGAAAATGTTTGAGTGTGGACATTAAGACTGCCAGGAATTGTCATACGGATGGGGGTGGGTGGGGGGTGGTGGTGGCAGAAGATGAAGGCTGATAAATAGCCATGAATGTATCAAACTATTTCAGAACAAAAATAATTTTTTTTTTTTTTGCTGTAGGCTGAATACTAGGAATTGGTTGTAATGAATTTGTACTGTGTGACGTCCAGGAAGACACACATTATTTGGCTGGACAGATGGGTCATAAGTGAATTGTTTTCTAGTGAAATTGACGTCCTGGAGAGTGCTAATGTTCATAGCAACTGCTGTTGAAGATAAACCCATGAAGATTTGGGAGCAGATTGTGGAGTGAGGGATGGTGGAGATATTCTGTAAAGTGAAGATTATAAATGTACGTGACCATGTCAGTCATGAGCAAATTGTGGTAACTTAAAAGGGATACTTAAAAGGGACACATGTAGTAGAAATAAGGCAACTCTCTTATTCTGGTTTTTGGCAAGACATTGTCTTAGGGGTTGCCAAGAAGACCTTTGGGTCATTTCCTGGACATGAACACTTCTGTGAATTTTTTTGTCACATATTCAACAATCAAAACTGACACCCACAGTACATCAATTCAGACCCATTGGCACAATTCCTTCATTGTCTTGGACGCACCTGCCTGTTGATCTTCCAATTAATTTTATTTTCATTTTGGTATTCTTATGTGTTGGAGCCTGTTAGGTATTGTAACTAAAATAGGTTCCAAGATTTTTCCATCGCCTAATCCCACATAGCCAATGTGGTAACTAAAATTTGTCATGATGTGTGTGTCCACATTTGTTGCAACTGAACCATCTAATAAATTTTGTGTAATGACTATTGCCTCATTCAGTTCACTTTGAATTCCACTTGATTAAAAAGTCACCCAGTATATGTCAGTATCGCTGAGACTGACCCAGAATTAACCAATGCGCACTACATTAACTTTTGTGTGCAACAAATACACATGATTGATCACAATTGCTTGATTTTTCAGAAATGTTCAAATATTGTTAATATAAGACACCGTTTGAGAAAGGTGTCAATTTTTGTCAGTTTTATGAAGATTAAATTTGGTTTATTAAGCAATCAGTTTCAAAAACTTGAATGTTAGGTTAGTGGAATAATTAGTTCATACAGCATAAGATTATGCTAAAGTCATGATCTTGAACTGGTTTTTAACAGCAGTTATGAGTAAGCTTCAATTAATAAAGTAAAGAGCCATTCAGTTACTGGAAGTTTGAATAAATAAACTTGACATTGATTTCAATACTAATAATGGGGTAACTACTAATAATAAGAGGAACTACCTAGGTGAAGAGGCACTGTATAAGCTAAAAACCATGGCACTTAATGTAGTGTGATGAAACAGTCTCGCGACACTAGGTAGAGCAGAGGTGACCACAACAAGTGAGTCATCCTCAGGGGGCTTACCACTATTTGACAGGTTCGTGCTTGGCAGCATCTTTTCCGTTCCGTGCTGCATGTCTTTCCTCTTGTTATCCCTTGGGAACATGTCTGAGGTATTATTGGGAATGTTTTTTATTATGTCACTGACATAAGAACAGTCTCACCACTGTTTTTTGTACCCTTTTTGTTTCTTTGTTTCCAGTCTCCTATCCTTCTTCCACTCTGGCATTTGAGGTTCCTCTTTTCCTTCCTCTCCGTGTGCTCCTGAAGGACGGCCCATGTGTCTGACATGTAACAGGTGACTGGGTAATGCAGAATTCCCAACCCCAGGTCAACAGATAGTGTTTTCACATACCCTCTGATACAAGACTGACCCAGGGAGGGGTGATTCCCCGAGCTGCTACCTTCCCAAATTGCCAATTGGTCCTTCTGTCCAATGTTCGGGAGGTGTGACCTGAGGTGTGAACCCCCTTGTGAAGGGGCCCCCAGTTGGAAGGAGTGCCCCATTGGAGACTCTTGGAATCATGGGATCTTCTCATAATGAGCCAATCATTTTCACAATTAACATCTATGAAATGTAAACAGAATGAGGCTAATTATTTGAAGACTTCTAGCTGCACCACGGTTTCTCATGGTTTCATGTACTGAAGTGGGTCAGTTCTTCGCAATGGTAAATCAGTTTCTTATTCAGAAAGGTGTTGATGCAGTTGCTGGCCCTGTGAAATCCTGCTCTCATTTACGGAATGGCATTTTGTTTTTGGAGACTACTTCTGATTCTCAAGCACAACTGCCACCTCACTTCTCCATGGCTATCCTGTTCGTGTCGAGACCCATAGAACTCTGAATTCCCAGTGTGTTGTTTACACTAGACTGCTCAATAGTCTGACAGAGGCTGAAATCCAATCATACCTCTCTGATCAGGGTGTCATTGCCATCCATCGGATGATGAAAATAAGTTGATTCCTTCTTAGTGCCCACACACTTTTTCTCTCTGTTGATGGAGTGGTGCTTCCAACCAAGATCAAAGCAGGCCATGAAATTATCACAGTCTGACCAAAGATTCTGAACCCGATACGCTGATACCAGTGTCATCGTTTCAACCACTCTAGAATGTCTTGTTGACACCCAGCCAAATGTGTAACCTGTGGTGGTAATGCACACAAGGGCTATTGTCTGCCGCCTCCTGCCCTCTGCCTCAACTGCAATGGCAGCCATGCTGCCACCTCTTGAGATTGTCCCATGTATGTTGATGAGCAGGCTGCCCAGAAGATCCAGGTGAAGGGAAAAGTGGCTTACCTGGTCGCTCGCAAGTTATTGGCTAGCCACAAACACTGCATTCTGTTTGGCACTTACAGTACTGTTCTTCCTACATCTCACTCCGTGGAGGTCACGGACTCACAGACGTGCAACCTCAACTTCAGCTCTAAGGTTGTGAAATCGCCAAGTGTCCAGGTAGCATTGCTGTCCCTTCGTCCAGCAGTGCAACAAGCCATCAAACTCTCACCACAGGCTGGCACTCGGCAGCTGCCGAGGTGACACTCCTTCATTTTTTCCTCAGCATGACTCCTCCAGTGGAACGTTCATGGCCTTCAATCCCACAAAGAGGATTTATGGCTGCTTTTGGCATTGCAGCGTCCCCTTGCACTCTGCCTTCAGGGAACAAAACTGTGTCCTCACGACCGCTTCGAGCTTTCGAATTTCTTCCCGGTCTGTTTTGACCTTCCCCCCTGAAGTCTGCATTCCATCTCATTGGGGAGTCATGCTGCTCATATGTGATGATGTTCATAGTCAACCCATCTACCTGACTACTCATTTGAAGCTGTTGCAGTGTGCTTTATTTCCTTCCTCACCTGACTTTTTCCGATTATACCATTTATGTCCCTCACTCATTCGCTGTCAACACAGCAGTCTTCCTTTGGCTTATCGGGCAGCTACATCACCCTCGGTGACTTTAATGCACATCATCTCCTGTGAGGTTCTCCCACAACCTGTCGGAGAGGTACCCTCTTGGCCGACCTTTGTAATAAACTTAACCTCTTCTGCCTTAACACAGGAGCATCCACATTCCTTTACAACTCCTCACACACTTACTTCCATTTGGACGTATCCTTCTATACTGCCCACCTTGTCTATCATCTCGTGAGGTCTGTTCTTTCTGACACTGCCTCGAGTGACCATTTCCCATGTGCTATCCGTCTGCTGACACCTGCCCCACCTGCATGCACACCCAAATGGCAGCCTACAAAGGCTGATTGGCAGCTTTACCTTTGACCTTTGAAGAACAAGATTTCCCCAGTTGTGATGACCAGGTGGAATATCTTACATATGTTATCATTTCCACTGCAGAATGTTCCATTCCTTGTGCTTCATCTTTACCATGCCGTGTTTGGTCCCTTGGTGGACTGAGGCATGCCACGACACAATTTGCATGTGGAGACATGCTAGCTGCGATTTTAACCATCATCCTATAATGGCAAAATGCATTCATTATAAACAGATGCATGCACAGTGTTGTCATGTTCTTCAGGATAGCGAAAAAACTAGCTGGGTTTCATTCACTAGTTCTTTTAACAGTTGCACCCCTTCCTCTGTTATGTGGGCCAACCTCCAATGGCTGTCTGGGACCAAGATGCATTTACTAATATCCGGTCTGACAGTAGCAGACGATGTCATCGTGGACCATATTGCTATCTACAACACCTTGGGCCACCATTTTGCAGAAATTTCGAGCACTTCCCACTATCACCATGCCTTCTGTCATCAGAAATGAACGGAAGAAACTGCTGATATCCTTCGCTTCTCAGAATCATGATTGCTACAATGCCGCTTTTGCTATGAGGGAGCTAGATCATGCTCAATTTTTCCTGATCCTCTGTCCCAGGGCCAGATTTGTCTACATCAGATGTTGCAGCACCTTTCCCTTATGGGCATGGACTTTTTGCTTAATATGTACAACCACATCTGGGCAGAGGGCACATTTCCCAGATGCTGGTGTGAAGCCACTGTCATACCCATACTTGAGCCCGGTAAGGACAAACTTGTTCCTTCTGGCTATTGCCCCATCTCACCAGCTGTGTTTGCAAGGTGATGGAACATGTGATTCATGTCCAGCTGGTATGGTGGATTTAGAGTGCACCATTTTGCAGTTGACCATCTCAGTCACTTTGTCCTCCCATGTCATGAATGGTTTTCTGCAGAAATCCCAGACTGTGGCCGTGTTTTTCGATTTGGGGAAAGCCTACAACACACCAGCTGGAGAACTGGTATACTCCGCACTCTCTACACGTGGGGTTCCCATGGCTGCCTGCCCTGTTTCCTTCAGGATTTTTTAAAAGACAGAGTTTTCAAGGTGCACGTGAGTTCTACCATGTCGGACACCTTTATCCAGGAAAATGGTATGCCTCAGGTTTCCACCCTGTTGTGTGTTTCGGAGAATGAGGGTATTGGATTCACTGTCCGGATATAATATGGTGTGCTACTTGCTGATGAGATGAATAGCTGTTGAGGTAAAACAGTCTTAAGCAGGCAACCTCTGGGGAACCTGCGCCCCCCCCCCCCCCCCCCCCCCCCTCCTTGGCTTGCTCGGAAATGCTGGGCTCTGCCCGGGTCAATGGTTGTTTCCTTAGCATCTCGTGGGATCCCTGTGGAATGGTTTCATCAAACTACTACTACTACTGATGGGGGAGGGGTATATTGTCGGGCAGTACCTACACCAACTCCTCAGAGTGCTCAGTTGGTCAGTCCTCCCAAAAAGAAGTCTCAGAATCATTGCAACAAAGCGAACAGGGGGGGGATCTTTGAGACGATATCACCTTCCTATATTCATAAGGCATTGGAAAGTATTGCTGGGTCTCTGAAAAGTGTTAAGACTTCGTAATAGAACACTTCTGGTTGAAACTGCTAATTCCAACCAAATATCTAAGCTTCTGGGATGTAAGGCATTAGGTGACTACCCATTCGAGGCTGAGTTGCACAACACCCTTAACTTTACTAAGGGCATGGTTACCTGCGCCGATATAATGGAAGTGGATCCCGTGGAGTTATGTGAAGAACGGAAAAATAAGGGCCTCACGGAAGTGCAGAATTATATAAGGAGAGTCAATGGTAAATTAGAATAAATGTTGATTTTTTTCCAAAGTTTGGTACTCCAAAATTACCTGAACATAAGCTTGCAGGCTATATCTATCTCAAGGTTTGCCTATTTGTTCCTAACCCAGTGCAATGGGGTGCTACTAAAGTTAAATATTTGGCCATACCACTATGGGATGTAATGGGAAGCCTACATGTGGCAATTGTGGAGGCTCAGCTCAAAAATCAGGTAATTCTTGTATACTTCCTCTGAACTGTAAACTGCTCTGGGGATCACTCAGTGTAGAGCAGAAAGTGTGGGGTTTTCAACGAGGAAAGGAAAATTCAGGAGTTGAAAGTAAAGAGACGCGTACCCTATGGTGAGGCTAAATAATCTTTCAAAGCTATTCAGCCACTGGTTTTTGCTACTTCTTTCGCATCAGCCCTTAAGACACCAGTCGCTGTGTGTGACACCTCCACACAAACTCGGACCACAGATTCGAGTACGAGCACATGCACTTGTACCTGTGGGGGGGAATGCTCCATTTGCAACTGATGTCATTCGGAAGCAGTCAGCAATAGGCTTACCACCTTAGCCACATACCACAACTTAACGTCAGAAGCCAACTAAGCCATCTCTGCAACCCAGGCAACCACCGCCTCCTGTTAGTGAAGAAAAACTTCCTTTGAAAAGTAATTCTAAGTCCAAGAAAGTGGTAGGTAAACCTTCAGATCGGCGAGCTCTGTCCCTACCTGATGGGGGGGGGGGGGGGACTATGCTCTTAAGGATATGGACTTCCAATTGGTGGAACCAGAGAGCAAATAACCCGCTAATGTTCCCCTGATCTCCGCAGTAAATCACCACCTCCAAGGGAGAAAGAAAAGAACAACCATTGCTAACCAATGGCTTCGACAGGGACTTTTGTGTTGCATTGGAATTTGAATGGATATCGCTCACATTTAAAGAATTGCAGCTACTGGTCTGGGAGAAACCTTTCTGCATCTGCTTACAAAAAATGCATCTTAGTCACTGACACTCCTGCATTAGGGGCCACCATGCATACAGGATGGATGATACTACTGGAGACAGGGCTAAATGTGGGGTGGCTGTTTTCCTTGATGACAGACGTCACTCCTGTCCTGTCCCTCTGACAATGACCATTCAAGCAATTGTTGTGAAAGTTTTCGCACTCTTTAATACCACAGTGTGTTCTTTGTACCTGCCCCCCCTCCCCCCCTCCTCCAATGATGCTTTGGATGCAGTCACAGTGGCAGAACTGTTCCAGGCACTCCCACACCCATTCCTCCTTGTAGGGGACTTCAGTGTGCTGTGGGGCTCAGCTACCACCAGCTCCAGGGGTCGGAAGATTGAGCGACTTGTCCATTCCAAGAATATCTGCCTTCTGAATGCGGATCAGATGAATCACTTTCCCGCAGCTACAGGGTCTTATGGGAAGTGGCTCCAGATTTACATTCTATTGACCACTTTCCAGTGCGGAACCCTCTGCTGACTAGAACGGTGGCCCATAGGAGACCACACAGATGGATGACACAAAGGGCAAATCAGTTACAGTGCAGTCAACCAGCTATTTTTGAACAAAAGTATTGTGCACAGGAGACGGTGGCCCAGATCACTTGTGAGATTCAAAGGGCTGCTGCAGAGTCCTTTCCCAGGTCTAGTAACCACTTCATACGATGGCCTTTACCTTGGTAGAATGATGACTATTGATTGACAATCGGGGCCAGACGAACAGCTCTGTCCACCTGTCCACCTACAGACATTCTCCATGCCTTCAGGTCTGTGAGTGCACATGCGAGGTGAGTGATCAAAGAACAGAAGAGGGCTTCCTGGAAGGAATTCACGACTTCCATTAATTGGTCCACTTCCACTGCTCAAGTTTGGGAGTCAGTAAGACAGATTTCAGGCATGCCCCTTAAGGCTTTGTCAGATAATGGGGTCTTGGTGGACACTCCAGAAGACATGGCTCATGTAGGAGCTGAAAACTTCTTTACTCTTACTACGTCATGCAGACAAACTCCCACTGTTCAGGTATTCCATAGGACTGCAGAGATGAGGAAGCTAAATTTCATCTCACATAATGAGGAAGTCTACAACCTTCCATTCTCCATGTGGGAACTGGAATCAGCTTTGTCTGCAGCCATGCTTCGTCACGTGCTCTGAAGCAAAAGGACGGCTCCTCTCCTGTTTCAATCAGGTCTGATTTGATGTTCAGAATGTCATGCCTTGGAAGGAGGCAATATTAATTTCATTCTTGAAACCAAGCAAGGACTGTAGTGCCCCTAACAGTTACTGGGTGTAGCCTTTACCTGTTGTATAGGTAAGACTTCTGACTGCGTTGTCAACCACTGCCTTGTCCGGCTGCTAGAGTCCCAAGATCACCCGCGCTGCTCCCAAAGTGGTTTCAGGTGCTACCGTTCCACCCTTGACAACTTAATTCTACTGGAAAAGGCCATACATGAGTCCTTCTTACACTGAAACCATTTGGTTTGTGTATTTTTTGACCTCGAAAAAGCATATGACACTTCTTGGATATACAGCACTCTTAAACTTCAGAATGGGGAATATGTGACGCCTGCCACTTCTGAGTCAATCCTTTCTCGAGGACCAGTGTGTTTGTTATGGCATTGGTGATGCCATGTCTGATTGCTATGTTCAGGAGAATGGGGTGCCCAGGGCAGTGTCCTCAGTGTCACATTTTTTGCTATCGTTACGAATGGCATTTCCTCCGCTG
The DNA here is from genome assembly GCF_023897955.1 of Schistocerca gregaria. NCBI lineage: Eukaryota > Metazoa > Arthropoda > Insecta > Orthoptera > Acrididae > Schistocerca > Schistocerca gregaria. Next base: position 77,393,904 of record NC_064927.1, read on the forward strand.
TCAGGAGCCCTGTCAGATGCTCTTTGTTTGTGGATGACTTTGCAATCTTCTAATCTTCATATGATCTTACAACAATGATGAGGCAGCTACAGCTGACCATTAAGAGGCTGAAAACCTGGGGCCAGACAACTGGTTTTTACTTCTCACCAGAGAAGACTACATGTGTCAACTTTAACCATGCTCATCAGAGTTTTAACCAACCAGTGGTCACAATGGTGAGCGATATTTTACATTTTCAAGACACTGCACTTTTTGGGTTTATTATTTGACTCTAAATTAACTTGGCTTCCACATCTGAAAGATCTACAAAGGGCTTCCAGTCACTGAATGTTTTGAAATGCCTTGGCAGATAAACATTGGAAGTTGACATGTCCCACCTCATTCAGTTTTTAGGGCATTCGTTCAATTATGCTTGGATAATGGCAGCATGGCCTGTGGATTGGCCTGTCCTTCCTACCTCAGGATGTTCGATACTGTCCACCACAAGGCCATTCGGATATCAACTGGAGCCTTTTGGACCAGCCCAGTTCAGTCTGTGTGCAGAGGCTGGTGAACCATTGCTCTGGATTTGGCAACATATCCATTTGGCTTGACAGGTGCAGAAAATCTGTCACCTCAGTCATTGGCATTTAGTTCACTGATCCAACCCACCTTTGAACATCAGTTCAGGAATCGACCCCAAGTGATCGATGCATTTGGTATATGTGCTACAAACTATCTCAAGGATCTGGATCTCTCGGGCATCAAAATACATACCCAAGGATGGAACGCACTGCCACCTTGGTGTCTTAAGAGGCCCAAAGTGATTTTAAGCTTGACACAGTACACGAAAACTTGTACTCCAGATTTTGTTTTTACAACTTTGTCTTCATCTACTTTAAGTATGTACCACAGTTTGGTTGTTATTTATACAGGTGGATCCCAGCAGGAGAATGCTCTCAGGTTTTCTGCTGTTTCCCTGACAGGGTTTTTTAGGTGCGTTTTCCCAAACAATTTACAAAATATGATGTGGAGTTATATGGCATTCTGATTGTACTGGAGAGGGTTCACAGACATCACCATACAAGGTTTCTTGTCTGTTCCACCACTCTCAGTGCACTGCAAGCACTTCACCAAATGTATTCAGTAGACCTGACAGTTCATCTCATCCATGACTCCTTACAGCAGCTACAACACTGGCGCAAGGTGATCTTTCGCTGGGTGCACTGATGACTATGATGTCGAGTGCCACCTCAACTCAAATCATCAGACCCGAACTATTTGAAACAGTTAACGCAGAACAGGGAATCAGTGATCATAAAGCGGTTACTGCATCGATGATTTCAGCCGTAAATAGAAATATTAAAAAGGTAGGAAGATTTTTCTGTTTAGCAAATGCGACAAAAAGCAGATTTCCAAGTACCTGATGGCTCAACACAAAAGTTTTGCCTCAAGTATAGATAGTGTAGAGGATCAGTGGACAAAGTTCAAAACCATCGTACAATATGTGTTAGATGAGTGTGTGCCAGGCAAGATCGTAAGAGATGGAAAAGAGCCACTGTGGTACAACAACAGAGTTAGAAAACTGCTGCAGAAGCAAAGGGAACTTCACAGCAAATATAAACATAGCCAAAGCCTTGCAGACAAAAATTACGCTAAGTGAAATATAGTGTGAGGAGGGCTATGTGAGAGGTGTTAAGTGAATTCAAAAGTAAAGTTCTATGTACTGATTTGGCAGAAAATCCTAAGAAATTTTGGTCTTATGTCAAAGCGGTAGGTGGATCAAAACAAAATGTCCAGACACTCTGTGACCAAAATGGCACTGAAACAGAGGATGACAGACTAAAGGCCGAAATAGTAAATGTCTTCTTCCAAAGCTGTTTCACAGAGGAAGACTGCACTGTAGTTCATTCTCAAGATTGTTGCACAGATGACAAAATGGTAGATATCGAAATAGACGACAGAGAGATAGAGAAACAAAATGGTTCAAAAGAGGAAAGGCTGCTGGACCTGATGGGGTTGTTGTTGTTGTTGTTGTTGTTGTTGTTGTTGTTGTTGTTGTTGTTGTCGTGGTCTTCAGTCCTGAGACTGGTTTAATGCAGCTCTCCATGCTATCCCATCCTGTGAAAGCTTCATCTCCCAGTACCTACTGCAACCTACATCCTTCTGAATCTGCTTAGTGTATTCATCCCTTGGTCTCCCTCTACGATTTTTACCCTCCACGCTGCCCTCCAATACTAAACTGGTGATCCCATGATGACTCAGAACACGTCCTACCAACCAATCCCTTCTTCTGGTAAGGTTGTGCCACAAACTTCTCTTCTCCCCAATCCTATTCAATACTTCGTCGTTAGTTATGTGATCTACCCATCTAATCTTCAGCATTCTTCTGTAGCACCACATTTAGAAAGCTTCTATTCTCTTCTTGTCAAAACTATTTATTGCCCATATTTCACATCCATACATGGCTACACTCCATACAAATACTTTCAGAAACAGCTTTCTGACACTTAAACCTATACTTGATGTTAACAAATTTCTCTTCTTCAGAAATGCTTTCCTTGCCATTGCCAGTCTACCTTTTATATCCTCTCTACTTCGACCATCATTAGTTATTTTGCTCCCCAAAAAGCAGAACTCCTTTACTACTTTTAAGTGTCTCATTTCCTAATATAATTCCCTCAGAATCACCCAACTTAATTCGACTACATTCCATTATCCTTTTCTGCTTTTGTTCATGTTCATCTTATATCCTCCTTTCAAGACACTATCCATTCCGTTCATCTGCTCTTCCAAGTCCTTTGCTGTCTCTGACAGAATTACAATGTCATCGGCAAACCTCTAAGTTTTTATTTCTTCTCCATGGATTTTAATACCTACTCCGCATTTTTCTTTTGTTTCCTTTACTGCTTGCTCAATATACAAATTGAACAACATCGGGGAGACGCTACAACCCTGTGTCACTCCCTTCCCAACAACTGCTTCCCTTTCATGTCCCTCGACTCTTATGACTGCCATCTGGTTTCTGTACAAATTGTAAATAGCTTTTCGCTCCCTGTATTCTACCCCTGCACCTTCAGAATTTGAAAGAGAGTATTCCAGTCAACGTTGTCAAAAGCTTTCTCTAAGTCTACAAATGCTAGGAACATAGGTTTGCCTTTCCTTAATCTAGCTTCTAAGATAAGTCGTAGGGTCAGTATTGCCTCACCTGTCCCAATATTTCTACAGAATCCAAACTGATCTTCCCCGAGGTGGGCTTCTTCTAGTTTTTCTATTCGTCTGTAAAGAATTTGTGTTAGTATTTTGCAGCCGTGACTTATTAAACTGATAGTTCGGTAATTTTCACATCTGTCAACACCTGCTCTCTTTGGGATTGGGAATTATTATATTCTTCTTGAAGTCTGAGGGTATTTCGCCTGTCTCATATATCTTGCTCACCAGATGGTAGGGTTTTGTCAGGACTGGCTTTCCCAAGGCTATCAGTAGTTCTAATGGAATGTTGTGTACTCCCGGGACCTTGTTTCGACTCAGGTCTTTCAGTGCTCTGTCAAACTCTTCACACAGTATCATATCCCCATCTCATCTTCATCTACATCCTGTTCCATTTCCATAATATTGTCTTCAAGTACATCGCCCTTGTATAGACCCCCTATATACTCCTTCCACCTTTCTGCTTTCCCTTCTTTGCTTAGAACTGGGTTTCCATCTGAGCTCTTGATATTAATACAAGTGGCTCTCTTTTCTCCAAAGGTCTCCTTAATTTTCCTGTAGGCAATATCTATCTTACCCCTAGTGAGATAAGCTTCTACATCCTTACATTTGTCCTCTAACCATCCCTGCTTAGCCATTTTGCACTTCCTGTCGATCCCATTGTTGAGACGTCTGTATTCCTTTTTGCCTGCTTCATTTACTGCATTTTTATATTTTCTCCTTTCATCAATTAAATTCAATATTTCTTCTGTCACCCAAGGATTTCGACTAGCCCTCATCTTTTTACCTACTTGATCCTCTGCTGCCTTCGCTACGTCATCCCTCAGAGCTACCCATTTTTCTTCTACTGTGTTTCTTCCCCTCCATTGCTGTCAATTGTTCCATTATGCTCTCCCTGAAGCTCTCTACAATTCTGGTTTAGTCGTTTATCCAGGTCCCATCTCCTTAAAACTGAAGAAACTGCCAAAAGGTGGGAATTTAATCTACAGTTCATAACAAATAGATTGTGGTCAGAGTCCACATCTGTCCCTGGAAAAGTCTTACAATTTAGAACCTGGTTCCTGAATCTCTGTCTTACCATTATATAATGTATCTGATACCTTCTAGTATCTCCAGGATTATTCCATGTATACAACCTTCTTTTATGATTCTTGAACCAAGTGTTAGATACGATTAGGTTGTGCTGTGTGCAAAATTCTACCTGGCGGCTTCCTCTTTCATTTCTTAGCCCCAATCCATAATCACCTACTATGTTTCCTTCTCTCCCTTTTCCTACTGACGAATTCCAGTCACCCATGACTATTAAATTTTCGTCTCCCTTCACTACCTGAATAATTTCTTTTATCTCATCATACATTTCATCAATTTCATCATCTGCAAAGCTAGTTTGCATATAAACTTGTACTACTGTAGTAGGCATGGGCTTTGTGTCTATCTTGGCCACAATAATGCATTCACTATGCTGTTTGTAGTAGCTTACCCGCACTCCTATTTTTTTTATTCATTATTAAACCTGCTCCTGCATTACCCCTATTTGATTTTGTATTTATAACCCTGTATTCACCTGACCAAAAGTCTAGTTCATCCTGCCACGGAACTTCACTAATTCCCACTATATCTAACTAACCTATCCATTTCCCTTTTTAAATTTTCTATCCTACCTGCCCGATTAAGGGATCTGACATTCCACACTCCGATCTGAAGAATGCCAGTTTTCTTTCTCCTGATTACGACATCCTCTTGAGTAGTCCCTGCCCGGAGATCCGAATGAGGGACTGTTTTACCTCCGGAATATTTTACCCAAGAGGACGCCATCATCATTTAACCATACAGTAAAGCTGCATGCCCTCGGGAAAAATTACGGCCGTAGTTTCCCCTTGCTTTCAGCCGTTCGCAGTACCAACACAGCAAGGCCGTTTTCGTTATTGTTACAAGGCCAGATCAGTCAGTCATCGAGACTGTTGCCCCTGCAACTACTGAAAAGGCTGCTGCCCCTCTTCAGGAACCACGTTTGTCTGGCCTCTCAACAGATACCCCTCCGTTGTGGTTACACCTACGGTACGGCTATCTGTATCGCTGAGGCAAGCAAGCCTCCCCACCAATGGCAAGGGCCATGCTTCATGGGATACCAGTCCGATATTATACAGAGTAAGCAAAGGAACTTGCCCCCCTTTTTGCAGCGGTGTACCGTAGGTCTCTAGAAGAGTGTAGCGTTTCAAAGGATTGGAATAGGGCACAGGTCATCCCCATTTTCAAGAAAGGACATCGAACAGATGTGCAGAACTAGAGACCTAGATCTCTAACATTGATCAGTTGTAGAATTTTGGAACACGTATTATGTTAGAGTATAATGACTTCTCTGGAGACTAGAAATCTACTCTATAGGAATCAGCATGGGTTTTGGAAAAAGACGGTTGTGTGAAACCCAACTCGCGATATTCGTCCACGAGACTCAGAGGGCCATAGACATGGGTTCAAAGGTAGATGCCATGTTTCTTGACTTCCGCAAGGCGTTCTATACAGTTCCCCACAGTCGTTTAATGAACAAAGTAAGAGCATATGGACTCTCAGACCAAATGTGTGATTGGATTGAAGAGTTACTAGATAAGAGTGTAGCATGTCATTCTCAATGGAGAGAAGTCTTCTGAAGTAAGAGTAATTTCAGGTGTGCCGCAGGGGAGTGTTTTAGGACCATAGCTATTCACAATATACATAAATGACCTTGTGGATGACATCGGAAGTTCACTGAGGCTTTTTGCGGGTGATGCTGTGGTATATTGAGAGGTTGTAACAATGGAAAATTGTACTGAAATGCAGAAGGATCTGCAGCGAATTGACGCATGGTGCGAGGAATGGCAATTGAATCTCAATGTAGACAAGTGTAATGTGCTGCAAATACATAGAAAGATAGATCCCTTATCATTTAGCTACAAAATAGGTCAGCAAGTGGAAGCAGTTAATTCCGTAAATTATCTGGGAGTACGCATTAGGAGTGATTTAAAATGGAATGATCATATAAAGTCGATCGTCGCTAAAGCAGGTGCCAGACTAAGATTCATTGAAAGAGTCCTAAGGAAATGCAATCCGAAAACGAAGGACATAGGTTATAGTACGCTTGTTTGCCCACTGCTTTAATACTGTTCAGCAGTGTGGGATCTGTATCACATAGGGTTGATAGAAGAGATAGAGAAGATCCAATGGAGAGCAGTGTGCTTCATTACAGGATCATTTAGTAATCACGAAAGCGTTACGGAGATGATAGATAAACTCCAGTAGAAGACTCTGCAGGGGAGATGCTCAGTAGCTCGGTATGGGCTTTTGCTGAAGTTTCGAGGACATACCTTCACCAAGGAGTCGAGCAGTGTATTGTTACCTCGTGCGTATATCTCGCAAAGAGACTGTGAGGATAAAATCAGAGAGATTAGAACCCACACAGAGGCATACCGACAATCCTTCTTTCCACGAGCAATACGAGACTGGAATAGAAGGGAGAACCGATAGAGGTACTCAAGGTACCCTCCGCCACAACCCATCAGATGGCTTGCGGAGTATGGATGTAGATGTAGATGTAGATCATCACTACTACTTTTTGTTGACAAGTTTGCCATCTATTGCAGTTCTCCGCTGACCTCTCTCACTGAGTGGTGTCTTCAGTGATGTCTTGATCGTCTTTACTCACTGATTGTCGACAGTGGCTATCATTTTTCCACTGACAAAACCATTTGTATGAATTTCTGGTGGTGCAATTGGTTTATCCCACCATGTTTACATCTTGGGCCTGTTGTACTTCCATTCATTGAAACTGGGAAATTCCTGGGATTTACACTTGATAGGAAACTCCTGGTCCTCCCACGTGTCTTACCTAGCAGCTCGCTGTACACGGTCCCTCAATGTCCTGTGTGTCTTCAATGGTACTTCCTGGGGTGCAGATTGAACCACCCTCCTCCATTTCCCTTTACTGTTCGAACCTAGATGATGGGTGCTTTGTTTGTGTGTCTGCACTTCCGTCCCTCTTACGCCATCTCAACACTATCTACTATCATGGCATCCATTTGGCCACTGATGCCTTTTACTGCTGAACTACCACTGTCTTACGACCGTGACGTTTTCCTCAGTAGGTACGCATGCGTTTTGTCTGCCATACATGGCCACCCATCCTATGCCTCTTCCTGCATGTGTGGGGCGTGTCCCTCTTCTCTGGAGTCCGCTTTCGGTTCTTGCTCTGGCAGTTTAACTTCACGCTACCTACAACCTTCCCGGTGGGTGTGAACACTTCACCACCTTGGCTTCGTGCAGTGGCTCGTGTTCACATTGGCCTTATATTCACTTCCTAAGGACACTACTCCAGCCTTGTTCTATTGCCTTCAGTTTTAAGACATTTGCAACTGTACCTTTGTGTACACTGATGACTCTTGGACTGACCACGGTGTCGGGCGTGCCTCAGTCATTGGCGCCGACGTTTTGTTATATCCACTTCCGGAACACTGCTCAGTATTTACAACAGAGCTCTTCACCTTAAATCGGTCCACGGAGTACATCCAGTGACACAGGCTTTTCAATTATGTCCTCTGTGCAAACACTCTCTGTGCCCTTTAAAGCCTCTGTACACTGCCCATCCATTAGTGCAACAGGTCCAGGAAAACTGTCACTTGCTTACTCTTTATAGAGCCACTGGGCTGTTTATGTGGGTTCCTGGTCATATTGGTGTGACAGGAAGCGAGGCTCCTGACACTGCTGCCAAGGCTGCAATCCGTGTACCTAAGCCCCCAAGTTCTTATATTCGCTCCGATGATCTCTGTCTTGTTGTCTGTCAGGAGGTAGTGCTCTGTTCGTAGGAATCAGCTCCGGGTTATTACCGTATTTACTCGAATCTAAGCTGCATCTTTTTTCTGGTTTTTGTAATCCAAAAAACCACCTGCGGCTTAGAATCGAGTGCAAAGCAAGTGGAAATTCTGAAAAAGGTTGGTGGGTGCCGCCACAACTTACTTCTGCCATCGAATATATGTAGTGCTACACAGGCATGCTTTGTAGGCACAAAGATAAATACTGGTGCCAAAACATCTGCGCCGGTAAATAAATTAAAAAAAAAGGTGGAAGACGAGCTATTTTCTCCACCCTGAGTTTCGACCACTGCCTTTTCATACATTATCCAACGAAGTAAATACAAATTCCATATTGTTCATCTTCGAATGTAGCAGCATTTCAATGTACTACGAAAATCTGACTGGCAAGACTGTTTGGGATGTTTGTCAATATGGCCAACTCTACGTTCTGAAATTTTTCCTATCTGTGAGAAGAGATGGTCACTAATAGGAACTTTTATAAATTGTGAATCACATGCAGTATTCTCGTCACCATAAGAATAATACGCATATAAACATTTTGCCATGTACTGTTTCATGTTTGCTGTTATCTCATTTAAATTCTGTCTGCATAACTACGAAACTAGTGAGACAACAGCAAACGCGGAAGAATATACATATCATGTCATCTTGATATTCGTATTATTCTTATGCCTAATAGTGATATAGTCAGAAATGAAGTGCGGCAATTGACTAGATTATTAAATCTAAGATTACTCTAATTTCTGTGTACAATGTAATGTACTAAAGAGGCGCCTGCAAATATTTTCGAAAGAAAAAGAAAAAAAAAAACAACTCTCATTCAGAACATTTTCTATCATACGCAGCCTATTATTTGGTTCTTGTTGATCATTATCAAAGGAAGCAGCTGTGTAAGTAACAACAAATAGCAGTTTCTTGCCATTGTTTTGCTAATGATAAGACTCCACACTTGAAAAAAAAGCGGCGGTAGCATGCACAAAAGCAAGCCATGCCGCGAGCGGCGACAGGCCGTAGACACGCACTATCAGAATGCGACAAACAATGCATGACACAGTACAGTAATGCATTTTCAGCTTAGGGTGACGTAAACACCTATAACAAAGAAAACTGCGCTTATCAGATCAAAGATAAATAAGCAATCAATTCAAACCAGACGAAGCATGTGGAAAAGGAAGGGCACCCGTATAAATATGGACGGAGCATCTGACGCATACCAATGGCTACCTGGTAAACCTTAACTGCTAAGCTTACGACTCGAACCAAACTACTGTAGCTGTATCGTCATTCATTCAACCTAAATTGTCTCTCATATTACAATGGACCACCTTTGTTTCGATTTGGAGATGCGGCCTATAATTTTTCTCTCCTCTTGAATTTCGAGCCTCAAATTTCAGGTGCGGCTTAGATTTGGGAAATTTTTTTTCCTTGATTTCGAGTCTTATTTTTCAGGTGCGGCTTAGATTCGAGTAAATATGATAAGCCTCTCCCAGTGGCTTGAATGACTTCCTCTTGGCCCTCCTGCCAAGAGGTTATCATTTTGACTAGTTAGCATATTGGGCACTTTCTTTTTAGCCATTGTCATTCGTTAAGTGGCACTCCTCCACCACTTTGTACACATTGCACCCAAGTTTTAGCTGTCCACCATTGCTTGATGGAATGCCAATTTTTAACCATTTACACTCCCGCTTGGGTTTGCCATCTGAGTTATTGGCAGTTTTAGCAAATGGTGAGTGGGCTGTTGACTGCTTTTTACTTTTTATCCTTCATAGAAATATGGTGACGGCCATTTAAATTTTAGTTCTGTACCACTGTTTCATTATGGTGTATTTTGTAAGCCATTCTCCATATCCTTGTTGTTAGCTGTCATCTCTTATGTCAATTGCGGTTAAATAAAATATGGCGTTTCAGTCTTCGATCGCTATTCTTCATTTTCGATTACCGGTTTCGGGCTAGCTGCCCATCTTCAGATCTGTTGGACAAAGTTAAAAATGTAATTAATAAGAGAGATACAGTTAGTGATAGAAATATCTTAGTTTACAAAAAGAAATTTTGGATCGTATTAAATACCAACATACCATGTATTGTAGTTACAGAGTAACTTGTCAGTACAGAACACACGGTTCACTGTCATAAATAAATTTCAATCTGTTAAAACCTTATATTGCAGTTTTTAAGAGTAACCTGATTGGTAACAGTAAAAAGTGCCTTCTACCTATAACAATTGTGCATCTGTTATTATTTCACCGCATATATTAATGGCGAATATTCTTTTTAATAAAAATTTTTTTAAAGTAATAACATATGAATAATCTTTTTTGAGTGGACCATGAAACGAAAAATTTACACTAATTTAAAATTTCTTTATAAAGAAACATAAAATATAATTAAAATGTAGATATTCTTTCAAAAATGTGTTTCCTCTTCTTTGTTTTGATTGGTGGTGGAGTGGATTTCCCTATGTCAGAACGTATACAACGCCACGTCAAGTTCTCTTCCGCCGCGCCCAATTCACCTCGCCACCAGTACACTGAGGGCCATTCCGCTGCAGCTAGTTCTTACTGGGGTGTGCTGTTGCATTCAAGAGTAAGCCTAAAACAGGTCTTTAAAAATCTCATAATTCCTGTGCATAAAATCACTTTGTTCATTAAGTAGTAGGCCTGGGGTTTTTCTTTGAGGAGTGTATATTTCAATCTCTTCGAGCACGTTGAGATAGACTTTTTGGAGCTTTATGTAGCACCTCCAATTGTTCATTTATATTACTCACTTCATGTCTACTCTCTTTTACATGTGTTCCAAATGCTGTTGGATTACTATGCCTGCAATGTTCCCTGCATCGAATTTCAAAATTTCGCCCTGTTTGTCCTATGTAATAACTGTCACATTCCGCACATTTAATCTTATATATTCCAGAATTATTGTATTTCATTTGTTTTGTCGTTGCTGGTTTATGTCTTAGTCTATGTACCATTTGCCCTTCATTCTGAAATGCCACTGCGATGTTTTTTGGAAAGCATTTAGCAATTCTTTCTGATACACACCCTTTGTATGTCATGGTGACAAACTTCTTCTTAACTTTAATTTTCCTAGAGTTGCTACTGATACCTGTGGATTTGTTTTTGATGTTGTTAAACATATGTGTAACATCTTGTGTCCTGTATCCATTAGCTGCTGCTACTTGCTTAATAATATCTAGCTCTTTTTGCAACTCATCTTTCTCTAGTGGCAATCTGAGGGCTCTGTTGGACATTGCATGAAAGTATGCTCTATTATGCTGTGCCGGATGGTGCGACGTCGCTACTATGATGTTGTCAGAGCAAGTGTCTTTTTTATAGACGCTGAAAACGTGCCTGCCTCACTCTTTTCTGATGGTCAAATCTAAATAGTTAATCGCCCCATTGTTTTCCATTTCTAGGGTGAATTGAATTTTTGGATGCTGCTCATTTAAAACTTTAGTCATTTCCTCTACGTCTTCTTTTTTCCCTTAAAATAGTGTCGTAAGCATACCGTCTGTGATAAATTAACTTCTCCTTAATTTCTGGAAAAGAGCTAAAAACTTTGTTCCCAAAGTTATTCATAAAAATTTCAGCTAAAATGCCTGATAGACTGTTTCCCATAGCTAAACCTTCATCTTGAATAAAAACTTCATCATTAAAGATAAAACTATTAAAACTCAATGTGAACTCAACAACCCTAGGCCTCCTACTTAATGAGCAAAGTGACTTTATGCACAGGAATTATTATGAGATTTTGAAAGATCTGTTTTAAGCTTACTCTTAAATGCAACAGCACACCCCAGTAAGAACCAGCTGCAGCGGAACGGCCCTCAGTGTACTGGCGGGGAGGTGAATTGGGCGCGGCGGAAGACGCCTTGACGTGGTGTTGTATACTTTCTGACGTAGGGAAATCCACTCCACCACCAATCAAAACAAAGAAGAGGAAACGCACATTTTCGAAAGAATATCTACATTTTAATTATATTTTATGTTTCTTGATAAAGAAATTTGAAATTAGTGTAAATTTTTCATTTCATGGTCCACTCAAAAAAGATTATTCTTATGTTATTACTATAAAAATTGTTTTATTAAAAAGAATTTTCACCATTAATATATACGGTGAAATAACAACAGATGCACAATTGTTATAGGTAGAGGGCACTTTTTACTGTTACCAATCAGGTTACTCTTAAAAACTGTAATATAAGGTTTTAACAGATTGAAATTTACTTTATTTATGACAGTGAACAGAGTGTTCTGTATGGACAAGTTACTCTGTAACTACAATATATGGTATGTTGGTATTTAATACGATCCAAAATTTCTTTTTGTAAACTAAGATATTTCTATCACTAACTGTATCTCTCTTATTAATTACATTTTTAACTTTGTCCAACAGATCTGAAGATGGGCAGCTAGCCCGAAACCGGTAATCGAAAATGAAGAATAGTGATCGAAGACTGAAACGCCATATTTTATTTAATGAGACAATCATGTCTAGTTTTGATAAAAATTGATTGGGATTGACGTATAGTTGTTTCTTAACTCCTCTCTGTCTTCATGTTCTATAGTTTTTGACATGGATGTATATGACCCTAGTTATTTTTGCATCCTAACACACACACACTCTCTCTCTCTCTCTCTCTCTCTCTCTCTCTCTCTCTCTCTCTCTGGAGCCAGGCTGCGAGCAGCAGTGCATTATGGGAGAGGCAACTGGGTAGGTGTAAGGAGGAGGTTAAGGGGGGAGAGGGAGGGATAGCAGGGTAAGGGTGGGGAACAGTAAAGTAATGCTGGAAGTGTGCAGGGACAAGGTGGTGAGTTGGACAGCTAGGTGCAGTTGAGGTTAGACAGTGTGTGGAGGAGAGAGGGGGGGGGGGGGGGGGGGGGGGGGGGTTAGTGGAAAAGGAGAGACCTAAACAGACTGGGTGTGTTGGTGGAATAGAGGGCTGTGTAGGGGTGGAATGGGAACAGGGAAGGGCTAGATGGGTAAGGATAATGACTAATGAAGGTTGAGGCCAGGAAGGTTACAGGAACATAGGATATATTGCAGGGAGAGTTCTCATCTATGCAATTCAGAAGAGCTGGTGTTGTTGGGAAGGATCCAGATGGCACAGGCTGAGAAGCAGTCATTGAAATGAAAAATGTCATGTTGGGCAGCGTGCTCAGCAACAGGGTGGTCCAGTTGTTTCTTGGTGATAATTTGTTGGTGGCAGTTCATGTGGACAGACAGCTTGTTGGTTGTCACACCTACATAGAATGCAGCACAATGGTTGCAGCTTAGCTTGTAGATCACATGACTGGTTTCACAGGCCTTTGATGAAATAGCTGACGTCTGTGACAGGATTGGAGTAGGTGGTGGTGGTGGTGGTGGTGGTGGTGGTGGTGGTGGTGGTGGTGGTGGTGATGTATAGGGCAAATCTTGCGTCTATTACAGGGATATGAGACATGAGGCAAGGGGTTGGGAGTAGGGGTTCTGTAGGGATGGAGGCAGATATTGTGTACATTCAGTGGATAGTGGAATACCACTGTGGAAGGGATGAGAAAGATGGTAGGTAGGACACTTCTCATTTCAGGGCATGATGAAAGGTAGTCGAAACCCTGGTGGAGAATGTGACTTAGTTGTTCCAGTCCTGGGTGGTACTGAGTCATGAGACGAATGCTCCTCTGTGGCTGTGTGGTGGGGCTTTGGGAGGTGTTCAGGGTTCTCCCTCCCACCACCACACAGAATCCAGAACCTAAACAGACCTGAAACACAGTCATGAACCTTTCCTCCAAAAGCCTTAGCGCCCCCCCCCCCCCTCCCGAAGTATGTCCTTTCCAAAGGCCTCACCTTTTGTGACACCTCCAAATTAAGTCATGCAAGACTTGTTACAGGTCTTCTTCTCTCCTTCTCCCAGTCTTTACAGTGGGGACACCTTTCTGCCACCAACCCTACCAGTCAGACTCAACCAGAAATCAATGTTGAACCTGACTCCAGATCACTCCTCCATCTAACCGTGATCCCCCTCCCCGCTGCCCCCAAATCACTCACTGTTAACTTTTCAGAATTTCTTAACTTTAAACCCTGCCTTACCATAATTCCCCAAATCCCTCAACATTCAAACTAATCTTACATCAACAGAAAGATCCACATTACACCACAAAAAACTGATCCCAAACTTATAATCCTATTTGCTGACAAAGGCTCCACTACTTTTGTTTTGAACCACAAGGATTACCTCACAGAAGGACTCGGCCAGCTGTCAGATTCTTCCACCTACAAAACCTGCTACAGTGGCCCCATTCCAGAAGTCCAACAGGATCTCCAGTCTCTCCTCAAAGCCTTAGGCCCATCCCAGAACCTCTCCCCAGAGTCTCTCTCTCCCCTCACTCCTACCATTTCTCCCCCTACGCCTACCTTCTACGTGCTTCCTGAAGTCTGTAAACCCAACTCAGGATGCTCCATTGAGGTGGGTTACTGTGCCCCTGCTGAGAGAATCTTTGCCCTTATAGACATACCTGCAACCTACCCTCCTACATAAGATTCCAATCATTTCCTCCATTGACTCTCCACAGTTCATTGTCCTTCACCATATGGTGCCGTGCTCATGACTGTTGATGCCACCTCGCTTTACGCTAACTTCCCTAATGCCCATGGCATTACTGCTATTGAACACTACCTTTCCCAATGGATTCCAAACCAATGACCTCCTTCCTAGTTGCTATGACCAACTATATCCTCATGAACAATTAGTTCTCCTTTGAAGGCATTACCTACAAATTAATTCCGGATACAGCTATGGGCATCCACATGGCACCATTCTATGCCAACCTATTTGTGTTCCATCTAGAGGAATCCTTCCTAAACATCCTGAATCCCAAACTCCTCACCCAGTTCAGATTCATGATGACTTTTTTGTGATTCGGATCAAGGTTGAGGACACCCTATCCATGTTCCTCCATAATCTCAACACCTTCTCCCCCATTCTCTTCACCTGGTCCTACTCAACCCATCAAGCCACCATCCTCGATGTTGACCTTCATCTCAAAGATCGTTATATCAGTACCTGTGTCCTGTCAAACCTACCAACCATCAGCAATACCTCCACTTAGACAGCTGCCACCCATTCCATACCGAGAAGTGCCATCATTACAGCCTAGCCACCTGTGGTCCCCTCTCGAAATATACTGAGGGTCTCACTGTGGCATTTACACATCATAATTACCTTCCCAACTTTGTTCAAAAACAATCTTCCATGCCTTATCTGTCCAGTCATCCAACATCTCCCAAAGCTCCACTGTCTGGCCACAGAGGAGCATTCCTGTCATGACTCAGTACCACCCACAACTGGAGCAACTGAATCACATTCACCATAAGGGTTTTGACTACCTCTTGCCATGTCCTGAAATGAGTAATGCCCTACCCATCATCCTTCCTACTCCTCCGACAGTGGTATTCCACTGCACACCAAACCTACACAGTATCCTACACAGCCCCTGCTCCCAGCTCCTTGCCTTGTGGGTCGTATCCCTGTAATAGATATAGGTGTGAGACCTGTCCCATGTATCATCCCACCACCACCTACCCCAGTCTTATCACAAACATCATCTATCCCATCAAAGGCAGGGCTGCCTGTGAAACCAATCATGTGATCACATGAGCTGCAAACACTGTGCTGCATTCTATGTGGGCATGACAACCAACAAGGTGTCTGTCCGCATAAATGGCCACTGACAAATTGTGGCCGAGAAGCAACTGGACCATCCTGTTGCTGAGCATGCCGCCCAACATGACATTTTTCATTTCAACGACTGCTTCTCAGCCTGTGCCATCTGAACCTTTCTTACCAACACCAGCTTTTCTAAATTGCGCAGATGGGAACTCTTCCTGCAACATATCCTATGCTCCTTTAACCCTCCTGGGCCTCAACCTACATTAGTCATTGTCGTTATCCATCTAGCCCTTCCCTGTTCCCAGTCCAGCACTACCACAGTCCTCTAGTCCACCAACGCACCCAATCTTTTTACTTCAGTCTGTTTACGTCTCTCCTTTTCCACTAACCCCTTCCCCACCTCTCCCCGGCCCTCCGTCTAACCTCTTGACTGCACTTAGCTGCCCACTCCCCACCTCATCCCGGATGCCCCCAACAACACATTACCATTCCCCGCCCCTACCCTGCTATCCCTCCCCCTCCTCACCCAGCCTCCTCCTCAGCCCCATGCAGTTTCCTCTCCCAAAATGCCCTGCTGCTCGCAGTCTGGCCCCAGTTGCCAGGGACTGGTCATGTGAGTTTGTGCGTGTGTGTATGTTGTCTGCTTTGACAAAGTCCTTGTTGGTTGAAAGCTAACTTTGAGTCTTTTTGTTGTGCCTTTCTGCAACATAACATCCCTGCTATATGGTGATTAGCAACTATCCTTTTCATTATATTCTTACATTGTAACCTGGATTCTCCGTTCTTGGACTTTCTTACTTTTGCAGGGAACAAAAATGGAAAGAACTTATGTCCTCCCAGAGCGATTTAGAACAACAGACAGCCTAGGGTATATTTTTTCTTTGTGTGCTAAAAGAGTGATGAAATACTTGTATTTTGTGTTATTTGTAACAAAAAATTGTGAAACAAAGTTTCCCAATTCTGACACAGCATGTTGTGCATAAAGAAAACATGAAATTCAAACTGTCAAGCAAACAGTGTCTGTTAAAAACAACTCGGGAAAATTACAGCCTCAAGAGGAAATTTAAATGCTGATATTAGGAAAGAGAACACTTGTGAAACATCATAACAGCTATTTGTTTCAAAACAGGAAATGACAGAAGATGAATTAATTTGGACAATGAAATCAGTCCATTGTAACATGGCTGCCACTGTCAATAAAGACTCAAAAACTGTTTTTACTGCAATGTTCCCTGACACCATTGCACAGGTTTTCAGTTATATTGAACAAAGCTAACCTATATAATAATGCTTGAGAAATATTTAGATGATAGAAAATTGTATTTTTCATTGCTTTGTGATGAAACCACTATCAATGCCCACAAAAAAGAACTGTTGTTCGAAGTTTGGTATTGGTTGGAGCAGAGAAAAAATTGTATGTAAAAATTTACAAATTGTTTTTGTTGAGCACATGTCCTGCTGTTGACATTATTAATCAGACAGTCCAGATCATGGATAATGCTGTTTCACCTGTGATAAAAATGCTTGTGTTTGTCTCATTGAGCTGAATGACAACAAGAAGGTATGGAAATTGTTAAACAATAAACTGATTGAAGAAAGAGGACAAGACTTACTGAGTGTTGGCACACACAACTTACAAACTGTCTAAAAATTCGCTTGGAAGATCTAGAAGATTATGGGGACACTGCATATGATTTTGTTATTGGTTTATTCAAATTTAAAAAAAAATTAAGAACTTCAGAATAAGAAAAATGTTCTAAATCTGTGATTTATGAAACATATCAAACATATGGCTGACAGCAGGTCCAACCACAGAGAGTTCTTGAGCAGTGGTCAGCAGCTGCAGATTATTTTTTGAACTCCGTTTCATAACACAAGAACTTACTAAATTCAGATAAGTACAAATGTATTATTAAAGTAGTGAATTTGGTGATATCATTGCAGAACTTTGTTTTGTCATAGATTCTGCTGAAATATGTTGTTAATGTATAAAATTTTTTGCATCTCCAGAACCACTTATCCATGTTCTTTCTACTGAACTGAGAAATATTAGGGAAAAATATCAGGGAGTATTTGCAAGCATGAGTCATTGATTTCAACAAAACAATTCAAAGAGGCCATCTTCTCAAGTCTGTGGATTTAGTGTGTTAGGAAAGAACTACCTGACACACACACACACACACACACACACACACACACACACACACACACACAATCCTTAAGTGAGAGAGGCACATAATCAGTATTGTCACAAGATACAAAATCATTATTTAGCATCTTACAATTATTTGGCTCAGAAACAAGTGTAAGAAATGGTAATATATAATATTTTCAGTGTCACCAAGGAGAAAGAAAGAAAGAAAGAAAGAAAGGAAAAAAACAGGTGTCAAGCATGAAGATCTTACTGAATTGTCTAATCTAATAGCATTCACTGGTTTGAAAGATCTAGACATGAAAGATGAATGGTGTGCTCTAAAGGCAGAACTCTCACTGTGTGAACAGCCAGTCAGAATTTTTATGGGTATTGTATAAAGCAAAAGTGAGTATGGCTATGTTAAATATAGATCTCTTGGAATTTTAGGCCATAAATTCAAGATGTGTTGACAGCTTATGGCAGTGCAGCACAAGTGCTAATTATGAAAGATTTGCCTAAGTTTGTCTATGGAGCTGGAGTCTCTTATGAAAATTACATTGAAGAGCAAAGACAAGTGGAAGACAAGTAGTTTAAAGCTGAGAAGAGAAAAAGTAGCAGACAGACTGCAAGTTACAAAAACTTGCAAATTTAAAAGATTAATTGAAGAAACTTCAACAGCAGTTGAGGACAGTGTCACAGGAGAGAGAAGAAACAAACAATTCTTCTCATACTTTCTTTAAAGAAGCAAACCACAGACTGAAAGATGAAATGAATAAGAAAGACTTGGGAGGTGTCAGGGTAGCTCAGGGAATGATGGAAGGCTCATTAAAATTATGTGAAAAAGAAAGGAAACTTGACAACAGTGAAGATATGATTTTGCAGATTATTCATAGATGACAGTCAAATTTGATTAGGCTTCTTTAGTAAAAAGGAGTCAGTGTACTGTTTGAGTCATTTTCCTGACAGCATGTAATTTTAATTTTGTATATACTTTTAAGTTCATTATTACACATACCCCAACCCCCATGAACCATGGACCTTGCCGTTGGCGGTGAGGCTTGCATGCCTCAGCAATATGGACAGCCATGCCAGAGATGCAACCACAACAGAGAGGTATCTGTCAAGAGACCAGACAAATGCATGGTTTCTGAAGAGAGGCAGCAGCCTTTTCAGTAGTTGAAGGGGCAACAGTCTGGATGATTGACTGATCTGGCCTTATAATGTCAACCAAACTGGCCTTGCTATGCTGGTACTGCGAATGGCTGTAAGGAAGGGGAAACTACAGCCATAATTTTTCCTGAGGGCATTTAGGTCTACTGTGTGATTAATTGATGTTGTCCTCTTGGGTAAAATATTCTGGAGGAAAATTAGTCCCCATTAGGAACTCCGGGTGGTGACTACTGAGGAGGACATCATCAGGACAAACAAAACTGGCATTCTACAGGTCAGAGCATGGAATGTCTGGTCCCTTAATCTGGCATGTAAGTTAGAAAATTTAAAAAGGGTAATGGATAGGTTAAATTTAGATGTATTGGGGATTAGTGAAGTTCTGTGGCAGGAGGAACAGGACTTCAGGTCAGATGAATACAGGGTTATAAATACAAAATCGAATAGGGGTAATCTGGAATAGGTTTAATAATAAATAGGGACACACAAGCTACTATGAACAGCACAGTGAGCCCATTATTGTAGTCAAGATACACGAAACTCTCACCCACCACAATAATACAAGTTTATATGCCAACTAGCTCCGCATATGGTGAAGAGACTGAACAAGTGTATGATGAGATAAAGGAAATTATTCAGATAGTTAAGGGATCTGAAAATTTAAGTCATGGGGACAGGAATTCAGTAGTAGGAAAAGGAAGAGAAGGAAAAGTAGTAGGAAAATACGGAGTGGGGGAAAGGAATGAAAGAGGAAGCCACCTTGTAGAATTTTGCGCAGAGCATAACTTAATCATAGCTAACACTTGGTTTAAAAATAATGAGAGAAGGTTGTATATATATGGAAGAGACCTGGATACACTGGAAGGTTTCAGATTGATTATATGATGGTTAGACGGAGATTTAGGAACCAGATAACAGACATTATTCCTTTAGAGCGTCTGATAGCCTTGGAAGAGCCAGCTACGACAAAATATGAGACAGGCAAAATACCTTCAGATTTAAAGAAGACTATTACAATGATGATTCCAAAGAATGCAAGTGCTGACAGGTGTGAAAATTTCTGAACTATCAGTTTAATAAGTCACAGCTACAAAATAATAACATGAACCCTTTGTAGAAGAATGGAATAACTGGTAGAAGCTGACCTCGAGGAAGATAGTTTGGATTCTGGAGAAATGTCGGAACACGTGAGGCAATAGTTTAAGGAAAGGCGAACCTTTACATTTATAGCATTTGTAGACTTAGAGAAAGCTTTTGACAATGTTGACTGGAACACTCTCTCTCAAATTCTAAAGGTAGAAGACATAAAATACAGCGAGTGAAAGGCTATTTACAACATCTACTCAAACCAGATGGCAGTTATAAGTGTCAAGGGGCATGAAAGAGAAGCAGTGGTTAAGAAGAGAGTGAGACAGGATTGTAGCCTATCCCTGATGTTATTCAATCTGTGTATTGAGCAGCCAATGAAGGAAACAAAAGGAAAAATTTGGAGTAGGGACTAAAGATCACAGAGAAGAAACAAAAACTTTGAGGTTTGCCAATGACATTGTAATTCTGTAAGTGGCAGCAAAGGACTTAGATGCACAGCTGAACTGAATGGACAGTGCCTTGAAAGGAGATGAATAAAGGAAACATATTCAGAAGGATGTAGGCTGCAGTAGTTACTCGGAGATAAAAAGGCTCTCACATGATAGAGTAACACGGAATAGTGCATCAAACCAGTCTTTGGATTGAAGACCACAACAACAATATTACACTTAAAAATCTAATTACCTGATTTGTTTATCATACTTTGTCTTACAAACATGAATTGTGTGTGTGTATGAATTGGTTGTAATGATAAACAATAAATGTTTAAGTTACTAAAATTGCCTTATACTACTATTTTTGCAATTACTTTTCTGATTTTATGTTACTAAAGCTACTTATTTTATGTGCATCATTCTGTGGAATTTCTGGTATAAGGTGTTTTTATAGCTGTAATCCAAGGTGATTTTGAGCAAGATGGGAATTTGATAATTTGTGATTCTAAGTGAGAGTGCTGCCAGAATTTGGATTGGATGATAGGAATCATTTTTTTAAATGGGGACTTATGTCCAGACTGCTGGATTTGTATTGTTGGTTACAGATAATTGATTGAGATGTGTAGTTAAATGGTATCAATTCTTGGTTGCATGATGTGAATGGAGATCATAATGTTTACTGAGGTCACTTTGCAGTTACTTGGCCAACAAATAATCTGGAAAATTAAGAGCAATAACAAACAACGTTAAATGAGCCTGTGGCTTGTGTGGCTTAACATGTCTGAAAGATCATCATCTCAGGTTCATTGGTAACAGTTCTTTTAAAAGAGAAAAGTGAACAGGATATGTTTCTTTAAGACCCTTCTTGATTTGTGCAAGGAACTTAGTTGTGAGGTTGAATGGGCATCATTTTCCTGGCTTATTTGTTGGCCAAAGAACGGTAAAATTTCCTCAGTAAACATTATTATTTTCATACAGATTATTCAATCAAGAATAGAACATTTAATTACTTGACTATGATATTTCATGCATACGAGTAACCCACTGTGGCACAAACAAATGCCAACAGAGAATTGATGGCATGAGACTAGTTGTAGAGATGCCTCACTCAAGTGTAATATTCTGCAGACCAAACCTAGTAATAAAATCCACTTGTCTAACATGATGATGACAGAAATTTTAATGGTGGAACTCAACAAGTGCACTGTAGCTTCTGTCTCCAAACCCTCTGCTGTTAAGTTTGTTTTCCAAGCCCCAGAAAATCACCACAACCCAAAAAATCATTATCAGCAACTTCAGCACCCACCACATTGTAATTCTTTAGGCTTTTGTTCATGTTGTTATCGGAAGATATTTCAATGGCATGACTTGCCGTCTTCTTCAGATGCTCCCTGAAGAAGACAGACAGCAACTGAAGAAAACAGCGAGTCACACCATTGAAATATCATGCGTGAATGATGTAAATGACTGACAGAAGAATACAATTGCAGATACAGCACATATTACAACAATGGACTTGATATTGAGTGGTGGGCAGAGTGCAAGTCACTCACTCAAACACATAGGTGACCCAAAGCAACCAAATACATTCTATTGCTGTCAATGGACGAAGAGTTACAAACCTGATATCCTTTTTGTCAGGTATTATGTCAGTCAGATAATAAAGAAGCAGGTTCTCTAAGCAATACTCTCAACACAACACTGACAAGTTATATGTACCACTCAAAAAATTTTATAGTCTCAAGTCGCACAATTGAGACACAAACTGAACTATGAACAGCCGAAGTGGGACATCCCCACGAAACTGGGTTGAAAACAAAATGTAGAAAGTAAATCCCAATCCAAAGAATAATGGTGCATTCATCAAGCTCATGCATAAAGCTGTGTGTTAAAGCATCCCAAGGTGCTGCAGAACCATCTGCATACCAGAGTTACAAGGATGACTTAGCACAGCTATATGCCGATTACTGTCATAGCATTGAGGGACACCCTTTCTCTGACCTAACAAGGGAGTTGTGTGAGATTCCAAAGTACAAAGTTGGTCTCACTGAGCCAAGTGGTACAAACTGATGACAGACCGCACAACAGCAAGAAGGCCCGGTCCACAATAAATAAATAATTCAATAATCCCCATGAACCTGTAAGATTTAGCTTTGTCACTGCAAATGAAACCACTCATCAACTTCTACTTAATGGAAAGTGCAGCAGATTGTAGATTGTTGATAAGGTAACAAACAGGTGATATAAAATGAGAAACTGACAGCATCAGCCATCCTGTCAACCAAAGAAGTTGCTATTGGTATCAGAGCTCTGAAAGGTAGCAAAGCTGTCAGGGTAGACAATGTACTTGTAGAACGGCTAAAACACATTGGTAAGAGGTACTGACTGGCTCTGCCAAATCTTAAGTAACTGCCGAGAAACGTTTGTGAAGTATCCCGTTGTGGAATGGTGCACACAGTAAAGAAATTGGTGCCCAGGTAGCACTGAACAACAGAATTAACTTCTCTAAGAAAACAATAAAACATGAACAATGGAAACTGAATATCTATGAAAGCATGTTGTGGTGGGCTGGTCAGCTGGCGTAGGGATACACAGAAGTGGCCAGTGCCACATGGTTTTGCTGATGTGAAATAGTGCCATCTGTGTCTGGTGATTGTCACACCAGCCTTAATGTGGCAAATGATAGTGAAATCGAACAGCATCAGTTGCAGGTGTCTGACAAGATGCTAGCGTGCAGGGCATTGCTGTGTGGTGAATGTGCCGGGTCATCAGCTGTACACGGCATTGGACAGTGGTTGTGGCCAAGGCTCCAGCCATGGATAAGGCAGTTCAACATTCTGAAGCTCTGGAGACAGGCTCATGTTGCCAGTCTGATCGAGCCCAGAAAATCACAAGATGACTCAAAGAAATTTTCGGCCAGTACCTTTACTCGGCCATCCAGTCAAGCTATTTGAACAGACCCTTGTAGCCCGACTCATCCCACTCATAGAAGATCAGCTTATTAGAGAACAAGCCAGCTTCCAACTTGGGCAGTCTTGCACAGGGTAGATTCTGAATCTTACCCAGCATATTGATGATGGCTTCGAGAAATGTCTTACTAGTGTTGCCTGTGTTGACCTCAGTGTCACTTATGACACGTTAAAACCCCAGGAAATTTCTCCCAAAGTTGTTCAACAAAACGAAAGATTATGGCTTTATGAAGATCACTGCAGAGCTGCTATGTTAGTTTTCAGAACACCAAAAGTCAGTGGTACAAAACAAAAATGCTCTTTTCCAAGGACATGTACTTGCTACCACACTATTTGACTTGTACACTGATCAATCACTTAACAAGGCTTCCACCTCATTTATTTATGCTGACAATATGACCCTCTCTACCCAGCCTGCAAGTCATTTGAAGGCATTGAAAGACAACGTTCATCTGCTCTTCATGTCTTGGGAAAGTATTACAAGACCAGCAGCCTGAAGTCAGTCAGCACTTCCAATTTCCATAATAAATAAGCTGATGGCAGGTTAGTCTCATGGCTGGGAACTCCTCTGTTACAGCATTGATGCTAAATACCTGGAGAGTCTGACATTCAGAGAACATTGTGACAACACGAAACAATATTGAGACGTGGTATTTACTGGTACTAAGGAAAATGTGGAAGGGAGGACCCACCAGTGTAACTTTCTTTTCACCTAACTGTTTGACAATATATAATCATAATTGTTTTCTTCACAAATCAACAAATCTGTGAAATGAATAAGTTTTTACAAGATAAATCAAAACGAGAATAACGTGACAATAATTACAAGGGCCCAGACCTGCAGCCCACCCATTATCGGGTGAAACAGCCGTCTTTACTACCGTGCTGGACATAGTTCCTCTTATTAAATGCCCTTCTGCAACACATGAAAACATATAAGTAATATTGATGACAAGGGTGTTTCAACTACTCACAGGTGTAATATTTACTTATTCATTTAATTTCGAAACTGTATGTGGAAAGGTTTGGGTTTTAGATGTGGACCTGTGCTTAAAGGTTAAACAAATTAAGAAACCATTATGACAATGATAAGGCTTGCTTCAAAGCGTGCAACCTTTCCATTTGAGTCAGCAACCAAGGTGCGACTGGATTCCAGCCTTCCCTTTTGACAATCTTATTCTGGCTGAAGCCCAGGTGACAGTTGGTTGTTAACATAACAAAAGTTAAATTGCTTCTCAGTTATGAAGGCTTCTCTCGAGGAACATTTTAAAACATTATGTATGAGCACTTATTACAAGACAACTCACTCAGGAAAACCACAAGATCCAGTTAAAAGTACACAAACAATGAACTGGTCTTTCAAAGACAGGAATGCACACCTTAGTACAGCAGGTAGTTAAGATTATCTCAAATACAAATACAATCAAGGAATTGAAGCATTTAACTTGTAAATCTAACAACAAGTCCCCTGTTTAGTGGCAACGTGTGCTTTGGTACAATTGTTCAGACTGTGTTTCCGATCAGGAGCTGATTCATTAATCGGATGTAAACTAGAAAGGAAGGGCAATATAATGTCAAACACATTTTCAAATGACAGCTAGTGGCTAGTAAAATACTACGGCCTATATTTACGACAAAGGGCCACCTGAGTAAAACTCTGAGAAAAAAATTAGGTTGTCAGGTAGACAATGACATCAATCACCACAAGGATTACAGAATGTTACACTCCTTTATCAGCAAGTAACTCGATGGATCTATGGTGCATCATGACGGTTACTGAGTGGTGCCAATGACAGCCAGGTAGAAGGGGCAGCCAAGCCCGAGCGGTCATCAGACACAAATGTTTCCAACCAACCGATGGAGTGTCGGCCTGCACCTTGTAGTCAACTAGTCAACACTGACACCGGTGAGGTACTCACATATCATTACTTTGCGCAGACCCTCCTTGTGTAGCTCTGGTTTTGGCCACTCAGACCTTGTGACTCCTCTTGTTGCAACCCTACTGCCAATGCCCAAACTTGGTACCTCCTCTCTCGGGCCAGTGAATCCGTATATATATCGGCAAGCAAGGAGCTTATGAGGACACAACCCACAGATCCCAACTCTTCCTCAGAGATATTGGCAACAGGGGTTCAAGAGGGATAGTCTATACTACCCTTGAGCTAGTGGCATCAGACAGAACAGTCTACTAACTTAACGGCACCATGGCTCAGATATCTTTAAAAAAAACTCAAAAAGTACAAGTTGCTGGGCAGGCCCACATCTACTTACGATGTTGGCTCTTGCCTTGTGCTACTCAGCAGGAGAATATGCTTCTCCTGTGTGGTACCAATCCTGCCACTCAAACCAGGTTTATGTCACTATTCACAAAACTTATTGCAAAGTGACTAGGATGCTTGACACCACCTCCAGTTGAGAAGATTCAGGTTCTGGCTGGAATAGCTCTACCTGATATCACACAGCAACAGCAAAATCTTAAAGGAACAAAGTCAGCACTGATGACCCACCCACTTCATGGGAATGAACCTGTTGCTTGACATCTTTGCAGCAGGAAAAGTTTTATCTAAAGTGCCTCTTCCTTAGTGAAGTCAAAGGTAGAAGACAGGCTTCAACATTGGCAGGAAAGAGTTAAAAGTGATTGAATACCACCAACAGAGGAGCTACACCCCAGGTAACAGCCTGTCATCGCCAGTAGGGAGGTCACTTCGTTCATCGGTAAGAATACACCTCATGTGAACAAACACGTGCACGATTATTGATCAGCAGTCATAGCTCTTGTACACTGTTGTTGTTTCGCTCTTGAATGTAGGTCCATCTTATTTATTGGATATGTTATTACTATTCACTGTAAATGAAACTTTAAGAATTCTGATGTATTAACAACCGTCAACATTTTTCTTCATCATAATTTAGTTACGTAATTTTTATTTCAAAAATCGTGTACAGCTACCATCTCTGTAAGCACTACTTGTGCTCTGATTGTCTCGCTGTGAAACTGGACGATACTGCTTCCTGCTTCATAGTGAAACACGCATGTGGAACACCATTAATTGTTAGAAATGAGTTGTTCTTAAAGTTCTACACAAGATTGCAGAGAAAAATCACCTTTGACATTTTACGAGAAACACAATGTGATAAATATGAGGAGGAGTATTTCAATTATATGTGTGGTTTGATTGGTAGCGTCATAGATTTATAATTGTGTGTTGAGAGCTGTCTGAAACACATTGCAGTCCACAATATTTTTTATTGAGTTTGAATACCTAAATCAATATGAAATTCATCACATATATGGTAATTAACTAGCACATTTTCTAGTTTCTAACTACATTGCACACACAATTCTGGTTTTCATTGGAGATACACATTCTTAATTATCTATTTTTTATAAAAGGTTGTTGAAGTTAAGAAAGCATTACAAAATTTTTTGGGGAAAAATAAAAGAAAAATCTAATACTCTTTGTTCAAATATGCCCATTGTTTTGTAAGACATATGTGGTCTTGCATGAGCCAGAGTGATAAGCATCGTAGAAACGTGGAAGACAATTTTCATGGCATCAAGCACACTGTACAAATGCAGTATTTTTACAGTCATTATGTTAACTCTGCAGTCAGAACCCAATGGAATTGATGTGCAGCCAAGTTATGGGATTTGTCATGAGAAATAACAAGACAGTTAAACTCCCAAACATACTGGGACTAATGCACGAAGCTTTGACACACAACTGCTGAGCGATGGTAAAATGCAGAACAGCACATTGTAAAAGAGGGGAATATGTGGACTTTCTGGTGGCTTGGGATTCTGTTGCTGATTGCCTTGTTATCAATGTAGCATTACTGAAATGAAATGTATTCCTCAGAGTCTGATGTGGAAGGAGTTCAGAGATTACCAGATGACTGACAGTAATACCTTCAGTGGGGTCAATATTTAACTGCTTTGTGAAATCCCAGCAGTGCACTTATATGCCACACATAGCTCATATAGAAAAATTCTTTGTTAGTCAGTTATTTTCACCATTCCTATTTTTAATTACAGCACAATGTTAGCAAAGACTAAGAGCGTGTTATACTTTCCATCATATCACCTAAGAAATGCTCTGCCTGAGTTTTCCCATTAAAAACTATATCATTCTCTACTTGTCTATCTTTACATCTGTACTGCAACTGTTCACATCATTGCTGTCCAAGTTAAATGTGCCAGTAAAGCTGTTGTCCCATACTATTGCTGAGTCAATATATTTGTAATGCACAGCGTAAAATGTAACTTCATGATTGTACTTGACTGTACTCAAGACATCTTAGTTTCCACTCCACTTGAAACAAACTCCAATGAGGTTACAGCATTCAGGGAAGAATGCATAGTGTAATGTTTACATCAGGTTTATTCTTGTGATGAAATGAATATAATTGTCTTTGCGGTGGGCATCGGCTAAAGTAAAACTGCATGTTAAAATGGGGACTCGGTGATAATGAAGATGCGTCCTGTGCATGCGGTGTTGAGGAGACAGTGATCAATTTCCTCCACTGTCCTGTTTACACCACCTCATGCACTGTGACACAAGACAATCTGGCATCAGGAAGCCCAGAAACAATGCACCTTGCTCAGGCTGTACACATCATTTAAATGGTTGTCATTGACACGCTAAGATAATGATTTTAATTCCACACCTCAATCAGGTAAATGTAACAAGCAATACAAATCTAGCAAGTCTGCACACCATAAGTATGTGCACAAATATCTCCATTAAAGAAGTCATTCCTATCATGGAGTCCAAATTACAATAGCTCTCTCACCTAGAAATGCAAACCCATAACAAATTCCTCATTTTGCTGAGGCTCCCCTCCCTGCCCGGGGGCTCACCACTCTTTGGTAAGTTCGTGCTTGGCCTTTGCAACTCCTCTTCCCTTTCAGAGTTGTGTGTCCATACTTCTTTTTTCCCCTCCCGTGGGGAATGTATCTGGGACTTTTTGGGAATGTATTCTGAGGCTTTGATAGCACGACATCAGAACAGCTCATCTGTCTTTCCTTTCTTTCTTCATCTCGTACTGTCCCTCCGTTTCGGTGTTCGAGGTTCCTCTGTTTCTTCTTCCTCCTTGTATGTTCCTGAAGGCTGGCCCATGCATCTGACACCCAGGAGGTGACTGTGTAATGCATAATTCCCAGTCCCGATTGACAGGTAGTGTTTGCAGGTACCTTCTGGTAGAGGCAGACCCAGGGAGAGGTGATTGCCCGAGCTGTGACTTTCCCAAATTTCCAGTTGGTCCCTCTATCAGTTTTATGGGAGGTGTGAACAATCACCTAAAGTGGGTGAGCCTACCTCCGAGGGAGCCCCCAGTTGGAAGGAGCATGCCTCGGAGATGCTGACAATCATGGTGAATTTTTGTCACAACGAGCCACTCACCTTCATCTCAGTCTCGTCTACTAACATAAATAAAATGAGGCTAAAGATTCAAAGACTCTCCAAGACACACCTTGGTTCCTTGTGGTATCACATACTGAAGACGGTCAGCCCTTTGCTATGGTTAATCCATTTTTTATTCAGAAAGGTGGTTATGCAATTGCTGGTCCGTCCTGATAGCAATTTTCAAGCCCATCACCTGCTTACAGCTTCTCTCCTCCTTGACTATCATGTTTGTGTTGAGACCCATTCAATATTAAATTCTTCACTCGACTGCATGATGGTCTGACTGAGGGAGAAATCCAAACTTATCTCTTCGATCAGGCTGTCACTGCGGTTCTTTGAGTAATGAAAAAGATTGATGAAACTTCCTGGCAGATTAAAACTGTGTGCCGGACTGAGACTCGAACTAGGGACCTGTGAGGACGGGGCATGAGTCGTGCTTGGGTAGCTCAGTTGGTAGAGCACTTACCCGTGAAAGGCAAAGGTCCCGAGTTCGAGTCTCGGTCTGGCACACAGTTTTATTCTACCAGGAAGTTTCATATCAGCACACACTCTGCTGTAGAGTGAAAATTTCATTCTAAAAAGATTGATGCCACGTTAGTTTGTACACATACTATGTTTCTCACTTTTGATTGAGTGTTGCAGCAATAGAACTTGAAAGCAGGCTATGAAGTCATCACAGTCAAACAATACATTCCAAACCCCATGCATTGCTACCAGTGTCAATTTCACAACCACACCCAAATGTCCTGTAAAAACACTGCCAGATGTGTTACTTGTGGTAGGGATGCACAAGGGGGCAATTGCCCACCTCCTCCTCCCCACTGTATCAGATGTAAAAGAGGCAATTCCACCTCATTCCAAGAATGTCCAGTGTATTTCGAAGAGTGGTTTGTCCAGGAGATTCGGGTGAAAGAAAGTGTTACCCTGTTGCTTGCAAGTTGTTAGTCAAAAGCCCAGTGTTTTGCCATCTGGCACTTACAGTACCACTCTTGCTATGCCTCACTTCACAAAGGATGTGGCCACTCAGACTTGTGACCTAAAATTTAGCACTGCCCAGTTATCTAATCACCCACTATAATGGTAGCATCCCCGTCTCCTTGTCTTCCAGCTCTGCCTCAAGCCTACAAATTTTTGCCACTGGTGGTGAAATCCCCATGCTTCACAACAGGAAGGCCGGAAGGCACAAAAGGAATGCTTTCTTGAAAACTTCTTATGTCCCTCCAGTCAACAAACATCTGCGTCTTCATTTGCCAATCGCAAAGGCTCTTAAAAAGACAAACTGTCTTCTCCTTTGCCAATTTGGAGAACCTCTTACACGGTGTCGCCACGTGATACCCTCACCAGGCCAACCTGTGTTTCATCAGTGCACACCACCCACCATTTTTCTGCTCTGGAATGTACAGGCCAACTCAGAATGCTGATGAGTCTGTGTATCTCATGGAACAGGATACTCCAGCCTCTGTGTCCTGTAGCAGTGAGTCTTCGAAGGCTGGCACTCAACAGCCATTTAGGTGACAACGCTTCATTTTCCCCCTTCTCTCCTTTTCTTATCATGAATCTTCCCCAATGGAATGTTCACGGCCTTAGATCCAACAAGAAGGAATTACGCCTGCCATTGAAATCACAGCATTTACTTGTTTTCTGCCTACAGAAAGCAAAATTGCATCCTCGTGACTGCTTTGACCTCCTGCATTTCTTTCCGGTCTTGGTGACCGTCCCCCAGAGAATGAATTTCCATCTCGTGGGGAGTTGTGCTGCTCCTCTGGGATGATGATCACAGAGAAACAATCTCACTATCTCATTGAACACCCAGCTACAAGCTGTTGCAGTCCATTTTCCACCTTTGCTTCACCTTTTCTTTGTACCATCTACCTCCCTCTGTCATTTGGTGTTGCCAGGGCAGACTTCCTCCATCTTATTGGGCCACGTCCTCACCCCTTTTTGGTGCTTGGTGAGTTAAATGTGCACCATTCCTTGGGGGCTCTTCCAGAAACTGTCCAAAAAGTGTCCTTTTATCTGTCATTTTCAATCAACTCAACCTACCCCACCTATGTGTAAAACCAATTGGTAGCTTTGTATGTCCAACTGGAGGCTTTACTTCTCCCTGGTGACCTTCGCCAAACAACAGTTGTAATGAACAGGTAGAATACCTTACAAATGTTAACCTTATCACTGCAGAACATTCGATTCCTTGCACTTCATCTTTACTGTGCCTTGTCCCAGACCCTCGGTGGACCGAGGCGCGCCATGAAGCAATTCACTCAGAGACATGTTCTCCATGTTTTTCGCAGCCATCCTATGATGGCACACTGTATTCGTTACAGACAGTTGTGAGAGCAGTGTCGTTACATTCTTCGGGATAGCAAAAAAAGCCATCTGGATTTCATTTAATTGTTCTTTTAACAGTTCCACTCCCTCTTCCGTCATATTGGCAAACTCTGGTGGCTCACAGGGACCAAGGTCCATTCCCGTTTCCAGCCTGACTGTAGTAGATAGTGTTATAGTGGACCCCATTGCTATCTCCAATACCTTAGGCCACAATTTGCAGAGATCTCAAGCTCCAGCCACTATCACCATGCTTTCCTCCATCAGAAACTAGTGGAGGTGGCACAATGCTGCCTTCACTATGAGGAAGCTAGATCATGCTCACACTTCATCCCGAACTTCAGCTCCAGGGTTGGACAAGTTCCACATTTGTATATTTCTGCACTTTTCTTTGGGGGGGAGGGGGGGGGGGGAGATAAGCAGTTTCTCCTTCATATGTACAATCATATCTGGGTATAGGGCATGTTTCTCATATGCTGGTGTGAAGCCACTGTCATACCCATACTTAAGTGCAGTAAGGAAAAACACCTTCCTTCTAGCTACTGCCCCATTTCTCTCACCAGCTGTGTTTTCAAGGTGATGGAGTGTATGATTCATGCCGGGATGCTACATTGACTTGAGTCTCTCAATTTACTAACCACTGCACAACATGGATTTCAAGCATGCTGTTCTGCAGTTCATCGTCTTGTCACTTTGCTCAACCATGTCTGAATGGTTTTCTGCAGAAATAAGACTGTGGCCATGTTTTTTGATCTAGAGAAGGCCTAAAACACCTGCTGGAGGACTGATATCCTTCGTACTCTCCACACGTGGGTCTTCAGAGACCACTTACACAGTTTCCTTCAGAAATTTTTAAAAGGCAGAGTTTTCAAGGTACATGTGGGTTGTGCCTTGTGAGGCACATTTGTCCAGGAAAGCAGTGTGCCTCAGGGTTCCGCCCTGAGTGCCATCCTCTTTGCTTTAGCCATTAACCCTATTATTGCCTATCTCCCACCAGGCATCTCAGTCTCCCTTTTTGTCAATAATTTTGCTGTTCTCCGTGGACTTCTTTCCTTAATAGGTGTCTTCAGCAATGTCTCGATCATATTGACGCATGGAACATTAACAGTGGCTTTTGCTTTTCCACCTACAAAACTGCTTGTATGAATTTATGGTGGTGCAATGAGTTTCTTCCACCGTCTTTACATCTTGGACCTGCTGCTCTTCTGTTTGCTGAAGCTATGAATTTCCTATGGATTGTGTGTCATGGAAAACTTTCTTGGCCCTCCCAAATGTCTTAAATGGATGCCTGCTGTACCTGATCCCTCAGTGTCCTACATGTCCTAAGCGGTACTTTGAAGAGAGTGGATTGGACTCTTCTCCTCCATTTGTAGCAGTTCCTTGTCCATGTGAAGCTATACTACAGGTGCTTTGTTTATGCATCTGCAATCTGTCCCTCTTACGCCATCTCAACCCTATCCACCATTGTGGCATCCATTTGGCTACTGACACCTTTTACACTAGCCCAGATGCAAGTATCTATGCAGAAGCTGCTGAACCACTGCTGTCATACTGACGTGATGTTCTACTCTGCGGATACACGTGTCATTTGTCTGCCATGCCCGGCTACCCATCCTGTGCTGCCTCCTTCAATGACTCCTTTGACCTCCAGTACGGGGCACGTCCCTCTTCTTTGTTACCTCCTGGAGTTCGCATTCGGCTATTGCTCCATTATCTTGACTCTAAGCTACGTGCCACTTTACAGATGGATGTGAAACCTTCAACTCCTCAGCTTTCTGGAGTGGCCTGTGTTCACCTTGGACTTCATTCGCTTCCTAAGGCCACTATTCCAGATTCTATCTACCACTGTAAGTTTCTTGACCTTCTCTTGAAAGTTAGTGATAGTACCTTTGGGTATACTGTTGGCTCTCAGACTGACCACGGTGTTGGGTGTGCCGTCTTCAATTGGCACTGACTGTCGATATCGGCTTCCAGAACACTGCTCAGTGTGTACAGCGGAGCTCTTCGCCCTGTATTAGGCCACAGAGCACATCCGGCAACATAGGCTTTTCAATTGTGTCATCTGCTCTGACACTGTGTGCTGTCCAAAGCCTCTGTGTGCTGTACACTGTCCATTCCCTAGTGGAATGTGTCCCGGAAAGCTGTCACTTGCTCACTTTTGATGGAGTCACTGTGACATTTTTGTGTGTTCCTGGTCACATTGGTCTGAGAAGAAACGAGGCCGCTGATGCTGCTGCCAAGACTGCAGTTCTCGTACCTCGGCCTGCTAGTTCTTCCATTTGTTCTGATGATCTCCGTGTTGCTGTCTGTCAGCAAGTGGTGTCCCTTTGGCATAACCATTGGTCTTCCCTTCATGGGAACAAGCTCTGGGGAATTAAACCTCTCCCAGCAGCTTGGATGACCTCCTCTCGGCCCTCTTGCCATGAGCAGATCATTTTAGCTAGGTTGTGTATCAGGTGCTGTCATTTTGGACATTGACATTTGTCAAGTGGTGGTCCCCAACCACTTGGTGCTCACTGTCGTCAACCTTTGACTGTTTACAACTTACTGTCCAAATGCCCTTTTTTTCCACTTAAGTTCTAATGTATCAACCATGTAGGAAAAGTTAGATTGCTACTTACTGTAAAGAAAACACATCAAGTTGCAGACAAGACAAAATTAAGACACACACATGCTGAAGTTGGTGGTTATTTGTTTGTGCGGGCACACTTGCTCACGTGCTCTTGTCTATTTGTCCATCATAGCAACATGGCGAAGGACATTTAATCTTTAGTTTGGAACCTCCATTGTCTCTTCAGCGTATCTTGTGAATGTCTCTCCGAGAGGAAGTCCTTGTTCTTAGCTCTCTTTCTTTCCCTTGATTGGGCTTAATGCGTAGTCGTTTTAACTCCTTTTTCATAAGTGTTCTAAGGTTCTGATATGGGTGCATGACCTTAGTTGTTTTTGCACCCTAAAACAAAACAAAACAAGACAGAATTTTACTCAGAACTGTCCTGGATTATAGCTACAAAAATATCATATGATGATGTTAGTTATGGGATTCCCAGGTGCCAGTGTAATAGCTAATATTTGCATCAATCGTGCTGAGTATGGATTCTTCTTGACCCATCCCCAACATGTTTGATGAATAATCTGTTACAGAAGAAACGTAAGTGGCTTTTGCTTTTCTGCAGTCAGACTGGCACTCAATTGCAATGTTTTCAACAAGAAATGAATAAAATTCACCCCAAAATCCAGTTTACATTAGAACACCACTGTGGCTTCAATCCTCCCATTTTTATATCTGGAAATAATTTTAAGAGGTCACAAAGTTGATGTTAACATATTCAGGAAACATACAACAGCTAGTTCCGTTATTCATTGTTCTTTGAATTGGACAAAGCAGTGTGAAATGGCTGTTCACTGTGCAGTGCTTCACTGCAGTAGTCGAGGCCCACTCTCAGAACAAAATTATTCTATGATCAAACATGTATGTATTATATCTGATAGGCTTGGTAAATGGTTTAAGAAAGTGGGATCTTTACCTGCCTTCCATGCCTCTGATAAAGTCGGATACCAAATGAAAAACCACAAAACTAGAGGATGCAATCACTACACTGTCAGGTATCTATCTGTACAGTCCAACCTGGCTGCTCATTTCAGTAAACCCAAAAATCTCAGCAATTCAAAATCAGTCCTGACTGACTTTAAAAATAAAACTCTCTATTTTGGCCATAAACATAGATTGCAGTACTTGCCATCATCAGCCTAAGGGCCAAGTCTTAAAGATGATGGAAGAAATTGAAATTCTCTGCAGTATTAATCATGATCTTTTGTACGCTTAAGAATGAACATACCTTCTGTAAGTGCACAGCCCTATTAAATAATTTTTCCTTCTTGTAGCAGCATCCAGTTTCATTCTTATATCTTTCTAGTTTCTGATAATTTTGCATTGCATATGTACCTTCAATGGTCTTATTAATTCCTAACTACAGCACAGCACTAGAACTCTGCTAAGTGTACAGCCACTAAATGGCATATGACTATCTCTTATAATAGAAACATTATGTTCAGTTCTTGTTCTGCACACTTAATAATTCTACTTCCAATGGTTTTATTGACTTTATATTATGGCATACTACTGGAAGCTTGCTAAATGTATAGTAACTAAATAGCACTTCCTATCACTTTTACAACAATAACTTTATTCTTCATTTAGCTTTTATTCTGTGTAGGTCTCTTTAAACTACAAGCTTTTTATATTGTGGTTTTTATCACCTATTTGTTTCCTCATTTTAATGTTTACTAATCCTTTAAAAATTGCCATATTATAATTTTCTATGTGCCTTTCGTGTCATTTACACCACTTTATAATATTGTCTCACCTATTCCGCATTTAAAATTGTCATTCTAAATGTGAACAGTTGGGCTAGTCAGTCTTACGTCATTCACTCCTAGTTGTCCTCAAAGATGGTCATAGTATCATCACACCGATGTTTACAAACTAAGCTCACTCCTCGTGTAGCCTCTGTTCTCTGGCTCACTCGTGGTGGTCACCTCTACTCTATCCAATGTCACAGGTCTCTGGTTCTCATCATATTACCTAAGTGTCACGGTTCTTAGCTTATACCAAGCCTCTTCACCTAGGCAGTTTCTCTATTTTATTATTAGTAGTTACTATGTTATTGCAACATATTCTTCTCACTTTTCACCATATCTAGGCGCACTGCAGTTAAAATTTTATAAATGGTAGTTATTGGTTGTCATTATTTTATGCATACAAGTGTGTGTAAAGATTATTTTTCAGTGCACTCTGTATTTCTGTTGTTTCTTTCCAGTAGTTCACTCTGAGGGTAATTTTTTAGCCCAAAACAGGCTGTGAATTTAAAAATAAAAGCATTAAAACTGAATCAGTGATATCCATGTCTGTTAGTGAGAAACTGGTTTAAAAACATGTCATAAAAACAGATAAATGACACTGCAATAGTATTTCACTTTTTGGATGTACCAGATTTCGTGTAAAGTACCTGCTCCTTTTGATTCGTTGTATCTGTTGGTTTTTAATGATGTAGTATTGTGGTTAGTTGTCAGAGATGTTTCCTTGAAAAACTTTTTGTTAAATGTAGTTATTTTATAAACATGGAGTGTGGTATATGTTATCCAGAAGCATGGAGAATTTTTATTTTTCAGGCAACTTACTTTTTAAATTTCTAACTATCTGATACATTAAAAAGTTAAATTTTCCATTGACTGTGGACAGTGTGGCATCACGAGTAAACTTTAGATTGTCTGTCAACAAGTCTCATACACAAGGATCCTATAAAACTATTTTTTGAGATGAAAATGCTATATTTAACGATATTTCCTTCACTTGGAAGGAGAGACAGCATTGGTCGTATTTTTTTGTTTTATTAACTGCAAAATTGATTTTCGGTCACTTAGTGACCATCCTCAGTGCTAGACGTTAAAAATTTTCACATAATGATCAGAGAGTGTAAAACAGAAAATCACAACTACATCTGCATATGAACATAACAGTTGGTAGGAACATACCTGTAGTATACAGTTAAAATTGGTAGGCACTGGTGTCAACAAGCTTAGAGTGATTACAAACTGAGGCCACTGTTTACATGCACTTGTTCAGCAGACCTCGGTGTGTTAGGGCTTGGAACGCCCTCTATGTTCTATGTGTCACATCAAGACTTAATATTACTGGTTTTTCCAGATATTAACACTAAATAACTCTTGTGCATTTGTGAATCATGAAGTAATTCAAATTTAAAATGTACGTAAAACACATAGCAGACAAAGGGGGGAGGAAACATCTAAAAATACATTGGCGTATTGTTTTAAAAAACAAACTTACAAAACAAAAAACAGATCGATAATAAGTTGTCAGAGTGCAGGCAGGGTGAAAGAGAAGAAGACAATGGAAAAGAATATTGTATAACATGAAATGAGGTATAACATGAAATGAGGTATAACACACGTTATATAATATTCTTTTCCATTGTCTTGTTCTCTTTTACCTGGCCTGCACTCTGACAACTTATTATCGATCTGTTTTTTGTTGTGTAAGTTTGTTTTTTAAAAACAATACGCCAATGTATTTTTAGATGTTTCCTCCCCCCCTTTGTCTGCTATGTGTTTTACGTAATTTTAAATTTGAATTACTTCATGATTCACAAATGCACAAGAGTTATTTAGTGTTAATATCTCGCAAAACCAGTAATATTAAGTCTTGACGTGACACATAGCACATAGAGGGCATTCCAAGCCCTATCACACTGAGGTCTGCTGAACAAGTGCATGTAAGCAGTGGCCTCAGTTTGTCATCGCTCTAAGCTTGTTGACACCAGTGCCTACCAATTTTAACTGTATACTACAGGTATGTTCCTACCAACTGTTATGTTCATATGCAGATGTAGTTGTGATTTTTTGTTTTACACTCTGATCGTTATGTGAAAATTTTTAACTTCTAGCACTGAGGATGGTCACTAAGTGACCGAAAATCAATTTTGCAGTTAATAAAACAAAAAAATACGACCAATGCTGTCTCTCCTTCCAAGTATATCCATTATCTGGTCGTGGTGCACAGGACACTCCATGGAGTCGCCAATCAATAATATTTCCTTCAGTCCTGACCTACCTTATGTGCTCCAACCCAACTTATAAACTTAAGAACATATTTGTAATTTTATGAATTTTTAATTACTTATTTATTTTTCTTTTCAGATTCACCGAGACACCAGTACTACCTACACACCTTTACTTGGGTGTTAAACATGTTTGGCATTTTCTTCATTCTTGCTGCACATGAGCACTATTCAATTGATGTTTTTGTGGCATTCTACATCACATCACGTCTGTTTCTATATTATCACACACTGGCAAATAACCAAGCTCTAATGCAGCGCGATTCAAACCGTACACGGATCTGGTTTCCGCTCTTCAGCTTCTTTGAGTCATCAGTGAATGGAATAGTGCCAAATGAGTATGAATCTCCTTTTGTGGCACTGCGTAAGCTGGCATTTTGGCTGAAGGATAAGGTTGTGTTACTTGTGACCTGGACAATGCACGAACAACAACACAGTTCAATAGCAAGGGTTCTTACACAGTTGAACAGCTCAAAGAACAAGTGATTGTATTTTCCAGGTAGTCTGCCCACCCATTCACCGCTAGCTAACTGGTGCTGATAATTACCTTTGTTGGCAAGCTTAATGTGTCAATGAAATTATGTTTCCAGGAATTAATATGAAACTGTGTGCTTGAATAAAATTTCGAAGTGGAGTACTTAAGGTGCAAAGTGTTGGTCCTTCTTAATTGTAAGATGCTTCTGGGAACCAGTATGTATGACTGACTTTTCTTCATATAAGTACATATGTGGTTCCATTTTTAATTTATTATAATGTTGCAACAAGCTGTCAAATGTGGCATCTGCAACTTGTTGATGTTCCTAGTGGTAGTCAAGATATTTGCTTGTGGAAGAATGTTTAAAAAATGTGACACTGTTGTTCTTGAGAATAATTGAATCTCAGGTGTTATTAATATATGGCTAAGAGAAATGTTATGGGGCCATCCGCTTGTTGTAAACAAGTAAATATCGTTATGTACTATAATAATGAACCGTGTACCCCTCAAAAGAATATGTTTTGGGAGATGGGGGGTGAGGCTGTTTCTATCCATTACCAAATTAGAGCAGTGCTTAAGTAGCTGAAGTGGAACTTCAGGCTTATGCGTCACATCTACTGTACTGTGTTGTGCTGCAGCACAGATTGTTGCTTTTTGTGTAATGGATAAAATGAAAAGACAAAGTTTCAATAATACACCAAAGATTTTTTAAACTTGCAGATTTCATATTGTATGTGTACTCTTTCTCTTCATGTCACTTTCTTTATGAATTGTGTTTATTTTCATAAACATTAATTTCTGTTGTGCCAAATTTGAAATCTTGAGCATCCACATGACTGGTTAGAATTTTTCTGTTTTAGTTTCTGCATCTAATGCAACATAAAGAAATTTTTGGCAAATTTTATTGTTTTAACATATGCTTAACATTTTATTATAGAACAAAGTGTAATGCACATACTGAAATTTATGGTATATTTACAGCTCTGAATTCATAAGACATGGGATTTCATGTGGATCTGTATGGTATAAACTCCTGCAGTTTTCTTTTTATTCTCTCATATTTTTTTATTCAGGAAAAATGTAGTAAGAACTGTTTATGTCCAAATGTTTCATGCTGAAAATTTCTAAGTTAATGGACACTGTGATACATGTTTACAAACTAAAATATTTTGTTTGTTTTTAAAATTGCTGAAATGCAGCTGGTTTTCAGTTATCTGATACTGCTCATAATTTTGATGTCTTACAATGTCAATCTAATGAAAAAGACTTGAGTTGTCAGCAGTATTATCTATCAGAGATAAATATATTTTATTTAATCGCAGAGATCTATATTCATTTTAAATATCTGATGTTACCCAGCCTGTAGCTTGTTAACTCAATTTGCCTGCCACTGTCTTATTTACTTCTTATACATTTATACCACAAGATAGGGCCACTGGTTAAGAGGTCTCAGAATTTAGTGGCTGTGAATCTGTTAATAACAGAGTTCCGCTGGAAATCTGTATTTGTAGTTCTCTTATTTAGTATGTGAACTGTTTGCTCGCTTACAGTTTATATTTTAAAAGTCAGAATTCAAAGAATTTCGTAAAAAAGAGAAAAAATGCCACTGTGAAAATGCATTATCTTTTTCATGTCTAAAGCAGTCACTTTAAGTGAACTTGCAGAATAAAATTGGTCTGAGTTGAGGGTCTTGTAGTACTTGGGAGATTTAATGAGATTCTGTCTGTTTTAATTATTCGGGAGTTGACTGTCTGGTTTTAAACTTTCTTTGCTTTTTGCTTTTAATTTGATTGGGAAACTGTTGAGATTGAACTTAAAATATAGATGGATGGACATGAGACATCAAAGGTTGCAATACATTTTTCATGTGTGATTATTACTTTACGTATGAAATATTCTGTTGCAGATTAATAAAAATGAATTTCTTTGAATATTCCAAAATAATGATTCAAGTTTTACTTCTATTCAAGTACTAAAGCTGTTTGCACAAGAATGAAAATATTATTATCCATCGAACTTGGCAAACATTTTCATGTTGCAGTGGATTTTTAACTGGATCTACTCTGACTAGCTTTGAAGCATAAGACTATCTTTACTATATGATTTTTTTAAATATATATATATTGTATTGCTAAGCTCTCGTGAAAATTATCCACTTTTAAATACACTCTATGATATGTTCAGAATTTATCACTTTTCTGAATGAAAATTTACAAAAACTGCAGCTTGTATCCACCTGTGAGCGCACAAGGAAAATCTACTATCTCTTTTTATTCTGTCTGGAAT
This sequence comes from Schistocerca gregaria, assembly GCF_023897955.1. NCBI lineage: Eukaryota > Metazoa > Arthropoda > Insecta > Orthoptera > Acrididae > Schistocerca > Schistocerca gregaria. The sequence continues at coordinate 77,434,501 of NC_064927.1, forward strand.
GCTGTGAAAAGAAACACTTTATTATTTTCCTTCACCTCTACCTGTACCCTTTTTAGGATGTGGTCATTATTGCGATCGTATATTTAAATCTGCCACTGCTGCAGACCACACGCTCGCAGTGCAGCTCTGCACCACCAGCGATATCCAATAAAATGCTGAAATTTCTTAAACAAAATGTGTATAGTCTGGTGCGAACTTTGCAGTAATTGTGACAAACAGATTTTACTAGATAAATATATTTTTATAGAAACAATTAAAATCTTTACACATCTTTTACAATCTCAGCTACAAATGGCTTCGATCATCGACTAATGACAAATGAAGACTACCTAAGAGCCTAATGCAACATCACGGGTTCCTCTCCCATTCAGTCCATGCAGAAGACAAGCAATTCTATTACAATATATTGCCTACTTATGTCTTAAATAATTCTTTTACAGTCTTTGTCATTTTTAATTACATATCGTTTCTTCTGTGGTGCTTTTCACATCCTCCACCACAGATAGTATTTCACACTCTTTGAATACTAACAAAGAGATAGTGGGGCTGGCCAGTACTTACCTCAGCTCAGTACAGCCGATAGATACACAAAAAAACAACCGAAAATTTAAGTTCCTAGCTTTCGGAATAAATGTTCCTTCATCAGGGAGGAGAGGGGGGGAAGAAAGGAAAGTGGATTTAGTTACTCACAACCCAGGTTATGAAGCAACAGGGAAAGGAAAACAGGGAGGGTAGCAAGGATGGAGGCATGGTTGTCAGAGGGAAGCCAAAGATATTCTACTGTAGGTACTGTGCCAGCTTCAAACCAAAGAGGATGCATACAGAAGTAAAGAGGTATATAGTATAAAGATGTAGGATGAAAAGATGCATGAATGGCTAAATAGGAAAGGGAAAGAGGAGAAGACTGAAGAGTAAATGGGAGTGAGGTTGGTTAACGTAGGTTCAGTCCAGGGGGATGGCGGGATGAAAGGATGTGTTGGAGTGCAAGTTCCCATCTCCGCAGTTCAGAGGGACTGGTGTTGGGTGGGAGATGTCAAATACCCAGTAGCGGAGCATGTCCTCCAGCATAATTCTAGGGACCTAGGAACCTGCTACACTATATGTGCCATTTGGATTCTCCCACCCAACACCAGTCCCTTTGGATTGTCCCACCCAACACCAGTCCCTCTGAACTGCGGAGATGGGAACTTGCACTCCAACACATCCTTTCATCCCGCCATCCCCCTGGACTGAACCTACGTTAACCAACCTCACTCCCATTTACTCTTCAGTCTTCTCCTCTTTCCCTTTCCTATTTAGCCATTCATGCATCTTTTCATCCTACATCTTTATACTATATATCTCTTTACTTCTGTATGCATCCTCTTTGGTTTGAAGCTGGCACAGTACCTACAGTAGAATATCTTTGGCTTCCCTCTGACAACCATGCCTCCATCCTTGCTACCCTCCCTGTTTTCCTTCCCCTGTTGCTTCATAACCTGGGTTGTGAGTAACTAAATCCACTTTCCTTTCTTCCCCCCCTCTCCTCCCTGATGAAGGAACATTTATTCCGAAAGCTAGGAACTTAAATTTTCGGTTGTTTTTTTGTGTATCTATCGGCTGTACTGAGCTGAGGTAAGTACTGGCCAGCCCCTCTATCTCTTTGTTAGTATTTGTTTCACATCTTTATATAAGATTTTCGATTAATTATTTACACTCTTTGAATAATCATTTATAATAGCAAAATTCATAATTTTCTTTTTCCTCGCAAAATTAAGTGTCCCTTTTAAATTCAATTAACAGAAATACATATAAATTATTTGTTACGGTGAGCGTTATACATCAAAATGTTCTTTTTAACTTTCACTTTGGGTGAATGCTGCCAGAGAAAGTTACAGAGACCATTTTTGCATTATTTGTGTTTATAACAAGGTTGCTGATTATATGATCATCAATGCTTGTGGTGCTGACATGGTCATCTGCTGTGGAGCTTGAAGAGAGTAGAAGCTCACAGTTAAGCATTAACGTCTTTGTGATATCCTATTTGCTGCCCAAAAGCAGCTGTGTTCGTACTGCCAGGTTTTCCATCTTTTTACATTTTATTCATAGTCACCCAGCCATTGGACAATGCATGACAGTTTCAGATATGTTCTCTTGTTTCATATTGTAATTATAACTGGATTGTGGCATAGGGAGGAAGTGTTGGGTGTCTTTGTTTCCTTACATGAGAAACTCAAGTGTGTGGATCTGTGACCTTAAAATACCAGTTAAATACCAGTAAAATACCAGTAAAATACCAGTTTGTGACAAACGTGTTGAATATGTATCAAAATGTTTTCCAGCTAGTATCTTTTACACTAAATAGTGCAGATACTGGTTAAATTAGGCAAAGTTAGTTGCTTAATATATTAAACTAGAAATCAGCCTCGATTGCGAAAAAAGCACCTAGTGTTAACCTGGGTTTCGGCGTAGATAACTACACCTTCTTCAGAACAATAAAACCCACAAGTGCCTAAGAAGATCTTTGTCAATGATTAAAAGAACACCATAGCTATACATTTATAAATGAAAAAAAGGAAAACACAAACAGTGCATATGTACAAAGTCTAAACCGTTACTTAACTTAATGGTGTAACCTCCACCTCACAGTGGCCTTGTTCGATGGGCCTTGATCCGCCATAAACTGCAGTTACAAATGGTTGCTCACTGTACTGTTTGTCTTTTCCTTTTTTTCGTTTGTAAATGTATAGCTATGGTGTTCTTTTAATCATTGACAAAGATCTTTTTAGGCACTTGTCGGTTTTATTGTTCTGAAGAAGGTGTAGTTATCTACACCAAAACCCAGGTTAACACTAGGTGCTTTTTTTTGCAATCGAGGCGGGTTTCTAGTTTTTTAATATATTAACCAACAATTGCTGATGTCCTGCGATGTTGAAGGTTCTTAAGTTAGTTGCTTAAGCTGAACAGTAGAATTTCTACAACCTTTAGCTTCGTATCACAGGTTAGCTATGTCAGGAGCGATTTTTGTGTTATGTGAGTTCGACTATTAAATCGGGGATGCTAACAGTACCATAATGATGTTGCTTTAAGGCACTGGCGGGCAAAAGACAGCTTGCTCCAGCCTGTGGAAGAAATTTCAGGTGAACCTGATATGAAAGTTTTCTCAAAAACATGTGTTTTGAGGTATAATTTCTTAGCATGGCCTATCAGGAAGGGGATGCTCTTGATATTGCTGCGTTATCCCATAAACGCTAAAATCGCACACAACATAGTTGTGACTTTATGCGCTAGGGGCGTTTGCTGTCACAGTGCAATGATGCTGTCTCTGAGCTTGTGTATATGAACTGGGCTCGCAGGTCACCAAAGGTTGCCCACACCAGCTTTAAGTGAATAAATTGCACTACAGAAATTACACTCAAGTAGTCTATACAAAATACTGTAAGTCACATTGTTGGTAAATAATGAAATCTAAAGAGCATGTGATTTGAGTTTTCATGCTGTACGGGTTGGTTCTCTCCAGTTCAAAGGCTGGTGTCTGATGCATCTCTAAACACTAGTGAATCCTGCTTAAGCACCTTCATTTCTGCATAGCTACTGCAACTTACATCCGTTTGAACCTGCATACTGTATCCAGGCCTTGGTCTCCATCTACAATTTTTACTGCCTACACTTCCCTCCATTACCAAACTGATGATTTCTTGATGCCTCAGAATGGTTCCTACTACCGATCCCTTCTTTTAGTCAAGTTGTGCCCCAAATTTCTTCCTTTCCAAAATATGATTCATTACCTCTTCATTAGTTATTGGATCTACTCATTTAATCTTCAGAATTTTTCTGTAGCACCACATTTTAAAATATTCTGTTCTCCTCTTGCCTGAATTGTTTATCATCCACTAACAAAAACAATTGTATTCATCCTAACAACCATAATAGTGTCTGTAAATGTCACTGATGAGTAAGAAAACAAACAACTTTTAAAGTGCTTTGCTTTCTTAAGTCACATTTTCATATTTTTGCCTCTGATAATGCCAAAAAACTGACAATATACACCCTTGAAAATTTGTGGCATTTTGTAAGTTATGCCTGTACCCTCAAAAATTCTGGTATCTACCTCTTATGAACGTTGTTACTCCACCTGAACAAGCCTCTGAAGGCGAAACAGTACTGACCAATTGCTGTGTCATCCTCAGCTGATAGACACTGCTGGATGCAGATAAGAAAGGGCATGTGGTCAGCACACAACTCTCCTGGCCATTATAAGTTTCTGTGACCAGAGCCACTACTATATATATTGAGTAGCTCCTCAGTTGGCCTCAAAAGGCCAGAGAGCATCCCACTTGCCGACAGCACTTGGCAGACACGGGTGGTCACCCGTTTAACTGTTAGCTGAGACCAACAGTGCTGAACTTCGGTGATCTGATGTGAACTGGTGTTTCCACTGCAGCAGGGCTATTTGCTTTGGTGCTAGGTGTTCAGTCAATGTGTTTCATAAAATCGTAAACAGGTCATTTGGGAGACTACTCTTCAGAACAACTATGACCAGTCCACTAGTGCTGTACTGAGATATGTGCTTCCTGCTGGAGTGAAGTGTGCCAGAGCACAATGCTTTTGGCACATCATCTTGTGGTGTATGTGGAGGGAAATGTCTTCCATCAGTAAATGCATTAATTGTTTCTCTCGTTGAAAGGGAAAATAATTATGGCCTTATGTTGTTGTTGTTGTTGTTGTTGTTGTTGTTGTTGTGGTTTTCAGTCCTGGGACTGGTTTGATGCAGCTCTCCATGCTACTCTATCCTGTGCAAGCTTCTTCATCTCCCAGTACCTACTGCAACCTATGTCCTTCTGAATCTGCTTACTGTATTCATCTCTTGGTCTCCTTCTACGATTTTTACCCTCCACGGTGCCCTCCAATACTAAATTGGTGATCCCTTGATGCCTCAGAACATGTCCTACCAACTGATCCCTTCTTCTGGTCAAGTTGTGCCACAAACTTCTCTTCTCCCCAATCTTATTCAATACTTCTTCATTAGTTATGTGATCTACCCATTTAATCTTAAGCATTTTTCTGTAGCACCACATTTCGAAAGCTTCTATTCTCTTCTTGTCCAAACTATTTATCGTCCATGTTTCACTCCCATACATGCCTACACTCCATACAAATACTTTCCAGAACGACTTCCTGACATTTATATCTATGCTCGATGTTAACAAATTTCTCTTCTTGAGAAACGCTTTCCTTGCAATTGCCAGTCTACATTTTATATCCTCTCTACTTCGACCATCATCAGTTATTTTGCTCCCCAAATAGCCAAACTCCTTTACTACTTTGTCTCATTTCCTAACCTAATACCCTCAACATCACCCGACTTAATTCGACTACATTCCATTATCCTCGTTTTGCTTTTGTTGATGTTCATTTTATATCCTCCTTTCAAGACACTATCCATTCCGTTCAGCTGCTCTTCCAAGTCCTTTGCTGTCTCTGACAGAATTACGATGTCATCGGCGAACCTCAAAGTTTTTATTTCTTCTCCATGGATTTTAATACCTACTCCAAATTTTTCTTGTGTTTCCTTTACTGCTTGCTCAATATACAGATTGAATAACATCGGGGAGAGACTACAATCCTGTCTCACTCCCTTCCCAACCACTGCTTCCCGTTCATGCCCCTTAACTCATATAACTACCATCTGGTTTCTGTACAAATTATAAATAGCCTTTCACTCCCTGTAGTTTACCCCTGCCACCTTCAGAATTTGAAGGAGAATATTCCAGTCAACATTGTCAAAAGCTTTCTCTAAGTCTACAGATGCTAGAAACGTAGGTTTGCCTTTTCTTAATCTTTCTTCAAAGGTAAGTCGTAGGGTCAGTATTGCCTCACGTGTTCCAACATTTCTACGGAAGCCAAACTGATCTTCCCCGAGGTCAGCTTCTACTAGTTTTTCCATTCGTCTGTAAAGAATTCGTGTTAGTATTTTGCAGCTGTGACTTATTAAACTGATAGTTTGGTAATTTTCACATCTGTCAACACCTGCTTTCTTTGGGATTGGAATTATTATATTCTTCTTGAAGTTTGAGGGTATTTCGCTTGTCTCATACATCTTGCTCACCAGATGGTAGAGTTTTGTAAGGACTGGCTCTCCCGAGGCCGTCAGTAGTTCCAATGGAATGTTGTCTACTCCGGGGGCCTTGTTTCGACTCAGGTCTTTCAGTGCTCTGTCAAACTCTACACGCAGTATCGTATCTCCCATTTCATCTTCATCTACATCCTGTTCCATTTCCATAATATTGTCCTCAAGTATATCGCCCTTGTATAGACCCTCTATATACTCCTTCCACCTTTCTGCTTTCCCTTCTTGCTTAGAACTGGGTTTCCATCCGAGCTCTTGATGTTCATACAAGTGGTCCTCCTATCTCCAAAGGTCTCTTTAATTTTCCTGTAGGCAGTATCTATCTTACCCCAAGTGAGATAAGCCTCTACATCCTTACATTTGTCCTCTAGCCACCCCTGCTTAGCCATTTTGCACTTCCTGTCGATCTCATTTTTGAGACGTCTGTATTCCTTTTTGCCTGCTTCATTTACTGCATTTTTATATTTTCTCCTTTCATCAATTAAATTCAATATTTCTTCTGTCACCCAAGGATTTCTACTAGCCCTCATCTTTTTACCTATTTGATCCTCTGCTGCCTTCACTACTTCATCCCTCAAAGCTACCCATTCTTCTTCTACTGTATTTCTTTCCCCCATTCCTGTCAATTGCTCCGTTATGCTCTCCCTGGAACTCTGTACAACCTCTGGTTCTTTCAGTTTATCCAGGTCCCATCTCCTTAAATTCCCACCTTTTTGCAGTTTCTTCAGTTTTAATCTACAGGTCATAACCAATAGATTGTGGTCAGAGTCCACATCTGCTCCTGGAAATGTCTTACAATTTAAAACCTGGTTCCTAAATCTCTGTCTTATCATTATATAATCTATCTGATACCTTTTAGTATCTCCAGGGTTCTTGCATGTATACAGCCTTCTTTTATGATTCTTGAACCAAGTGTTACCTATGATTAAGTTGTGCTCTGTGCAAAATTCTACCAGACGGCTTCCTCTTTCATTTCTTTGCCCCACTCCATATTCACCTACTATGTTTCCTTCTCTCCCTTTCCCTACTACCGAATTCCATTCACTCATGATTATTAAATTTTCATCTCCCTTCACTATCTGAATAATTTCTTTTATTTGATCATACATTTCTTCAATTTCTTCGTCATCTGCAGACTTAGTTGGCATATAAACTTGTACTACTGTAGTAGGTGTGGGCTTCGTATCTATCTTTGCCACAATAATGCATTCACTATGCTGTTTGTAGTAGCTTACTCGCATTCCTATTTTCCTATTCATTATTAAAGCTACTCCTGCATTACCCCCTTTGATTTTGTGTTTATAACCCTGTAGTCGCCTGGCCAGAAGTCTTGTTCCTCCTGCCACCGAAGTTCACTAATTCCCACTATATCTAACTTTATGGCCTTATAATCAGTTGAATGTAACAATAACAACTTTAGTAGTAAAGTTGTTACTGCTGAGACCTGTCCAGACATTTTCCAGTATCTTTCCTGGTAAACATGCTCTTCGTAGTGAGGTGTAATGCACCAAATATTAATCTGTGCATGTTGAATACCCCCACCTCAAGTAAAAATAGCTGAATGTATCTATAGAATGGATTGAGTGAAATTCACACAGTTGACACTGAAACTGCTATTACGCCAAGCTCAAAGTTTGCTTGCCTGGGATAACCATGAATTTCAGAGCATGGGACTTTATGTGGTAAGGCTAAATGTAATACTCATTTGCAAGATTCCAAAAAAGCTAATTAGTAGCAGAGATTTTTCTCACTGAATGAAGCTTTTCCCCCCCCCAAAATATACTGGAGTACCTCTACACCAAATTCTGGTGTCTTCTCTGCTCTTTGGCACACTGCATTTATATTTGTGGGCATAAGCGTGTCCATTTCTCTTAAACAGTAGTAAGCAGTCAAAAGGTGTTAACTGCTGGTGCCTTCTGTTTGGGAAGTGTTCTGCATACCGCAGTCTTACATCTAGACTAGACTCCATTTTTTGTAGGTAATGTAAATATGTTATCTTATTTGCCTACTTGAGCATGATGACTGCAGTATGACACAGCATACAAGTGCAGTGTCTTGTAATTCACAGCACAACTAAACAATGGCTTAGTGTGAAGAAACCATATTGCCAGTATTACTTTGCTATATTTGGCGTTCCCTATCCTTCTTAGATATTGATACTGTAAATTCCCTCTTGCCTCTCTTAATCTTCATTGTTGTATCAGATTACTGAAAAAGGATGATTCAATTTAATTATAGTTTGTCATGACAAATAAATTGGATATGAATAATCTTCCCACCATGGAAAGAAAAGGATCCAAATTTAGATTACCACCACTAAAGTGGTAATAGTTGGATACACAACCACTAGAATGCTCATGCCAACAGCAACCAGCTTTTCAATTGCGAACAAGATGGAGACTGTGCTGCATTAAGCTTTCTGCGTGTCTAAGTTCAGAAGAAGTTAATTGTTAATTTTAGAGCAAAGGGCATTTTGTCTCAGCTTTGGCTTCAAGCTACCAACTATGAAAAGCATAAGGGTTGGTTTAAGTAGTTTCAACCAAGTGGATGTATCTCTAGAGAGTGAAGTATGTACCAATCATTTGTCTCCAGTGGTGCCATGAGACAAATTGAAGAAAGTTTTCTGTAGTGTGGTGCTTTGTGAGAGGCAGTTTACATTACACCTCCACCAATTACTCTGGCCAACTCGCAAAACATATCAAAGCTGCTTTGTATTCTACAACATGAGACTACTACCACCATGTGGGATGAAACTTGATGATTCCATCTATATATAGATTATTCACACCCCATTTTTTTTCTTGAAATAAAAGCTGATCAATTTGGGTCCATCTTTTTGAAGAACACTATGTACTGAATTTGTCCAGAATATGAGATGCTTAAATAAACATGAAGTGCTCATTTTTGCTAATAGCACTTGTGAAAAGTAGAAAAGGAGGACCTGTAAACATGTTCAGAAACAAAATACCAGGGCACTGACGTGCCTATGTAATGTATGTTGGTGGCGGCGGTGGCGGCAGCTTCGTCATTGTCATCGTAGTCTCTAGATCTCTCTTGAAACAATATAAGTAATGGATAGAAAGTATTTGGTAAACGTGAGCATTATAAGAATTCTTTGGTAAGGTGTCTGTGAAGATCTTTGAATGCCTGCTCACTTCCCAGTGAATTAATTAATTAATTAATTAATTAATTGATTAATTGTATTTGTTGTTAAAAATGTTTCAGTTAGAATGTGAACTGTGTGACCAAAATAGTCAAATCATTAAGCAACTCATTTGTATCAGATCCCAGCCAACAGGTTATGCAATTGCTAATTAACTCATAGACAACTGCCTCATTTTGGGATTTTTCTGCTAGCTCGGAATCTGGGTCATTTTTGTGTGTGGAATGTAAATGTTTTCTTGCCTAGCTTGAGTGTTTATTCTATGTTACTGTTATTCATTTGTGTATATGTCAACACAACTTCCCACTGTGGTAGCTGAGGCAATAATGGAGTCGTAGGTATAGATTCATAATTGTAAAACAGCTATGGAAAAATGCAGGACAATGTTGTTTTCAGTTGGTGGACTTTATACATAGGTGCGCCCATTTGAGGGCTTGAGACACGTGATTGCTTTACAAATTAATCAATATGTTAAATATTTGACTTTAACCACGTAAACAATAAAAGTTTAGAAAGTGCTTGCAATCGTGTCAAGTTTGTTGGGGGTTTGTAAGCACTCGCATTATCAAATATTTGGTGAATGTTCTCAGGGTAATTTGCATGCCATGAGGTGCTGTCCCTTGAGACGCACACAGTTTCTAACTGTAATACTTGTCTTCCAGTGTTAAAGCTTTAACATAAGATTATACCGGTACCTCTTAGTGAGCAGATAACAACAACATTCGAAATTTTTGAATTAGGTCATTAATTAAATTAAATGCTGAAGATCAAATTCTTGTTGCCCCTGGAGGTCATTAGATAGGAAAGCTGAAAATGAGACCATGAACTGTGCACAGAGTTAGCCATTTAGTAATATAGATACCTACTATAAATATATGTTTTGTGTTGCCACATATATGACTATTGTTACATGGTGGATATTAGATAATAGGAGATAAAATGTTTAACATATCTGAAGAAGTAGCAATATTTCAAAGCAGTGGCCTTCTTATTGAGATGGCAGTTATTGATTTGGAGGTACAGTTGGGGTTTGATGAATTTTATACTGAGAAGCTACAGAATGGTAGCCAGTGTCCAGAGGGGAGCACATAGAGCTGTAGATGACCTGATGAAATAGATAGGAGAAATTATGTTGACGCCGTTGGGGAATGAAGACACTGTATTGGCCCTTTGCCCAAATTGTGAAATATCAGTGAACTTGCATCTTGGGTGACTGAAGGCTTCCTCTAAGCAGTGCATAAATGCGTTGGCACATGGTGGAGGTATGCAACCACCCACAATAATGATGTGTATTTGTTTGTGTTTTTTTCCTCCAAAACAGAGTAGGTCTGGATGAGCATACATTTCATCTTTTGTGTAAGTAATGGGGGTCATGGGTTTGGCAAAGGTAAAAATGGTTCAAATAGCTCTGAGCACTATGGGACTTAACATCTGAGGTCATCAGTCCCCTAGAACTACTTAAACCTAACTTACCTAAAGACATCACACACATCCATGCCCAAGGCAGGATTCAAACCTGTGACTGTAGCAGTCGCGCTGTTCCAGACTGAAGCGCCTAGAACCGCTCGGCCACCACGGCCGGCTTTGCATAGGTAAGACACGTGGAGTGCGGTGTTTGATGTGGACAAATCTGTTATTGTGGAGTATGTCAGTGCTTTGGGAGGTGGTGTCAACCGTGATGAGCATGGAGGTGGATGGTAATGCCGTGTGAGTGAGAGAGAGATGGATGATGACTTACAGTAAAGATTATTTTTAAGGGAGCCCAGTAACTAGCTATGATGGGGCACCCTTGATGATTGGTTGACTGGTGAGTGTGTGGGGGTGGCTGAAGTGAGGAAGGATATTGAGGGGGGTAGCAGCTCTGGGAGTCTATTGAGTAAGCCTCAGGGTTAGTGCTGGATTTCATGGATGAGTTCTTCATGGTAAGGCTTGTAGAGTGAATGAATGGACAGTTGGAAAAGACCATGTGCCAGATCTGCATCCAACATTTCTAATGTTTGAAAAATAAATAAAAAACATACCAACAACAGTCAGTACCTTTGCTTTTATTCTTTACATTTTTTTCCACACCAAAAAGTCTCCTGTTCTGTTAGGCTATATACAGGCAACACATTTGCATCCACAGGAAATCTCTTGCCCAGTACGGTGAATGTCATCGAAAGGCCTTAGGTCCCCCAAAGACCTCCACAGGCAGGAAACCCACAGAGATATTTCCTGTGTCCTATTCACATGTGCTATAACATGCACTAACCAGCAGCAGTGGCACACCCTCCACCAGGGCTCTGACTAAGTTTCATCGTGCCCTGAAATGAGAGCCCTGCCAAACTTGGTCTTCGTAGCCCACTCAACCTCAGAAATGTCCTGGTCCAGCCTTATGCCAACCTTGTAATTCCTCACCAGACAGGTCATGTCTATGTTGAAAGAACCAGGTACAAAACATGTCTATTGCACACACCCAACGTACCCTATTGGATACTTGTTGCAAGTACTTGTAAATCCTACTGTGTGAGAGGCAGGGACACCTGTGAAAGCAGCAGTGTTTTATCAACAGTTACCACCCAGCGCTGTAATGTGTGCTACTGAGCACAACACACTACACTAGAGAAGTGCAATTGGAGGGACGAGTGCGGAAACTACCTATTCCACATTTTTTGCATGCTTGACCTCAGTTGTCTGAAATCAGAAGTGAACATTTCAGTTGCACTGGACCTACAGCTTCTGGATACTAGATGCACAATTTTTTTAGAAAACAAAAGCCTGAAGCTGTGCCAAATTATATATTACTCAAGTGGTTTTTATGGCTAGCCCTTTCATCAGCAATCTGTTAAAACTGGCACTGACAGTTGCTATGCAGTATACAGGACACCAACTGTAACTCGGTTAGTTCCACTGTAAGGCTTGGTTATTTTTATTTTATAATATGACAATGGTGACTTTAATCATCTAATTTTATTTATTATATCCTCTGTCAGATTGCTGATCAGTTTGCCCAAAATACTGGTTGAGTAATTTCTGTGGATGTTGCATGAGAAGCAATACGTTTCTGTGACAGCATCCACTTTTGAGCACCTGTTGCCCTTCAGATCTTGCGAAGTTACACACAAAATGGACAACAGGGTGACAATGGACTTTCTTTCCAATGATGTGCAAGTTTTCTTAGAAGAGCTGTGCTATTTGCTACAGTGTTTGGGCATCCACCAGAAAGTATCTGCAATTATCTTGTGTTCTGTACCTGAATCTGCATGCGTGGCAGTAAGTGGCCTAGCATTATCATGTACAAAAACAATGTGAGAACTCGGCATCCTGTGCTGTTTGTTCTGGATGGCTGTTCTTTGCTTTTTAAGCATTAAAAGTAAATTCTGGAGTTACAGTGCATCTGGAGTTACAATGCATCTTTGCATAAAATCAACAAGGAGTACTCTCTTGCTGCCTGAAAAAAATTTATCAGTTTTTGTGCAGAAAATGTTTTGCAGCTCGTCAATAAATCCATCAATAATTGTTTGTCATATATGTATCATCACATAATGTGCCTCATGTAATCAAAGTTTGTGACATAGGTGACTTGTCAATATTATCACTTTAATAAAAATAATCCAAGGTTAGAACATGTGGTGTTACTTCTTCAGATGGGTATTATTTTACATGGTTATCATTCAAGAAATCTTTTGCACTACGGTAGCATGTACTTTTCAGTGTTCTTCCAGGTCTCTTTCAGCATTTTTTTAGATTTTGGGTTACATTTCCCCTTCAAGATTGTATCTATAAATTTCATGTCTCTACAATGTGAATTTTTTCATATAGGTTTATTTTGTGATTAGGTAATATGTAACATATTGTATGTCTAGTTTCATACTGATGGAAACAAGCAGTTGCTCTGAGGAGGTTGTGGGTTTCTCTTTGTGAAAATTAGTCTTATAAATATACACTCCTGGAAATGGAAAAAAGAACACATTGACACCGGTGTGTCAGACCCACCATACTTGCTCCGGACACTGCGAGAGGGCTGTACAAGCAATGATCACACCCACGGCACAGCGGACACACCAGGAACCGCGGTGTTGGCCATCGAATGGCGCTAGCTGCACAGCATTTGTGCACCGCCGCCATCAGTGTCAGCCAGTTTGCCGTGGCATACGGAGCTCCATCGCAGTTTTTAACACTGGTAGCATGCTGCGATAGCGTGGACGTGAACCGTATGTGCAGTTGATGGACTTTGAGCGAGGGTGTATAGTGGGCATGCGGGAGGCCGGGTGGACGTACCGCCGAATTGCTCAACACGTGGGGCGTGAGGTCTCCACAGTACATCGATGTTGTCACCAGTGGTCGGCGGAAGGTGCACGTGCCCGTCGACCTGGGACTGTACCGCAGCAACTCACAGATGCACGCCAAGACCGTAGCATCCTACACAGTGCTGTAGGGGACCGCACCACCACTTCCCAGCAAATTAGGGACACTGTTGCTCCTGGGGTATCGGCGTGGACCATTCGCAACCGTCTCCATGAAGCTCGGCTACGGTCCCGCACACCGTTAGGCCGTCTTCCGCTCACGCCCCAACATCGTGGAGCCCGCCTCCAGTGGTGTCGTGACAGGCGTGAATGGAGGGACGAATGGAGACGTGTCGTCTTCAGCGATGAGAGTCGCTTCTGCCTTGGTGCCAATGATGGTCGTATGCGTGTTTGGCGCCGTGCAGGTGAGCGCCACAATCAGGACTGCATACGACCGAGGCACACAGGGCCAACACCTGGCATCATGGTGTGGGGAGCGATCTCCTACACTGGCCGTACACCTCTGGTGATCGTCGAGGGGACACTGAATAGTGCACGGTACATCCAAACCGTCATCGAACCCATTGTTCTACCATTCCTAGACCGGCAAGGGAACTTGCTGTTCCAACAGGACAATGCACATCCGCATGTATCCCGTGCCACCCAACGTGCTCTAGAAGGTGTAAGTCAACTACCCTGGCCAGCAAGATCTCCGGATCTGTCCCCCATTGAGCATGTTTGGGACTGGATGAAGCGTCGTCTCACGCGGTCTGCACGTCCAGCACGAACGCTGGTCCAACTGAGGCGCCAGGTGGAAATGTCATGGCAAGCCGTTCCACAGGACTACATCCAGCATCTCTATGATCGTCTCCATGGGAGAATAGCAGCCTGCATTGCTGCGAAAGGTGGATATACACTGTACTAGTGCCGACATTGTGCATGCTCTGTTGTCTGTGTCTATGTGCCTGTGGTTCTGTCAGTGTGATCATGTGATGTATCTGACCCCAGGAATGTGTCAATAAAGTTTCCCCTTCCTGGGACAATGAATTCACGGTGTCCTTATTTCAGTTTCCAGGAGTGTATATGCTGGATTGGATATTGCCTTTAGCTTTTCAAATAAATGTTTGCAGTGCTTTTTTCTTAGCTTCCACCTAACTTGGATTACCATTTTCTGTAGTCTGAGTAGATTAGTTATTGATACCTAATGGCTGAAACACACAATGCATAATATACAGTTCTTTTACTGCTAAATTGGTGGTGTTATGTAAGACATTCATAACTTAAATGTGACACTTTAAAGGCTTGTTGGCTCCACTCAATTGATTGTTTTTTATTCCCACATTGATGAATGAAATTTAAGTTTGATCACTTGTGACAATGTGATTGAGGATTTCCTCTCCCCCTCCACTGCAGTGTATCAGAAACTCTAATGTGGTTCCCAACATCTTCATTTTGTGGACATCAGTCTGAAGTTTGGCAACCACTGTGCATAAGATTTGTTACAACTGAACTTATCATAAAAGAAGAAATAGAAACTTTGGCACAGTGTGAGACCATGTAAAGAAACTATGGCTTAAGTGTAAAATAATAGTTGATCATGCACTGGGTAGATATGTGATCAGTAAAATATAATGGCTATCCACAAAGTACATTACGTTTTGGAATTAAAAATAAATAAACTATTGGAATTTTTTTTATTATATACAGATGAAAGCCACACTTAAATACTACTTTTCTATGTAGTTGCCGTTTAAATTAAGGCGCTTATTGTAGCGATGGACGAGCTTGGAAATTCCTTCGTCGTAAAATTCGGTCGCCTGCGCCTTCAACCATGTGGCGACTGTCTTTTGAGACAGAAAAGGTGTGATTCTTGTGGATTTACTGGAAAGAGGCACCACAATAAACTCTCAAAGGTATTGCCAAACTTTTCACAACCTCAGAAGAGCAATACAAAACAACCGCAGGGGAAAGTTGGGCTCAAAGATCTTGCTGATTCATGACAATGCCTGGGCCCACACAGCAAATGCCACTCGTGAAGTTCTCGAATCCTTTAAGTGGGAGTTGTTTCCTCATGTCCCATACATCCCCCTATCGCCACCCACTTTGGTGTAGCCACAGGCATCACGTATCCCATCAAAGGCATAGCTGCCTGTGAATGAACTCGTGATCTAGAAACTAAACTGCAACCTCTGTGCTGCATCCTACACAGGCATAACAGCCAGCAAACTGTCTGTTCGCACTAGTGGCCACCGACAAACTGTGCCAAGAGACAGCTGGACCACCCAGCTGCTGAAAATGTTGACTAACACAACATTCTTCACTTCAATAACTGTTTCATAGTCTGTGTCATCTGGATCTTTCTCACCAACACTAGCTCTTCTAACCTGCACCAATGGGAACCCTCACAGTAATGTATACTACATTCCCATAAGCACCATACCCTCAGACTTCATTAGACTTTGTCCTTGTCCCACATATCCACTTTCCAGCTCCCACTCCAACACTACACACCCTTCTATTCCACCAAACACACAAAATATTCTTCTTTCCCCTCTTCAACTTCTCTCCGTTTCCACTCACCACCCCCTCCCATTGCCCCCCCCCCCAACCAACATCCCCCCACTCCCTCAGCACTTTACCATCCCCCCCTCTCCCCCCTCCCTCCCAGGAGGTTCACAACTCTTTTGTGAGTATGTGCTTGGTTACCACAGGGATCCCAGCCTTTGCAGCATTACTTCCTTTCTATGCTGCATGCTTATCTTCCACTATCCCTTTCCCCCCTTTGGCTCTCCATCTAATGGTTTTCTTGGTGCTGACCCTGTTTGGACCTTGTTTATGTCTGGGCCTTGAGTTTCCACATCTGGCATATTCTCCAACTTTTCATTAAATAAACACATGGTCCACATTGTTGGGTTTGACCTGCCACCAATTCTCCAGAATTGTGGATCATACAGGGAAGGTCACACAGTGTGGTGTGTGCTCCACCTTTGTGTCTTTCCATCTGAGCATCCTTCCCTTTAGTACAGTAATACATCCAAAACCCAGCACATTAGCCATCCTGTTGTGGGGGAGGGGTTTTCAAGTACCTACAGGGCAGTAGCCCACTGATCATACTACATTGCTGATGCCTGAGCTGAAAATTCTCCATGAATGCCGAGGAATACGTACCTGTTATGCCTGGGGCTGGGGGCTTCTGAGCAAAGGATTACTGGGCACATAGCCATTGCTGAGGCTGGGTGGCACACATGGGGAGAGGCTCTGTTCAGAGTGGGTAGCACTATGGTGAATCACCCACAAATGAAGCGAATGAAGTTATCTCCTGCTGGTGGCCACATGGCCCCAGCACTCTCTATGAATGGACAGCCCTCTTTCAATGCAGAGAGATATGACCCTAAAATGTTCCCTTCCCTGACTAAGCTGTGGGAGGAATGTAGGACTAAGCAACAAGTGGAGCAACACTCCCTCAGATACTTGGTTTGTATAAGAGACAAAACCCTTGTTCTTGGTGGGGAACTTAGAAAACTTAGAAGACAAGACTAAAATGAAAAGTGGGTCAATTTTGATCACAATGGCATTCCCTGCTTGATCATTAGTACTGCTCACTTTTAACAACTGGGTGATATACCCCATAATAGTATAAATTTAATTCAAGGCATCATTTTCCACAGAGACCTGCTCGTACAATCTGATGGTGAGTTACGTGCATACTTAGAGGACAGATTTACACTTCATATGTCATGTACGTAACGAGCTGAAGGACAATAGAGTTGCTACAGGTGCCTTCATCTTGGCCTTTGAGGGCAATTCATTGCCTGAAAAGGTCAACATAATGGTATACCAATGTGATGTGAAACCATGTGTTTCACCCACCCCTCTATGTGAGGCTTCAAGTGCTTCAAATCTAGCCACATGTCTTCACATTGCAATGCTAGCACCATCTATAGAGATTGTGGATGGGTGCTGGAAGCGAACCCTCCCTCTCCCTTCATCTGTGCCAATTGAAAGCACCGTTCTCCCTGCTCATCAGACAGTACTGTTTTTCAGAATCAAAAGGAAATACAAGAATACAAAACTCTTGACAGACTCGGTTACCTAGAGGCCAAGACATAGCACAAGTGGTTACATCCAGCATGTCACATGATGTCATATGCTACAGCTACAATGACATGGCCGCCTTTGGCATTGATACTCCCACCCATTAAAACTCCTACAGTGGGCCCTGAGGGTTGCTCGACCTGATGGTTGGGGGCTGCCCCCTTGCTGCATCTTCCCAAACCTACTTTGGGAACAATGGCTTCCCACCTAACAGGAACTTAATCCCAACATTCCAGCTGGGGTCAAATCATTTTCCACTGCCTTCTCTCACCAGGAAGAGTTCACTCAGATCATTTGTCCCACTAGTCTACAACGAGACCCCAACCTGTGGCTATGGAGCCACAGGCTGCTGGTTGCAGGGCTTCATGATTATCATCTTTACCTGAAACTGATTCAGACAAGTCCTCACAATCATCAAAATCCCTTAAGGAGAGGAAAGACTGGAAAAAGTCCTCCAAGAAGCAGGACATTTTGGTTGCCCCCTCATCACTAGATCCCATCGGTTCTGCTCCTGTGATCAAGGTGGAGATTCTGGTGGCCCCTGAGGCTCTGGTTCACACCACACATCAGAACCTGGAAGCTATAGGTATTGAAGCAATAACCTGCGAACCAGTAGCAGCAGGTGAACTAAGGCATAACCTACCCTTTCGGTTCCTTCGTGACCTCACCGTACATTGACAACATTATTCTCCAGTGGAACTGTAGCGGTTTTTCCACCATCTGGCTGAGCTACAACATATTTAAGCACTTCATTTGCCTCTTGCATTGACCTTAAGGAGACTTGGATTGCAGCAACACAGACCCCAGCCCTACAAGGATATGGAGTACATTATAAGAATTGTGCTGCCTATGACAGGGTGTCAGGCACAGTTTGCACGTATGTTTTACACACTGTGTATTGTGAACTCAAACCTCTTAATACACCTTTTCAGGATATGGCTGTTCAGGTAAGAGGATTTCAGGATATTATCATCTTCAATGTTTACCTCTCTCCCAATGGCAAAGTGTTTCAGAACATACTGTTTGCATTGGTTTCTCAGCTCCCAGCACCTTTTCTGAACTTGGGTGATATCAATGCCCATGACCCTTTGTGGTGAGCAACATAGTCACTGACCGCAGTAAAGATCTTAAAATTTACTGCCACAACTTGATCTTTATCTCGTGGACACTGGTACCCCCACACAGCTCAGTGTGGCACATGGAACATTCGCAGCTACTGTCCTTTCCATTTGCAGCCCTTGTCTTCACCCTTCTATCTCCTGGGGGTCTGTGATGACCTGTGTGGTAGTGGCCAGTTCCTGATCTTCCTGTTGCACCCTCAGTGTCACTCACCTAGGTGCCTGCCCAAGTGGGCTCTTAACAGTACTGACTGGCACGCTTTCACCTCTGCTGTCAACCTTGGCTCCCTGTCATATTGAGATATCAGTGAGGCAGTCTACAATACAACTACAGCCTGTCCCAACAGTAGGCAGTACCTGGGTGGTCCTCGGAAATTGTAGAGGCCATTTGAGGCTGTAGCTGGGCTCTCTGATGCCATAAGAGGCACCCATTTATGGAGCACTTTATTGCCTTTAAGCACCTATGGTTTAGGTGTAGCATCTTTGATTAGTAATTGAAATGTCCTCGATCCTGCCACCATTTAAATTTTGATTAATAATCAGCACTGGATGATCCTTCTTTGGCAAATACTTCTGTCATAAGAAGTCACCATCATCCTGCCGATGGCTTTGTCAAAGAGTGTGGAGGAGCAGATAGAGGTTCAGGGCACTCTCTTGTCCTTGGGATGGGAAGCTGCCCCTACAGGTGGAAGAATCAGCTATGATCAATAGCATGAGGATGCAAAAGGCAATGGAAACCACTGCATTAAAAACTGCATTGGCAAAAGATGCCAGAATAGACCCCATTCAGATATCTGGAAGGGGATTGCTGAAGGGGAGGTGACCATGAGAAAAAGTTTAAATAACCAATGAAAGGATATGTCAGAAGCTTGAACGTAGTAGGGAAGTTAGAAAATCTGGAAAGGGAAATGCAAAGGCTCAGTCTAGTTGTAGCAGGAGTCAGTGAAGTGAAATGGTCAGGTGAGTATAGGGTACTATCAAGAGCAGCAGAAAGTGGTACAACAGGAATATGATTCATTACAAAAAGGAAGGTAGGGCACAGACTGTGTTGCTGTGAATGGTTCAGTGATGGGATTGTTCTTATCAGAATAGACAGAAAACCAACATTGTAAAATGAAATGAAGAGATAGAGAAAGTACATAAGGATACTGTCAGAGTAATACAGTATGTAAAGCGAGATGAAAATCTAATAGTCATGCGGGACTGGAAATGCAGTTATAGGAGAAGAAGTAGAAGAAGAGAGTACATAAGAATGTGGGCAGGGACAGGGAAGCAGAGAGCAGGAAGACTAATTGAGTTCTGTAATAAATTTCAGCTAGTAATAGCAAATACTCTGTCACAAGAGGAGGAGGTATACTTAGATGTATGGGAAGATTTCTGTTAAATTACATCATGGTCAGACAGAGATTCCAAAATCAGATATTGGATTGTAAGGTGTACCAAGGAGTAGATATAGACTGAGATCACAAGAGTAGCCCGAAGTTTAAGAGATTATTCGGTAAGAATCAATACACAAAAAAGGGGCATATTGAAGTATTAAGGAATGACAAGATACACTTGAAGTTCTCTGAGGCTACAGGTGCAGCAACAAGGAACAGCTCAGTAGGCATTACCACTGAAGAAGAATGGACATCTAAGAAGCGCAGTCACAGAAGTTGGAAAGAAAAACGTAGGTACAAAGAAGGTAACAGAAGAAATTATTCAGCTGATTGATGAAAGAAAGAAGTACAAAAATGTTCAGGGATATTCAGGAATGCAGAAATACAAGCCACTGAGGAATGAAATAATTACGAAGTGCAGGAAAGCTAAGATGAAATGGTTGCATGCAAAATGTGAAGAAATTGAAAAAGAAATGATTGTCAGAAGGACTGACTCAGTATGTATGAAAGTCAAAACAGCTTTCAATGAAATTAAAAGCAAGGTTGGTAACATTAAGGGTGCAATGGTAATACCACTGTTAAATGCAGGGAGAGAGTGAGTAGGTGGGAAGAGTACACTTAAGGCCTCTACGAGGGGGAAGATTTGTCTGATGTGACAGAAGAAGAAACAGGAGTCAGCTTAGAAGAGACTTGGGATCCAATATCAGAATCAGAATTTAAGAGAGCTTTGGAGAACTTAAGACCAAACAAGGCAGGAGGGATAGATAACATTCTATCAGAATTTCTAAAATCATTGGGGGTCATGGCAACAAAACGATTATTCACATGGTTTGTAGATGCATGTGTCTAGCAATATACCATCTGACTTTTGGAAAATATCTTCCACACAATTTCGAAGACTGCAAGAGGTGACAAGTGTGAGAATTATCACACAATCAGCTTAACAGCACATGCATCCAAATTGCTGACAAGAATAATGTGCAGAATAATAATAATAATTTTAAAAAAAATTGGGGATGTGTTACATGATGATCAGTTTGGCTTTAGGAAAAGTAAAGGCACAAGAGGGAATTCTGACTTTGCAGTTGATAATGGAAACAAGACTGAAGAAGCATCAAGACAACCTAGAAAAAGCATTTGACAATGGAAAATAGTGCAAGAAGTTTGGAATACTGAGAAAAATAGGGATAAGCTGTACAAGAGCTAAGAGGGGATAATAAGAGTCAGTGACCAAGAACCAAATGTTAGAAAGGGTGTGAGACAGGGACGTAGTCTTTTGGCTCTTCTGTTCAATCTCTACATTGAAGAAGTGTTGATGGAAATAAAAAAGAAAAGTTCAAGAGTAGAATTAAAATTCAAGGTGAAAGGATATCAATGATACAATTCGCTGATGACATTGCAATCCTGAGTGAAAGTGAAGAAGAATTACATAATCTTCTGAATGAAATGAATGGTCTAATCAATACAGAATATGGACTGAGACTAAATCAAAGATAGATGAAAGTAATGAGAAGTAGCAGAAATGAGAAGGGCCAGAACATCATGATTAATGGTCACGAAGTAGATGAATTTAAGGAATGGAGTAAGGATACATAAAAAGCAGACTAGCCCTGACAAAAAGGGTATTCCTGGCCAAGAGAAATCTATTAATGTCAAACATAGGCCTTAATTTCAGGAAGAAATTTCTTAGAATGTACGCTTGGAGCACAGCATTGTGTGGTAGTGAAACATGAACTGTAAGAAAATAACAGAAGAGAATTGAAACATTTGAGATGTGGTGCTACAGACGAATGTTGAAAATTAGGCAGAGTGATAAGGTAAAAAATGAAGGGGTTTTGTGCAGAATTGGAGAGGAAAGGAATATGTGGGAAATGCTGGCAAGGGGAAGAGACAGAATGATAGGACATGTGTTAAGACATTAGGAAATGAGTTCCATACTACTAGAGGGAGCTGTAAAGGGCAAAAACTGTAGAGGAAGACAGAAATTGGAATATATCCAGCAAGTAATTGAAGATGTAGGGTGCAAGTGTTACTCTGAGATATAGAGGATGGCACAGGAGAGGAATTCATGACGGGCCGTATCAAACCAATCAGACTGATTAAAAAACAAAACAAAAAAAGAAGCAGCGACTCCAAGCCCAAGTCCACCACCAAAGAAAAGATGGAAGCGAGAATGCTGGGAACAGTACGTTACAACCATTGGACCACATACTTCTGCTTCTCAGGTTTGGGGTAAGGTCAGACATCTCAGTTGATAACAGACACCTGCAGGTGTACCTGGTATTACCTTGAATGGTGCTTTCTACACTGACCCTGACACCATGGCCAAACATTGTGCTCTGCACTATGCTCAAGCCTCAGAGTCTGAAAATTATCAACCTATTTTTTATGTCCTAAAGCTGCAGCTAGAGCAAAAGCAATTATCTTTCATTACATGCCACCAGGACCCCATTCAATGTGGAGAATTCATCAGCATCATCATCCACTGCCCTGATTCAGCTCCAGGACCAGACTGCATCCACAACCAAGTGAGGAAGCACGTACTGGTGGATTATCAGCATCATATCCTTGACATCCTTAACTGCATCTCAAGTGAGGGTGAATTGCCATCACAATGGCAAGAAAGGATCATTGTCCCAGTGTTGAACTGGGTAAGCACCCTATAGAGATGGACAGTTATCATGCAATAAATCTCACTGATATTTTCTGTAAGTTGCTTGAATGCATGGTGAGCCAGCAGCTGTGTTGGCTCCTTGAGTTCTCGGGGTCTTCTGGCTCTGTCCCAGGGTGGTTTTTGCCAACGTCATTCCACTACTGATAATCTGGTTTACCTGGAGTCTGCCATCTGAACAGCTTTTGCCCAATGTCAGCACCTTATAGCTGTCTTCTTTGACCTGCAAAAGGCTTATGACACCACATGGTGACACCACATCCTTGCTACCTCACACGGGTGGGCTGTCTGGGATCCACTCCCAATTCTCGTCCAGAACTTCCTGTTGCACCGTACGTTCCGGGTTCGAGTTGGTGCTTCCCCCAGTAACCCCCCCTCCCCCCACCAGCCCCCCATATCCAAGAGAATGGGGTCCTGTGGCCTCTGTACTGAGTGTCCTTCTCTTTCTAGTAGACATCAATGGTGTAGCAGTAGCAGTGAGGTCCTCAATATCACCTTCCTTGTATGCTGATGACTTTTGCTTCTATTATTGCTCCTGTAGTGTGGGTAATGTCAACTGCAAGATACCATATGAAAGGTGCAGGCAAGTACCGTCACCCATGGCTTTTGATTTTCCGCTGCCAAGACTCACATCGTGCACTTCTGTTGATATTGTGCCATTCACCCACAAACAGATTTTTACCCCGATGACCAACTATTCTGTGTGTTCTAAACTTATCGCTTTTCAGGACAGATCTTTGATTCTCAGTTGACATTGATTCCCCAGCTTAAATGAAAGTGCTGGTTACACCATAATACACTTTGCTACCTGGGCGACACCAACTGAGGTGCAGGTCACACTACCATTTTGCAGCTTTACAAAGTTCTGATTGGCTGATCCCAGCGGAGGTTTGAGTCCTCCCTCGGGCATGAGTGTGTGTGTTTGTCCTTAGCATAATTTAGGTTAAGTAGTGTGTAAGCTTAGGGGCTGATGACCTTAGCAGTTAAGTTCCATAAGATTTCGCACACATTTGAACATTTGAAAGCTCTGATACAATCCTGCCTCAATTATATGAGTCTGGCATATGGTTCGGTATCGTCTTCAGCATTGTGGATAGTGGATCCAACACA
The DNA here is from genome assembly GCF_023897955.1 of Schistocerca gregaria. Lineage (NCBI taxonomy): Eukaryota > Metazoa > Arthropoda > Insecta > Orthoptera > Acrididae > Schistocerca > Schistocerca gregaria. Next base: position 77,458,411 of record NC_064927.1, read on the forward strand.
TCACTGAGGGTTTCGACTTGTGACAGGAGCCTTTTGGATTAACTCTGTGAACAGCTTACTCGTGAAGGCTGGGGTCCCTCAGTTGCAGATCAGGTGCCAACAACAGCTTGTCAATTATGCTACTCACATTCGCAGCACTGATCAGGGATTATGATTGCAATGTACATCCAGTCTATACTCAATTAACTTTAGTTGCTTCCTCTTCCACCTCTCCTATATCCACTTCTGTACACTTCTGTGGTGTGTTCCTCAGAGACAGCTTCATCTTGACCTACCACAAGGTGTGCAAGACTGTTCATCCTGAGGCCGCTGCTGCAAATTTTTCTCTTTTCTTGGCGCACCTCAGGGTTCAGAGGTCGTCTACGCTGATGGCTTGATGGTTACTGGTCATGTAGGCTTTGCTTATACTCATGGAGGATGTACTGAACTGCTCTCATTCTCAAATGGCTGTAGTGTTTTCACTGCGGAGTTCGTAGCCATCTCTCATGGTCTTGAGCATATCTGTTCCTTTCTCATCTGCAGTGATTCCTTGACCAGTATGTAAGCTGTAGGTCAGTGCTACCCTCACCAACTCTTCGTCACTGCTATCCAGGATTCACTGTATGCACTTTAACAGTGTGGACACTCACTGACCTTTGTCTGGACTCCGGGCCACTCGCTGATAGCCTGGGCAAACAGGCTACCAGTTCTGGAAACAGACCTCTGGTCGGTATTACACCATCAAGTTGTGGAATATGGAATGTCTGACTCTGACTTCACCAAAGAAACTATGGATGTTATAGGAGAATACATATCTGTAGACGTGCTCCATGCAGGACTCTCTCAAGGACTCTGCTGTCCTTTGATGGCTCTGCATCAGCTATACTTGGCTCACTCTTGGTCATCTCCTCTGTAGTAAGGACCCACCCCACTGTTGTTGTGGCACCCATTTGATGGTAGTCCACATTTTGGTGGATTGTCCAAACCAAGCTGTCCTGCAACAGGCTCTTAATCTCCCTGACTCACTATGCCAGGTGTTAGGCGACAATGTCCCAGTGGCTGACTTAGTTTTACATTTTATTTGTGAAGCGGGTTTTTGCCACCCTATGGAAGAGAGGGCCACTGAACCTTGTCGGTGCACTGAGGCATTGGCAGAACAATGTGTTGCCTCCTCTGCCCAGATTGGGCTGCAGCTGTCCAGTCTTGGTGGTACAGCCCAGTCCTCACCCTACCTGCTCTTTTACTCTTCTTCTCGCCCCTTTTGCAAGGTCTGTTAGACTTGTTAATCTTTTGTCTCTCTGTGTTTCTCTTTCCCTGTGCATATTGCTAGTCTTTCCAAGGACATCTCAGAGCAGAGAATCTCTAATGAGTGATGGGACTGAGATTTGTATGTTCCCTCATTGCCTTCTTCTCTCAGGTGCCTCCAGTTGCTCCCTAGATTGGTGACCTAACTTGTCTTTCTTCCTGTGTCTCCCTTTTTTTGATTTGTTCCTTACCTCAGTTTTGCTGACGTTGGTAGACCTTGGAATTTTCTTCCTCTGGGTTTTACATACTAGGCTATCTCTGATCTGCAGTAATACAGACCTGTCTGCTTGAGGAAAAAGGAGCTGATGGCCTAGTAACTTGGTCCATTTAACCATCCAACCAATGACCCACCCCAACCCTGCTATCCCTCTCCCTTCTCAGCCCAGCCTCCTCCTAACCCCTACCACCCAGATTGCTTTTCCCACCATACACAATCTATACTTTTCATTATACTGTCAAATATAAAATCAAGTCATATGCAGTGCAACTGCACTGCCATTTAAGAGTGAAGTATTTGCCGTTTTCCCCTCTCCCCCCTCCTCCTGCGCAGACATTGTGCCACGGCATTGGAGAAAGTGTGCTGTAGTCAGGCTGAGCACTGTGTTCCTCATGCCAGGACATGGCTCAGGATCCAGAATCTTATTGCCCCCAACTTAATGGTTTTTGTTGGTTGTAAAAATCAAGTTCAACTGGACTGTGAATTTCCCGGTCACACCACAAGACACAAAAATAATTTGGTCTTGCTGCCTAAGGTCCAGAATGGAGTTGTGTGCTCTGGTGAGATGATATTCAACAAGCTCCCATTGAATGTAAGGAAACTGGGAATCCCTGCCGATTGAAGAGGAAATATAAATTATTGCTGTTTAGCCACTCTTTTTACAAATTATTTCAGTATTCAGTTCTGTTAATTTTTTGCCAAATAGTAATGCAGAGCAATTAGGAGTCAGTATTTACAGATGCAAGCAAATATTTTCTTTGAAAGATACTATTCTACCAAGTGGATTGTTAAGCCACTAATAGCAGATATACAATATACGTACAATAGTTGTACAGCAAAACTGAGAAGGCAGCAACATGTTTCCTAATTTACTTGGTTAAATTTAGATGACATAAGTGTGAATAGCATTAAGCATAATAGTCACAGTGGATTCTTAATACAGTGGACAGATTAAGTCTAAATGATTTCCGTGTCTTTTGTTAATGTACACATTGACTCATTCCACATCCCTGAAGGTTCACCTTTGTGATGGAATCTACAGAACATGGTGGATGGGTGGATGATTGTGTGCTTGCATAGGATACCTGTACTTCACAAAATATTATTAGCCATGGGACACAGTTGTCTCACCCCACCCCATCCAAAAAGAGAAGTAAGTCATCCCCACAGAATTATTTCAATTTTATTTTTGAAATTTTCTTAGGTTTTGAATGAAATTTGGAAAGGTTCATCTTAATGTTGACTCTGGAGATATTACAAATTGTTTATCTGTACTCACCTCATTTCTGAGATGCGTTTTTGCATTAACAAGTCATGATACTCTTATCTGCTTCAACAACAACATGTACAGTGCCTGATGTGTTTCAGGTCACTCAGACCTGATATTGTACATAATGACTGCAATCAATGGGTGTAGTTCTGAGGGAATGAAATTTTTTCTGTGGCTCATAATTTTTGTTAAAGAAACATTACTTTAAATAGAATTCTTATTATTTATTTAAATACTTGTATGTACTACATAATACAAAAATTAATCATATCTGACTATTCACTGTACCAATCTGCTACACAAATTCCAGTAACAATACAGAACAGTACATGAATATGTTTAAGTTCCAGTATCAAATGGTTGGTAATATCACTTTGGGAAATCATTTAACATAAGTTCCACATAAGAATTTGATAAAGTGACTTGAGAAAAGGATAGGTCAGAACAATTTTTTTTTCTTGTAATGTATTCTACTTCACAACCAAGTTTTATTGCCAAGTTTGATGCCTGTTGCATATGGTATGCTCTTTCTAAAAATTATTTTTGAATTCATTACTTCCTGTATATGTTACAAAAGGACTAGGATAAAGATGAAACAGTGAGCCTTCCAAGGAGGAATACAGAGAGAAAATTTGTTTAAGAAAATGTAAATATAGACTTAATCACTTCTGTTTAATCATATATTTTGAAGATAGTTTCAGCTATCACCACACTCTTCACATGTTTCTATATCATGTCATAACATGCAAATTTCCAGGTGAGGGAAAACTTCCAGTAACAAGCCAGTGTATAATGTGAACTTCTTGTTACCAAAAAACAGATCAATGTGAATAGTTTGTCATAACACCACAATGTTTCAGAATTTGTAGCTCCGTGTATAAATTCTAACATACTTCATTGTAAATAACTGAATAGTTGAGGCACCAAGTGGTTGAGAGGGACATAAACAAGACTGGAAACAACACCCAGTATTTGAAAATCATCCGCAAGTACAAAAAACACATACATGTACATATATGAATCGCTAAATATTATAAATTAAACTCCCATGCCACATTTTTCTGTCTGTGTGAAGCCTCATCTCAAGATCTTAGAGATTTTGATACAGTTTTTTTTTTTCACAAGTAGGTAAACTGATTCACAAGGAAGATTTGTGTATACAATTTAAGTTGTCCAGCTGTAGATACTTACAGGTATATCCATTCAAAGCTGAGGCAGATCACTAGTTTCAATAGATACAAACTTTTATGGCTGTACTGACCTTGTCAGCTATATTGTGCTGGCATTGCAGCTCAACTGGGGTCAGATTTATGTGTCTATGTGTGTCTATTTGTACTACTTAACTATGAAAGAGGAGATCATCTCAAGCCTTGGTGACAAAACAGTCTTTTTCACATGCCTGCCAACCACTCAACACCTCAAATATGTGGTGGGTTGTTGCCTTTACTCCTTCCATTATTTATATTCCACCAAGGACTTTCATATACCACACTTTGTTGTAAGGAACTTGATGATGATGATGATGATGATAGTGATGATGTCATATGGTACAACTAATGAACTACTGACCCTGTGACTTCATGTCTGAACATATGAAAATATTTACAATGTCATACATCATTTCAGTGAAATATTTTTGTGGACCTCTTGTCTAAGCAGAAAGTTTCGGTTACTACTCTTCTGCAATAAAATATTTCTGTAGGCAACAGCAATTTTTGTTTTCCTCCTGTTGTGGAGATGCAGCAATTGCAAATTCTGTAACTGCACACATAAAGTGAACCATTTAATTTATTGTTTGTTTCTATGGGGGCAAAAAAGTGCCATTGTCAGCCACTCAATTTTTGAGGGCACAAAACACGAATACAGTTGCCCCTGACAAGTGCCACACTGATACTGGTGTACCAATTCCTTCCGAACTGGCACACTTGTGAAAGACATCAGCATTACTGTGTTCTCCTCAGTTGTGGCACTACTCTTCACAGCCTACTGGTATCGTGAGGGGCGGATGGCCTGGCAACACCATTGCCACTTGAGGCACTGCTCCCATTTGCCATCTTCTCCATTGTGAACCCAGCATTCTCGTGGCCCATATCTTCTGGCTCCTTCTCAGGTGGTGGGCCTCCCATCAGGAACATTGTGAAGAAGAACATCAATGAACCTGAGAACACATTGATGTTATGTAAAAGAATATATCAGTATTCGTTTTGTGATTTAGATTTACTGGCTAGAAGATTCAAAGTCACCTTTTTGGAGAAACTGAAAAAGTGTGTGACACAGTGTTAACAATGGTGATAAAAGAGCCACAGTGAAACTAATGGGATACCTGGTAAACTATATGAAATATTATTTTACCTTGTTTCACAAAAATTACCTTTCATATGACCTAGGTTTTCAGACGTAAGCCTGTTTTCCAACAAATAACCAAATCAGTTGTTTACTCGGATATAAACTCACATCCCCCCAAAAATTCTGTGAAACATGACAAAAAGATTTCAGTTGTTTTATACAATATATATAGTTTCACCATGAACTTACTGTTGAATCAATTAAACTGAAATGACTGATCTCTTTAAAAATCATAAAAGCCTATGTACTCTCTCTCTCTCTCTCTCTCTCTCTCTCTCTCTCTCTCTCTCTCTCTCTCCATATTATACAAAGTCACACTGCAGCTGTATTCCTATTTATATCACTTCACTCTTTGGTAATTTGCTTATAAACTAATAACAGTTGTTCCTAATTTGAGTATGTTTCTCTTGTTGTTGTAGTTTCTCAGTCTGAAGACTGGTCTGATGCAGCTCTTCACACTAGTCCATCCCCTGCAAGCCTCTTCATCTCTGCATAATTACTGCAACCTACACCCATTTCCCATTTGAAAATGCTTTCTGTATTCACCCTTTGCTTTCTCTCTATAATCCCCCCCCCCCCCCTCCCATGCCCCCCCCCCCTCCCCTCCTCCCTCACACACACTTGTGCCCTAATTTTTTTTTCTCATAGTTCTATTCCATACCTGTACCTCCTCATTTTTCTGTAGCACATTTCAAAACCTGTTCTCTTCTTGTCTGAAATGACTGTCATTCATGTTTCACTTCTGTACAATGCTACACTGCATGCAGGTACCTTCAGAAGAGACTTGCTAACACTGAAATTTGTATCTGGTGTAAACAAATTTCTTGTCTTCAAAAATGCTTTTCTTGCAATTACCATTCTGCATTTTATGTCCCCCTCTACTTTGGACATTATCAGTTGTTTTGCTGCCAAATAACAAAACCTACTGACTACTTTTACTGTCTCATTCCCTAACCCAGTTCTGTCAACATCACTCGATTTGAGCAGACTACATTCTATTATCCCTGTTTTACTTTTCTTGATAATCATCTTATAATCTCTCTTTAGGATACTATCTATTCTTTAGGATACTATCTGTTCTGTTCAAGTGATCCAAGTCTCCCTTCTCTGTCAGAATTACATTGTCATTTGTAAACAAAGCTTAATTTTTCTCCCTGAACTTTAATTCCCTTCACAAATTTCTCTTCAGTTTTCTTTACTGCTTGCTCAATGTGCAAACTGAATAACACGACATAGAGGCTACAACCCTGCCTCACTCCATTCTCAACTAGAGCTTCCCTCTCACGTCCCTCTACTCTTATAACTGCAGTCTGGTTTCTGTACAACTTGTAAATTAACATTCGCTTCTTGTATTATACGTATGCTATCTTCATAATTTCAAAGAGTGTTTGTCAGCCAACAATGTCCACAGCTTTCCCTAAATTTACAAATGCTCTTACAGTGGTCTAAAGCAATGAAATAATGTGTTTACAAGTCCACAAATCAAAATGAGAAATAATATTTTTTTGCTTGAAGGAAGTATATACTCACTTAAAAGGTATGCTCCAGCATAGAAAATGTACAGAGACTCTCTGAAACCGATGGCTTTGGTAACTGGTTCCACAAGTATTGGGAGATTTCCTCCAATATTGTTCATGACAAAGAGAAATACTCCCACTGTTGTAGACCGCACAGACAATGGAACTATCTCTACCAATATGGCAAATACAATTCCGAACCACATCTCAGCTGTGATAAAAAAGAATTGTGTTATTTCAGTGCAGACAAATACACTATGTATAATACACTTCTTCCATTACATTAACATGAAATCTCTCATGAACCATGAAAAATTATTATTATCAGTTACAAGTGATACCCTCTGCCATGTTTTTGCTTCACTCTGCACAGTTTTCAACGAGTGTTGCTCCTGTCAGCTCGCTTACTGTGTAGGTGTTTTGCACTAATGTGTTATCCACCTGTATGTTTTCCCAATGTTCCTGCCATCTCCCCATACTCCATAGTTTTCCATTATTCCAAGTTCAGAGTTATCACCATTACACATTTCCATCAGCTTGTAAAATGAGTGTCTTTTTATATAAAAGTTTTGTGTTTATAATTAACTTGATTATTTTGGGTAAGAGCTCTGCACCAACCTCATACTAGAAACTGCACATTGTAAATGCATAAGAAATAAACAGATACAAATGAGAAATATTTTAGATAATATACTTTTCTCTATTCTAAAGGTAGTTAAAACTGGTGATTTTGGTCTAACTTACCAAAGAAATATGAAAGTCCAAGAGTTATAAGTGCCCAAGTTGGGGTAAAGTAAACACTGCCATATGCACCTGGTGTTGAAATGAGCTGCAACCAATATCACGCTTATTAAATTTTGCATCTATGACAGTTAGGTTGTAAGCTGTAAAGGTGTAAAAATGAAGAAAATCATTTGTTACAAGAAAATAATAATTGTCTTCATTTTGTTTTCATCAAAATTCTGATTATAAAAATAATGTTTAATTATGTTCTTGTTCAACACAGCAATGCATTTATTAGCTGTCAGCTCTAACATACATAATTTAAGTCATTGATGTCTGTCACACATTGTAGTGTCAGTACCCAATCTTTTAGCAAAATTTATAAGAAGTGGTGTGAAAGTAATGTGAAGTATCACATTTGCAACTCCAGGCTGGTAACTACAGTCGCTGCACTCAGCAGGAAACTGCACTGCCCAGCAGTAATAACTGTAGAACATATGTCGATGTCACTGCGCTGCGGCAAGTCCCTTGTTACGGGTGATGTGACTAGGTGCCAAGTTTTAGTGAAACAAATGTGCCTCGAAGCAATATAAATGTCAGAATTTTGTAGCAGAGACACTTCCTTCACTGAGGTTCAGCAGCACCACCATGACGCCAGGGCCACACCGGAAAGTGAGACGACTGGGTGTCATCGGCAACAGCCTCAGGTTCGAGGCCAGGTTGCGCCTGTCGCAGCCTGCTCTGAGTCCACTGCAAGGCGTGGTGCCGCTGCACTGCCGACTTTCCGTCAGTGCCCACTGCCGCCAGTACTGAGTTCCCTATGGCCCTATGGGACTCGGTGCTTTGGGGTGAACCGCCATCTGACTTCTGCCGGAGGGCAGTTGATCGAATCCCATGTGCAGCAGTCTCCACATGCCACTGTAGTGGATAGCAGTGGGGTGGGGGCTGCTCTGGACACCGTCAGTAATGGAGAAGCAGTGCGCCATTGACTTCAGCTGACTGCACTTTTCATTATGAATGTGTTTTAATGTAACCATGCCTCAGAATGAATGCTTACATTTGGTATATTATTTGTATCTCCAAACCTTGGATCGAGGAGGAGACTTAGTACTACACAGAAAATTAAAAACAAATGTGAGGAATTTATCAAAGCAAGCACTCAAATAAGGAATATGACATTAACATAGCTGGTTCTTCAATCAGATTTGTGTTGGATGGATTTGGGCCCATCTAAGTTTTGAAACAGCTGTGTGAGGAGGAAAGCCACCACATGCTAGAAATACATACTTCCTATTCACCAATAACCCGTTCACTTTGAAGTGCCCAGACAGTAATACAAGGTATCCGCAACAGTTTTCTTTGCCTGCTATGGGTAGTGTAACAGCAGTTCTCCCACAGAGATAATTGTAGTTAGACAACTCCTATTCCTCTGATTGAGATATCTCACACAAAACATTATCGACTAATTGCTGTAAACACACTGACGACTTGTTGCTGTTATAATTTTTTTCGTCAGTGCTTGGTTCTTTGTGTGAGTGCATGTATAAGCACCTAGTCAATATTTAAATGGTTCTTGTTGATATTCACTTTCTGCTAACATTTCAAATCCAATGTACCAGTATCCTGAATGTTTTACACAAGATATTTACCTGGCTGATAGACAGAACAGCAACACGGGATCTGATGCCCATTTTGGCTACAAATTTGTCAGAAACAACGCCTCCAACGACAACACCAATACTGCCTATGACAATGGTGACTGCAAACAGCCACCACCCAAGGTCATAATCCGGAAAATATGTTTCATAGTACAGATCACAGTTGTAAGCAAAGCACATGCCACCTGAAACAAGAAATTTCATTTAATTACATCATGTAAAACAAGTTCTCTCTCTCTGCCCCCCCCTCCCTCCCCCCTCTCTCTCTCCCTCCCTCCCTCCCTCCCTCCCTCCCTCCCTCCCTCCCCCCCCCCCATCTCTCTCCCTCCATAACATCAAACAGGACACTGAAAACCCTGAGATATTCAAAAGCAAATTAACAGGATACCTAATTATCCACTACTTCTACAACTGAAGAGAATTTTTATACTAAGGGATTTCTGTGAAATTATAATGTCTAAATTACATAAATTTTGACTTCATCAGTATATAGGCAACTGCTAGAATGTAAAAACTGTTGTTCTGTCATGAAGGTGCTGAGAAGATTTTTTTCAGTAATGGAGCCAAGCACCTTCAAATACCAGCATCACTTGCAGATGGCATCAGCAATCTAAAGAAACAGAATGTTTGTGCAAATGGAAGACGTACCAGTCAGTCACAGGTATCAGATAAAACATCGAAAGAATTTGCCTTTTGCTTCAACATAGTCTAAAGAAATTGGCATATGATGCCAGTAAAGAGCTGCAGTTGCCACAAACAATGGTTTGGTGTGTTTACAAAATGAAGCCAAAAATGAAACTGTACATAATTAAAATTTTACAGAATGTAAATGGGAAGACTACAAGCTGTGGCTATAAAATAACAGGACTGATTCTGTCATGGATGCACCAAAGATGAATGACCCACAGCTGTGAAGCATGAAGTGTGAAGTCTTCTCAGTTGAATGTGGCATCTCGGATGTCTGTAGACACATCAGTGTAGCAGCAGCCTTCGTCTGTGTAAGAGCTGTTTTTTGTTTTGCTGGGAAAATGATAAGTGCAATAAAAGAGAACAAACTGTCATGAAGTTTCATATTAAACTTGGAAAATCTGATAATGAAACCCAGTTTTTACTAAAAGAAGTGTATGGTGAAGACTGTTTACCACCTACATAGGTTTTTGAGTGGTTCAAGTGTTCCAAGATGCTGAGAACGTGATGAAGATGACACATGCCTGGGATGCCCTTCAACATAAAAAAATGGATGAAAATATTGAAAAAGTAGGTAATCTGATTCAATTTGACCATTAACTGAGTATTCAATCAATTGCTGAAACTGTCAGAATTGACAAAGAATGCATAAGCATATTTTACATAAAAAATTGAAAATGAGAAAAATGCGTGCAAAACTGGTGCAAAAATTTCTCATGATCAAATAAAAAGAAGCTCACAAAAATTTCTGTACTGACTCTTTGAATGCCACTGAAAATAAATCCAATTTATTGGAAAGAGGGATAACACAAGACAAATCTTTCTTTTTTTCCTTCTTTTTTTTTCTTTCTCCAACTTATGATCCAGAAACTAAGAGCCATTTCATGCATTGGTAGGGCTAAACATCACCAGAACAAGAAAAGCTTGTATGAGCAAATCAAAATCCAAAGCAATAATGATTTTTTTTTATATTCATAGAATTGTGTCTCTCCTCTGCATTCCTGAAGCTCATACTATTAATCAACATTACCATCTTGAAGTTCTTGCACAACTCCATTGAGAAAATATGGGAAAAAAACAAAATTGTAAAACAACAAGTGACAGATTCTGCATGAAAACAACACACTGGCTGATGCCACATTGTCTGTGAATAGATTTTTAGCAATGTACGACATACCAGTGTTAGGCCACCTACCTTATTTGCTTGACCCAGCAGCTAGTGACTATTATCTATTCTGCAAGAACAAATCTTCATTAACCCTTCAGTGGGCGCACTTGCAGCAAATAGCTGCAAGATTTAGTTTTCTGTTAGTATCACAGATAGTGTTACAGTTGCGTCCACGTCCAAATACATATTTGTTGTTCTCAACGGATGTCATCTCTTACTACATTTGCACTATTCATGCTTTCAGCAGTTTGGTCATTATTGTTGTTTGAAATGTGAGTGTTGCGTTCGCAGTGTGTTTGATGCTACGCACCTTGTGATGTAAGTATTTTCTATACTTGTGTTTTTCTTTTGTCTCAAGGCATTCTTTCTTTTATATTAGTATATAATGAATATTCGAATCAAATCAAAGTTCCCATATGCAATTTTCATTACTTTTTAAAGTCTTGGATATTGATTTGCTACAATATATTACTCTTACAAAAACATGTGTTTCATTAGGTCTTATAAAAGCGTAGAAATGGAGAAAAAGAAGGCATTTGACAGGCACCGTCTAACTGTACGTCTTGAAGACTATGAGAAAGTACTGCGAGAATTGTCAGAATAAGTAGTACAAGAATTTCCAGATTCATGTGAATCTGAGTCGGAAGAGGAAGTTATTGAAGAATAAAACCACAGCAGTGACTCCGAACAAGCAACAGAGGAAACAGATGACCACCTGGTTGAAGAGGGGAGACAACAAACAGAGGATTATCGGTTTTATGTAGGAAAAGCCAAAGAAACTATTTGGATAATTGAACCACTTCCTTCTTCTCCTAAAACCAAGGCCAAGAACATCCTAAAAGTTTTGCCAAGTCCAAAAGCAAGTGCTGAAATCATGGAAAAAGAAATTGATGCATTTTACCTATTTATTACTGATGGGATGATTATTTTTCCTTAGGTTAAAAATGTAAAACTAATTGTGGTGCAAAAGCCGCAATGAGCCCACTCATGGAAGTATGAAAGGTGCACCCACAACAGGGTTAAAAGGAAAAACCTTTCAGTGGAAGAAAAAGTGGTGTGCATCACCAAGCAGCTCACAGAGAAGGCTTCTGGCACTGTTTCCATCAACAGAAAATTTGCGTGTAGCATTGTAGGGATAGAGGGACAGTATACTGAAGGTGACAATAACTAAATATGTATGTTCTTGAAATAAAATGTTTTATGCCAATAGTCCTGTTGTTTTATAGCCACACTTCATATATCAAACATATATATTGTCCTTTGAGAATTCTGGAAACCACAAAGAAAAAAATAATTGCTGCATATCTCATTTTTAGTGATGGTGTAACTGTCCACATAAATGAAATAGCTAAGAATTGGACTCATCTTATTTTCAGTATATATGCTTTTTTTTTAAATATGGGTATTACATGTGGTCAACATGTTGAAAAATTTTGAACATGCAAACTGATCTCCTTCCTGAACTTTTAACTGGGACACTAGAGACATTTTGAAAATTGTTCTTGCAACTGCACTCAACAAATTGTACTGCTTAGTGTATCTGAAATGTATCATACACCACAAACAACAGAATATGTAAAAAAATACTGATCTGAATATACTCCATGACATTTGTCAATTAATAAGGTACTACAGTCTCATGTCTCATTTATCACGCATAAATAGATCAAATGCTTCTTTTCAGCTGTAAATTATGCCACAAGGCAAAAAGGGAATATACCTTTGTAACATGACTGTAAATATATCCAAATCAAAACAGAAAAAGAAGCTGTGATATGCAAAGCTATCTGAATGTAATACTAACATTACGATGATCTTTCAATTCATATCTATTTAAACAAGAAGATCAGCGGGTGATCAAAAAGTTTCCATTCAAAGATTGTGCAGTGTGGAATCAGTATGTCAATCAGGTAAAACTGCCTTGAGCATTGAGGCAATAACCCCACCTGATGCACTAGGTTGAAAATACAGGGTGTTTCAAAAATGACCGGTATATTTGAAACAGCAATTAAAACTAAACGAGCAGTGATAGAAATACACCGTTTGTTGCAATATGCTTGGGACAACAGTACATTTTCTGGCAGACAAACTTTCGAAATTACAGTAGTTACAATTTTCAACAACAGATGGCGCTGCAAATGATGTGAAAGAGATAGAAGACAACGCAGTCTGTGGGTGCGCCATTCTGTACGTTTGCTGTTCACAACGTGCAAGTGTGCTGTGGACAACATGGTTTATTCCTTAGAACAGAGGATTTTTCTGGTGTTGGAATTCCACCGTCTAGAACACAGTGTTGTTGCAACAAGACAAAGTTTTCAACGGAGGTTTAATGTAACGAAAGGACCGAAAAGCGATACAATAAAGGATCTGTTTGAAAAATTTCAATGGACTGGGAACGTGACGGATGAACGTGCTGGAAAAGTAGTGCGACCGCGTACGGCAACCACAGAGGGCAACGCGCAGTTAGTGCAGCAGGTGATCCAACAGCGGCCTCGGGTTTCCGTTCGCCATGTTGCAGCTGCGGTCCAAATGACGCCAATGTCCACGTATCGTTTCATGCGCCAGAGTTTACACCTCTATCCATACAAAATTCAAATGCGGCAACCCCTCAGCGCCGCTACCATTGCTGCACAAGAGACATTCGCTAACGATATAGTGCACAGGATTGATGACGGCGATATGCATGTGGGCAGCATTTGGTTTACTGACCAAGCTTATTTTTGCCTGGATGGCTTCGTCAATAAACAGAACTGGCACAGATGGGGAACCGAAAAGCCCCATGTTGCAGTCCCATTGTCCCTGCATCCTCAAAAATTACTGGTCTGGGCCGCCATTTCTTCCAAAGGAATCATTGACCCATTTTTCAGATCCGAAACGATTACTGCATCACGCTATCTGGACATTCTTCGTGAATTTGTGGCGGTACAAACTGCCTTAGACGACACTGCGAACACCTCGTGGTTTATGCAAGATGGTGCCCAGCCACATCGCACGGCCGACGTCTTTCATTTCCTGAATGAATATTTCGATGATCGTGTGATTGCTTTGGGCTATCCGAAACATACAGGAGGTGGCATGGATTGGCCTCCCTATTTGCCAGACATGAACCCCTGTGACTTCTTTCTGTGGGGACACTTGAAAGACCAGGTATACCGCCAGAATCCAGAAACAATTGAACAGCTGAAGCAGTACATCTCATCTGCATGTGAAGCCATTCCGCCAGACACGTTGTCAAAGGTTGCGGGTAATTTCATTCAGAGACTGCTCCATATTATTGCTATGCATGGGGGATATGTGGAAATTATCGTACTATAGAGTTTCCCAGACCGCAGCAACATCTGTTGTTGACAATTGTAACTACTGTAATTTTGAAAGTTTGTCTGCCTGAAAATGTACTGTTGTCCCAAGCATATTGCAACAAACGGTGTATTTCTATCGCTGCTCGTTTAGTTTGTATTGCCGTTTCAAATATACCGGTCATTTTTGAAACACCCTGTACCTGTTTGGTAATACTCTTGTGTCCAGTCACGTGAAGAAGTCTGGAACTGTGTGCTGCACATCCACAACTGATGGCAATCATCGACCCTTTGGGGCCCTTTTTATGGGACTGAAGGTGTGATAATCACATGAGGAGGGATCAGGATTATAAGGTGGCAGCTCAAGTGTTGTCCACTTGAGTTGGTGTAACTTTTGTGTTATGACATTTGTGATGTGGGGACAGGCATTATTGTGAAGCAGTAGAATTTCACAATAATGGTTTGTGAAAGACACACTGTCACAGGCGCTGACTCCATAGGGCCTGAGAGGGGCAGAGACCCCTTGAAAATTCGTTGTGGGGGGGCAGAGTCCCCCCCCCCCCCCTCCCAATAATTAAAGAAAATTATTATTATATTATGCTTCATAAAATCACAAAATAATGTTGGAATTTTTTATTTTCCTTGTTTGATGATAGGTACCTTTTACAATACATTCAGTAACAAGTTAAAACAAATAATTATGACAGCAGTAAGCAGGTTAACTGAAAACGAGTGGTGTGAATCATGACAGTGTTACGGTGCTGTGGGCACACTTAGAATTTGTCCCGGTGCTCGAACCTTTGGGTAAAGTCTGGCACTGGCGGGCCAGTGCTGTGCCCATGGCAACATCAAAAGGACTGGAGCAGAAGCACCTGGAAACCGCTGCCTCATGTCGCCTTGACGCTTTGAGACAGCATGATGCCGCGGCTATATAAAGCCTACCCTGCTGTCGCAGTCATTCAGTGTGGATAGTTTCATTCAGTGCATGCTGCAGACCTGTTCAGTGTTTCCACTTCAGTGTCCAGTGGACTATTTTATATGGCTATATTTTATTCATTTACTTTAGTCTCTTAGTGTATTGTGAATTAAGTTTGCAATGGATAAATTTGTTATAAAAAAGGTGCAGTTTGAAGTTGATATTGCAAGTCAACCTCCAACAATTATTGTGTTGTCAATTGCTTCTTCATCTTCAGGCGAGAACTATTCACAACTGAAACCTGGACAATCCGGTAAGGAAAGATCATTTCAGTTTTGGTTGATCAAATATACATGACTAGAATATGAAGCCTCTACGAAGAAAGTTGATGCTAAAAATCTATTACCATTTTCTTCAAGAAAAGAACAATGCAATTACTTTTGTAGGGTTTTTTTAACTGGAAAAAGACTTTGGAAAAATTCTGTCTTCATAAAAATACGTTTACAGATAAAGAAGGTGTTCTGAAACTAAATTCTATCACTAACTGAAGTGTGGCCTCCCAGTTTGAATTAACAGTTAGATAGTGATATGAAGAAAGGCCGTTTAGCTCTTGAGACAATTTTTACTACCATGAAATTTCTATGCTGACAATGACTAGCAACTAGAGGGTGTGAAGATGTAAACTCAAATTGTTTTCAATTGTTGGAACTCTGAAAGAAAGACATATCTGAGTTTAAAGATTGGTTCTACTAGGAAAGTCAGTGTTGAGAAAGGTATTGGCTTCAGTCAAGAAGACTGGACATTTTCCTATTATGGTTGATGAAACAAGTGATTCTTTGATTCACAAACAAATGTCATTTTGCATTTGTACTGTCGATTATTCCGTAATCATCAACAAAGACTTTATTGGCTTATACGAGGCCCCCAACACAGCATCACAAACTCTGTTTAGTATTTTAAAAGACGTTTTTGATCATCCTGATTTGTCAATGGATAACTTAATAGGACAATGCTATGATAGTGCATTGTAATATGCCTCTGTTTTGTACTCTGCAGAAAGTGTTTCAAAAAACTCAAGAAGTTTTTCAAAGTAAGTTCAAAGGACTAAAAAAGTTAATTTTGGATATACAACCAAAAGCACATTATGTGCACTGCACTGTTCACAGGTTAGACTTGGCAGTCTTAGACAGTCTCCACCATCTTACATCTATGGGGGATATTATGGCTTTAGCCAAGAACTTAATAAACACTGTAAGGAAATCCAACAAAAGGATGGGACTATTCAGAAGCATACGCTGTGAGAGAGCCAACGACCAAACTGGTCTACGACCCCTTTGCCCAACTTTATGGACTATGTGAGCTTCTAGTATCTTGACAATATTGAAAAACTTTGAAGAACTTCTAGCGTTTTTTGAAACACTTTCTTCAGAGGACAAAACAGAGGCATGTTACAAATGAGCAAGCTACCTTGAGTCAATGTTACAATTCAAGATTTATTTCTTTTCATGTCTTCCTCAGAATCAAAGTATACAAAAGAAGTATGAAAACAACAAAGCCAGCTCACCACACACATTTAAAACCCCAGAGGAATACTACAAAACTATTTACATTGACGTTTGTGAAATGGTGCAATCTTGCATTACTGAGTGGTTTGCTTCAACTGGACTCACACATGTCATTGCAGTTGAACAAGAGTGCTGTGCTCTTAGTAAACAGAGGTCAAACAAATTTGGAAAAATCAACTGTGGTTTCAAAAATGACATAGACATTGAGACACTGCACTTACACTTGAATATGTTAGCCACTAATAAAAAACAACAATTGGTCTTACAAAACATGCATGACGTAAGAAAGTACATTACACAAGAGCCTGCAGTTGGAGATGTGTTATGTGAAGTAGTGACATGAATGAAGCTTCTCCAAGTAGTTCCAATCATGACAGCAACAGCAGAACAGTCATTCAGTGCTCTTAGACATCTGAAGTCATATCTCCGATCAACAATGGGACAGAAGTGATTGAATAACTTGCCGGTTCTTCGTGCCCATCGAGATGTTTGGGATGGATATCTGACCTGTCATCAACGACTTCATGTTCAGTAATCCAGTCAGTCAGTCTACATTTGCAACTTTCTAAAGACACTCTAGCCCTAATAATGGCAGTAGAGCAATATTAAAAATCTTTATAAAATAGAGAATTAAATACATACATAATGTTAAATTTTCAGTTTTGAAATATTAGTACTAGTTTATTACTCTATTATTATATTACTATAGTACTGAATTAGTTATTTTCAAACACTTAAATATATTTAGGGTGTAAGACCCGATTAAAACCCGCTATTTATGTATTTTTTTGACTGAAAGTATTAGGCATACTGCATTAACTTTATTAGCTATATTAAAGAATTAACTTTGAGATGTTGTTTTTATTTAATGAATCCTGAGCCTTATTCAAAGTAAGCTTAAATTAGCTATTTCACTTATTGATCAAAGGGCTATTACTGTGTGACAGAAATATTTTATGTTTTATGCTTTTAATGATAGTTTAGGATTTACTTAAATATAATTTCAGTATCTGCAGAGCTTTATATTCACTGCTCTGTAATAGTCTATAAGCATGATTATTACTGTAAATTAAATTAGCTTTTTATGAAAATACTATGTGTATTTATGTTTTGTTCCTTTCTTCAAAGCCAAAAAATGTGTCAGGCTTGTTGAGGTTCCCAGAGTGTTGAGTTATTGAGAGTCCAGTTTTTTGGTTTCTAATGTTGATCATGTGACTCTAAAATGCTTAAAAAACTTTAAAACTCACTGTTTCTCATCTAAAATTTAGAAAATTTCCAAGGCAAGACCCCCCCCCCCCCTCGTACGGGCCTCCCCAAAATTTCTTATAAGTCAGCACACCAGCACACTGCCCCATACAGATTCTTCATTTCACAATGGATATTTACTGGAGTTTGTGCTTTGACAGACAGGAAAAGATTAACATCTGTTGGACACATTTGGTATTACATTGTCATAGTTCATATTTCGGCACTTACTGCACGCACATTGGAAAGACGGAAATGGCGCACTGATCTCTTTCCTACATGCTGCTGCTTATATACCCACATCAGAGTCATGCTACATTGCATATATGCTGCAGCAACACCCTCAGACAGAAACTTTTTGCTTGCTCCTTGTAATTTCAAACATGTATCTACACTATCAGTCTTTGGTAGCTCATGGTCTAGTGGCCAGCATTGATGCCTCTGGATCATGGGGTCCCAGATTTGACTCCGAGCCGGTTGGGGGTTTTCTCTGCACAGGGACTGGGTGTTTGTGTTGTCCTCATCATTTCATCATCATAATCATTTGTGCAAGTGGACAGATTGGATTGCAGAAAGATTGGGACTTTGTACAGGCACTGATGACCTCACAGTTGAGCGCCCCACAAACCGACCGTCATCATCATACACTATCAGTGTTTTGTCCTTTAATATCTTTTCGTGGCTTACTCAAACCATTATTATTTCTTTGGAACAACAAGAAATATATTTCAAGTGATATAGATTCAAGTTATTTGCAATATTTCTTATTGGTGTGACAGACTATAAATAAAAACTTGGATTTGATGTCTGCATGGTGCCAATATTTTACTGTGACTTACTGACTTGGTACTTTCAACACTGACAATACTCTATGTATATGAAAAGTTATGAAATGGGATATAAGTTACATAAAAATTAACTAATCGAAATAACACATTAGTACTAAAATGCAGGGGCATTCATAATTTTATTCATAACTACCTCTAGGATTTCAAAAGATGACTGTACTAAAACTACTGGACTTGAAAAAGTGCACTGACCACTTCTCAAAGTTTCACTTCATAATATGTTTCATAGTATAGTTGCAGAGTGTGCCACAAAGATGTGTACCCCACAAAGATGTGTACCTGATTGATGTGTCCGGAAAAAGCAGAATGACCTGTGGCTCCAGCATCAGCCTCCACACAGTTTGCCTTTTTGCCCTCTCACTGTCAGCATTGACAGCTGCTGTGTTCTCTTAACTGACAACCTATCTGTCAGGTCCCCGTAATGTCAGAATTTTGAAATGTGGTATCTAATGCAATGTAACTGTATTTTGTGTCCTCAAGTTAACTAAATGTGAGTCAATTGTGACAGTTCAGTGATGATTTCACAATGAGTATCAGTAAAAGTTTCAATGCACAAAACAACCCACAGGTGACACAATACATTCCATGAGAGTGGCTGCTGGTGTGGTACTAAGAAAATAGGTCTGTTAGTGCTATCAGCAGAGAAGCAGGGGTGTCTTCTGGGATTACTTCTGAGAAGCCCAAAGAAACCGATGAGTGACAAGCAGAGAACTAGAGATACTGCAGTCAACTGTCTGACACATTCTTAATTTGGAAAAGTTGCAAGAGAGGATAGTTAATGCAGTCTCCAATATTGATGGTGGCTCGGGATGTGTACGTTGAGAGGCTGACTATCATATTGACATTTAACAAATCACAAAAGGTGCCATTATTGAGCACCTGTAATAAGCCTTAAAAACTTTTATGGATTATTCTGTGATATTTTGCTGTATTGTGTGCATTATAGTTTTCGCACTATCATCTTCTGAAAGTCTAGTGGTACTTATGAGTAACCCGGTACTCAAAAAGAATATGTGTACAAATGTCCAAAAAACATATGAAGAGCTACTGATATAATTCTACATCATGGCTGTTAGAGCCATCTTGCAAATTATGCTAGCTTCTCCTTCCTCCCTCATTTGAGAAGAGATGGGATGAGTTGCAAAAATTCAGTTGCCATTTTACATTCCTTGTGTTATCATTCAGAATGGAGGGCAGGTCTCCACTAAAACCTCAAGCTTGCCCTCTACTATGAGCCTTCCTCAATGTTGAAGAAAATATGGCAGCTTATGGTCTGTAACTTAAAACACTGACATGAACAGTGGTATCCTGAAAAGCTGATGCCAGTACATACCTGTGTGCCTGATGGACGCAGCAAGGCAGAGCAGAATAACTCGTGGCTCCAGCATTACGCGCCACGCACCCTTCTTCTTTGCCCGCTCACCATCAGCATTAACAGCTACTGTATTCTCTTCGCCGATTGCCTGCCTTTCAGGTTCCCGCAGTGTCAGACCAGTCAGTATTGCAATGATGATGCCAACTATTCCAGCACCATAGTAACACACACGCCATCCCTAAGGGAAAAACATATTTATTCTTACCTCTCCTATAAAATTGTGTAATTTGTTACAATAGGATTATTATGCAAAAGGAAAATTCCATCGAGAAAACTAATAAATTGTGGAACAGGACTGCTAGCAGTTCACACTTCCAGGAGACAATACGTTTTGCGGTGCCAATAGATACATACAGTATGTACAGAAACAGGTCTCAGAAACTTTAGGGATTCTTGACACCGAAACATTGCAAAAAATTCATATGAATGGGGTCTCAAAATCCTGCTTTGGAGAGGAACATTAGAAATTCCCTGTAGTGACCCCTGGTTGTCTAGTTTACCTCATATTTGAATATTTACTCACTTTCTTGTTTACAGTTGGTCATGGCATTTGTTATGTTTTGTCTGATTGTTGTTTGTTCTGTTTGAAAGTAAGCTCCATTACAATAATGTATTCAGTGTTTGAAATGATAGTTATGCACTACATATATGGTCTAGCAGACAGCAATGCAGACACATTATGCCAAATTTATGCTGAAAGTTACCCTGGAAGGCAGTTACATTGTGCAGGAACCTCTGTACAAATGCACTACCACTTGCAAGATGCAGGCTCATTTGAAGAGAGAGTTGCATAAGGTGGGAGACTAGCAGATCACACAATGTATGAATACCTGAGATTGAAGAATAGGTTTATTGTACTGTTGATGAATCTCCAAGTAGTACAAGGAGACTTGTGAGAAAGGAAGGCATTAATCACATGATGATCACAAACATTTTGTATGAAAATCTTTTGTACATGTATCACCTCTAACAACTGCAAGGATTAAATGAGGCATACTTTCAGCCAAGAATCACTTCCTGTCAACAGATGTTAGAGCACTGTGCTGATTCTCTGCACTTCTTAGCACTGCTTCTCTGCACTTCTTAGCATGTACCTTGTTCCTGACAAGGCTGGCTTTCCACATGATGGGATCTTCGGATATCATAAGAGTCACATCTGGGCATGTGTCAAGGCAGACATTACCTGAGGTTCAGCCTCAACATGTTCAGTAGAATGATTCATAACCATCAGCCCCTATTTATTTCTGCAACATCTTAGTAGACAGATATATCTGGAGTTTTTCAGACATGAGACACTGTACAATGTATCTCTAGATGTCCTTCAGTGAATGTGGTACTCCACCTCACTTTACACAGATGTTCATCAGTATCTCAATAAATGGTTTCTTGACAGGTGGATCAGTCAGTGGGGATCAGTTGTGTGGTCTTAAACAATTGCCAGATTTGAATCTGATGGACATATTTTCTTCTTTTTTTTTGCTTTGGGGATATTTAATATCCTTAATGTATTCAACTCTCACACCCAATGTTGATTTTCTGAAGAATCATATCCAATATGGACAAATGAGTGTGTTTTTCCCTATGTAAGGCAAACCATGGAATGCATGCTCTCTGAATTCACAGAAGCACAATCTGGTCACTTCAAGCCATTTCTGTAAAAGTAAATGCATTTGGTAAATGTATTATTTACATAAATTCCTTCATACATGTAAATGCATTTGATAAGGATATCATTTTTGTGCTGTGAATAATAAATCCTTTTACACCCTCCTAAGAAAGGATTTTTGGACCAATGTTTGTAAGAAAGTTTTGTACTTTTTCAATGTCAAGAATAAATCCCCAAGTTTCAGACATATGTTTTTGTACTCCTTGTAAAAAAGTAAAAGTCATTCTCTACCTAGCTTTCAGAATTAATAGCTCCTCCTCAACAATGAGAGAGAGGTACAATGACATAGATTTAAATTATGGATGTCAACATTTTTGGAACTGTTAATGTCATGTGATGTTTTTTTGAACAAGTAGTACCTAGACTTAGGGATGCACCTTGAAATCCTGCTTAGCTCTACGTAGCAGAGGTTTGGGGGTGTGGTTTCCTTGAAGCAGCTCTTGTGGGCATCCTGACAGCTCTGGTGTTTCAGCCTAAGGCTGTCCCACAATTTTCACATTCCACTGGTTACATCAAAAGGGAATGAACAAAGTTGCTGAAATTTCATTATCGAATCCCTGTCTCTGTATATCTCTATTTATGCTTTGATGCTTCTTTAATCAATGTTTAGTATTATTGTTGTGACACTGTTTTAGACAGTTTTTTTGTTTGTGCTATTGGCTGTTCTATCCAATGCTGGAATAAGTTTGCAAATGTCTTACCATAGAGCACTAGAATAAGGTAACATAAGAATCACTACCTAGCAATAGAGAAAAAAGTGTGCAATATATATGCAATGTGTGGAATACATCTCATTAGTGTACTTTCCTCCCTCACTGACTGCGGGTAACGTGGATTATTAGCAAGTTTCTTTTTGCTAGTGTATCTTGCACAAGTTTAATAAGTTTTACATTTGTTTGAACAGCAGCAGCATACCAGGAGCTTGAAAACAACATAATATGAATTAAGTCTGCAATTTATCAGGTAAAATTTAGGAACATTTCGTTAGGATGAAAGCAAAGGAACTTGGTGCACCTGGATTTAATGTAAACAGGACTCACAAACGAAAACAGTGTAAATCCAAGTGAGGGTATACACACAATTCTAACAGAGATATGTAAAAAGCAGCTGAATGCTTGTGTGTGCTGTATCACTTAAAATTGATATTTTTGTAATGCACAAATGTAGAGAAATATGGTATGTACATTTCCATGGCAGCTGCTCAGGTTGCTCATGTCATCCAATCACAGCACAAGATTAGTGTCATCATGGAAACATCACTATTCTGTCACACAAACTCATAAACACCGCAGCTTGAGTGCACAAAACATTAAACATCTGAAGTTTAGATGTGAAAATACCAGAAACTATAAGCATGAAATGAAGATAACATACATTGCATTAAAAGATCTCTCCAAAACATTGTAAGGTGACGGGGGATAATATGGAGCTCTTCCAAGTAGTTCATAATTTAAATTTAACGCACAGCAGCAGAAATAATGTTGGGCTGGTGTACTTCAATCAAAATGTTTCATAGTAGAATTAAGTCATACAGATATTTAGAACAACTGTAAAGTAAGTCATTATTTTATTATGAAGACACCATTCAGTTTCGATCTTTGTAGTGCCAGACAAGTATTTGTATGTCTCTAATTTCATGCAAAGATGGCATTAAATGAAGGGAGAGGGTGAACCTGTGCCAAAACATGTTGTTATTCCTAATTATGTAAATCTGATAGCATGTCAGAAATTAGTTCTGATTTTAATTTTCTGTGCTTAAGAATAAAATTATGTATTAAATGCAGAGTGAAAATAGTGTAATGCAAAATGGACATGAAAATACTTGTTTTGTGTTTTGATGAGTGTCTCTGCAGGAGAGATGCTCAGTAGCTCGGTACGGGCTTTTGTTAAAGTTTTGAGAACATACCTTTACCAAAGAGTCAAGCAGTATATTGCTCCCTCCTACGTATATCTCGCGAAGAGACCATGAGGATAAAATCAGAGAGATTAGAGCCCACACAGAAGCATACCAACAATCCTTCTTTCCACGTACAATACGAGACTGGAATAGAAGGGAGAACCGATAGAGGTACTCAGGGTACCCTCCGCCACACACCGTTAGGTGGCTTGCGGAGTATGGATGGAGATGTAGATGTAGATAGTTCCGTTGCATAGTGTTTTGTTTTTTAATTGCAACAAATTATAAAATTATGTGGTGATAAATGTGTGTAAAATTATATAATGTATTTAGGTTCAAGTGTTTAAATCCTATAAAAATTGTACATGAATTGTGGCCATGTTTAGGAATTATTTTGATTAATGTAGTGTGATGTTACCTGACTCAGGACTGGGGATATGAGTAGGAAAATCAGGTCTTTGGTCATTGTCTGTTGTGTTGGTAAGTTCAGAGTGGCAAAGTGCCACGAGTGTAAGCATGGATGACAGTGTATGTGAATAAACTGTGAAGGAACAATGTGAAAGTGTGTAGGTGTGAGACAATAAACTGTGTGTATGAATTGCACTGATTATTATTTATCCAGATTGGATTTGTTTGTGAACTTTAACATGCATGGCCACAAAGTTAAAAGTGGTGTTTTTTTAAAATATGTTTCAATCACCTCATTTTGCACAAGGTTGTTCACCGCTGTTCAAAGGCTAGCCAATATATGACTCAGTATTAGGGGTGCAAATGCAACCGTTCACTACCAACCCCCTTCACAGATGGGTCACATGAAAAGTAGGTAGTGAATGAGCCTGAGTACAGTTGCAACATGGCTTTTAATATAGATTTTATCTCGGAGTTAGCTTTTGATGTTATTCAGTAGTTGATTATGAAATGGAAAGAAGACATGTGAATATTTGGCTGGAGTGTGATATTGTCCCCTCCCCCCTGCTTGCTGAAATCTAAATCTTGATTGTAGTGACGGACTGATCTGTACTTTAGCATGAGGTCTAGGTTAGTTCCAATCAATAAATCTCACAGCCTTCCCCAGTATGGAAACAACGAGCCATGCCTGATTTTGTCTGTCAACAGTACTAAAAATTTTGCCTCCTGAAGACAGGTACTTCAAGAATTTTCTCTCATTATACACTCCTGGAAATTGAAATAAGAACACCGTGAATTCATTGTCCCAGGAAGGGGAAACTTTATTGACACATTGCTGGGGTCAGATACATCACATGATCACACTGACAGAACCACAGGCACATACACACAGGCAACAGAGCATGCACAATGTCGGCACTAGTACAGTGTATATCCACCTTTCGCAGCAATGCAGGCTGCTATCCTCCCATGGAGACGATCATAGAGATGCTGGATGTAGTCCTGTGGAACGGCTTGCCATGCCATTTCCACCTGGCACCTCAGTTGGACCAGCGTTCGTGATGATGTGCAGACCGCGTGAGACGACGCTTCATCCAGTCCCAAACATGCTCAATAGGGGACAGATCCGGAGATCTTGCTGGCCAGGGTAGTTGACTTACACCTTCTAGAGCACGTTGGGTGGCACGGGATACATGCGGACGTGCATTGTCCTGTTGGAACAGCAAGTTCCCTTGCCGGTCTAGGAATGGTAGAACGATGGGTTCGATGACGGTTTGGATGTACCGTGCACTATTCAGTGTCCCCTCGACGATCACCAGAGGTGTACAGCCAGTGTAGGAGACTGCTCCCCAGACCATGATGCCGGGTGTTGGCCCTGTGTGCCTCGGTCGTATGCAGTCCTGATTGTGGCGCTCACCTGCACGGCGCCAAACATGCATACGACCATCATTGGCACCAAGGCAGAAGCGACTCTCATCGCTGAAGACGACACGTCTCCATTCGTCCCTCCATTCACGCCTGTCGCGACACCACTGGAGGCGGGCTGCACGATGTTGGGGCGTGAGCGGAAGACGGCCTAATGGTGTGCGGGACCGTAGCCCAGCTTCATGGAGACGGTTGCGAATGGTCCTCGCCGATACCCCAGGAGCAACAGTGTCCCTAATTTGCTGGGAAGTGGCGGTGCGGTCCCCTACGGCACTGCGTAGGATGCTACGGTCTTGGCGTGCATCCGTGCGTTGCTGCGGTCCGGTCCCAGGTTGACGGGCACGTGCACCTTCCGCCGACCACTGGCGACAACATCGATGTACTGTGGAGACCTCACGCCCCACGTGTTGAGCAATTCGGCGGTACGTCCACCCGGCCTCCCGCATGCCCACTATACGCCCTCGCTCAAAGTCCGTCAACTGCGCATACAGTTCAAGTCTACGGTGTCGCGGCATGCTACCGGTGTTAAAGACTGCGATGGAGCTCCGTATGCCACGGCAAACTGGCTGACACTGGTGGCGGCGGTGCACAAATGCTGCGCAGCTAGCGCCATTCGACGGCCAACACCGCGGTTCCTGGTGTGTCCGCTATGCCGTGCGTGTGATCATTGTTTGTACAGCCCTCTCGCAGTGTCCGGAGCAAGTGTGGTGGGTCTGACACACCGGTGTCAATGTGTTCTTTTTTCCATTTCCAGGAGTGTATATACATTATGATTATTTAT
This sequence comes from Schistocerca gregaria, assembly GCF_023897955.1. Lineage (NCBI taxonomy): Eukaryota > Metazoa > Arthropoda > Insecta > Orthoptera > Acrididae > Schistocerca > Schistocerca gregaria. Next base: position 77,484,703 of record NC_064927.1, read on the forward strand.
AGTCTTCATCATAGCAGCTGACAAACATCCAGGCTACTGTAATCTTCCTTATCACCATTCGATATTGCCATCTTTAACAATTAGGCCTTTTGGTCTGAGCCAACTCAGAATTCCCTATTGGGTTATATCCATTACAACTTCAGTTATCATATTATTAGACATATGTCAGACATGGTCTTTCTAATTCAGTCTATGTTTTTGAGCTACAGTTGTAATGTGCTCTACATTTAGTTATTGTCTAATGTCAGTATTTCTTTTGTTGTTGTAGTTGTGGTCTTCAGTCCTGAGACTGGTTTGATGCATCTCTCCATGCTACTCTATCCTGTGCAAGCCTCTTCATCTCCCAGTACCTACTGCAACCTACATCCTTCTGAATCTACTTAGTGTATTCATCTCTTGGTCTCCCTCTACGATTTTTATCCTCCACGCTGCGCTCCAATACTAAATTGGTGATCCCTTGATGCCTCAGAACATGTCCTACCAACCGATCCCTTCTTCTGGTCAAGTTGTGCCACAAACTACTCTTCTCCCCAATCCTATTCAATACTTCCTCATTAGTTATGTGATCTACCCATCTAATCTTCAGCATTCTTCTGTAGCACCACATTTCAAAAGCTTCTATTCTCTTCTTGTCCAAACTATTTATTGTCCATGTTTCACTTCCATACATGGCTACACTCCACACAAATACTTTCAGAAATGTCTTCCTGACACTTAAATCTATACTCAATGTTAACAAATTTCTCTTCTTCAGAAACACTTTCCTTGCCATTGCCAGTCTCCATTTTATATCCTCTCTACTTCGACCATCATCAGTTATTTTGCTCCCCAAATAGCAAAACTCCTTTAAGTGTCTCATTTCCTAATCTAATACCCTCAACATCACCCGACTTAATTCGACTACATTCCATTATCCTCATTTTGCTTTTGTTGATGTTCATCTTATATCCTTCTTCCAAGACAATATCCATTCTGTTCAACTGCTCTTCCAAGTCCTTTGCTGTCTCTGACAGAATTACAATGTCATCGGCAAACCTCAAAGTTTTTATTTCTTCTCCATGTATTTTAATACCTACTCCGAACTTTTCTTTTGTTTCCTACACTGCTTGCTCAATATACAGATTGAATAACATCGGGGAGAGGCTACAACCTGTCTCACTCCCTTCCCAACCACTGCTTCCCTTTCATGTCCCTCAACTCTTATAACTGCCATCTGGGTTTGTACAAATTGTAAATAGCCTTTCGCTCCCCGTATTTTACCCCTGCCACCTTCAGAATTTGAAAGAGAGTATTCCAGTCAACATTGTCAAAAGCTTTCTCTAAGTCTACAAATGCTAGAAACGTAGGTTTGCCCTTCCTTAATCTAGCTTCTAAGATAAGTCGTAGGGTCAGTATTGCCTCACGTGTTCCAACATTTCTACGGAATCCAAACTGATCTTCCCCGAGGTCGGATTCTACTAGTTTTTCCATTCGTCTGTAAAGAATTCACATTAGTATTTTGCAGCTGTGACTTATTAAACTGATAGATCAGTAATTTTCACATCTGTCAACACCTGCTTTCTTTGGGATTGGCATTATTATATTCTTGTTGAAGTCTGAGGGTATTTCACCTGTCTCATACATCTTGCTCACCAGATGGTACAGTTTTGTCAGGACTGGCTCTCCCAAGGCTGTCAGTAGTTCCAATGGGATTGTTTCTACTCAGGGGGCATTGTTTCAACTCAAGTCTTTGAGTGCTCTGTCAAACTCTTCACGTAGTATCGTATCCCCCATTTCATCTCCATCTACATCCTCTTCCATTTCCATAATGTTGTCCTCAAGTACATCGCCCTTGTATAGACCCTCTATATACTCCTTCCACCTTTCTGCTTTCCCTTTTTGCTTAGAACTGGGTTTCCACCTGAGCTCTTGATGTTCATACAAGTAGCTCTCTTTTCCCCAAAGGTCTCTTTAATTTTCCTGTAGGCAGTATCTATCTTACCCCTAGTGAGATAAGCTTCTACATCCTTACATTTGTCCTCTAGCCATCCCAGCTTAGCCATTTTGCACTTTTTGTCGATCTCATTTTTGAGATGTCTGTATTCCTTTTTGCCTGCTTCATTTACTGCATTTTTATATTTTCTCCTTTCATCAATTAAATTCAATATTTCTTCTGTTACCCAAGGATTTCTACTAGCCCTAGTATTTTTACCTACTTGATCCTCCACTGCCTTCACTACTTCATCCCTCAAAGCTACCCATTCTTCTTCTACTGTATTTCTTTCCCCCATTCTTGTCAATTGCTCCCTTATGCTCTCCCTGAAACTCTGTACAACCGCTGGTTCTTTCAGTTTATCCAGGTCCCATCTCCTTAAATTTCCACCTTTTTTCTTTTATGGCCCAATAATGAACGTCCTTGAATATCCAGTTACAAAAGAGATGAACCTCATCTCCAATGTTTCGATTTGTTGTAACTGATTTGATGTTAGGTTCAACATTCGCAACTATATAGCAGCAAACATGAGGCTATTACTTTTTAAAGTTTAATCGATGTTTGTTTCTGTTATTATGCTTTAAGGTATGTTGCACTGTCCACAGGAATGTCTGAATCTGATCAGTGTTGGCCCTACATCACCTGATTTGAAAAATTTAGAATTGCATCCTAGATATTTAAACTCTCTTACTCATTCAATTATTCATCCATATATAACAATTTTGGCTCCTATCGGATTCACTCCTTGACATGTCATCATTTTTTAGTTTTATCTGAGTGTTCTCAATCTACATTTAACGGCAGTTTGAGTTGACTTATGTACTGCTATTATCATCCAGTATTATTGTCCTGTGATAATAATGTATAACAAATTTGTGCCTAAAAATGATGCAATTAAAGTGGAAGTGGAAAATGATCCAACAAGGGCATAGCCCAATGTGACATGTCAAAGCCTACCCTGAAACTTTTCACACAGGAAGAATACACCAAAAGAAATGCAGTGCCAAAATTTTATCTGCTAATATGCACTGCAAGTATTTAAAAGAAAGATGTTGAACATTGCCAAATTCACATCTCGCCAAGTGGCTGTCAAAGAATACATCCTTGCCGTAGCGGAAGAAGACAGCACACGAACAACATGGCAGCTATGCACCCTTGATTGACAGCACATTGGTCAACCAGTATTGCCAAAGCAGCTTTTTTTTTTTTTTAGCGCTAATTGGGGCTTCTTTGTAGTACCATTTACCTGACAAATGACTGATTTAGCTGGGGTCCGGAAGTATGGCTTTCATTCTTGGATACAGGAAAGATATTAAAATCCATTTGATTAATGGAAAATTATTTGCACGTAATCAAGATTTCAATAAATACTTTAATATCCCACCAACAAAGCAAAATAAAGCTGTGTTGGTGCGTGTTCCAAGCTCATCAGCATGCAAATGTGCAAGATGAAACCCTTAACTACAAATTATAAACAGTTGAGAGCATTACTGGAAATGCTGTTGCAGCATAGCTGATATCAGTAAAGTGTTAAAACTTCACAAAAGTGAAGGAAGCTGTTCTAAAGAAAACTGGCTTTGATTTACACAGGATGAATCAGAAATCATATGTTTTACAGTTGCAATAGATAATATTACAGTGTAGAAAATAATGTAATATTACAGTGCAGATATTGTGAACTTTGTCCTGTAAATAAATAGCACACACATTATTTTTATTGTGAGAAAAAGAAAGTTATGTGAAGCTGTTTATTTAAACATATTTTTACATCAAAGTATACTCATTTGTTTTTAGAAAAGATGGGCTGATATTTTATACATATACCACGGAATACTCTCTTTCAAATTCTAAAGGTGGCAGGGGTAAAATACAGGGAACCAAAGGCTATTTCTAATTTGTACAGAAACTAGATGGCTGTTATAAGAGTCGAGGGGCATGAAGGGAAGCAGTGATTGGGAAGGGAGTAAGACAGGGTTGTAGCCTCTCCCCAGTGTTATTCAATCTGTATATTGAGCAAGCAGTAAAGGAAACAAAAGAAAAATTTGGAGTAGGTATTAAAATCCAGGGAGAAGAAATAAAAACTTTGAGGTTCGCCGATGACATTGTAATTCTGTCAGAGACAGCAAAGGACTTAGAAGAGCAGTTGAACGGAATGGATAGTGTCTTGAAAGAAGGATATAAGATGAACATCAATGAAAGCATAACGAGGATAATGGACTGTAGTCGAATTAAGTCGGGTGATGTTGAGGGTATTAGATTAGGAAATGAGACACTTAAAGTAGTAAAGGAGTTTTGCTATTTGGAGAGCAAAATAACTGATGATGGTCGAAGTAGAGAGGATATAAAATGTAGACTGGCAATGGCAAGGAAAGCGTTTCTCAAGAAGAGAAATTTGTTAACATTGAGTATAGATTTAAATGTCAGGAAGTCGTTCTTGAAAGTATTTGTATGGAGTGTAGGCATGTATGGGAGTGAAACATGGACAATAAATAATTTAGACAAGAAGAGAATAGAAGCTTTTGAAATGTGGTGCTACAGAAGAATGCTGAAGATTAGATGGGTAGATCACGTAACTAATGAGGAGGTATTGAATAGGATTGGAGAGAAGAGAAGTTTGTGGTGTTTGTGGCACAACTTGACTAGAAGAAGGGATCGGTTGGTAGGACATGTCCTGAGGCATTAAGGGATCACCAATTTAGTACTGGAGGGCAGTGTGGAGGATAAAAATCGTAGAGAGAGACCAAGAGATGAATACACTAACCAGATTCAGAAGGATGTAAGTTGCAGTAGGTACTGGGAGATGAAGGAGCTTGCAAATGATAGATTAGCCTGGAGAGCTGCATCAAACCAGTCTCAGGAATGGAGACCACAACAACAACCACAGAAATAAAATTTTTTCAAAAATAAAACTGTGCAATAATATTCTTTGTTTTATTACAGCTTTCTTCAGGCTTCTTTTTATAGACATATTTAGCTTATTTTATTTTGGAAAGTTGGCTACAGGGTGGTAAACAGATAACCTGGCATAACATGATCATAGTTTGTAAAGCTGATTCAAGTTCCATTGGATAGTTTAATTGACAACTGTTTGCAGTTACTACTCACCTCAGTTCACAACCTCTGCAATATTGCTATGTGCAAACAATGGAGATAAAACTGAATTTCTTTTCTTTGGGTTTTCTTTGTATATCCTTACTAGTAGCATGTCTTTGAGCAGCTTCCTTAGTTCCATAGTAATGTGATATCAAATTAATATTATCTACTATGCAAAGAGAAAATATGCAATCAAAATCACCCACTTCTGATGACCTACGTGCCTCTTATTTATTATTAATAGTTAATTTCTTGAACATGCATTCGAATGATGTTGACATTTAATTAGAAATTGCGGTAACATTAGAAGAAACAGGAAATAACTGACAATTCCCTGAATTGTGGTTCAGATGATGATTAAAGTCCAGAGCAGTAATGTGGCACCTGTACCTTCCAAGCCTAAAGGTAATATGAAGAGCAATAGATTTCAGTGACAAAGAATAGGCTATAATTTTTTTGTTAAAGGAATGAGGGAGAAAATGCTTCAAGTTAAGCTGCATGCAAAGCTTGTTTCGTTTTGTACTCTGAACGTGAATTGTATAAATGGAAGAAAGATTTACACACAACAAAATACATGATAACCTTAAACTCATAAAAGTTTGAAAGAAAAACTATTCCAAAGGTCTAGAACTGCTTGTGAGAGTCAATGCACTGGTACCTGTGCTGAGGGAAATGTACAAGAGTAGGCCCTCTGAATTACAAGTGAGATGATCATTAGATGAATAGGGGATGTCATTAATAGGTAGTTCTATCTTGTGCAAGAACTGTGTGAAAACTGCATTTCATTATTTTGAGAAAAAAAGGGGAAGGGTGGGAGGGAGAGAGAGAGAGAGAGAGAAAGAGAGAGAGAGAGAGAGAGAGAGAGAGAGAGAGAGAGAGAGAGAGAGAGAGATATATGCTTGTGTGGTCGATGAGTGCTATGACACATTTGTACACAACAATGACAGTGATAAGTATCAGTGGATTCCTATTTCTGTAGCTTTATATGTGTCTTCAGGAGGGAAATAGGGACCAACATTTTAAAAAAAGGACTGTTTAGTTGCAAAAATGTTGTAATCAGTGTAGCAGACTTTGGAAAAATGGGTGAGAATTATTTTCTATATTGCATCTGAAATGTCCTCTGACCAGTAGCACAAAATTATTCATAGCTTTCGTTGCATGCTTAGCAAGGCTATAATGACACTTATGACTTTCAGAGGATAATGGCAAGACTGTTAATACAGATCAGATTCCATCCAGAATTAATAACGTGCTGAAGCCCAGTGATAAATAAATACTTTGACAGTGTAAAGTAGTTTTCAGAAAATTGTCAGCCAGTATAATTTCCGAACCTCTTTGTCATTTCATGTTTATTAGCAGATCAGTAGTGTTGAACTTCAGTCATCTGTACACTGTCAGTTTGCACTATCAGACTAAACCCAAACTCCATCTGAACAAGTGCTGGAGGCCCTACGGAACTAATGTTTTATGAATTTTATCAAGTATGCCTGTTACTCAGCACAGTATGCAGAACAACAGCCATGTCCATTTCTTTCTCCATTCTAATTCTGTATAGATGGAACTAATAATTACTATGAAGTGCCTGGATGCATTAATTTTTATTTTATCAGGTTGGCCTTGTTTAACGAAAATGTTTGTTTTCATCGTCCAATACATATTATTAAAAAAATTACCATTAAAATTATGCTACAGGAATTATCATAAACTTTTCGTGTCAATAAATTAAAGTCTCAGTCAATGGAAGCAGTCATACACTGCCTTGATTCTGTTTTCTCTGCTAGTCACTTGTGTAACAATTACATCTGCAACAGTTCATCTATCAATATGAGCTGCAACTTATTCAAAAAATTAATGATTGGAGACATTTTAGAAACGACTTAAGTACTTAAAATTCACGTGTTTGCCCTCTGGACTTCATGGAAGTGATTGTAAATGGGAAATGCACTTATGGTTGCTCCCATCAGCCATCATGCTAAGTAGAAACTTTGTTTGCTCGTGTAGTATGTTGTCTTGCCCGTGTTTGTTTACTGCAGATCTGCACACTAGGCAGGAAGGGTTAACACACAGCTGTTATAAATAGTTCTTTGTGTGCCAAAACCGGCTAAATTTAACATTAAAAAAATACTTCAGTGTACCTTATCATCCAAAATTTTGATACTGCATATCTTTCTGTGTATTTTTCCTGTGTAAAAAATTTCAGATTAGGTTTCAACAAGTGGGATTGGATCATTCCCTTGTCTCTATAGACTTGTGCCAGGTGTCAAACCATGGAGAAAGTTCTTCAAAAATGTGTTAGTAGATGGCACATGGTTTCTGTGCTAAGCTGTGCTTCCCTCAGAGCTCCAAAATTTTAAAAAATGAGAATTGGTTTTTCTTCACTACAGTTTTACTAGTCGAAAATCTAATGGTATATTGAATTATCACAAATAAAACATAATGCCTCAGTGAGTTATACGAAGGTGTTTATTCAAACATTTTTTTATGTCAGGGTGTCCTCAATTCTTTTTTACAAAAAATGGGCTGATATTTTATACATATACCGTATACACTCCTGGAAATGGAAAAAAGAACACATTGACACCGGTGTGTCAGACCCACCATACTTGCTCCGGACACTGCGAGAGGGCTGTACAAGCAATGATCACACGCACGGCACAGCGGACACACCAGGAACCACGGTGTTGGCCGTCGAATGGCGCTAGCTGCGCAGCATTTGTGCACCGCCGCCGTCAGTGTCAGCCAGTTTGCCGTGGCATACGGAGCTCCATTGCAGTCTTTAACACTGGTAGCATGCCGCGACAGCGTGGACGTGAACCGTATGTGCAGTTGATGGACTTTGAGCGAGGGCGTATAGTGGGCATGCGGGAGGCCGGGTGGACGTACCGCCGAATTGCTCAACACATGGGGCGTGAGGTCTCCACAGTACATCGATGTTGTCGCCAGTGGTCGGCGGTAGGTGCACGTGCCTATTGACCTGGGACCGGACCGCAGCGACGCACGGATGCACGCCAAGACCGTAGGATCCTAGGCAGTGCCATAGGGGACCGCACCGCCACTTCCCAGCAAATTAGGGACACTGTTGCTCCTGGGGTATTGGCGAGGACCATTCGCAACCGTCTCCATGAAGCTGGGCTACGGTCCCGCACACCGCTCACGCCCCAACATCGTGCAGCCCGCCTCCAGTGGTGTCACGACAGGCGTGAATGGAGGGACGAATGGAGACGTGTCGTCTTTAGCAATGAGAGTCGCTTCTGCCTTGGTGCCAATGATGGTCGTATGTGTGTTTGGCGCCGTGCAGGTGAGCGCCGCAATCAGGAGTGCATACAACCGAGGCACACAGGGCCAACACCCGGCATCATGGTGTGGGGAGCGATCTCCTACACTGGCCGTACACCTCTGGTGATCGTCGAGGGGACACTGAATAGTGCACGGTACATCCAAACCGTCATTGAACCCATCGTTCTACCATTCCTAGACCGGCAAGGTAACTTGCTGTTCCAACAGGACAATGCACGTCTGCATGTATCCCGTGCCACCCAACGTGCTCTAGAAGGTGTAAGTCAACTACCCTGGCCAGCAAGATCTCCGGATCTGTCCCCCATTGAGCATGTTTGGGACTGGATGAAGCGTCGTCTCATGCGGTTTGCATGTCCAGCACGAACGCTGGTCCAACTGAGGCGCCAGGTGGAAATGGCATGGCAAGCCGTTCCACAGGACTACATCCAGCATCTCTATGATCGTCTCCATGGGAGAATAGCAGCCTGCATTGCTGCGAAAGGTGGATATACACTGTACTAGTGCCGACATTGTGCATGCTCTGTTGCCTGTGTCTATGTGCCTGTGGTTCTGTCAGTGTGATCATGTGATGTATCTGACCCCAGGAATGTGACTTCTGAAATTTTCCTGGCGTATTTGTTCTTCTAATAATGGAATGTGTCAACAAAGTTTCCCCTTCCTGGGACAATGAATTCACGGTGTTCTTATTTCAATTTCCAGGAGTTTATATACATACTGTTTATAATGCTTACTGATGGCTCTTAGAATAAAATATTTTTTCCTGCTATTTTGTCAAAAATTGTCATTTTAGACCATACTGTGTATAAAATACAAGTTGCTTCTTGCAAAGAAAGGAACAGCAATGGCCACTGTTAATAATGGTATTTATTTATAATGCCATAAACGGTTTTGAACTGGCAGGTTCATCTTCATACGGCTGTTGACACTAACATTTTTTGTTGGAAAAAATAAATGTAATGTAGATGTAAACAGCCATCTGAATATGAACCTGTAGCCTTATTAATGATGGCTGGTTACAGTTTACTTCTTTGCTAGGTTTTTGGATAGAAATCAATTATGTAAAAGCAGAGATACATTGGTTTTTCAGTCTTCTGAAAAATTCCAAATTGGCACTTAGTATGGTCCCTATCTCCCTCTTCCATTACTTCAGTATCCCTTTATTTTGCAACTACTCAACGGATTTTTGGTTTGAAGGTAGCTATATTATGTATTATTACACGTCTATACAGGGGCGATGTTCTTGAGGACAACATTGTGGAAATGGAAGAGGATGTAGATGAAGATGAAATGGGAGATACGATACTGTGTGAAGAGTTCGACAGAGCACTGAAAGCCCTGAGTCAAAACAAGGAGTAGACAACATTCCATTAGAACTACTAATAGCCTTGGGGGAGCCAGGCCTGACACTCTCCCATCTGCTAAGCAAGATGTATGAGACAGACTAAATTCCCTCAGACTTCATGAAGAATATAATAATTCCAAAGAAAGCAGGTGTTGACAGATGTGAAAATTACTGAACTATCAGTTTAATAAGTCACAGCTGCAAAATACTAATGCAAATTCTTTACCGACGAATGGAAAATCTGGCAGAAGCCGACCTCGGGGAAGATCAGTATGGATTCCATAGAAATTTTGGAACACATGAGGCAATACTGACCCTATGACTTATTTTAGAAGCTAGGTTAAGAAAAGGCAAACCTACATTTCTAGCATTTGTAGACTTAGAGAAAGCTTTTGACAATGTTAACTGGAATACTCTCTTTCAAATTCTGAAGGTGGCTTTTTACAATTTGTACAGAAACCAGATGGCAGTTATAAGAGTTGAAGGACATGAAAGGGAAGCAGTGGTTGGGAAGGGAGTGAGACAGGGTTGTAGCCTCTTCCTGATGCTACTCAACCTGTATATTGAGCAAGCAGTAAAGGAAACAAAAGAAAAGTTCAGAGTAGGTATTAAAATCCATAGAGAATAAATAAAAAATTTGAGGTTTGCCGATGGCATTGTAATTCTGTCAGAGACAGCAAAGGACTTGGAAGAGCAGTTGAATGGAATGGACAGTGTCTTGAAAGGAGGGTATAAGATGAACATCAACAAAAGCAGAATGAGGATAATGGAATGTAGTTGAATGAAGTCAGGTGATGCTGATGGAATTAGATTAGGAAATGAGACACTTAAAGTAGTAAAGGAGTGTTACTATTTGGGGAGCAAAATAACTGATGATGGTCGAAGTAGAGAGGATATAAAATGTAGACTGGCAATGACAAGGAAAGCATTTCTGAAGAAGAGAAATTTGTCAACATCGAGTATTGATTTAAGTGTCAGGAAGACATTTCTGAAAGTATTTGTATGGAGTGTAGCCATGTATGGAAGTGAAACATGGATGATAAATAGTTTAGCCAAGAAGAGAATAGAAGGTTTTGAAATGTGGTGCTACAGAAGAATGCTGATGATTAGATGGGTAGATCACATAACTAATGAGGAGGTATTGAATAGAATTGGGGAGGAGTTTGTGGCACAACTTGACTAGAAGAAGGGATCGATTAGTAGCACATGTTCTGAGGCATCAAGGGATCACCAATTTAGTATTGGGGGGCAGCGTGGAGGGTAAAAATCGCAGAGGGAGACCAAGAGATGAATACACTAAACAGACCCAGAAGGCTGTAGTAGGTACTGGGAGATGAAGAAGCTTGCACAGGATAGAGTAGCATGGAGAGCTGCATTAAACCAGTCTCAGAACTGAAGACCACCACAACAACAACATTACACATTTGTAGCAGTAAACAAAAATCCAGCGATTTTCCCAGATTCTTTATAGAAAAATCAAGCTGGGCTACGGTCCCGCACACCATTAGGCCGTCTTCCGCTCACGCCCCAACATCGTGCAGCCCGCCTCCAGTGGTGTCGCGACAGGCGTGAATGGAGGGACGAATGGAGAGGTGTCATCTTCAGCGATGAGAGTCGCTTCTGCCTTGGTGCCAATGATGGTCGTATGCGTGTTTGGCGCCGTGCAGGTGAGCGCCCCAATCAGGACTGCATACGACCGAGGCACACAGGGCCAACACCTGGCATCATGGTGTGGGGAGCGATCTCCTACACTGGCCGTACACCTCTGGTGATCGTCGAGGGGACACTGAATAGTGCACGGTACATCCAAACCGTCATTGAACCCATCGTTCTACCATTCCTAGACCGGCAAGGTAACTTGCTGTTCCAACAGGACAATGCACGTCTGCATGTATCCCGTGCCACCCAACGTGCTCTAGAAGGTGTAAGTCAACTACCCTGGCCAGCAAGATCTCCGGATCTGTCCCCCATTGAGCATGTTTGGGACTGGATGAAGCGTCGTCTCATGCGGTTTGCATGTCCAGCACGAACGCTGGTCCAACTGAGGCGCCAGGTGGAAATGGCATGGCAAGCCGTTCCACAGGACTACATCCAGCATCTCTATGATCGTCTCCATGGGAGAATAGCAGCCTGCATTGCTGCGAAAGGTGGATATACACTGTACTAGTGCCGACATTGTGCATGCTCTGTTGCCTGTGTCTATGTGCCTGTGGTTCTGTCAGTGTGATCATGTGATGTATCTGACCCCAGGAATGTGTCAATAAAGTTTCCCCTTCCTGGGACAATGAATTCACGGTGTTCTTATTTCAATTTCCAGGAGTGTAGAATAACATGACACATTCTTCACACATTTTTTATCATTAAATATACTTTACAAAGTTTTACTTGGTCAATGAGGAACTAAACTATACTGCAAAAACTGTAGGCACTGTTTCCTATCTCATGCAAACCATAATGCATGTCACACTATAAAAGGTACATCTTTTGTTTGGTAAGAATACTATTGGGGGGAAAATGCAGATACAACTCAAACAGTCATGCGAGTCATGCGTTTGTGATATGTACTTGCTTTTTATGTGTGTGTGTGTGTGTGTGTGTGTGTGTGTGTGTGTGTGTGTGTGTGTGTGTGTTTGGACACAATGGATGCTGATTGTGAACAAAGAGTGAGCATGATGCCTGCATTAAGCTTGGGGCAACACCTAGTGAAATGTGGGCAATGATGAAGCAAGTATATGCAGGTGGGGCACTTTCAAGAAGTCATGTTTTCAGGCACAAAAGGTTTTGTGATGGCAGAGATTCAGTGTAAGATAATCCTGAGCTGGTCGCTCATCTGCAGTACATACTGATGCAAATGTGGAGTGTGTAAGGCAGTTACTGCAAGAAGACCAACATGTAAGTGTGTGTGTGATATCAGAATGATTTAATTTGAAAGGTGATGTGTGTCATAAGATTTTTTGCAAAGATTTAGGGAAGTGAAAACTTAATGCAAAACTCATCCCTCATGTGCTAACAGATGGACGGAAAGAGAGAGGAAAGATGAAGAATTTCTGCTGAACTACTGGATGGAACGAGAGGTGATCCCACATTTCTGTCTAAGACTATTGCTTGGGATGAAAGTTGGTGCTACCAGTATGACCCTTACATGAAGTGTCAAAGTGCTGAATGGTGGAGTCATGGACCACCGCGTCAAAAAAAAGAAAAGTCTAGTGAAATCTTTCAAGAGTTAAGACAATATTGTTCATATTCTTTGATGGTAAAGGGTTAGTTCAACATGAGTATATTCCTCCACATCAAACAGTGAATCAAACTCTTTACATAAAAAACTTGACACATTTGTAACAAACAATTTGATGTTGCTGCCCTGATTTGTGGCATTATCAGGACAGCTTCTTACTGCATGACAATGTGAGACTTCATACTACTTTATCTGTTACTGAGTATCTGGCCAGGCATTCTGTTATTGCCAGCCCACATCTGCTGTATTTTCCCAACCCCTGATTTGTGATTTTTTCTCATTTCAGCAAGTGAAAAGTGGCTGAAAGGAAAGCCTCACCAAGATATTGCAGATATCCAATGGGCTGTGACAAATTAGCTTCCAAGCTATGAAGTTGGAAGTTTCTCTGCTTGCTTACAAGACCTTCAGAAATGTTGGCAACTGTGTATAGATAGCCAAGGGGACTACTTCGTTAGGAGCTATGATCATTATTTTCTAACTTTAATTTTCTATTTTTTTAAAAAATCTGTACTGGAACTTCTCTGATGAAGGGAGTATACTGCCTTAATTTAGTGTGTTGCATGTGTTGGATTGAAGACAAACATGTGGGTTGCATTTTTTTCATTCTAGATATAGAACTTTACATTTGTGATCGTCTGATATCACACTGTTCAGTGTTAGTATGGGATGACATTACATGTTGATCTTTTACACACTACTGTGTGAAGTACAAAATGCTGACAAAATGAAGTATTAATGTAATTTTTGAGTGCTATAAGTTGTTAATTCACAAGGGAGTAAAATTAGCTAATCATATGTTCATTTGAATAAAAAAAAAACCTCAGGCAGGAATTTATCTTTTTTCATGGCAAACCTTCAACCTTGCTTTTTTTCTGTACCTTCAAGATTGCACAGGGGCACTTGCGCTATGCTACTGGCCTAGTACTGCCACTTTATTATATGCTGAGTGATGAATGTACACTGAGATAAACCATTTGTGTTCATCCCCAGATTTATTTTCAATAATAACAAAAAAAGGAAATTGTATTCAGTGATCTCATACTTTGCCTAAAGAACAATGATATGTGACAATAGCCTATAAGAATTAGTTATAGTTTTTACATGACAGAAACGTGATATGAAACTATGTTCCTATATGCCTGCACAACTAAAAATTCTGACAAAATACTTTGCTTCGTGAGATAGTTCACTATTACAAAAAAAAGCCTAAAATTATTTGTGTGTAGTTATCAATGCATTTGACAGTTTTTTTATGAAAATGGAAATTCAGTCATTAAATTTGAGAGAGAGCAGCCAAGAGGAGAGAAGGTTTATGATTTCTACAAACAGTAAAATCAGTTACAGAAAAAAAAATTGTCTCCAGTGTTCATCAGTACACCTGATTCTTCCATTTTTCCCACCACTCTTTCCAATTGTGAGGATCCTATACCCTCTCACAAGAGAATGCTGTTATATTTTGTGACTTTTTTTTTGTAAGCTTACTGATTAGCATAACTGCAGAATATGTGTTATATTACTGCAGCTACAGCTGGTTTAGCCATGTTCAGCTTTTAAGAATAACATTTGCCCACTCACAATGCTTTCTGATGTAGTGATTGTTTCTTTGTGTACACACTTGACAGCACTGTGGTAGCAGAGAGATTAGTAGAGTTTGTCAATTGCCCTCACTAATGTGTGCAGTCTAATTATGTGTACCATGTATGGCTGGGGTTTAAGGTTTCAGTCTGAAGTGATTAATGTAGTGTTGTTGCATGCAGGGTGTTGCTAAAATTGAGTGTAGTTAAATTGGTTTTTAAATGAGTACTAACTTCGATAATAAATCATACCATGTGTGATCCACCATTAACTGTTATCAAATGAGCCTTTTATTGTCCAATTCCACAAAGTTATCAGCAAAACTAAATACATTATTAGATCACTGAGTTGAGGAGGAGAGACATAGCAGTGATTAATGTAGCATCATTCAGTGGGGCTCTTATACATTCATTCATCCACACTTCACTTACCAAGTCCCATGCATTCAGTTTCGGCACATATCGTCCAACAGGAAATGCAATGCCATAACCACCATAAATGCCCCAGTTGAAAATGGACATCACAAGACCTCTCTTGTCCTCTGGAAAGATGTCTGACAATATTCCAGTGGCCATGGGGTTACAAGCTGATTCCCTGTAAAGAAATGATGTCCATGAAGTTTATTTTCATTTATGCTTCACATACCCAAAATACAGAGACAGAATGTGAGTGAAAGTAGGATATATAATATGACTTACCCAGCAGCCATAACCATTCGTAAAATCACCAGTTGCCAGAATTCCTTCACAGCTCCCGTCAAGACAATTGCAATACTGAATATTAAAGTGCATATGGCAAGGCAGCGTACCCTAAAGTATTAGAAATGAAGGTAAATAAAATATCAGAAATAAAGAAAAGTTGAAAATGTTTTCATAAATTTCCCAAAAATTGCACTATGAGACAATTAAAATGTGAACAACAGTCAATATATTTTTGAGACGACTGAAAGATTGTTCATTCATTCATTGTGTTTTGTAAATTCATCATAATGTAGAGTTTCATGTATATGTAACAAGTCACAGTAGGCATTAACAGCAAGAAACTGTAATTAGAAACTAAATCTGTACAGTTTATTAAAATAAACTATTTGTACTTCAGTACATGTAACATACTAAAATTAGCAGGAAAACTGGGACTTTAAATAAGCAACTACTTCTTCAGTTATATTAAATATTTATCATTTATATGTATTTTAAGCTTAATACCCATCACATTGATATTTACGAAAGAAAACAGTTATATAACAACAGATGAATGATTATTATTACTTGTTATGTGAATAAAGGTAACACTCACTCACACACACACACACACACACACACACACACACACACACACACAGACACACACACACACACACACAGAGAGAGAGAGAGAGAGAGAGAGAGAGAGAGAGAGAGAGAGAGAGAGAGAGAGAGAGAGAGAGAGAGAGAGAGAGAGAGAGAGAGGGAGAGAGAGAGACAGAAACTGGTTGGCTGTTGACTGTCAAGAGGCTGATAGGGAGATTGGATTATTGAGAGAGAACTGGTAGTTGTTTGGACTGGGTGGAATGCATATGAAGGATTGGGATGTGATATTGCAGGAGGTAAACTTCAACTAAGATTGTCTTTTGAATATTAAATGTTATCAGCATATGTATAGATGTGATAAAATAACAGAATTATGTAAAAGAAAATTATTTTCAAGATATTCCAGAATTTTTCTCGTGGTTTTCTTTTTTCTCCACTATTACTAACAAATAAAAAATATCTTGTTTACTAAATCCTCTGTTGATGTTATCTTATTCTTTATTGATTTTTCAGAAACCTACTACTTACTAAATATATTTACTGAATGTTGTTGTCAACATGGAGTTAGCATTGTCAAAATCTGGAACCTATTTCCCAGCAATCTGCTGTGAGAAACTATTTACTAATTTTATCATTTTCCTAATGAAACTGGTAACTGAAGAAAATAAAATTTACAGAAACAAGGGAGTATTTTGGGTAGTTTGTGAGGTGTATAAGTTACTTGTTATATTTGTATGTGTTATAATGAGTAGATTTTGGGCAGTTTTTAAAAGTAATTTTGGCTGAATGAAGGATATTTTGTGGTATTTTCCTGTGTTATCATTATCAAGTGCTTATGAATATTTGCTCATTTTCGATTATCAGAAACTGGGTTTTCAGCTTGACTACTACATAGTTCAACTGAATTCTTCTATCACTGAACACCAAGTACCCCATTGCACCATATTAACTGATTTTACAAGGACAGATCAGTCACTCTTCCAGATTGTTGGCACCTGCAGCTACTGAAATGGCTGCCCCTCCTCCCCTCCTGCCCCCCCCCCCCCCTTTCTTAAGGAAACACAGGCTTTTCTGCAGGTACACCTCCATTGTGGTTGCACTTACGACGGGGGTATCTCTCTCATTGAAGCTCCCAAACCTCCACACCTTACCAATGTCCATGGTTTATGGTATCAGTAAATAACCCATTTTAGATTATTCTGTTATATATTTAGATTTTCATATTGGCTGTATTTGTATACTAGTGGTGTTTTCCCATTGCTAAATTAAGAGTTGTCTGATTTTTATTTATTTTTTATTTGTGGTTATGTACAGCTTCCTTTCTTCTATCCCCTGGGGATGAAGCTGATTCCTGCACGTGGTGCCCCCGCATAGGTATCTGAAATAGGTACTGAATTGAACATCAGCATTCCAGAAGCATTTATGAGTCCAAACAAGATACGTTTAAACAAATGGTTCTTTTTGGAACCTGTTCTGACAGTTATTTCAGTAAATATTGAAGGCATATCACGACCTAAGCAACAGCTGTTTCAAGAACTGTGCCATGAACAGAAGTGTGGTGTACTGTGCATACAAGAAACTCACAGAGATACCCAGCAAAGATGACCAAAAATACCTGGTTTGCAGCTAGCTGCAGAAATACCTCATCCTACATATGGAAGTGCTATTTTCGTCAAGCCTGAAATCCAAGTCTTGAGTGCCTATTGCACACATGACAATAACATCGAAATCATCACCTTGGGACTCAGCAACTGTGTGATAACGTCAGTGTACAAGCCTCCTTCCGAAAAATTCTCCTTTGTTCCTCCTAAAAACTTTGACTCACGGAAGATATCTGTGGTAATAAGGGATTTTAATAGCCACAGATGAAGATGGAGAAGCCATTATATCTTGGGCGGAAACTAACTCCCTCTCCCTCATTCATGATAGTAAACTTCCTCCATCCTTTGACAGTGGAAGGTGGCAACGAGGGTACAATCCTGACCTCTTATTTGTGAGTGAAAATGCAGTGCAACAGTGCCACAAATCAGTGTGTCATCCCATACCTAACACACAACATAGACCAATAATGTGCCGATTTCTTCCTATCGTAAGACCCCAAGAAATTGGTTTTAGACGAAGGTATAATTTTAAGAAGGCAGATTGGCCAAAACTTTCTAAAATGCTGGACGATAAAGTTCAAACAATTAAGCCTGTGCTTAAAGAGTATGAACACTTTGTTGAGCTTGTTAAATTCTGCTCACGAGCATGTATCCCAAGAGGCTGCAAGACAAACTACCTGCAGGGCATAACTTCAGAAACAGCTACACTGCTCGAGGAGTATTATACCCAATACTCTGAAAGGCGAATATGCATGTGAATGTCCGAGCTGATCAAATTGCACACCAACTCGTACAAAATGGGAAACCACCTTATTCAGCCAGGCCTGGTAAGAAGACATGTGAGAAACGACCTGATCAACAAACCAATACTCTGCTTCAACCATTTACCCAGACTGAGGTGGATCTCGCTCTGTGCAAGTGCAAAAATGGGGAAGCGGCAGGCCTCAATGATATAAGAGTTGAGCAGATAAAGAACTCTGGGCTGATAACAAAAGCATGGCTGAGAGACCTAATGAACAACTGTGTCCAATACTGCAAGATTCCTAAAATCTGGAGGAAAGCCAAAGTTGTAACTATCTGCAAGCCAGGCAAGGACCAAAATGATCCTAAAAGCTACCGCACTATATCTCTCCTATGTCATCTGTATAAACTCCTTGAAAGACTTATACTACATCAACTAACGGTGAAGCTAGAGACAATATACATCCCACAGCAGGCTGGATTTAGACAGGGAAAGAGCTGCACATCTCAAGTGTTGAAACTAACACAGCACATCGAAGATGGTTTTGAAAGGGAAGAGATCACAGGAGCTGTATTTATAGATCTAACAGCAGCTTATGACACAGTTAATCATAGAAGACTTCTAATGAAGCTGTACAATGCCACTAGAGACTACCAGCTAACCTGTTTCATAAGAAATCTCCTTGAAAATAGAAGATTTTTTGTTGAATTCCAGGGCAAGAGAAGCAGATGGAGATCACAGAAAAACGGATTACCCCAGGGAAGTGTGCTTGCTCCAGCTTTGTTTAACATCTACACAAATGATCAACCACTACCTGAAGGAACACAGAGCTTCATCTATGCAGATGATTGTGCTATCACCACCCAAGTCCGCTGCTTGGAAACTTTTGAAGAGAATCTGTCCAAAGCATTGAGAGGACTGTCAGCTTACTACAGGGAAAATCAGTTGAGACCAAATCCTGGAAAAACACAAACTTGCGCTTTCCATCTTAAAAACCGACAGGCATCTAGAGCCCTCAAAATCACCTGGGAAGAAACATCACTAGAACAATGTACGTATCCCAAATACCTAGGGGTCACCCTTGACCATGCATTAACATACAAGAGGCACTGCCTAAATACCAAGCAAAAAGTGGCAGCCAGGAACAATATCATCAGAAAGCTAACAGGCACATTGTGGGGAGCACACGCCAACACTGTGAGAACCTCTTCTCTTGCATTGTGTTACTCTGCCGGAGAATACGCAAGCCCAGTGTGGTTCAATTCTTGCCATGCCAAAACAATAGATGTTGCTCTTAATGATACTTGTCGTATCATCACCGGGTGCCTGAAGCCTACTCCTCTGGATAAACTGTACAGCCTCGCGGGAATTGCACCCCCCGGCATCCGCTGGGAGGTAGCAGCAAAAAGCGAGAAGGAAAAATCAGAAACTTCTGGAGCTCACCCCTATATGGCTATCAGCCAGCAAACCCACGAGTAAAATCCAGAAAGAGCTTCCTCAGATCTACCGAGGCTCTAGTTGGCGCGCCACAGCAATGCCGAATCGAACTATGGCATGCAAGGCTTACCAGTACTGTGGGATGGATTACACCAAGCGAAAGACTACCACCCGGCTACACAGAGAGTTGGAGTACATGGAGATTCCTCAACAGACTACGCTCGGGTGTCACAAAATGTAAGAGCAATCTGACCAAATGGGGTTTCCTAGAGGAGCCGCCACTCTGCCAGTGTGGAGCAACGCATACTACCTCCCACCTGCTCCAGTGTACCCACTGTCCAGCAACATGCACAACAGAAGACCAGCTACATGCAACGCCAAATGCAATAGAGGTCGCTAACTTCTGGGTGGCAAAAGTGTAAATAATTATCTTGTAAATGTATCTACAAACAACATGTAAATATTGTACATTATTTTATATATTGTAAATGCTTCTGACATGAATAAATAAAATAAATGTTTAACAATGTCTTAACTCTTAGGCTAAGTATAATAAAATTCAGTTTTGTTAAGAGCACTGTAGACTGAGTACTGTAAGAGTACAGTAGACCCAGAAGAAGACCGCTGCAACCATGGCCAAAACGTTGGTTTTTCTCCAGCAGCAGTAGTTTTATACATTATGACATGGTACCACACCCAGAAAACTTTTATGCTGACTAACTCTGGCTGCAGAAGCCTATGCAATTATATGGTAATATCATTAATAACTTGTATTCTAATATCAAGTTGTACTACAGAAACAGAACTGGAGTGAAAAAGCTGACATGAACACATTGTTAATAATGAAACCAAAGTGTCATGTGTTTCAACTTATACTAGAGTACAGATAACAAGCATGTACATTTACTCTAACAAGTAAATCAGTACTGGCAAAATGTGACACTTGCCAAAAAGGAAATAAAAGATAAAAGTAAAAACCACTTGTTTTATCAGCACACAATTTCTATGGAAAATGTTCCAGATTTGTTACTGCGACACTGAAATTTGACACCATCACTTCCCTGTGTAATGTTCCTACGCAATGTAAGACTATTGTAATATTCCAGGAGTGACTACCAGTGATGATGCACTACCGTAATTGAGACGACAGTGTTCTTTGCTGTGAAAAAAAGGCATCTAGCCTCTTTTGCAATTGTTGGAGATAAGGTATGGCTACTGGAGCTAGGCCTTCGTGGCAAACGAATCTGCTCCAGTCCTGAATCCCTGAACCATTACAACAACAACCTGAAAACAGCTTTCACATCCCGCAACTACCCTCCTGACCTGGTACAGTAGCAAATAACCAGAGCCACTTCCTCATCCCCTCAAACCCAGAACCTCTCACAGAAGAACCGTAAAAGTGCCCCACTTGTGACAGGATACTTCCTGGGACTGGATCAGACTCTGAATGTGGCTCTCCAGCAGGGATACAACTTCCTAAAATCCTTCCCCGAAATGAGATCCATCCTTCATGAAATCCTCCCCACTCCACCAAGAGTGTCTTTCCACCATCCACCTAACCTTCGTAACCTCTTGGTTCATCCCTATGAAATCCCCAAACCACCTTCCCTACCCTCTGGCTCCTACCCTTGTAACCGCTCCTGGTGTAAAACCTGTCCTATGCACCCTCCCACCACCACCTACTCCAGTCCTGTAGCCCGGAAGGTGTACACGATCAAAGGCAGAGCCACGTGTGAAAGCTCCCACGTGATTTACCAACTGACCTGCCTACACTGTGAAGCTTTCTATGTGGGAATGACCAGCAACAAACTGTCCATTGGCATGAATGGACACAGGCAGACAGTGTTTGTCAGTAATGAGGATCACCCTGTGGCTAAACATGCCTTGGTGCACGGCCAGCACATCTTGGCACAGTGTTACACCGTCCAGGTTATCTGGATACTTCCCACCAACACCAACCTATCTGAACTCCGGAGATGGGAACTTGCCCTTCAGTATATCCTCTCTTCTCGATACCCGCCAGGCCTCAACCTCTGCTAATTTCAAGTTGCAGCCGCTCATACCTCACCTGTCTATCAACAACTTTTTTGCCTCTGTACTTCCGCCTCGACTGACATCTCTGCCTGAACTCTTTGCCTTTACAAATGTCTGCTTGTGTCTGTGTATGTGCGGATGGATATGTGTGTGTGTGCGAGTGTACACCTGTCCTTTCTTCCCCCTAAGGTAAGTCTTTCCGCTCCCGGGATTGGAATGACTCCTTACCCTCTTCCTTAAAACCCACATCCTTTCGTCTTTCCCTCTCCTTCCCTCTTTCCTGAAGAAGCAACCGTCGGTTGCGAAAGCTAGAAATTCTGTGTGTGTGTTTGTGTGTTTTATTTATTGTGCCTGTCTACCACTGCTTTCCTGCTTGGTAAGTCTTGGAATCTTTGTTTTTAATATATTTCTCCCATGTGAAAGTTTCTTTCTATTTTATATATATATATTTTTTTTTTGCGATGTAGCAGTTCATTTTACCAGACAAACATTTGCATGACATTGCTGATTGATTGTCAATTTATAGCAAGAGCACCACAATGGAGCACTTCCCCCCTGTGGATGTCTGGTTGATTTTGTTAAGTCTGACTTTTCCAGGGTCAAAATGTAGTTATGTACTTTGATGCTAAGATATTCTACAAGCTTCCATCTAACATGAAGTAAGAAACTGGGAATCTCTGTCAATTAAAAAGAAAATGAAAAATGTACCTCATTAGCCATGCTCTCTACAAATTATTTGAATTACTAGTTTCAGGAATTGAAAAGTTCTGTTAGCTAAATGACAAACAGCATTGGAAAGTTCTGGATGGAATAACAACAATATGGAAAAGATAGACTGCTACTCAGTACAGAGAGGAAGCATTCCAGAACTGCTGCAGGATTTCCTGTCCATCTTCAGATCCTTATGCACATCCCAGAACCTTTCCACTGAGTCTATCTCTCTTCTCACCTCCCCCACTGCATTTACTACTAACTTCTACATGTTTCCCAGGATGTTCTATTGTGGGTAGTTACTGTGCCCCCACAGAGCGAATATCTGCCCTAGTGGACTGACACTTTCAGCCCATTACCTGTAGCCAACCTTCCTGTATAATAGACATCAACCATTTCCTTCAGCAGTTCTTCACAGTCTCTGTTTCTGTACCACCTGACACCATGCTTCTTACTCTTGAAGCCACCTCCCTGTCATTAGCAAAGGCAACACCCCTGACCTTGGCAGTGATGAACAATATCTTTCCAAATGTGTGACTGGCTCCAAACCTACAACTTCCTCCCTGGTCACCATGACCAAGTATGTCCACACCCACACTTACTACTCATCACCTACAAACAAATATGTGGTAGAGGAACAGACACCTGCATGGCACCATCCTACGCCAACCTATTCGTGAGCCATATAGAGGAATCCTTCCAAGCCAAGTAGAAGCCCCTCAACTGGTTCAGATTCACTGTGACACCTTCTCCCCCATTCACTTCACCTGGTCCACCTCAAAGCCAACAAGCCACCTTCCTCAGCGGATGGGTATACCAGTATCTCCATCCACATCAAATCTACCAACCACTGACAATACACCTGCTTTGACAACTGCTACCTGTTTCACACCAAGAAGTCGCTTCCGTGGTTTTTGCATCTGTAGTGACAAGCAGTTCCTCTCCACATATACCGAAGGTCTCACTGAGGCCTTCACAGACTGGAAATAGCCTCCCATCCATGCATGGAAACGGATCTCCTGTGCCTTGTCTCTTCTGTCACCCATCATCTCCCACACACCCTTATCGGGCCATGAAAGAGCACTCCTCTCATGACACAGTAGCATCCAGGACTGGAGCAATAGAATGACATTCTTTGCCAGGGATTCAAGTACCTCCCATGCACAATCATGCCAGAATTGTGCACCTGCAATCTCACCTGAAGATGGTGGCCAGTTGGACCATCGAAATAGCGTGTCATCAGGACAATGAAATCTGGCCGTATAACTGTGAAGAGCATCTCCAGTTCTTCTGAATTGTGCACATGGGCACACTCCCTCAAACACATCATTCATTCCTGTAACCGCGCTGGTCTCAACCTCCTCTATTCCCTGCCTCCACCCACCTGTCCCCTTTCTGCTCCTACCCCAGAACTACACACACTTTCTATCCCACCAACATATCTACTAGCTTTTCCCTCTTCTCTACTTTTCACCTTTTTCCTTCCCTTCAACACTTCCCCACCTCCCCCTTCCCATCTGAAGACCCCAGAAACAGTGCTCATGATTTTGTGAGTTGTGTTTGTGTGAATGTGTGTGTGTTTTCTAGTTTGGAGGAAGGAATGTATCCGAAAACTTAATATTTTAGCAGTCTTGCTCATTGTGCTTGTCTACCACTCAGCACCTCCTCTCTGTGGAGAGAAGCAATCTTTCCTTCCCATACTGTTGTTGACAAATAGCATTGTTTGTTGTATTGCTATATGAGTAGTATCTGTGTCCTGCAAATGAACTCAGTAGTTGGAGATATAAAAATGTTTTCTTTGAAACATACTATTCTATTTTTTTTCATTGTTGCAGCTTTCTTACTCACTTAATTTAGCTGTCATAAGCATGAATAGTACTAAGTAGTATAGTGATAGTTTATAGTTAATATAGTACACATAATAAGTTTCTATGATTTTCTTGTCTTTTGTTAATGCATAGCTTGGAGTGTTCCCCATCCCTGAAAGTTCTCTTTATCAATGTCATCTATGGGCATAATGAATGAATGAATGAATGTTTGAATGAATCATGTAACCTCATCTGTCCTTAATATCAAATTTTTGTTCTGCATCATGTGTAGAAACATAGTGAATGATATCTACTTACATGTACAATAAACAATATTAACTTTGCAGATTGTGAGTTTTTCTTTTATGTTGTCTCTGAAATTCTTTTGTGGCTGGCCCCTTTACAGGTATCTAACTTAAGAAGCACATCACATCTAGATTAAATCATTTAAAAACTAAAAGTAGGGCACATTACATTTTTTTAAAATGATTTACAGTCGATAACAACCTCACCCAACTATTTGCAAACTCTATTAAACTGTTATCTACGTAATGTAATGTATGCTATCACATGTTTTGTCTGACTCACCTGTTGAATCGATCAGCCAGAATGCCCATGATGACACCGACCACTGTGAACACTGCTATGAAACTTGGCCCAGCAAGGATCTGATAGTCCAAACCTTGTCCATTGTATGTCCACTCACAATAAGGTGTGCCATTTATATTGAATTCCAAACACCTGTAGAAATGAGTTATAAATAGTGAACTGAATACTAGAAAACCAAGTGACAAATGACTCCAAACACCTGTAGAAATAAGTTATAAATAGTGAACTGAATACTAGAAAACCAAGTGACAAATGACTGTCTTCTCCTTCTTTCAGTACCATTAATGGGAATAAGTAGTTGGGTTCACTTGATGTTAACATCACAGTGAACTGACAAACTTAATCATTTTCAAACAATGGCAAATTTGGGATGGAATAATGACAATATTATGAAAAGGATGAACTGCTATTCACCATATAGCAGAGATTGTGGGTCACACATAGGCACAACAAGAAGAGTGTCAAACAAGTAAACTTTTGGTAGAGAGGACTTCATCAGTATTAGACAACATACACACACACACACACACACACACACACACACACACACACACACACACACAGTCTCTGGCTGTCAAGGCCAGACTCTGAATCTGGCCTCAGCAACCAGAGACCCCACTCACATATGTATGTGAGTTGCGATTGCTTTGTGTGTGTGTGTGTGTGTGTGTGTGTGTGTGTGTGTGTGTTGTCTAATTCTGATCAAGGCATTTTTGACCAAAAACTTACTTGTTTGACAGCCTTTTTGTTGTGCCTCTTTGTGACTCGGCATCTCTGCTGCATGTTGAGTAGCAATCTTTCCTTTTCATAATATTGTCAAACTTACTAATTGGTTAGTTATTATGTGAAAAGTAATGACTATAGTTAATGATGTACATGTAATGTAATCTAATTGTTGGGTTCAAATTAATGATATGAATACAATAGAGGGAAACATTCCACATGGGGAAAATATATGTAAAAACAAAGATGATGTGACTTACCAAACAAAAGCGCTGGCAGGTCGATAGACACACAAACAAACGCAAACATACACACAAAATTCAAGCTTTCGCAACCAGCGGTTGCTTCTTCAGGAAAGAGGGAAGGAGAGGGAAAGACGAAAGAATGTGGGTTTTAAGGGAGAGGGTAAGGAGTCATTCCAATCCCGGGAGCAGAAAGACTTATCTTAGGGGGAAAAAAGGACAGGTATACACTCGCACACACACACATATCCATCCGCACATACACAAACACAAGCAGACATTTGTGAAGCTTTTTGCCTTCACAAATGTCTGCTTGTGTCTGTGTATGTGCGGATGGATATGTGTGTGTGTGTGTGTGTGTGTGTGTGTGTGTGTGTGTGTGTGTGTGCGAGTGTATATCTGTCCTTTTTTCCCCCTAAGGTAATGTAATCTAATGTTAATTAGATCTGTAAACAACATAAATTATTTCATCAAGTCAAATTCTGTCTGAAACATGGAATAGTATACATGTGTCTAATAACTAGCATTTTGCAAATTATAATTGCATATATCATTATTTTAGTCATATACGGTATAACATTAAATTACAATTTTGCTTCCAACAACTATGCTGTTTGTATGTATATTTCTATATGGTTTAAGAGTTTCCTTTTCTGTCTTTCAAGAACTAATTTTGTAGTTTAAATGAGCTACATCACATTTAGCACATAATATTACATTGTAATTTGTCTTTCACTGTAATCCACATAAAATCATGTATACTATAGAAACACTTTTGTACCAAAAAAGTTTTGAGAGATTTTTTGGAAATCTGTTTATTGTTTATCTCTCTCAAGTCTGAAGGAATTTTTCTGGGGCTTTTGGTCTTGGATAATATGGCTTTGATTTGAATTTCACGGTGTTGTGATTGGGACCATAAAATAAGTTCAATTTTATTGTGTCATGGTTGTGTCATGTCTCGATATCTTGAGTAACAGGAACATATTTGAATATTTTCCATCATAGATGTTCGTGCATGTACAGTGGAACCTTGCATAGAGAGCATAATTTGTTCCAGAATCTTACTCATAGTACAAAACACTCATTAAGCAAAACAATTTATCCCATATAAATTAATGTAAAACATGATAATGTGTTCCACACAGAAAAAAACACTCAAGTTTTATCTTATTCATGCCATTTATTCATACACTCAGTATTATCTACTTTATTATTCATGACATATAGCCAATTCTTTTTACTATGAGGCTGTCCATAGTCATTTGTTTCTGCTGACATTTCAGCACTTGGCAAAAATGGAACACAGCACTATCATCAAATAAATGTATAGCACACTTAGCCAGTGCTTTATTGGAGTGATGATTTTCAATGTACAGTGCAACTGATTCCAATGATTTCACCATTTCTCTTACTAAGCCAGAAGAGTGCTACTTTGCTGTTATCACCTCCTCCTCCTCCTCCTCCTCCTCCTCTGAAGAAGAAATGCTCTCCACAACTTCCTGCTGTCAAACACATCAGCTCTTCAGTGGTCATTTATTGGCTCTGACCTTCCACAAGCTCATCAATATCACTGTTATCCACTTCTAGTCCCATGCTCTTGGCCAAAGACACAATCTCGTTGACTGCAGGCTCCGCACGTACTGACTCAAACACCTCAGAGTCACATTGGACTATGCACTCTGGCCAGAGCTTCTTCCAAGCAGAAGTGAGAGTTCTCTTGGTAGCCCCTTCCCATGCGATTCACATGATCTTGATACAGGCAAGATGTTGAAGTTCCAAAACTCTCTGAGAGTGAGATTGGTAGCTACAGTCAACTCAAAGTGATGCTTGAAAAATGCTTTAGTGTAGAGCTTTTTAAAGTTGGAAATAATCTGCTTGTCCATAGGCTGGAGTAATGGAGTGGTGTTTGGAGGCAGAAATTGCATCTTGCTTAACTGAAATTCTTCAGGGAGGTAGTCTTGTAGGCCCGGAGAATGGGCAGGAACATTGTGC
Source organism: Schistocerca gregaria (assembly GCF_023897955.1). NCBI lineage: Eukaryota > Metazoa > Arthropoda > Insecta > Orthoptera > Acrididae > Schistocerca > Schistocerca gregaria. The sequence continues at coordinate 77,512,405 of NC_064927.1, forward strand.
TTTACAAGCAAGGCATGAAGTGGCAGATTCATATCAAGAAAATATTTTTTTACCTAAGGACCAAACACTTCATTGATACAACCACAAGAAAGATCATGTGTCACCCAAGCCTTGTTGTTGGACCTCCACATCACATTCAACATGCTCTTCTGCACTTTATACTTCCTGAAGGCTCATGGAGTTTCTGAATGGCAAATAGGCAGCAGTTTAATTCTCAAATTGCCACTTGCATTGCACAGAATAGCAGCGTGAGATGGTCTTTCATTGGCTTGTGACCAGGCAATGGATTCTCCTCTGCTGTTATAAAGGTACACTTCAACATCTTTTTCCAGAATAGATCTCTCATGACACAATTAAAAACCTGTTGCAGCAGATAACCCTCAGAATCCAAGAGCATCTGGAAGCTGCTCTTGAAGTTCTCTGCTGCCTTTGTGTTGGAGATGGCTGCTTCCCTGTACCTCACAATGCTGAGGACGCTGCTTCTTCTCTTAAACTTCTCAAACCACCCATAGATTCCCTAAACACTTCTTTTGGCTGCTGATGATCCTGGCATCTTCTTAAAGTCAGTGAAAATCCTCCTCACATTCTCACTAGTGATGTTTGTGTTAATAGTGTCACCATACAATTGTTTTTTCATTTATTCATGTAAGGAGCAACCTTTTGACATCATCCAGAATACAAAACCTTTGTTTAGATACTCTTGTCACACCTTTTGAAACATCTATATCATGAACCTTGTCATTGTTCTTGAGATAGTGGTAAATCAGCAATGATCACACCACATTCACATTTTTCAATGATTTTATGTTTCATTTCTAAGGTCATTTTCTTTCTCTTATGGTCATCTTCTTGCAGCTTCATCTTCAGGCACATTTCTATGAAAGTTATTCAAATTTGCACAAAAAAAATCACTGTGTGATCACAAGTTGCACTAAGCTGGTCAAAAAATGAGCACTACACCCAGACTTCAGTACATACAGTACTAAAGATGTTCTTACGCCACTGCTGACAATGAAAGGTATTCATATTGTTGAACATTCCCCCGACCATGTGTGAACAGCTAGTGACATCACAATAAATCATCACCCACTATGTGAAACATCACTCTTTAAGTGAGTAATCCTTTTTACAATTTCTTTTGCTTGTTATGGGAATTGTGCATTATGGGAGGGGCTCATTAAGTGAGAGTCCATTGTATATGTTTGGTAGAGTTAGCATCTTAAGTGATTTAAATGCTACCCCATAGGATTATCTCTGTTTAAGATCATCTATCATTCTTACTGGTCTTATCTGCATTTTGAATGCTCTATTAGCAAATTGTTTCTGAGGTGCCTCCCAAAAAAATTATGCCATAACTTAAAGTAGACTGAATTAGTGCACAGTGTGTCATTATCATAACATCTGTGTATTTTAAGTAGATCAGTTTGTGCAGGACACAGAGATTTGAGCTAAGTCTTCCACTTTCTATGTGCTCAACCAAATTTACATTTCAAACCCAAGGAATTTAGTGCAAGGTAATTATCTACAACGCTATTGGATCACACCTGTTAGTGTTATAACCTTTAATCACCAATAGTGTGTGGATATTCAAACACTTCCACTTAGGAACAATAGCTGGTTACATGACATAAACTCAGTCTCTCGTATTGACTGCCGTGCCATGACATGCGGCCAGCTATATGTCATGAATAATAAAGTACATAATACTGAGTGTATGAATATATGGCAAGAATAAGATAAAACATTAGTGTATTTTTTCTGTGTGGAACATATTATCATGTTTTACATTAATTTATATGGGATAAATTGTATTTCTTGATGACTGTTTTGTACTATGAGTATGGTTCTGGAACAAATTATGCTCTCTATGCATGGTTCCACTGTACGTACATGAAGATTTGGGGTCACAAGTAGCACCAGCGACACACCACACTGGCAGGAGTTTAATGTCAACATCAAGCATCCACACACAACAATACAGCCTCTAAGCAGAGCAACGTCACTCACAAACCTACTCAAATGAGTTGAGGGATGCATATCTGAGCAACAGTTGGGGTCACAAGCAGCACCAGCGACATACCACACTGGCTGGAGTGTAAAGTCAACATCAAGCATCCACACACAGCAATACAGGCTCAAAGCAGGGCAACATAACTCACAAACCTACTCAAATGAGTAGAGGGATGCATATCTGAGCAAGATTTGGGGTCACAAGCAGCACCAGCGACACACCACACTGGCTGGAGTGTAATGTGAACATCAAGCATCCACATACACCAATACAGCCTCTAAAGAGGGCAACGTAAGTCGCGAACCTACACAAATGAGTAGAGGGATGCATATCTGAGCAAGATTTGGGGTCACAAGCAGCACCAGCGACACACCACACTGGCTGGAGTGTAATGTCAACATCAAGCATTAACACAGCAATACAGTTTCTAAGCAGGGCAATGTAATTCACGAATCTACTCAAATTAGTAGAGGGATGCATATCTGAGCAAGATTTTGGGTCACAAGCAGCACCAGTGACACACCACACTGACTGGAGTGTAATGCCAACATAAAGCATCCACACACAGCAATACAGCCTCTAAGCAGGGCAACGTAACTCACGAACCTACTCAAATGAGTAGAGGGATGCATATCTGAGCAAGATCTGGGGTCACAAACAGCACCAGGGACACACCACACTGGCTGAAGTGTAAGGTCAACATCAAGCATCCACACACATCAATACAGCCTCTGACAAGGGCAACGTAACACACGAACCTACTCAAATGAGTAGAGGGATGCATATCTGAGCAACATTTGGGGTCACAAGCAGCACCAGCGACACACCACACTGGCTGGAGTGTAATGTCAACATCAAGCATCCACACACAGCAATACAGGCTCAAAGCAGGGCAACATAACTCACAAACCTACTCAAATGAGTAGAGGGATGCATATCTGAGCAAGATTTGTGGTCACAAGCAGCACCAGCGACACACCACACTGGCTGGAGTGTAATGTCAATATCAAGCATTCACACACAGCAGTACAGCCACTAAGCAAAGCAATGTAACTCACGAACCTACTCAAATGAGTAGAGGGATGCATATCTGAGCAAGATTTGGGGTCACAAGTAGCACCAGCGACACAACACACTGGCTGGAGTGTAATGTCAACATCAAGAATCCACACACAGCAATACAGCCGCTAAGCAGGGCAACGTCTCACGACCCTACTCAAATATGTAGAGCGATGCATATCTGAGCAAGAATAGGGGTAACAGCGACACACCACAATGGCTGGAGTGTAATGTCAACATCAGGCATCCACACACAGCAATACAGCCTCTAAGCAGGGCAATGGAACACACAAACCTACTCAAATGAGTAGAGGGATGCATATCTGAGCAACATTTGGGGTCACAAGCAGCACCAGCGACACACCACACTGGCTGGAGTGTAATGTCAACATCAAGCATCCACACACAGCAATACAGGCTCAAAGCAGGGCAACATAACTCACAAACCTACTCAAATGAGTAGAGGGATGCATATCTGAGCAAGATTTGTGGTCACAAGCAGCACCAGCGACACACCACACTGGCTGGAGTGTAATGTCAATATCAAGCATTCACACACAGCAGTACAGCCACTAAGCAAAGCAATGTAACTCACGAACCTACTCAAATGAGTAGAGGGATGCATATCTGAGCAAGATTTGGGGTCACAAGTAGCACCAGCGACACAACACACTGGCTGGAGTGTAATGTCAACATCAAGAATCCACACACAGCAATACAGCCGCTAAGCAGGGCAACGTCTCACGACCCTACTCAAATATGTAGAGCGATGCATATCTGAGCAAGAATAGGGGTAACAGCGACACACCACAATGGCTGGAGTGTAATGTCAACATCAGGCATCCACACACATCAATACACCCTCTGAGAAGGGCAACGTAACTCACGAACCTACTCAAATGAGTAGGGGGATGCAGATCTGAACAAGATTTGGGGTCACAAGCAGCACCAGCGACACACCACAGTGGGTGGAGTGTGATGTGAACATCAAGCATCCGCACACAACAGTACAGCCACTAAGCTGGTCAACGTAACTCATGAACCTACTCAAATGAGTAGATGGATGCATATCTGAGCAAGATTTAGGGTCACAAGCAGCACCAGCGACACTCCACACTGCCTGGAGTGTAATATCAACATCAAGCATCCACACACAGCAATACAGCCTCTAAGCAGGGCAACGTAACTCACGAACCTACTCAAATGAGTAGAGAGATGCATATCTGAGCAAGATTTGGTTTCAGAAGTAGCACCAGCGGCCCACCACACTGGCTGGAGTGTAATGCCAATATCAAGCATCCACAAACAGCAATACAGCCTTTAAGTAGAGCAACGTAACTCACGAACCTACTCAAATATGTAGAGGGATGCATATCTGAGCAAGATTTGGGGTCACAAGCAGCACCAGCAACACTCCACACTGGCTGGAGTGTAATATCAACATCAAGCATCCACAAACAGCAATACAGCCTTTACGCAGGGCAATGTAACTCACGAATCTACTCAAATGAGTAGAGGGATGCATATCTGAGCAAGATTTGGGGTCACATGCAGCACCAGCAACACCCCACACTGGCTGGAGTGCAATGTCAACATCAAGCATCCACACACAGCAATACAGCCTCTAAGCAACGCAACGTAACTCACGAACTTACTCAAATGAGTAGAGGGATGCGTATCTGAGCAAGATTTGGGGTCACAAGCAGCACCAGCGACGCACCACACTGGTTGGAGTGCAATGATAACATCAAGCATCCACACACAGCAATACAGAACTTAAGCAGTGCAACGTAACTCACGAATCTACTCAAATTAGTAGAGGGATGCATATCTGAACAAGGTTTAGGGTCACAAGCAGCACCAGCGACACACCACACTGACTGGAGTGTAATGCCAACATCAAGCATCCACACACAGCAATACAGCCTCTAAGCAGAGCAATGTAACTCACGAACCTACTCAAATGAGTAGGGGGATGCAGATCTGAACAAGATTTGGGGTCACAAGCAGCACCAGCGACACACCACAGTGGTTGGAGTGTGATGTGAATATCAAGCATCCGCACACAACAGTCCAGCCACTAAGCTGGTCAACGTAACTCATGAACCTACACAAATGAGTAGAGGGATGCATATCTGAGCAACATTTGGGGTCACAAACAGCACCACACTGTCAACATCAAGCATCCACACACAGCAATACAGCCTCTAAGCAGGGCAACGTAACTCATGAATCTACTCAAATGAGTAGAGGGATGCATATATGAGCAAGAATCGGGGTAACAAGCAGCACCAGCGACAAACAACACTGGCTGGAGTGTAATGTCAATATCAAGCATCCACACACATCAATACAGACTCTGACAAGGTCAACGTAACTAACGAACCCCCTCAAATGAGAAGGGGATTACAGATCTGAGCAACATTTGGGGTCACAAGCAGCACCAGCAACACAACACACTGGCTGGAGTGTGATGACAACATCAAGCATCCACAAACAGCAATACAGCCTTTAAGTAGAGCAACGTAACTCACAAACCTACTCAAATGAGTAGAGGGATGCATATCTGAGCAAGATTTATGGTCACAAGCAGCGCCAGCAACACTCCACACTGGCTGGAGTGTAATGTCAACATCAAGCATCCACACAAAGCAATACAGAATCTAAGCAGTGCAACGTAACTCACGAACCTACTCAGATGAGTAGAGGGATGCATATCTGAGCAAGATTTGGGGTCACAAGCAGCACCAGCGACACACCACACTGGCTGGAGTGTAATGTCATCATCAAGCAGCCACACAAAGCTATACTGCCTCTAAGCAGCGCATCGTAACTCACGAACCTACTCAAATGAGTATAGAGATGCATATCTGAGCAAGATTTGGGGTCACAAACAGCACCAGCGACACACCACATTCGCTGGAGTGTAATGTCAACATCAAGTATCCACAAACAGCAATACAGCCTCCAAGCAGGGCAATATAACTCACGAACCTACTCAAATGAGTAGAGGGATGCATATCTGAGCAAGATTTAGGGTCACAAGCAGCACCAGCGACACACCACACTGGCTGGAGTGTGATGTCAACATCAAGCATCCACACATAGCAATACAGCCTCTAAGGAGGGCAATGTAAATCACGAACCTACTCAAATGAGTAGAGGGATGCATATCTGACCAAGAGTTGGTGTCTCAAGCAGCATCAGCGACACACCACAATTGCTGGAGTGTAATGTCAAAATCAAGAATCCACACACAGCAATACAGCCTCTAAGCAGGGCAACATAACTCACGAACCTACCCAAATGAGTAGAGGGATACATATCTGAGCAAGATTTAGGGTCACAAGCAGCACCAGCGACACTCCACACTGGCTGGAGTGTAATGTCAACATCAAGCATTCACAAAGAGCAACACAGCCTTTAAGCAGCGCAACATAAATCACGAACCTACTCAAATGAGTAGAGGGATACATATCTGAGCAAGATTAGAGGTCACAAGCAGCACCAGCGACACACCACCCTTGCTGGCGTGTAATGTCAACATCAAGCATCCACACACAGCAATACAGCCTCTATACAGGGCAACGTAACTCTCGAACCTACTCAAATGAGTAGAGGGATGCATATCTGAGCATGATTTGGGGTCAAATGCAGTACCAACGACACACCACACTGGCTGGAGTGTGATGTCAACATCAAGCATCCACACATAGCAATACAGCCTCTAAGGAGGGCAATGTAAATAACGAACCTACTCAAATGAGTAGAGGGATGCATATCTGACCAAGAGTTGGTGTCTCAAGCAGCATCAGCGACACACCACAATTGCTGGAGTGTAATGTCAAAATCAAGCATCCACACACAGCAATACAGCCTCTAAGCAGGGCAACATAACTCACGAACCTAGTCAATTGAGTAGAGGGATGCATGTATGAGCAAGATTTCGGGTCACAAGCAGCACCTGAGACACACCACACTGGCTGGAGTGTAATGTCAACATCAAGCATCCACACACAGCAATACAGCCTCTAAGCAGGGCAACGTAACTCACTAATATACTCAAATGAGTGGATGGACGCATATCTGAGCAAGATTTGGGGGCTCAAGCAGCACCAGCGACACACCACACTGGCTGGAGTGTAATGTCAACATCAAGCATTCACAAAGAGCAACACAGCCTCTAAGCAGGGAAACATAACTCAAGAACCTACTCAAATGAGTAGAGGGATACATATCTGAGCAAGATTAGGGGTCACAAGAAGCACCAGCGACACACCACACTTGCTGGAGTGTAATGTCAACATCAAGCATCCACACACAGCAATACAGCCTCTAAGCAGGGCAACGTAACACACGAACCTACTCAAATGAGTAGAGGGATGCATATCTGAGCAAGATTTGGGGTCACAAGCAGCACCAGCAACACACCACACTGGCTGGAGTGTAATGTCATCATCAAGCAGCCACACAAAGCTATACTGCCTCTAAGCAGCGCATCGTAACTCACGAACCTGAGCAAGATTTGGGGTCACAAGCAGCACCAGCAACACACCACACTGGCTGGAGTGTAATGTCAACATCAAGCATCCGCACACAGCAATACAGCCTCTATACAGGGCAACGTAACTCTCGATCCTACTCAAATGAGTAGTGGGGTGCATATCTGAGCAAGATTTGGGGTCACAAGCAGCACCAGCGACACACCACACTGGCTGGAGTGTAATGGCAACAACAAGCATCCACACACAGCAATACAGCCGCCAAGCAGGGCATCGTAACTCACGAACCTACTCAAATAAGTAGAGGGATGCATATCTGAGCATGATTTGGGGTCACATGCAGCACCAACGACACACCACACTAGCTTGCAGTGTGATGTCAACATCAAGCATCCAGACACAGCAATACAGCCTCTAAGCAGGGCAACGTAACACACGAACCTACTCAAATGAGTAGAGGGATGCATATCTGAGAAAGATTTGGTGTCACAAGCAGCATCAGCGACACACCACACTGGCTGGAGTGTTATGTCATAATCAAGCATTCACAAAGAGCAACACAGCCTCTAAGCAGGGCAACGTAACTCACGAACCTACTCAAATGAGTAGAGGGATACATATCTGAGCAAGATTAGGGGTCACAAGCAGTACCAGCGACACATTTCACTTGCTGGGGTGTAGTGTCAACATCAAGCATCCACAAACAGCATTACAGCCTCTATGCAGGGCAATGTAACTCTCGAACCTACTCAAATGAGTAGAGGGATGCATATCTGAGCAAGATTTGGGGTCACAGGTAGCACCAGCGACACAACACACTGGCTGGAGTGTAATGTCAACAACAAGCATCCACACACACCAATTCACCCTCTAAGCAGGGCAACGTAACTCTCGAATCTACTCAAATGAGTAGAGGGATGCATGTCTGAGCAAGATTTGGTGTCACAAGCAGCATCAGCGACACACCACAATGGCTGCAGTGTAATGTCAAAATCAAGCATCCACACAGAGGAATAAAGCCTCTAAGCAAGGCAACGCAACTCACGAATCTACTCAAAGGAGTAAAGGGATGCGTATCTGAGCAAAGTTTTGGGTCACAAGCAACACCAGCGACACACCACACTGTCTGGCGTGCAATGTCAGCATCACGCCTACTCAAATTAGTAGAGGAATGCATATCTGAGCATGATTTATGGTCACAAGCAGCACCAGCGGTACACCACACTGTCTGGAGTGCAATGTCAGCATCAAGCACCCACACACTGCAAAACAGCCTCTAAGCAGGGCAACGTATCTGACGAACCTACACAAATGTGTAGAGGGATGCATATCTGAGCAAAATTTGGGGTCACAAGCAGCACCAGTGACACACCACACTTAATGGAGTGTAATGTCAACATCAAGTTTCCACACGCAGCAATACAGCCTCTAAGCAGGGCAACGTAACTCACGACCCTACTCAAATGAGTAGAGGGATGAATATCTGAGCATGAATCGTGGTCACAAACAGCACCAGCGACACACCACACTGGCTGGAGTGTAACGTTAACATCAAGCATCCGAACACAGTAATACGGATTTTATGCAGTGCAACGTAACTCACGACCCTACTCAAATGAGTAGAGGGATGCATATCTGAGCAAGGTTTTGGGTCACAAGCAGCACTAGCGACAACCCACACTGGCTGGAGTGTAATGTCAACATCAAGCACCCACACACTGCAATACAGCCTCTAAGCAGGGCAACGTAACTAACGAACCTACTCAAATGAGTAGAGGGATGCATATCTGAGCAAGATTTGGGGTCACAAGCAGTACCAGGGACACACTACACTGGCTGGATTGTAATGTCAACATCAAGCACCCACACACTGCAATACAGCCTCTAAGCAGGGCAACGTAACTCACGAATCTACTCAAATGAGTAGAGGGATGCGTATCCGAACACGATTTGGGGTCACAAGCAGCACCAGCGACACACCACACTGTCTGGAGTGCAATGTCAGCATCAAGCAGCCACACACAGCAATGCAGCCTCTAAGCACTGCAAACGTAACTCACGAACCTACTCAAATTAGTAGAGGAATGCATATCTGAGCACGATTTATGGTCACAAGCAGCACCAGCGGTACACCACACTGGCTGGAGTGCAATGTCAGCATCAAGCATCCACACACTGCAAAACAGACTCTAAGCAGGGCGACGTATCTGACGAACCTACACAAATGAGTAGAGGGATGCATATCTGAGCAAGATTTGGGGTCACAAGCAGCACCAGTGATACACCACACTGACTGGAGTGTAATGTCAACATCAAGTATCCACACACAGCAATACAGCCTCTAAGCAGGGCAACGTATCTGACGAACCTACACAAATCAGTAGAGGGATGCATATCTGAGCAAGATTTGGGGTCACAAGCAGCACCAGTGACACACCACACTGACTGGAGTGTAATGTCAACATCAAGCATCCGAACACAGTAATACAGATTCTATGTAGGGCAACGTAACTCACAAACCTACTGAAATGAGTAGAGGGATGCATATCTGAGCACGATTTGGTGTCACAAGCAGCACCACGGACACACCTCACTTGCTGCGGTGTAGTTTCAACATCAAGCGTCCACACACAGCATTACAGCCTCTATGCAGGGCAACGTAACTCTCGAACCTACTCAAATGAGTAGAGGGATGCATATCTGAGCAAGATTTGGGGTCATAGGTAGCATCAGCAACACACCACACTGGCTGGAGTGTAATGTCAACAACAAGCATCCACACACAGCAATACACCCTCTAAGCAGGGCAACGTAATTCTAAAATCTACTCAAATGAGTAGAGGGATGCATATCTGAGCAAGATTTGGTGTCACATCAGCATCAGCGACACACCACAATGGCTGGAGTGTAATGTAAAAATCAAGCATCCACACAGAGGAATAATGCCTCTAAGCAGGGCAACGTTACTCACGAATCTACTCAAATGAGCAGAAGGGTGCATATCTGAGCAAGATTTGGGGTTACAAGCAGTACCAGCGACACACCACACTGTCTGGAGTGCAATGTCAGCATCACGCCTACTCAAATTAGTAGAGGAATGCATATCTGAGCACGATTTATGCTCACAAGCAGCACCAGCGGTACACCACACTGGCTGGAGTGCAATGTCAGCATCAAGCATCCACACACTGCAAAACAGCCTCTATGCAGGGCAACGTATCTGACGAACCTACACAAATGAGTAGAGGGATGCATATCTGAGCAAGATTTCGATTCACAAGCAGCACCAGTGACACACTACACTGGCTGGAGTGTAATGTCAACATCAAGCACCCACACACAGCAATATAGCCTCTAAGCAGGGCAACGTAACTCACGAATCTACTCAAAGGAGTAGAGGGATGCATATCTGAGCAAGGCTTTTGGGTCACAAGCAGCACCAGTGACACACCACACTGGCTGGAGTGTAATGTCAACATCAAGCATCCACACACAGCAATACAGCCTCTAATCAAGGCAACGTAACTAACGAACCTACTCAAATGAGTAGAGGGATGCATATCTGAGCCAGATTTGGGGTCACAAGCAGCACCAGCGACACACTACACTGGCTGGATTGTAATGTCAACATCAAGCATCCACACACAGCAGTAGAGCCACTAGGCAGGGCAACGTAACTCACGAATCTACTCAAATGAGTAGAGAGATGCATATCTGAGCACCATTTGGTGTCACAAGCAGCACCAGCGACACACCACACTGACTGGAGTGCAATGTAAGCATCAAGCATCCACCCACAGCAAGGTAGCCTCTAAGCAGGGCATCGTAACTCACGAACCTACTCAAATGAGTAGAGTAATGCATATGTGAGCAAGATTTGGTGTCACAAGCAGCAATAGCGACACACCAAACTATCTGGAGTGCAATGCCAGCATCAAGCATCCACACACAGCAATACACCCTCTAAGCAGGGTACCGAAACTCACGAACCTACTCAAATGAGTAGTGGGATGCACACCTGAGCAAGATTCGGGAGCACAAGCAGCACCAGCGACACAACACACTGGCCTGAGTGTAATGTCAGCATCAAGCATCCACACGCATCAATACAGCCTCTAAGCAGACAACGTAACTCACGAACCTACTCAAATGAGTAGAGGGATGCATACCTGAGAACGATTTGGGGTCACAAGCAGCACCAGAGACACACCACACTGGCTGGAGTGTAATGTCAACATCAAGCTTCCAGAAACAACAATACAGCCTCTAAGCAGGGCAACGTAACTCACGAACCTACTCAAATGAGTAGAGGGATGCGTATCTGAACACGATTTGGGGTCACAAGCAGCACCAGCGACACACCACACTGTCTGGAGTGTAATGTCAACATCAAGCCTCCACACAAAGCAATACTGCCGCTAAGCAGGGCAACGTAACTCGCGACCCTACTCAAATGAGTAGAGGGATGCATATCTGAGCAAGAATCGGGGTAACAAGCAGCAATAGCGACACACCACACTGGTTGGAGTGTAATGTCAGCATAAAGCATCCACACACATCAATACAGCCTCTGAGAAGGGTAAACGTAACTCACGAACATACTCAAAAGTGTAGGGAGATACAGATCTGAGCAAGATATGGGTTCACAGGCAGCACCAGCGACACACCATACTGGCTGGAGTGTAATGTGAGCATGAAGGATCCACACGCAGCATCATAGCCTCTTAGCAGGCAACGTAACTCACGAACCTACTCAAATGAGTAGGGGGACGCATATCTGAGAACGATTTGGGGTCAAAAGCAGCACCAGCGACACGCCGAACTGGCTGGAGTGCAATGTCAGCATCAAGCATCCACACACAGCAATACAGCCTCTAAGCAGGGCAACGTAACTCACGAACCTACTCATTTGAGTAGAGGAGTGCATATCTGAGCACGATTTGAGGTCACAAGGAGCACCAGAGACACACCGCACTGGCTAGAGTGCAATGTCAGCATCAAGCATCCACACACAGCAATACAGCTTCTAAATAGGGCAACGTAACTGACGAACCTACTCGAATAAGTACAGAGATTCGTATCTGAGCAAGATTTGGGGTCACAAGCAGCACCAGAGACACACCACACTGGCTGGAGTGTAATGTCAAGATCAAGCGTCCACACAAAGCCATACAGCCTCTAAGCAGGGCAACGTAACTCGCGACCCTACGCAAATGAGTAGAGTGATGCATATCTGAGAAAGAATCGGGGTAACAAGCAGCACCAGCGACACACCACACTGGCTGGAGTGGAATGTCAAATAAAGCATCCACACACATCAATACAGCCTCTGAGAAGGGGAAACGTAACTCACGAACCTACTCAAATGAGTAGAGGGATACATATTTGAGCAAGATTTTGGTTCACAAGCAGCACCAGCAACACACCACACTGGCTGGAGTGTAATGTCAACATCAAGCTTTCACAAACAGCAACACAGCCTCTAAGCAGGGCAACGTAACTCACGAACCTACTCAAATGAGTAGAGGGATGCATATCTCTGCAATATTAGGGTTCACAAGCAGCACCAGCGACACAACACACTGGCTGGAGTGTAATGTCAACATCAAGCATCTAAAAACAGCAATACAGCCTCAAAGCAGGGCAACGTAACTCTCGAATCTAATCAAAGGAGTAGAGGGATGCATATCTGAGCAAGGTTTTGGTTTACAAGCAGCACTAGCGACAACCCAACTCGCTGGAGTGTAATGTCAACATCAAGCACCCACACACAGCAATACAGCCTCTAAGCAGGGCAACGTAACTAACGAACCTACTCAAATGAGTAGAGGGATGCATATCTGAGCAAGATTTGAGGTCACAAGCAGCACCAGCGACACACTACACTGGCTGGATTGTAATGTCAACATCAAGCATCGACACACAGCAGTAGAGGCACTAGGCAGGCAACGTAACTCACGAATCTACTCAAATGAGTAGGGGGATGCGTATCTGAACACGATTTGGGGTCACAAGCAGCACCAGCTGTACACCACACTGGCTGGAGTTTAATGTCAACATCAAGCAACCACAAACAGCAACACAGCCTCTAAGCAGGGGAACGTAACTCACGAACCTACTCAAATGAGTAGAGGGATACATATCTGAGCAAGATTTGGGTTCACAAGCAGCAACAGCGACACACCACACTGGCTGGAGTGTAATGTTAACATCAAGCATCCGAACATAGTAATACAGATTTTATGCAGGGCAACGTAACTCACGACCCTACTCAAATGAGTAGAGGGATGTATATCTGAACAAGAATCGGGGTAACAAGCAGCACCAGCGACACACCACACTGGCTGGAGTGTAATGTCAACATCAAGCATCCACACACGTCAATACAGCCTCTCAGAAGAACAACGTAACTCACGAACCTAATCAAATGAGTAGGGGGATACAGATCTGAGTAGGAGTTGGGTTAACAAGCAGCAGAAGGTCACACCAGACTGCCTAGAGTGTAATGTCAACATCAAGCATCCAAAAACAGCAATACAGCCTCAAAGCAGGGCAACGTAACTAACGACCCTACTCAAATGAGTAGAGGGATGCATATCTGAGCAAGATTTGGGGTCACAAGCACCACCAGGGACACACTACACTCGCTGGATTGTAATGTCAACATCAAGCACCCACACACTGCAATACAGCCTCTAAGCAGGGCAACGTAACTCACGAATCCACTCAAATGAGTAGAGGGATGCGTATCCGAACACGATTTGGGGTCACAAGCAGCACCAGCGACACACCACACTGTCTGGAGTCCAATGTCAGCCTCAAGCAGCCACACACAGCAATGCAGCCTCTAAGCACTGCAAACATAACTCACGAACCTACTCAAATTAGTAGAGGAATGCATATCTGAGCACGATTTATGGTCACAAGCAGCACCAGCGGTACACCACACTGGCTGGAGTGCAATGTCAGTATCAAGCATCCACACACTGCAAAACAGACTCTAAGCAGGGCAACGTATCTGACGAACCTACACAAATGAGTAGAGGGATGCATATCTGAGCAAGATTTGGGGTCACAAGCAGCACCAGTGATACACCACACTGACTGGAGTGTAATGTCGACATCAAGTATCCACACACAGCAATACAGCCTCTAAGCAGGGCAACGTATCTGACGAACCTACACAAATCAGTAGAGGGATGCATATCTGAGCAAGATTTGGGGTCACAAGCAGCACCAGTGACACACCACACTGACTGGAGTGTAATGTCAACATCAAGCATACGAACACAGTAATACAGATTCTATGCAGGGCAACGTAACTCACGAACCTACTGAAATGAGTAGAGGGATGCATATCTGAGCACGATTTGGTGTCACAAGCAGCTTCAGCGACACACCACACTGTCTGGAGTGCAATGTCAGCATCACGCCTACTCAAATTAGTAGAGGAATGCATATCTGAGCACGATTTATGGTCACAAGCAGCACCAGCGGTACACCACATTGGCTGAAGTGCAATGTCAGCGTCAAGCATCCACACACTGCAAAACAGCCTCTACGCAGGGCAACGTATCTGACGAACCTACACAAATGAGTAGAGGGATGCATGTCTGAGCAAGATTTCGGGTCACAAGCAGCACCAGTGACACACCACACTGACTGGAGTGTAATGTCAACATCTAGTATCCACACACAGCAATACAGCCTCTAAGCAGGGCAACGTAACTCACGAATCTACTCAAAGGAGTAGAGGGATGCATATCTGAGCAAGATTTGGGGTCACACGCAGCACTAGTGACACACCACACTGGCTGGAGTGTAATGTCAACATCAAGCACCCACACACAGCAATATAGCCTCTGAGCAGGGCAACGTAACTCACGAATCTACTCAAAGGAGTAGACGGATGCATATCTGAGCAAGGCTTTTGGGTCACAAGCAGCACCAGTGACACACCACACTGGCTGGAGTGTAATGTCAACATCAAGCATCCACACACAGCAATACAGCCTCTAATCAAGGCAACGTAACTAACGAACCTACTCAAATGAGTAGAGGGAT
Organism: Schistocerca gregaria; assembly: GCF_023897955.1. Lineage (NCBI taxonomy): Eukaryota > Metazoa > Arthropoda > Insecta > Orthoptera > Acrididae > Schistocerca > Schistocerca gregaria. Next base: position 77,528,041 of record NC_064927.1, read on the forward strand.
GCATATCTGAGCCAGATTTGGGGTCACAAGCAGCACCAGCGACACACTACACTGGCTGGATTGTAATGTCAACATCAAGCATCCACACACAGCAGAAGAGCCACTAGGCAGGGCAACGTAACTCACGAATCTACTCAAATGAGTAGAGAGATGCATATCTGAGCACCATTTGGTGTCACAAGCAGCACCAGCGACACACCAAACTGACTGGAGTGCAATGTAAGCATCAAGCATCCACCCACAGCAAGATAGCCTCTAAGCAGGGCATCGTAACTCACGAACCTACTCAAATGAGTAGAGTAATGCATATGTGAGCAAGATTTGGGGTCACAAGCAACAATAGCGACACACCAAACTGGCTGGAGTGCAATGTCAGCATCAAGCATCCACACACAGCAATACCCCCTCTAAGCAGGGTACCGAAATTCACGAACCTACTCAAACGAGTAGTGGGAGGCACACCTGAGCAAGATTCGGGAGCACAAGCAGCACCAGCGACACAACACACTGGCTTGAGTGTAATGTCAGCATCAAGCATCCACACGCATCAATACAGCCTCTAAGCAGACAACGTAACTCACGAACCTACTCAAATGAGTAGAGGGATGCATACCTGAGAACGATTTGGGGTCACAAGCAGCACGAGCGACACACCACACTGGCTGGAGTGTAATGTCAACATCAAGCTTCCAGAAACAACAATACAGCCTCTAAGCAGGGCAACGTAACTCACGACCCTACTCAAATGAGTAGAGGGATGCGTATCTGAACACGATTTGGGGTCACAAGCAGCACCAGCGACACACCACACTGTCTGGAGTGTAATGTCAACATCAAGCCTCCACACAAAGCAATACTGCCTCTAAGCAGGGCAACGTAACTCGCGACCCTACTCAAATGAGTAGAGGGATGCATATCTGAGCAAGAATCGGGGTAACAAGCAGCAATAGCGACACACCACACTGGTTGGAGTGTAATGTCAGCATAAAGCATCCACACACATCAATACAGCCTCTGAGAAGGGGAAACGTAACTCATGAACCTACTCAAATGAGTAGAGGGATACATATTTGAGCAAGATTTTGGTTCACAAGCAGCACCAGCAAAACACCACACTGGCTGGAGTGTAATGTCAACATCAAGCATTCACAAACAGCAACACAGCCTCTAAGCAGGGCAACGTAACTCACGAACCTACTCAAATGAGTAGAGGGATTCATATCTCTGCAATATTAGGGTTCACAAGCAGCACCAGCGACACACCACACTGGCTGGAGTGTAATGTCAACATCAAGCATCCACATACAGCAATACAGCCTCTAAGCAGGTCAACGTACCTCACGAACCTACTCAAATGAGTAGAGGGACGCATATCGGAGCAAGATTTAGGGTCACAAGCAGTACCAGCGACACACCACACAGGCTGGAGTGTAATGTCAACATCAAGCAATTACAAAGAGCAACACAGCCTCTAAGCAGGGCAACGTAACTCACGAACCTACTCAAATGAGTAGAGGGATACATATCTGAGCAAGGTTTTGGGTCACAAGCAGCACCAGCGACACACCACACTGGCTGGAGTGTAATGTCAACATCAAGCATTCACAAACATCAACACAGCCTCTAAGCAGGTTAACGTAACACACGAACCTACTCAAATGAGTTGAGGGATGCATATCTGAACAAGAATCGGGGTAACAAGCAGCACCAGCGACACACCACACTGGCTGGAGTGTAATGTCAACATCAAGCATCCACACACATCAATACAGCCTCTCAGAAGAGCAACGTAACTCACGAACCTAATCAAATGAGTAGGATGATACAGATCTGAGTAGGAGTTGGGTTAACAAGCAGCAGAAGGGCACACCAGACTGCCTAGAGTGTAATGTCAACATCAAGCATCCAAAAACAGCAATACAGCCTCAAAGCAGAGCAACGTAACTCTCGAATCTACTCAAAGGAGTAGAGGGATGCATATCTGAGCAAGGTTTTGGGTTACAAGCAGCACTAGCGACAACCCACACTTTCTGGAGTGTAATGTCAACATCAAGCACCCACACACAGCAATACAGCCTCTAAGCAGGGCAACGTAACTAACGAACCTACTCAAATGAGTAGAGGGATGCATATCTGAGCAAGATTTGAGGTCACAAGCAGCACCAGCGACACACTACACTGGCTGGATTGTAATGTCAACATCAAGCATCCACATACAGCAGTAGAGGCACTAGGCAGGGCAACGTAACTCACGAATCTACTCAAATGAGTAGAGGGATGCGTATCTGAACACGATTTGGGGTCACAAGCAGCACCAGCGACACACCACACTGTCTGGAGTGCAATGTCAGCATCAAGCAGCCACACACAGCAATGCAGCCTCTAAGCAGGGCAAACGTAACTCACGAACCTACTCAAATTAGTAGAGGAATGCATATCAAAGCACGATTTATGGTCACAAGCAGCACCAGCGGTACACCACACTGGCTGGAGTGCAATGTCAGCATCAAGCATCCACACACTGCAAAACAGACACTAAGCAGGGCAACGTATCTGACGAACCTACACAAATGAGTAGAGGGTTGCATATCTGAGCAAGATTTGGGGTCACAAGCAGCACCAGTGACACACCACACTGACTGGTGTGTAATGTCAACATAAAGCATCCGAACACAGCAATACAGATTCTATGCAGGGCAACGAAACACACGAACCTTTTCAAATGAGTAGAGAGATGCATATCTGAGCACGATTTGGTGTCACAAGCAGCACCAGGGACACACCTCACTTGCTGGGGTGTAGTTTCAACATCAAGCATTCACACACAGCAACACAGCCTCTATGCAGTGCAACGTAACTCTCGAACCTACTCAAATGAGTAGAGGGATGCATATCTGAGCAATATTTGGGGTCACAGGTAGCACCAGCGACACACCACACTGGCTGGAGTGTAATGTCAACAACAAGCATCCACACACAGCAGTAGAGCCACTAGCCAGGGCAACGTAACTCACGAATCTACTCAAATGAGTAGAAGGGTGCATATCTGAGCAAGATTTGGGGTCACAAGCATTACCAGCGACACACCACACTGGCTGGAGTGAAATGTCAACATCAAGGATCCACACACAGCAGTACAGCCTCTAAGGAGGGCAACATATCTCACGAACCTACTCAAATGAGTAGAGGGATGCATATCGGAGCAAGATTTAGGGTCACAAGCAGTACCAGCGACACACCACACAGGCTGGAGTGTAATGTCAACATCAAGCAATTACAAAGAGCAACACAGCCTCTAAGCAGGGCAACGTAACTCACGAACCTACTCAAATGAGTAGAGGGATACATATCTGAGCAAGGTTTTGGGTCACAAGCAGCACCAGCGACACACCACACTGGCTGGAGTGTAATGTTAACATCAAGCATTCACAAACATCAACACAGCCTCTAAGCAGGGCAACGTAACTCACGAACTTACTCAAATGAGTAGAGGGATGCATATCTGAACAAGAATCGGGGTAACAAGCAGCACCAGCGACACACCACACTGGCTGGAGTGTAATGTCAACATCAAGCATCCACACACATCAATACAGCCTCTCAGAAGAGCAACGTAACTCACGAACCTAATCAAATGAGTAGGATGATACAGATCTGAGTAGGAGTTGGGTTAACAAGCAGCAGAAGGGCACACCAGACGGCCTAGAGTGTAACGTCAACATCAAGCATCCAAAAACCGCAATACAGCCTCAAAGCAGGGCAAGGTAACTCACGAATCTACACAAAGGAGTAGAGGGATGCATATCTGAGCAAGGTTTTGGGTCACAAGCAGCACTAGCGACAACCCACACTGGCTGGAGTGTAATGTCAACATCAAGCACCCACACACAGCAATACAGCCTCTAAGCAGGGCAACGTAACTAACGAACCTACTCAAATGAGTAGAGGGATGCATATCTGAGCAAGATTTGAGGTCACAAGCAGCACCAGCGACACACTACACTGGCTGGAGTCTAATGTCAACATCAAGCATCCACACACAGCAGTAGAGCCACTGGGCAGGGCAACGTAACTCACGAATCTACTCAAATGAGTAGAGGGATGCGTATCTGAACACGATTTGGGGTCACAAGCAGCACCAGCGACACACCACACTGTCTGGAGTACAATGTCAGCATCAAGCAGCCACACACAGCAATGCAGCCTCTAAGCAGGGCAAACGTAACTCAAGAACCTACTCAAATTAGTAGAGGAATGCATATCTGAGCACGATTTATGGTCACAAGCAGCACCAGCGGTACACCACACTGGCTGGAGTGCAATGTCAGCATCAAGCATCCACACACTGCAAAACAGACTCTAAGCAGGGCAACGTATCTGACGAACCTACACAAATGAGTAGAGGGATGCATATCTGAGCAAGATTTGGGGTCACAAGCAGCACCAGTGATACACCACACTGACTGGAGTGTAATGTCAACATCAAGTATCCACACACAGCGATACAGCCTCTAAGCAGGGCAACGTATCTGACGAACCTACACAAATGAGTAGAGGGTTGCATATCTGAGCAAGATTTGGGGTCACAAGCATCACCAGTGAAACACCACACTGACTGGAGTGTAATGTCAACATCAAGCATCCGAACACAGCAATACAGATTCTATGCCGGGCAACGTAACACACGAACCTACTCAAATGAGTAGAGGGATGCATATCTGAGCAAGATTTGGGGTCACAGGTAGCACCAGTGACACACCACACTGACTGGAGTGTAATGTCAACATCAAGTATCCACACACAGCAATACAGCCTCTAAGGAGGGCAACGTAACTCACGAATCTACTCAAAGGAGTAGAGGGATGCATATCTGATCAAGGTTTTGGGTCACAAGCAGCACTAGCGACACACCACACTGGCTGGAGTGTAATGTCAACATCAAGCACCCACACACAGCAATACAGCCTCTAAGCAGGGCAACGTAAATCACGAATCTACTCAAAGGAGTAGAGGGATGCATATCTGAGCAAGGCTTTTGGGTCACAAGCAGCACCAGCGACACACCACACTGGCTGGAGTGTAATGTCAACATCAAGCATCCACACACAGCAATACAGCCTCTAGGCAGGGCAACGTAACCTACTCAAATGAGTAGAGAGATGGATATCTGAGCAAGGTTTGGGGTCACAAGCATCACGAACAACGCACCACACTGGCTGGAGGTTAATGTCAACATCAAGCATCCACACACAGCAATACAGCATCTAAGCAGGGCAACGTAACTCACGAACCTACTCAAATAAGTGGAGGGATGCGTATCTGAACTTGATTTGGGGTCACAAGCAGCATTAGCGACACAACACACTGTCTGGAGTGCAATGTAAGCATCAGCAGCCACACACAGCAATGCAGCCTCTAAGCAGGGCAAACGTAACTAACGAACCTACTCAAATGAGTAGAGGGATGCATATCTGAGCACCATTTGGTGTCACAAGCAGCACCAGCGACACACCACACTGACTGGAGTGCAATGTAAGCATCAAGCATCCACCCACAGCAAGATAGCCTCTAAGCAGGGCATCGTAACTCACGTACCTACTCAAATGAGTAGAGTAATGCATATGTGAGCAAGATTTGGGGTCACAAGCAGCACCAGCGACACACCAAACTGGCTGGAGTGCAATGTCAGCATCAAGCATCCACACACAGCAATACAGCCTGTAAGCAGGGCAACGAAACTCACGAACCTACTCAAATGAGTAGTGGGATGCATACCTGAGCAAGATTGGGGAGCACAAGCAGCACATGCGACACAACACACTGGCTTGAGTGTAATGTCAGCATCAAGCATCCACACGCATCAATACAGCCTCTAAGCAGACAACGTAACTCACGAACCTACTCAAATGAGTAGAGGGATGCATACCTGAGGACGATTTGGGGTCACAAGCAGCACCAGCGACACACCACACTGGCTGGAGTGTAATGTCAACATCAAGCTTCCACAAACAGCAATACAGCCTCTAAGCAGGGCAACGTAACTCACGAACCTACTCAAATGAGTAGAGGGATGCGTATCTGAACACGACTTGGGGTCACAAGCAGCACCAGCGACACACCACACTGTCTGGAGTGCAATGTCAACATCAAGCCTCCACACAAAGCAATACTGCCTCTAAGCAGGGCAACGTAACTCGCGACCCTACTCAAATGAGTAGAGGGATGCATATCTGAGCAAGAATCGAGGTAACAAGCAGCAATAGCGACACACCACACTGGTTGGAGTGTAATGTCAGCATAAAGCATCCACACACATGAATACAGCTTCTGAGATGGGGAACCGTAACTCACGAACATACTCAAATGAGTAGGGAGATACAGACCTGAGCAAGATTTGGGTTCACAGGCAGCACCAGCGGCACACCAGACTGGCAGGAGTGTAATGTCAACATCAAGCTTCCACAAACAGCAATACAGCCTCTAAGCTGGGCAACGTAACTCATGAACCTACTCAAATGAGTAGAGGGACGCATATCTGAGCATGATTTGTTGTCGCAAGCAGCACCAGCGACACACCACACTGGCTGGAGTGTAATGTGAACATAAAGCATCCACACACAGCAATACAGCCTCTAAGCAGGGCAATGTACCTCACGAACCTACTCAAATGAGTAGAGGGATGCATATCTGAGCACGATTTGGGTTCACAAGCATTACCAGCGACACACCACACTGGCTGGAGTGAAATGTCAACATCAAGCATCCACACACAGCAGTACAGCCTCTAAGGAGGGCAACATATCTCACGAACCTACTCAAATGAGTAGAGGGATGCATATCGGAGCAAGATTTAGGGTCACAAGCAGCACCAGCGACACACCACACAGGCTGGAGTGTAATGTCAACATCAAGCAATTACAAAGAGAAACACAGCCTCTAAGCAGGGCAACGTAACTCACGAACCTACTCATATGAGTAGACGGATACATATCTGAGCAAGGTTTTTGGTCACAAGCAGCACCAGCGACACACCACACTGCCTGGAGTGTAATGTCAACATCAAGCATTCACAAACATCAACACATCCACTAAGCAGGGCAACGTAACTCACGAACCTACTCAAATGAGTAGAGGGATGCATATCTGAACAAGAATCGGGGTAACAAGCAGCACCAGCGACACACCACACTGGCTGGAGTGTAATGTCAACATCAAGCACCCACACACAGCAATACAGCCTCTAAGCGGGGCAACGTAACACACGAACCTACTGAAATGAGTAGAGGGATGCAAATCGGAGCAAGATTTAGGGTCACAAGCAGCACCCGCGACACACCACACTGGCTGGAGTGTAATGTCAACATCAAGCAATCACAAACAGCAACACAGCCTCTAAGCAGGGCAACGTAACTAACGAACCTACTCAAATGAGTAGAGGGATGCATATCTGAGCAAGGATTTGGGTCACAAGCAGCACTAGCGACAACCCACACTGGCTGGAGTGTAATGTCAACATCAAGCACCCACACACAGCAATACAGCCTCTAAGCAGGGCAACGTAACTAACGAACCTACTCAAATGAGTAGAGGGATGCATATCTGAGCAAGATTTGGGGTCACAAGCAGCACCAGCGACACACTACACTGGCTGGATTGTAATGTCAACATCAAGCATACACACACAGTAGTAGAGCCACAAGGCAGGGCAACGTAACTCACGAATCTACTCAAATGGGTAGAGGGATGCGTATCTGAACACGATTTGGGGTCACAAGCAGCACCAGCGACACACCACACTGTCTGGAGTGCAATGTCAGCATCAAGCAGCCACACACAGCAATGCAGCCTCTAAGCAGGGCAAACGTAACTCACGAACCTACTCAAATTAGTAGAGGAATGCATATCTGAGCACGATTTATGGTCACAAGCAGCACCAGCGGTACACCACACTGGCTGGAGTGCAATGTCAGCATCAAGCATCCACACACTGCAAAACAGACTCTAAGCAGGGCAACGTATCTGACGAACCTACACAAATGAGTAGAGGGATGCATATCTGAGCACGATTTGGGGTCACAAGCAGCACCAGTGATACACCACACTGACTGGAGTGTAATGTCAACATCAAGTATCCACACACAGCGATACAGCCTCTAAGCATGGCAACGTATCTGACGAACCTACACAAATGAGTAGAGGGTTGCATATCTGAGCAAGATTTGGGGTCACAAGCAGCACCAGTGACACACCACACTGACTGGAGTGTAATGTCAACATCAAGCATCCGAACACAGCAATACAGATTCTATGCAGGGCAACGTAACACACGAACCTACTCAAATGAGTAGAGGGATGCATATCTGAGCACGATTTGGTGTCACAAGCAGCACCAGGGACACACCTCACTTGCTGGAGTGTAGTTTCAACATCAAGCATTCACACACAGCTTTACAGCCTCTATGCAGTGCAACGTAACTCTCGAACCTACTCAAATGAGTAGAGGGATGCATATCTGAGCAATATTTGGGGTCACAGGTAGCACCAGTGACACACCACACTGGCTGGAGTGTAATGTCAACAACAAGCATCCACACACAGCAGTAGAGCCACTAGGCAGGGCAACGTAACTCACGAATCTACTCAAATGAGTAGAAGGGTGCATATCTGAGCAAGATTTGGGTTTACAAGCAGCACCAGCGACACACCACACTGACTGGAGTGCAATGTAAGCATCAAGCATCCACCCACAGCAAGATAGCCTCTAAGCAGGGCATCGTAACTCACGAACCTACCCAAATGAGTAGAGGGATGCGTATCTGAACACGACTTGGGGTCACAAGCAGCACCAGCGACACACCACACTGTCTGGAGTGTAATGTCAACATCAAGCCTCCACACAAAGCAATACTGCCTCTAAGCAGGGCAACGTAACTCGTGACCTTACTCAAATGAGTAGAGGGATGCATATCTGAGCAAGAATCGGGGTAACAAGCAGCAATAGCGACACACCACACTGGTTGGAGTGTAATGTCAGCATAAAGCATCCACACACATGAATACAGCTTCTGAGAAGGGGAACCGTAACTCACGAACATACTCAAATGAGTAGGGAGATACAGATCTGAGCAAGATTTCGGTTCACAGGCAGCACCAGCGGCACACCAGACTGGCTGGAGTGTAATGTGAACATAAAGCATCCACACACAGCAATACAGCCTCTAAGCAGGGCAATGTACCTCACGAACCTACTCAAATGAGTAGACGGATACATATCTCAGCAAGGTTTTGGGTCACAAGCAGCACCAGCGACACACCACACTGCCTGGAGTGTAATGTCAACATCAAGCATTCACAAACATCAACACATCCTCTAAGCAGTGCAACGTAACTCACGAACCTACTCAAATGAGTAGAGGGATGCATATCTGAACAAGAATCGGGGTAACAAGCAGCACCAGCGACACACCACACTGGCTGGAGTGTAATGTCAACATCAAGCATCCACACACGTCAATACAGCCTCTCAGAAGAGCAACGTAACTCACGAAGCTAATCAAATGAGTAGGATGATACAGATCTGAGTAGGAGTTGGATTAACAAGCAGCAGAAGGGCACACCAGACTGCCTAGAGTGTAATGTCAACATCATGCATCCAAAAACAGCAATACTGCCTCAAAGCAGGGCAACGTAACTCACGAATCTACTCAAAGGAGTAGAGGGATGCATATCTGAGCAAGGTTTTGGGTCACAAGCAGCACTAGCGACAACCCACACTGGCTGGAGTGTAATGTCAACATCAAGCACCCACACACAGCAATACAGCCTCTAAGCAGGGCAACGTAACTCACGAATCTACTCAAAGGAGTAGAGGGATGCATATCTGAGCAAGGCTATTGGGTCACAAGCAACACCAGCGGCACACCACACTGGCTGGAGTGTAATGTCAACATCAAGCATCCACACACAGGAATACAGCCTCTAAGTAGGGCAACGTAACTAACGAACCTACTCAAATGAGTAGAGGGATGCATATCAGAGCAAGATTTGGGGTCACAAGCAGCACCAGCGACACACTACACTGGCTGGATTGTAATGTCAACATCAAGCATACACACACAGCAGTAGAGCCACAAGGCAGGGCAACGTAACTCACGAATCTACTCAAATGGGTAGAGGGATGCGTATCTGAACACGATTTGTCGTCACAAGCAGCACCAGCGACACACCACACTGTCTGGAGTGCAATGTCAGCATCAAGCAGCCACACACAGCAATGCAGCCTCTAAGCAGGGCAAACGTAACTCACGAACCTACTCAAATTAGTAGAGGAATGCATATCTGAGCACGATTTATGGTCACAAGCAGCACCAGCGGTACACCACACTGGCTGGAGTGCAATGTCAGCATCAAGCATCCACACACTGCAAAACAGACTCTAAGCAGGGCAACGTATCTGACGAACCTACACAAATGAGTAGAGGGATGCATATCTGAGCAAGATTTGGGGTCACAAGCAGCACCAGTGATACACCACACTGACTGGAGTGTAATGTCAACATCAAGTATCCACACACAGCGATACAGCCTCTAAGCATGGCAACGTATCTGACGAACCTACACAAATGAGTAGAGGGTTGCATATCTGAGCAAGATTTGGGGTCACAAGCAGCACCAGTGACACACTACACTGACTGGAGTGTAATGTCAACATCAAGCATCCGAACACGGCAATACAGATTCTATGCAGGGCAACGTAACACACGAACCTACTCAAATGAGAAGAGGGATGCATATCTGAGCACGATTTGGTGTCACAAGCAGCACCAGGGACACACCTCACTTGCTGGGGTGTAGTTTCAACATCAAGCATTCACACACAGCTTTACAGCCTCTATGCAGTGCAACGTAACTCTCGAACCTACTCAAATGAGTAGAGGGATGCATATCTGAGCAAGATTTGGGGTCACAGGTAGCACCAGCGACACACCACACTGGCTGGAGTGTAATGTCAACAACAAGCATCCACACACAGCAGTAGAGACACTAGGCAGGGCAACGTAACTCACGAATCTACTCAAATGAGTAGAAGGGTGCATATCTGTGCAAGATTTGGGGTTACAAGCAGCACCAGCGACACACCACACTGTCTGGAATGCAATGTGAGCATCACGCCTACTCAAATTAGTAGAGGAATGCATATCTGAGCACGATTTATGGTCACAAGCAGCACCAGTGACACACCACACTGACTGGAGTGTAATGTCAACATCAAATATCCACACGCAGCAATACAGTCTCTAAGGAGGGCAACGTAACTCACGAATCTACTCAAAGGAGTAGAGGGATGCATATCTGAGCAAGGTTTTGGGTCACAAGCAGCACTAGCGACACACCACACTGGCTGGAGTGTAATGTCAACATCAAGCACCCACACACAGCAATACAGCCTCTAAGCAGGGCAACGTAAATCACGAATCTACTCAAAGGAGTAGAGGGATGCATATCTGAGCAAGGCTTTTGGGTCACAAGCAGCACCAGCGACACACCACACTGGCTGGAGTGTAATCTCAACATCAAGCATCCACACACAGGAATACAGCCTCTAAGCAGGGCAACGTAACTAACGAACCTACTCAAATGAGTAGAGAGATGGATATCTGAGCAAGATTTGGGGTAACAAGCAGCACGAACGATGCACCACACTGGCTGGAGGTTAATGTCAACATCAAGCATCCACACACAGCAATACAGCCTCTTAGCAGGGCAACGTAACTCACGAACCTACTCAAATAAGTAGAGGGATGCGTATCTGAACACGATTTGGGGTCACAAGCAGCATTAGCGACACAACACACTGTCTGGAGTGCAATGTCAGCGTCAAGCAGCCACACACAGCAATGCAGCCTCTAAGCAGGGCAAACGTAACTCACGAACCTACTCAAATGAGTAGAGGGATGCATATCTGAGCACCATTTGGTGTCACAAGCAGCACCAGTGACACACCACTCTGACTGGAGTGCAATGTAAGCATCAAGCATCCACCCACAGCAAGATAGCCTCTAAGCAGGGCATCGTAACTCACGAACCTACTCAAATGAGTAGAGTAATGCATATGTGAGCAAGATTTGGGGTCACAAGCAGCACCAGCGACACACCAAACTGGCTGGAGTGCAATGTCAGCATCAAGCATCCACACACAGCAATACAGCCTGTAAGCAGGGCAACGAAAATCACGAACCTACTCAAATGAGTAGTGTAATGCATACCTGAGCAAGATTGGGGAGCACAAGCAGCACCAGCGACACAACACACTGGCTTGAGTGTAATGTCAGCATCAAGCATCCACACGCATCAATACAGCCTCTAAACAGACAACGTAACTCACGAACCTACTCAAATGAGTAGAGGGATGCATACCTGAGAACGATTTGGGGTCACAAGCAGCACCAGCGACACACCACACAGGCTGGAGTGTAATGTCAACATCAAGCTTCCACAAAGAGCAATACAGCCTCTAAGCAGGGCAACGTAACTCACGAACCTACTCAAATGAGTAGAGGGATGCGTATCTGAACACGACTTGGGGTCACAAGCAGCACCAGCGACACACCACACTGTCTGGAGTGTAATGTCAACATCAAGCCTCCACACAAAGCAATACTGCCTCTAAGCAGGGCAACGTAACTCGTGACCCTACTCAAATGAGTAGAGGGATGCATATCTGAGCAAGAATCGGGGTAACAAGCAGCAATAGCGACACACCACACTGGTTGGAGTGTAAGGTCAGCATAAAGCATCCACACACATGAATACAGCTTCTGAGAAGGGGAACCGTAACTCACGAACATACTCAAATGAGTAGGGAGATACAGATCTGAGCAAGATTTGGGTTCACAGGCAGCACCAGCGGCACACCAGACTGGCTGGAGTTTAATGTCAACATCAAGCTTCCACAAACAGCAATACAGCCTCTAAGCTGGGCAACGTAATTCATGAACCTACTCAAATGAGTAGAGGGACGCATATCTGAGCAAGACTTGTTGTCGCAAGCAGCAATAGTGACACACCACACTGGCTGGAGTGTAATGTGAACATAAAGCATCCACACACAGCAGTACAGCCGGTAAGCAGGGCATCGTAATTCATGAAGTTACTCAAATGAGTAGAGGGATGCATATCTGAGCACGATTTGTGGTCACAAGCAGCGCAGTGACACACCACACTGGCTGGACTGAAATGTCAACATCAAGCATCCACACACAGCAGTACAGCCTCTAAGGAGGGCAACATATCTCACGTACCTACTCAAATGAGTAAAGGGATGCATATCGGAGCAAGATTTAGGGTCACAAGCAGTACCAGCGACACACCACACAGGCTGGAGTGTAATATCAACATCAAGGAATTACAAAGAGCAACACAGCCTCTAAGCTGGGCAACATAACCCACGAACCTACTCAAATGAGTAGAGGGATGCATATCTCTGCAATATTAGGGTTCACAAGCAGCACCAGCGACACACCACACTGGCTGGAGTGTAATGTCAACATCAAGCATCCACACACAGCAATACAGCCTCTAAGCAGGGCAACGTACCTCACGAACCTACTCAAATGAGTAGAGGGATGCATATCTGAGCACGATTTGGGGTCACAAGCATTACCAGCGACACACCACACTGGCTGCATTGCTATGTCAGCATCAGGCATCCACACACAGCAAAACAGCCTCTAAGCATTGCAACCTAACTCACGAACCTACTCGAATGAGTAGAGGGATGCATATCTCTGCAATATTAGGTGTCACAAGCAGCACCAGCGACACACCACACTGTCTGGAGTGTAATGTCAGCATCAAGCATCCACACGCAGCAATACAACCTCTAAGCAGGCAATGTAACTCACGAACCTACTCAAATGAGTAGAGGGATGCATATCTGAGAACCATTTGGGGTCACAAGAAGCACCAGTGACATACCGAACTGACTGGAGTGCAATGTCAACATCAAGCATCCACACACAGCAATACAGCCTCTAAGCAGGGCAACGTAACTCACCAACCTACTCAAATGAGTAGAGGGGTGCATATCTGAGCACGATTTGAGGTCACAAGGAGCACCCAAGGAGCACAAGAGACACACCACACTGGCTAGAGTGCAATGTCAGCATCAAGCATCCACACACAGCAATACAGCCTCTAAGTAGGGCAACGTAACTCATTAACCTACTCAAATGAGTAGAGAGATGCATATCTGAGCAAGATTTGGGGTCACAAGCAGCACCAGCGACACACTACACTGGCTGGAGTGTAATGTCAACATCAAGCATCCACACACAGCAATACAGCCTCTAAGCAGGGCAACGTAACTCATTAACCTAGACAAATGAGTAGAGAGATGCATATCTGAGCAAGATTTGGGTTCACAAGCAGCACCAGCGGCACACCACACTTGCTGGAGTGTAATGTCAACATCAGGCATCCACACACAGCAATACAGCCTCTAGGCAGGGCAACGTAACTCATTAACCTAATCAAATAAGTAGAGGGATGCATATCTGAGCAAGAATCGGGGTAACAAGCAGCACCAGCGACACACCACACTGGCTGGCGTGTAATGTCAAATAAAGCATCCACACACATCAATACAGCTTCTGAGAAGTGCAACGTAACTCTCAAACCTACTAAAATGAGTAGAGGGATGCATATCTGAGCAAGGTTTTGGGTCACAAGCAGCACCAGCGACACACTACACTGGCTGGGGTGTAATGTCAAGATCAAGCATCCACACACAGCAATACAGCCTCTAAGCAGGGCAACATAACTCATTAACCTAGACAAATGAGTAGAGAGATGCATATCTGAGCAAGATTTCTGTTCACAAGCAGCACCAGCGACACACCACAATGGTTGTAGTGTAATGTCAACATCAAGCATTCACAAACAGCAACACAGCCTCTGAGAATGGCAACGTAACTCACGAACCTACTAAAATGAGTGGAGGGATGCATATCTGAGCAAGATTTGGGGTCACATACAGCAACAGCGACACACCACACTGGCTGGTGTGTAATGTGATTATCAAGCATCCACACACAGCAGTAGAGCCACTAAGACGGGCAACGGAGCTCACGAACCTACTCAAATGAGTAGAGGGATGCATACCTGAGCAAGATTGGGGGCACAAGTAGCACCAGCAACACACCACACTGGCTGGAGTGTAATGTCCGCATCAAACATTCACACGCAGCAATACAGCCTCTAAGCAGCCAACGTAACTCACGAACCTACTCAAATAAGTAGAGGGATGCATATCTCTGCACGATTTGGGGCCACAAGCAGTACCAGCGACACACCACACGGGCTGGAGTGTAATGTCAGCGTCAAGCATCCATACACATCAATACAGCCTCTGAGAAGTTGAAACGTAAGTCACGAACCTACTCAAATGAGTAGAGGGATGCACATCTGAGGTAGATTTGGGGTCACAAGCAGCATCAGGAACACACCACACTGGCTGGAGTGTAATGTCAACATCAAGCATCCACACACAGCAATACAGAATCTAAGCAGGGCAACGTAACTCACGAACCTACTCAAATGAGTAGAGGGATGCATGTCTGAGAACGATTTGGTGTCACAAGCAGCACCAGCGACACACCACACTGGCTCCAGTGCAATGTCAGCATCAAACATCCACACACAGCAATACAGCCTCTAAGCAGGGCAATGTGACTCACGAACCTACTCAAATGAGTAGAGGGGTGCATATCTGAGCACTATTTGAGGTCACAAGCAACACCAGAGACACACCACACTAACTAGAGTGTAATGTCAGCATCAAGCATTCACAAATAGCAATACAGCCTCTAAGCAGGGCAACGTAACTCACAAACCTACTCAAATTAGTACACAGTTGCATATCTGAGCAAGATTTATGGTCACAAGCAGCACCAGCGACACACCACACTGGCTGGAGTGTAATGTCAACATCAAGCCCCCACACAAAGCAATACAGCCCTTAAGCAGGGCAACGTAACTCGCGACCCTACTCAAATGAGTGGTGGGATGCATATCTGAGCAAGAATCGGAATAACAAGGAGCACCAGCGACACACCACACTGGCTGGAGTGTAATGTCAACATAAAGCATCCACACACATCAATACAGCCTCTGAGAAGGGGAAACGTAACTCACGAACCTACTCAAATGAGTAGGGGAATACGGATCTGAGCAAGATTTGGGTTCACAGGCAGCACCAACGGCACACCAGACTGTCTGGAGGGTAATGTCAACATCTAGCTTCCACAAACAGCAATACAGCCTCTAAGCTGGGCAACGTAACTCACGAACCTACTCAAATGAGTAGAGGGATGCATATCTGAGCACGGTTTGTGGTCACAAGCAGCACCAGTGACACACCACACTGGCTGGAGTGCAATGTCAACATCAAGCATCCACAAACAGCAATAAAGCCTCTAAGCAGGGCAACTTAACTCACGAACCTACTCAAATGAGTAGAGGGATACATATCAGAGCATGATTTGGGTTCACAAGCAGCACCAGCAACACACCACACTGGCTGGAGTGTAATGTCAACATCAAGCATTCACAAACAGCAACACAGCCTCTAAGCAGGGCAACGCAACTCACGAACCTACTCAAATGAGTAGAGGGATGGGTATCTCAGCAAGATTAGGCGTCACAAGCAGCACCAGCGACAGACCACACTGGCTGGCGTGTAATGTCAACATCAAGCATTCTCACACAGCAATACAGCCTCTAAGCCGTGCAACGTAACTCACAAACCTACTCAAATGAGTAGAGGGATGCATACCTGAGCAAGATTGAGGAGCACAAGCAGCACCAGCGACACACCACACTGTCTGGAGTGTAATGTCAGCATCAAGCATCCACACGCAGCAATACAACCTCTAAGCAGGCAACGTAACTCACGAACCTACTCAAATGAGTAGAGGGATGCATATCTGTGAACGATTTGGGGTCACAAGCAGCACCAGTGACATACCGAACTGGCTGGAGTGCAATGTCAACATCAAGCATCCACACACAGCAATACAGCCTCTAAGCAGGGCAACGTAACTCACCAACCTACTCAAATGAGTAGAGGGGTGCATATCTGAGCACGATTTGAGGTCACAAGGAACACACAAGGAGCACAAGAGACACACCACACAGGCTAGAGTGCAATGTCAGCATCAAGCATCCACACACAGCAATACAGCCTCTGAGAAGGGCAATGTAACTCGCGACCCTACTCTAATGAGTAAAGGGATGCATATCTGAGCAAGAATCGGGGTAACAAGCAGCACCAGCGACACACCACACTGGCTGGCGTGTAATGTCAAATAAAGCATCCACACACATCAATACAGCCTCTGACAAGGGCAACGTAACTCACAAACCTACTCAAATGAGTAGAGGGATGCATATCTGAGCAAGGTTTTGGGTCACAAGCAGCACCAGCGACATACTACACTGGCTCGAGTGTAATGTCAACATCAAGCATCCACACACAGCAATACAGCCTCTAAGCGGGGCAACGTAACTCATTAACCTACTCAAATTAGTAGAGGGATGCATATCTGAGAAAGAATCGGGGTAACAAGCAGCACCAGTGACACACCACACTGGCTGGAGTGTAATGTCAACATCAAGCATCCACACACATCAATACAGCCTCTGAGAATGGCAACGTAACTCACGAACCTACTCAAATGAGTGGAGGGATGCATATCTGAGCAAGATTTGGGGTCACAAGCAGCACCAGCGAAACACCACACTGGGTGGAGTGTAATGTGAACATCAAGCATCCACACACAGCAGTACAGCCACTAAGCAGGGCAACGTAACTCACGAACCTACTCAAATGAGTAGAGGGATGCATATCTGAGCAAGATTTGGGGTGACAAGCAGCACCAGCGACAGACCACACTTTCTGGAGTGTAATGTCAACATCAAGCATCCTCACACACCAATACAGCCACTAAGCCGGGCAATGGAACTCACGAACCTACTCAAATGAGTAGAGGGATGAATATCTGAGAATGATTTGGTGTCACAAGCATCACCAGCGACACACCACACTGGCTGGAGTGTAATGTCAACATAAAGCATCCACACACATCAATACAGCCTCTGAGAAGTTGAAACGTAACTCACGAACCTACTCAAATGAGGAGAGGAAAGCATATCTGAGGTAGATTTGGGGTCACAAGCAGCATCAGGAACACACCACACTGGCTGGAGTGTAATGTCAACATCAAGCATCCACGCACAGCAATACAGAATCTAAGCAGGGCAACGTAACTCACGAACCTACTCAAATGAGTAGAGGAATGCATATCTGAGAACGATTTGGTGTCACAAGCAGCACCAGCGACACACCACGCTGGCTGGAGTGCAATGTCAGCATCAAGCATCCACACACAGCAATACAGCCTCTAAGCAGGGCAACGTAACTCACGAACCTACTCAAATGAGTAGAGGGATGCATATCTGAGAACGATTTGGTGTCATAAGCAGCACCAGCGACACACCACGCTGGCTGGAGTGCAATGTCAGCATCAAGCATCCACACACAGCAATACAGCCTCTAAGCAGGGCAACATATCGCACGAACCTACTCAAATGAGTAGAGGGAAGCATATCTGTGCAAGATTTGGGTTCACAAGCAGCACCAGCGGCACACCACAATGGTTGAAGTGTAATGTCAAAATCAAGCACTCACAAACAGCAACACAGCCTCTAAGCAGGGCAACGCAACTCACGAACCGACTCAAATGAGTAGAGGGATGGATATCTCAGCAAGATTAGGCGTCACAAGCAGCACCAGCGACAGACCACACTGGCTGGCGTGTAATATCAACATCAAGCATCCACACACAGCATTACAGCCTCTAAGCAGGGCAACGTAACTCACGAACCTACTCAAATGACTAGAGGGATGCATATGTGAGCATGATTTGTGGTCACAAGCGGCACCAGCGACACACCACTATGGCTGGAGTGTAATGTCAGCATCAAGCATCCACACACAGCAATACAGCCTCTAAGCAGGGCAACGTGTCTGACGAACCTACACAAATGAGTAGACAGATGCATATCTGAGCAAGATTTGGGGTCACAAGCAGCACCACCGACACACCATACTGGCTGGAGTGTAATATCAACATCAAGCACCCACACACAACAATACAGCCTCTAAGCAGAGCAACGTCACTCACAAACCTACTCAATTGAGTTGAGGGATGCATATCTGATCAAGAATCGGGGTAACAAGCAGCACCAGCGACACACCACACTGGCTAGAGGGCAATGTCAGCATCAAGCATACACACACAGCAATACGGCCTCTAAGCAGGCCAACGTAACTCACGAACCTACTCAAATGAGTAGAGGGATGCATATCTGAGCAAGATTTGGGGTGACAAGCAGCACCAGCGACAGACCACACTGGCTGGAGTGTAATGTCAACATCAAGCATCCTCACACACCAATACAGCCACTAAGCCGGGCAATGGAACTCACGAACCTACTCAAATGAGTAGAGGGATGCATACCTGAGCAAGATTGGGGGCACAAGCAGCACCAGCGACACACCACACTGGCTGGAGTGCAATGTCAGCATCAAACATCCACACGCAGCAATACAGCCTCTAAGCAGGCAACGTAACTCACGAACATACTCAAATGAGTAGAGGGATGCATATCTCAGCACGATTTGGGGATACAAGCAGCACCAGTGACACACCACAGTGTGTGGAGAGCGATGTCAGCATCAAGCATTCACACACAGCAAAACAGCCTCTAAGCAGGGCAACGTATCTGACGAACCTACACAAATGAGTAGACGGATGTACATCTGAGCAACATTTGGGGCCACAAGCAGCACCAGCAACACACCATACTGGCTGGAGTGTAACGTCAACGTCAAGCATCCACACACAGCAATACAGCCTCTAAGCAGGCCAACGTAACTCACGAACCTCCTCAAATGAGTTGAGGGATGCATATCTGAGCAAGAATCGGGGTAACAAGCAGCACCAGCGTCACACCACACTGGCTGGAGTCTAATGTCAACATAAAGCATCCACACACATCAATACAGATTCTGACAAGTTGAAACGTAACTCACGAATCTACTCAAATGAGTAGAGGGGTGCATATCTGAGGTAGATTTGGGGTCACAAGCAGCATCAGGATCACACCACACTGGCTGGAGTGTAATGTCAACATCAAGCATCCACACACAGCAATACAGAATCTAAGCAAGCCAACGTAACTCAAAAACCTACTCAAATGAGTAGAGGGATGAATATCTGAGAATGATTTGGTGTCACAAGCATCACCAGCGACACACCACACTGGCTGGAGTGCAATGTCAGCATCAAGCATCCACACACAGCAATGCAGCCTCTAAGCAGGGCAACGTAACTCACAAACCTACTCAAATGAGTACAGAGATGCATATCTGAGCAAGATTTATGGTCACAAGCAGCACCAGCGACACACCACACTGGCTGGAGTGTAATGTCAACATGAAGCATCCACACACATCAATACAGCCTCTGAGAAGTTGAAACGTAACTCACGAACCTACTCAAATGAGAAGAGGGATGCATATCTGAGGTAGATTTGGGGACACAAGCAGCATCAGGAACACATCACACTGGCTGGAGTGTAATGTCAACATCAAGCATCCACACACAGCAATAAAGCCTCTAAGCAGAGCAACGTAACTCACAAACCTGCTCAAATGAGTTGAGGGATGCATATCTGATCAAGAATCGGGGTAACAAGCAGCACCAGCGACACACCACACTGGCTGGAGTGTAATGTCAACATCAAGCGTCCACACACAGCAATACAGCCTCTAAGCAGGGCAACGTAACTCACGAACCTACTCAAATGAGTAGAGGGATGCATATCTGAGCACGGTTTGTGGTCACAAGCAGCACCAGTGACACACCACACTGGCTGGAGTGAAATGTCAACATCAAGCATCCACACACAGGAGTACAGCCTCTAAGCAGGGCAACATATCTCACGAACCTACTCAAATGAGTAGAGGGATGCATATCTGAGCAAGATTTGGGTTCACAACCAGCACCAGCGGCACATCACACTGGCTGGAGTGTAATGTCAACATCTAGCATCCACAAACAGCAATAAAGCCTCTAAGCAGGGCAACGTAACTCACAAACCTACTCAAATGAGTAGAGGGATGCATATCGGAGCAAGATTTAGGGTCACAAGCAGGACCAGCGACACACCACACTGGCTGTAGTGTAATGTCAACATCAAGCAATCACAAACAGCAACACAGCCTCTAAGCAGGGCAACGTAACTCACCAACCTACTCAAATGAGTAGAGGGGTGCATA
Organism: Schistocerca gregaria; assembly: GCF_023897955.1. NCBI lineage: Eukaryota > Metazoa > Arthropoda > Insecta > Orthoptera > Acrididae > Schistocerca > Schistocerca gregaria. The sequence continues at coordinate 77,549,444 of NC_064927.1, forward strand.
TCTGAGCACGATTTGAGGTCACAAGGAACACACAAGGAGCACAAGAGACACACCACACAGGCTAGAGTGCAATGTCAGCATCAAGCATCCACACACAGCTATACAGCCTCTGAGAAGGGCAATGTAACTCGCGACCCTACTCTAATGAGTAAAGGGATGCATATCTGAGCAAGAATCGGGGTAACAAGCAGCACCAGCGACACACCACACTGGCTGGCGTGTAATGTCAAATAAAGCATCCACACACATCAATACAGCCTCTGAGAAGGGCAACGTAACTCACAAACCTACTCAAATGAGTAGAGGGATGCATATCTGAGCAAGATTTGGGGTGACAAGCAGCACCAGCGACAGACCACACTGGCTGGAGTGTAATGTGAACATCAAGCATCCACACACAGCAATACAGCCTCTAAGCGGGGCAACGTAACTCATTAACCTACTCAAATTAGTAGAGGGATGCATATCTGAGAAAGAATCGGGGTAACAAGCAGCACCAGTGACACACCACACTGGCTGGAGTGTAATGTCAACATCAAGCATCCACACACATCAATACAGCCTCTGAGAATGGCAACGTAACTCACGAACCTACTCAAATGAGTGGAGGGATGCATATCTGAGCAAGATTTGGGGTCACAAGCAGCACCAGCGACACACCACACTGGGTGGAGTGTAATGTGAACATCAAGCATCCACACACAGCAGTACAGCCACTAAGCAGGGCAACGTAACTCACGAACCTACTCAAATGAGTAGAGGGATGCATATCTGAGCAAGATTTGGGGTGACAAGCAGCACCAGCGACAGACCACACTGGCTGGAGTGTAATGTCAACATCAAGCATTCTCACACACCAATACAGCCACTAAGCCGGGCAATGGAACTCACGAACCTACTCAAATGAGTAGAGGGATGAATATCTGAGAATGATTTGGTGTCACAAGCATCACCAGCGACACACCACACTGGCTGGAGTGTAATGTCAACATAAAGCATCCACACACATCAATACAGCCTCTGAGAAGTTGAAACGTAACTCACGAACCTACTCAAATGAGAAGAGGAAAGCATATCTGAGGTAGATTTGGGGTCACAAGCAGCATCAGGAACACACCACACTGGCTGGAGTGTAATGTCAACATCAAGCATCCACGCACAGCAATACAGAATCTAAGCAGGGCAACGTAACTCACGAACCTACTCAAATGAGTAGAGGAATGCATATCTGAGAACGATTTGGTGTCACAAGCAGCACCAGCGACACACCACGCTGGCTGGAGTGCAATGTCAGCATCAAGCATCCACACACAGCATTACAGCCTCTAAGCAGGGCAACGTAACTCACGAACCTACTCAAATGAGTAGAGGGATGCATATCTGAGAACGATTTGGTGTCATAAGCAGCACCAGCGACACACCACGCTGGCTGGAGTGCAATGTCAGCATCAAGCATCCACACACAGCAATACAGCCTCTAAGCAGGGCAACATATCGCACGAATCTACACAAATGAGTAGAGGGATGCATATCTGAGCAAGATTTGGGTTCACAAGCAGCACCAGCGGCACACCACACTGGCTGGAGTGTAATGTCAACATCAATCATCCACACACATCAATACAGCCTCTGAGAATGGCAACGTAACTCACGAACCTACTCAAATGAGTAGAGGGAAGCATATCTGAGCAAGATTTGGGTTCACAAGCAGCACCAGCGGCACACCACAATGGTTGAAGTGTAATGTCAAAATCAAGCACTCACAAACAGCAACACAGCCTCTAAGCAGGGCAACGCAACTCATGAACCTACTCAAATGAGTAGAGGGATGGATATCTCAGCAAGATTAGGCGTCACAAGCAGCACCAGCGACAGACCACACTGGCTGGCGTGTAATATCAACATCAAGCATCCACACACAGCATTACAGCCTCTAAGCAGGGCAACGTAACTCACGAACCTACTCAAATGACTAGAGGGATGCATATGTGAGCATGATTTGTGGTCACAAGCGGCACCAGCGACACACCACTCTGGCTGGAGTGTAATGTCAGCATCAAGCATCCACACACAGCAATACAGCCTCTAAGCAGGGCAACGTATCTGACGAACCTACACAAATGAGTAGACAGATGCATATCTGAGCAAGATTTGGGGTCACAAGCATCACCACCGACACACCATACTGGCTGGAGTGTAATGTCAACATCAAGCACCCACACACAACAATACAGCCTCTAAGCAGAGCAACGTCACTCACAAACCTACTCAAATGAGTTGAGGGATGCATATCTGATCAAGCATCGGGGTAACAAGCAGCACCAGCGACACACCACACTGGCTAGAGGGCAATGTCAGCATCAAGCATACACACACAGCAATACAGCCTCTAAGCAGGCCAACGTAACTCACGAACCTACTCAAATGAGTAGAGGGATGCATATCTGAGCAAGATTTGGGGTGACAAGCAGCACCAGCGACAGACCACACTGGCTGGAGTGTAATGTCAACATCAAGCATCCTTACACACCAATACAGCCACTAAGCCGGGCAATGGAACTCACGAACCTACTCAAATGAGTAGAGGGATGCATACCTGAGCAAGATTGGGGGCACAAGCAGCACCAGCGACACACCACACTGGCTGGAGTGCAATGTCAGCATCAAACATCCACACGCAGCAATACAGCCTCTAAGCAGGCAACGTAACTCACGAACATACTCAAATGAGTAGAGGGATGCATATCTCAGCACGATTTGGGGATACAAGCAGCACCAGTGACACACCACAGTGTGTGGAGAGCGATGTCAGCATCAAGCATTCACACACAGCAAAACAGCCTCTAAGCAGGGCAACGTATCTGACGAACCTACACAAATGAGTAGACGGATGTACATCTGAGCAACATTTGGGGCCACAAGCAGCACCAGCAACACACCATACTGGCTGGAGTGTAACGTCAACGTCAAGCATCCACACACAGCAATACAGCCTCTAAGCAGGCCAACGTAACTCACAAACCTCCTCAAATGAGTTGAGGGATGCATATCTGAGCAAGAATCGGGGTAACAAGCAGCACCAGCGACACACCACACTGGCTGGAGTCTAATGTCAACATAAAGCATCCACACACATCAATACAGATTCTGACAAGTTGAAACGTAACTCACGAATCTACTCAAATGAGTAGAGGGGTGCATATCTGAGGTAGATTTGGGGTCACAAGCAGCATCAGGATCACACCACACTGGCTGGAGTGTAATGTCAACATCAAGCATCCACACACAGCAATACAGAATCTAAGCAGGGCAACGTAACTCAAAAACCTACTCAAATGAATAGAGGGATGAATATCTGAGAATGATTTGGTGTCACAAACATCACCAGCGACACACCACACTGGCTGGAGTGCAATGTCAGCATCAAGCATCCACACACAGCAATGCAGCCTCTAAGCAGGGCAACGTAACTCACAAACCTACTCAAATGAGTACAGAGATGCATATCTGAGCAAGATTTATGGTCACAAGCAGCACCAGCGACACACCACACTGGCTGGAGTGTAATGTCAACATGAAGCATCCACACACATCAATACAGCCTCTGAGAAGTTGAAACGTAACTCACGAACCTACTCAAATGAGAAGAGGGATGCATATCTGAGGTAGATTTGGGGTCACAAGCAGCATCAGGAACACACCACACTGGCTGGAGTGTAATGTCAACATCAAGCATCCACACACAGCAATAAAGCCTCTAAGCAGAGCAACGTAACTCACAAACCTGCTCAAATGAGTTGAGGGATGCATATCTGATCAAGAATCGGGGTAACAAGCAGCACCAGCGACACACCACACTGGCTGGAGTGTAATGTCAACATCAAGCGTCCACACACAGCAATACAGCCTCTAAGCAGGGCAACGTAACTCACGAACCTACTCAAATGAGTAGAGGAATGCATATCTGAGCAAGATTTGTTGTCACAAGCAGCACCAGTGACACACCACACTGGCTGGAGTGTAATGTGAACATCAAGCATCCACACACTGCAGTACAGCCGCTAAGCAGGGCATCGTAATTCACGAAGATACTCAAATGAGTAGAGGGATGCATATCTGAGCACGATTTGTGGTCACTAGCAGCGCAGTGACACACCACACTGGCTGGAGAGAAATGCCAACATCAAGCATCCACACACTGCAGTACAGCCTCTAAGCAGGGCAACAAATCCCACGAACCTACTCAAATGAGTAGAGGGATGCATATCTGAGGTAGATTTGGGGTCACAAGCAGGACCAGCGACACACCACACTGGCTGGAGTGCAATGTCAGCATCAAGCATCCACACACAGCAACACAGCCTCTAAGCAGGGCAACGTAACTCACGAACATACTCAAATGAGTAGAGGGATGCATATGTGAGCATGATTTGTGGTCACAAGCGGCTCCAGCGACACACCACACTGGCTGGAGTGTAATGTCAGCATCAAGCATCCACACACAGCAATACAGCCTCTAAGCAGGGCAACTTATCTCACGAACCTACTCAAATGAGTAGAGGGATGCATATCTGAGCAAGATTCGTTGTCACAAGCAGCACCAGCGACACACCACACTGGCTGGAGTGCAATGTCAGCATCAAGCATCCACACACAGCAATGCAGCCTCTACGCAGGGCAACGTAACTCACAAACCTACTCAAATGAGTACAGAGATGCATATCTGAGCAAGATTTATGGTCACAAGCAGCACCAGCGACACACCACACTGGCTGGAGTGTAATGTCAACATGAAGCATCCACACACATCAATACAGCCTCTGAGAAGTTGAAACGTAACTCACGAACCTACTCAAATGAGAAGAGGGATGCATATCTGAGGTAGATTTGGGGTCACAAGCAGCATCAGGAACACACCACACTGGCTGGAGTGTAATGTCAACATCAAGCATCCACACACAGCAATAAAGCCTCTAAGCAGAGCAACGTAACTCACAAACCTACTCAAATGAGTAGAGGGGTGCATATCTGAGCACGATTTGAGGTCACAAGGAACACACAAGGAGCACAAGAGACACACCACACAGGCTAGAGTGCAATGTCAGCATCAAGCATCCACACACAGCTATACAGCCTCTAAGCAGGGCAACGTAACTCACGAACCTACTCAAATGAGTAGAGGGATGCATATCTGAGCACGGTTTGTGGTCACAAGCAGCACCAGTGACACACCACACTGGCTGGAGTGAAATGTCAACATCAAGCATCCACACACAGGAGTACAGCCTCTAAGCAGGGCAACATATCTCACGAACCTACTCAAATGAGTAGAGGGATGCATATCTGAGCAAGATTTGGGTTCACAACCAGCACCAGCGGCACATCACACTGGCTGGAGTGTAATGTCAACATCTAGCATCCACAAACAGCAATAAAGCCTCTAAGCAGGGCAACGTAACTCACAAACCTACTCAAATGAGTAGAGGGATGCATATCGGAGCAAGATTTAGGGTCACAAGCAGGACCAGCGACACACCACACTGGCTGTAGTGTAATGTCAACATCAAGCAATCACAAACAGCAACACAGCCTCTAAGCAGGGCAACTTAACTCACGAACCTACTCAAATGAGTAGAGGGATACATATCAGAGCATGATTTGGGGTCACAAGCAGCACCAGTGACATACCGAACTGGCTGGAGTGCAATGTCAACATCAAGCATCCACACACAGCAATACAGCCTCTAAGCGGGGCAACGTAACTCATTAACCTACTCAAATTAGTAGAGGGATGCATATCTGAGAAAGAATCGGGGTAACAAGCAGCACCAGTGACACACCACACTGGCTGGAGTGTAATGTCAACATCAAGCATCCACACACATCAATACAGCCTCTGAGAATGGCAACGTAACTCACGAACCTACTCAAATGAGTGGAGGGATGCATATCTGAGCAAGATTTGGGGTCACAAGCAGCACCAGCGACACACCACACTGGGTGGAGTGTAATGTGAACATCAAGCATCCACACACAGCAGTACAGCCACTAAGCAGGGCAACGTAACTCACGAACCTACTCAAATGAGTAGAGGGATGCATATCTGAGCAAGATTTGGGGTGACAAGCAGCACCAGCGACAGACCACACTGGCTGGAGTGTAATGTCAACATCAAGCATCCTCACACACCAATACAGCCACTAAGCCGGGCAATGGAACTCACGAACCTACTCAAATGAGTAGAGGGATGAATATCTGAGAATGATTTGGTGTCACAAGCATCACCAGCGACACACCACACTGGCTGGAGTGTAATGTCAACATAAAGCATCCACACACATCAATACAGCCTCTGAGAAGTTGAAACGTAACTCACGAACCTACTCAAATGAGAAGAGGAAAGCATATCTGAGGTAGATTTGGGGTCACAAGCAGCATCAGGAACACACCACACTGGCTGGAGTGTAATGTCAACATCAAGCATCCACGCACAGCAATACAGAATCTAAGCAGGGCAACGTAACTCACGAACCTACTCAAATGAGTAGAGGAATGCATATCTGAGAACGATTTGGTGTCACAAGCAGCACCAGCGACACACCACGCTGGCTGGAGTGCAATGTCAGCATCAAGCATCCACACACAGCATTACAGCCTCTAAGCAGGGCAACGTAACTCACGAACCTACTCAAATGAGTAGAGGGATGCATATCTGAGAACGATTTGGTGTCATAAGCAGCACCAGCGACACACCACGCTGGCTGGAGTGCAATGTCAGCATCAAGCATCCACACACAGCAATACAGCCTCTAAGCAGGGCAACATATCGCACGAATCTACACAAATGAGTAGAGGGATGCATATCTGAGCAAGATTTGGGTTCACAAGCAGCACCAGCGGCACACCACACTGGCTGGAGTGTAATGTCAACATCAATCATCCACACACATCAATACAGCCTCTGAGAATGGCAACGTAACTCACGAACCTACTCAAATGAGTAGAGGGAAGCATATCTGAGCAAGATATGGGTTCACAAGCAGCACCAGCGGCACACCACAATGGTTGAAGTGTAATGTCAAAATCAAGCACTCACAAACAGCAACACAGCCTCTAAGCAGGGCAACGCAACTCATGAACCTACTCAAATGAGTAGAGGGATGGATATCTCAGCAAGATTAGGCGTCACAAGCAGCACCAGCGACAGACCACACTGGCTGGCGTGTAATATCAACATCAAGCATCCACACACAGCATTACAGCCTCTAAGCAGGACAACGTAACTCACGAACCTACTCAAATGACTAGAGGGATGCATATGTGAGCATGATTTGTGGTCACAAGCGGCACCAGCGACACACCACTCTGGCTGGAGTGTAATGTCAGCATCAAGCATCCACACACAGCAATACAGCCTCTAAGCAGGGCAACGTATCTGACGAACCTACACAAATGAGTAGACAGATGCATATCTGAGCAAGATTTGGGGTCACAAGCATCACCACCGACACACCATACTGGCTGGAGTGTAATGTCAACATCAAGCACCCACACACAACAATACAGCCTCTAAGCAGAGCAACGTCACTCACAAACCTACTCAAATGAGTTGAGGGATGCATATCTGATCAAGCATCGGGGTAACAAGCAGCACCAGCGACACACCACACTGGCTAGAGGGCAATGTCAACATCAAGCATACACACACAGCAATACAGCCTCTAAGCAGGCCAACGTAACTCACGAACCTACTCAAATGAGTAGAGGGATGCATATCTGAGCAAGATTTGGGGTGACAAGCAGCACCAGCGACAGACCACACTGGCTGGAGTGTAATGTCAACATCAAGCATCCTTACACACCAATACAGCCACTAAGCCGGGCAATGGAACTCACGAACCTACTCAAATGAGTAGAGGGATGCATACCTGAGCAAGATTGGGGGCACAAGCAGCACCAGCGACACACCACACTGGCTGGAGTGCAATGTCAGCATCAAACATCCACACGCAGCAATACAGCCTCTAAGCAGGCAACGTAACTCACGAACATACTCAAATGAGTAGAGGGATGCATATCTCAGCACGATTTGGGGATACAAGCAGCACCAGTGACACACCACAGTGTGTGGAGAGCGATGTCAGCATCAAGCATTCACACACAGCAAAACAGCCTCTAAGCAGGGCAACGTATCTGACGAACCTACACAAATGAGTAGACGGATGTACATCTGAGCAACATTTGGGGCCACAAGCAGCACCAGCAACACACCATACTGGCTGGAGTGTAACGTCAACGTCAAGCATCCACACACAGCAATACAGCCTCTAAGCAGGCCAACGTAACTCACAAACCTCCTCAAATGAGTTGAGGGATGCATATCTGAGCAAGAATCGGGGTAACAAGCAGCACCAGCGACACACCACACTGGCTGGAGTCTAATGTCAACATAAAGCATCCACACACATCAATACAGATTCTGACAAGTTGAAACGTAACTCACGAATCTACTCAAATGAGTAGAGGGGTGCATATCTGAGGTAGATTTGGGGTCACAAGCAGCATCAGGATCACACCACACTGGCTGGAGTGTAATGTCAACATCAAGCATCCACACACAGCAATACAGAATCTAAGCAGGGCAACGTAACTCAAAAACCTACTCAAATGAGTAGAGGGATGAATATCTGAGAATGATTTGGTGTCACAAACATCACCAGCGACACACCACACTGGCTGGAGTGCAATGTCAGCATCAAGCATCCACACACAGCAATGCAGCCTCTAAGCAGGGCAACGTAACTCACAAACCTACTCAAATGAGTACAGAGATGCATATCTGAGCAAGATTTATGGTCACAAGCAGCACCAGCGACACACCACACTGGCTGGAGTGTAATGTCAACATGAAGCATCCACACACATCAATACAGCCTCTGAGAAGTTGAAACGTAACTCACGAACCTACTCAAATGAGAAGAGGGATGCATATCTGAGGTAGATTTGGGGTCACAAGCAGCATCAGGAACACACCACACTGGCTGGAGTGTAATGTCAACATCAAGCATCCACACACAGCAATAAAGCCTCTAAGCAGAGCAACGTAACTCACAAACCTGCTCAAATGAGTTGAGGGATGCATATCTGATCAAGAATCGGGGTAACAAGCAGCACCAGCGACACACCACACTGGCTGGAGTGTAATGTCAACATCAAGCGTCCACACACAGCAATACAGCCTCTAAGCAGGGCAACGTAACTCACGAACCTACTCAAATGAGTAGAGGAATGCATATCTGAGCAAGATTTGTTGTCACAAGCAGCACCAGTGACACACCACACTGGCTGGAGTGTAATGTGAACATCAAGCATCCACACACTGCAGTACAGCCGCTAAGCAGGGCATCGTAATTCACGAAGATACTCAAATGAGTAGAGGGATGCATATCTGAGCACGATTTGTGGTCACTAGCAGCGCAGTGACACACCACACTGGCTGGAGAGAAATGCCAACATCAAGCATCCACACACTGCAGTACAGCCTCTAAGCAGGGCAACAAATCCCACGAACCTACTCAAATGAGTAGAGGGATGCATATCTGAGGTAGATTTGGGGTCACATGCAGGACCAGCGACACACCACACTGGCTGGAGTGCAATGTCAGCATCAAGCATCCACACACAGCAACACAGCCTCTAAGCAGGGCAACGTAACTCACGAACATACTCAAATGAGTAGAGGGATGCATATGTGAGCATGATTTGTGGTCACAAGCGGCACCAGCGACACACCACACTGGCTGGAGTGTAATGTCAGCATCAAGCATCCACACACAGCAATACAGCCTCTAAGCAGGGCAACTTATCTCACGAACCTACTCAAATGAGTAGAGGGATGCATATCTGAGCAAGATTCGTTGTCACAAGCAGCACCAGCGACACACCACACTGGCTGGAGTGCAATGTCAGCATCAAGCATCCACACACAGCAATGCAGCCTCTAAGCAGGGCAACGTAACTCACAAACCTACTCAAATGAGTACAGAGATGCATATCTGAGCAAGATTTATGGTCACAAGCAGCACCAGCGACACACCACACTGGCTGGAGTGTAATGTCAACATGAAGCATCCACACACATCAATACAGCCTCTGAGAAGTTGAAACGTAACTCACGAACCTACTCAAATGAGAAGAGGGATGCATATCTGAGGTAGATTTGGGGTCACAAGCAGCATCAGGAACACACCACACTGGCTGGAGTGTAATGTGAACATCAAGCATCCACACACTGCAGTACAGCCGCTAAGCAGGGCATCGTAATTCACGAAGATACTCAAATGAGTAGAGGGATGCATATCTGAGCACGATTTGTGGTCACTAGCAGCGCAGTGACACACCACACTGGCTGGAGAGAAATGCCAACATCAAGCATCCACACACTGCAGTACAGCCTCTAAACAGGGCAACATATCGCACGAACCTACTCAAATGAGTAGAGGGATGCATATCTGAGGTAGATTTGGGGTCACAAGCAGGACCAGCGACACACCACACTGGCTGGAGTGCAATGTCAGCATCAAGCATCCACACACAGCAATACAGCCTCTAAGCAGGGCAACGTAACTCACGAACATACTCAAATGAGTAGAGGGATGCATATGTGAGCATGATTTGTGGTCACAAGCGGCACCAGCGACACACCACACTGGCTGGAGTGTAATGTCAGCATCAAGCATCCACACACAGCAATACAGCCTCTAAGCAGGGCAACGTAACTCACGAACATACTCAAATGAGTAGAGGGATGCATATGTGAGCATGATTTGTGGTCACAAGCAGCACCAGCGACACACCACACTGGCTGGTGTGTAATGTGAACTTCAAGCTTCCACACACAGCGGTACAGCCGCTAAGCAGGGCATCGCAATTCACGAACCTACTCAAATGAGTAGAGGGATGCATATCTGAGCAATATTTGGGTTCACAAGCAGCACCAGCTACACACCACACTGGTTGGAGTGTAATGTCGACATCAAGCATTCGCAAACAGCAACACAGCCTCTAAGCAGAGCAACGTAACTCACGAACTTACTCAAATGAGTAGAGGGATGCATTTCTCAGCAAGATTAGGGGTCACAAGCAGCACCAGCGACACACCACACTGGCTGGAGTGTAATGTCAACATCAAGCATCCACACACAGCAATACAGCCTCTAAGCAGGGCAACATACCTCACAAACCTAATCAAATGAGTAGAGGGATGCATATCTGAGCAAGATTTGGGTTCACAAGAAGCACCAGAAGCACACCACACTGGCTGGATTGTAATGTCAACATCAAGCATCCACAAACAGCAATACAGCCTCTAAGCAAGGCAACGTAACTCACGAACCTACTCAAATGAGTAGAGGGATGCATATCTGAGCAATATTTGGGTTCACAAGCAGCACCAGCTACACACCACACTGGTTGGAGTGTAATGTCAACATCAAGCATTCACAAACAGCAACTCAGCCTCTAAGCAGAGCAACGTAACTCACGAACCTACTCAAATGAGTAGAGGGATGCATTTCTCAGCAAGATTAGGGGTCACAAGCAGCACCAGCGACACACCACACTGGCTGGAGTGTAATGTGAACATCGAGCATCCACACACAGCAATACAGCCTCTAAGCAGGGCAACGTAACTCACGAACCTACACAAATGAGTAGAGCGATCCATGAGTGAGCATGATTTGGGGTCACAAGCGGCACCAGAGACACACCACACTGGCTGGAGTGTAATGTCAGCATCAAGCATCCACACACAGCAATACAGCCTCTAAGCAGGGCAACGTATCTGACGAACCTTCACAAATGATTAGACGGATGCATATCTGAGCAAGATTTGGGGTCACAAGCAGCACCAGCAACACATCACCCTGGCCGGAGTGTAATGTCAACATCAAGCACCCACACACAGCAATACAGCCTCTAAGCAGAGCAACGTATGTCACAAACCTACTCAAATGAGTTGAGGGATGCATATCTGATCAAGAATCATGGTAACAAGCAGCACCAGCGACACACCACACTGGGTGGAGAGTAATGTCAACATAAAGCATCCACACACATCAATACAGCCTCTGAGAAGTTTAAACGTAACTCACGAACCTACTCAAATGAGATGTGGGATGCATATCTGAGCAAGATTTGGGGTCACAAGCAGCATCAGGAACACACCACACTGGCTGGAGTGTAATGTCAACATCAAGCTTCCACAAACAGCAATACAGCCTCTAAGCTGGGCAACGTAACTCACGAACCTACTCAAATGAGTAGAGGAATGCATATCTGAGAACGATTTGGTGTCACAAGCAGCACCAGCGACACACCACACTGGCTGGAGTGCAATGTCAGCATCAAGCATACACACACAGCAATACAGCCTCTAAGCAGGGCAACATATCTCACGAACCCACTCAAATGAGTAGAGGGATGCATATCTGAGCAAGATTTGGGTTCACAAGCATTACCAGCGGCACACCACACTGGGTGGAGTGTAATGTCAACATCAAGCTTCCACATACATCAATACAGCCTCTGAGAATGGCAACGTAACTAACGAACCAACTCAAATGAGTAGAATGATGCATATCTGAGCAAGATTTGGGTCCCCAAGCAGGACCAGCGACACAGCACAGTGGCTGGAGTGCAATGTCAGCATCAAGCATCCACACACAGCAATACAGCCTCTAAGCAGGGCAACGTAACTCACGAACCTACTCAAATTAGTAGAGGGATGCATATCTGAGCAAGATTTCTGTTCACAAGCAGCACCAGCGACACACGACAATGGTTGGAGTGTAATGTCAACATCAAGCATTCACAAACAGCAACACAGCCTCTAAGCAGAGCAACGTAAATCACGAACCTACTCAAATTAGTAGAGGGATGCATATCTCAGAAAGATTAGGGGTCACAAGCAGCACCTGCGACACACCACACTAGCTAGAGGGCAATGTCAGCATCAAGCATCCACACACAGCAATACAGCCTCTAAGCAGGGCTACGTAAATCACGAACCTACTCAAATGAGTAGAGGGATGCATATCTGAGCAAGATTTGGGTTCACAGGCAGCACCAGCAACACACCACACTGGCTGGAATGTAATGTCAACATCAAGCATCCACACACAGCAATACAGCCTCTAAGCAGGGCAACGTAACTTACGAACCTACTCAAAATAGTAGAGGGATGCATATCTGAGCAAGATTTGTGTTCACAAGCAGCACCAGCGGCACACCACACTGGCTGGAGTGTAATGTCAACATCAAGCATCCACAAACAGCAATACAGCCTCTAAGCAGGGCAACATAACTCACGAACCTACTCAAATGAGTAGAGCGATGCATATCTGAGCAAGATTTGGGTTCACAAGCAGCACCAGCTACACACCACACTGGTTGGAGTGTAATGTCAACATCAAGCATCCATAAACAGCAACACAGCCTCTAAGTAGAGCAACGTAAATCACGAACCTACTCAAATGAGTAGAGGGATGCATATCTCAGCAAGATTAGGGGTCACAAGCAGCACCAGCGACACACCACACTGGCTGGAGTGTAATGTCAACATCAAGCATCCACACACAGCATTACAGCCTCTAAGCAGGGCAACGTAACTCACGAACCTACTCAAATGAGTAAAGGGATGTATATCTGAGCACGATTTGGGGTCACAAGGAGGACCAGCGACACACCACACTGGCTCTAGTGCAATGTCAGCATCAAGCATCCACACACAGCAATACAGCCTCTAAGCAGGGCAAAGTAACTCACGAACCTACTCAAATCAGTAGAGGGATGCATATGTGAGCAAGATTTGGGGTCACATGCAGCACCAGCGACACACCACACTGGCTAGAGGGCAATGTCAGCATCAAGCATCCACACACAGCAATACAGCCTCTAAGCAGGGCAACGTAAATCGCGAACCTACACAAATGAGTAGAGGGATGCATATCTGAGATAGATTTGGGTTCACAGGCAGCACCAGCAACACACCACACTGGCTGGAGTGTAATGTCAACATCAAGCACCCACACACAGCAATAAAGCCTCTAAGCAGAGCAACGTAACTCACAATCCTGCTCAAATGAGTTGAGGGATGCATATCGGATCAAGAATCGGGGTAAAAAGCAGCACCAGCGACACACCACACTGGCTGGAGTGTAATGTCAACATCAAGCATCCACACACAGCAATACAGAATCTAAGCAGGGCAACGTAATTCACGAACCTACTCAAATGAGTAGAGGAATTCATATCTGAGAACGATTTGGTGTCACAAGCAGCACCAGCGACACACCACACTGGCTGGAGTGCAATGTCAGCATCAAGCATCCACACACAGCAATACAGCCTCTAAGCAGGGCAACATATCTCAAGAACCTACTCAAATGAGTAGAGGGATGCATATCTGAGCAAGATTTGGGTTCACAAGCAACACCAGCGGCACACCACACAGGCTGGAGTGTAATGTCAACATCAAGCATCCACAAACAGCAATACAGCCTCTAAGCAGGGCAACGTAACTAACGAACCTACTCAAATGAGTAGAGGGATGCATATCTGAACAAGATTTGGGTTCACAAGCAGCACTAGCGACACACCACACTGGTTGGAGTGTAATGTCAGCATCAAGCATCCACAAACAGCAATACAGCCTCTAAGCAGGGCAACGTAACTCACGAACCTACTCAAATGAGTAGAGGGATGCATATCTGAGCACGATTTTGGGGCACAAGCAGGACCAGCGACACACCACACTGGCTGGAGTGCAATGTCAGCATCAAGCATCCACACACAGCAATACAGCCTCTAAGCAGGGCAAAGTAACTCACGAACCTACTCAAATGAGTAGAGGGATGCATATGTGAGCAAGATTTGGGGTCACATGCAGCACCAGCGACACACCACACTGGCTAGAGGGCAATGTCAGCATCAAGCATCCACACACAGCAATACAGCCTCTAAGCAGGGCAACGTAAATCACGAACCTACTCAAATGAGTAGAGGGATGCATATCTGTGCAAGATTTGGGTCCACAGGCAGCACCAGCAACACACCACACTGGCTGGAGTGTAATGTCAGCATCAAGCATCCACACACAGCAATACAGCCTCTAAGCAGGGCAACGTATCTGACGAACCTACACAAATGAGTAGACGGATGCATATCTGTGCAAGATTTGGGGTCACAAGCAGCACCAGCGACACACCACATTGGCTGGAGTGTAATGTCAACATCAAGCACTCACACACAGCAATGCAGCCTCTAAGCAGAACAAAGTAACTCACAAACCTGCTCAAATGAGTTGAGGGATGCATATCTGATCAAGAATCGGGGTAACAAGCACCACCAGCGACACACCACACTGGCTGGAGTGTAATGTCAACATCAAGCATCCACACACAGCAATACAGAATCTAAGCAGGGCAACGTAACTCACGAACCTACTCAAATGATTAGAGGGATGCATACCTGAGCAAGATTGGGGGCACAAGCAGCACCAGCGACACACCACACTGGCTGGAGTGGAATGTCAACATCAAGCATCCACAAACAGAAATACAGCCTCTAAGAAAGGCAACGTAACTCATGAACTAACTCAAAGGAGTAGAGGGATGGAAATCGGAGTAAGATTTAGGGTCACAAGCAGCACCAGCGACACACCACACTGGCTGGAGTGTAATGTCAACATCAAGCAATCACAAACAGCAACACAGCCTGTAAGCAGGGCAACGTAATTCACGATTCTACTCAAATGAGTAGATGAAGCATATCGGAGCAAGATTTAGGGTCACTAGCATTACCAGCGACACACCACACTGGCTGGAGTGCAATGTCATCATCACGCATCCACACACAGCAATCCAGCCTCCAAGCAGGGCAACGTAACTCACGAACCTACTCAAATGAGTAGACGGATGCATATCTGAGCAAGATTTGGTGTCACAAGCAGCACCAGCGATACACCACACTGGCTGGAGTGCAATGTCAGCATCAGGCATCCACACACAGCAATACAGCCTCTAAGCAGGGCAACGTAACTCACGAACAAGATTTGGGGTCACAAGCAGCACCAGCAACACACCACACTGGCAGGAGTGTAATGTCAACTTCAAGCATCCACACACAGCAAAACTGCCTCTAAACAGGGCAACGTAACTCATGAACCTACACAAATGAGTAGACGGATGCATATCTGAGCAAGATTTGGGGTCACAAGCAGCACCAGCAACACACCACACTGGCTGGGGTGTAATGTCAACTTCAAGCATCCACACACAGCAATACGTTCTCTAAACAGAGCAACGTAACTCACGAACCAACACAAATGAGTAGAGGGATGCATATCTGAGGTAGATTTGGAGTCACAAGCAGCATCAGGATCACACCACACTGGCTGGAGTGTCATGTCAGCATCAAGCCTCTACACAGAGCAATACAGAATGTAAACAGGGCAACGTAACTCACGAACCTACTCAAATGAGTAGAGGGATGCATATCTGAGAACGATTTGGTGTCACAAGCAGCACCAGCGACACACCACACTGGCTGGAGTGCAATGTCAGCATCAAGTATCCACACACAGCAATACAGCCTGGAAGCAGGGCAACGTAACTCACGAACCTACTCAAATGAGTAAAGGGGTGCATATATGAGGAAGATTTGGGGTCACAAGCAGCACCAGCAACACACCACACTGCGTGGAGTGTAATGTCAACATCAAGCATCCACACACAGCAATACTGCCTCTAAGCAGGGCAACGTAACTCACGACCATACTCAAATGAGTAGAGGGATGCATATCTGAGCAAGAATCGGGGTAACAAGCAGCACCAGCGACAGACCACACTGGCTGGAGTGTAATGTCAATATCAAGCTTCCTCACACATCAATACAGCCTCTGAGAAGGGCAACGTAACTCACGAACCTACTCAAATGAGTGGAGGGATGCATATCTGAGCAAGACTTGGTGTCACAAGCAGCACCAGCGACACACCACACTGGCTGGAGTGTAATGTGAACATCAAGCATCCACACACAGCAGTAGAGCCACTAAGCAGGGCAACGTAACTCACGAACCTACTCAAATTAGTAGAGGGATGCATATCTGAGCACGATTTGAGGTCACAAGCAGCACCAGCGACACACCACACAGGCTGGAGTGCAATGTCAGCATCAAGCATCCACACACAGCAGTACAGCCTCTAAGCAGGGCAACGTAACTCACAAACCTACTCAAATGAGCTGAGGGATGCATATCTGATCAAGAATCGGGGTCACAAGCAGCACCAGCAACACACCACACTGGCTGGAGTGTAATGTCAACATCAAGCATCCACACACAGCAATACAGAATCTAAGCAGGGCAACGTAACTCACGAACCTACTCAAATGAGTAGAGGGATGCATACCTGAGCAAGATTGGGGGCACAAGCAGCACCAGCGACACACCACACTGGCTGGAGTGCAATGTCAACATCAAGCATCCACAAACAGCAATACAGCCTCTAAGAATGGTAACGTAACTCATGAACTAACTCAAATGAGTAGAGGGATGCAAATCGGAGTAAGATTTAGGGTCACAAGCAGCACCAGCGACACACCACACTGGCTGGAGTGTAATGTCAACATCAAGCAATCACAAACAGCAACACAGCCTCTAAGCAGGGCAACGTAACTCTCGATTCTACTCAAATGAGTAGATGAAGCATATCGGAGCAAGATTTAGGGTCACTAGCATTACCAGCGACACACCACACTGGCTGGAGTGCAATGTCATCATCAGGCATCCACACACAGCAATACAGCCTCCAAGCAGGGCAACGTAACTCACGAACCTACTCAAATGAGTAGACGGATGCATATCTGAGCAAGATTTGGTGTCACAAGCAGCACCAGCGACACACCACACTGGCTGGACCGCAATGTCAGCATCAAGCATCCACACACAGCAACACAGCCTCTAAGCAGGGCAACGTAACTCACGAATCTACTCAAATGAGGAGAGGGAAGCATATCGGAGCAAGATTTAGGGTGACAAGCATTACCAGCGACACACCACACTGGCTGGAGTGCAATGTCAGCATCAGGCATCCACACACAGCAATACAGCCTCTAAGCAGGGCAACGTAACTCACGAACAAGATTTGGGGTCACAAGCAGCACCAGCAACACACCACACTGGCAGGAGTGTAATGTCAACTTCAAGCATCCACACACAGCAAAACAGCCTCTAAACAGGGCAACGTAACTCACGAACCTACACAAATGAGTAGACGGATGCATATCTGAGCAAGATTTGGGGTCACAAACAGTACCAGCAACACACCACACTGGCTGGTGTGTAATGTCAACTTCAAGCATCCACACACAGCAATACAGTCTCTAAACAGAGCAACGTAACTCACGAACCTACACAAATGAGTAGAGGGATGCATATCTGAGGTAGATTTGGAGTCACAAGCAACATCAGGAACACACCACACTGGCTGGAGTGTAATGTCAGCATCAAGCATCCACACAGAGCAATACAGAATGTAAACAGGGCAACGTAACTCACGAACCTACTCAAATGAGTAGAGGGATGCATATCTGAGAACGATTTGGTGTCACAAGCAGCACCAGCGACACACCACACTGGCTGGAGTGCAATGTCAGCATCAAGTATCCACACACAGCAATACAGCCTGTAAGCAGGGCAACGTAACTCACGAACCTACTCAAATGAGTAAGGGGGTGCATATATGAGGAAGATTTGGGGTCACAAGCAGCACCAGCAACACACCACACTGCGTGGAGTGTAATGTCAACATCAAGCATCCACACACAGCAATACTGCCTCTAAACAGGGCAACGTAACTCACGACCATACTCAAATGAGTAGAGGGATGCATATCTGAGCAAGAATCGGGGTAACAAGCAGCACCAGCGACAGACCACACTGGCTGGAGTGTAATGTCAATATCAAGCTTCCACACACATCAATACAGCCTCTGAGAAGGGCAACGTAACTCACGAACCTACTCAAATGAGTGGAGGGATGCATATCTGAGCAAGACTTGGTGTCACAAGCAGCACCAGCGACACACCACACTGGCTGGAGTGTAATGTGAACATCAAGCATCCACACACAGCAGTAGAGCCACTAAGCAGGGCAACGTAACTCACGAACCTACTCAAATTAGTAGAGGGATGCATATCTGAGCACGATTTGAGGTCACAAGCAGCACCAGTGACACACCACACAGGCTGGAGTGCAATGTCAGCATCAAGCATCCACACACAGCAATACTGCCTCTAAGCAGGACAACGTAACCCACAAACCTACTCAAATGAGTTGAGGGATGCTTATCTTATCAAGAATCGGAGTCACAAGCAGGACCAGCGACACACCACACTGGCTGGAGTGTAATGTCAACTTCAAGCATCCACACACAGCAAAACAGCCTCTAAACAGGGCAACGTAACTGACGAACCTACACAAATGAGTAGACGGATGCATATCTGAGCAAGATTTGGGGTCAGAAGCAGCACCAGCGACACACCACACTGGCTGGAGTGTAATGTCAACTTCAAGCATCCACACACAGCAAAACAGCCTCTAAACAGGGCAACGTAACTGACGAACCTACACAAATGAGTAGACGGATGCATATCTGAGCAAGATTTGGGGTCACAAGCAGCACCAGCAACACACCACACTGGCTGGTGTGTAATGTCAACTTCAAGCATCCACACACAGCAATACAGTCTCTAAACAGAGCAACGTAACTCACGAACCTACACAAATGAGTAGAGGGATGCATATCTGAGGTAGATTTGGAGTCACAAGCAGCATCAGGAACACACCACACTGGCTGGAGCGTAATGTCAGCATCAAGCATCCACACAGAGCAATACAGAATGTAAACAGGGCAACGTAACTCACGAACCTACTCAAATGAGTAGAGGGATGCATATCTGAGAACGATTTGGTGTCACAAGCAGCACCAGCGACACACCACACTGGCTGGAGTGCAATGTCAGCATCAAGTATCCACACACAGCAATACAGCCTGTAAGCAGGGCAAAAAACTCACGAACCTACTCAAATGAGTAAAGGGGTGCATATATGAGGAAGATTTGGGGTCACAAGCAGCACCAGCAACACACCACACTGCGTGGAGTGTAATGTCAACATCAAGCATCCACACACAGCAATACTGCCTCTAAACAGGGCAACGTAACTCACGACCATACTCAAATGAGTAGAGGGATGCATATCTGAGCAAGAATTGGGGTAACAAGCAGCACCAGCGACAGACCACACTGGCTGGAGTGTAATGTCAATATCAAGCTTCCACACACATCAATACAGCCTCTGAGAAGGGCAACGTAACTCACGAACCTAATCAAATGAGTGGAGGGATGCATATCTGAGCAAGACTTGGTGTCACAAGCAGCACCAGCGACACACCACACTGGCTGGAGTGTAATGTGAACATCAAGCATCCACACACAGCAGTAGAGCCACTAAGCAGGGCAACGTAACTCACGAACCTACTCAAATTAGTAGAGGGATGCATATCTGAGCACGATTTGAGGTCACAAGCAGCACCAGTGACACACCACACAGGCTGGAGTGCAATGTCAG
This sequence comes from Schistocerca gregaria, assembly GCF_023897955.1. NCBI lineage: Eukaryota > Metazoa > Arthropoda > Insecta > Orthoptera > Acrididae > Schistocerca > Schistocerca gregaria. The sequence goes on from NC_064927.1 coordinate 77,570,133, forward strand.
CATCAAGCATCCACACACAGCAATACTGCCTCTAAGCAGGACAACGTATCTGACGAACCTACACAAATGAGTAGACGGATGCATATCTGAGCAAGATTTGTGGTCAGAAGCAGCACCAGCAACACACCACACCGGCTGGAGTGTAATATCAACATCAAGCATCCACACACAGAAATACAGCCTCTAAGCAGGGCAACGTAACCCACAAACCTACTCAAATGAGTTGAGGGATGCTTATCTTATCAAGAATCGGAGTCACAAGCAGGACCAGCGACACACCACACTGGCTGGAGTGTAATGTCAACTTCAAGCATCCACACACAGCAAAACAGCCTCTAAACAGGGCAACGTAACTGACGAACCTACACAAATGAGTAGACGGATGCATATCTGAGCAAGATTTGGGGTCAGAAGCAGCACCAGCGACACACCACACTGGCTGCAGTGTAATATCAACTTCAAGCATCCACACACAGCAAAACAGCCTCTGAGAAGGGGAAACGTAACTCACGAACCTACCCAAATGCGTAGGGAGATACAGATGTGAGCAAGATTTGGGTTCACAGGCAGCACCAGCGGCACACCACACTGGCTGGAGTGTAATGTCAACTTCAAGCATCCACACACAGCAAAACAGCCTCTAAACAGGGCAACGTAACTCGCGAACCTACACAAATGAGTAGACGGACGCATATCTGAGCAAGATTTGGGGTCACAAGCAGCACCAGCGACACACCACAGTGGCTGGAGTGCAATGTCAGCATCAAGCATCCACACACAGCATTACAGCCTCTAAGCAGGGCAACGTAACTCACGAACCTACTCAAATGAGTAAAGGGGTGCATATATGAGCAAGATTTGGGGTCACAAGCAGCACCAGCAACACACCACACTGGCTGGAGTGTAATGTCAACTTCAAGCATCCACACACAGCAAAACAGCCTCTAAACAGGGCAACGTAACTCGCGAACCTACACAAATGAGTAGACGGACGCATATCTGAGCAAGATTTGGGGTCACAAGCAGCACCAGCGACACACCACAGTGGCTGGAGTGCAATGTCAGCATCAAGCATCCACACACAGCATTACAGCCTCTAAGCAGGGCAACGTAACTCACGAACCTACTCAAATGAGTAAAGGGGTGCATATATGAGCAAGATTTGGGGTCACAAGCAGCACCAGCAACACACCACACTGGCTGGAGTGTAATGTCAACATCAAGCATCCACACACAGCAATACTGCCTCTAAGCAGGACAACGTATCTGACGAACCTACACAAATGAGTAGACGGATGCATATCTGAGCAAGATTTGGGGTCAGAAGCAGCACAAACAACACACCACACCGGCTGGAGTGTAATATCAACATCAAGCATCCACACACAGCAATACAACCTCTAAGCAGGGCAACGTAACCCACAAACCTACTCAAATGAGTTGAGGGATGCTTATCTGATCGAGAATCGGAGTCACAAGCAGGACCAGCGACACACCTCACTGGCTGGAGAGTAATGTCAACTTCAATCATCCACACACAGCAAAACAGCCTCTAAACATGGCAACGTAACTCACGAACCTACACAAATGAGTAGACGGATGCATATCTGAGCAAGATTTGGGGTCTCAAGCAGCACCAGCAACACACCACAGTGGCTGGAGTGTAATGTCAACTTCAAGCATCCACACACAGCAATACGGCCTCTAAGCAGGGCAACGTAACTCACGAACCTACTCAAATGAGTAGAGGGATGCATATCTGAGCAAGATTGGGGGTAACATGCAGCACCAGCGACACACCATACTGGCTGGAGTGTAATATCAACTTCAAGCATCCACACACAGCAAAACAGCCTCTGAGAAGGGGAAACGTAACTCACGAACCTACCCAAATGCGTAGGGAGATACAGATGTGAGCAAGATTTGGGTTCACAGGCAGCACCAGCGGCACACCACACTGGCTGGAGTGTAATGTCAACATCAAACATCCACACACAGCAATACAGCCTCTAAGCAGTGCAAGGTACCTCACGAACCTACTCAAATGTGTAGAGGGATGCATATCTGAGCACGATTTTTGGTCACAAGCATTACCAGCGACACACCACACTGGCTGGAGTGCAATGTCAGCATCAGGCATCCACACACAGCAATACAGCCTCTAAGCAGGACAACGTAACTCACGAACCTACTCAAATGAGTAAAGGGGTGCATATATGAGCACGATTTGGGGTCACAAGCAGCACCAGCAACACACCACACTGGCTGGAGTGTAATGTCAACATCAAGCATCCACACACAGCAATACTGCCTCTAAGCAGGGCAACGTAACTCACGACCCTACTCAAATGAGTAGAGGGATGCATATCTGAGCAAGAATGGGGGTAACAAGCAGCATCAGCGACAGACCACACTGGCTGGAGTGTAATGTCAACATCAAACTTCCACACACATCAATACGGCCTCTGAGAAGGGCAACGTAACTCACGAAACTACTGAAATGAGTGGATGGATGCATATCTGAGCAAGATTTGGTGTCACAAGCAGCACCAGCGACACACCACACTGGCTGGAGTGTAATGTGAACATCAAGCATCCACACACAGCAGTAGAGCCACTCAGCAGGGCAACGTAACTCACGAACCTACTCAAATTAGTAGAGGGATGCATATCTGAGCACGATTTGAGGTCACAAGCAGCACCAGCGACACACCGCACTGGCTGGAGTGCAATGTCAGCATCAAGAATCCACACACAGCAAAACAGTCTCTAAGCAGGGCAACGTATCTGACGAACCTACTCAGATGAGTAGACGGATGCATATCTGAGCAAGATTTGGGATCAGAAGCAGCACCAGCAACACACCACACTAGCTGGAGTGTAATGTCAACATCAAGCATCCACACACAGCAATACAGCCTCGAAGCAGGGCAACGTAACTCACAAACCTACTCTAATGAGTTGAGGGACGCTTATCTGATCAAGAATCGGGATCACATGCAGCACCAGCAACACACTACACTGGCTGGAGTGTAATGTCAAAATCAAGCATCCACACACAGCAATACAGCCTCTAAGCAGGGCAACGAAACTCACGAACCTACTCAAATGAGTAGACGGATGCATATCTGAGCAAGATTTGGGGTCAGAAGCAGCACCAGCAACACACCACACTGGCTGGAGTGTAATGTCAACATCAAACATCCACACACAGCAATGCAGCCTCTAAGCAGGGCAACGTAACTCACGAACCTACTCAAATGAGTAGAGGGATGCATATCTGAGAACGATTTGGTGTCACAATTAGCACCAGCGACACACCACACTGGCTGAGTGTATTGTCAACATAAAGCATCCACAAACATCAATACAGCCTCTGAGAAGGGGAAACGTAACTCACGAACCTACTCAAATGCGTCGGGTGATACAGATCTGAGCAAGATTTGGGTTCACAGGCAGCACCAGCGGCACACCAGACTGGCTGGAGTGTAATGTCAACATCTAGCATCCACACACATCAATACAGTCTCTAAGCAGGGCTACATATCTCACGAATCTACTCAAATGAGTAGAGGGATGCATATCTGAGGTAGATTTGGGTCCACAGGCAGCACCAGCGACACACCACACTTGCTGGAGTGAAATGTCAACATCAAGCATCCACACACAGCAATACAGCCTCTAAGAAGTGCAACGTAACTCACGAACCAACTCAAATGAGTAGAGGGATGCATATCTGGGTTAGATTTGGGGTCACAAGCAGCACCGACGACACACCATACTGGCTGGAGTGTAATGTCAACGTCAACCATCCACACACAGCAATGCAGCCTATAAGCAGGGCAACATAACTCGCGAACCTACTCAAATAAGTAGATGGATGCATATCTGAGCAAGATTTATGGTCACAAGCAGCACCAGCGACATACCACATTGGCTGGAGTGTAATGTCAACATCAAGCATCCACAAACAGCAGTAGAGCCACTAAGCAGGGCAACGTAACTCACAAACCTTCTCAAATGAGTAGAGGGATGCATATCTGAGCACGATTTGGAGTCACAAGCAGCACCAGCGACACACCACACTGGCTGGAGTGTAATGTCAACATCAAGCATCCACGCACAGCAATACAGCCTCTAAGCAGTCCAACGTAACTCATGAACCTACTCAAATGAGTTGAGGGATTAATATCTGTTCAAGAATCGGGGTCACAAGCAGCACCAGCAACACACCACACTGGCTGGAGTGTAATGTCAACATCAAGCATCCACAAACAGCAATACAGCCTCTAAGCAGGGTAACATAACTCACAAACCTACTCAAGTGAGTTGAGGGATGCATATCTGAGCTAGATTTGGTGTCACAATTAGCACCAGCGACACACCACACGGGCTGGAATGTATTGTCAACATAAAGCATCCACAAACATCAATACAGCCTCTGAGAAGGGGAAACGTAACTCACGAACCTACTCAAATGCGTCGGGAGATACAGTTCTGAGCAAGATTTGGGTTCACAGGCAGCACCAGCGGCACACCAGACTGGCTGGAGTGTAATTTCAACATCAAGCATCCACAAACAGCAATACAGCCTCTAAGCAGTGCAACGTAACTCACGAACCTACTCAAGTGAGTTGAGGGATGCATATCTGAGCAAGATTGGGGGTCACATGCAGCACCAGCAACACACCACACTGGCTGGAGTGTAATGTCAACATCAAACATCCACACACAGCAATACAGCCTCTAAGCAGGGCAACGTAACTCACAAACCTACTCAAATGAGTTGAGGGATGCATATCTGTTCAAGAATCGGGGTCACAAGCAGCACCAGCAACACACCACACTGGCTGGAGTGTAATGTCAACATCAAGCATCCACAAACAGCAATACAGCCTCTAAGCAGGGTAACATAACTCACAAACCTACTCAAGTGAGTTGAGGGATGGATATCTGATCAAGAATCGGGGTCACAAGCAGCACCAGCCACACACCACACTGGCTGGAGTGTAATGTCAACATCAAACATCCACACACAGCAATACAGCCTCTAAGCGGGGCAACGTAACACACGAACCTACTGAAATGAGTAGAGGGATGCAAATCGGAGCAAGATTTAGGGTCACAAGCAGCACCCGCGACACACCACACTGGCTGGAGTGTAATGTCAACATCAAGCAATCACAAACAGCAACACAGCCTCTAAGCAGGGCAACGTAACTCACGAACTTACTCAAATGAGTAGAGGGAAGCATATCGGAGCAAGATTTAGGGTCACAAGCATTACCAGCGACACACCACACTGGCTGGAGTGCAATGTCTGCATCAAGCATCCACACACAGCAAAACTGCCTCTAAACAGGGCAACGTAACTCATGAACCTACACAAATGAGTAGACGGATGCATATCTGAGCAAGATTTGGGGTCACAAGCAGCACCAGCAACACACCACACTGGCTGGGGTGTAATGTCAACTTCAAGCATCCACACACAGCAATACAGTCTCTAAACAGAGCAACGTAACTCACGAACCAACACAAATGAGTAGAGGGATGCATATCTGAGGTAGATTTGGAGTCACAAGCAGCATCAGGATCACACCACACTGGCTGGAGTGTCATGTCAGCATCAAGCATCCACACAGAGCAATACAGAATGTAAACAGGGCAACGTAACTCACGAACCTACTCAAATGAGTAGAGGGATGCATATCTGAGAACGATTTGGTGTCACAAGCAGCACCAGCGACACACCACACTGGCTGGAGTGCAATGTCAGCATCAAGTATCCACACACAGCAATACAGCCTGTAAGCAGGGCAACGTAACTCACGAACCTACTCAAATGAGTAAAGGGGTGCATATATGAGGAAGATTTGGGGTCACAAGCAGCACCACCAACACACCACACTGCGTGGAGTGTAATGTCAACATCAAGCATCCACACACAGCAATACTGCCTCTAAGCAGGGCAACGTAACTCACGACCATACTCAAATGAGTAGAGGGATGCATATCTGAGCAAGAATCGGGGTAACAAGCAGCACCAGCGACAGACCACACTGGCTGGAGTGTAATGTCAATATCAAGCTTCCTCACACATCAATACAGCCTCTGAGAAGGGCAACGTAACTCACGAACCTACTCAAATGAGTGGAGGGATGCATATCTGAGCAAGAATTGGTGTCACAAGTAGCACCAGCGACACACCACACTGGCTGGAGTGTAATGTGAACATCAAGCATCCACACACAGCAGTAGAGCCACTAAGCAGGGCAACGTAACTCACGAACCTACTCAAATTAGTAGAGGGATGCATATCTGAGCACGATTTGAGGTCACAAGCAGCACCAGCGACACACCACACAGGCTGGAGTGCAATGTCAGCATCAAGCATCCACACACAGCAGTACAGCCTCTAAGCAGGGCAACGTAACTCACAAACCTACTCAAATGAGCTGAGGGATGCATATCTGATCAAGAATCGGGGTCACAAGCAGCACCAGCAACACACCACACTGGCTGGAGTGTAATGTCAACATCAAGCATCCACACACAGCAATACAGAATCTAAGCAGGGCAACGTAACTCACGAACCTACTCAAATGAGTAGAGGGATGCATACCTGAGCAAGATTGGGGGCACAAGCAGCACCAGCGACACACCACACTGGCTGGAGTGCAATGTCAACATCAAGCATCCACAAACAGCAATACAGCCTCTAAGAATGGTAACGTAACTCATGAACTAACTCAGATGAGTAGAGGGATGCAAATCGGAGTAAGATTTAGGGTCACAAGCAGCACCAGCGACACACCACACTGGCTGGAGTGTAATGTCAACATCAAGCAATCACAAACAGCAACACAGCCTCTAAGCAGGGCAACTTAACTCTCGATTCTACTCAAATGAGTAGATGAAGCATATCGGAGCAAGATTTAGGGTCGCTAGCATTACCAGCGACACACCACACTGGCTGGAGTGCAATGTCATCATCAGGCATCCACACACAGCAATACAGCCTCCAAGCAGGGCAACGTAACTCACGAACCTACTCAAATGAGTAGACGGATGCATATCTGAGCAAGATTTGGTGTCACAAGCAGCACCAGCGACACACCACACTGGCTGGACCGCAATGTCAGCATCAAGCATCCACACACAGCAACACAGCCTCTAAGCAGGGCAACGTAACTCACGAATCTACTCAAATGAGGAGAGGGAAGCATATCGGAGCAAGATTTAGGGTGACAAGCATTACCAGCGACACACCACACTGGCTGGAGTGCAATGTCAGCATCAGGCATCCACACACAGCAATACAGCCTCTAAGCAGGGCAACGTAACTCACGAACAAGATTTGGGGTCACAAGCAGCACCAGCAACACACCACACTGGCAGGAGTGTAATGTCAACTTCAAGCATCCACACACAGCAAAACAGCCTCTAAACAGGGCAACGTAACTCACGAACCTACACAAATGAGTAGACGGATGCATATCTGAGCAATATTTGGGGTCACAAGCAGCACCAGCAACACACCACACTGGCTGGTGTGTAATGTCAACTTCAAGCATCCACACACAGCAATACAGTCTCTAAACAGAGCAACGTAACTCACGAACCTACACAAATGAGTAGAGGGATGCATATCTGAGGTAGATTTGGAGTCACAAGCAGCATCAGGAACACACCACACTGGCTGGAGCGTAATGTCAGCATCAAGCATCCACACAGAGCAATACAGAATGTAAACAGGGCAACGTAACTCACGAACCTACTCAAATGAGTAGAGGGATGCATATCTGAGAACGATTTGGTGTCACAAGCAGCACCAGCGACACACCACACTGGCTGGAGTGCAATGTCAGCATCAAGTATCCACACACAGCAATACAGCCTGTAAGCAGGGCAAAAAACTCACGAACCTACTCAAATGAGTAAAGGGGTGCATATATGAGGAAGATTTGGGGTCACAAGCAGCACCAGCAACACACCACACTGCGTGGAGTGTAATGTCAACATCAAGCATCCACACACAGCAATACTGCCTCTAAACAGGGCAACGTAACTCACGACCATACTCAAATGAGTAGAGGGATGCATATCTGAGCAAGAATTGGGGTAACAAGCAGCACCAGCGACAGACCACACTGGCTGGAGTGTAATGTCAATATCAAGCTTCCACACACATCAATACAGCCTCTGAGAAGGGCAACGTAACTCACGAACCTAATCAAATGAGTGGAGGGATGCATATCTGAGCAAGACTTGGTGTCACAAGCAGCACCAGCGACACACCACACTGGCTGGAGTGTAATGTGAACATCAAGCATCCACACACAGCAGTAGAGCCACTAAGCAGGGCAACGTAACTCACGAACCTACTCAAATTAGTAGAGGGATGCATATCTGAGCACGATTTGAGGTCACAAGCAGCACCAGTGACACACCACACAGGCTGGAGTGCAATGTCAGCATCAAGCATCCACACACAGCAATACTGCCTCTAAGCAGGACAACGTATCTGACGAACCTACACAAATGAGTAGACGGATGCATATCTGAGCAAGATTTGTGGTCAGAAGCAGCACCAGCAACACACCACACCGGCTGGAGTGTAATATCAACATCAAGCATCCACACACAGAAATACAGCCTCTAAGCAGGGCAACGTAACCCACAAACCTACTCAAATGAGTTGAGGGATGCTTATCTTATCAAGAATCGGAGTCACAAGCAGGACCAGCGACACACCACACTGGCTGGAGTGTAATGTCAACTTCAAGCATCCACACACAGCAAAACAGCCTCTAAACAGGGCAACGTAACTGACGAACCTACACAAATGAGTAGACGGATGCATATCTGAGCAAGATTTGGGGTCAGAAGCAGCACCAGCGACACACCACACTGGCTGCAGTGTAATATCAACTTCAAGCATCCACACACAGCAAAACAGCCTCTGAGAAGGGGAAACGTAACTCACGAACCTACCCAAATGCGTAGGGAGATACAGATGTGAGCAAGATTTGGGTTCACAGGCAGCACCAGCGGCACACCACACTGGCTGGAGTGTAATGTCAACTTCAAGCATCCACACACAGCAAAACAGCCTCTAAACAGGGCAACGTAACTCGCGAACCTACACAAATGAGTAGACGGACGCATATCTGAGCAAGATTTGGGGTCACAAGCAGCACCAGCGACACACCACAGTGGCTGGAGTGCAATGTCAGCATCAAGCATCCACACACAGCATTACAGCCTCTAAGCAGGGCAACGTAACTCACGAACCTACTCAAATGAGTAAAGGGGTGCATATATGAGCAAGATTTGGGGTCACAAGCAGCACCAGCAACACACCACACTGGCTGGAGTGTAATGTCAACTTCAAGCATCCACACACAGCAAAACAGCCTCTAAACAGGGCAACGTAACTCGCGAACCTACACAAATGAGTAGACGGACGCATATCTGAGCAAGATTTGGGGTCACAAGCAGCACCAGCGACACACCACAGTGGCTGGAGTGCAATGTCAGCATCAAGCATCCACACACAGCATTACAGCCTCTAAGCAGGGCAACGTAACTCACGAACCTACTCAAATGAGTAAAGGGGTGCATATATGAGCAAGATTTGGGGTCACAAGCAGCACCAGCAACACACCACACTGGCTGGAGTGTAATGTCAACATCAAGCATCCACACACAGCAATACTGCCTCTAAGCAGGACAACGTATCTGACGAACCTACACAAATGAGTAGACGGATGCATATCTGAGCAAGATTTGGGGTCAGAAGCAGCACAAACAACACACCACACCGGCTGGAGTGTAATATCAACATCAAGCATCCACACACAGCAATACAGCCTCTAAGCAGGGCAACGTAACTCACGAACCTACTCAAATGAGTTGAGGGATGCTTATCTGATCGAGAATCGGAGTCACAAGCAGGACCAGCGACACACCTCACTGGCTGGAGAGTAATGTCAACTTCAATCATCCACACACAGCAAAACAGCCTCTAAACATGGCAACGTAACTCACGAACCTACACAAATGAGTAGACGGATGCATATCTGAGCAAGATTTGGGGTCTCAAGCAGCACCAGCAACACACCGCAGTGGCTGGAGTGTAATGTCAACTTCAAGCATCCACACACAGCAATACGGCCTCTAAGCAGGGGAACGTAACTCACGAACCTACTCAAATGAGTAGAGGGATGCATATCTGAGCAAGATTGGGGGTAACATGCAGCACCAGCGACACACCATACTGGCTGGAGTGTAATATCAACTTCAAGCATCCACACACAGCAAAACAGCCTCTGAGAAGGGGAAACGTAACTCACGAACCTACCCAAATGCGTAGGGAGATACAGATGTGAGCAAGATTTGGGTTCACAGGCAGCACCAGCGGCACACCACACTGGCTGGAGTGTAATGTCAACATCAAACATCCACACACAGCAATACAGCCTCTAAGCAGTGCAAGGTACCTCACGAACCTACTCAAATGTGTAGAGGGATGCATATCTGAGCACGATTTTTGGTCACAAGCATTACCAGCGACACACCACACTGGCTGGAGTGCAATGTCAGCATCAGGCATCCACACACAGCAATACAGCCTCTAAGCAGGACAACGTAACTCACGAACCTACTCAAATGAGTAAAGGGGTGCATATATGAGCACGATTTGGGGTCACAAGCAGCACCAGCAACACACCACACTGGCTGGAGTGTAATGTCAACATCAAGCATCCACACACAGCAATACTGCCTCTAAGCAGGGCAACGTAACTCACGACCCTACTCAAATGAGTAGAGGGATGCATATCTGAGCAAGAATGGGGGTAACAAGCAGCATCAGCGACAGACCACACTGGCTGGAGTGTAATGTCAACATCAAACTTCCACACACATCAATACGGCCTCTGAGAAGGGCAACGTAACTCACGAAACTACTGAAATGAGTGGATGGATGCATATCTGAGCAAGATTTGGTGTCACAAGCAGCACCAGCGACACACCACACTGGCTGGAGTGTAATGTGAACATCAAGCATCCACACACAGCAGTAGAGCCACTCAGCAGGGCAACGTAACTCACGAACCTACTCAAATTAGTAGAGGGATGCATATCTGAGCACGATTTGAGGTCACAAGCAGCACCAGCGACACACCGCACTGGCTGGAGTGCAATGTCAGCATCAAGAATCCACACACAGCAAAACAGTCTCTAAGCAGGGCAACGTATCTGACGAACCTACTCAGATGAGTAGACGGATGCATATCTGAGCAAGATTTGGGATCAGAAGCAGCACCAGCAACACACCACACTAGCTGGAGTGTAATGTCAACATCAAGCATCCACACACAGCAATACAGCCTCGAAGCAGGGCAACGTAACTCACAAACCTACTCTAATGAGTTGAGGAACGCTTATCTGATCAAGAATCGGGATCACATGCAGCACCAGCAACACACTACACTGGCTGGAGTGTAATGTCAAAATCAAGCATCCACACACAGCAATACAGCCTCTAAGCAGGGCAACGAAACTCACGAACCTACTCAAATGAGTAGACGGATGCATATCTGAGCAAGATTTGGGGTCAGAAGCAGCACCAGCAACACACCACACTGGCTGGAGTGTAATGTCAACATCAAACATCCACACACAGCAATGCAGCCTCTAAGCAGGGCAACGTAACTCACGAACCTACTCAAATGAGTAGAGGGATGCATATCTGAGAACGATTTGGTGTCACAATTAGCACCAGCGACACACCACACTGGCTGAGTGTATTGTCAACATAAAGCATCCACAAACATCAATACAGCCTCTGAGAAGGGGAAACGTAACTCACGAACCTACTCAAATGCGTCGGGTGATACAGATCTGAGCAAGATTTGGGTTCACAGGCAGCACCAGCGGCACACCAGACTGGCTGGAGTGTAATGTCAACATCTAGCATCCACACACATCAATACAGTCTCTAAGCAGGACTACGTGTCTCACGAATCTACTCAAATGAGTAGAGGGATGCATATCTGAGGTAGATTTGGGTCCACAGGCAGCACCAGCGACACACCACACTGGCTGGAGTGAAATGTCAACATCAAGCATCCACACACAGCAATACAGCCTCTAAGAAGTGCAACGTAACTCACGAACCAACTCAAATGAGTAGAGGGATGCATATCTGGGTTAGATTTGGGGTCACAAGCAGCACCGACGACACACCATACTGGCTGGAGTGTAATGTCAACGTCAACCATCCACACACAGCAATGCAGCCTATAAGCAGGGCAACATAACTCGCGAACCTACTCAAATAAGTAGAGGGATGCATATCTGAGCAAGATTTATGGTCACAAGCAGCACCAGCGACATACCACATTGGCTGGAGTGTAATGTCAACATCAAGCATCCACAAACAGCAGTAGAGCCACTAAGCAGGGCAACGTAACTCACAAACCTTCTCAAATGAGTAGAGGGATGCATATCTGAGCACGATTTGGAGTCACAAGCAGCACCAGCGACACACCACACTGGCTGGAGTGTAATGTCAACATCAAGCATCCACGCACAGCAATACAGCCTCTAAGCAGTCCAACGTAACTCATGAACCTACTCAAATGAGTTGAGGGATTAATATCTGTTCAAGAATCGGGGTCACAAGCAGCACCAGCAACACACCACACTGGCTGGAGTGTAATGTCAACATCAAGCATCCACAAACAGCAATACAGCCTCTAAGCAGGGTAACATAACTCACAAACCTACTCAAGTGAGTTGAGGGATGCATATCTGAGCTAGATTTGGTGTCACAATTAGCACCAGCGACACACCACACGGGCTGGAATGTATTGTCAACATAAAGCATCCACAAACATCAATACAGCCTCTGAGAAGGGGAAACGTAACTCACGAACCTACTCAAATGCGTCGGGAGATACAGTTCTGAGCAAGATTTGGGTTCACAGGCAGCACCAGCGGCACACCAGACTGGCTGGAGTGTAATTTCAACATCAAGCATCCACAAACAGCAATACAGCCCCTAAGCAGTGCAACGTAACTCACGAACCTACTCAAGTGAGTTGATGGATGCATATCTGAGCAAGATTGGGGGTCACATGCAGCACCAGCAACACACCACACTGGCTGGAGTGTAATGTCAACATCAAACATCCACACACAGCAATACAGCCTCTAAGCAGGGCAACGTAACTCACAAACCTACTCAAATGAGTTGAGGGATGCATATCTGTTCAAGAATCGGGGTCACAAGCAGCACCAGCAACACACCACACTGGCTGGAGTGTAATGTCAACATCAAGCATCCACAAACAGCAATACAGCCTCTAAGCAGGGTAACATAACTCACAAACCTACTCAAGTGAGTTGAGGGATGGATATCTGATCAAGAATCGGGGTCACAAGCAGCACCAGCAACACACCACACTGGCTGGAGTGTAATGTCAACATCAAACATCCACACACAGCAATACAGCCTCTAAGCGGGGCAACGTAACACACGAACCTACTGAAATGAGTAGAGGGATGCAAATCGGAGCAAGATTTAGGGTCACAAGCAGCACCCGCGACACACCACACTGGCTGGAGTGTAATGTCAACATCAAGCAATCACAAACAGCAACACAGTCTCTAAGCAGGGCAACGTAACTCACGAACTTACTCAAATGAGTAGAGGGAAGCATATCGGAGCAAGATTTAGGGTCACAAGCATTACCAGCGACACACCACACTGGCTGGAGTGCAATGTCTGCATCAAGCATCCACACACAGCAATACAGCCTCTAAGTAGGGCAACGTAACTCACGAACCTACTCAAATGAGTTAGTGAGCATATCTGAGCAAGATTTGGGGTCACAAGCAGCACCAGCGACACACCACACTGGCTGGAGTGTAATGTCAACATCAAGCATCCACACACAGCAATACAGCCTCTAAGAAGTGCAACGTAACTCACGAACGAACTCAAATGAGTAGAGAGATGCATATCTGGGTTAGATTTGGTGTCACAAGCAGCACCGACGACACACCATACTGTCTGGAGTGTAATGTCAACGTCAACCATCCACACACAGCAATGCAGCCTATAAGCAGGGCAACGTAACTCGCGAACCTACTCAAATGAGTTAGGGAGCATATCTGAGCAAGATTTAGGGTCACATGCAGCACCAGCGACACACCACACTGGCTGGAGTTTAATGTGAACATCAAGTATCCACACACAGCAATACAGCCACTAAAAAGGGCAACATAACTCACGAACCTACTCAAATGAGTAGATCGATGCATATCTGAGCAAGATTTGGGATCACAAGCAGCACCAGCGACACACCACATTGGCTGGAGTGTAATGTCAACATCAAGCATCCACACACAGCAGTAGAGCCACTAAGCAGGGCAATGTAACTCTCGAACCTTCTCAAATGAGTAGAGGGATGCATATCTGAGCACGATTTGGAGTCACAAGCAGCACCAGCGACACACCACACTGGCTGGAGTGTAATGTCAACATCAAGCATCCACGCACAGCAATACAGCCTCTAAGCAGGGCAACGTAACTCACGAACCAACTCAAATGAGTAGAGGGATGCATATTTGTCCAAGATTTGTGGTCACAAGCAGCACCAGCGACACACCACACTGGTTGGAGTGTAATGTCAACATCAAGCATCCACACACAGAAATACAGCCTCTAAGCAGGACAACGAAACTCACGAACCTACTCAAATGAGTAGAGGGATGCATATCTGAGCACGATTTGGAGTCACAAGCAGCACCAGCGACACACCACACTGGCTGGAGTGTAATGTCAACATCAAGCATCCACGCACAGCAATACAGCCTCTAAGCAGGGCAACGTAACTCACGAACCAACTCAAATGAGTAGAGGGATGCATATTTGTCCAAGATTTGTGGTCACAAGCAGCACCAGCGACACACCACACTGGTTGGAGTGTAATGTCAACATCAAGCATCCACACACAGAAATACAGCCTCTAAGCAGGACAACGTAACTCACGAACCTACTGAAATGAGTAGAGGGATGCAAATCAGAGCAAGATTTAGGGTCACAAGCAGCACCCGCGACACACCACACTGGCTGGAGTGTAATGTCAACATCAAGCAATCACAAACAGCAACACAGCCTCTAAGCAGGGCAACGTAACTCACGAACTTACTCAAATGAGTAGAGGGAAGCATATCGGAGCAAGATTTAGGGTCACAAGCATTACCAGTGACACACCACACTGGCTGGAGTGCAATGTCTGCATCAAGCATCCACTCACAGCAATACAGCCTCTAAGTAGGGCAACGTAACTCACGAACCTACTCAAATGAGTTAGGGAGCATATCTGAGCAAGATTTGGGGTCACAAGCAGCACCAGCGACACACCACACTGGCTGGAGTGTAATGTCAACATCAAGCATCCACACACAGCAATACAGCCTCTAAGAAGTGCAACGTAACTCACGAACGAACTCAAATGAGTAGAGAGATGCATATCTGGGTTAGATTTGGGGTCACAAGCAGCACCGACGACACACCATACTGTCTGGAGTGTAATGTCAACGTCAACCATCCACACACAGCAATGCAGCCTATAAGCAGGGCAACGTAACTCGCGAACCTACTCAAATAAGTAGAGGGATGCATATCTGAGCAAGATTTGGGGTCACATGCAGCACCAGCGACACACCACACTGGCTGGAGTTTAATGTGAACATCAAGTATCCACACACAGCAATACAGCCACTAAAAAGGGCAACATAACTCACGAACCTACTCAAATGAGTAGATCGATGCATATCTGAGCAAGATTTGGGATCACAAGCAGCACCAGCGACACACCACATTGGCTGGAGTGTAATGTCAACATCAAGCATCCACACACAGCAGTAGAGCCACTAAGCAGGACAATGTAACTCACGAACCTACTCAAATGAGTAGAGGGATGCACATCTGAGCAAGATTAGGGGTCACAAGCAGCACCAGTGACTCACCACACTGGTTAGAGTGTAATGTCAACATCAGGCATCCACACACAGCAATACAGCCTCTAAGCAGGACAACGTAACTCACGAACCTACTGAAATGAGTAGAGGGATGCATATCTGATCGAGATTTTGGGTCACAAGCAGCACCAGCGGCACACCACACTGGCTGGAGTGTAATGTCAACATCTAGCATCCACACACAGCAATACAGCCTCTAAGCAGGACAATGTAACTCACGAACCTACTCAAATGAGTAGAGGGATGCACATCTGAGCAAGATTAGGGGTCACAAGCAGCACCAGTGACTCACCACACTGGTTAGAGTGTAATGTCAACATAAGGCATCCACACACAGCAATACAGCCTCTAAGCAGTGCAACGTAACTCACGATCTTACTCAAATGAGTAAAGGGATGCATATCTGAGCTAGATTTGGGGTCACAAGCAGCACAAGCGACACACCACATTGGATGGAGTGTAATGTCGACATCAAGCATCCACACACAGCAATACAGCCTCTAAGCAGGACAATGTAACTCACGAACCTACTCAAATGAGTAGAGGGATTCATATCTGAGCAAGATTTGGGATCACAAGCAGCACCAGCGACACACCACACTGGCTGGAGTGTAATGTCATTATCAAGCATCCACACAACTCCTTCCTGTTTTCTCGATTGATCCGTGTTCAGTTTTTCAAGGCCTATTCACTGTGCCAAATTATAACTAAATCTGAGGGGGGTGCGATGGGGAGGTTCCCTCTTAAGATTTTATGGCTCACGTTCAAAATGAAGAATATTATTTAAAAGGAAATGCGCGAAATGCCCGCCACGAGCGCTTACTTACACTTCGGAGCTGTTGGCTTCATTGCAGTGCACGGGCAGCTGCGCCACGGTGTACTCGGTGGTGTTGAGCTGGCACGAGATGTCGCCATAGTGTAGGTCGTTGGCCATGGCCTTTGTGGTGACGCCGATCAGGTAGTGTCCCAGCTCGCCCAGCACGTAGCCGATGGAGACGACGGCCAACACGTACGGCTTGTACAGGAACGACAGCTTGCCCACAAGCGGCTGCATCTGCAATGCCAGATGGCAGCGTGTCACTCTTCCAGCCGAGGGGCGGCCGATGCTGTGACAGCGACAGCAGGACCAGTGAACTCGGAACTGATCGGGAAAGACTACTCCGTCAAACAAAGCCGTGACACGTGAGGTCGCATTAGGCCGGCGAAAGATGTGAGAATGTCCTGTTATAGGCCTACAGAAGACTAGCAATTGTTGTTGTTGTTGTTGTTGTGGTCTTCAGTCCTGAGACTGGTTTGATGCAGCTCTCCATGATACTCTATCCCGTGCAAGCTTCTTTATCTCCCAGTACCTACTGCAACCTACCTCCTTCTGAATTTGTTTAGTGTATTCATCTCTTCGTCTCCCTCTACGATTTTTACCCTAAATACTAAATTGGTGATCCCTTGATGCCTCAGAACATGTCCTACCAACCGAACCCTTCTTCTAGTCAAGTTGTGCCACAAACTTCTCTTTTCCCCCATCCTGTTCAATACCTCCTCATTAGTTATATGATAGACCCATCTAATCTTCTGCATTATTCTGTAGCACCACATTACGAAAGCTTCTATTCTCTTCTTGTCCAAACTAGTTATCGTCCATGTTTCACTTCCATACATGGCAACGCTCCATACAAATACTTTCAGAAACAACTTCCTGACACATAAATCTATACTCGATGTTAACAAATTTCTCTTCTTCAGAAACGCTTTCCTTCCCATTGCCAGTCTACATTTGATACCCTCTCTACTTCGACCATCATCAGTTATTTTGCTCCCCAAATACCAAAACTCCTTTACTACTTTAAGTGTCTCATTTCATAATCCAATTCCCTCAGCATCACCCGACTTATTTCGACTACATTCCATTATCCTCGTTTTGCTTTTGTTGATGTTCATCTTATACCCTCCTTTCATGACGCTGTCCATTCCGTTCAACTGCTATTCCAAGTCCTTTGTTGTCTCTGACAGAATTACAATGCCATCGGCGAACCTCAAAATTTTTATTTCTTCTCCATGGATTTTAATACCTACTCCGAATTTTTCTTTTGTTTCCTTCAGTGCTTGCTCAATATACAGATTGAATAACACTAGGGATAGGCTACAACCCTGTCTCACTCCCTTCCCAACCACTGCTTCCCTTTCATGTCCCTCGACTCTTATAACTGCCATCTGCTTTCTATACAAATTCTACATAGCAACTACTGTTACGAATTCTATAGTGTTGCCTGGATTTAGCTAATCACTGTGACGCCGAAATCACAGAAACTATGGGCAACCTTGAGCGCTCCTCTCTAACACGAAAGATCGTTCCGATTTCATGGGCAATGATGCCTTTGAATATTCTCTCCTGTATGGTACTGAGCTCACTAAACAGGACTTTCGGAAACACTGACGGTACATCAGATGAAGCAACAAGAATGAATATTTGCCCATTTATCAACAAACCGAATTTTTGGCGCAAAAAAAATAAATTGTATGTGCTTCGGTACTACTACATGGGATTCCCAGAATCCTTACAATGATAACTGAGACACTTTAGAGCATATTTCGCCATGGTACATCATGAAAATTACAACCATTTGCTGTGCACAACCGTCTTGGAATCCACGGCTCGGTTTTAGTACAAAAAAATGGAAAATAGGGCTATTTCAAGTTTTCGAGGGACCCGCCCATGAACTAATGGTGGCTCCATAAGCCCCCAAAGACCCACCATAAACCACATCAGATTCAAAAAGAACCAACTGATATACTCATTTTGACCCTGTACTGTAGTACAGTGACGCTGATATCATCCTGCTGTTGGGGATACAAATGGTCCCTATCCAAAACGCTTGACTCTACCTTTCTATCAGCAACAAACCCGAGGTATGTATCCCAAAAGAATCTCGTTCTCATGCGCGGCGTTCTGGAAAATAGTGGTAAGCATGCTGCTGCATGCGCATAAGGCAGAACGTGAAAAAATGGCTCTCCAGATTTCCAAAAAGTATCGTAAGTATGAGTATGTGCTTGTCTCACAATTAGTTTTGAACAGCTTCCATGTCTGCCAAAGGGTTCTTAATACGTGTTGCAACTATTGACAAACAGTGGATATTGATAAGCATGGCTTCATCCTTCCTAACATGATAAAAACTCAGAGATCACGTTTCTAATTATCAGTATATTGTTCTTCGGTATGAAGACTCAATTTTGCCTGTACACATCTTAAGCTGCGTTTAGAATGAGTGTAATAACAAGTTTATGTTCGTAACTTTTGTTTTCGACGATGTCCGCAACACGTTTGCAACTGTGTTCATTGTTCGCATCTCAGTCCATGCTAGCCACAGACATTTCTGTGTACCTACGCGCATCGCCCGCTGCGCTGAAGGTGCCGCAAACGTTTCGCGAGTTAATGATATGTGGTGCTGCAGTACTATTCGATATCAGCAAACGGAGACAAGAACGTAGTTATCGACGATTGACGAAAACGTAATACACTAGACGTGGCGTGAATGACATACTACGGTAGCTGAATGTAACTTCACTAGGACGTCACCGTTCCGTTTCGAAATTACAGGGTGTTTCAAAAATGACCGGTATATTTGAAACGGCAATACAAACTAAACGAGCAGCGATAGAAATACACCGTTTGTTGCAATATGCTTGGGACAACAGTACATTTTCAGGCAGACAAACTTTCGAAATTACAGTAGTTACAATTGTCAACAACAGATGGCACTGCGGTCTGGGAAACTCTATAGTACGATATTTTCCACATATCCACTATGCGTAGCAATAATATGGCGTAGTCTCTGAATGAAATTACCCGAAACCTTTGACAACGTGTCTGGCGGAATGGCTTCACATGCAGATGAGATGTACTGCTTCAGCTGTTCAATTGTTTCTGGATTCTGGCGGTACACCTGGTCTTTCAAGTGTCCCCACAGAAAGAAGTCACAGGGGTTCATGTCTGGCGATTAGGGAGGCCAATCCACACTGCCTCCTGTATGTTTCGGATAGCCCAAAGCAATCACACGATCATCGAAATATTCATTCAGGAAATTAAAGACGTCCCGTGCGATGTGGCCGGGCACCATCTTGCATAAACCACGAGGTGTTCGCAGTGTCGTCTAAGGCAGTTTGTACCGCCACAAATTCACGAAGAATGTCCAGATAGTGTGATGCAGTAATCGTTTCGGATCTAAAAAATGGGCCAATGATTCCTTTGGAAGAAATGGCGGCCCAGACCAGTACTTTTTGAGGATGCAGGGACGATGGGACTGCAACATGGGGCTTTTCGATTCCCCATATGCGCCAGTTCTGTTTATTGACGAAGCCGTCCAGGTAAAAATAAGCTTCGTCAGTAAACCAAATGCTGCCCACATGCATATCGCCGTCATCAATCCTGTGCACTATATCGTTAGCGAATGTCTCTCGTGCAGTAATGGTAGCGGCGCTGAGGGACTGCCGCGTTTGAATTTTGTATGGATAGAGTTGTAAACTCTGGCGCATGAGACGATACATGGACGTTGGCGTCATTTGAACCGCAGCTGCAACACGGCGAACGGAAACCCGAGGCCGCTGTTGGATCACCTGCTGCACTAGCTGCGTGTTGCCCTCTGTGGTTGCCGTACGCGGTCGCCCTATCTTTCCAGCACGTTCATCCGTCACGTTCCCAGTCCGTTGAAATTTTTCAAACAGATCCTTTATTGTATCACTTTTCGGTCCTTTGGTTACATTAAACCTCCGTTGAAAACTTCGTCTTGTTGCAACAACACTGTGTTCTAGGCGGTGGAATTCCAACACCAGAAAAATCCTCCGTTCTAAGGAATAAACCATATTGTCCACAGCACACTTGCACGTTGTGAACAGCACACGCTTACAGCAGAAAGAGGACGTACAGAATGGCGCACCCACAGACTGCGTTGTCTTCTATATCTTTCACATCACTTGCAGTGCCATCTGTTGTTGAAAATTGTAACTACTGTAATTTCGAAAGTTTGTCCGCCTGAAAATGTACTGTTGTCCCAAGCATATTGCAACAAACGGTGTATTTCTATTGCTCCTCGTTTAATTTTTATTGCCGTTTCAAATATACCGGTCATTTTTGAAACACCCTGTATAACGAGTGTGATATAGCCGTTTGTTTCGGGGAATGACACAAAATTCGGATAAAGAATTCCTGCTTGGTATTTTAGCAACAGGAGATTCGTTTCAAAGCCAGCTATATCTTAAATAGTTCAACGATTTGTGATGCATTGTTGGAAGGATTGCGTAAAGGCAATTCATTTATAACAATAACACTGAAGTTTGTGTTTTGTTGTGCACAAACAGTTATATAATACATTAATATGTGTATAACTATATCATCTTTATACACACCTACTGCCTGTTCTACAGAAAAGCGCCAAAATATGAACGTGCCAGAGGAGTTGTCGATACCCCTCTCGAATCCGCGTTCACTGACAATTTCTCCCGACACAGTTTGTCTGTGCTGAGTCAGCAGAGAGCTCAGGCTCCTTTCTATGCCACTGCATCTGGTGTTGAGCACAGCAGAGATCGCCTGCACCGAGTCAAAAATGGTTCAAATGGTTCTGAGCACTATGGGACTTAGCTTCTGAGGTCTTCAGTCCCATAGAACTTAGAACTACTTAAACCTAACTAACCTAAGGACATCACACACATCGATGCCCGAGTCAGGATTCGAACCTGCGACCGTAGCGGTCGCGTAGTCCAGACTGTAACGCCTAGAAACGCTCGGCCACTCTGGTTGGCTGCACCGAGTCGTTTCCAGTGAAATCTCTTGTACTGTTACTCCACAAAGTATTCGTCTAATTAATAATTGTATGCTTAAGAGTGTATAAAGCGTGGAAAACTGGCGGGCTGAAATAAGGCAGGGACAAGGACATCTTTATTGATCAGTTAAAATGAGAATACAATAAAGAAACAGAGATTGCTATGTAAATCAACATGGTTAAGCATTCAGAATTACAGATAGGCAATGTAAGACGCAAAATAAGTCTTCGTCTACAGTACTGAAAATCACACGTTGAACATAGTATGTTGTTGTTAGTGCTTAGTTGGGCCTCCTTTCCTCTTTAGAATCGCTTGCATTGTTCTTGGTATGGATTTCGCCAAAGATTCTGTTGTTTGCACTGTAATTTTACGCCATTCCTCTTGTAGAGCTGTCTGTAGATAATTTCTACTGGATATCTGACGATTCCTGATATTTTTGTCGAGTAAATGCCACAAATTCTCGATAAGTTTAATGTCTGGGGATTGCGTTGGTGTCTGCATCCAGTGGGGCGTGTTATACAACATACACAGGTTTGTATCTAGAGCCGTATGTTTTGGATGATTATCTTGTGCGAAAATATAATCCCCATTAAGACCCATATGATACACACTAGTGGACAGATGTGTTTTTAGGTTATTTATGTAGATCTTGTGGTCCGTAATTCCATCAATGAAACACAAATCTCCCACACCATTTGCACTCATGCACCCCTACAAAAGTACTGAACTTACTCCATGTTTAACTGAGGTGGTTATATTTCTCTCTTCAAGTACACAATTCTTTTTTCTCCACATTGTTACGCGCCGTTTACACTTAAACAGCTCAAATCGATTCTCCTCAGTAAATACAAACTTCTTCCAGAAATCAAACCCGCCCGATTTATGTTCCTCTGCAAACTGTTTTTGGCTTCCATACCCAGCTTCACGAAACATACTTTTTACAGTCTGTGCTGAAGCAGGCCTTCCTGCACGCATGTGAAAAGCAGTAGCAAGGTGTGGAGCGCTCAGTTTAGGTTTTTTGATGACTTCTCGAAGTAGCTGTCGTTTCTCCATCTTGGACAGAACTCCAGGACGACCATTCGTGATTTGTTTTTGTACTTTTCGGTCTGATTAAACCTGTATATAATACTCTTCACTGTACTGGTAGGTCTACCGACGGTTTCTCCGATTTCTTGAAAACATTTTTCTTGTCGAAACAACCTGACGCACATTTCTCTCTCTTCCTTTGTAGTTTCGCAACGTTTTCGACCCATACTACTTAAGTATCACTCAACGGCTTTCAGGCCTGAGAGACAACTGTTCACTGTGCTGGATGGAACACAACTGCATAACGAACGCGAGGAGCTCATGTGTCAGTGCGGCCGAATACCACAGATATTGCTTACTAGAGGAATACTTGTTTGGCGTCCATTGCGGCGTGATATTACATAACGTGTATTTGGTCACAAATGAAGCGACGTATGAGACATAAAGAGCGTTTTATTTCCAAGTATAGAAATCAACCAATGTAAAGAAATAGTTATTATTTATTTCCAAAGTATATTTGTATGGCTGTGTGTATTGCAGTAGTCTATGCGCCGTGATCGGACGAATACTCTGCGGAGTCACTGTAAATAGCACTTCGCACTTTCAAGATGCACTCCCCTGCCTTAGTCTTGCCTTGTCCACGCCACTGCTTGGAAACATGATTTACATTAAGTAGGCTATGGTGGAACATAAATACCAGCTCCAGACAGTGACATTTAACTGTAGCAGATCAGAAACAATGTTTCCACTGATACGGCGCGACACAGCCATGCTATGTAGTTTTGTGTTTGCAACATGATGCAGACATCGATAGTACAGTAGTAGCTGCAAGCCACTGTAGCCAAACATGTTTTCACACCAAGTGTAAATGTAGGTTTAGATACAACTACAATACAGTACTGTGTGTAGAATTACTTCGGCCCTTGGAAGCTAACTCGCAATGTTTCTCATCAAAGCTTTCCTCTGACAGAGCGATTCGTGCAGAATTCCAGTGCATGAACGGGACAGCCAACCTAACGTGTAGCTGACCTATCTGGGTGTCATGATCAGCTGAGAAAGCCGACCGTGCACGCATTTCCACAGTTTGTGCTGGTAGCAAGGAGAATTAGTTGTTCGTGATGGGAAACGTGGCTGCTTGTTCGCTCACACACGCGCTTACTGTCGTGATGGCGACATGTCCGGGGAATCCCCGGGCAGCCAGTGTTTGCTCGACTGCAGTGCGACCTGGCGGTGACCTTGGCGCGAGACGACTGGAACGTGTCCTTGCGAGCTGCAGGCGCGGCGTTATGGCGTAGCCGCCGTCTCCACAGGTTGACGACCAGCCGACAGCTTGGTTGCAGTGCCTCTGATGCTCTCCGCCAGTGATGGAGTTTAGTGAAGGCTGGGGTAGGCTGGAACCTATGTACAAAATAGTTTAGATTTGAGCCTCCTAGGCTGGAATGGATACCGTGGCGCTTCTGTCCTTGGAGACGAGTGCGCTTTTTGCCGAATGCACGTCAGTGTGCTACATTTGTCTGGAAAAGAAGGGTGGCGAGTACAGTCCTCACTAACCAGAATAACCAGACAAGTTTCACGAATATGTTCATAACGTTTGTTTCCGACGATATCCGCAACACGTTTGCAACTGTGTTCATCGTTCGCATGTCTGTCCATGCTAGCCACAAACATTTCTGTGTACTTACGCCCATAGCCCGCTGCGCTGAAGGTGCCGCAAACGTTTCACTAGTTAATGATATGTGATGCTGCACTACTATTCGACAACATCAGCAAACGGAGATAAAAACGTAGCTATCGACGGTTGACGAAAACGTTGTATAGTAGACGTGGCGTGAATGACATACTACGCTAGCTGAATGTAACTTCACTAGGACTTCACCGTTCCGTTTCGAAATAATAACGAGTGTGATGGGAGCCGTTTGTTTCGAAGAATGACACAAATTTCGGAAAAAGAATTCCTGCTTGGTATTTTAGCAACAGGAGATACCTTTCAAAGCCAGCTATATCTCAAATACGTGGGATGAAGGGAGAAACGTTCTGTTACACAGTCGAGATGATTCGTAGCGTCCTTGAAAAGCAAGATTACAAACACTCCGTTTTCCTGTGTTTACTTGATGTTTTGTAAACATATGTCGATTGCCTGTCAATAACTGTCATACAGCATACAAGTGAAAGACAAGCATAATGTCTAGAATAAGATACTCTGAACAGCTAAGCAGTGAACATACACCACACTTGCAAACAACTTCATGTAACAAAATCACCACCGCACCGGGATAAAAACGTCAGTATGCAGTAAATACAGTGACTAAAAGCGTAAGATCACCACAGTTCTCACTAGAAAGATTTTCTTTTTATTTTTTTAATTTTTTTTTACCAGCTGCGACATAGTCGCTAATATAAATAGTGATCCAGGTACTGACAAATGTTTTTTTGTTCCAGTTTTTGATCACAATATAAAGTCCTTCGACGATGACCGGTTTCAGTCAGTAAAGGCCATCTACAGGTCTGTTCTACACCACGTCCTAATGTGATAAAGCCATAATGGCGTCACGCCGGGCGGGATTATCCAAGCGGTCTCAGGCGCTGCAGTCATGGGCTGTGCGGCTGGCCCCGGCGGAGGTTCGAGTCCTCCCTCGGGCATGGGTGTGTGTGTTTGTCCTTAGGATAATTTAGGTTAAGTAGTGTGTAAGCTTAGGGACTGATGATCTTAGCAGTTAAGTCCCGTAAGATTTCACACACATTTGAACATTTGAACATAATGGCATCGTCAAAACATATAAATACACTCAGCAAAGTAGAATGTAGAACTAAAATATGGTGCAAAATGACTGTGTGGGCGGTGTGGCCTATTTTACACCATATTTTAGTTCTATGTGACGGTGCTTTGCCTCAGCAAATTTATATGTTTTGACGATGCCATTACGGCTTTATCACATTAGGACATGGTGTAGAACTGGTCTGAAGATAGTCATTACTGACTGAAACCGGTCATCGTCGAAGGACTTTATATTGTGATCAAAGACTGGAAAAAAAATTCGATTTTTTTACGTTAAAATCTATGCTTGAAATTTTCAACAAATATTTTGTCTACTTGCCTTTTCCACTAAACCTGCGATTTTTGTCAACGGATTCGGAACTGTAGCCCGACTGTGATATTTTTCATCCTCTGGATGCCACAAACTCCTTTCCTTCTTTGACTAAACTTCTCTGTTTCCTACAGTCCACCGAAAAAGAAAAAAAAACTGCCTTGAACTTGACCGATTGACGTCCGAAGCCTGTTCGTTCGATCGATGGGATCGACTACACTGTGGCGGCGCACGTGATGGCGCACTGATTTGACATCTACAGATATGTGACAGCATCCTAACGAGCAGAACTGCAAAAATTGCGACATCCGGAAAGCTACGTTTCTTCAGTTGCTGCACTCACTAGTATTATCATAAATATTCTTAATGCTACATCTTTCATCACATACTTGAAGAAATCTTTACAGCGCTTAATTATGGTAGCAATAGAAGCCCTTTTTGGCGGTAGTTATCTGTGTATGATGCTACTTAACGCTTAACTCACTAGGTGTGGTCTCTCAGATCCCGCGAAAATTTCCGAACTCTCTCTCCAAGGCCAGTTGTAGTGGAATTCTTCTATGCTCCCCCCTACCCTCCTTAAATTGCCAAGCCGACGGTGTTTTGTTGTCGGTTGCGATATCGCCTTCTGTGTTTACATTAGCCAAACTGTAAAAATAAATATTATATAGCATAAGTAAAAAATTTCTAACGATTTTTGCCTTAAATCTCGGTTTAAACATAGGGATCCCAGAGATCCTACCTCGTGGTATACGTCACAGAAAATTCACCTCGAGAGTTAAGGTTTAAAGCGTTTGATGCCAGGAAATTAAAGTAAAATGAAGTGTTGAGATATGTATGGCGTCTGTTTTCAGTTTCACTTAATATTTTATTAAGCACTCTACCTCAAACCGTCTGGTTTAGTCCTCAATCTGCAGAAATCGACCAAACATCATATTTACTTCACCATCATTTGAGATCCTACAGTACAGTGACGGAGTGACAGCAAGAACTCCTTTTTTTGAACACCAGCGAATTCCGTCGGCGGCAGCTGTGTGGATCAAACTCGCTGTTGTCGTATTAATTAAGGCAGCAATAGAAGCCCTTTTTGTCGGCAGTCGTCTATGATGCTACTTGCTACGACCCGGCTAATGATGTCATAGCGACCTTGCTAGCCAACAAAGCGGACACGTTCGCGTGGCACGGTTGTCGAATTACGAGGGGATAACGAATCTCCACTGCCGGACATTATAAGCACCTATCTCTTCTTTACTTTTCACTCATCATTTTGCCTATATGCAACTCTTTAACGTTGTGTCCTTTACGGTAAGTAGCAATCTACCTTTTCCTACATTGTTATTAAGTAGTTTATTATTTCAAAATTAGTTGCCATAACTGTTAATGCATTTATCCAATTGTGAAACAAGACAGTCAGTGGCTTCACGGAAAAATGTCTGCGCTGCGCCACGGAATTGTGGGTATACCCAAGCTTGCTCCCCACGTGTGACTCGCGTACGGCGTACACGTGTGCGAAGCATGCAGGGGCGCGGCGAGATGCCTCCGACTGTGGCTGAGTAAAATTGTCGGCCCGCCTTTTAATGATACGAAATATTTGGAAATGGCATAACTCGCGTAGACACACTATCAATCATCACTCAAATGTGATACGAAGTTGAGAAAAATTCAATATTTCAGTACACACGTATAGGTGGCGCCAAGACTGGTTGTACAATGGGTCCGTAGGTCGGTTTCGTCGGATATCGATTCGCTACAGACCACTTCGCGTCGTCTGTCCTGTTTTTTCCATTGCTGCCCAGCTCCCAGCTATAGCACCGTACTTCTGTAACGCTGTTGTGCAGTGTTGTGTTGCTCGCTAGTAATGGGTACCGTTTCTGAATAGACACGTGTTCACAAATTCCTGTTACTTCTGTGTGGTATCTATACCGCAGCAGTCGGTCAGTGCAGTCGGTATAGGGTTGGCTTATCTAGCTGGAACATCGTAGGGACACACTCATAGTTCTTCTCTAATTTGGTGCCTTAGCCGCGTCGATGAAGCCATTACTATTGTCTCCACAAAAAGCGATTCATTTATGTAATGAAATTTGCAGTCGTCTAAAAGTGTCTACACAAAACTTTGCTATTGTCTCTGATGTTTCGTCATTCAGCGAATAAAACTTCAACAATTTCTGTTGGATTTCGTCAGTTTCCGTAAAGAACTCAAGGACTAAAGGAAACATCTTTTCGCCTTGTGGTTCGATACGTCGGTGCCTATGACGTAAAATGAAACTTCATGCAGTTGTTTTACGCATTCGGGCACAGAGTGTGGTACGACAATGTTTTTAACAATCGCTACAGCTTCGGTTCTGGCTGTAGACGGCTTTGCGGCGACTTGTGGAGTCAGGATGCGTTGCGCAATCAGTTTTACGGCACAGTAAAGAGAACTGAAGGTCTGATGATGCTTGACAACTTAACAAGCTGTTCTTAGTACTTCTTCAATGACTATCTTGGAACGTTCCAGCACTTAATTGTCACTTAAGACAACTGGAAATGCTACCCTTACTCGCTGTCCTCACCACAAAATCTTTGAACACAGTAAACATTATTGCACCCGTAGATGTACACATTTGGAAGTGGTTATTGTGACACTTGCCTCGAAACTCATGATGTCAAAAATGAAAATTCGAGGAGTATTGCAGACTCTGTCCGCCATCCTGCCACTCTCCTCCGCCCTCCGTCCTCCCTCCCCTCCCCCCCCCCCCCTGGATAAATTTCTGCGGACGCTAGTGGAGAGATCCGCACAGTAAGGGTATCTCAGATATCTTTCTAGCTATGTCACGTTTGTTACGAGAGTTTTCCAGAAAGTAAGGCACCGCATTTTTTTTTCTCAGCCGAAAACAATGCTGCGAATGCGAAACGTTACGGATGTATTATTTGAAGTCTCCTGAGTGAGCGCACCAAGTTTGTGTCGCTTCCGATAGATAGCGTAGCTGCAGGACAGTCTCAAGATGGCGTCTGTAGGTGATGTACTTTACAAGCAACGTGCTGCCATTGAATTTTTCACGCAGAGACAGAAACTGTGGTGAATATTCACAAACCATTGTGCAAAGTCTATGGAACATCTGCTGTCGACAGAAGTACAGTTAGTCGCTGGGCACGGAGGGTGAGGTCATCAGACGGCGGTTGTCATTCGCGAGGGCAGACGCATTATGACTCGGCAGTTGGGGCTGCATCTGTCAACCAGCAAAGGGAGTGTGGACACAATTATCCACAGTCTCGGATATTCAAAAGTGTGTGCAAGATGTGTCCCACAGAGTCTAGCGATGGATCAAAAGTCTCACAGAAAAAAACATTTGCCTTTATTTGCTGAAACGTTTTGAAGCTGAGGGGGAGGCCTTCTTGGCCCAGATTGTGACAGGTGATGAAACCTGGGTTTACCACTCTGAGCCCGAAACAAAACGGCAGTCGATGGAATGGCGCCAAATTCAAAGCAACTTCTTCTGCCAATAAGATAATGAACACCGTGCTCTGGGACTGTGAAGGTGTAATTCTCATTGATGGCATTACAACAATGAGGCAGTACCTCTTAATTCAGAAGCATATGTAAACATATTAACAAAACAACAGACGCATTTCCGGCGACTTCGGCGCCACAGAACCCAGAAGACGTTTTTCTGCAACACTATAACGCTCGGCCCCACACAAGTCTCAGGACTACTGAACACATCGCAAAGCGGGGTTTGACGGTGTTACCCCGTCCACCCTACAGCCCTGACCTGGACCCCTAGGATTTTCACTTGATTGGGCCATTGAAGGATGGCATTCGTGGAAGACATTTTGAGGACAATGAGCAGGTGACTCACACAGTGAAGCATTGGCCCCACCACCAGGAAGGACAGGGCACATATGCCCTCGTTTCGCGCTGGAGGAAGGTCATAGAACGGGATATAGGTTACGTGGAAAAATAGGGTGTGTAGATGAAACCCAATTCTTTCGTGCGTGTAATTCTCATTATGTTCAATAACAAATTGTTGAAGAAACAAATTCCGGTGCATTACTTTCTGTGCAACCCTCGTAGATAGGCTCGTGAGATTATTGGCGAACAAAAAGGCAATCGGTCTCGATACGGCAGCCTCCGCTGCATCCCTGTGCTTTGGTCTGCTGCGTTAAGCAGTCGGCACACGTTGAGCGTGCCGAGTTTCTGACGTCATAGCGTGGAACAGCACGTTCGGGAGTCTTTCCGTATGTGCAGAGCAATATCTAGCATGTCAGATATTCTGAGCGTGCGTGTGAGCGTTGACCAATGAGATGGCACAACGCCACCTACGTCACACGTACGCCATCTCCCTCCGACACAGAGCTGTGAGGCGCCATATTGGCATTCAGTTCAAGCCTATACTTATATACGCCGTTTCTGAACACCACCAAATTGAGAATCACTAGGAAACCCGTTGTTAACTGTGTGATTCGTTGCAATAAAATAATGAGAAGTCATATTCATGGCAAAAGAATTATTGTAACCTGTGTATTATGAGAGTATGTCATTTGAAGGTAGCAACACATTAAGCATCCACCAAAAATCCATTGTTACCGGTGCAATTTTTTATAATTAAATTTCAGATAGTAACAAACCTACGATTAAAACATATAGCATGTGGTAACAGGTTAGATTTGGCGATTCATGAACTGTTATCACATTAGCGTAGTGAGTGGCGTGAATGATCCAAGACTAGCTGCGTGGTAAAACTATGGTTCGTGTTTCGCGAAGTCTCAAGATATTTTTTTCCCCGCATTTAATACGTTCTGATGCTTTATTACTAGTTTAATGTAAGTATATACTACATATTTGATGTTACATAAGTGCAAGTTCACCTTTTTATGAGGAGTGAGTTTGTTCGTCCGGCTTGATCTACAGGACGGCTTGCGCTACTTGAATTAAGATATTTTGTTGCTGTTTCCTTTGAGTTTCGTAATTCACGTCTTTTAAAGATTCTACAATTGGGTAGGAACAGTGGTGAAGTAACAATGACCTTAGGGTTTTACCAAAATGTGGTAAAGATAAAATAACGTTTATCTTATGTGGATAACTATTTCAAATTTGTGTCGCACTGTTTGTAATGGAACTTTTATAAGCCTGTGTCCTTATTGAGTGTGCCTGGTAATTTCCTGTTTGTCTTAAGACATGTACATCGATATTGAAGTTTTTGTGTATATTACATGTAGAAAAACGCCACTAGGATCTGGAAAATGGAGTAAACGTGCGTTTTAATAGGGCTTCCCGAGCGGGAAGGGGCGCCTGGTTCGCCGTATGAATCCGCCCGGCGGATCTGTGTCGAGGTCCGGTGAACCTGCCAGTCTGTGGCTGGTTTTTAGGCTGTTTTCCACCTGCCTCGGCGAATGCGGGCTGGTTCATCTTATTCCGCCTCAGTTACACTATGTCGGCGATTGCTACGCGTACAGCACCATTACTCTACCACGCAAACATAGGGGTTACACTCGTCTGGTGTGAGACGTACCCTGGGGGGGGGGGGGGGGGTCCACCGGGGGCCGAACCGCACAATAACCCTGGGTTCTGTGTTGTGTGGGGCGGCGGATGGGTGAAGTGGACAGCGGTAGTCGTCGTGGGATTGTGGACCACTGCGGCTGCGGCGGGGACGGAGCCTCTGTGTCGTTTCTAGGACCCCGGTTACAATACAATACAAACTACATCTACACCTACATGATTACTCTGCAATTCACATTTAAGTGCTTGGCAGAGGGTTCATCGAACCACAATCATACTATCTCTCTACCATTCCACTCCCGAACAGCGCGCGGGAGAAACGAACACCTAAACCTTTCTGTTCGACCTCTGATGTCTCTTATTTTATTTTGATGATCATTCCTACCTATGTAGGTTGGGCTCAAAAAAATATTTTCGCATTCGGAAGAGAAAGTTGGTGACTGAAATTACGTAAGTAGATCTCGCTGCGACAAAAAACGTCTTTGCTTTAATGACTTCCATCCCAACTCACGTATCGTATCTGCCACACTCTCTCCCCTATTACGTGATAATACAAAACGAGATGCCCTTTTTTGCTCCCTTTCGGTGTCCTCCGTCAATCCCACCTGGTAAGGATACCACACCGTACAGCAGTATTCTAACAGAGGACGAACGAGTGTAGTGTAAGCCGTTTCTTTAATGGACTTGTTGCATCTTCTACGTGTCCTGCCAATGAAACGCAACCTTTGGCTCGCCTTCCCCACAATATTATCTACGTGGTCTTTCCAACTAAAGTTGTTCGTAATTTCAACACCCAGGTACTTAGTTGAATTGGCAGCCTTGAGAATTGTACTATTTATCGAGTAATCGAATTCCAATGGATTTCTTTTGGAACTCATGTGGATCACCTCACACTTTTCGTTGTTTAGCGTCAACTGCCACCTGCCACACCATACAGCAATCTTTTCTAAATCGTTTTGCAAATGATACTGGTCTTCGGATGACCTTACTAGACGGTAAATTACAACATCATCTGCGAACAAGCTAAGAGAACTGCTCAGATTGTCACCCAGGTCATTTATATAGATCAGGAACACCAGAGGTCCCAGGACGCTTCCCTGGGGAACACCTGATATCATTCAGTTTTACTCGATGATTTGCCGTCTATTACTACGAACTGCGATATTCCTGACAGGATATCACGAATCCAGTCGCATAACTGAGACGATACCCCATATTCCCGCAGCTTGACTAGAAGTCGCTTGCGAGGAACGGTGTCAAAAGCTTTCCGGAAATATAGAAATACGGAATCAACTTGAGATCCCCTGTCGATAGCGGCCATTACTTCGTGCGAATAAAGAGCTAGCTGGGTTGCACAAGAACGATGTTTTCTGAAACCATGCTGATTACGTATCAATAGATCATTCCCTTCGAGGTGATTCATAATGTTTGAATACAGTACATGCTCCAAAACCCTACTGCAAACCGACGTCAATGATATAGGTCTGTAGTTCGATGGATTACTCCTACTACCCTTCTTAAACACTGGTGCGACCTGCGCAATTTTCCAATCTATAGGTCTAACATGGGAATTTTACGCGCGCCCATTGAGTAAACAGTGTGAATTAAGAACAGAAACATCCCACAAGTGCCGCTGGAGTGCGTCGTTGGAGCCCACGTACCGTCTGCACGAGTCGCATCGTTCCCGAGCGCTCAGCGGCACGCTGAACTCGCCGCGCTCAACGTTGTCGTTCGACAGCACGGCCCGTGTGCCGACGGCTTTAGGCCGGTTGCACACACGGCGGAGTTTTCCGCAGCGGACAGTTGGCCGTCGCCACCGTTCCCGCAGTGGTGCACAGGAGTAAGTCAGAGCTCGCACATTACGCGGAAGAAAAAACGAGCGGTAAATCTGACGTTGGCGGTAGCTGTGTGACCGCCGGCTGCCACTGGCGCCGACGGCAACTCTACCGCCACGGTCAAAGTAGTGGCGCACTTAACCAAATGCACGCTTACACACGGAGCGGTTTTCCTACCGTCGACAGCTGTTTTGGTCAGTGCGAATAGAGTCGAGTTTCGCAGTTGTTGACTGGTTTCTTCTTTCAGACATGAGTAATCTAGACATAGATAATGAAATTTTAATTTCATTAATTCAAGAAAGGCCTGTTCTGTGGGACAAAACCCTCGACATATACAAAGACCGAGATGCTACCAGAAACGCTTGACATGAAGTTTTCAAAGGAATTCGTAGCGACTTTGATGTGTTGGACGAAAGGGAGAGGAATGATTTTGCTAAGTACATACTTTCTCACATATATGTACTAGAAGAAACTAGATTTATAGATTCTAGAAGCGACGGCGCTCACTCTTTGCAGTGGAACAGAATCTTCACATTGAAGCCGTTTCCTGACTTACTTATTCATTTATTTTGTTATTATCGTGACAACCATGGCGGGCTATTATTAACAAATGCTTTATTTAATAAAAACCAACATTATTGAAAAACAGTAACAATGTCATATTTTTAAAAAGTGTTATTATTTTTGCAACTTACTTCTAGTAATACAATAACGAAAAATAAGTCGTGTACTGGAATACTTGTGTTCAATGTGAAGGCGGTCTATACCATCTCCAACAACAGATGAATCCACTGCCACCTCAACAACATTTCACTGCTATCACTTCACAGTACACACAACCACCACATGTCCCACGTTATGCCCCACCAACGATTCCCTCAGTTTAAACTCAAAATGCACTATGTACTCCAGTATTCCAGGCAGGGCGAACGCATTCTGCATTCAGAAATCTGCCTTTGTATCTCTCACAAGTTCTACATCTCCCAAATTACGACCCACCATCGATTCCCTCGGTGTCTACCGTAGATGAACTGCATACTCCACCTTTACAACCCACAAAAAAAAAGAAAACTGCAGCTGAACATCATGAAAATTGTCCTGTGAGTGTTGAAGAGGATTTTGAAAGTAGTTCTTCACTAAATTCGCATTCGTCCACTACAATATAAATCAATTTCTATTACTATATTGTGTACTAATGTGTGTGTGTAGGTATTATGTATCTTTCTTCTGAATTTTATCAGTAAATACCGTTACTTTAAAACTAGTCGGATCCCAAACTTACCTCACTGTTATAGCCAGCATTTCTACAGGCTGAATACAATTCCTCATTATGGCACTTTTCCGCTGAATAGTATCTTTCAACCGTCGATGGAGCCTGTCAAAGGTAGACACCGACAGTCTGAAATAATTGAAGAATTTCGTGTCATCCTGACTCAACTCTTCAAACAACGCGCTAAGCTGCTGATGACGGAGATTTTACCGCCGTGTGTATAAACGCTAAAGAGTTCTGCGAGACACCTGCGGTCACCTGACCGCAGCGGAAAAAATCCGCCGTGTGTGCAACCGGCCTTTTTTGTGTAGCCCGTTTTGCTTGCGGTGGAGGCTGCAGCGCAGACCGTACGATACCGGCTCCTCGGCGGCGGTCCATCGCCGGCCTCTTTGCTCTCGGCGCTTTGTTGCGTCACCAGCTGACAACAGCGAAACGCGACCTTGGCCGCCGCCTGCCCGCGGAGGCTCTGCGGTCAACTGGCCGCCACGGAAAAAGCCACGCAGAGCCGCGTGGTGCCCGGCACGGCAAGAAGGCCGTACCACACTGTGGAACGTCTTTGACAAAGGTTTTTACCAACCCTCTCCGACCACACCGCTTCACTGAAGCTGTTACCACAGTCTAATGCAGGCGTCTCCAAACTTTTTTAGTCCGCGGGTCACATTGACTCCTTCACGAAGACATATGGGCCAAGATCTACCTAGTTGGGATTCACGATCACCGTAATGTAAGGCTAAAGGAAAGATTAAGAGCACAGGCAGTTATAGTCTTCAAGAAGGGTCGTCGAGCAGATGCGCAAAACGTATCTCTTACGTCGATCTGTTGTAGAATTTTAGAACACGTTTTTTGCTTGCGAATCATATCGTTTTCTGGAAACCCAGAATCTACTCTGTAGGAATCAACATGGATTCCGGAAACAGCTATCGTGTGAGACCCAACTCGCTTTATTTGTTCGTGAGAGCCAGAAAATATTAGATACAGGCTCCCAGGCAGATGCTGTTTTCCTTGACTTCCGGAAGGCGTTGGATACAGTTCCGCACTGTCACCTGATAAACAAAGTAAGAGCCTACGGAATATCAGACCAGCTGTGTGCCTGGATTGAAGATTTTTTAGCAAACAGAACACAGCATGTTGTTATCAATGACAGACGTTTACAGACGTTAAGGTAACCTCTGGCGTGCCACAGGGGAGTGTTATGGGACCATTGCTTTTCACAATATATATAAATGACCGAGTAGATAGTGTCGGAAGTTCCATGCGGCTTTTCGCGGATGACGCTGTAGTATACAGAGAAGTTGCACCATTAGAAAATTGTAGCGAAATGCAGGAAGATCTTCAGCGGATAGGCACTTGGTGCAGGGAGTGGCAACTGACCCTTAACATAGACAAATGTAATGTGTTGCGAGTACATAGAAAGAAGGATCCTTTATTGTATGATTATATGATAGCGGAACAAACACTGGTAGCAGTTACTTCTGTAAAATATCTGGGAGTATGTGTGCGGAACGATTTGAAGTGGAATGATCATATAAAATTAATTGTTGGTAAGGCAGGTACCAGGTTGAGATTCATTGGGAGAGTCCTTAGAAAATGTAGTCCATCAACAAAGGGGGGGGGGGGGGGGGGGCGGTGGTCTCGGGGTTCTAGGCGCGCAGTCCGGAACTGCGCGACTGCTACGGTCGCAGGTTCGAATCCTGCCTCGGGCATGGATGTGTGTGATGTCCTTAGGTTAGTTAGGTTTAAGTAGTTCTAAGTTCTAGGGGACTGATGACCACAGCCATTTTTGAACAAAGGGGTCGCTTACAAAACACTCGTTCGACCTATATTTGAGTATTGCTCTTCAGTGTGGGATCCGTACCAGATCGGGTTGACGGAGGAGATAGAGAAGATCGAAAGAAGAGCGGCGCGTTTCGTTACAGGGTTATTTGGTAACCGTGATAGCGTTACGGAGATGTTTAGCAAACTCAAGTGGCAGACTCTGCAAGAGAGGCGCTCTGCATCGTGGTGTAGCTTGCTGTCCAGTTTTCGATGGGTGCGTTTCTGGATGAGGTATCGAATATATTGCTTCCCCCTACTTATACCTCCCGAGGAGATCAAGAATGAAAAATTAGAGAGATTCGAGCGCGCACGGAGGCTTTCAGACAGTCGTTCTTCCCGCGAACCATACGCGACTGGAACAGAAAAAGGAGGTAACGACAGTGGCACATAGAGCCCTCCGCCACACACCGTTGGGTGGCTTGCGGAGTACAAATGTAGATGTAATTGTAGATGAAATCGCAAAAATCTAAGGTTGTGGGAATAGCTAGCACTGAAACGAACTATGATTTTTATTTAATTACATAATTTTGATTGGTGGACATACCCGACCGAAATTCTGGCGTATTTTATTCTGGCGAATTTCACCGACAAAAAAGTATGTCACTGCACATTCTTCACGAAAGCGTCCAGCAAAGTTAACGAAATCTCAAAATCATTGTTAGCAACACTATTAGTGCAAGACGTAACAGAGGTTGAGTATGTCAACGGATTGTTATTTCAAGCGGCGCAACAATAAGTTTAGTTATGTAGTCTTGTAGCGAGTAGCAAAGCCATAGCATATATTTGATAGTTCTGTTGCGTCATTGTGTCTATGTTGCGAGTGTCTCACGAGTTTTTTAGTGTTTTATGCGCTGCACTAGTAGGTGAGACGACGAAGATTGCATTATGTTTAGGCAGACTACTCCCTAGTTTTATTAGTATTAAACAGCACAATTTTATTTTCAGGTTACAATCTTTTGTGAAGTTCTATACAAATATGGAGAAGAAACGAAAGGCTGACAGTGAATGTAGAATTTTTAAAGAGCAGTGGGGATGTCAATATTTCGTGGTGGAGTCAACCAACAAACCAATGTGTATTATTTGCTATGAATCAATATCAGTCTTCAAAGAATTCAATATAAAACGTCATTATGAGACTAAGCACTCTCAGAATTACTACAATTTTACAGGATGAGAACGATTAGAAATGTATGAGTCTGAAACGGCAGCTAAAAACCCAGCAGTCACTGTTTAAGAAAGTAAATGCTGATCAACATTCAGCAACTCGAGCTAGTTTTCGTGTGGCTCATGTAGTAGCGAAACAGTGCAAGCCGTTTACCGACGGTGAATTAATTAAGATCTGCATTATTGCAACAGCAGAAGAAATGTGTCCAGAAAAAGTTAATTTTTTTTATTTAAAAACATAAGATTATCGGCAAACACTGTAGCTCGAAGGATAGATGACATCGCACAAAATATATCAGCACAACTGCGTGACAAAAATCAAGTCTTAGACTGGTTCTCTTTGGCCCTGGATGAGTTTAGTCTGTTGACCGTTCTTTTCGCTATCGCACGGAGAATGGTCTGTCTGTTTATTGTGGATAGCCACAAGTTTAACCATGACCTTCCGCTTTGTACAAATAGAGCTTCGGCAATGTCGCGATGTATTGGTCGCGATAGGCCTCGAAACTCGATTGTTGGCAGTATAGGTACCACCTCAAATATTTGGCCGGTTTCCGCCCGCGGGGCGTAGTTTGGAGACCCCTGGTCTAACGTATACCCCATTTACATGGAGCTCCCAAAAGCAGATTTCGTAAACCGATTATCCAATACTTCTTCTAGGTGGTTATGCAAACACTTCAAAATCGATTCTGGAAATCCGCTTCTGGTTTCCGGTTTTCCAATTTCGCAACCGATTTTTCGGTCCCGTGTAAACGCACCCGGCTGCAAAACGTGCACGGGCAGTCAGGTTTCGTCTTGTTTTTAAAAATTTTCGGTTAATATGGACGGAGTGACTTCTTGTACAGGGAAGGATATTAAACTGACTCGTCTAACAGAAGAGAAACGGCGACTGTGCTGACTAAACCATAAATTGTTTCAGCTGTTTCCCAGGTGCCAAACCTGGGGTAGCAAATCTGCTTCAGACCTTAACATGTAAAGACAACGCTTTCCGAAATTCGGTTTTCGTGTTGCGGAAGATGTGTCGCATGTAAACGTAGTGATAGTCGTCACATTCCGTCCAGAGATGGCAGCGCGCCAAGCGACCAGCAAACAACACTTCTGAATACGAGAGGAATGAGTACACATACTAACCTTTATATTGATTTTTTAACACAGTTTTTACTATAGAGAGTGTATGTAGCGTCATAAAAATCGCCAGTAACCAAAAAATTACAGCACACTTGTGATTATATAGTTTTCTAAGGATCCTGGGAGATGCGAAACGGTGCATTACAGACAGTTTATTTACGATTCTCTTGTAGCATATAGACATTTCCTGAATAACGTCGTTTTCCTTAAATAAGAAAAAAATGCTAGTAAATACAAGAAGACCTGACTTCCACGAGAAAACATCGTATATCAATCCCGTAAAGCAGAGATTTGTTCGCTGCACTTTCGTCCAAACCAGTGAATGTGGAACGTAGGAAATCCATATGGAGTGTAATAGCTGCATTATTTAACGTATCGAATAAGCAATTCTTCCAATACATATGCAAACAGTATTAGTTAAAAACATTCTTGGTTGCAATTTTAGTTTTTTAGTTTTCAGCAATGCGTTTCGCCTCAATAACGCGACACGCGTCATCGAAAAATAAAAAAATAAAACTGCAACCAAGACTGTTTTAACTAATACTATCAAATAAGCTCTTACTTAACGTATCAAATAGGCCACCACAGTATATTAGGGGAAAACCACACAAATGTAATAATAAAACGTCAAATGCAATAAAACTGTTCCCAACACTGGAGAAACCAATTCCTCAACTGTTGCTAGGTCTGAGCCACAAATGGTATGAACCTCCAACACATTCGCTTTTGAAGCAAAAGTAAATACATTTACAAAAATATTCGTGTATTAGAAAGCCGAGTGAAGTGTAAGAAAGGGCGAATCATTGACGCACTTCACATTGCTCTCTAACTTCTGCCACGCGACGCACACATTCGACTTTTTTCTTAGGTTCATTGCAAGGGTTGAACTTGACTACATGTGACCTTGGAATATTTGTGGAGTGATGAAGAACACTTTACTCTCACTGAGGCAATGGACTCTCGGAACCGTCGTATTTGGGGATCGTCACTGCCAACGAACATCCACGAAATTTCCATGCGCAGTGAACGCGTTGCTACGTGATACGGTTTCACGACACAG
Organism: Schistocerca gregaria; assembly: GCF_023897955.1. NCBI lineage: Eukaryota > Metazoa > Arthropoda > Insecta > Orthoptera > Acrididae > Schistocerca > Schistocerca gregaria. The sequence continues at coordinate 77,609,863 of NC_064927.1, forward strand.
TCCACAATTTGTCCATTCTTCATATGATAGAGCTCCACCTCACCCGCGGGTACTCCGTAATACATTTGGAGAAAACCAAATCATTGGCCATCGTTCCAGACAGCAACGTAGTAAGACGAAGCACTCTCAAATGAGTAGGAGAAAACTTCAGGCCAAATGAACAAATCCAACCCAATTCAAAAGTAATAGCAGTGTGCATAGCTATAACACCAGAAGAAAGGATGATATTCACTATGCAGGGCTAAATCTGACTTTGGCACAGAAAGGGGTAAATTATGCTGCCACAGAAGTCTTTGGTCACCTGCCAAACAGCATCAAAAGCCTGACAGATAGCCAACTAACATTTAAAAATAAATTAAAAGAATTTCTAGATGACAACTCCTTCTACTCATTGGCTGAATTTTTGGATATAAATTAAAATAACTTAAACTTTAGTGTCATGCAATATTTTGTGTAATGTAATATCTTGTACAGACATCTTTTACTAACCTGACACGTTCCACATCTTTACGAAGTGCCGTATTCATGATCTATGGAACAAGTATTAATCTAATCTAATCTAATCAACAAAAACACGTCTGGCACACAAAAACAAACTTGTCACAACTGAGGTCTAGCCAAATACTACAGTGATGACACGGTGTACGAATATAGATCTATGCCTGATTTCCGTTGACAGTCACAGAACACACACCATGAAAATAAAAGGAAAATAAAAAATCCACTGAGGATGCAACTGTGGTGAAAAATGTTTCGGTGTTACAGAAAAATGATCATTTGTGTACTTGCGAAAAGGCGGACCAATACGTAATTCATCATTAATAACAATTACGTAATATATTTGACTGCACCGTCAATTTCCGCAGTAGCTGTTATATTCGTCTGAATTATCACTGGTCTTCCCTTCTTAATCGTACAACAATTATATATTATTTTTCACAAGATGCGTTCCACATTTATTTATAAGGCACCTTCTGTTGTCATTGGTCTCTTTTTTCTCCCCTCCTGTTCTGAAGCTCACTGCTCTTTCCATCCATGTTAGTGGAGGTTAAAGCCGAAAAAAACCCGGGGTACACATTCACTTTTTCTTACGCTGCATTTGTATTTTTTTTTTTGGACTTCTAGTTCCGTAGCACCAAATTGAGGGGCAAATTACCAAGATAACAGATAAAATAAAATGTTTAGGAACCCAAAAAAGACAAGCCATAACTTTATGTAAACGCAACCAACAATATAACACAGGAATCAGCGCAATTTTTCAAGTAACTTCTCGACGGAATAGAAGGAGTGACCCATGAGGAAGCTTTTCAGTTTCGGTTTGAATGCGCCTGGATTACTGCTAAGATTTTTTAATTCTTGCGGTAGCTTTTTGAAATGGATGCAGCAGTATACAGCACACCTTTCTGCACAAGACTAAAAGAAGTGCGATCCAAATACAGATTGGACGTCTGCCAAGCATTAACTGAGTGAAAGCTGATAATTCTTGGGAATAAGCTGATATTGTTAACAAGAACCGACAGTAAAGAATATATATATTGAGAAGCCAGTGTCAGAATACCCAGTAATACTGTAGTTTCACATGCCTCGAACTCACAGTGTGCTGAGTGCGGAATCAGACGAAGACAAGGAATTTTATCATCTTGGAAGCAAAATAACTCGACGGACGACACAAGGAGAACATAAAATGTTGACCAGCGCAGTAATATTACATAAGCCTTAACTGGAAGAAATTTCTAAGTGGACGTTTGTGCCAAACCATTGTGCAGTAGTTTATCACGTGCTGTGGGGAAACCGGAAAGAATCGAAGCGTCTGAGATGTGGTGTTGTAGAAGCGTGTCGAAAATTATGTGGACAGGTGAAGAATGAGCGAAAAAAGTAATGGTAAAAACTGTAGTGGAAGACAGAGATTCGAATACATCGAACAACAATGAGTGTAATTGCCACTCTGAGATGAAGAGGTCGACACAGGAGACGAATTCGTGGCGAGCTACGTGAAACCTGTTAAAAGACAGCTGGTGGTAGTTTCGAGAGTGGAACGGTGCAGAAATAGTCTGAAAGGGGTTCTATGAATCATCTCTCAAACTCTTAAGGATGAACTGCACAGTAATCATGTAGATAGAGTTGCAGAAATAGAAGTAAAGAGTAAATTTCCAAAACAAACTATGTCAGATGAGTCGAGGGACACGGTGTGCTTCCTCCAGCACTTTATCTCGCGCCTCGACCACGAAAGGTAAATAACAATAAGTCGGACGTGCACACGACGATTCTTCCTGCACGCTACCTGCGAATGGAATAGGATTTGTGGCGGAGGAGGATGGGATGACTTTGGTGTGCTGTCCACCACCACCACGACACACTACAAGGTGGCTTGCAGACTATACTACAGTTGTAGACGAGGAAACGCCTGCTTTCGCCTTAGTAGCTCGGCATTCTTTTGCTGATCTGTTCAAGGGGACGCTGAATGTCACACACACAGGCGGGCGTTTAATGTCTCCCGGAGAGAGAGGCATTTCAAGGTCATCGCGTGTCCGGTGCCGCAGGACCTTGAATTGAGCTTTAACGGCGGGACGTTGTGCAACCGACCTTGGATGTTGCACCCACTTACAGCTGCAATTACTTTTTATGATACAAATCTATCATATCGCAAGCGTGGCGTTTACTGCCGATACACAGTGAAGAAAGGTCGCTTTCCGCTTACTTGGTTTTAGCGCTACGTTTTGTGTTTCAAGCAATAAACCGCACTGAAGAATGTTCTAAGTGTTTCGGTGATGATATCGACATGAAATTACGAAATTTAAAGCCACAAATACGGATCAAAAATCGTTCAAATGGCTCTGAGCACTATGGGACTTAACATCTGTGGTCATCAGTCCCCTTGAACTTAGAACTACTTAAACCTAAGTAACCTAAGGACATCACACACATCCATGCCCGAGACAGGACTCGACCCTCGCGGTTCTAGACTGTAGCGCCTAGAACCGCTCGGCCACGCCGGCCGGCATATTTGGATCACTATGAGGAATAAGTGTTTACAATCGTCGGTACTCTACATTCTGCAAGCCTCCTTACGGTGTGTGGCGGAGGGTGCTTCCCTCTTCCAATCGCGAACAGTTTGCAGGAAGATTGGCTGTTGGTAAACCTCTATGTAGAGTCAAATTTCTATAATTTCACCTTCGGGGATTAGCTAGTGCATGTGCTGGCGTATGCTGTCACCAGCATGCTATTCGGCAAAGATGTAGCACAAAGATCAAGACCGCCTATCGCGAGAGAGGCCAGAGACACACTGACAAGCAGCACGCCGACAACGCCCTGTCGAAAGCCTTTATTTAGGCAGGCGCCGCTGACCAGAGGGTTCACTCGAGTCACTCTTCCAGTCTGCGTCTGTCAGTCCGCTCACAGAGTGGGTCACCGGCTGCTACAGAACATGTTGTTGTTGTTGTGGTCTTCAGTCGTGAGACTGGTTTGATGCAGCTCTCCATGCTACTCTCTCCTGTGCAAGCTTCTTCATCTCCCAGTACCTACTGCAACCTACATCCTTCTGAATCTGCTTAGTGTCTTCATCTATTGCTTTCCCTCTACAATTTTTGTCCTCCAATACTAAACTGGTGATCCCTTGATGTCTCAGAACATGTCATACCAACCGATCCCTACTTCTAGTCAAGTTGTGCCACAAACTTCTCCCCAATCCTATTCAATACTTCCTCATTATTTATGTGATCTACCCATATGATATTCAGCATTCTTCTGTAGCACCACATTTCGAAAGCTTCTATTCTCTTCTTGTCGAAACTATTTATCGTCCATGTTTCACTTCCATACATGGCTACACTCCATACAAATACTTTCAGAAATGACTTCCTGACACTTAAATCTATACTCGATGTTATCAAATTTCTCTTCTTCAGAAACGCTTTCCTTGCCACTGCCAGTTTACATTTTATATCCTCTCTACTTCGACTATCATCAGTTATTTTGCTCCCCAAATAGCAAAACTCCTTCACTACTTTAAACGTCTCATTTCCTAATCTAATTCCCTCAGCATCACCCCTTAGTTCGACTCCATTCCATTATCCTTCCATTATTTGTTCCATTATTTGTTGATGTTCAACTTATATCCTCCTTTCAAGACACTATCCATTCCATTCAATTGCTCTTCTAGGTCCTTTGCTGTCTCTTACAGAATTACAATGTCATCGGTAAACGTCAAAGTTTTTATTTCTTCTCCGTGGTTTTTAATACCTAATTCGAATTTTTCTTTTGTTTACTTTGCTGCTTGCTCAATATAAAGATTGAACAACATCGGGGAGAGGCTACAACTCTGTCTCACTCCCTTCCCAACCACTGCTTCTGTTTCATGTCCCTCGACTTTTATAACTGCCATCTGGTTTCTGACAACTACAGAACAGTGCCTAAACCGGGACTAGCAGTTAGACTTACGTATGTAATAGCAAATTACCGATATTGTCTGCCAGAAAACTATTACTGATGAGCTTGTGCCACATAACATGGACTCTATTACAGTTAAGTAAATGTTGATGTAAATAAGGAGCAGTATTAATAGACGTGCGCATTTGTGTCGCAGAAAGAGGATGCCGGCCAACCATGACAACATCCTCTCCCTTGCAGGGGGAAGTAGTTTATTGGTTGACTCTTCTAGCATCGTAAGTTACCGGAATTCTTGACAGTAAACCACGGAGATGCAGAACGCCTCTCTTGGAGCTTCTGCCACTCGAGTTGCCTGAGTATCTCGGTGAATATTTCGCGATTAGGAAATGAACCTAAAAGGCAACGCCTTGCCGTGCTTTGGGTCTTCTCTATTTTCTCTTTCAATCCTATGTGGTACGCATACCACACTGACGGGAAATAGGTATTTGTCCAACGAGGGTATTGTAAGCTACTTCCTTTGCTGATGGAATACAGCTCCTGAGAATTCGTCTAGTCCTGCATATGCCTTACCTGCGATTTGTTTTATGTAGTCGTTTCACTTCAATTCGCTCTGTACGCCTACTTATAGATATTTTATGGACGTAAATGCTTCCAGTGATTGTTCCGCAAACCTGTAATCACACAATAGTGTGGCTTTCTGCCTATTTGTGGGCAATACGTTACATTTGTTTTATGCTCAGGATTAACTGCGAATCACTTCACCAAGGGCTGATCCTCTCCAAATCTCTCGCCATTTCGGTACAGTTTACTAGCGGCGCGACTCCTCTGTTTACTACAGCATCATCTACGAAAAGCCTGACGGAACTTCCCAAGACATCCACTGGGTTATTTATGAAAGTAATGGTCCAATAACTCGCTATTGTGTCACGCCCGAAGTAGCATTTTTATCGCTGAAGATTTCTCTCCGTTCAGATGACATATTGTGTTCAATGCAGTGCCACAGTTTCTGCGATATTCCGCGCGTTCGTCTCTTGTTCATTAGGCGACAGTGCTGAGTCTTACCGCATGCCTTACAGGTGTCAGGGAACACGGCACATCCGTCGACGCCTGTACCTCCCACTTCCTGGGTCTCGTGGACGAACAGAGTGAGCTGTCTTTCACACGATCGTCGTTTCCGGAATCAATGCCGTCTGCCACGCAAGATGTTTTCAGACTCCAAAAAAATCGTAACACGCGAGTGTAAAACAGCAGACTAACGTCACAGGTAGGGACATATACATTTATTCGATGACAGTTCTAGAAAATGATATGACCTGCACCTTTCTGCAATCATTAGGAAATCTTCGGGCAGCCAGTGATTTACGGTACACTACTGCTAGGAGTGGAGTTGGTTCTTTCGTGTGTTCTATGTAGAATCGTATCCCATCAGGTCCAGTAGCGTTCCTCTGTAGAAACACAATATGGTCAGTCTCTCTCTCTCTCTCTCTCTCTCTCTCTCACACACACACACACACACACACACACACACACACACACACACACACACAAAGACAGATATACAGATAGAGAGAGAGAGAGAGAGAGAGAGACATAATAGACACGAATTATGATCCCAATATATTTACTGTAGCTATAGGCAATATATAAACTGTAGCTATACAAAGTACAGAAAAACGTCAGTCAGAGCATACGGCACTCCTTTTGAACTATTAAGATTTTCGGGAGAATCGACCATGACGTGCATGGAATATGAGACAGTCCAGCTACATTCAAACTTCAAACCGAATGTAACAATTTCAGTAATAAAAAAAAGTATGTGCTGACACGTGAGAGTGCCACAGAAGGATCAGTTCAGTAAGTGATGGTTGTAAAATACTGCCACGAATTATCAGCAATAGAGTAGAAGAACTGCAAAAAACCGACTTGGAGGAAGATCAGTTGCAATTTAGGAGAAATACAGCAATAAACGAAGCAATACTGAGCGTACGAGTAAGAAGATAGGGTGAAGAATGATTAACCCATATTTATTCCATTTTTAGATTTAGAAACAATAAAAAGCTTCTCACAATTTTAACTGCTCTGCGCTCTCTTTTGAATTCTGGCGTTATTGAGGATTTGTTAAGAGTTGAAATATATCATACTACAATTTAGTAAGAGCTGTAGTAATTGAGAATGAGATTAGAGAGAACCTCCTATTACATTCAACATGTGCACTGAACAAACAGTAAAGCAAACCTAAGATAAATTTTGGAAAGGAATTACGCTTCAGGGAGAAGAAACAACAAATTTGATTTCCCAGATTCAGCCAGAAAAGGCAAAGTATTTTGGAGATTAGTTGAAAGTTATGTACAGTTTAAATTGGTTAAACGGAATGTGCATATCTGGAAATGGGGATATGAGGTGAATGTATTTATATATCACATATATTAAAAATTATACTCCTCGACTACAACGTAAGGGGTTCTGTTACGCCGACCGAAGTGGCCGAGCGGTGCTAGGCGCTACAGTCTGAAACCGCGCGACCGCTACGGCCGCAGGTTCGAATCCTGCCTCGGGCATGCACGTGTGTGATGTCCTTAGGTTAGTTAGGTTTAAGTAGTTCTAAGTTCTAGGGGCCTGATGACCTCAGTAGTTAAGTCCCATAGTGCTCAGAGCCATTTGGTTCTGTTACTTACGAAGGTGAGATATTTTATTACAACATTTTCCCTCTGAACGCACCCGTTTATGAAATAAATCAATCATGAACTATTCGCGATTTTGGATAACAACATTAAAAAACCGAATTGTAGCGTAGATTTTGTATATGTATTAATACACCATGAATAATAGAAAGAATTTTGTACCCCATGGCTGTCCGAACTTTATTAAGAGTACCGTGTAAAACTCAGAAGTACACCGGCCAGGAACTTTTCGAGATTATTGGTAACAACGGTAAGCAATAACTTATCTTTATGCACTTGTCTATATATAGCTATATATTTATTTATTTATCTATTTACTGTCCCCCCTCCTGTAGACGCTCGCACAGGTCAGACTACCTTAGAGTGACGCAAATAGATAAATAATTATGACCTCACCACCATGTCAATGAGTAAACTGCCATGTTTCAGCCTCGCACATGGATTTTATCGCATGACTGCATGTATGAAAATGCAGGCTTTGTCACAAGCGCGAAAATACCCCGATCATGCAGTATTAGTTGAAGCCGACGTCTATGGATGCATTGCAGGTAGTGCGGGTATAGACTGTCGTAAAGCAGTTTTGAACACGTTGTTCGAAAACTGCCAATTCAATAGTCCACACGCACTGGAAATATTTTAGAGCTTCTACTTATAATAAAACTTTACCTTGTCGATAGTGTCAGTACAGAGACAAAAATTAGTTATCACGTCATCATAGTGACGCTGAATCCATCGAGGAGGCTTGGAGAGTATTTTTGCTAGAAAGAACAGACAATCAGTTGTTAGCATCCCAGTTAGACAGTGAATGGACGTTATTTAGTTGCAATATGATGGACGTCGAGGGATTATGGACAAAATTTAAACTCACTGTAGATCGCGCTCTGGAGAAATATGTATCGAGTAAGTGGGTTAAGAACAGAAAGGACTGACCGTGATTTAATAACAACAGGAATTGTTGTACTCTCAGTTCAAAAAAGAACGTGCAAATGTCGACAGGCAAAGGTTAGTCTGTAAAATGATGAATGCGCGAAACATACAACTTCCACAGTCATACCTTAGCGAAGGATCTTGCCGAGAACCAGAGAAAGTTCATGTCATACGTACAGTCGCTCTTGCACACCATGGTGCGACAATAGGAGAAACAAAAGGAAAGTTAAAGTTTCAGCTTTCGTCTTATTTGTGATAAATATGGTGCGACGCCTAATGCGCTTAGCGGGCGTATTTTCATACAGGGCACTGGATGAAAAATGGAAGGAGGAAACAGTGTGGAGTGATGAAGTGGCTATGGTGTACATGGTCCTACGTCATATGGTCACTGTTGGTTATATGGGGCTTGTACCGCTGCAGTAACTGAAATTAGGTTGAAACATATTTCCACTTTGGGAATCTCTGTCATTATTCGCTTCTTCGTTGGAACGGGCATTTGCAGCGATATTTTTCTCAACATCGCAAAGAGTTCATCGTTTTCTTTCTTACGTGTCATTCTTATGGTATTTTTGAATTTTCCAAATTCGGAAGCATTTTCAAAGCCATCTGGATCATCTTCTGCGCCAGTGTCTTCATGGAAAGGCTAAGTCCGCAGCATGGATGCTGCTTGCCGTTGAATGAGTTTCGTGGATCTCAGTTAATCGAAATATGTGTATTGGTTTTTGTTATAAGCTTCAGAACAGCTTTTATATTTTTCTTCTTCTGAAGTTCCAGAACGTTAGAGTATACTCGTCATCGCATCCCAGACTGCAGGATTCTTTTCAGTGTAAGAATTTAAGTCTACTGTACTTGTTCTGTTTTCGAACCGTTTATTTCCATCACTTATCTGTCTACTAGGTGTTTTCAGATTTATTTAGTTATTAAAAGGAGAATCATTTTCTAATGCACCTCAAGAAATACGATATTCACTGTATTTTAGAAGCATGCTACAAAATAACTGTGGAGCTGAGAGCACGTACTCAAGTGACGCATCGTATGGCCGTGCTAGTCTACCATGATGGTCTTGGACGACTCCAAATCGACAGAGCTGTTCTGCAGTGCGGCGACCAATGGATCAGTAGCGACACTATTTGCTGCTGGTTAACAGCGTCCCGCCACTGTCTAGCTGATAACAGTGTACCGAACCCTCTGGTAATCAATGGATCAGTGGCGCCACTATTTGCTGCCGGTTAACAGTGTCCCGCCACTGTCTAGATGATAACAGTGTACCGAACTCTCTGGTAATCAGTGGATCAGTGGCGCCACTATTTGCTGCCGGTTAACCGCCTCCCGCCACTGTCCAGGCGACTATAATGCACCGAACCCTGTGGCAGCCAGTGGTTCAGCGGCGCCATTATTTGCTGCCAGTGAACTGCCTCCCACCACTGTCAAGATGATAACAGTGCACTGAACACTGTGGCAGCAAGTGGATCTGTAGTGCCACAATTTTCTGCCAGTTAACAGCCTCCTGCCACTGTCCAGACGACAATAATGCACTGAACCCTCTGGCAACCAGTGGATGAGTAGCACCACTGTTTGCTGCCAGTTAGCTGCCTCCTGCCACTGTCCAGACGACAATAATGCACTGGACCCTCTGGTATCCAGTGGATCAGTGATGCCACTAGTGTCTCACTGTTAAAGGGGCCTCAGATGCTGGCGTCTGCGGAGAAGTCGACTTTCTGACTCATATCAAAGCCTGGAATCTTGCTGACTGGAGTATAATTTTTTTCGATGTAATTATGTAATAGGCGTATTTAAACTGTTTTAGCATGTAATTATCTGAACTGTTTCTTATTTAAATTGTTTTGTTAATTAAATTGCATTGTGTATTATTGAGAAAGAGCGGGAAACCGCACATAGATACATTTTGAGAAAGAGCGGGAAACAGCGCGCAGTAATACATCTGTAATGGTAGCAGGGATTGTCTGCATCAAAAACCATTGTTGGCGGCGAGACCGCACTTTTGTAGCATTGAGCGTTGGAAGCGAGCAGTTGCGAGTAAGATGTGAGACGAGGCAGTCGTAGCTAGCGAGACATGAGAGGAGGTCGCTGTAAGCGAGGTATGAATTAACACTTTGAAAGAAGCGGTGTGCTCGCCAGCCACTCGCTATATGTAGCGCAATGCTAGTTTTTAAGAATTTTTGTAAAGAACTATGCCCCTTGTAATTGTTTGTCAAGATCGTTCTCAGAATATAGTTATGTAATTTTGATGGAAAATTAGGTATGTAGCGCAACGCTACTTTTTAAGAATTTTTGTAAAGAACTATACCCCTTGTAATTGTTTGTCAAGATCGTTCTCAGAATATAGTTAACTTCTACCAGATTAAATGCATTAAGAATTTTCTATCCCAAAATCATTCACGTAAATGCTTTACGGAATTTATTGTTATCTTAAAAGAAAAGTCTAAACTGAGCTTCAGCTTTTATCAAATCTAAATTAACTTCAACTTAAAGAATTCCAGTCACAAAGTATTATGAAACTCCACCAGCAGCTTATAATTATGTTAAAGAGAAGTAAGTATATTCATTCCACAGTTTGCTGTAGCAGTCAGCTGGCGATCCAGTATAAATAATTAAAGGTAAGAATCAGTCTTAATAATTTCAGGTAACGACTGAGGGCCACGGCGACAACACATTTTATGTTTCGTCGTAATAATCAGCAGGTAGTCTTGACAGAGCAGCAGTTAAAAGATTTTAAGAGACGCAGCGTTCAGTCAGCAAGCAAACGTACATCCAATATTAGACGGGAAGGTTTCAACTGGAGTATAATTTTTTTCGGTGATGACGCTAGCTTCGAACTGAACCGCTACGATTGGCGAAGATGTGTCTGGTGACGCCTTGGACATCACTGGTATAACCACCTGATTGTCGTCTGCAATGCGACCCAACAACCAAAAATGATGATCTGGGATGCCATTTCTTTTCAGAGCAGAACCCCTTTGATTGATCCGCCGCACCGTTAATAGCACAGCAGTACGTCAACGATATTCCATACTTCGTTTTCTTGCCCTTCGTGGCGGGCCTCCCTGGACTTAACATTCCAGCAAGATAATGCCCGCCCGCACACGGCGAGAGTTTCTACTGCTTGTCTTCGTGCTTGGCATAGCCTACCTTGGCCAGCAAGGTAGGCGGATCTCTCTCAAACTGAGAGGATCTCGAGCATTACCGGCAGGACCATCCAACCATCTCCGGGATTTTGACGATCTAACGCGCCAGATGGACAGAACATGGCACGATATCGCTGAGCAGAACATTCTCAGTGCCAGGCCGAATAAATTCTTCCACAAGGGCCAGAGGTGGACCAACGCGTTATTCACTTGGCTAATTAGTGAAGTTCTTTCTCTCGAATAAATCATCCAATTTTTCTTAAATTAATATCATTTGTTTGTCTGTCCATGTACACCACATCTACCGAGTTTCGTTGCATTCGAAAAATTTTATTTTTTGTTTAAGGTTGTATTTTAATTGCTGGGAATTTGTGGCACATTAAAAGTGAGGGTGACAGCAAGTCACACTACCGGCCATTAAAACTGCTACAGCAAGAAGAAGAGAACGTGATAAGCGGGTATTCATTGGAGAGATATATTATACCAGAACTGACGTGTGATTAAATTTCCACGCATTTTGGGTGCATAGATCCAGAGAAATCAGTACCCAGAACAACCACCTCTGGCCGTAATAACGGCCTTGATACGCCTGGGCATTGAGTCAAACAGAGCTGCCGGCCGGAGTGGCCGAGCGGTTCTCGGATGCGACTATCACGATGCTGTTAACAGAACCTGGATTCATCCGAAAAAATGACTTTTGCCACTCGTGCACCCAGGTTCGTCGTTGAGTACACCATCGCAGGCGCTCCTGTCTGTGATGCAGCGTCAAGGGTAACCGTAGCCACGGTCTCCGACCTTATAGTCCACGCTGCTACAAATCTCGTCGAACTGTTCGTACAGTCTTGCAAACGTCTCCATCTGTTGACTCGGGAATCGAGACGTGGCTGCACGATCCGTTACAGCCATGCAGATAAGATGCCTGTCATCTCGACTGCTACTGATACGAGGCCGTTGGGATCCAGCACGGCGTTCCGTATTACCCTCCTGAACCCACCGATTCCATATCCTGCTAACAGTCATTGGATCTCGACCAGCGCGAGCAGCAATGTCGCCATACGATAAATCGCAATCGCGATAGGCTACAATCCGACCTTTATCAAAGTCGGAAACGTGATGGTGCGCATTTCTCCTCCTTAGACGAGGTCTGACAACAACGTTTCACCAGGCAACATCGGTCAACTGCTGTTTGTGTATGAGAAATCGGTTGGAAACTGTGCTCATGTTAGCACGTTGTAGGTGTCGCCACCGGCGCAACCTTGTGTGAATGCTCTGAAAAGCTAATCATTTGCACATCACAGCATCTTCTTCCTGTCGGTTAAATTTCGCGTCTGTAGCACGTCATCTTCGTGGTGGCCAGTCGTGTAGATTTGGGGGATAGGGGGAACATGTCACCGTAGCATCAAATTTCGTTTCCGCGCGCATGGTTTGGGGAGTTTCGAACGGCGTGCGGCGGTTTTCCCGCCTCTCACCCTGGTGGCGCTGTGCAGCGGTTTTTCCGCCTGTTATGCTCGCGCAGCCCCGTGTGGAACTGATCGCTATCCGCGGTGTTGGTCCGTTCTGCGCCATTGGCGGCCGTTCTGCGCGAGAGGGGGGCCTTGGAGCGGATGGAACTGCGGTCGGCGCCCAGCGCGCGGCCGGGAAGCCCTCCTGGCTCTGCTCTGCGGTCCGCAGCCAGGGTGGGCTAAGCTGCGATTTCCACCTATCAGTGGTTTCTGTGAATACTACATTTCGGTAACTGCGATTTGTCGCATTTAAGAGCTGGAGTTAACGAGTTCGTAACTCGCACCCCTCTCACCCGGTGGTGTTGCATCCGTGCTTGCCATGGAAAACACCTTTTCAGTTTCTTTTCACCAGACATGCTTCAGCACTTTATTTTATTTCCTTACAGTAAAATTGTTGTTAAGTGTTAACATTTACAGAAACTTTTTATATATAATATTTACAATTGTGAATGAATAATTGATGTGAATATTATACATCATTTGTTTACAGTTCATTTACATCTACATCTACATCCATACTCCACAAGCCACGTGATGGTTTGTGGCGGAGGGTACCATGAGTACCTATATCGGTTCTCCCTCCTATTCCAGTCTCGTATTGATCCTGGAAAGAAAAATTGTCAGTATGCCTCTGTGTGAGATTACTCTCTCATTTTATCTTCATGCTCTCTTCGCGAGATTAGGAAGGAGCAATATACTGCTTGACTCCTCGGTGAAGGTATGTTCTCGAAACTTCAACAAAAGCCCGTACCGAGCTACTGAGCGTCTCTCTTGCAATCTTCCACTGGAGTTTATCTGTCACCTCCGTACCGCTTTCGCGATTCCTAAATGATCCTGTAACGAAGCGCGCTGCTCTCCGTTGGATCTTCTCTATCTCTTCTATCAACCCTATCTGGTACGGATCCCACACCGACGAGCACTCTTCAAGCTGTTGGCGAACAAGTGTACTGTAACCTACTGTTGAGATATGTATTAACGACCTGATGCACTGTATGTTGTTTATTACATTACGTCTAATGTTCTAGTTATAGCTTAATTGGCAAAAGTGTGGATGTACGCATTAGTTTACATACCTTACCGGTGTGGCCAAGCGGTTCTAGACGTTTCAGTCTGGAACCGCGTGACCGCTACGTTCGCAGATTCGAATATTGCCTCGCACATGGATGTGTGTGATGTCCTTAGGTTAGTTAGGCTTAAGTAGTTCAAAGTTCTAGGGGACTGATGACCACAGACGTTAAGTCCCGTAGTGCTCAGAGCCATGAAACTATTGGGTATTTGATTGGTAGCTAGTCTCCTACACAATCTACAACTTGTCATCTGCAAACAGCAAAACGAAATTTTTACTTTTCCTGTTTATAATGAATTTACGAACGGAAATGAGTATATATCATGTTTTTTTGTGTGTAACTTGCGACTTTGATGTCTTAGTGTTTTCTCATATGTTTTGGCGAGGTGAATATGCTGATTTCTGCGAATTATGGTCGTTTGACAACGCACTTTAAATGCATTTTCAAACATGGGCAGAGTTTTCGCCGTCATTGCGTGTTGTTGTAATTGTGTAGTACTCATTTGTTTCGTGGAGTGTTTGTGTGCGCAAGTTTCAAGTGTATTCGGCGTTTCTGGTGTTTGGTTTGTGTGTGTGTGTGTGTGTGTGTGTGTGTGTGTGTGTGTGTGTGTGTGTGTGTGTGTGGCGAAAAAAAGGTAGCACAAAAGCCCATGTTCGAAAAATCTTAGAAATTGCGTTATCAAACGACCATAAGTCACAGAAATCAGCGTATTCACCTCGCCAAAACATATGAGAAAACGTTACAGCATAAAAACCGTAAGTAACACCTCAAAAAGTGATATATATTCATTTCCGTTCGTAAATTTGTCGTGTCATTCAAAGATTTTACAGTAGACAGTAGCATCGTAATGTGTTCCAGTGTATCCATTCCAGAATAGTACTAGCTTTGGTAGGCTTAGGCAGCTGCCTTTAGTTTGCAAATTTTATGTTTGACAGTGCACCATTGGTGCTGGATTTTTACTTTTGACAGTGCTTATTGACGTAGAAGCTTAAAGGAATGTTATACAGCAGGACAGTACAGATATTTACTTGTTTGTCAGTATGTGTAGTATTACGAGTTATTGATTTGTTTCCTTGTTCTATAGCACTTGATACTGCGAAAACGTAGTCCCGAAATTTTTCTTCTTTAGGGCCAGGAGCATAATATATGTCAGACAACGACATGATTATTAGAGTAGATGCACCAAAAAGCTGCTTACAGTAAGTAAGCTTTATTTACGAGAGACTGTTTCGGCTTTGTCGCCATTTTCAAGTACCTGCGGTTACAATTTTGGTGAGAACACGTATGGTTTGTGGTAGGTGCACTGTGCACTGTGCTCGCGTCTAGATTGTGTCACCTCCATATTACGTCGTTAGTGGACTGTCTTGTAAGTGGCACTGTTTAAGTGAGGCAGTAAATGATGTTAGTATGTCGAAAATGAAATGTAAATTACGATGTTACAGCAGTTTTCCAGTTCCACTCCTACGACGCTACAAGCATTGTGCAGGTTGGCAGCGATATTATTTTAGTAACTAAAATTTTCCGGAGTCTGTTTATATTTGTTGTTGACTGGAACATGCGCGGCGGGTCTGCGCGAGTCGCGTGCGCTGGCTTACTGTCTCTGCAACTCTAGTTCACCTTTGCTTCGGACCGTCGCAACGTAAGTTCTAAAATTTGTACCTGTGTTGTTTGCGGGGACTAATTTGTCTTGCGGTTAGGAGTGTTGTCTGTTTCCGAGACAGCTTGTTCGATTGTGAGCATGCCAAACCCTAAAGGAAATAACACAAGCGAGCACTTCATTGAATTATCTGCATCGGAACGTTCTTTACCTAAAGTAAGAAACCGAGAAGCACTACAGACAAAAACGAGAAGCTGTTCAGTCAAGACGTATGAAAGAAAACCACGTAGGAATCCACCTGCGGCAAATGTGCTTCCTGGGCTCTGAGCCGTGCTCGAAATTGAAACTAAAAAATCTCACAGCCGTAGCTGCTGGTAAACCTTTCGGGGTGTGAGCTCGTGGTGGGAGAAACTCAGCGGAGGAGCGCCTCTGAGGATGTCCAGCGCAGTCCTGGTCGAAACGTCACGAACAGAAGAGTTTCTTGGACCACGACTTCACATCCCGAAAGGGTTACCAGCAGCTATGTCATCCGGTCGTGAAACCCTTCATTCTATGAGCTGAAACGTAGCGTGCGCCCACACACGTTTATAAACTGAAGACGTAGTATGGAGAGAAGTATGTAAGATTGGTTTTGAATCTTGTTCCACGGTCGCCTTCGATCAACAAAACAAAATTCAGGGTTGTGAGTGTCTGGAAAAAGTGAGATAGAACATCTGTTGTTCTTATTATTGAAGCTGCTTCCCTCAGCTGTTAATCGTAAATACACTACTGGTCGTTAAAATTGCTACACCAAGAAGAAACGCAGATGATAAACGGGTATTCATTGGACAAATACATTATACTAGAACTGACATGTGATTACATTTTCAAGCAATTTGGCTGCAAAAATCCTGAGAAATCAGTACCCAGAACAACCACCTCTGACAGTAATAACGGCCTTGATATGCCTGGGCATTGAGTCAAACACACCTTGGATGGCGTGTGCAGGTACAGCTGCCCATGCAGCTTCAAAACGATACCAAAGTTCATCAAGAGTAGTGACTGGCGTATTGTGACGAGCCAGTTGCTCGGTCACCGTTGACCAAACGTTTTCAATTGGTGAGAGATTTGGAGAATGTGCTGGCCAGGGCAGCAGTCGAACATTTTCTGTAACCAGGAAGGCCCGTACAGGACCTGCAACATGCGGTCGTACATTATCCTGCTGAAATGTAGGGTTTCGCAGGGATCGAATGAAGGGTAGAGCCACGGGTCGTAACACATCTGAAGTGTAACGCCCACTGTTCAAAGTGCCGTCAGTGCGAACAAGAGGTGACCGAGACGTGTAACCAATGGCACCCCATACCATCACGGAGGGTGATAACGCCAGTATGGTGGTGACGAATACACGCTTCCAATGTGCGTTCACCGCGATGTCGCCAAACACGGATGCGACCATCATGATGCTGTAAGCAGAACCTGGATTCATCAGAAAAAATGACGTTTTGCCATTCCTGCACGCAGGTTCGTGTTCGTCGTTGAGTACACCATCGCAGGCGCTCCTGTTTGTGATGGAGCGTCAAGGGTAACCGCAGCCATAGTCTGATAGTCTATGGTGCTGCAAACGTCGTCTAACTGTTCGTGCAGATGGTTGTTGTCTTGCCAACGTCCCCATCTGTTTTCTCAGGGATGGAGACGTGGCTGCACAATCCGTTACAGCCTTGCAGATAAGATGCCTGTCATCTCGACTGCTAGTGATACGAGGCCGTTGGGATCCAGCACGGCGTTCCGTATTACCCTCCTGAATCCACCGATTCCATATTCTGCTAACAGTCATTGGATCTCGACCAACGCGAGCAGCAATGTTGCGATACGATAAACCGCAATCGCGATAGGCTACAATCCGACCTTTATCAAAGTCGGAAACGTGATGGTACGCATTTCTCCTCCTTAGACGAGGCCTTACAACGTCTCACCAGGCAACATCGGTCAACTGCTGTTTGTGTATGAGAAATTGGTTGGAAACTGTGCTCATGTTAGCATGTTGTAGGTGTCGCCACCGGCGCCAACCTTGTGTGAATGCTCTGAAAAGGTAATCGTTTGCATACCACAGCATCTTCTTCCTGTCGGTTAAATTACGGGTCTGTAGCACGTTATCTTTGTGGTGTAGCAATTTTCATGGCCAGTAGTGTACTACCGCTACAAGATCTTACATAATTAGTGCGGCACAAAAGAGACAGAATCTAGTTGTGTAGTCAACGCTCCTAAGTTTTGTGTCTACAGTCATTTTTGAATGTTAGATTACTAACTGTTTGCTAGTTTACTTAGTTTTTTAATCAATTGCCGCACCGTAACAAGCCGCGATTTGCGCGCTGTGCAGATAGTTGTGGACGGTGAAATCGCGCTTTTGCGACAGCACGCACCTGCGGACTGGCTGCAGTCTTTCCATTCCGGTTCTGTCGTTCCCGTCGCCACTTCGCAACGGTTCTGCGCTCTACCTTGCTGCCTGCTCACATAACACACTTGCTGGCCTTCCGCTTAAGTAAACAGATCAGACCTTTCACAGCCTGGGCATCACGCTACGTACATCACAGTCAATGAACGAGAGACAGTTCATAGACAAATGGTCTGAACTGCGCGGAGTGCTGTTTTTAAGGGAACCGGCATAGTAAGAAGGGTGGTCAGAGACAGTCTGGAAAGCTTGTAAGGGTGTACGAGGGTAGGTTGTGTGGAGACAGGACTGTTAAGAAAAAAAATCGATGTGTTGCGCCATTTCC
Source organism: Schistocerca gregaria (assembly GCF_023897955.1). Taxonomy (NCBI): domain Eukaryota; kingdom Metazoa; phylum Arthropoda; class Insecta; order Orthoptera; family Acrididae; genus Schistocerca; species Schistocerca gregaria. Next base: position 77,627,922 of record NC_064927.1, read on the forward strand.
GAGTTAATTAACACTGAAGTCAGCAAACTACGCCGTTGCGCGCGCAAATTCAAGCGGCCCGTCAGAGGCCGTATCACCAAACGTATCGTTCGTTTGGATTCCTAAAACCGAAAAAGAGATAGACAGAGAAACTGCCCAGGAGGCGGTGGTGAGGATCGAACTCGAGCCAACGACTGAGCAGTTTCGTCTGCATTATCCACGCTATGCGAAAAATTGACACTAATTTTATCTGCTGGGCGTCTTGTATTTGCGCGCAACTGCCTGATTGGCCAACTTCAATGTTTATTAACTTAAAAACGGCACAACGTATGAAATGTTCTTCTTAACAATTACTTGACAGCACAACCTACCCTACAACACCGTTACGAGCTTTCTCCTGAAGATGGTGACCAGTTGGACCGCCGAAATGTTGAATCGAGTTCATTTTAGGATCCGGCAGCAAACCCGAAGAGACTTTCAAGACTTACACAATGTGACAAAAGTATCCGGACACCCCCCAAAAAATACGTTTTTCATATTAGGTGGATTGTGCTGCCACCTACTGCCAGGTACTCCGTATCAGCGACCTCGGTAGTCATTAGATATCGTGAGAGAGCAGAATGGGGCGCTGCGCGGAACTCACGGACTGATAACGCGGTCAGGTGATTGTGTGTCACTTGTGTCATACGTCTGTACGCGAGATTTCCACACTCATAAACATCCCTAGGTCCACTGTTTCCAATGTGAGAGAGAAGTGGAAACGTGAAGAGACACGTACAGCACAAAACTACCGGCGGACCTCGTCTGTTGACTCACAGAGACCGCCGACTGTTGAAGAGGGTCGTAATGTGTAATAGCGAGACATCTATCCAGAGCATCACACAGAAAATCTAAACTGCATCAGGATACACTGCAAGTACTATGACAGTTAGGTGGGAGGTGAGAAAACTTGGATTTCATGGTCGAGCGGCTGCTCAGAAGCCAAACATCACGCCGATAAATGCCAAACAACGGCTCGCTTGGTGTAATGAGAGAAAACATTTGTCGACTGATCAGTGGAAAAACGTTGTATGGAGTGATGAATCGCGGTACACATTGTGGCGATCCAATGGCAAGGTATGGGTATGGCGAATGCCAGGTGATGGTCGCCTGCCAGCTTGCGTAATGCCGACAGTAAAATTTGGAGGCGGTGGTGTTATGGTGTGGTCGTTTTTTTCATGGAGGGGGATTTCACCTCTTGTTGTTTTGCGTGGCGCCATCACAGCACAGGCCTACATTGATGTTTCAAGCACCTTCTTAATTTCCACTGTTTAAGAGCAATTCGGGAATGGCGATTTCATCTTTCAACACGATTGAGCACCTGTTCATAGTGAACGGCCTGTGGCGGACTGGTTACACGACGATAACATCCCTGTAATGGACTGGCCTGCACAGAATTCAGATCTGAATCCTATAGAACACCTTTGGGATGCTTTGGAACGCTGACTTCGTGCCAGGCCTCGCCGACCGACATCAATCTCCTCAGTGCAGCACTCCGTGAAGAATGGGCTGCAATTCCCCAAGAAACCTTCCATCAACTGATCAAAGTATGCCTCCGAGAGTGGAATCTGTCATCAAGGCTATGGATGGGCCAACACCATATTGAATTCCAGCATTACCAATAGAAGGCGCCATGATCTTGTAAGTCATTTTCAGCTAGGTGCCCGGATACATTTGATCACATAGTGTATTCTGCCGGGAAAGCGTACCAAGTCGCAACAACCGTTACGAGCTTTCCACACTGCTTCTGAGCAGCCCGTGTACATGTGACCTGGTGGATAACTTTGTAAAGGGATTCTCACACGCTCAATATTTGATGCTCAGTGCTGAGTGTTGCGCATTAATATTGGTCGCCTGAGGGTGGTATTCACGGCTTGCGCAATATACTGAAAGAGACTGCAAAGAATTGACGCAGTGACTTTCGCTCACAAGGGAAGCTCTCCATCGCAATCCCCCTCAGATTTAGTGGTACAATGACCCAGTGGATAGCCCGCCAAAGACACAGATTACCCACGAACACAGGAAGAAGCTGAACTGAACTGTGGGAAAAGAAACAGAAGAGAAACAGTCAAGATGTGCGACATCGAGTGCTATACAACAAACATGCCGTCGTCGTCGTGTGGTCGCCGTGTTGGGCTGCAAAGTAGGAGACTCGTATTCGTGTTCAAACCCAATCCTGTCACTTTTCTTTCACAAAATTATGAACTTTCCGTCTGGTCTCTCACTTATCTGTTGTCCTTCTGTAGTCTTGGCAACTGTGATACTATACATTGGTTATAGAAAATGAGACATGTGATAAGGACATATTACCGTCGCAGGAAAATGTTATGAATAGTGAAATCAGGCAAGATAACGCGTAGACCTATCACAGAAATGAAAGCGATCAGTGAACGAGCGTAAACAACGTTACAACAAAGGCTTAAAGAATAACAACTTCCAAAACGGAACGCAGGATTCTTAACATGCGGCACTTGTGTAGAAGAAGTGCGAGGTACATACGTCTGGAGGTCCCTTCCTTACACCTCGCTGTTGCACCACAAGGCAGACATAAATTTAAATACAGTAAACAACTACGTTAATGACACGCAATTTGGTGATATACAGGGTGTTACAAAAAGGTACGGCCAAACTTTCAGGAAACCTTCCTCACACACAAATAAAGAAAAGATGTTATGTGGACATCCGTCCGGAAACGCTTAATTTCCAAGTCATTGCTCTACAGTACTAGCATCAAGCACATCAGTACGTAGGGTCAACAGGTTGGTGTTCATCACGAACGTGGTTTTGCAGTCAGTGCAATGTTTACAAATACGGAGTTGGCAGATGCCCATTTGATGTATGGCTTAGCACGGGGCAATAGCAGTGGCGCGGTACGTTTGTATCGAGACAGATTTCGAGAACGAAGGTGTCCCGACTGGAAGTCGTCCGAAGCAATTGATCGGCGTCTTTGGGAGAAAGGAACATTCCAGCCTATGACTCGCGACTGGGGAAGACGTAGAGCGACGAGGACACCTGCAATGGACGCGGCAATTCTTCGTGCAGTTGACGATAACCCTAATGTCAGCGTACAAGGTAACGTTGACCACGTCACTTTATGCAGAGTGCTACGGGAGAACCAGTTTTTTCCGTGTCATGTACAGAGTGTGCAGGCACTATCAGCAGCTGATTGGCCTCCACGGGTACACATCTGCGAATGGTTCATCCAACAATGTGTCAATCCTCATTTCAGTGCAAATGTTCTCTTTACGGATGAGGCTTCATTCCAACGTTATCAAATTGTAAATTTTCACAATCAACATGTGTGGGCTGACGAGAATTCGCACGCAATTGCGCAATCACGTTATCAACACAACTTTTCTGTGAACGTTTGGGCAGGCATTGTTGGTGATGTCTCGATTGGGCCCCATGTTCTTCCACCTACGCTCAACGGAGCACGTCATCATGATTTCATACGGGATACTCTACCTGTGCTGCTAGAACATGTGCCTTTCCAATTACGACACAACATGTGGTTCATGCGCGATGGAGCTCCTGCACATTTCAGTCGAAGTGTTCGTACGCTTCTCAACAACAGATTCGGTGACCGATGGATTGGTAGAGGCGGACCAATTCCGTGGCCTCCACGCTCTCCTGACCTCATCCTCCTGACTTTCATTTATGAGGGCATTTGAAAGCTCTTGTCTACGCAACCCCAGTACCAAATGTAGAGACTCTTCGTGCTCGTACTGTGGACGGCTGTGATACAATACGCTATTCTCCAGGGCTGCATCAGCGCATCAGGGATTCCATGCGACGGAGGGTGGATGCGTTTACCCTCGCTAACGGAGGGCATTTTGAACATTTCCTGTAGCAAAGTGTTTGAAGTCACGCTGGTACGTTCTGTTGCTGTGTGTTTCCATTGCATGATTAATGTAATTTGAAGGGAAGTAATAAAATGAGCTCTAACATGGAAAGTAAGCGTTTCCGGACACATGTCCACATAACGTATTTTCTTTCTTTGTGTGTGAGCAATGTTTCCCGAAAGTTTGGCCGTACCTTTTTGTAACACCCTGTTCGCTCTTTTTCCCCACAGTTCATTACACCTTCTTCCCGTTTTCATGCTTGATCTGTGTTCAGTTTTTGACGGTCTATCTACTGGGTCACCTTACCACTAAGTCTGACGGGGGTGCAATGGGGAGTTTCCCTTGTCAGTATACTGCTGAATATGTTGCACCGTGTAAGGGTAGTACTGCTCAACAAAGAGAAATTCAATTCGCCCCGAACGAATTTCCTCAAAGAGCAGAAAAAGTAAACGACAAAAGATCAGAGAGTGTGCTGGATGATGTGCATTGCAGAACCATGCCGTACTCTGAGAAATGAAATTCCAGATAGCAGAGGCGACTGAAGTAAGCAGAAATGTTTATTTCACTTGTTCACAACTGGCAAATTAGAGCAAGTCAGCTGTCCAGGGAGCAGATACATTCTTTCTTTCGTGCAGCGCTTGGCACATCACGGGCATACGAACGTATAATCTTTCAGTCAGTAATAAGTAAATAATTGTTTTATATCTTTTGCAACACGTGTATAGGATAAATTAATCAAATTCTCTTGTTTAATTAGTTGTTGTGGTTTACGACCCTGTGCTGCAGCGAGCGAGCCCCTGCTCAGCTGAAATCCTTATTGTAAGCTTATTTCGTCTTTTTTGTATAATTTATGCTTGTGTTTTGCAAGGCAAGCAACTCAATCGCAATACATATGAATTTCACACTGTCGAGAGTCTATCGAGGGTCTGCATGTTCGCTATGGGGCCGGATCTCTAACTAACGTTTCCCCGGCACAAATATTGCGCAGAAATATTGTGCCGTTCTTGTCTCGTACTTTCGCGGTATATTGACACAACATTATTGCGCTATAAATATTGAGCGTGTGAGTGTCCCTTGCGTTTTGTGAGGCTGTTCAGGGATGACGCTATTGTACAGAGAGAAATCGCAACGTCAGAAAATTGAAGCAGAGTGCAAGAAGATCTGCTAAGGATCGTCTCTTCACGCAAGGATTGGCAGCTCACTGTCGACATAAACCAATGCAACGTATTGACCGTATATAGCCAGAAAGTCGAATTATGGTACGATGACATGATATCAGAACAAGTACTAGAAGCAGTTACGTCCGTTAAATATCTCGGAGTGTGTCAACGGCGCCATACGAAGTGGAACGAGCACATGAAACTAACCGCAGGTAAGGCAGAGGCTGGACTGATACCCATTGCAAGAATCCTCCGTCAACGAAAGACGTAGTTTGGAAAACCCGCGTCCGACCGAATCTCGTTCATCAGTCTTGGATCCGTACCAGGACTGATAGATAAAGAAGAGCAGCGCGTTTCGTCACAGGTCTATTTATGAAGCGCGAAAGCATCGCTGAGATTGTCATGCAAATCCAGCCACAAACGCTGCAGGGGAGGCGTTGTACACCACAGTGGGTTTTCATTTTAAATTCCGAGAGCGAAGATTCGTGGAAGAGTCAAGCAACATATTGATTTCTCGTGGTTATATCTCGAATTCTAGCTCAGATGGGGGTAATGGACAACCGCTGTTCCTGCGAACCAGTCGCGACTGTTTCGAGAAAGGAGGCAAATGGCATTAGTACACCAAGTACGTTCTACCACGCACTTTAAGGTGATTTGCGGAGTGGAGACATAGAATGGACGCATATCCAGAGGCAGGGTGTTGTTTCGGGTGACAGGCTTAACACGATCCTCGTGAATCGTACATAGGCGAAGGCTCCTCTGCTGACTTGCTCCGCGATAGGAAGTTGTTACGAGGCAACCTGCCGCACCAGTTTGCACTGCGGGTTGCCGCGTTGTCCGGCGGCTTTTCTTTTAGTGTTAAACAGCCAGCGCCCATTCACGTATTGTTCTTCTTACCGACGAAGGTGAAGGTAATCATTGGGAACTCTTACAGACAATCTGAAAATATCGAGTGTGTCTATGAGAGTCTTCGAGCGCATTTGCTCTAGTGTTTTAGCATATATTTGTACACTACTGGCCAATAAAATTGGTACATCACGAAGGCAACGTGCTACAGAAGCGAAATTTAACTGACAGGAAGAAGATGCTGTGATATGCAAATAATTAGCTTTTGAGAGCATTCACACAAGGTTGGCGCCGGTGGCGACACCTACAGCGTGCTTACATGAAGAAAGCTTCCAATGGATTTCTCATACACAAACAGCAGTTGACCGGCGTTGCCTGGTGAAACGTTGTTGTGATGCCTAGTGTAAGCAGGAGAAATGCGTACCATCACGTTTCCGACTTTGATGAAGGTCGGATTGTAGCCTATCGCGATCGTGGTTTATCGTATCACGACATTGCTGCTCGCGTTGGTCGATATCCAATGACTGTTAGCAGAATATGGAGTCGGTGGACTCAGGAGGGTAATACGGAACGCTGAGCTTGATCCGAACGGCCTCGTATCATTAGCAGTCGAGATTGACAGACATCTTATCCGCATGGCTGTAACGGAGCGTGCAGCCACGTCTCGATCCCTGAGTCAGCAGATGGGGATGTTTGCAAGACATCTGCACGAACAGTTCTTCGACGTTCGCAGCAGCATGGACTATGAGCTCGGAGACCATGGCTGCGGTTACCCTAGACACTGCATCACAGACAGTTCGACGACGTTTGCAGCACCATGGTCTATCAGCTCGGAGACTATGGCTGCTGTTACTCTTGACGCTGCATCACAGACAATAGCGCCTGCGATGGTGTATTCAACGACGAACACGAACCTGCGTGCAGGAATGGCAAAACGTCATTTTTTCTGATGAATCCAGGTTCTGTTTACAGCATCATGATGTTCGCATCCGTGTTTGGCGACGTCGCGGTGAACGCACATTGGAAGCGTGTATTCGTCATCGCCATACTGGCGTTATCACCCTGCGTGATGGTATGGGGTGCCATTGGTTACACGTCTCGGTCACCTCTTTTTCGCACTTACGGCACTTTGAACAGTGGGCGTTACATTTCAGATGTGTTACGACCCGTGGCTCTACCCTTCATTCGATCCCTGCGAAACCCTACATTTCAGCAGGATAATGCACGGCCGCATGTTGCAGGTCCTGTACGGGCCTTTCTGGATACAGAAAATGTTCGACTGCTGCCTTGGCCAGCACATTCTCCAAATCTCTCACCAATTGAAAACGTCTGGTCAACGGTGGCCGAGCAACTGGCTCGTCACAATACGCCAGTCACTACTCTTGATGAACTGTGGTATCGTTTTGAAGCTGCATGGGCAGCTGTACCAGCACAGGCCATCCAAGGTGTGTTTGACTCAATGACCAGGCGTATCAAGGCCGTTATTATGGCCAGAGGTGGTTGTTCTGGGTACTAATTTTCAGGATCTATACACCCCAGTTCCGTGCAAATGTAAGCATATGTTAGTTCTAGTATAATGTATTTGTCCAATGAATACCGGTTTATCATCTTGGTGTAGCAATTTTAGTGGCCAGTAATAATAATTCCAATCCCAAAGAGAGCAGGTGTTGACAGATGTGAAAATTACCGAACTATCAGTTTAATAAGTCACAGCTGCAAAATACTAACGCGAGTTCTTTACAGACGAATGGAAAAACTAGTAGAAGCCGACCTCGGGGAAGATCAGTTTGGATTCCGTAGAAATGTTGGAACTCGTGAGGCAATACTGACCCTACGACTTATCTTAGAAGCTAGATAAGGAAGGGCAAACCTACATTTCTAGCATTTGTAGACTTAGAGAAAGCTTTTGACAATGTTGACTGGAATAATCTCTTTCAAACTCTGCAGGTGGCAGGGGTAAAATACAGGGAGCGAAAGGCTATTTACAATTTGTACAGAAACCAGATGGCAGTTATAAGAGTCGAGGGACATGAAAGGGAAGCAGTGGTGGGGAAGGGAGTGAGACAGGCCTGTAGTCTATCCCCGATGTTATTCAATCTGTATATTGAGCAAGCAGTGAAGGAAACAAAAGAAAAATTCGAAGTAGGTATTAAAGTCCATGGAGAAGAAATAAAAAACTTTGAGGTTCGCCGATGACATCGTAATTCTGTCAGAGACAGCAAAGGACTTGGAAGAGCAGTTGAACGGAATGGACAGTGTCTTGAAAGGAGGATATAAGATGACCATCAACAAAAGCAAAACGAGGATAATGGAATGTAGTCGAATTAAGTCGGGTGATGCTGAGGGAATTAGATTAGGAAATGAGACACTTAAAGTAGTAAAGGAGTTTAGCTATTTGGGGAGCAAAATAACTGATGATGGTCGAAGTAGAGAGGATATAAAACGTAGACTGGCAATGGCAAGAAAAGCGTTTCTGAAGAAGAGAAGTTTGTTAACATCGAGTATAGATTTAAGTGTCAGGAAGTCATTTCTGAAAGTATTTGTATGGAGTGTAGCCATGTATGGAAGTGAATCATGGACGATAAATAGTTTGGACAAGAAGTGAATAGTAGCTTTCGAAATGTGGTGGCACAAAAGAATGCTGAAGATTAGATGGGTAGATCACATAACTAATGAGGAAGTATTGAATCGGATTGGGGAGAAGAGAAGTTTGTGGCACAACTTGACCAGAAGAAGGGATCGGTTGGTAGGACATGTTCTGAGGCATCAAGGGATCACCAATTTAGTATTGGAGGGCAGCGTGGAGGGTAAAAGTCGTAGAGGGAGACCAAAAGATGACTACACTAAGCAGATTCAGAAAGATGTAGGTTGCACTAGGTACTGGGAGATGAAGAAGCTTGCACAGGATAGAGTAGCATGGAGAGCTGCATCAAACCAGTTTCAGGACTGAAGACCACAACAACAACAGTGTAACTACGGTTTTATAGCGTGTAGCACAGCGTAGCAGTCCTCTCGGCCGGCTTGTCCATCTCCCGTGCCAACCTGTCCTGCACTGACTGCTGCCTCCATGCAGCAGCGTTCCTCCAGCACTGCTGGGGTGTTGTTATTTTCGTGGTTTACTGTCCTGCGCTGCGCTAATCTGAGAACACTGTATCGAATGGGCATGTAAAATTCCTCCTTCAAAACACATTTTATTTGTGGTGGGAAACAACCCGACGCTGTCAGGTGACACTGCACATGAAACGTATGATAGATATAATTTACTTGTGTCGACACCATTCCATTCCAAAAACGAAATTGCAAATATCTGCCGAAATACCAGAGAAAAAAGGCGCCTGACGTGTGTTAAGTGTCATACACTGTATATATACACAGTGCAGTCACATTAAAGTGAACACCTACCAATAGCCTAAATAACCGCTTTTTGCAATCTGGACGTGCAGGAAGAGAGAAAGAGAGCCAGTGAAGTTCAGGACTCCAGTGTTGACTCCAGAGCCGTTTCCAGCTGCGCCAGATTTTCCAGTTGGGGGTCCCCAGCGCGAATATCCCGAGGGAGGTGGACCCACAGATTCTCAACTGGGTTTAGATTCGTGGAATTTGTCGGCCAGGGGAGTACAGTAAACTCGTCCCAGTGCTCTTCCACCCACACACGCACGCTGTGAGCTGTGTGTGACATGTTGCATTGTGCTGCTGGTAGATGGCATCGTACCGAGAGGAGAAACGAACTGCGTGTAGGGGTCTCCAAGGATAGAAGAATACTTTTGGTGATCTGCTGTGGCTTCCAGAATGACAAGATCAGCGAGGGAATCCTGCGAAAAGATTTCACAGACCATAAAGCTCCTCCTCCAACCTGGACCCTTCCGACGATTGTTGCAAGGCCGTACACACCAACAGCCATCTGTCCGAACGAGCATAAAACTGGATTCATCCGGAAAGGACACCTGGCCCCACTCGGTGGGCGTCCAGATGTGGTACTGACGTACAAATTCCAGCCATCGTCGTCGGCGAACAACAGTCAGCACGGGTGAATAAACCAGACGCCTGCTGCGGAGGCCCACATGCAGCAACGTTTGCTGAATGGTCGTTGAAGAGACACAGTTGGTAGCCCCTCGGTTCATCTGGGCAGACAGTTGCACGTCTATTTGCCCGTACACATCTCTGGAGCCCGCTCCTCTCATCAGTGGTGCACCGTAGTTGCCTTGGAGCCAGTTTAGTGCCAGGTACGTTATACTCCCTCCCCCCCCCCCCCCCCGGCCACACTGAACTGAACTTGATGCGAATGTCAGTGATCATGCCCTTTTGGACGACGGATAAGTCGCTCTGCTTCCGTATTAGGACAACGACGGCACCGTCTCCCGCGTCCGCCCGTCACGTTTAATATACCCTCCACTGCTACTTCTGTCAATGATGGAAATGTCTTTTTCCAAAGCTGTTTCACAGAGAAAGACTGCACTGTAGTTCCTTCTCTAGATGGTCGCACAGATGACAAAATGGTAGATATCGAAATAGACGACAGAGGGATAAGGAAACAATTAAAATCGCTCGTTGACGGAGGAGATAGACAAGATCCAAAGAAGAGCGGCGCGTTTCGTCACAGGGTTATTTGGTACCCGTCATAGCGTTACGGATATGTTTAGCAAACTCAAGTGGCAGACTCTGCAAGAGAGGCGCTGTGCATCGCGGCGTAGCTTGCTCGCCAGGTTTCGAGACGGTGCGTTTCTGGATGAGGAATATATTGCTTCCTCCTACTTATACCTCCCGAGGAGATCACGAATGTATAGAGAGATTCGAGCTCGCACGGAGGCATTCAGACAGTCGTTCTTCCCGCGAACCATACGCGACTGGAACAGAAAAGGGAGGTAATGACAGTGGCACGTAAAGTGTCCTCCGCCACACACCGTTGGGTGCCTTGCGGAGTATAAATGTAGATGTAGAAAAGAGGAAAGGCCTTTGGACCTGATGGGATACCAGTTCGATTTTACACAGAGTAAGCGAAGGAATTTGCCCCCCTTCTTGCAGCGGTGTACCGTAGGTCTCTAGAAGAGCGTAGCGTTCCAAAGGATTGGAAAAGAACACAGATCATCCCCTTTTCAAGAAGGGACGTCGAACAGATGTGCAGAACTACAGACCTATATCTATAACGTCCATCAGTTGTAGAATTTTGGAACACGCATTATGTTCGAGTATAATGACTTTTCTGTAGACTAGAAATCTACTCTGTAGGAATCAGCATGGGTTTCGAAAAAGACGGTCGTGTGAAAACTAGCTCGCGCTATTCGTCCACGAGACTCAGAGGGCCATAGACACGGGTTCACAGGTAGATGCCGTGTTTCTTAACTTCCGCAAGCCGTTCGATACAGTTCGCCACAGTCGTTTAATGAACAAAGTAAGAACATATGGACTATCAGGCCAATTGTGTGATTGGATTGAAGAGTTCCTAGATAACAGAACGCAGCATGTCATTCTCAATGGAGAGAAGTCTTCCGAAGTAAGAGTGATATCAGGTGTGCCGCAGGGGAGTGTCATACGACCGTTTCTACTCACAATATACGTAAATGACCTCGTGGATGACATCGGAAGTTCACTGAGGCTTTCTGCAGATGATGCTGTGGTGTATCGAGAGGTTGTAACAATGGAAAATTGTACTGAAATGCAGGAGGATCTGCAGCGAATTGACGCATGGTGGAGGGAATGGCAATTGAATCTCAATGTAGAGAAGTGTAATGTGCTGCGAATACATAGAAAGATAGATCCCTTATCATTTACCTTCAAAATAGCAGGTCAGCAACTGGAAGCAGTTAATTCCATAAATTATCTGGGAGTACGCATTAGGAGTGATTTAAAATGGAATGATCATATAAAATTGATCGTCGGTAAAGCAGATGCCAGAATGAGATTCATTGGAAGAACCGTACGGAAATGCAATCCGAAAACAAAGGAAGTAGGTTACAGTAGGCTTGTTCGCTCACTGCTTGAATACTGCTCAGCAGTGTGGGATCCGTACCAGATAGGGTTGATAGAAGAGATAGAGAAGATTCAACGGAGAGCAGTGCGCTTCGTTACAGGATCATTTAGGAATCGCGAAAACGTTACGGAGATGATAGATAAACTCCAGTGGAAGACTTTGCAGGAGAGACGCTCAGTAGCTCGGTACGGGCTTTTGTTAAAGTTTCGAGAACATACCTTCACCGAAGAGTCAAGCAGTATATTGCTCCTTCCTACGTATATCTCGCGAAGAGACCATGAGGCTAAAATCAGAGAGATTAGAGCCCACACAGAGGCATACCGACAATCCTTCTTTCCACGAACAATACGAGACTGGAATAGAAGGGAGAACCGATAGAGGTACTCAGGGTACCCTCCGGCACACACCGTGAGGTGGCTTGCGGAGTCTGGATGTAGATGTAGATGTATATGTCCGCCTCCGGTAGCTGAGTGGTCATCGCGACAGAATGTCAATCCTAAGGGCCCGGGTTTGATTCCCGGCTGGGTCGGAGATTTTCTCCGTTCAGGGACTGGGTGTTGTGTTGTCCTAATCATCATCGTTTCATCCCCATCGAAGCGCAAGTCGCCGAAGTGGCGTCAGATCGAAAGACTTGAACCAGGCGAACGGTCTACCCGACGGGAGGCCCTCGTCACAAGACATTTCATTTCACTGCTACTTGTGCCACCTGCTATCTGTGAATGGTTATTGCACGTTGCACATCGAACATAGACGATGGTCGCATTAATGTGACTGGGTTGTGTATAAGAATACCGGACAATAAAGATGGATTACGTGTTTGCACATGCACAGATGAATCATTAAATCTTTACAGATGGCTCAGCGATGGAGTCATGTGCTGAACCGCACTGCCTCTCCGAGAGCGCAAGGCAGTGTGACATTTATCTTTCAAGCGGACATTGTGCAGATAACGTGGGTGAATGTAAGGACGTGAGAGAGTGGCAAAAAGCGGCAATCGTGTATAGCCGTGCCCATGGCCGTACGGTGTGTGAAGTTGCTGCATTTCTTGGTGTTTCGCGGTGTCTCTAGAAGCATTGGCGTAACGCTCCTGTCCACGAAACACGACTAATTCGGGTCGCAAAAGATAGCAGCGTCACCTGACGAGTAATGACTGCTAGTCAGACACACTCACGCTGCATACGGTGCCAGTGAGCGTGCTGTCCACATGTAGAGTGGGCAAGGCCGGCGAGCTATCTGAGATTGTCACGGCGCGGAGGCTCGGAACGAGCATTTCGGAAACTGCACGACTTGTCTGGTGTTCGAAGAGTGCTGTGGCGAGTGTCTTCAACACGTGGCGAAACTAAGGCGAAACCACGCCCAGAAGTCGTGGGGTTGGCCGGCCACCCCTCATTACAGATGTCGCACGTTGTAGCTGGGCAGACTGGCAAAATAGGACAGGCGGCGAACTGTGGCGGAACTAACATCAGACTTTACTGCTGCGCAGAGTACAAGTTTGTCTGAATGCACAGTGCACCGGGTATTCCTAGCGCAGCCGACGTCCCATGCGAGTTCCAATGATAACACCACGACACCGGCAACTGTGACAGAAATGGGGACGTGACCATCTGCACCGGACGTTAACGCAGTAGCAGAGCGTCGCATGGTCTCATGAATCCTGATGCCTTCTTCAATATGCTGACGCGAAGCCGCGAATCCGTCGTCTTCGAGAGCAGCTGCTTGAAACTTGTTCTGTGGGACAGAGACAAGCTGGCGGCGGCTTCGTTATGCTTGGGGAACATTCACGTGTGTGGGTAACGCACAATGACGGCCATGGTGTATCGTACACTGGTTGCACACCCATCATGACGATCGGCATTTTTCAACAAGATACTGCATCACGTCACAAGGCCAGGTGGGTGATGGAGTGGTTCAAGGAACACAGTGGCGGGTGCAAATTGATGTGCTGGCCCCGAAATTCGCCAGATCTGAACCCCATCAGACACATCTGCAAAGTGATTGAACGTGGCGTTGCCCTGAACTTACGGGAATCAGGTGACGTGTATGGGCGGAAGAGGTGCCAACTCTCTCCAGCCACCTACCAAGGGGTCATTGCTTCCATGCCATGACACGTCACTGTCATGTCAAAGGTGGACATACCGGCCACTAGAAAGGTGGTCATAATGTTCTGGCTGATCAGTGTGTCTGCGGTGTAGTTGAAGCAGCATGGAATAACGCGTTCGTGCTCGTCATCCAAGCTCAGCTCGACACGGAGGCCAACAGGGTTAGACCGATTGTTGCTGCCAGATGTCTCAGCTCTGTGTACTAAATTTCGTAGCCGATAAAGCCAAAATCAGCTACACAGTATACTGTACACGCACAATAAATAAAATTTCGTTATTTTCTATGTTCTGGTTTTGAAAATTTGATCGCTATCATTTGATTTATCAGATAAGCAGCAGTATTCGCATACACAACAAATTCGTGGTCATGTTGCAGCACGGGTCGGCGAGAGCCAAGTCTGTGCAAGAGCAAGATGGCAGACATTGAAGCATTAAAGTACACAACTAGTTGTGAGAACTCGACGACAGCTGGAAAGTGCGTTCAAATGGTTAAAATGTCTCTGAGCACTATGGGACTTAACATCTGAGGTAGTCAGTCCCCTAGAACACACCTACTTAAACCTAACTAACCTAAGGACATTACACACATCCATGCCCGAGGCAGGATTCGAACCTGCGACCGTAGCGGTCGGGCGGTTCCAGACTGTAGCGCCTACAACCGCTTGGTCACTGTGGCCGGCTAAACGCACGTCTAACGAAGAGTCGTTATTGGCTTTGGCAATAGGTAGCGATATATCAAAATAGTCTCGCAGCAAGAAATGGTTTGTTCTGTAACTCCTACTGAGGGAACCTCAAAATCATTGCTTCTGAAGCTGCTACTACACTAGTGAAAGGGGGGGGGGGGGGGAGGAAATCATCCGTAAGTACAGTAAACAGCTTGTGCCGGTCGTAGGCTTGGATAAGTGGGGAGGAACCCATGATTAGCAAAGGAAACAGAAATAAGTGTGACATTCACCGCTGAATATCGAAATGACGCTCTGAAGTGTTGTAATAACGGGGTTTGGCTGATATAAATTAGCTTGGCTAATCTAATAGCCTTGTGCAAGGATAATGTAGGTTTACTGCCAACATATTCCTTTCCGATTATAATGCACGAAAGTGGCTTAGGGATTGCTTGAGTGTTTATAAGCTCTGTCAGAGTCGTAAACCTGACTCCCATACAGGCAACAAGTAAGACTATGACGCCTGAAACAATGAAAGCAAATAGGCTTTCATGTCAAAAAAGAGTTTCATATTTACTTTCAAGAAGGACGATAGCCCTAGTATCGCTGATCCGAATGCTCAAGTACACGTTTTGTTCAACGTTCCTGCACACATCAAGATCACATCAGTGTCTACATATTTAAATCAGTTTGAAATTTCTTAATTATCCTAGAATCTGATATAATAATCAATCAGTTAACTTGAAGAAGACGTCTGAAAAACAAGGACAAAAGTTCGGCTTATGGAGACATCGTGCTTAGAGGAATGTGTGAATAAAAGTTTGCAGAGTACTTTCTACGCAAGAGAAACAGAAAATATTTCAGTTGCTGCATAGTTTGACAGGATGTATGTACTTCTTTTAGTTTTCTGTGACTGTAAACGTCTCTCTATCACAAACTTTCTGCCTCCCAGTACGCTCATTCCGAATCAATAATTTATCCACACACAACCTTCAGCGCCAACATACATTTCTGCTATAACATGTTTTTTGAGTTACTACATACATTCCACAGAGACGTAAACAGGAAGACTTCGCCGCAGGATCGTTTGGAAGAAAACACCTACGTGTCGTAACGTGTTTGTTCTGCACAAGAGTGGAAAACTACTTAGAATTTTAATTTAGTTGGTGCCATGTGTTTACATGTAACTTTCGTCATTATTCAGATTGAAAAGAAATAATCCAGCACTTAAAGCCAGTAATGTGCATTTTTGAAAGTCTGGGGTCTTCTGTTTCGTTTTAAAAACAAATTCCGAGCTTCTGTTTCTTACACGGTCCTGATATTGCGACGATGACTGAACTGAAAACCTTCACAACTTGTTACTAAGAGAATGAGGTTATACAGAACAATTACAGATGTATCACTTTTGGACATAATGCGTATGACGTGTAATGGACGCATTCCACCGCTTCAGACGATCCATCCCGTGTTGTTGCAATGGTTGAGAACTTGCAGTGCGGGGACGAGAATTGCCGTGTTGGAACAACAACAACAACAACAAAGAACCCTCGTTGCGTTTGAAAAGAGAGTAAGCGTGACTTTTCCTACCGACGCTTGAGGCCGGATTCTTTTAGGTTTTGCGGCAGAGCAGAGCTGTGGTACCATTCCTTGCTCGATCTTCCCGTTTCAGGTTGAGAACGGTGCACACGGGTTTCACCTCTTGTCACAGTTCTGCCCAGAAATCCATTATTCTCGACCTGCAACGGTCGTGCATCAACTGAAGATACTTTTCTTCTGGATACTCGTGATCGATAGCCTGGAGGGCACTTATGGAGTAGAGGCAGATGAGGAATTTGATAGTAGATCCACCGTGCCCGCAAGGTAACATATCATTCAGCGTCATACACTGCGAATGTACCAGGCAAGACGAATATTGACAACCCGTTTAGGAAATAACAAAGCACAACCGATAGAATTGACGACATAGTAATAAGCATCCCTGGTGTAGAGAAACAACTGAAAGATTTGATATCAAACTAATCACCAGGTCCGATGGAATCCCAATTCGGTTTTACTAAAAGTACTCTACGACATTAGCCTCTTACCCAGCTTACATTTATCTCTAACCCAGCACAAATCCCCAAGCGACTGGAATAAAGGGCAGCGACTCCAGTGTATTATAAGGGTAAAAAAACGGACCCGCAAAATCACATACAAATATCCCTAACCTGGGTTTGTTGCAGAACCCTTGAACATATTCTCATTTCGAATCTAATAAACTTTATTGACACTGAGAAACTTATGTGCACGAATCAGCATGGTTTTAGAAAACATCGCTCGTGCGAACTCAGCTTGTCCTTTTCTCACAAGAGATACTGTGAACTATGGATGATGGGCAACAGGCAGATTCCATATTTCTAGATTTGCGGAAAATATTTTACACGATGTCCTGCTGCAGGCTGTTTACAAACGTGCGGGCATATGGAATAAGTTCATAGATATATGAGTGGCTCGGAGACTTCTTAAGTTACAGAACGCAGCATGCTGTACTCGACTGCGAGCGTTCATCTGAGACAGGAGTGCCCCAGGGAACTGTGATAGTACCGCTGTTGTTCTCTGTATACATAAATAATTTGGAGGAGAGGGAGTCCAGCAATCTGCGGTTGTTTGTGATGATGATGTGGCGTACGGTAAGGTGCCGAAGTTGAGTGTCTCTAGGAAGATACAAGGCGACAGACGACATTTCCATTTGCTGTGATGAGTAGCAGCTAGCCCAAAACGTGGAAAAATGTAATTTAATGCGGATGAGTAGGAAGCACAGACCTATAATGTTCATTTACAGTGTTACTAATGTCCTCCTTGACACAGTCAAGTGGTTTAAATATCTGGACATAACGTTGCAAAGCGATACGAAATGGAACTGTGGTAGGGAAGAAGAATGGTCAACTTCGGCTTATTGGGAGAATTTTGGGGAAGAGTGTTTCACGTGTAAAGGAGACTGATGCGACCTATTCTCGAATACTGCTCGAGTGTTCGGGATCCGTACCAGGTCAGACTCAAGGAAGACATTGAAGCAGTTCAGAGGCGGGCTGTTAGATTTGTTGCCAGGTTAGAACAACACGTAAGTGTTACGGGGATGCTTTGGGAACATACACGGAAAGAAGGCGACGTTCCTTTCGAGAAAATTTGGAGAACCAGCGTCTGTAGCTGACTGCCGAACGATTCTACTGCCTCCGACATATACTATCCTTACGGACCACAAAGATTAGGTACGAGAAATTAGGCTAATCAAACATAAGTGAAAACGAATCAGATTTTTTCCAGTTTTCCATCCATGCATGTCACTGTATGTTTCAACTCAATGAATTCTTCGGCAGTCCACCTTGTGTCCATATGCGCGGTGTCACTACATGTGACCACTGTTTCACTGTAGTTAAGGGTAAAATGCTGTTAATCTTCAACACGATTCTCATCCAAAAATATGGATTTCAGTGTTTTATTAACTGGCTGTAGTGTCGCTGTTTCGCCCAGCAATGTGCTGTTACGCAACAGTTTAACAGATTTCAGGGATCCAGCCAAACCATCAAGACCTTTCTGTATATGGGAGGACGCTACATATTTCAATGCACCAACTTTTCTTTTCATCACAAGAAAGTCATTTCGAGACGCTGGATGCTCCCTATTGCGATAGAGTGATTGAGCTGTACACTGAAGTGACAGACACCTCCTAACATGGTGTCGGATTACCTTTCGCCTTGCGTGGGGCAGGCACTCGACGTGGCGTGAGCTCAACAGCCATCTACACTCCTGGCCATTAAAATTGCTACACCACGAAGATGACGTGCCACAGATGCGAAATTTAACCGATAGGAAGAAGATGCTGTGATATTCAAATGATTAGCTTTTCAGAGGATCCACACAAGGTTGGCGCAGGTGGCGACACCTACAACGTGCTGACACGATGAAAGTTTCCAACCGATTTCTCATACACAAACAGCAGTTGACCGGCGTTGCCTAGTGAAATGTTCTTGTGATGCCTCGTGTAAGGAGGAGAAATGCGTACCATCACGTTTCCGACTTTGATAAAAGTCGGATTGTAGCCTATCGCGGTTGCGGTTTATCGTATCACGACATGCTGACCGCGTTGGTCGAGATCCAATGACTGTTAGCAGAATATGGAATCGGTGGGTTCAGGAGGGTAATACGGAAGGCCGTGTTGGATCCAAACGGGCTCGTATCACTAGCAGTCGAGATGACAGGCTACTCATCCGCATGGCTGTAACGGATCGTACAGCCACGTGTCGATCCATGAGTCAACAGATGGGGACGTTTGCAAGACAACAACCATCTGCACGAACAGTTCGACGACGTTTGCAGCAACATGGACTATCAGCTGGGAGACCATGGCTGCGGTTACCCTTGACGCTGCATCACAGACAGGAGCGCCTGCGATGGTGTTCTCAACGACGAACATGCGTGCACGAATGGCAAAACGTCATTTTTTCGGATGAATCCAAGTTCTGTTTACAGCATCGTAATGGTCGCATCCGTTTTTGACGACACTGCGGTGAACGCACATTGGAAGCGTGTAATCGTCATCGGCATACTGCCGTATCACCAGGCGTGAGGGTATGGGGTGCCATTGCTTACACGTCTCGGTCATCTCTTGTTCACATTGGCGTTACTTTGAACAGTGGACGTTACATTTCAGATGTGTTACGACCCGTGGCTCTACCCTTCATTCGATCCCTGCGAAACCCTACATTTCAGCAGGATAATGCACGACCGCATGTTGCAGGTCCTGTACGGGCCTTTCTAGATACAGAAAATGTTCGACTGCTACCCTGGGCAGCACATTCTCCAGACCTCTCACCAATTGAAAACGTCTGGTCAATGGTGGCCGAGCAACTAGCTCGTCACAATACGTCAGTAACTAATCTTGATGAACTGTGGTATCGTGTTGAAGCTGCATGGGAAGCTGTACCTGTACACGCCATCCAAGCTGTTTTTGACTCAATACCCAGGCCGTTATTACGGCCAGAGGTGGTTGTTCTGGGTACTGATTTCTCAGGATCTATGCACCCAAACTGCGTGAAAATGTAATCATATGTCAGTTCTAGTTGTAAGTAGGCTGTTTAGGTTTTTTATATTGGTAAAGCCACGTAGCGCTCTGTATGAAAATCACTGGCTGTGCTGTGTGCAGTCAGTGGTTGGTTGAGATTGTTGTAACAGTCGCCATTGTAGCGTTGGGCAGCTGTTAACAGCGCGTAGTGTTGCGCAGTTGGAGATGAGCCGCCAGCAGTGGTGGATGTGGGGAGAGAGATGGCGGAGTTTTGAAATTTGTAAGACTGGATGTCATGAACTGCTATGTATATCATGACTTTTGATGATATTAAGGTAAATAAATTGTTTGTTCTCTATTAAAATCTTTCATTTGCTAACTATACCTATCAGTAGCTAGTGCCTTCCGTAGTTTGAATCTTTTACTTAGCTTGCAGTAGTGGCGCTCGCTATATTGCAGTAGTCGAGTAACCAAGATTTTTGTGCGGTAAGTGATTTGTGAAACGTATAGGTTAACGTTAGTCAGGGCCTTTCTTTTGTGGAGATTTTTAAAGTCAGATTGCGTTGCGCAAGATATTGTGTGTCAGTTTAAGCACAGTCGTGTATAATTTTTCTAAGGGGACGTTTTATAGTATTATATATAAATGTACAAGGAATTCCCGTTCATAATCTGCATTTCTTCTTGGTGTAGCAGTTTTAATCGCCAGTAGTGTATAATAGAGAAATTGTTGCGGTGCACGAGTTTGTGCACGCACTGATCTCTCGATTATGTCTCATAAATATTGGATGGAATTCATGTCGGGCAATCTGTGTGGGCTCGTATGTTTTTAAAACCAGTCGGAAACCACTATGGTCTGGTGACATGGCACACTGGCAACCATAAAAATTCCATCGCTGCTTGGCAAGGTGAAGTTCGTGAATGGCTACAAATGATCTCAAGTCAATGATCGGTTCAGCTGGACAAGAGAGCCACCACGAGCTTGCACAGTGCCTTCGGTCCATGGCTTCGTGGGGTCTGCGCCACACTCCCACACTCGGAGCCTGCCTTCAGTTCTTACCAACTGAAATGGGGATTCATCTGTCCAGGCCACAGTTTTCTAGTTCTCTAGGCCCCGACCGATGTCTTCACGAGCCCAGCAAACGCAGTCGCGCCGGTCGTCTGCTGACACAGCCCGTTAACGCCAAATTTCGCCACACTGTAGTAACGGATACGTTCTTAGTACGCCCCACACTGATTTCTGCGGTTGTGTCAAGCTGTGTTGCTTGTCTGTTAGCACTGGCACCTCTACGCAAACGCCATTGTTCTCATTAGTTAAGTGTAGGCCGTCGGGCACTGCGTTGCCGTGATATTCTGGGCACCGCGAAATACTGAATTCCCTAAACATTTCGGAAATGTGTCCCATGCGTCTAGCTCCAACTAGCACTCCTCGTTCAAAGTTTGTTAGTTCCCGTCGTCAGGCATAATCATATCGGACACCTTTTCATACGAATCACCTGAGTACTTATGACTGCTATACCGATGCACTCCCCTTTTATACCTTGTACACGCGATGTCATCACAATCCTTGTAAGCGTATATCGCTATCCTATGAATTTTGTCACCTCATTGTAAAAGAAGATTGCTCTCTTTGTAGGATGAGTGTACTGAGCAGTGGATCACCCCTGAACCGTCAGGAGCAAGTGTGTGAGAAATCGTGGATGCTATAGAGACCCTATGAGCAGCTAGGGAAACAAACAGTCCGCTCGGACAAATCCACGCTTCTAGAATGAAATTTTCACTCTACAGCGGAGTGTGCGCTGATATGAAACCTCCTGGCAGATTAAAACAGTGTGCCCGACCGAGTCTCCAATTCGCAGGAGAGCTTCTGTGAAGTATGAAAGGTAGGAGACGAGGTACTGGCTCAATTAAAGCTGTGAGTACGGGGCGTGAGTCGTGCTGGGTAGCTCAGTTGGTAGAACACTTGCCTGCGAAAGGCAGAAGTACCGAATTCGAGTTTCGGTCGAGCACACAGATTTAATCGGCCAGGAAGTGTCAAATCCCAGCTTGCCTAAGTAAGCCTTATACAACTGAGGTGTGGCAGGTTTCCCAGAGGTTGTCCGGTAACGACTGTTCCTCCTGAACAGCTATGTATCTCATCGGCAGCCGGCGTCTGTGGCCGAGCGGTTCTAGGCGCTTCAGCCCGGCACGGCGCAGCTGCTACGGCCGCAAGTTCGAATCCTGCCTCGGGCATGGATGTGTGTGATGTGCTCAGGTTAGTTAGATTTAAGCTCCATAGTGCTCAGAGCCATTTGAACCCTCTCATCGGCGCACCTTGAGGGGTGTTTACAGAGGTTGGTGCCGTCAGCGCGATGCGGGCGGTCAAGCCGAGACCCTCGTTCCCTGCGACACGACGTTCTACCGCCGCTGAAGCATGTCCAGAGCTTACGGTGACAGAGGACTGGCTGCGCTTACCAGTACAGGAACCCTGGGTCGCCAAGCCCGTACCCAGCAAACGAATTCTGAGCCCTTGACGGGGGGGGGGGGGGGGGGGGGGGGGGAGGGGGCGGGAGCGGCTGAATCAACTGCTACTAGGTTCAAATGGCTCTGAGCGCTACGGGACTTATCTTCTGAGGTCATCAGTACCCTAGAACGTAGAACTACTTAAACCTATCTAACCTAAGGACATCACACACATCCATGCCCGAGGCAGGATTCGAACTTGCGGCCGTAGCAGCTGCGCCGTGCCGGGCTGAAGCGCCTAGAACCGCTCGGCCACAGACGCCGGCTGCCGCCCAGTACTCACAGCTTTAATTGAGCCAGTACCTCC
The DNA here is from genome assembly GCF_023897955.1 of Schistocerca gregaria. NCBI lineage: Eukaryota > Metazoa > Arthropoda > Insecta > Orthoptera > Acrididae > Schistocerca > Schistocerca gregaria. Next base: position 77,650,361 of record NC_064927.1, read on the forward strand.
TACCTTTCAAACTTCACAGAAGCTCTCCTGCGAGTTGGAGACTCGGTCGGGCACACTGTTTTAACCTGCCAGGAAGTTTCATATCAGCGCACACTCCGCTGTAGAGTGAAAATTTCATTCTAGAAGCGGGGATTTGTCCGAGCGGACTGTTTGTTTCCCTGGCTGCTCTTAGGGTCTCTATAGCATCCACGATTTCTCACACACTTGCTCCTGACGGTTCAGGGGTGATCCACTGCTCAGTACTAACACTCATCCTACAAAGAGAGCAATCTTCTTTTACAATGAGGTGACAAAATTCATAGGATAGCGATATACGCTTACAAGGATTGTGATGACATCGCGTATACAAGGTATAAAAGGGGAGTGCATCGGTATAGCAGTCATAAGTACTTAGGTGATTCGTATGAAAAGGTGTCCGATATGATTATGCCTGACGACGGGAACTAACAAACTTTGAACGAGGAGTGCTAGTTGGAGCTAAACGCATGGGACACATTTCCGAAATGTTTAGGGAATTCAGTATTTCGCGGTGCCCAGAATATGAAATTTCGGGCATTACCTCTCATCACGGGCAACCTAAGGACATCACACACATCCATGCCCGAGGCAGGATTCGAACCTGCGACCGTAGAGGTCGCGCGGTTCCAGACTGTAGCGCCTAGAACCGCTCGGCCACTGCTGCCGGCCAGCTGTTACCAGCGACAGAAATGGCGCAGAGGAAGCATGTACCATATCGGGTAGCTACCCTAACTAGTGATTGATTTCTTTTCTGAGGAGACGATACAGGTAGCAGCAACGGTGTACCGGGAATTGCTTCTTTGTTCATTCTAACACTCTCAGTACTCAAACACAGCATATGGGAAACAAATGTGTCATTCAAGATTGATAGATGTGACAGAAGATTTTTGGTTGTGATTGCAGTGAAAACGAAAGGAAGGAACCGAATGGACGTGAACCGTGATTTATGATGTGTACTGACAGAACAAACCAAATATAAATAAAAGGACATGCAGCAAGCAATTGCCTCATTAGCTCTTCGTTTAATAAACCAACCATAAAAAGGAAATATTTATCTTTCGTCATTTTAAAAGTTAAAGTGCTCAAAGCAAATTGCAGAAGTGATCAAAGCAAATGCAATTTCATTCTAAAGCCTAATTAGGCTCTCATGTTGATGGAAAGGGGCCCGGATGCTGGGGCGCATGCTAATATCTGATTGCATTCAGGATCCAAAGAAGAGCGGCGCGTTTCGTCACAGGGTTATTTGGTAAGCGTGATAGCTTTACGCAGAAGTTTAGCAAACTCAAGTGGCAGACTCTGCAATAGAGGCGCTCTGCATCGCGGTGTAGCTTGCTGTCCAGGTTTCAGGAGGGTGCGTTTCTGGATGAGGTATCGAATACATTGCTTCCCCTTACTTATACCTCCTGAGGAGATCACGAATGTAAAATTAGAGAGATTCGACCGCGCACGGAAGCTTTCCGGCAATCGTTCTTCCCGCGAACCATACGCGACTGGAACAGGAAATGGAGGTAATAACAGCGACACATAAAGTGCCCCCCGCCACACACCGTTGGGTGGCTTGCGGAGTATAAATGTAGATGCAGATGTATTGATGTCAGAAAGGTTGGGAGCCACTGACTAGGTTAATACGGCGGTGGCACCCGAGTGCAGGCGGAGTTACACGGTTCACAAACACTTAGGAAAGCTTTTGCTAAGTTTCACACGAATAATATTACACGCGAACAATTGAGGTTGATGTATTTCGTCCCGGGGAGAGGAGGAAGGGGGGGGGGAGGAGGTGATGAGCGTCACGCCACCCCTTAAATTAAACACGCCAGGTTGTTCATAATCAACCGAAATACTAAACGTCTTTTTCCAAAGCTGTTTCTCTGAGGTAGACTGCACTGTAGTTCCTTCTCTAGATTGTTGCACAGATGACAAAATAGTAGATATCGAAATTGATGACAGAGGGAGTGAGAAACAATTAAAATCGCTCAAAAGAGGAAAGGCCGCTGCACCTGATGGGATACCAGTTCGCTTTTACACATAGTACGCGGAGGAACTTGCCCCCCTTCTTGCAGCGGTGTACCGTAGGTCTCTAGAAGAGCGTAGCGTTCCAAAGGATTGGAAAACGGCACAGGTCATCCCTGTTTTCAAGAAGGGACATCGAACAGATGTGCAGAACTATAGACCTATATCTATAACGTCCATCAGTTGTAGAATTTTGGAACACGTATTATGTTCGAGTATAATGACTTTACTGGAGACTAGAAATCTACTCTGTAGGAATCAGCATGGGTTTCGGAAAAAACGGTCGTGTGAAAACCAGCTCGCGCTATTCGTCCACGAGACTCAGAGGGCCATAGACACGGGTTCACAGGTAGATGTCGTGTTTCTTGACTTCCGCAAGCCGTTCGATACAATTCCCCACAGTAGTTTAATGAAAAAAGTAAGAGCATATGGACTATCAGACCAAATTGTGTGATTGGACTGAAGTGTTCCTAGATAACAGAACGCAGCATGTCATTCTCAGTGGAGAGAAGTCTTCCGAAGTAAGAGTGATTTCAGGTGTGCCGCAGGGGAGTGTCATAGGACCGTTTCTACTCACAATATACGTAAATGACCTCGTGGATGACATCGGAAGTTCGCTGAGGCTTTTTGCAGATGATGCTGTGGTATATCGAGAGGCTGTGACAATGGAAAATTGTACTGAAATGCAGGAGGATCTGCAGCGAATTGACGCATGGTGGAGGGAATGGCAATTGAATCTCGATGTAGACAAGTGTAATGTGCTGCGAATACATGGAAAGATAGATCCCTTATCATTTAGCTGCAAAATAGCAGGTCAGCAACTGGAAGCAGTAAATTCCATAAATTATCTGGGAGTAAGCATTAGGAGTGATTTAAACTGGAATGATCATATAAAGTTGATCGTCGGTAAAGCAGATTCCAGACTGAGATTCATTGGAAGAATCCTAAGGAAATGCAATCCGTAAACAAAGGAAGTGGGTTACAGTACGCTTGTTCGCCCACTGCTTGTATACTGCTCAGCAGTGTGGAATCCGTACCAGATAGGGTTGATAGAAGAGATAGAGAAGATTCAACGTAGAGCAGCGCGCTTCGTTACAGGACCATATAGTAATCGCGAAAGCGTTACGGAGATGATGGCTAAACTCCAGTGGAAGACTCTGCAGGAGAGACGCACAGTAGCTCGGTATGGGGTTTTGTTTCGAGAACATACCTTCACCGAGGAGTCAAGTAGTATATTGCTCCTCCTACGTATATCTCGCGAAGAGACCATGAGGATAAAATCAGGGAGATTAGAGTCCACACGGGGGCATGCCGACAATCCTTCTTTCCACGAACAATGCGAGACTGGAATAGAAGGGAGAACCGATAGATGTACTCAAAGTACCCTCCGCCACACACCGTGAGGTGGCTTTCGGAGTATGGATGTAGATGTAGATCACGCAGACCCTGCGATGCGGAGACAAAGACAGAAGAAGAATAAGTAGACTTCTCAAAACACGTGTCACAGATCGCTGCTGCAGTGCAGTCGACAATGCGTTAACTATCTCTGCAACAGCAGGGCTCCAACAGTCGGTTATTTCTCGAAAAAAAAAGTAAAACTTTTAAGAAATTTTATTGCGTTTTAACCGGTTTCGCTTGATTCACCCTTGTGGCGCTCGTGTGCACTAACAAGGGAACCTCCCCGTCGTACCCCCCTCAGATTTAGTTATAAGTTGGCACAGTGGCCTTAAAAAACTGAACACAAGTCGATCGATAAAACAGGCAGAAGTTATGTGGAACTATGAAAAAAATAAGCAAAATATACAAACCGAGCAGTCCATGCGGATGATAGGCAACATCAAGATTAATATGAGCCCACGAGCGCCGTGGTTCCCTTGGTTAGCGTGAGCAGCTGCGGAACAAGAGGTCCTTGGTTCAGGTCTTCCCTCGAGTGAAAAGTTTAATTTTTGTTTTCAGACAATTATTATCTGTCCGTCCGTCCGTCTGATGCGAGGTAACTGCGCCGTAGTATGGGGACGGTACACCTAAACAAACATCGAAAGACACATTTTTGGGAGTGATTATCACATCCACAAGAAAACCTAAATCGGTCAAGGTAGAAGAATGTTTTTACCCATTCGCCAAGTGTACAAGTTAAGTGGGTCGACAACATATTCCTGTCATATGACGCACATGCCGTCACCAGTGTCGTATAGAATATATCAGACGTGCTTTCATGTGGAGGAATCGGTTGACATATGACCTTAAGATCAAATGTTTTCGGTTCTCATTGGAGAGGCACGTCCATTCGTCTACTAATCGCACGATTTTGCGGTGCGGTCGCAAAACACAGCACTAAACTTATCACAGTGAACAGAGACGTCAAAGAACGAACGGAAGGATCATAACTTTGCGAAAATAAACATTTCTCTCGTGGGAAGACTTGAACCCAGGACCTTTTGTTCTGAAGCTGCTCACGCTAACCACGGGACCACGGCGCTCCTGAGCTCACACTCTCCTATCTTGCGCATGGACTACTCAGTTTGTATATTTTGCTTATTTTTTTTCATAGTTCCACACAACTTCTTTCTGTTTTCTCGAGTGATCTGTGTGCAGTTTTTCAAGGCCTATCCACTGTGCCAACTTATAACTAAATCTGAAGGGGGTGGGATGGGGAGGTTCCCTTGTAAGAGCCTCGGCAGCCTCGAGGAGTGACTGACTGCTCGTTGATCCAGATTCCGAGTCCACAAGCGCTGGAGCTGGGCTGTTTGCACTGGCTGCAGTAACCAGAAGGTAGCGCAGCGGCCGGGCAGACACGTGCCCGCCCGCGTCTTGTCAGCTCAGTTCCGCTTTGGCGACTGTAGAGCGGACCGCGAGGTCATGCAGCCCACCTGACGCAACGCGCTCGCTTTACGGGGGCTGAGCAGCAAATGCTGGCAAACGAGCCGTGTCCGCGATGGCAACCTTATTACCGAGATGTGGTTCGCGAGCTCACCTGCAAGTAGCAGTGTCAAGAAGAGGCAAGAGGGCGTGGCAAACGTGAGAGGGGGGACGTGTATTCTCTGTGTGTGACATTCGAGAGTCACTGAGTGCTTAAAGAAAATTCTCCCATATTGGTCAAAACTAGAAGAAAAGTTACTATAATTGTACGTCCGGAAACCAACACATATTAAGATATGGTCCGTTTCACTCGCGACGAGTGGTACCCTCTGCTACACACCGTCAGGTGCTTGCGGAGTATGGGTGTAGATGTAGAACGGCACAAAAGAGGAAATCTAAGAGTGATCTCGGTGCTCAGACAAAACCCTACATCTCTGAAAAGCGATTACGGGCCAACAAAGGGCGGCCTTACGCTATTCTTCGTACAGCAGTCGCGCGTCCTTGCAATTTTTGCAGATCACCCTTCTCACCGCCTAGTGCGCTCTCGAATCTGTTTAACGAGATAACGGACTGTACCGCGCTTCGGAGAAATGTCAGAGGGACAGGCACCAGAGGTTTTTATTGGCCACTGGGGAACGAGAACGGGTGGCAAGCCCTTTTACAGCGGCCCTGGCGGCTGCGGGCCACTTCCGCAGGCGGGCGCCTTGCCTCGCCTCGAGTTGCATTCCGGCGGCGCTGCGGAGGCACTGAACGCGGCGACAAAAACATTGTGTGGGCGTGGCGGGGGAGGGGCTGAGTGGCGCGAGGCCGCACCGCCGCCGTTTCGCTCATTGCCCGGATCAGCACTCTCTTTCATTCCGGAATGATCTGGGTTCATCAGCGCCTACAGACGCTTCCTTTGGACGTCAACTCCGAAAGGTCAGACGGGAGGACTGGCATTGTGATGCAGAGGCAACGGAAAAAGCATGCGAACTTCAGAAGAACGCGAAATCCCGAAGATTGGCTAAAATTTACAGACGCGCGAAATTTGGCACGGACTTCAATGCGAGATGTCTTTAATACGTTTCACAAGGAAACATTGTCTCGAAATTTGGAAAAAAATCCGAAGAAATACTGGTCGTATGTAAAGTACACAAGCGGCAAGACAGAGTCAATACCTTCCCTGCGCAGTGCCGATGGTACTGTTACCGTCGACTGTGCCGCTAAAGCGGAGTTATTGAACGCAGTTTTCCGAAATTCCTTCACCAGGGTAGACGATTGGAATATTCCAGAATTTGAAACACGAACAGCTGCCAGCATGAGTTTCTTAGAAAGGAAATACCTTAGGGGTTGCGAAGCAACTCAAATCGCTTGATACGGGCAAGTCTTCAGGACCAGATTGTATACCGATTAGGTTCCTTTCAGATTACGCTGATACAATAGCTCCCTACTTAGCACTCATATACAACCGCTCGCTCACCGATAGACCTGTACCTACAGATTGGAAAATTGCGCAGGTCGCACCAGTGTTTAAGAAGGGTAGTAGAAGTAATCCATCGAACTACAGACCTATATCATTGACGTCGGTTTGCAGTAGGGTTTTGGAGCATATACTTTATTCAAACATTATGAATCACCTCGAAGAGAACGATCTATTGATACGCAATCAGCATGGTTTCAGAAAACATCGTTCTTGTGCAACGCAGCTAGCTCTTTATTCGCACGAAGTAATGGCCGCTATCGACAGTGGATCTCAAGTTGATTCTGTATTTCTAGATTTCCGGAAAGCTTTTGACACCGTTCCTCACATGCTACTTCTAATCAAGCTGCGGGCCTATGGGGTATCGTCTCAGTTGTGCGGCTGAATTCGTGATTTCCTGTCAGGAAGGTCGCAGTTCGTAGTAATAGACTGCAAATCACCGAGAAAAACTGAATGATATCAGGTGTTCCCCAGGGAAGCGTCCTGGGACCTCTGGTGTTCCTGATCTATATAAATGACCTGGGTGACAATCTGAGCAGTTCTCTTAGGTTGTTCGCAGGTGATGCTGTAATTTACCGTCTACTAAGGTCATCCGAAGACCAGTATCAGTTGCAAAGCGATTTAGAAAAGATTGCTGTATGGTGTGGCAGGTGGCAGTTGACGCTAAATAACATAAAGTGTGAGGTGATGCACACGAGCTCCAAAAGAAATCCGTTGGAATTCGATTACTCGATAAATAGTACAATTCTCAAGACTGTCAATTCAACTAAGTGCCTGGGCGTTAAAATTACGAACAACTTCAGTTGGAAAGACCTCATTGATAATATTGTGGGGAAGGCGAGCCAAAGGTTGCGTTTCATTGGCAGGACACTTAGAAGATGCAACAAGTCCACTAAAGAGAGAGCATTACACTACACTCGTTCGTCCTCTGTTAGAATATCGCTGCGCGGTGTGGGATCCTTACCACGTGGGACTGACGGAGGATATCGAAAGGGTGCAAAAAAGGGCACCTCGTTTTGTTTTATCACGTAATAGGGGAGAGAGTGTGGCAGATATGATACGTGAGTTGGGATGGAAGTCATTAAAGCAAAGACGTTTTTCGTCGCGGCGAGATCTATTTACGAAATTTGACTCACCAACTTCCTCTTCCGAATGCGAAAATATTTTGTTGAGCCCAACCTACATAGGTAGGAATGATCATCAAAATAAAGTAAGAGAAATCATAGCTCGAAGAAGTGTGGAGTGGTAGAGAGATAGTATGATTGTGGTTCGATGAACCCTCTGCCAAGCACTTAAATGTGGATTGCAGAGTAATGATGTAGATGTAGATATTTAACATAGTAGTCCGAACTTGACTGTACTATGAAATTCTTGAAGGTAATCAAGCATAGGCTGTTTTATTTTCATTAGCGAAATCATGAAGTAAAATTATTATTTCAAAGTAAAAGAACTTACACAGGAAAATGATTTCCCTCAATAAATTCATGGAGCCTATAGGCCCGAGCATACGAAACACCATTGATGCTTTATGAAACCTGCCGCCTCCACGTGTTAAACCATTCATCACAGACAGACAAATCGTTTCAGTTTGACGTTCAGACGATCAGGTGTTGCATCAGACGGCCTGCGCAGTCCCACTGAGAGGGTTTAACTGTAAAAACTTTTTGTTTATTATAGACAGAACCACATGTTTATGACACAGTCATGGCCGGTTTCGGCCATAGAATGACCATCTGCAGACGCTAAAGGCGGCATAGGCTGAACACAGGTTGAATTTGACAACGCATGAACATGGGTGGAAGCATTCGATTAAGTTCCTGACTGTGATTTAGTGAGAATACGGTGAGCTTTCCGATTATCGGAGTCAGCGGTCGCGTCCCGTTGGATACACCGGTTCCCGTCGGCTCTCCGAAGTTAAGCATGGTCAGGAGTTGAAAGTGCATGCCTGGGTGACAATCCAGGTCCACCACGTGCTGTTGACTTGTTTCACAGCAGACGGGAGAGGATGGGTGGTCGTGTAAAGTCCCTCATCACCAGACCTGACGCCAACGTGTTGGGTTAAATTCCAAACTTCTCCGCAGTGTGTCGTCTAGTGAAGTCGTGCTTTACTGTTTCCGTCGGATGCGGACTTTAAGCTGGTCGGCCCCCTACGTGCAGTTCGACAAGAGTAGGCTATGTACCGGCGCCGCGTTTCATCCCCCACCCACCTCTCATCATCATCATCATCAACTTCATCATCACCATACCACACGAACATGACACACACCCACCCATTACAGTCAGCTGCACACAACGCTCGCAGTTCGCGACGGAAAGGTGCCTGTGGGTGCAGAGGCTAGAAAATGCCTTTCGAATTCAGGTGGATGAACCTGCACAGCACGGTCTTCCAGTCATTCCATACGACTTTACCCAGCATCTGAACAGACTTGGCCGGCCGGTGTGGTCGAGCGGTTCTAAGCGCTTCAGTCTGGAACCGCGCGACCGCTACGGTCGCAGGTTCGAATCCTGCCTCGGGAATGGATGTGTGTGATGTCCCTAGGTTAGTTAGGTTTAATTAGTTCTAAGTTCTAGGGGACTGATGACCTCAGATGGTAAGTCCCACAGTGCTCAGAGCCATTTTGAACAGATTTGTGACTGGATTCAGGACTCCCTAGCAGATTAAACTCAAACACTGTTGTTCTTCTTGCGGTCCTTAGCCCAGAGACTGTTTGATGCAGCTCTCCATGTTCCTCCGTCCCATGCAAGCTTCTTCATCTCCAAGTAACTACTGCAACCTACATCCTTCTGAATCTGCTTAGTGTATTCATCCCTTGGTCTCCCTCTACGATTGTTACCCTCTACGCTGCCTTCCACTACTAAACTGGTGATCCCTTGATGCCTCAGAATGTGTCCTGTCAACCGATCTCTTCTTCTAGACAAGCTGTGTCACAAATTTCTCTTCTCCCCAATTCTGTTCAGTACATCCTCATTACTTACACCATCTACCCATCTAATGTTCAGTATTCTTCTATAGCACCACATTTCGAACGCTTCTATTTTCTTCCTGTCTAAACTATTTATCGTCCATGTTTTAGTTCCATACATGGCTACATTCCACACAAATCCTGTCAGGAAAGTCTTCCTGACACTTAAATCTGATGTTAACAATTTCTCTTCTTCAGAAACGCTTTCCTTGCCATTGCCAGTCTACATTTTAAATCATCTCTACTTCGACCATCATCAGTTATTTTGCTCCTCCAAATAGCAAAACTCCTATACTACTCTCATTTCCTAATCTAATTCCCTCAGCATCACCCGACTTAATTCGACTACATTCCATTATTCTCGTTTTGCTTTTGTTGATGTTCATCTTATATCCTCCTTTCAAGACACTGTCCATTCCATTCAACTGCTCTTCCAAGTCCTTTGCCGTCTCTGACAGAATTACAATGTCATCGGCGAACCTCAATCTTTTTTTTTCCTTCTCCACGGATTTTAATACCTATTCCGATTTTTTCTTTTGTTTCCTTTCCTCCTTGCTCAATGTACAGACTGAATAACTACTACTACTGTAGGTGTTATTTACTTCACATAATCGCCAACAGCTGCTACTGCCAAACGTTCCAACAGGGCGAAGATAAAGGCCTCACGTTCCAGCGCGACGTGTGCCGCACAAAGCCACGATTCTTTAAACGCTCGAACTCCCGCGAATATATCAGCTTCAGACTCGTGACTACTTTACAAATGATAAAAGTGTGAGAAACGTTTGAAACTATGTTTAAAGTTCGCCGAAGTCGTTACGTGCTTCCATTGTCAGAAACCAGATGAGTATAGTCTGAGCTTTTGCGCGCGGTGATTTATGTTGCCCCAAGGCATACACGCAGTTTCTGCCTGCAATGCTTGTCTTGCTATGTTAAACCTTTAATTGAGATTATACGTAGAAACGAGTAGACTAAGACAGCATTTTAAACTTTTAAATTTGTTCAATAATTATAAGATATACAGGACATAAAATTTTTATGTTAATAATTGGCAACCAATGGTGTACAATCGCAATAAAGTCATGAGATGTTCAATTGACTCTTTCATTAGAACATGCTACGGATTTCGGGATTACACCCATCTTTATGCATCTGTTCCAAAAAGTACAAAATATAAGTGAACAGCACACTCACCACTTCTCAACGTTACAGAAAATGAGATTCTGGTCATATGAGTTGCATACCACAAACTTTGAAGAAGGAGTTGAAGTTTGTGGTATGTAACTCATATGGCCAGATACTATTTTCTGTAACGTTGAAACTTGGTGAGTGTGCTGTTCACTTATATTTTGTACTTTTTGTAACAGATGCCTGAAGATGGGTATAATCACGAAACGCGTAACATGCTCTAATAAAAGAGTCAATTGAACGTCTCATGACTTTATTGCGATTGTACAGCATTGGTTGCCAATTATTAAAAATAATTATAAGGGATAGTAAAACGAAAACGAGACAGGTGGGGAAAAAAGTAAGTAAATTCAAAAGTGATCGCCATAACTGTTGTTATTACACAATCGCGCCGTCAGTGACTTTACGGAAAATGTTTGCCGTTGCCTAAGGAATCGTGATTTTACTCAGGCGTGCACGTCTTCGTCCGAATCAAATCGACGGCCACGAATGTATTTTTTTCAGGACTCCAGAAATAGGGAAATCGTGTGGGGAGAGAACAGAGAATGTGTTAAGGCTTTCCAGACAAACTTTTGCAGCGTAGTTCAAACGTCCAGGAATGTTGACTTACAGCAGCCTGCCGAAGAGGTGATGGTAACTGTAGTATCCTGCTGTCGGAAAGAACTAACGATCAAATCTGACACACACTTTATTTAACTAAGACGTTTTGTTCGTGTCACTGATTTCCAAACTCAAGAACAATAAGAATAGTAGTAATTCTTATAGTGGCAAAAGCTAGATAAAGTTACAAGACAATGAAACGAAATAATAACAACCAAAATAGTACGCTACACAATTCCAAAGTGGCGTTACGCCCAATAAGATACAAATTTCTACAGAAAGACTACGGCGAGTGTGTTCTGGGCTAGAGCTGGTGTAGGTATTGGCCGGAGCTGTCCTAGATGTAACCAGCCGACTCTGCTGGCGCGCTTATAACACCGATTCTGCGTAGTGCTACACTGAGACACATTATTCTGAATTTGTGGCGCTCTGTCACATGGCTTTTCACGAAGTAGTGCCATGTTTATGCGGGAAGTCGTGGATGTTTACATTCACTATCGATATTTTGATGTGAGCTCTTGAAGGGAGGTCGGCAGCCCGCCGTGCGGGCCGTCTAACTGATAAGGGGCCGCTCCGACAGTAACATTGGCAATCGCAAACGTTTTTCAGTGGAGGCATCCGGCGTCTTGTCTCACACTGTAGTATATGTATCAGCACTTATGGCGATCACTTTTCAAATAATAAACAATTTACTTACTTTTTTCCATTCGCCTCGATTTCATTTCACTGCCCCTTATACGCGAAGTCTCGGTAATCAAATATTTGTGCTGTCCCTGTAAGCCGTTAGCTGGTATCTTGCCTTCATGTTTACGTGGAATACACGATGTTGCTTATTGCAGTTCAACAGAAACACATGTATGTCTTCAGTGCTACCAGCCATGAGGTTTCGTTATTTCCTCGAAGAAAGAGCTTCGTCACTTCACGTGATGGGCGGACTGCATTGCGCTAAAGTCTACAGACACGGAATCTGTTCAAGTGCAAATAAGCTGAATCGCAGCGTGCAAAAAGAGAGGGAGAGAGATCTTGCGCAGTGCAGTCCGCCCATCACGCGAAGTGACGAAGCTCAACTTGGTAGCATTAATGTCAAGGACACAGAGAATAATGCGGAATCAATTCCATTGAAACACTTTTAATGTGCTGCTAAGGTACATCGTACCATTACATACCGGTACCGTTACTGCTACAAAAGCGGCTCAATATGGCACCCATCAGTGTGAAGGGGTCTAAAAGCGCAGGACTGCATTCTGCAGAGTAGCGCGCACAGAAGCATGTCCGCATGTCCACTGGCTACCTCGAGTGACACGCTGTGCTTCAGATCAGCACATGTGTGAATGTTTTCCGGGCAACCGTTGTCCTTCAGGTAGCCCCACAGCCAGAAATCACAGGGTGAGAGATATGGATGTTGTACGGGCACCATTTGATGATGGTCCGAAGCACCTTCCGTACAGTGGACCACGGAGTGTTCATCTGTCGTGACACAGCACGCGCAGCGCCTGACGGTCGTGAACTGCGCGCAGCGATGTCTGCCACAGCGACAGCGAATTTATAAACCAGCTGTGGTGCAACCGATCGTTCTCCAGTGAATTCGAACATCTTCATCACGCTGCGCAAAGCAGGTGGAGAACGAGAACCTTTCTGTAGTCCTTTTAGACGCCGATATTCTGGAAGTGCAGCTGCAGCGTTACCGATGTTTTGATAACAGAGGTTCACCAGTAGCTCCTTTTGTCGAAGCTCGTGTCGACGCGCCAGCAGCTGGAGTTCGGCTGGTCAGGCATGTGAGGCGGTGAATCGCGATGGCTGATCACGGCTACCGGTGGACGTAGTTGGAAACGGACGGCGACGCATCGAGATAATGCAGCTCAAACTCTGGACATTAATGGTAGTTTGGTACTCGTACTGTAATTAGTTTCCGTGTTATAACATCTTAAATAGGGAAAGCGTAATTATAACCACCCGATATTTGCCACCTACTTTCTCTCAAATGTCTTGTTTTTGTTTGCGTACCGGTAACAAAAAACGACATCTAAGAATAAATCGAAGTAACTTTCTAGGCCTGTCTTTTGAATTATCAGAATTATTGTGACTAGTTATTTCCCCAATATTCTTAACACATTAGTAAAAGCCTCTGTGAAAGGTGACACTTTGGACGGTTTTAGAAACCATAAATTACAAGCATGTCGATATCTTGATTCGTTAGTGTGTACAAGACACCCAGCTGTAACGAGTCTGACGAACGGACGACCATCTCATCTGTTCCGAATTGAGAGAGGGGCAAAGTAGATGACAAAGTAGACACAAAAGCTCTCATCTGTTCCGAATTGAGAGAGGGGCAAAGTAGATGACGAGGTAGACACAAAAGCTCAAGAACTTGTCACTGCAGTATAATAGGCAACGAGAGGTGCAATGTCAGACATAAGACAAACGGAAGATGGCTCTCCAAAGACTGAGAAGAGAAGTCAGAAGGGCAAGATTATAATACCAGAAGGGCTGCACTACGCAAGGAAGAGCTCGCAGACGGGGAAGATCAGAGGCTGTGTCCAGTTCTCCGAGTCACAAGCATCGAGACCAGCGACCTGGATAGACGCATCCACTGTAACGTTTCACATGTATTGCAATCGTTATACTGAAGGACATTGATTATATTGCATGTCGCACTTTGCTTGCAACACATCTATGTATTTCTCGAAGTGCAATATTGTCATTGATTCGTTTCGCAATAAAACACTTGAGCCGTAGTTGTGTCCGGCTCTTCAAAAAGCGCGCCAGGGGTAGTGCTTTCGCTTCGCGTCTAGTGTTTGCGGTGGCGCTTTCGGTTTGGCGCGCTGTTTGGGTCACTACAGCCCTCTGGCGGGAGGTGGAGCAAGTGTACGGTCGCGTGACGGTCGAGCAGTAAGTAGTGGGCGGTGATCGAGAGAGGTGGCGGCACGAGCGGGGCCCTGTTGTTGGGGGTCATCAACTGCTCGCCACGTGCTTTGGCCGACCTCTCGGCTGTCAGGGGCTGAGTCTGCCTTACCCGCATGTACGTGGCTTATGAAGTTTAGAAGCAGGAGGTCAGCGCGTGGGACCGTATGTCTTCTTATCGGCTGTTGAAACCACTGGCAGTGGTTGGCTGTCACGAGCATAAGGAAGTGCGACGTGTTCCCGGCGCTGTGGTGGAGTGTGAGAAGTTGAGTACTGTTTTTATGTAAGAGTGTTTTTCAAGTTCTAGTGAAGTGTATGAGTTTCTTCATTAGTGGTTTTGTTGGGGTATTCCCACCACAGTTTTCGTTTGCCTGTCCTCGGGAATGTGGTAATTGCTTCTTGGTCGGGCCCTTTCATTCACATCTTGATTGGGTGATTTTGGGTCGGTGTTGTGTGTCTGCAATTCAGAGTCTGTACAGGCACCGACCTTTCTACATCTTATGGTTTTGGGTGCATCGGGGAGATGGTGACTTGCATTGCAAGTTTTGGGGCTGATCTGCTGTGGCCCTGTAGACCACCAATAACTATTCCGACTATAGTGATCTGGGCCCCTTTAAACGTGTTACTCCCTCACTCCCTCACCGAGCTAAGGAAATTTTATGGGGGAACTGCCTTTAATGAGAAGGTTTGTGTGCTGCCTTAAAAAATGACTCAAATGGCTCTGAGTACTATGGGACCTAACTTCTATGGTCATCAGACCCCTAGAACTTAGAACTACTTAAACCTAACTAACCTAAGGAATCACACACACCCATGCCCGAGGCGGGATTCGAACCTGCGACCGTAGCAGTCACGCGGTTCCGGACTGAGCGCCTAGAACCGCGAGACCACCGCGGCCGGCTGTGCTGCCTTATTCACATTTATCTTACAACTGACAGATGTAATCTAAGTTATTTAATTGGCAAGAGACAACTATTTTAACTTTAGTACAAACTAGCTACTAGTTTTTTTTTAAAGGAATTGTTCTCATATATATATATATATATATATATATATATATATATATATATATAATAAGTGTAAAATATTATTATTGGGAAGTTGTTAACGTCATATCTTGCAATATCCTTTACATAGAGAAAATTTGACAGCTATTTAAAAGATTTTTTAAAGAGTTGTTGTCTTTTAAATATATATGTCAAGTTTAAAATTTTATTATTGGGAAGTTGTTAACATTATACCTTGCTATCTCCTTTTCATAAAGAAAATTTGTCAGCTATTGGAAACTGTTCTTGAAATTGCTTTTTTAAAAAAAAATGCCAGACTTAAAAAGTTTATTATTGAGAAAGTCTTTTAAAATAAAAAGGTACCTTTACCAGTGTGTGTTATTTCACCAGCACCTCCTGGCCCCTACTTCCACGATAACGCTTTGGAATAACATGTGTACTTGAGTTGTTGTTTGTGAACCGACCTGATTGATGGTTCAACTATTTAATACGATTTGCTTGAATTGTTGTCCAGTGATTCGAGAAGCAGGTTTCCTAGACACCCCATCTTTGATAACTAGGTAGGATCCAACATGATTGTAAGCAGTCAATGCAAGCAATAAGAACGTATCATTACGCTATCTAAACTGCGATCATGGAGTACTGTGCGAGTGGTTGGGGCCATAGATATTTCATCATAATGCCAGAACAGATGGTTAATAGGGTGTAACGTGGAATACTTTGGCTGACGGGAGCTTTTGGCACTGCCTCAGCTGGGACGTTGCAACTGATACTTGGAATGCGTCCACTCGATCTCCAGTTACGGGGGCCACAAGCAAGCAGCAAATTCCAAATCAGACTCTCCACGAAGGGCAGAAACTATGGCATGATACCCAGACAGCGAGGCGCACCTTTGGTTATTTGACTGAAAGGCTGGGAGTGAAGCACCTGAATCCCTTAAGAGACTTGAAGCGCTTCTTGACCGGTCATGGTCTCTGCGCCTCCTACTGGCATTTGTTGGTAGAAGACAGACCTCTGAGTGTGCCTGTAGTGACGAAGGTACGCCAGAACACCCTATCAAACTGATACCGACCGGCAGCAACTGCATCGGAACAGAAGACTCGATGTCAAGGAGATACTGTGTTGCGAAACAGATTGGTAGACCTTGGACAACATTGTTGACGCTATTTCGAGAAAGGCTCGGGTAGCGCGTTGTCATATCAATCAAGGCCCGTCTGCTGAACTACGAGAGGTTGCGACAGGAGATCGTGAAGCAACGCAGCGAAGGCAGCTAAGATCAACAGCTGCGGTAGAAGAACTGCCAACACCGCATGTCCAGCCGTTGTAACAACACCAGAGCGAAATGCGGCAGTGGACCATGTCTCGCCACTCGAGTGACATGAACCTAGGTGAACTGGATTGGCCGGTCTGTGAGTACGCTCGTCACCGGCGACGACGATGCTCCATCGGAGCGGGGCAATCATACTGCAACCAGGGAGCCAACAGACAGTGGAAGAGGCAGGAACACTACAACCACAACGCTCTCCAAGCGCCCATGGAACCAACAGGGCCGGGGAGCGTCGGAGTGCATTATGGAAAGTGACAAGCGAACACTTGTATGAATATCAAGAGCTCAGATGGAAACCCAGTTCTAAGCAAAGAAGGGAAGGCAGAAAAGTGGAAGGAGTATATTGAGGGTCTATACAAGGGCGATGTACTTATATTATGAAAATGGAAATATTATCGAAATGGAAGAGGATGTAGATGAAGAGGAAATGGGAATACGATACAGCGTGAAGAGTTTGACAGAGCACTGAAAGACCTGAGTCGAAACAAGGTCCTGGGAGTAGACAACATCCCATTGGAACTACTGACGGCCTTGGGAGAGCCGGTCCTGACAAAAAGCTACCATCTGGTGAGCAAGATGTATGAGACACGCGAAATTCCCTCAGATCTCAAGAAGAATATAATAATTCCGATCCCAAGGAAAGCAGGTGTTGACAGATGTGAAAATTACCGAACTATCAGTTTAATAAGTCACAGCTGCAAAATACTAACGCGAAATCTTTACAGACGAATGGAAAAACTGGTAGAATCCGACCTCAGCGAAGATCAGTTTGGATTCTGCAGAAATGTTGGAACACGTGAGGCAATACTGACCCTACGACTTATTTTAGAAGCTAGGTTAAGAAAAGGCAAACCTACATTTCTAGCATTTGTAGACTTAGAGAAAGCTTTTGACAATGTTGACTGGAATACTCTCTTTAAAAGTGGCAGGGGTAAAATACAGGGAGCGAAAGGCTATTTACAATTTGTACAGAAACCAGATGACAGTTATAAAAGCCGAGGGGCATGAAAGGGAAGCAGTAGTTGGGAAGGGAGTGAGACAGGGTTGTAGCCTGTCACTGATGTTATTCAATCTGTATATTGAGCAAGCAGTAAAGGAAACAAAAGAAAAATTAGGAGTAGGTATTGAAGTCCATGGAGAAGAAATAAAAACGTTGAGGTTCGCCGATGACATTGTAATTCTGTCAGAGACAGCAAAGGACTTGGAAGAGCAGTTGAACGAAATGGACAGTGTCTTGAAGGGAGGATATAAGATGAACACCAACAAAAGCAAAACGAGAATAATGGAATGCAGTCAAATTAAATGGGGTGATGCTGAGGGAATTAGATTAGGAAATGAGACACTTAAAGTAGTAAAGGAGTTCTGCTATTTAGGGAGTAAAATAACTGATGATGGTCGAAGTAGAGAGGATATAAAATGTAGACTGGCTATGGCAAGGAAAGCGTTTCTGAAGAAGAGAAATTTGTTAACATCGAGTATAGATTTAAGTGTCAGGAAGTCGTTCCTGAAAGTATTTGTATGGAGTGTAGCCACGGATGGAAGTGAAACATTGACGATAAATAGTTTGGACAAGAAGAGAATAGAAGCGTTCGAAATGTGGTGCTACAGAAGAATGCTGAAGATTAGATGGGAAGATCACATAACTAATGAGGAGGTATTGAATAGAATTGGGGAGAAGAGGAGTTTGTGGTACAACTTGACAAGAAGAAGGGTCCTATTGGTAGGACATGTTCTGAGGCATCAAGGGATCACAAATTTAGTTTTGGAGGGCAGCGTGGAGGGTAAAAATCGTAGAGGGAGAGCAAGAGATGAATACACTAAGCAGATTCAGAAGGATGTATATTGCAGTAAGTACTGGGAGATGAAGAAGCTTGCACAGGACAGAGTAGCATGGAGAGCTGCATCAAACCATTCTCAGGACTGAAGACAACAACAACAACAACAACATTATTATTGACAGTAGAAATAGTTATGATGATGAGAAGCAGTATTGTGTTGGATAAAATGAAGTATTAATGTATATTGCATAAATTCTGTAAAATCTATAAAGCCTGTGTTTAAATTATAGGTACCATATTTTACAGACTATACTACACACTTTTTTCTTCGAAAATTTGCCTCCAAGATTCAGGCGCATCTCATACGCGTAATTAATATCAAAATGTCCAGTGTCTGATTTAAAAATCCCCCCAGTCTTCAAAATGGTGATATATTCCTTGCCGCGGGAAACATACCTCTATCTGGAAATATTGGATTAAGTTGGCAGCAGCAGTGCACCGGTGCGACGAACACGAGTCGCCGGGGTTCACAAGCTTACTAACACTGTCTTCCTGCGGCCCCGCCATCACAATCCCAGAACACTGTCTAGTCTATGATGCGTCATTGCAGTCTGTAACGCCAGTAAACTTGATTTGAAAGTGATTAGTGTTATCGGATACAGTAAAATGTTTTTGTTAATAGCTAATTTCGTAATGGAAAAAAAAATAAAAGGTGTCCATACACCAAAGAAACTGTCTTAGCTATGCGTAATCAAACACAGAGATATGTAAACAGGTAGAGGACGCCACTGCGGTTGGCAACGCCTGCATTAGACAACAAGTAGTTGTTTTGTAAATAAAACCGCCTTTTCCTGCTGCCACTTAATTTTTTTAATGCCAGATGCGTTTCGTCTTTTTCTTGATCTAAGGCATCATCAGTGGGATCTACAGGGTGTTACAAAACGGTATGGCCAAACTTTGAGGAAACATTCCTCACACACAAAGAAAGAAAATATGTTATGTGGACATGTGTCCGGAAACTTTCCATGTTAGAGCTCATTTTATTACTTCTCTTCAGATTACATTAATCATGGAATGGAAACACACAGCAACAGAACATACCAGCGTGACTTCAAACACTTTATTACAGGAAATGTTCAAAATGTCCTCCGTTAGCGAGGATACATGCATCCACCCTCCGTCGCATGGAATCCCTGATGCACTGATGCAGCCCTGGAGAATGGCGTATTGTATCACAGCCGTCCACAATAAGAGCACGAAGAGTCTCTACATTTGGTACCGGGGCTGCGTAGACAGGAGCTTTCAAATGGCGCCGTAAATGAAAGAGGGTTGAGGTCAGGAGAGCATGGAGGCAATGGAATTGGTCCGCCTCTACCAATCCATCGGTCACCGAATCTGTTGTTGAGAAGCGTACGAACACTTCGACTGAAATGTGCAGGAGTTCCATCTTGCATGAACCACATGTTGCGTCGTACTTGTAAAGGCACATGTTCTAGCAGCACACGTAGAGTATCCCGTATGAACTCATGATAACGTGCTCCATTGAGCGTAGGTGGAAGAATGTGGGGCCCAATCGAGACATCACCAATAATGCCTGCCCAAACGTTCACAGAAAATCTGTGCTGATGACGTGATTGCACAATTGCGTGCGGATTCTCGTCAGCCCACACATGTTGATTGTGAAAATGTACAATTTGATAACGTTGGAATGAAGCCTCATCCATAAAGAGGACATTTGCACTGAAAGGAGGATTGACACATTGTTGGATGAACCATTCACAGAAGTGTACCTGTAGAGGCCAATCGGCTGCTGATAGTGCCTGCACACGCTGTACATGGTACGGAAACAACTGGTTCTCCCGTAGCACTCTCCATACAGTGACGTGGTCAACGTTACCTTGTTCAGGAGCGACTTCTCTGACGCTGACATTAGGGTTATCGTCAACTGCACGAAGGATTGCCTCGTCCGTTGCAGGTGTCCTCGTCGTTCTAGGTCTTCCACAGTCGCGAGTCATAGTCTGGAATGTTCCGTGCTCCCTAAGACGCCGATCAATTGCTTCGAAAGTCTTCCTGTCGGGACACCTTCATTCTGGAAATCTGTCTCGATACAAACGTACCGCGCGACGGCTATTGCCCCATGCTAATCCATACATCAAATGGGCATCTGCCAACTCCGCATTGCTGGCCGCAATGGTCTCGCGGTTCTAGGAGCGCAGTCCGGAACCGTGCGACTGCTACGGTCGCAGGTTCGAATCCTGCCTCGGGCATGGATGTGTGTGATGTCCTTAGGTTAGTTAGGTTTAAGTTGTTCTAAGTTCTAGGGGACTGATGACCACAACAGTTGAGTCCCATATTGCTCAGAGCCATTTGAACCAACTCCGCATTTGTAAACATTGCACTGACTGCAAAACCACGTTCGTGATGAACACTAATCTGTTGATTCTACGTACTGATGTGTTTGATGCTAGTACTGTAGAGCAATGAGTCGCATGTCAACACAAGCACCGAAGTCAACATTTCCTTCCTTCTTTTGGGCCAACTGGCGGTGAATCGAGTGAGTACAGCACATACTGACGAAACTAAAATGAGCTCTAACATGGAAATTAAGCGTTTCCGGACACATGTTCACATAACATCTTTTCTTTATACTGTGTGTATGTTTCCTGAAGGTTTGGCCATACCTTTTTGTAACACCTTGTATAACGATTGCACATGAAGTTGAATTATATGTGTTGCATGGTGTTATGGATGTTCAGATGAAGTCTTCTGAATTTCTGGTATAGACCATACACAATTATTTCTACACGTGCTGAGGATGATTGCCACGCAAATAAACTTGAATTCACGACATGCAAGGCATTTCCATATGGTCTTCACCAGAAATTCAGAAGACGAGAACTGAACTCCCACAAAACTATACAACACATAAAATTCAACAACATATGCAATCGTTATAGATCCCACTGATGATGCCTTAGAGCAAGAAAAATGCGAAACGCGTCTGGGATACATAAATTAAGTGACAACATGAAAAGGGGGGTTTATTTACAAATCAATTATTTATCTACTTGCTGCGGAGGAAGGCTACGCAAACAAACTTGTTAACACAACAAGTGTGTGGCGCAGTTGTTAGATCGGCTACTGCTGTTACAATGGCAGGTTATCAAGATTTAAGTGAGTTTGAACATGTTGTTATAGTCGGCGCACAAGCGATGGGGCACAGCATCCAGCGATGAAGTGTTAATTTTCCCGTAGCACCATTTCACGAGAGTACGTTGACTATCAGGAATCCGATAAAACATCAAATCTCCGACATTGCTGCGGCCGGAAAAAGATCCTGCAAGAACGGGACCAACGACGACTCAAGAGAGTTGTTTAACTGACAGGTGTTACGCAAATTGCTGCACATTTCAACCCTGGGCCATCAACAAGTGTCAGCGTGCGAACCATTTAACGAAACATCATCGGTATGGGCTTTCGGAGCCGCAGGTTCACTTGTGTACCCTTGATGACTGCACGACACAAAGCTTTACGCCTCGCCTGGGCCCGTCCACATCGACACTGGACTGTTTATCAGTGGAAACATGTTGCCTGTTCGGACGAGTCTCGTTTGAAATTGTATCGAACGGATGGACGCGTACGGGTATAGAGACAACCTTATGAAATCATGGACCCTGCATGTCATGGGACTATTCAAGCTGGTGGAGGCTCGGTAACTGTGTGCAGTTGGAGTGATATGGGACCTGGGTTACAGCTAGGTATGACTCTGACCGATGACACGTACGTAAGCATCCTGTCTGATCACCTGCATCCATTCATGTCCATTGTGCATTCCGACAGACTTGGGGAATTCCAGCAGGACAATGCGACACCCCACACGTCCAGAATTGCTACAGAGTGGCTTCAGGAACATTAATCTGAGTTTAAACACTTCAGCTGGCCACCCTACTCCCCAGAGATGAACATTATTGAGCATATCTGGGATGCCTTGCTACGTGCTTTTGATAAGCGATCTCCATCCCCTCGCACTCTTACGTATTTATGGACAGCCCTGGAGGAATCATGGTGTCAGTTTCCTTCAGCACTTCTTCAAACATTAGTAGAGTCCATGCCGCGTCGTGTTGCAGCACTTCTGTGTGCTCGTGGGGGTCCTACACGATATTAGGCAGGTGCACCCGTTCCTTTGGCTCTTCAGTGTAAAATTCCAGCCAGTCTTAAAAAAAGACGATGTATTAAATTTCGCAGGAAACCTATCTCTCTCTGGCAACATGGGAGTCAGCTGGCAGCACAGTGCTCTGATCCGACGACGATGAGTTGCGGGGATTCACCAGCTTGCTATCACTATCTTCCTGCCGTCCCGTCCTCGCAGACGCAGAACACTGCGTCGTTACAGCCCACGGTGCCAGAGAACTTGAACTGAAAGTGATTTGTGTTATCGGTAACAGCAAAATATTTTTCTTAGCAGCTAGTTTCGTAAGGGATAAAATAAAAGGTTCTCATATGATGTGGGATAAAATTGAAAGTAATAGCGCGTGCAGAAGAACATGGAAAAAAGCAACTGAGCGGCATTTCAGCCCTCCACCAACAGAAAAAAAACCATTTGCGATTGGCGGACTACTAGAGAAGAACTGAAAAAAAAAACCGAGTAATACTAAATGGGCAACTAGAGGAGTGAACGAAAAACGCGCAAAACTAGAAAATGACTATTTTCATTGATGTTAAAGGTCAGTTCGATTTTACAAACAAAGAATTTTTTTAGTCTGGCTTTGCAATCTAATAATAAAAATAGTAAAAATGTTATTTTTTAAAAAGTGTGCTTACTAGTTAAGGTTCGTCTAATAGTTCGTAAAATGCGGTAATACGCTGCGACTGAGATACGCTGCGATGGAGTGGAATAAACAAAATACGGTGTCTCTGTAACCAGCTGTATCTATGTGATAAGTAAAAACTGGACGCTTGCTGTACCGAATAGTTTGTTCCAATTATTCTATTCGACCATCTAGGAAAATAATTACTGTTCGTCCCGGAAGAACCTGAAGATTTATAGCAAAAGCCACCGCAAGACGAAGGAAGCACTGAAATGGACTGCAGTAGCATCTTACGTGTTCTACCTGCCTGCTCCCACGCTTAAGAACTTGCTAAGTGTGTTTTGATGCTCCCGTCATAACGGACAGTCTGAAGACGTTTTGTGAAATGACGCAGCAAGTGTAAGAATGTACTTGTGCATAGCGACTCGGGATTTCCTTTCACAGCACTCGGCATCGGGTGCTGACAAGCCGTTTAGCACGAATGGTCAGCCAAGGTCCAGTACCTTTTATAGTTAGGTTTTTACGTCATCTGCAAAACGAGATTTTCGGTCACCTCAAGATCTCTTGTTTCTCCAGCTATGCTGACGATACATTTTTAATCCAGCAGCATGGCAGTGAGTCACTGCTGCAGTCTTCGATCACTGTAAGACTTGTAGTGGAAGTATAGGGGCAAATTGTCTTTCTTAGATGTGTTGGTCGAGCGGAAAGCACGTGGACGACTCGGCCATACTATGCAGCTAAAACCGACGCATACAGACCTATATCTCAGGAGGCGCCTATCTTTCATCACCCAGCGCAGAAGGGAGCTATACTGAACATCCTCGTAGACAGAGCCAGGGCTAACAGGGAGGACCTCCCCTTCAAGGTTAGCCATCTGACGACCGTGTTCTGAAGGAACAGGCGTGCTGTAAGCAATATTACGACCACTCTGTCAATGAAACCAGCCGGCTGTTCCGGCCGAGCGGTTCTAGGCGCTACAGTCTGGAACCGTGCGACCGCTACAGTCGCAGGTTCGAATCCTGCCTCGGGCATGGATGTGTGTGATGTCCTTAGGTTAGTTAGGTTTAAGTAGTTCTAAGTTCTAGGGGACTGATGACCTCAGAAGTTAAGTCCCATAGTGCTCAGAGCCATTTTTAGCCAATGAAACCAACACGAGATGCCGTTCAACCAAGTTAGGAGGACCCACACTCAGCGGTTTGATTCTGCAGTACAACAACTGGTCTACCTAGACAGGTAGAGTCCGAAACAACCAACGAACCTTACCAGTCGTCTGGTCACCCAGAAAAATTAAAGAAATGTTGTTAAAGATAATCCGGGCCTGAGAGTACCGGGGGTTTATAATACCTTGGTGCGCGAAAATAGTTACGTGGGGCAGTTTCAATGGAATTGGTCAACGCTCCTATCTCTATCACGTATTATAAAATATGATACTTTCATTGAATTGATGACACCATCCAACGACTCCAATTTGTCATGGTTGAACGATTTTTTCGGGTCGACAAATCCTACGAAGGTGTCTCGATGTTTCTCCAGTCTTACTTCCATTGTCAACCACAAGGTCAGAACTGATTCTCCCGTGGCCCTATTTCTGCTAAGCCAAAACTAATCGTCATCTAACAAATCCTCAAGTCTTAACTTATTGTATTTCTGATAAGACAATTTACTCTTATATTTTTCATTAAAAAACATGAAAATTAACATATGGGTTTATTTCAGAACTCGTAATTGTTTTTCATATTTTTAATGTAATTGAAAATTATAACTGTATTTGAAATTAGCAGTATCAATCTATAACGTATTTTGAGTAAAAACTGGACAGTATTTTTAAAATAAGTATTTAATCGTGTCTGAAACTTTGTATGCAGAAGATCGATGTATTATATGATCGCTGAACTGCGACTTCCTGTATCGTTAAGCTTATTACACGAACATGTAATAAAAAATGGAGGTTCCTATTTTTAAATAAAAGCAGTTGATATCCGTTTGACCTATGGCAGCGCCATCAAGAGGGCCAACCATTGCGACATCTGGTATCCCCCTTCAAACTAGACGAGTTTCGTTCTTTGTAGTTTTTTCGTTTGATACTTATTTCGTGAGATATTTGGCCCGGTCGCTATCAATGGATCACCCTGTATATTGCAATCTACTGAAATCTTAGAGATGTGTGGTAAATGGGAAGTAATGACGATACCAATTTGCATCTGGGAAGGGTGCGGGGGTGAAGGAGAGTAGAGAAAGAAATCGGTACCCCCTTCCCTTCCCCCTCGTTACCCCACACAGAGACAGAACACACCCCGGGAACAGCGCCTGATATGGTGTTTCTCATCCAGCGTTCCCTTTATGGGGGACTTCTCGTTCTTGCGATTTTGTCGTATTCTCGGGGTGGCACTTCATCTCGTGTTGCGGCAAACACCGTTTAATCCGTACGTGTAATCGTGTTTATTCTCCGATGTAGAAGATCTGAGGAACGATCAGCAGGACCACCTCACCGGTGCAACCTGCCCAACTCGAGTCCTACGAATTAATGTCCTACGTATTTCATGCTGACGAAAATTTGTAGTGTCTTTCGAAAGGAGAACCTAAAGCTGGAGCCCGACAGAAGTATGTTATGCGGTGCGCTGGCTGAACAAGTGAGATAGTACATGCAGCTACAGTGGAATACTGCACTGAGACAACGCTTAGTTAGCTGTTCCGATGCTTCAGTGACTTGAGAACGGACAAAGAAATATCTTCAAGCAAGCGCAATGGGAGATAGGAATAATACATAGACAGAAGGATGAGATTTCATCACGTATTAGTGTCCTTGTTTCACACTGAAGCCGGACTATACAGCCTCGACTTAAGGATGGTAATTTCAGCGAGCCATGTTTTCTACGAGTCACAAAGACACCCAGGAGCAGGAAGGAGCAGGTACCGAGCGACTTTCCTTCTCGCCTGTTAATTACCTACACACACCCAGCCGGTGAGGCCGAGCGGTTTTAAGCGCTTCAGTCTGGACCGATGCTACCGCTACCGTCGCAGGTTCGAATCCTGCCTCGGGCATGGATGTGTGTGATGTCCTTAGGTTAGTTAGGTTTAAGTAACTGTAAGTTCTAGGGCGACTGGTAACCTCAGATGTTAAGTCCCATAGTGCTCAGAGCCATTTGAACCATTTTTTGAGCGGTGAGCGAGCACACACTGATAAATAAATAGAATTGTGTGTTTGAACATAGCCGAAATTTGGCCTACACTCCAAACTGTGGGAATTACAGAACCAATGAAGACTCTGTGACAGCAACTTAGACAAACACACAGCAATGCACGGATGCTTTCTGCTTGAAAAAGAAAGACCGCAAAGAAAGACTTTTCACAGTGTGCCACCTGACGTGAGTAGCGGCCCTGCGATCGCTAATGTGATCTCTGGAGGCAGAAGACGCCAGCTCAGCAGTAGCCAAATCCGTGATGATATCACGACGTAATCCAGCCAATCGGCTGCCAGTAGCTACCTCCGTGATGTCCTAAGGACGTAATTCAGCCAATCGGCAGCCAGTAGCTACCTCTGTGGTGTCATAAGGACGTTATCCAGCCAAGTGGCTTCCAGTAGATACCTCCTTGACGTCATAAGGACGTAATTCAGCCAATCGGCTACCAGTAGACACCTCTGTGATGTCATAAGGACGAAATGCAGCCAATCGGCAGCCAGTACCTACCTATGTGGTGTCATAAGGACGTTATCCAGCCAATCGGCTACCGGTGGACACCTCTGTGATGTCATAAGGACGTAATTCAGCCAATCGGCTACCAGTAGACACCTCTGTGATGTCATAAGGACGAAATGCAGCCAATCGGCAGCCAGTACCTACCTCTGTGGTGTCATAAGGACGTTATCCAGCCAATCAGCTACCAGTGGACCTCTCTGTGATGTCATAAGGACGTAATTCAGCCAATCGGCAGCCAGTACCTACCTCTGTGATGTCATAAGGACGAAATGCAGCCAATCGGCAGCCAGTACCTACCCCTGTAGTGTCATAAGGACGTTATCCAGCCAATAGGCTACCAGTGGACACCTCTGTGATGTCATAAGGACGTAATTCAGCCAATCGGCAGCCAGTAGCTACATCTGTGGTGTCATAAGGACGTTATCCAGCCAATCGGCTGCCAGTAGCTACCTCCATGATGTCGTAAGGACGTAATCCAGCCAATCGGCTACCAGTAGACACCTCTATGATGTCATAAGGACGTAATTCAGCCAATCGGCAGCCAGTACCTACCTCTGTGATGTCATAAGGACGTTATCCAGCCAATCGGCTACCAGTGGACACCTCTGTGATGTCATAAGTACGTAATTCAGCCAATCGGCAGCCAGTACCTACCTCTGTGGTGTCATAAGGACGTAATTCAGCCAATAGCAGCCAGTAGCTACCTCTGTGGTGTCATAAGGACGTTATCCAGCCAATCGGCTACCAGTTGACACCTCTGTGATGTCATAAGGACGTAATTCAGCCAATCGGCAGCCAGTAGCTACCTCTGTGGTGTCATAAGGACGTTATTCAGCCAAACTGGCTGCCAGTAGCTACCTCCGTGATGTCATAAGGACGTAATGCAGCCAATCGGCTACCAGTAGACACCTCTGTGATGTCATAAGGACGTAATTCAGCCAATAGCAGCCAGTAGCTACCTCTGTGGTGTCATAAGGGTGTTATCCAGCCAATTGGCTGCCAGTAGCTACCTCTGTGACGTCATAAGGCCATAATCCAGCCAACTGGCTGCCAGTAGCTACCTCCGTGATGTCATAAGGAAGTAATCAAGCCAATCGGCAGCCAGTAGCTATCTCTGTGGCGTCATAAGGACGTTATCCAGCCAGTCGGCTGCCAGTAGCTGCCTCCATGATGTCATAAGGACGTAATCCAGCCAATCGGCTACCAGTAGACACCTCTGTGATGTCATAAGGACGTAATTCAGCCAATCGGCAGCCATTAGCTACCTCTGTGGTGTCATAAGGGCGTTATCCAGCCAATCGGCTGCCAGTAGCTACTTCTGTGATGTCATAAGAACATAATCCAGCCAACTGGCTGCCAGTAGCTACCTCCGTGATGTCATAAGGTCATAATCCAGCCAACTGGCTGCCAGTAGCTACCTCCGAGATGTTGTAAAGACGTTATCCAGCAAATCGGCCTTTGGACTTTTAAGTGGGAACACGTCAGTCTTAGCTCCTGTTGGCGACGGTGCACTCATCGCAAGCTCGGGATTCTATTCGAATTTCGCGCAGTGAGTTTATCCAATTACTCCGCCACGAAATACTTCGCAGCCCTGTCAAAACAACAGCACGACACTTGTGGCTTCTTATAGCAGTAGAGGGAATTCTGTTTAGCGGCGTTTGCCAACTGCTGTCCTAACCACTGCTTCCAATAACAGCGCGATTAAATGGTAATTGTATCAACGTACGTCAGAGGCAATTATTGCGCAGCACTTTCTCTCGTATGCTGCTGGTCAGAGTAGAATTCCAGTGGCGTGTTCGAAAAACGAGTAGCGAGGCAAGGTGCGCCACTTAGCGCACATAATGAGCGGCGTCGGTGGCCGCTAACGGAACACGCCGACGCAGCGGCGTCTCCCAGAAGGTTGCATAACACGGCGCAGCGGCCGCTGCGTGTCTT
The DNA here is from genome assembly GCF_023897955.1 of Schistocerca gregaria. Lineage (NCBI taxonomy): Eukaryota > Metazoa > Arthropoda > Insecta > Orthoptera > Acrididae > Schistocerca > Schistocerca gregaria. The sequence goes on from NC_064927.1 coordinate 77,678,909, forward strand.
CCTCTCTTTCACTCTTTCTTTGCTACCTGTGTGCACCTTCTCGTTAATGTCCCTAGTGTCGTATCAAATGCAATACGTGTTCCTCCTCCTCAAGGCGTTGCTGCCGCGCGTTTACCAGTCATCTGACTGCTTTGCTGCCGTGCGTTTACCAGTCATCTGACTGCTTTGCTGCGGCCCGACGCTAACTTCTATGTAGTGCCATCCTCTTCATCTCTGTGTAGCACTTGCACCCTACGTTCTCAGCTATTCTTTAGGTTTTTTGCCAATCTCTGTCTTCCCCTACAGTTTTTACCATCTACATCTACATACATACTCCGCAATCCACCATACGGTGCGTGGCGGAGGGTACCTCGTACCACAACTAGCATCTTCTCTCCCTGTTGCACTCACAAACAGAACGAGGGAAAAATGACTGCCTATATGTCTCTGTACGAGCTCTAAACTCTCTTATCTTATATTTGTGGTCTTTCCGCGAAATGTAACTTGGCGGCAGTAAAATTGTACTGCAGTCAGTCACAAATGCTGGTTCTCTAAATTTCTTCAGTAGCGATTCACGAAAAGAACGCCTCCTTTCCTCTAGAGAGTCCCACCCGAGTTCCTGAAGCATTTCCGCAACACTCGCGTGATGATCAAACCTAACAGTAACAAATCTAGCAACCCGCCTCTGAATTGCTTCTATGTCCTCCCTCAATCCGACCTGACAGAGATCGCAAACGTTCGAGCAGTACTCAAGAACAGGTCGTATTAGTGTTTTATAAGCGGTCTCCTTTACAGATGAACCACATCTTCCCAAAATACTACCAATGAACCGAAGACGACTATCTGCCTTCCCCACAACTGACATTACATGCTTGCCCCACTTCATATCGCTCTGCAATGTTACGCCCAAATATTTAATCGACGTGATTGTGTCAAGCGCTACACTAGTAATGGAGTACTCAAATATTACACGATTCTTTCTCCTCTTCATCTGCATTAATTTACATTTATCTATGTTTATAGTTAGCTGCCATTCTTTACACCAATCACAAATCCTGTCCTAGTCATCTTGTATCCTCCTACAGTCACTAAACGACGAATTCATTATATTCGAACTGAGAATATGTTCGAGAATCCTGCAACAAACAGATGTTAAGAATATTGGTCTGTAATGTTGAGGATCCGTCCTTCTACTCTTCTTATATACAGGCGTAACCTGCGCTTTTTTCCAGTCGCTCGAGACTTTAGGAATAAAGTTCCTGAACTTACTGCCCTCCAGGAGGCGTGTGGCGCGCAAATTATTCTCGGGACTGAGACGCGGCTGAACCCTGAGATAGGAAGGTCTGTAATATTTAGTGAGGGTTGGAACGTGTATCGGAAAGACGGATTAGGGTGTCTTCATTGCAGTTGACAAAAATATTGTGTCTACTGAGGTCGAAGTAGAGTGTGATTGTGAAGTTATCTGGACACGTTTAACAGGGCGAGGGGAAATATAGTTAATTGTGGGGTGTTATTACCGGCCACCAGGTTGCACCGTGGCAGTTCTAGACTCATTCAAAGGGAGCCTACATTCTGTATCGCAGAAGTACCCGGATCATGCTGTATTAGTTGGAGGCGACTTCAACCTACCTAGTATAGACTGGGATGTTTATGGATTCATTACAGGCGGTACAGACAAGCCGCCGTGTGAACTAAGATTGATCACATTATCCGAAAACTGTCTTGAGCAGCTAAATCGACAGCCAACGCGTAATGGACATTTCCCTCAAATACAATGGAAATATTCCTTTGTTTGACACTTGTGCTATCATGCCGTCCCTTCTTCTTGTCTGTGTTTTCCATACTCTGTCCAGAACATTATGACCGCCCACCTACTATCGATATAAACCCGTGCAGGCGATAGCAGCGTCACCTGGCGAGGAATGACTGCTGGTCAGACACACGCACGGAGCACGCAGTATCAGCGAGCGTGCTGTCCACCTGTAGAATGGAGAAGAGGCGCGTCCTGCCTGATTTTGACGGGAGGCAGATGGCGATGGCTCGGAGGCTCTACACGAGCAATTCCCAAACTGCACGATTCGTCGGGTGTTCGAGGAGTTCTGTGGTGTCTTCAACACGTGGCGAAACCGAGGTGAAACCACGTGCAGACATCGTGCGATTGGCCGACCACCCCTAAATACAGATGTCAGACGTCGTAGCCTAGCAGACTGATAAAACAGGAGATGCGGCAAATTGTGGCGGTACTAACATTAGACATTAATGCTAGGCGGAGTCCGTGTGTGTCTGAACACACAGTGCAACGATGGGTTTCTGCAGCCGATGTGCCATACTAAGTCCGAACAGGCCTCGGAAGGCCCAACGCCACCGGCCGGCCGCCTTGTCATCCTCAGCCCAAGAGCGCCACTGCACGGAGGGCCATGCGGTCAGCTCAGCGAACTCCCGGGCGTTGTCAGTTTTCGTGACCGGAGCCGCTACTTCTCAGTCAAGTATCTTCTCAGTTTGCCTCACAAGGGCTGAGTGCACCCCACCGGCAGACCGCACTGTCACCCACCCAAGTGCTAGCCCAGCCCGACAGCGTTTAACTTCGGTGATCTGACGGCAACCGGTGATGAGTCATGCATGTGGTAATGTTAACACCACGACATCGGCAACTATGACTGAGGTGGGCACATGACCTTCGGCATCGGATGTTGGCGCAGTGGCAGAGTGTTGGATGGTTCAAATGGATCTGAGCACTATGAGACAACTTATGAGGTCATCAGTCCCCTAGAACTTAGAACTACTCACACCTAACTAACCTAAGGACATCACACACATCCATGCCCGAGGCAGGATTCGAACCTGCGACCGTAGCAGTCGCGAGCGTTGGATGGTCTGATGAATTCCGACACGTTCTTCACCATGTCGATGGGAGGGTGCGAATCCGTCGTCTTCCAGGGGACAAGGTTTTTGACACACTTACTGTCTGACAGAGACAACTGGCTGCTCTGGGGAACATTCAAGTGGGCATCCACAAGTCCGGGGAAGCTCGTGCAAGGTATGATGACGGCTAGGGAGTGTCGTATATTGGTTGCAGACCGCCGTACATCGCTTCATGACGATCAGGTTTCCCGATGTCAGTGGCATTTTTCAACAAGATAACGCACCATGTCCTCAAGGCCAGAAGTGTAATGGAGTGGTTCGAGGAACATAGTGTCGAGTTGCAGTTGGTGTGCTGGCCCCGCAACCCAGTCGAGCACATCTGGTATGTGACTGAACGTGGCGTCAGAGCTCATCGCCCCCTTCCTGCAGTTTACGGGAATTAGGTGACTTGTGTGTGGAGATGTGATCTCCAGCGACCTACCAAGGACTCATTGCTTCCATGCCATGACGCCTCACCGCTGTTAATGGTGCCATAGGTGGACATACCGGCTATTAGGTGGTCATAATTTTGTAGCTGATCTGTGTATGTTCCTTTCTGCCGGCATTGTGCGAGAACCTCCTGATTCCTTATTTTATGGCCACATATTTTTCAGCATGCTTCTCCAGCACCTCATTTCAGACGTTTCTATTGCCCTCTCCGGCTTTTGCACAGTATATGGTTTGCTTCTATACGATGCAGAATCCACATGTATATTCTCAGAAATGTCTTCCAGATATACATGCGTACGTTCTTTGCCTTTGAGCCGTAGTTGTGTCCGACTCTTCGAAAAGCGCGCCAGGGGAGTGCTTTCGCTTCGCGTCTAGTGTTTGCGGTGGCGCTCTCGGTTTGGCGCGCTGTTTGGGTCGCTACCGCCCTCTGGCGGGAGGTGGAGCAAGTGTACGGTCGCGTGACGATCGAGCAGTACGTAGTGTGCGGTGACCGAGAGAGGTGGTGGCGCGAGCGGGGCCCTGTTGTTGGGGGTCGTCAACTGCTCGCCACGTGCTTTGGCCGACCTCTCGGCTGTCAGGGGCTAAGTCTGCCTTACCCGCGTGTACGTGGCTTATGAAGTTTAGAAGCCTTGGTGCAGGAGGTCAGCGCGTGGGACCGTATGTCTTGTTATCGGCCGCTGAAACCACTGGCAGTGGTTGGCTCTCACGAGCATAAGGAAGCGCGACGTGTTCCCGGCGCTGTGGTGGAGTGTGAGAAGTTGAGTACTGTTTTTATATATAAGGGGTTTATATTCGCAAATGATGCCAGGGTGTTCTGCTTTCGGTGTTTAGCGTCGCACTGATGTTTGAGTTTCTTCTACTCCAGCTGTCTCTCTTTCTTTTACTGATACTCCTGTCGACGTTTTCGCTGTTGTTCTGCCACCACTGCTTTAATGTTTGCTGCGGCTGGAGCTGTGTAAACTCCTTCACACCAGCTTCTTACACTGTCGTTGCCTTTCGCCTGTAAGTCAGGTAGGTCGCAGTTCGTAGTAGTAGATGGCAAATCATCGAGTAAAACTGAAGTGATATCAGGTGTTCCCCAGGGAAGCGTCCTGGGACCTCTGCTGTTCCTAATCTGGGTGACAATCTAAGCAGTTCTCTTAGGTTGTTCGCACATGATGCTGTAATTTACTGTCTTTTAAGGTCATCCGAAGACCAGTATCAGTTGTAAAGCGATTTAGAAAATATTTCTGTATGGTGTGGCAGGTGGCAGTTGACGCTAAATAACGAAAAGTGTTAGGTGATGCACACGAGCTCCAAAAGAAATCCGTTGGAATTCGATTACTCGATAAATAGTACAATTCTCAAGGCTGTCAATTCAACTAAGTACCTGGTGTTAACATTACGAACAACTGTTAGAATATTGCTCCGCGTTGTGGGATCCTTACCAGGTGGGATTGACGGAGGACATCGAAAGGGTGCAAAAAAGGGCAGCTCGTTTTGTATTATCACGTAATAGGGGAGAGAGTGTGGCAGATATGATACGTGAGTTGGGATGGAAGTCATTAAAACAAAGACGTTTTTCGTCGCGGCGAGATCTATTTACGAAATTTGAGTCACCAACTTTCTCTTCCGAATGCGAAAATATTTTGTTGAGCCCAACCTACATAGATAGGAAAGATCATCAAAATAAAATAAGAGAAATCAGAGCTCAAACAGAAAGGTTTAGGTGTTCGTTTTTCCCGGGCGCTGTTCGGGAGTGGAATGGTAGAGAGGTAGTATGATTGTGGTTCGATGAACCCTCTGCCAAGCAGTTAAATGTGAATTGCAGAGACCCCGACATCACGCGTGACCTCTGGCGCCAGTCCTATAAGAAGCAACAGCACCAGTTCTGCAGCAACGGCGTCGTTGCCAGGCACACGGTTCTCGCCAGTCGCGCCGGGGTCCTCAGCAGCCGATGGGCTGACCTTCAACGAACAGCTGACTTTTAGTGCGCCCGTCAGAGGTGAGTGGCCACAGCTGTCATCGACCGCCTCGCTTTAACGTCTGCTTCGTACCCGTGGTCTAGGGGTAGCGTCTTTGATTCATAATCAAATCGTCTTCGGTCCCGGGTTCGATCCCCGCCACTGCCTAAATTTTGATAAATAATCAGCATTGGTGGCCGAAGACTTCCGGCATAAGAAGTCAGCCTCATTCTGCCAACGGCCTTGTCAAAGAGGGCGAAGGAGCGGATAGAGGTTCAGGGTACTCTCTTGTCCTAGGGATGGGGAAATTGTCCCTAAAGGTGGAAGAATCAGCAGTGATCAACGTCATGAGGATGCAGAAGGAAATGGAAACCACTGCATTAAAGACACGTAACGTGTATCCACAGGACATGTGGCTTGTAGTTGAAGAAGTGTCATGATGATCTCTCCATTGGCAAAAGATTCCGGAATAGTCCCCCATTCGGATCTGCGGGAGGGGACTGCCAAGGGGGAAGTTACCACGAGAAAAGGATTGAATAATCAAAGAAAGGATAACGTTCTACGAGTCGGGGCGTGGAATGTCAGAAGCTTGAACGTGGTAGGGAAACTAGAAAATCTGAAAAGGGAAATGCAAAGGCCAAATCTAGATATAGTAGGGGTCAGTGAAGTGAAGTGAAGTGGAAGGAAGACAACGAATTTTGGTCAGATGAGTATCGGGTAATATCAACAGCAGCACAAAATGGTATAACAGGTGTAGGATTCGTTATGAATAGGAAGGTAGGACAGAGGGTCTGTTACTGTGAGCAGTTCAGTGACCGGGTTGTTCTAATCAGAATCGACAGCAGACCAACACCGACAACGATAGTTCAGGTATACATGCCGATGTCGCAAGCTGAAAATGAACAGATAGAGAAAGTGTATGAGGATATTGAAAGGGTAATGCAGTATGTAAAGGGGGACAAAAATCTAATAGTCACGGGCGACTGGAATGGAGTTGTAGGGGAAGAAGTAGAAGAAAAGGTTACAGGAGAATATGGGCTTGGGACAAGGAATGAAAGAGGAGAAAGACTAATTGAGTTCTGTAACAAGTTTCAGCTAGTAGTAGCGAATACCCTGTTCAAGAATCACAAGAGGAGGAGGTATACTTGAAAAAGGCCGGGAGATACGGGAAGATTTCAATTAGATTACATCATGGTCAGACAGAGATTCCGAAATCAGATATTGGATTGTAAGGCGTACCCAGGAGCAGATATAGACTCAGATCACAATATAATAGTGATGAAGAGTAGGCTGAAGTTCAAGACATTCGTCAGGAAGAATCAGTACGCAAAGAAGTGGAATACGGAAGTTCTAAGGAATGACGAGATACGTTTGAAGTTCTCTAATTCTATAGATACAGCAATAAGGAATAATGCAGTAGGCAACACAGTTGAAGAGGAATGGACATCTCTAAAAAGGGCCATCACAGAAGTTGGGAAGGAAAACATAGGTACAAAGAAGGTAGCTGCGAAGAAACCATGGGTAACAGAAGAAATACTTCAGTTGATTGATGAAAGGAGGAAGTACAAACATGTTCTGGGAAAATCAGGAATACAGAAATACAAGTCGCTGAGGAATGAAATAAATAGGAAGTGCAGGGAAGCTAAGACGAAATGACTGCAGGAAAAATGTGAAGACATCGAAAAAGATATGATTGTCGGAAGGACAGACTCAGCATACAGGAAAGTCAAAACAACCTTTGGTGACATTAAAAGCAACGGTGGTAACATTGAGAGTGCAACGGGAATTCCACTGTTAAATGGAAAGAGAGAGCAGATAGGTGGAAAGAATACATTGAAAGCCTCTATGAGGGTGAAGATTTGTCTGATGTGATAGAAGAAGAAACAGGAGTCGATTTAGAAGAGATTGGGGATCCAGTATTCGAATCGGAATTTAAAAGAGCTTTGGAGGACTTACGGTCAAATAAGGCAGAAGGGATAGATAGCATTCCATTAGAATTTCTAAAATCATTAGGGGAAGTGGCAACAAAACGACTATTCACGTTGGTGTGTAGAATATATGAGTCTGGCGACATACCATCTGACTTTCGGAAACGCATCATCCACACAATTCCGAAGACGGCAAGAGCTGACAAGTGCGAGAATTATCGCACAATCAGCTTAACAGCTCAGGCATAGAAGCTTCTTACAAGAATAATATACAGAAGAATGGAAAAGAAAATTGAGAATGCGCTAGGTGACGATCAGTTTGGCTTTAGGAAAAGTAAAGGCACGAGAGAGGCAATTCTGACGTTACGGCTAATAATGGAAGCAAGGCTAAAGAAAAATCAAGACACGTTCATAGGATCTGTCGACCTGGAAAAAGCGTTCGACAATATAAAATGATGCAAGCTGTTCGAGATACTGAAAAAAAGTAGGGGTAAGCTATTGGGAGAGAGGGGTCATATACAATACGTACAACAACCAAGCGGGAATAATAAACGTGGACGATCAAGAACGAAGTGCTCGTATTAAGAAGGGTGTAAGACAAGGCTGTAGCCTTTCGCCCCTACTCTTCAATCTGTACATCGAGGAAGCAATGATGGAAATAAAAGAAAGGTTCAGGAGTGGAATTAAAATACAAGGTGAAAGGATATCAATGATACGATTCGCTGATGACATTGCTATCCTGAGTGAAAGTGAAGAAGAATTAAATGATCTGCTGAACGGAATGAACAGTCTAATGAGTACACAGTATGGTTTGAGAGTAAATCGGAGAAAGACGAAGGTAATGAGAAGTAGTAGAAAAGAGAAGAGCGAGAAACTTAACATCAGGATTGATGGTCACAAAGTCAATGAAGTTAAGGAATTCTGCTACCTAGGCAGTAAAATAACCAATGACGAACGGAACAAGGAGGACATCAAAAGCAGACACGCTATGGCAAAAAAGGCATTTACGGCCAAGAGAAGTCTACTAATATCAAATACCGGCCTTAATTTGAGGAAGAAATTTCTGAGGATGTACGTCTGGAGTACAGCATTGTATGGTAGTGAAACATGGACTGTGGGAAAACCGGAACAGAAGAGAATCGAAGCATTTGAGATGTGGTGCTATAGACGAATGTTGAAAATTAGGTGGACTGATAAGGTAAGGAATGAGGAGGTTCTACGCAGAATCGGAGAGGAAAGGAATATGTGGAAAACACTGATAAGGAGAAGGGACAGGATGATAGGACATCTGCTAAGACATGAGGGAATGACTTCCATGGTACTAGAGGGAACTGTAGAGGGCAAAAACTGTAGAGGAAGGCAGAGATTGGAATACGTCAAGCAAATAATTGAGGACTTAGGTTGCAAGTGCTACTCTGAGATGAAAAGGTTAGCACAGGAAAGGAATTCGGAATTCGTGGCGGGCCGCATCAATCAAGTCAGTAATGACCAAAAAAAAAGAGCCCACTGCGGGCAGAGAGAGTGGCCAGCCGGCCGACACGGCGGCCATTTATCTGCCAAACTGGGGAGGCACTTTTGAATGGCCAGTAGTGGAGTACACACTCACGGAATGAAAAGCACAAGACAATATGGCGAAATCATTCGTTAAATGCCTTTCTTTACACCTATAATATACTCATAGAAGCCTACTACGTACAGCACAGGAAAATTTGACACAGAGGCTGTAAAAATTATTCGTTACTTGCATTTATCTCCTTTAAAATTCGTGTGCTAGACATATTGCAATGAAAGTAACGTAAATAAAAAAATAGTGTATAGCATTTGTTTTGTATCGGAAGTGCATAACGCTAAACGTACCTGTATTACGTCAGATGAATGAAAGTCGTAAGCAGTTATTTACTTGCGACATGCAGAAAGTGTGAGACGTATTAGTACTTCTTGTCACGTCTTCAAACTTTTTGCATGTCACAAGTAAACAAGTGCTTTCGTCTTTCTTCATTGCGTGGAAATGCTAACATGCGAAATCCCTGCACAACCTGGCATCGTTTACGAACGTCTGCAGATCGAATTACAGATGTCAAAAACCATACTGTACATTACTAACGTGTTTACTTCAAACATGTAGGCCTACCGACCTCAACACAAAACACTTCATTATTCCAACTCGAATTTAAAATCGCAAACGCTAATTACATACTAAAAACGATATACACCTAAATCGAACATGCATGCACATCGCATAACAAGTCTGTCAATAATTCAAATACCTTTTAATCATTTCCAAAAGTCCTCAGAACCACAATTCAACTCAAAAGCACGGCGGACATAGGAAGCGCGAGAGACGTTTGGCGCCATTTTTCTGCTAAAGCTAATCAATCAATCACGGGCAACTTCACCTATGGACACTCTCTCTGTATACAGGCTCTCTAGCTGGCCCGAGCTAACGAAGAACTTGCGAGGAGGTTGTGTGTTCTCCCGTGGGACGTAATATAATATGGGCGTATTACACGCATAACACCAAGATTCTCGATGTTCTATCGACTACCATGACTCCTCAGTAACGTTTTTTATCACATGGGTTTCAAGATCGAGATTCGTTTCGTAATGGAAGAAGACATTTATTTTAAGCTACTACCACTGAAAAGTATATTTACCGGCTAGATACAAACGTGAGGAAGTCCATGAAAGCAAGAAACAGCCATACATATTTTACGGACGTTCCATAATAGTAAAAACTCTCGTTAGATAACTTGGGTTTACTTTCTGACATAGACTGGGAATTACGTTAAGATTTCTGCCTACTGGGGGAACAGTCGAGGCCTATGCAACAAGAATTGCGGTAGATACATGATTCATAATAGATAATATCCAGTATTGGTGATCATACTGATAAGAAATGTCCAGAATCTCCTAGAAAGCAAAAGGTGAAAAAAAAAAAGGAAAATGGAGATATGGAGGCGCAAAATGGCTACTTTTCTTTTCGTAATTTACGACTCTGTCAATTACGCTACGGTTTCAATATGACGAGCACTCCAAAATTACACGTTATAAACTATCTACTGATGTTTTTTTTAATATTTAACTACGGCAAATTGGACCACAATCGAAGCGCTTTTGAAAAATCATCGATGTGCCAGAGTTCTGAAGCGGAATACTGTCGTAGCATGCAACCTATAGTACTAAGAGCATCAAATGGAGAAGCTTTTCACTACCGACATGTAGTTTACCAAAAAAAAAAAAAAAAAAAAAAAAAAAAAAAAAAAAAAAAAAAAAAAAAATGGACTTAACTTCTAAGGTCATCAGTCCCCTAGAACTTAGAACAAATTAAACCTAACTAACCTAAGTACAGCACAAACATCCATGCCAGAGGCAGGATTCGAACCTGCGACCGTAGCGATCACGCGGTTCCAGACTGACGCGCCTAGAACCTCACGGCCGCAACGGCCGGCACTCCACAGCAACTCGGTATTAGTATCCGTAAATTACGCTACCACCGTCTCCTTGGTAGTGACGGTCAGATGCTGTAGGTAACAGCAAGGTCTATTACATTTTATCTTGGTTCAGTACAGACGCCATACTCCGACATCGATTAGGAGGCCGTATTTGTCCGTCACAGGGCCCAAACGGGGACAGTTACGTTCGTTCGACACATTTCCCGGGAACCGCGCGTGCGTCGAGCGAATGAATGTGGTCGAGGACGTTCGAAAGGAACCCGGAACGAGACCAGGACGAAGGGCGGCCGTATTGTTCCGAGGTCAGAAAACATTCCTCCTGGCGAAAAGGCGGAAAGCCACGAACCAATGACCGCCGACGAACCTGTGACCATTAGCGTTGCCCTCGTCGCCGCGCTATGATTTTAAGGCAGTGAAAGGTCGGATTATATAGGCTATCCTCGTAGCGGCGACTCAACCGTGTGGCGCTCCTAAAAATCAATATATTTTTCCTTTATTGTTATTTCATCCTCCCAAGCCACATATAGGCAGGGGGGGGGGGGGGGAGGGAGGGATTGCCTGTCAGCAGTACAATGCTCCGCTCTTCAGTCACAAGTGCTCATAAACAGATAACAGAAGAGTACTCCGTCTTCAGTAGCCTACCGGGACCATCCGACCGCCGTGTCATCATCCGAGGAGGATGCGGCTAGGAGGGGCGTGGGGTCAGCATACGCTCTCCCGGTCGTTATGATGGTTTTCTTTGACCGGAGCCGCTACTATTCGGTTGAGTAGCTCCTCAATTGGCATCACGAGGCTGAGTGTACCCCGAGAAATGGCAACAGCGCATGGCGGCTGGATGGTCAGCCATACAAGTGCCGGCTACACCCAACAGCGCTTAACGTCGGTGACCTCGCGGGAACCGGTGTATCCACTGCGGCAAGGCCGCTGCCACCAAAAAGATAACAGAGGTGGTAGAAAAATAAAAATATGAGCACCGTTTGCATTTTAAGTTAAAAAGTTTAACGACGGGAGCTAATAGGACGAAGAATATATATAAAATTTAAAGACACAGTTTGGATGAGGTGAAACACTGGAGCCTGCACTTCCACTTAACATCTGGAGGACCTGCACTGGATGAAAAAGTATTCTGGGAGTAGACAGTATATTCCTTAGAGGTGTTGGAGGGGGGGGGAGGCGATGTAATGAGATGGGGGTCTGGTAAGTGCGGAAACTATGTAGATAATAGGTAGGTGAGGTAGATAGTGGGAATACAGAGACATGTGATGGACAGAGGGTGAGTAGGAGGGTAGTGGCACAAGAAGAGAGGGATGTGGGTAGGTGTAGAGGCAAAGGGGAGAGGAGCCCTGATGTGGAGTGGGATGGTTGGGGAAGGGCTAAACTTGGTAGGACGGATAAATATTCGGGCGTGTCTTACTGACTGGGAGAGGTTGTTGGTTGAAGTTGTCTTGGGAAAGGAATGGAGTGTGTGGAGCTGTGGGGACAGAGGGATGTGTCGGTGAAGGTGAGGCTGCAACCAGTACTGTTGATCACAGGGTAGACAATAGAGTTGTTAGAAACTCGTTTGCAGACAGTGTAGTAGGTCTTAGATGTGGGTGAGGACGGTTGGGAATTTGATGGGATGGTAGAGGATCCAGGTGATGGAACGTGAAAGAATGCACAGAGCGACACGGAGAGGATTTGGAGGGATTTATAGTACTGTTATGGGGCACAACAAAGGATGGGTTGGATCAGGATTTTGTACGTGTGGAGAATAGTGGAGGGGTGTAAACCTCAAGTTTTAGTCTATTGTGCGCTTTCTATTGCATGGTTAATAGGTGTGGGTTACACGGTAGTTGCCGCCGAGGGGGTTGGTACTAAACGTCAATCGATCGCAACTGAATATGAGTAGGAGAGCCAGCCTGCAGTGCGAGAATGATAGCCATTGCTTTCGCTGCGTCACAACAGGTGGCGCGCGACTGTTTCGATTAGTGATGCAGCAGCAGCAGCCTGGCTCTGTGTTGCCATAGCAGAGCAAGGCACGTCATATCCGATACATTGTCCAATCGAGAGCACGCGGGCAGCCATACTCAATGTGAATCTGACCACTGGGTGAGACGCGGACTCGCCTTTATAAAAGGAGGCAGTAAATCGGCGGGCGGGCAGTAATTAACTCTAGAATAGGCCGATCAGGAGGTGAGAGACGTGCAGTGCGGGCTAGTCATTTGGTGACACCTGACCAACAGACCAACCAGAGATATTTCAACCATTCTATCGCTGCCCAAGTCGACGTTAATGTTGTCGAGAAGTGAAAAGGCGGACGACGAACGACAGATAAATCGAGCCCAGGTAGATCTCAGGGACCGTCCAATATTGCGGAGGGTGATTGTAAGAAATCGCTTGAAATCAGCGAAAGGAATTACAGATTTAAGGAGTGTTACTAACAATGTAGCTGAATGATTTCCAGAGTGCTACCAACAGAGCAGCTGAGTGATTTCGAGAGTGCTACCACCAGTGTAGCTGAGTGATTTGCAGAGTGCTACCAACACTGTAGCTGAGTGATTTGCAGAGTGCTACCAACACTGTAGCTGAGTGATTTGCAGAGTGATACCAACAGTGTAGCTGAGTGATTTCCGGAGTGCTACCAGAAGTGTAGCTAAGTGATTTCCAAAGTACTACCAACTGTGCAACTGAGTGATTTGCAGGGTGCTACCAACAATGTAGCAGAGTGATTTCCAGAGTGCAACCAACATGTAGCTGAGTGATTTCCACAGTGTTAGCAGGAGTATAGCTATCATGATGACTGTGCGTAGGGAGTTAAGAAGAATGAGTTACACTGGTCGAGTATCTCCTCATAATCCACTCACTTCTGTTGCCAAAGCTAAGCGGCGCTTGAGTTGGTGTGAAGAGTAACGCCACTGAACAGTGGATTACTGGAATCGAGTGATCTGGAGGGCTGAATCTTGCTATACCCTGTGACAATCGTAAAGAAAGATACTGATATGGCGAATGCCTGCAGAACGTTATCTGCCACTATCTGTAGTGCCAACAGTGAAGAATGGAGAAAGTGGGTTGCTGTGTGGGTGCTTTCGTGGTTAGAGTGTGGGCCCCTTACATGGCCCCCTTATAGCGCAAAAAAGCACTAAGGCTATGAACGCATTTCCTGTGTGCATTAAGTTAGCAGTGCTGCAACGATGATTTCTTGTTCCAGCATGCCAATGCGCCCTGACATGGAGCAGAGCCTCTGAGACAATGGATTGAGGACAGTAAAATTCCTGAAATGGACTGGCCCGCCCAGAGCCCCGATTTGAACCCAGCAGAGCGCCTTTGGAATTAGTTACAACGTCGATTTCACTCCATAGTGCACCATCAGTATCACTAACTTGTCTGCTTTTTGAGGAAGAATGCACTGCCATTCCTCAGAAACTTGATTGAAAGTGTCCTCAGCACAGCTCAAGCCGTCCTAAAGGCAAAGGGTGGGCACATGCCATGACAACGTGCTCTAATAGGTGCCGGAATATTTTTGATGAGCTGTTGTATTTCCGCCAACCTGGCGTCTTCATGTGATTTCGTCGTTTTTTTTATTTTTTATACTCCGCAAGCCACCCAACGGTGTGTGGCGGAGGGCACTTTACGTGCCACTGTTATTACCTCCCTTTCCTGTTCCAGTCGCGTATGAATCGCGGGAAGAACGACTGTCTGAAAGCCTCCGTGCGCGCTCTAATCTCTCTTATTTTACATTCGTGATCTCCTCGGGAGGTATAAGTATAAGTAAGGGGAAGCAATGTATTCGATACCTCATCGAGAAACGCACCCTCTCGAAACCTGGCGAGCAAGCTACGCCGCGATGCAGAGCGCTTCTCTTGCAGAGTCTGCCACTTGAGTTTGCTAAATGTCTCCGTAACGCTATCACGGTTACCAAATAACCCTGTGACGAAACGCGCCGCTCTTCTTTGGATCTTCTCTATCTCCTCCGTCAAACTGATCTGGTACGGATCCCTCACTGATGAGCAATACTCAAGTATAGGTCGAACAAGTGTTTCGTAAGCCACCTCCTTTGTTGATGGACTACATTTTATAAGGACTCTCCCAATGAATCTCAACCTGGTAACCGCCTTACCAACAATTAATTTTATATGATCATTCCACTTCAAATCGTTCCGCACTCATACTCCCAGATATTTTACAGAAGTAACTGCTACCAGTGTTTGTTCCACTATCATATAATCATACAATAAAGGATCCTTCTTTCTATGTATTCGCAATACATTACATTTGTCTATGTTAAGGGTCAGTTGCCACTCCCTGCACCAAGTGCCTATCCGCTGCAGATCTTCCTGCATTTCGCTACAATTTTGTAATGCTGCAACTTCCCTGTATACTACAGCATCATCCGCGAAAAGCCTCATGGAACTTCCGACACTATGCTGTGAGGCTTCAACGGAATCACCAATAAACGGGATAAAGCTCCCGCTTAATGTGTTAGGGTTACCAGCTACTTTTATTATGCATATTCCTTCAAATTAAACTTGGAAACTGAACAATGATATTGCGTGGCTACGCGTATGCCAACAGGAACACACAACTTCAGCAATCATTCTTATTTTTCAAAATTGAGTTCTTTCTCACTTTCCTACACAGTAGAAATCATTAAGATTTCACAAGCTAAATTGCTAAACTCAGCTATACTATGGAGTGCTCGTAGTGCCGCCATGTTAGAAGCACACTGCAATCCCTGAAACGTAACTGTCCTCCTTCCACCTAACACTGAACATTGTGTTGGTGTAAAGGAGTAAATGAGTGGGTCGAGTTAAAACAGGCGATACTGAGGGTATCAGATTATGAACTGAGAAAGTAGTACGTATGTTTTGTTTCGTTATTTGGACCCCGATGTAGAGAGGATGTACAGTGCAGTAACAAGAACTATTTCCGAAAGAAAAGGAATTTCTTAGCGTATCATACAAATTTAAATTTTAGGAAGTCTTTTCTGAAGGTATTTGTCTGAAGTGTGCTGAAGTGGAACACGGACAATAGGTTATTCATACTGGAAGAAAACAGAAGCTTTTTAAATGTGGTGCTACAGTAGGGTGCTAAAGATTAGATGGGTAAATAATTGAACTAATGAGGAGATATCAAAGAGAATTGGGGAAAAAGGAAAATTATGGCACTACTTGATAATTACAAAGGAGGGATCGATTGATAGGATACATTCTGAGCTGTCAATTTACTACTGGAATGGTGGGTGACGCGTAATAATTGCACTGGGAGGCCAAGGGATGAATACAGGAGACAGGTTAAATGTATGTAGGTTGCAGCAGCTATTCGAAGACGACTTCCTCATTTTTTCTCGTTTCGGTAAATCGCTTAAAGCAGATGCCCAGATGCATCCTCTGATAGGCCACAGCCAATTTCCTTTGCCGTTGTTCCCTAATTCGAAATTATGCTCTGTCTTCAATGACGTCCACGTCGAAGACGTTAGCTTACTTCCTTTCTTAATTATTTTTCCTGCTAGCAATTTCATTCAAATGCATAACGGTTATCATTGAAACCATTGGTTGATTTTCCTCTATGAGTGGGTAGTTAAGCAGTATAAAATGTGCAGCTACTCAAGAAGAAGACTTACGGGAAAAATCTGTTAAATGTCGGTTATCATCAGACAGAAAACTCCTGGCGAACCTCCAAAGACAAACTCTGAGCATCGCAAGTAGCGGTGACCTGCATGTCAAAGGTTAACCTCGGCCTGCCTTCAATGGAACGTGTTTTCAAAGCTGCCTTGTGGTCAGTGTCCGGGGAAACCCCACCTCGCGGTCACACGACCGCAGCCAAGGGCGGCCACTGTCTTGCGCACTGCTGCCAACTTAACTGAGCCGGCTGGCTTTGCGCTACTTATACGAGAAGCAACGACTTGACCGGTAAATGCTGTGCATCTTGTGGTCAGTTATTCCTGTTAACGATGGTTCGTAAGGTATTTTCAGTATGATGGCAGGAAATGATGCGACAAAACATTATAAATAAAAAGTAATTTAAACCAATTAATTGAAAATAATAATAGTCAGTCATTTCGATAAGGTTTAGAAATAAAATAAACTGTCAACTTACGAGATGCGACCGCAAGGCCTACTTGTCAGTCACTTCTTATTACGTCGTTACATTTATTCTTCTACACATCCAGGTGCAAAGATAATTTGCTGCCTTCAAACAGTTTGGTCTCATGTAATGTCGTATGAAGCGTTTCTGCTTGTAGGTCGATGTCTGAGATGGTAATAATTGAATATCTGTCCCTGAATCACGTTTTGTGCGAAAGGATCCAACACTGCGTCGCTAGTGCTATGCGGCGGTGGTGTAACGGTCAGTATGGTTGCTTCCCAAGCAGTTGATCCGGGTTCGATTCCCAGCCACCGCAGAAGGATTGTCATTTTGCCGCCTCCGTAGCGTATCGGTAACGTTACCGCCTACCACGCAGGGGCCCGGGTTCGATTCCCGGCAGGGCGGCCTCTTCATCTCTGCACCGCTACTGCAGCTCACATCCACCTGAAAGTGCTGATGTACTGCGCTCCGATCCTTGGTCTCTCCGTACGGTTTTTGCTCCCCACACTTACCTCCTCTACAAAATTATTTGTTCCTTGATACCTCTAGATGTGTGGACCCACACTGCCAAGACTGTTCCGACTAGACTGCACAAGTTTAGCTGAGAAGCACTTTACACATCGTCTATACACTCTACCACTCTCCCTGTGCGATTTCTGTATTTTTGGCGGCCTGAAGAAACACATTCGAGGTCGTCGATTTCCTTCGAACTAAGTGGTGCACGCATGGGTACAACTGCAGTTATGTAGGCAACTACAAACATTTTTCCGTGAAGGCAATCACCACCTTGTCTCACAGTGGGATAAATGTACTAACTTTTAGGACGATTACTTTTGAAATACACACATCAAAAAACGTTTTGCATCACCTCGGTTATGAGAGTTCCGGAACCCGTCAGAAAAATGGAATAGAGATCAACATAAACATGAACACCACACATTGCATGTTGTACCACCACACAGCGAGACCAGAGGAGATGGTCCAGATTGCTGTACACAGCGGTACCTCTAAAACCCAGAAGCACGTCCTCTTTCACTGATGAATGGCTGTGTTCGTTGTGGCAAACTATCGACAAGTTCATCGAAACAGTGTAGGTCCAGATTGTCCCACTCCTCAATGGGAATTCGGCATAGATCCCTCAGAGTGGTTGGTGGGTCACCATAAACAGCCCTTTTCAATCTCTACCAGGCGTGTTCGACAAAGTTCATGTGTGGAGAACATGCTCGCCACTCTAGTGGAGCGATATCGTTATCCTGAAGGAACTCAGCCACAAGATGTGCGCGATGGGGGCGCGAATTGTGATCCACGAAGACGAATACCTCGCCAATATGCTGCCGATATGGTTGCACTATCGGTCGGAGGATGGCATTCACGTAACGTACAGCCGTTACGGCGCCTTCCATGACCACCAGCGGCGTACATCGGCCCTACATAATGCCACCCAAAACAGCAGGGAACCTCCACCTTGCTGCACTCGCTCGACAGTGTGTCTATCAGACTGACCGGGTTGCGTCTCCGAAGATTGTCTGATTGAAGGCATATGCGACACTCATCGGTGAAGAGAACGTGATGCCATTCCTAAGCGGTCCATTCCGCATGTTGTTGGGCCCATCTGTACCGCAGTGCATGATGTCGTGGTTGCAAACATCGACCTCGCCATGGACGTCGGGAGTGAAGTTGCGCGTCATGCAGCCTATTGCTCACAGTTTAAGCCGTAACACGACGTCCTGTGGCTGCACGAAAAGCATTATTCAACATGGAGGCGTTGCTGTCAGTGTTCCTCCGAGCCATAATCCGTAGGTAGCGGCCATCCACTGCAGTAGTAGCGCTTGGGAGGTCTGAGCGAGTCATGTCATCGGCAGTTCCTGTCTCTCTGTACCTGCTCCAGGTCCTAACAACATCGTTTTGGTTCATTCCGAGACGCCTGGACACTTCCCTTGTTGAGAGCCCTTCGTGGCACCAAGTAACAATGCGGACGCGTTCGACCCACGGTATCGGATGTCTAGGCGTCGTTGGACTACAGACAACACGGGCCGTGTGACACCTTCCTCATGGAATGACTGGAACTGATCGGCTGTCGGACGCCCTCCGTCTACTAGGGGCTGCTCATACATGGTTGTTTACATCTTTGGGCGGGTTTAGTGGCATCTCTGAACAGTCAAAGGCACCGTGTCTGTGATACAATATCCACAGTCAACGTCTATCTTCAGTTCTAGGAACCGGGGATGAAAAACTGTTTTTGATGTGTGTAGAAACAGTTGACTTACTTTTTCCCGTCTGTCTTGTCTCCATCCGTTGTTTACAGCTTTGCACACTACATTAAGGGTGGAAAATGTCGTCATAGGAAAGATGGAGAGGGGCAGAAATGATTAGTGAATAAGTTAACAGAGTAATTAGAATATTTACTTGTGTTTCTCAAAGTGTACGAAGACTCAGTACGAATAATGGAGAAAGAAGTAGCCGCGTGGGATTACCCGAGTGGTCTAGGGCGCTGCAGTCCGGCGGAGGTTCGAGTTCTCCCTCGGGCATGGGTGTGTGTGTTTGTCCTTAGGATAATTCAGGTTAAGTAGTGTGTATGCTTAGGAACTGATGATCTTAGCAGTTAAGTCCCATAAGATTTCACACACATTTGAACATTTGGGAAAGAAGTGGGGTCGGGCTCTCAGTGTCAGCAAGGAAGAGGCTACCTGAACTAAGCAGGATGTCGGAGCCGCGACCAGGTTGCGTCTGCGTAGCGTGACGCTGGGGGGGGGGGGGGGGGGGAGGGGGGCACAAGTGGGGGTGGGGCGGCCGGCTGCGCCCGCGGTGCGAGGCCGCTGGAGGCCGCTCCACGCAGCTCCTCCCACCCACCTCCCGCCACCGACTACTATTCACAGTTTCGCTGCTCGCTGAGCAATTCTCCTCGCAGTCTCCATTTTCGCGGTGCAAGGTCGCTACACCGTCGTCAGCGGAGACGCAGCTTTCCCGATTAGTCACCCTTTTGCGGCGTCTGCGGGCGTGTTCCAGGAAGCACTCGAACCGCCGACGTGTTTCCCAACTGGAACGCACAATTAACCCTCCTTCTTCTAAGAAGCCAACTCCTGTGTATAAAACACCTTCAAATGTCTGATTACCTTACAAATCTACATCTATACTCCGGGCACCTTGCGGTGTGTGGTGGAGGGTACTCAGTGTGCCCCCCTTTCCTGTTCCTCTCGCGGGAAGTCCGGGGGGAGGACCATTACTGGTACCCCTCCGTGTGGGCTCTTTTATCTTCTCAATTTTCCCGCTTCTAAGAAGCAAAATGTTTGTTGTCTCTTCCAGGAACGTAGGCTCTCGGAACTTTTAACTGTAAACAACAGTCTGGTGCACAATGCCTCTCTTGCTGCGTCTGCTAGTGGAAGGCCTCTATCATCTCTGTGACACTTCCGTGCTTACTGAACGAACATGTGACGAAACGCGCCGCTCTTCTTTCGACCTTCTCTATTCCCTCTATCGTTCCGGTCTGGTTCGGGTCTCCTACTGACGAGCAATATTCAAGTATTGGTCGAACGACGCTTTTGTAACCTGCATCCTTTGTTGATGGATTTTTTTTCGCCCTGGGGGTTCTTTCTGTAAATCTCCGTCAGTAATCTGCCTTTCCTGTGATAAGGTTTATGCCGCCGTTCTACTTTAAAGCGCTGCATACATATTCTTCTACACATTCTATGGAAGTAACAAAAAATGGTTCAAATGGCTCTGAGCACTATGGGACTTAACATCTGAGGTCATCAGTCCCCTAGAACATAGAACTACTTATACCTGCTTAACCTAAGGACATCACACATATCCATGCCCGAAGCAGGATTCGAACCTGCGACCGTAGCGGTTGCGCGGTTCCAGACTGAAGCGCCTAGAACCTCTCGGCCACTCCGCCCGGCATGGAAGTAACACCTTCCAGTGATTGTTTCAGAACCACCTAATCTTCTTTCTCTCTATCTATAGGTAATACGCATACGATGTTTCAATATGTTAAATGTTTGACTTTAAGCATGTTGAAGACGATAAACCCTAATTTCATGTGTACTGTTATTTTCCGATTATTCACATATACACTAACGAATTGTCAAAACCAAAACTGCCTACCCAAAGTACTGACAAACCGTTTATATAATCATACAACAACTTTCTGGCAAATAGTGCGTAGTTTTAGGAATATTTGGTTTCTCGTTCATCTCAGTGTTTCGACGTCATGTTCCCTGAATTATGTGTCGTAGAGGGATATAATTTTGCAGGTACGTTAAGTGGCATACGTAGATACTCCCTGTAAAATGTGTTGCGAATAGAGTTAACGTAAGGGGCAGTCAAATGAAAACCAGGTATGTGGAAAAAAGTAAGTAAATTGTTTATTAATTCAAAACTAATGGTCATAACTGCCAATACTTTTATCCGAGTGCGAGACAAGACGGCCGATATCTTGCGGTTACCTACGGCACCACGGCAGTACCCAAGCGTACAGTTCTTCGTCCAAAGCAAATCGACAACGACATGGTCTTTCTTCAGGGATCAAATAATATGGAAATCACATGAGAAGAGTTCGTGTTGTATGGAGAATACGTAACGGTTTCCCAGCTAAATTTCTGCAGCGCGGGCGAAACAGTGTTGGAAAAGTATGGGTGCGCATTATCTTGCCAAAGAATGATAATCTCCGTCAGCATTCCTGGGTGTTTGGGCTTTATGGCGCGCTTCTATATCTGCTAAGTTTTCGCGTGTCGCTGTGCGTTAACTGTGACTCCGCGTTCCAGAAAGCCGACGAGCAGCGGGCCCGAGCAGTCAAAGAGAAAGACCATTGTGACTTTTCCGGAACAGGGATGCCTTTAATTTCGACTGTTCTGGAGAAGGTTCGCTGGAACGTCCTTACACATCTTACATGTAGGCCCAATCCCTCCCCATGTGATTCCCATACTTATGGAGCCGCAAAGGATGAAATTCGTGGCAGTCGAGTTGCTTAGGACGAAGAGATATCCACCTAGCTACCGGAGGACATTTTACCACGAAACCTTGGACGTGTTGCAGATAAAGCAAAATCCTGCAGAACAGATGACAAACGAGACCTGTAACTGTAATATCTACGACCTGCTTTAAGATATCAGGTAACAGGTTTTTAAATTTGCGATAGAGAAATAACAGCCCATCTCGTCTCACAGTGGTATATATGTTTTAATAGTTACGTCGATTATTTTTGAAATGAGAAACAATTTACTTACTTTTTTCCATCTGCCTTGTTTCCAACTAATTGGCCCTTATAACAGCAAATATGTAGTACGAGATAAACTTTTTTCCATTCATTATTTTGTGGCTGGCGTCAGCGAGGTAAAGTTTCGAAAAGATTTTGGAATTGCATTGCAAAGATTTCTGCAAGTCGCTAACTACTCTCATTCTCAAATACTTTTTATGTGATATGTTGGATGCTATTTACCATGCCCTAAAGAGTCATTTGAAACATAATATTTTCACTTTTCATCTCACATAAGTCAAATATGACGATTTTTTTATTTATCCTGTACCGAATTTTGGATCTGTGCATCGTGCAAGTGCACTAAAAGACACTACACTGTAATATGGTTGAGTCCGTTATTACAAACCAGACTCGATCTGAAATAATACTGCCATCAGAAACATTATTGGTTGCTTTCTCAAATCCATTGTGTAAATGACCAAAGAATATTCAAGTTTTCACTACTAGAATCTATCCGAATATACTGGTAGTGTTGCGTTAATTTTCACCATTTTTAGAATGTAGTGAGCTGCTGCGAAACCACAAATCTCCTTTCGCTACTTAAATAATACTTGCTTATTCACATTTTTATCCATGTATCTTATAATATAAACGTGGTATACTTTCATCACATTAATTCACCATTAAGTGCTCGCAACCACATTGGCAAAACGTTTATACAATAAAACCGCACATCTTACCAGTGTAGCGCGATACACCACACTCAAAATAGCGCGTCTGGGAGAGATTCTTGATGCGGTGTGTGACAGAAACTACATATTTTCGCTACAGATAATTATAGATATGAAAAATATCAAAGATGACTGCCCCTTCTGAGGTTAGTTCGTGGTAGGAGAAAGTAAGGGGATGTCACAAAGTATTCTCAACTTACATGGTACGGCTAATAACGTCACTTGAGTAGCTCTACGGGATCGTGGATATTTCCTCTCGCAACTTCGGTGACATCAGTCGAGTGGCGCCTAAGTGGCGTCATTTTTGTGGCATGTGGGCGCCCAGCTGTAGCACGTAGCGTAGCGTCCACCCGCCGTGCCACAGTTTCTGCAAGACGTCGCCCGTATCCGCGTGACGTTCGGACTTTCCCAGCGGGTTTTGCGGGAGGCGCCCACAAGTGGGAGACCAGTGTAGAAGCAGCAGCGGCGCGGCGACCGCCAGGCCGGAATACCGATCAGGCGGCCAGCTTTCGCCAGCCGGGGACTTCCTGCAGACGCAGGAAAGCTACCTGCCTTATGGAGCGGCCCATTCATACGTCGCGCAGCAAAGGAAACAATCAAAGCAAAGCGAGGGGAAGCGACGAGAGGCGGCCGTGACCTGCGTCACTGAAGAGGGAACGTAACGAACGTAAATAAACGATCTTGATCACACTTGGTGAGTATGCATTTGTCCAGTTACACTGTTAAATGGCAAAAACGAACGCGAAAGGTAATTTGGCATATTAGGCTTACGGGCAGTATCTTTCGAAATCACGAAATACAAAAAACCTATTTCACATAAAAGGTGAAATATAATTAACGATCTTGAAAACTGTAAAATAGACCTGGGTAATAATTTAAAATTTTGGAAAAAAACATCACCACCATTAATTAATTATGAAAATGAAAACTTTTCAGAATGAGATTTTCACTCTACAGCGGCGTGTGCGCTGGTATGAAACTTCCTGGCAGATTAAAACTTCGTGCCAGACCGAGAATCGAACTCGGGACCGGGACCTATGCCTTTCGACGGCTAGTGCTCTACCCCCGGGCTGTAGCTAAGCCCTGTCTCCGGAATATCCTTTCTTCTAGGAGTGCTAGTTCTGCAAGGTTCGCAGAAGAGATTCTGTGAAGTTTGGAAGGTAGCAGACGAGGTACTTGCGGAATTAAAGCTGTGAGTACAGGTCGTGCACATCCTTGGGTAGCTCAGTTGGTGCTGGCACGGTAACTCAGCGTGTTCGGTCAGCGGGTTAGCTTCCCTCTGTAATACAACAAAAACTGAGGTAATGGATTAACGACGAACTGAAACGGGTGTCTTGCTACGTCCGCCCCGAGTAGACGCACAAAATGAGATTAAAAAAAAAAAAAAAATAAGTTGGTGGAGCACTTTTCTGCGAAGGACGAAAGTCTCGAGCTAGAGTCTCGGTCGGGCCCAAAGTTTCAATCTGCCAGAAAGTTTCATGAAAACATTTGTTACAACGTAATTGAAGAAGCTTTCACGCCACATGCATCCCTACGTAATAAAGCTGGTTAGTGTAACGTCATTTTTGGAACACAAGCTGTACACAGATCTCTGCACATTCTCAACCTTGTTTTCTTGTGTAACGGCGTCAACTACTGTTCTGTGACAGCATCGAAATCTGATAAATTAACGAGGTCAAAAGATACTTGAACGTTTTCTTCCTCAGTACAGAAGAAAATGTTTATTATTGTTACTTTCCTCTGGACGTCACTTAGAAAGATCCGTTTTGAGCATCGTCCCTGACTACAAGGATCTTGTCATCGGTGATCCCTGAATGCTTGGCAGGACAGGCACATCTGTTGGCCATACATGGCATTCGATGTTGGAAGAACTTTGTGAGAGAACCTTTACATCCAGTTCTGCTTAATGATTATTGTTGTGGTTGGCAGGAAAGCCAACCCCTTGGTACTAAAGGAGGCCGAAGTGCACGCGTTTTAGCTCACGCAGGCTGGCGTGAGGTCTGTAACATGGCAAGGGAATCAGAATTGAGAAAAACGGACGTAGCTGGTGGAATACTTAACTTTAATCCATTAATGACGAACGTCGCTCTTGATGGTACATGATTTACAGTATAAATAGAAACTGATCATGTGCCTTACTAGGTCGTAGCAAATAACGTAGCTGAAGGCTATGCTAACTATCGTCTCGGCAAATGAAAGAGTAGAAGTCAGTGAACCATCGCTAGCAAAGTCGGCTGTACAACTGGGGCGAGTGCTAGGAAGTGTCTCTAGACCTGCCGTGTGGCGGCGCTCGGTCTGCAATCACTGATAGTGGCGACACGCGGGTCCGACGTATACTAAGGGACCGCGGCAGATTTAAAGGCTACCACCTAGCAAGTGTGGTGTCTGGCGGTGAAACCACAATTATGATATAAATCTCCAGTTTAGAAACAATGTAATCAAGCTGCAGCCACTAGTACGTAATCAGTTCTCTCTGTGACGACTGTTCAATGTACTTAAAAGTGCCTGATATAAATCAGGATATTTAGAGGATCAGCTACGAAAATTTGAGAATCCTGCTAAATTTTGTTTTATCTTGTGCTATCCGTCGTGCGTATCACGTGAAAGAAATTAGTTCATTCTGTGTGCGTAGTGCAAAAGAAGTTATGTTTCAAGCATTTCTTTACACATTTATCATTATTGTGATGATTTTGTGTCATAATAACGAGTTATTTATTATTTTCAATTAATAAAATATACGATGTGACACTGTGAACTGAAAAACAAAAGTAAAACATGAATGTAAAATGTAAAGCAACAAGTTAAAATATAAAACAGAAAACCGTTTAGATATTTTAATCAGGTACTCTCCACCATTCAACGTATGGTGGCTTGCGAAATATGTATGTAGATGTCGGTTATGCCAATTTGCGTCGTCGGTGGACTGTGCACTCAGACACACTTGTACTCCTCCCAGCATTAAAGTCTGATGCTAGTTTCGCCAAAGTTCGCCGCCTGTCCTGTTTTACCACTCTGCCCATCCTACGACGTCCGACATCCATAATGAGAGGTGGATCCCAAGCCTACGACGTCTGGATGTGGTTTCACCTTGGTTTTGCCACATGTTGAAGACACTCGTCACGGCACTCGTCAACGCCCAACAAGTCGTGCAGTTTCCAAAATGCACGTGCTGAGACTCTGGGCCATCACAAACTGCCCTGCGTCAAAGTCAAGTAAATCGCGCGGCTTCCCCATTCTACACACGGACAGCACGCCCTCTGATACTACATGCATCGTGTGCGTGTCTGACTAGCTGTCATTCATCGCCACGTGACGCTGCTATCGCTTAGGCAGGTTTTTATATCAATAGTAGAACGGTGGTCATAATGTTCCAAGTCTGAGCGGACAGGAAGCAAGTCAGGAGAGTTGCGTGCAGCGGCGGCGGGCAGCGGACGTGGTTTCGCTGCCTGGACTCACCTTCAGTAGCGGAAGAGCGCTTCCTGCCGAGCTGTGATGGGAAAAGCAACGGAACGCTGGGTTCGTAAGGTCTCTAGCGGGAAGCAGGAGACAAACAGCAGAAGTGGCCGTGAACAGACTTCGACACGTTCCTGGAGGGACACAGGCTAGAATTATGTGGAAATTTAGGATATTTCGCACCATCTGTATCAAAGAGCAGTCGTAGAAGGCAGGAAAACAAGATCGTTAGGACCTTGTGCCAACGATTTACGTTAGCCACTTTAAGTAATGGCCGCATTGCGACAGCCTATTGGCAGGTAGAAATTTTTGCGTTATGAGCGCACAGATCGTGCTCGGTTATAGACCTACGCAGTCGCACTGCTTAACACCTGGTTTTACATTTTCTAGTTTTCAACAACACACATAAAGCAAAACTAGGATAATGGAATGTAGCAGAATTAAGTCGGGTGATGCTGAGGGATTAGATTAGGAAATGAGACACTTAAAGTAGTAAAGGAGTTCTGCTATTTGGGGAGGAAAATAACTGATGATGGTAGAAGTAGGGAGGATATAAAATGTAGACTGGCAATGGCAAGGAAAGCGTTTCTGAAGATGAGAAATTTGTTAACATCGAGTACTGATTTAAGTGTCAGAAAGTCGTTACTGAAACTATTTGTATGGAGTGTAGCAATGTATGGAAGTGAAACATGGACGATAAATAGTTTAGACAAGAAGAGAATAGAAGCTTTCGAAATGTGGTGTTACAGAAGAATGCTGAAGATTAGATAGGTAGATCTCATAACTAATGAGGAGGTATTGAATAGAATTGGGGAGAAGAGGAGTTTGTGGCACAACTTGACTAGAAGAAGGGATCGGTTGGTAGGACATGTTCTGATCACCAGTTTAGTACTGGAGGGCAGCGTGGAGGGTAAAAATCGTAGAGGGAGACCAAGAGATGAATACACTAAGCAGATTCAGAAGGATGTAGGTTGCAGTAGGTACTGGGTGATGAAGAAGCTTGCACAGGATAGAGTAGCATGGAGAGCTGCATCAAACCAGTCTCTGTACTGAAGACCACAACAGCAACAACATAAAAAAGAAAACAAATCTGCCGTATCATTTAATTATTTTTGGCGTATTGAAGACCTATAATTATTTTTTGGTACAGAATTTCGGCATACAGGCAGACGCAGAAAACTTCAGAGATTTTCGCACTCAGTTGGCCACGTAATCGTGACTTATTGATTCCATAATCGCAAAAACGTCTTTCACACGCTCGTACGTTGATCGAAATATTGTGTCACTTTTCTAATCTCATTATGGAGACGCGGAAACTTTGGCCAAATAAAACACTGTAGACGTTCTGGACAGTGTTAATGTTAAAGGAAATTGTCTTTAAAACGGGAGTAGCCTATCAAATCAGTCAGTTACTTCTGCAGATACCCAGGGACGCTTTCTCCGCAGATTGTGCAAAGTTCCGTACAACAAATTATATTTTTTGCCCCACTTTTTATTACTGAAAAAATTTATGATAAATAATTCAAAGATGTGTCATAGTATGTGCGCAGTAACTCAAGTAGCTACTAAAGAAAATCAAAGTGGAAGGCCCATTGTATCACTTCTTCCTTTACATATTTTTTGGCACTCATAATGGTACATGTTCTAGCAGTACAGGTAGAGTATTCTCTACAAAAACGTGTTAAGTTTCTCGGCTGAGCCTGCGTGGAAGAACTCAGATCCCAAAAGTTCGCAACGACATCGGCCAGAACGTTGACTGAAAATGTTTTTTGATGACGTGACCCTCTAAGGATGCATCAGCGCATCAGGGATTCAGTGTGACGGAAGGATCTTGGACATTTCATTTAGGAAAGTTTTCATACTGTAACAAGGGAGTACGTTGAACATTTCATGTCGGAAAAAGTTTTCTGTGATGCTGGTACGTTCTGTTTCTTGTGTTTTCCCATGATTTTGATAATTACAAAAAGAAGCATAAAATGACTCTAAGACGGAAATAAAGCGAGTCCGAGCCAGGGTCAGTATAATATGCAGAGTGAGTCAAAAAGGAGTTTACAGCTTTGGAATGATATAGAAGTTTATTGAGAAAACTTACAGAATTTTGTGTGTCATTTTCTAGCAAACAACACATTAAAGTGTCAAGTGTAATTTTGGTTCGATGTGACTACCATTTGCTATACGCCAAACATTACACCAGTAATCAATGTCTTCCCACAAATAGGGCGTCACTTGTGGCAACGGCAGCGTCGATTCGGTTTTTCTGGTCGGCTAAATTGTTTGGCAGGAGGGAATACACACATGGTCCTTAACGAAACCCCAAAGTAAGAAAGTGGTGTCAAGTTTGTTCTTTCGGACATAGGCCTTAGCATGGGCAGGGAGCACTACTTCCGTAGTGTGTGGAGTAAGTGGAGGATGTGGGTCTGCTGGGGGGGGCGGGCTCGGGATAAATCCGCGCAGCAGCGCTAATTGCTGTGTGTCCTCGGTGGCTTAGCGGTTAGACCGCCTCCCTAGTAAGGAGGAGGTCCGGCGTTCGAATCCCTGTCGGGCACGCGTTTTCAACTCTCCCCGTTGATTCTGTCAACGTCCCGTGCACAGCTGATGTTTGTTATTCATTGAAATTCCACTGAAGAAACTGTAGTCAGAGGGTCTGCTTAGAAAGTTTCAAGCAGCAGCTTTAAGAGATCAGTCTAGGAATGTAGTACGTCTCCCTGCGGGGTCACGAGAACGGGATCAGACTAATTAGAGCGCTCATAGAGGCTGTATCAGTTACCCTCCCCGCGCTCCGTACTTAAATGGGACTGGAAGGAACCCTCATAACTGGTACCGTGGTAACTACCCTCTGCCGTGCACTGCACAGTGGTTTGCACAGAGTATGGATGCAGGTGTAGATGTTTGTGGGTTTTGTTGTGGACGTGGTTTCGGACGGCTGTGTGTTTAGCTTAGTACGATGACGTGAGGCACGGTATGATACGAACATCCCTGTGTACTTGTGACGGTGTGCTTGGTAACAAAGATGGTATGGACTTGGCAATTTACGGCAGTGTGTGGGGGAACAGTCACCAGGTGTTCAGCATTAGCTGGATATGTCAGGCTTCTCACAGCTGTGTCCGGCCTGTACGGCTTATTAGCGATGACGTAGACAACGCACAGCTAAGGCCCGTTTCAAGCAAATGACGTAAGCGCGAGGAATAAGCATAGAGAGGAATAAAGAGAGATACACAGCCAAACGTGGACATTTTTCCAAAGAAAATTACGCACTGGCTGTCTGAATGATTTTTATTACATCTGCGACGGTTTCGCACCACTTATCGGTGCATACTCAGGCGATATACATTATTTATAACATACTAACGTTGAACATTGCTCTGTAGCCGCAATGGTACAGTGGGGCTACAGACAAATTTTGAGCGTTACTGTGTTATAAATAGCGTATATTGCCTGAGTATGCACCGATAAGTGGTGCGAAACCGGTCGCAGAGTTAATAAAAGTCATTTATACAGCCAGTGCGGAATTTTCTTTGGAAAAATTCATGAAGTTGTCTCCATACCCGTACACGTCCACCCGCTAGATACAATTTAAACGGGACTCGTCCGACGAGGCAACACGTTTCCAGACATCAACTGCCTAATGTCGGCGTTGACTGGCCCAGGCGAGGCGGAAACCTTTTTGTCGTGTTGCCATCAAGGATACACGAATGGGTCATTGGCTCCGAAAGCCCATATCGGCGATGTTTCGTTAAATGATTCGCACGCTGACACTTGCTGATGGCCCAGCATTGAAGTTTACAGCAATCTGCGGAAGGGTTGCACCTCTGTCACGCTGAACGATTCTCTTTGGTCGTCGCTCATCCCGTTCTTGCAGGATCTTTTTATGGCCGCAGAGATGTCGAAGATTTGACGTTTTAGCGGATCCCTGGTATTCATGGTACAGTCGCGAAATGGTGGTGCAGGAAAATCCCCACTTCGTCGCTACCTCGGAGTTTTTTTCGCGATATTTACGGGATGGCGCAGAGCGCTTAGGGCATTTCCAGCGACTGCCCTAGCGGATCTCGGTTTTCGGCGTGGTGTATTTCTTCGTTGCAGGCGGAGCAGACGGCGGCGTCAGATACTGAGGCACGTGTGGCCGGCCATGCGTGCAGCCGCTGCAGGTACTTTCTGAAGGCCTTGGAAAGCCTCGCCGCTGCTAGGCTAGCCACGCCCTCCACAGACCACACCTAGAGGCAAGACAGAGCCCAAAGCGGCGCTGTGCTCGCCCTAAGGATGAAAAGCGCACCACAATCTCTCCCTCTCTCGCTCCACCCCTCTGTCACACACACACACAAACACAGTCTCTATTAATTTTAATTATCAACAGCCTCAGTTGCACCGTTTACCTAGAATTTACCTAGGTTTCAGTCGGGATAACCCAACCTTCTTCAGAATAACAGTCCGTAGCGGACATCGTCGAACTAAAACTGCAAATCCATAAATTATCGTCAGACTATAAAACTTACCTGGAACTGCCTGGGCCCCACTTCGCGACCGCGTGGGGCCGAGGCAGTTCCAGATAAGACACTGCTTCCTGCTTCGTAGTGAAACACTCAAGCAGAACACTATTTATGGTGAGAAACAAGTTGTTGTTAATGGTTTTTCTCGCTAGATTACAGAGAGAAATCAGCTTGACGGTTTTCGAGGAACACTATCTACTAAAAATATAAAACGTAGTTCTATGTGAGTGCAGACCGTCTCGGCGAGTTTCATATATGAAGTCTTCACGGGTTGTCAGCCGAGTAGCGTCGTCATTTCGTAGCAACGTTTCGATGGAATGCGTCTCCATCATCTTCAGGCGAAGATGGTGGAGATCATCTTCGTCTGAAGATGATGGAGACGCATTCCGTCGAAACGTTGCTACGGAACGACGACGCTATTCGGCTGACAACCCGTGTATATAAAACGTAGTTGCAATTTATGTTTGCCGTAATTAGTTGCCTCGTTGTTTAATAAACATGTGCTGGTGGACGGCGGTTCGAAACTCGTTGTTGTATATAATTTTTTGTTCGGTTTGAATGCCTAAATCATTTAAATATGATATTCATCAAATATATGCTTTTCAACTCATATTGTATTGCACAATTAAATTTTTGGTGAAAACTGAAAAATCAAATACTCCCACTGGTTTGGAGGACTGATATGGTCTCACACGAAACAGAGTAATAAGCGTTGTAGAAAAAAAAATGTTCAAATGGCTCTGAGCACTATGGGACTCAACTGCTGAGGTCATCAGTCCCCTAGAACTTAGAACTACTTAAACCTAACTAACCTAAGGACATCACACACATCCATGCCCGAGGCAGGATTCGAACCTGCGACCGTAGCGGTCGCGTGGTTCCAGACTGTAGCGTCTAGAACCGCTCGGCCACTCCGGCCGTCTCGTAGAAACATGAAAAACAATAATTTCCACGCTGTACAGACGCTGGAATTTTACAGTTGTCACCTGAACACTACAGTCTGAAATGTAACAGAATTGATCTGGAGCCAAGTTACGGGATTTGTGGACAGAAATAACAAGACATTTAAGCTGCACATCACTGCCGAACGATGGTGAAATGGATAACAGCGAGATCACAGAAA
Organism: Schistocerca gregaria; assembly: GCF_023897955.1. Classification (NCBI taxonomy): domain Eukaryota; kingdom Metazoa; phylum Arthropoda; class Insecta; order Orthoptera; family Acrididae; genus Schistocerca; species Schistocerca gregaria. The sequence continues at coordinate 77,710,613 of NC_064927.1, forward strand.
ATTTACCCTTGTTAAAGTCAGGACTTTTCATCACTCTTGTTTTAGTTACAATAATATGCTACCTAAGATCGAGACCGTGTTATGTTTTCCGTCCGGTCACCTAAGAAGTGTATCGCCTGGATTTTACCATATATTGCTTCCCTCTGTTTAAAAAGTAAATGACATTCATAGCTATATTGTTCTCTGCTCGTCTCTTTTTACGTCTTTACTGCAGCTGTTCGTATCGCTGCAGGTAAGTTGGATCACTTGCCTGGGCAGTGCTGTCTAAGCTAACAGAGCCAGTAAAGTTGTTGACCCGTATTATCGCTGAGTCGCTGTACGCGTAACGCACAGCATGAAACGTCTCCTCATTACCGTACTTGACGTACTCGAGATAACTTGGCTTCCGCTCCAAGTGAAACGAAATCCAGTGAGGTCCCGGAAAACGCGGAAGATGTAATGTTTACATCAGGTTTACTCCTATGATGATCGGAGTATAGGACAAAAGTTATGAAAAAGCAAAACCATGGACGAAGAATTTATAGCAGTTTCTCGTGTTCGACGTTTTACCTCCAGAATGAGATTTTCACTCTGCAGCGGAGTGTGCGCTGATATGAAATTTCCTGGCTGATTAAAACTGTGTGCTAGACCGATACCCGAACTCGGGACCTTTGCCTTTCGCGGGCAAGTGCTCTTCCATCTGAGCTACCCAAAAACGGCTCACAGCTTTACTTCCGCCAGTACCTCGTCTCCTACTTTCCAAACTTCACAGACGCTCTCCGGCGAACCTCGCAGAAGTAGCACTCCTGGAGGAAAGGACGGTAGAGCACTTGCCCGCGAAAGGCAAAGGTCCCGAGTTCGAATCTCGGTCCGGCACACAGTTTTAACCTGCCAGGAAGTTTGACGTTTTACCTGTTCGCGGAGCTGAACCGAGGACATGACGGTGACGCAGAGTTTCGCGGTAACTTAATAACACCGGCGTGAACGAGCGTGGCAGGAGGGAGAGGGTGCCTAGCCTTGGGTGGCGGCCCTGCATGACGCAACGCACGGCGTTACGGCGTCGCTGCGGGCTGTGGTAGCTGGAGAACACCCCCCGCCCCCCCCCCCCCCCCCTCCGGCCTTCCCCCAGACTCTCAGCCTCGCTGCCGTTGCGGAAGTGATGTGCCGAGGTCAGTGCAGGCAAGTGGACAGTGTGGTCCCTTGCGGAGGACGCAAAGGCGTCCGCGCAGGTATTTGCTAGCAGTGTGGCGGGCGGCCAGACTCCAAGAACAACGCAACAAGTACAGTTTACTGCAACGAAAACAGGTGTTGACGGGCGTGACTGCAATCAGAGCATCAGTTTAATAGGTCACGGTTGCAAGTACTGAGAACATTACTTACAAAATTGTGGAAACACTGGTGAAAACAACATCCTACGGCTTATCTTATACGATACACACTGAAGAAAGACATTTATAGCGTTTGTAGATTTAGAGAAAGGTTTTGACAATGTTGACTGGACAACACTCTTCGTAATTCTGAAGGCAACAGCGATCAAATACGCGGAGCAAAAGGTTTTCTGCAACTTTTTTAGCGGTTCTAGGCGCGCAGTCCGGAACCGCGCGACTGCTACGGTCGCAGGTTCGAATCCTGCCTCGGGCATGGATGTGTGTGATGTCCTTAGTTAGGTTTAATTAGTTCTACGTTCTAGGCGACTGATGACCTGAGAAGTTAAGTCTCATAGTGCTCAGAGCCATTTGAACCATTGCAACTTTTCTAGAAAACGGACTGGAGGTATAAGAATCGAAGGCCGGGAAAGGGGAAGGAGAGTGAACCAGCGCTAACCTGTCCGCGGTGTTAATCGGTCTGTACACTGAGCAAGCAGTTAAAGAAACCGAGAAGCACTTTGGAAAGGGAAATAAAGTTCACGAAAAAGAAATTTTCTAAAATGGTTCAAATGGCTCTAAGCACTATGGGACTTAACTCCTGTGGTCATCAGTCCCCTAGAACTTAGAACTACTTAAACTTAACTAACCTAAGGACATCACACAAATCCATGCCCGAGGCAGGATTCGAACCTGCGACCGTAGCGGTCGCGCGATTCCAGACTGTAGCGCCTAAAACCGCTTGGCCACTCCGACCGGCAATAAATAAAAACGAGACGACGAAGGACTTACAAAAGACAAAATGAACGTCATCGAAATGAAAACAACGATAATACAATGTAGTACAGTTAAATCAGGCGATACACATTAGATAAGGAAATGAGCCATTGTAAACAATCGGCGTGTTTTACTATTTGGGAAGCAAAATAATTGGCGATGGCCGAAATACGACTCGACGCCTATATCACGACATGCTGCAACGCCGCCCCCTAAATGTGGTCGAACTAAAATATCCTGACGTACGGTGGTGCGTGGTGTGGAAGACTGTACACGATGCCATGCTCGATTGCGACTTTGTTTCCCAATGGTACGTAGTCGTTAATGGGAAGCTGGTGACGCAAGAACGTCTCTACAATATCCATATGGCAAAATCTGGGGGTTGTAACACAGTAGATCCTGACGAGCACCGCCCCAGCTGTGGAGAGGCGGAACCGGTTTGGCACCTAGTGCGGCAGATGCTGGCTTATCTCCTGCGAGTTGGGCCGGAGCATATATCTGCACGCACGTTATTGTTTCCGGATGAGACATTTTACCCCAAGATTCGAACCAACTCCGTCACCTGGATACGTGGACATGCGGTCCATTACCTCTGTCGTGACGGACACAAGAATTTCCTTGACTTCTGGCTCTATTTGCAAGAAAGACATCATGCTGTTTCCGGGCATACCAGACATCGACAATGCTTCGCAAACTACCTATGGAGTGCCTTTCACAGCCCACTGCAGCTGGAATGTTCCAGGCAGCGGCAGATGAGGTCAGAACGAACTGCAAACGAGCATATATTGAACAATCTTTATCAGTGGGCGCAGTCGTTGGGAAGCCTAACTACGACGTGGTAGTTTTCTTTTCATGTTATTTACGTTTAATATCTTCGATGGCGTCTTCATTCTGGTTTAGGTTTTCCAGGCTTGATTAATTAAGACTGTTCGCACATTGATACCTATATAAACAAAAAAAAAAAAACCAAAAAAGTGGGCAGGAGACCTGCGTTTCGAATCCAAATAAATACACAAGAACAAACTAAGAACAAAATGAACAACAAATCAAATATAATAAAGTATTATACCCTTTCCTTTCTCCTTTTATTATTTTTTATATTAAAAGTTCAGAGACATATTTAATTTTTGTTTCGTTGGCGAAACCTGAAGTGGTGGCGAACGGCCGTCCTAGTTAGCTTTAGGGTGAAAGTGGCGGTGGCACTAGCTTTGTTTTTCTTTTTGGGCTAGATAGGTTTTTGGGGGTTGTATGGGTGATAGGGGCCAACGTCTGAAGTGGAAGAGGTAATTTTCTTTTTTTATTTATATACATACACTCCTGGAAATTGAAATAAGAACACCGTGAATTCATTGTCCCAGGAAGGGGAAACTTTATTGACACATTCCTGGGGTCAGATACATCACATGATCACACTGACAGAACCACAGGCACATAGACACAGGCAACAGAGCATGCACAATGTCGGCACTACTACAGTGTATATCCACCTTTCGCAGCAATGCAGGCTGCTATTCTCCCATGGAGACGATCGTAGAGATGCTGGATGTAGTCCTGTGGAACGGCTTGCCATGCCATTTCCACCCGGCGCCTCAGTTGGACCAGCGTTCGTGCTGGACGTGCAGACCGCGTGAGACGACGCTTCATCCAGTCCCAAACATGCTCAATGGGGGACAAATCCGGAGATCTTGCTGGCCAGGGTAGTTGACTTACACCTTCTAGAGCACGTTGGGTGGCACGGGATACATGCGGACGTGCATTGTCCTGTTGGAACAGCAAGTTCCCTTGCCGGTTTAGGAATGGTAGAACGATGGGTTCGATGACGGTTTGGATGTACCGTGCACTATTCAGTGTCCCCTCGACGATCACCAGAGGTGTACGGCCAGTGTAGGAGATCGCTCCCCACACCATGATGCCGGGTGTTGGCCCTGTGTGCCTCGGTCGTCTGCAGTCCTGATTGTGGCGCTCATCTGCACGGCGCCAAACAGGCATACGACCATCATTGGCACCAAGGCAGAAGCGACTCTCATCGCTGAAGACGACACGTCTCCATTCGTCCCTCCATTCACGCCTGTCGCGACACCACTGGAGGCGGGCTGCACGATGTTGGGGCGTGAGCGGAAGACGGCCTAACGGTGTGCGGGACCGTAGCCCAGCTTCATGGAGACGGTTACGAATGGTCCTCGCCGATACCCCAGGAGCAACAGTGTCCCTAATTTGCTGGGAAGTGGCGGTGCGGTCCCCTACGGCACTGCGTAGGATCCTACGGTCTTGGCGTGCATCCGTGCGTCGCTGCGGTCCGGTCCCAGGTCGCCGGGCACGTGCACCTTCCGCCGACCACTGGCGACAACATCGATGTACTGTGGAGACCTCACGCCCCACGTGTTGAGCAATTCGGCGGTACGTCTACCCGGCCTTCCGCATGACCACTATACGCCCTCGCTCAAATTCCGTCAACTGCACATACGGTTCACGTCCATGCTGTCGCGGCATGCTACCAGTGTTAAAGACTGCGATGGAGCTCCGTATGCCACGGCAAACTGGCTGACACTGACGGCGGCGGTGCACAAATGCTGCGCAGCTAGCGCCATTCGACAGCCAACACCGCGGTTCCTGGTGTGTCCGCTGTGCCGTGCGTGTGATCATTGCTTGTACAGCCCTCTCGCAGTGTCCGGAGCAAGTATGGTGGGTCTGACACACCGGTGTCAATGTGTTCTTTTTTCCATTTCCTGGAGTGTATTTTTAAAAAAAGTAGAGGAAATGTAGAATGGAGATTGACAATACCGACAAAAGGGTTGCTGACAAAGATAAATTTATTGACATCGAATTAAATTTGAACGTCAAGAAATATTTTATAGTGGTACTTGCCTACAGAGCAGCCTTGTCCAGATGGTGATGACAGAGCGTAGGGGAATGATATGGGAGACCCGCACCGCCGTACTAGGCAAGGTCCTAGAGGAGGTGGTTTGCGGTTGCCTTCCTCCGGCCGTGATGGCGATGGATGATGATGATGAAGACGACAAAGCAACGCCCAGTCATCTCGAAAAAAATGGTTCAACTGGCTCTGAGCACTACGGGACTTAAAGTTCTGAGTCATCAGTCCCCTAGAACTTAGAACTACTTAAACCTAACTAACCTAAGGACATCACACACACCCATGCCCGAGGCAGGATTCGAACCTGCGACCGTAGCGGTCGCGCGGTTCCAGACTGCAGCGCCTAGAACCGCCCGGGCCAGTCATCTCGAGGCAGGTTAAAATCCCTGCCCCTGCCGGCAATCGAACCAGGGACGCCATGCTCGGGAAGCGAGAAGTCTACCGTGAGACCACGAGCTGCTCACCTTGTCCAGAAGTGAAACTTGAAAGACGAGCTGTTCCGACACGGATTGAAGCTTTTGAAATGTAGTGCTGCAGATGAATGTTTGAAATTAGATGCGTAGATCGAAAAATAAATGGAGAGATACTAAATCGAATTGGGGAAAAAGAAATTTATTATGAAACTTGACCTACAGAAGAAAAGTATTGGCAGGACGCGTTCTGAGGCATCGAGGAGCCCCACAGCTAGCAAGTCTGTAGTGGAGGGATATGTGGGCTCTTAAACATTGCAGACCGAGGCCAAGGGTCGAATGCAGAATGTTTCAAAAAGGACTTTACTACTTTAAAAATTCGTATAAATTTATCGAAAGAAGATACAGAGTCGGTTGTAGTGTTATTTGGTAGGAAAACACATCAAGTATTTTACCTTGAACTAAAGTTGTTGTGTGTGGCTTCCGTTGGTTATCCTGCACACAACTCATCGGAAGTCAATTTCTTCCAAAACTCACTGTAGCATTGAAGGTGTAACTTGCTTACTGGCGGCGTACATTCTTGCTCTAAGTTCAGGTAGAGAAGCCGGCACAGAAGGTGCAAACAGAATAGATCTTATTGATGAATCCCCATGAAATTAAATCGAATGGTGTAAGGTTTGATGAACGTGGGTCCATGCAACTCGCGCATCACGGCCAGTTCATTAACCTGGAAAGCAGTCACTGAGAAAATCTAAGATGGCAGCCAGGTAGTGGGGTGGTGCACAATCTTGCATGAAGTAAACATTTCGTTCTTGGACATCCCCATCGATCTGTGGTGTCAAAAATTGTTGTAACATATCTAGGTACGACATTTTCACGTGTACTTGGACGACCTGTTGATTTCCCATATCCTCCTGAGCGCCCTGTTTCTACAAAATATTTATGCACCCATAAATTGTAGGCCTACTAGGAGGATATTTAGCGTACTTGGTACGGAAATTACGATGAAGTGTTGCCGCAGACTTCGATTCTTCAAACCAAAACACACAGCTAGCACGCTCAGGTCCAGTGAAGGCAGCCATCTTTAACGCAGCTGCCGCTAGCGCTCCTCATGGTGCAATGCGGCACTAGCGAACTCGGCGGGACAAAACTTGATGTATTTCCCTACAAATTGACACTATAATCATCTCTGTAGGTTGTTGTTGCTGTGGTCTTCAGTCCTGATACTGGTTTGATGCACCTCTCCATGCTACTCTATCCTGTGCAAGCTTCTTCATCTCCCAGTACCTACTGCAACCTACATCCTTCTGAGTCTGTTTAGTGTATTCATCTCTTGGTCTCCCTCTACATTTTTACCCTCCACGCTGCCCTCCAATGCTAAATTTGTGATCCCTTGATGCCACAAAACATGTCCTATCAACCAGTCCATTCTTTTTGTCAAGTTGTGCCACAAACTTCTCTTCTCCCCAATCCTATTCAGTACCTCCTCATTAGTTACGTGATCTATCCACCTGATCTTCAGTATTCTTCTGTAGCACCACATTTGGAAAGCTTCTATTCTCTTCCTGTCTAAATTATTTATCGTCCATGTTTCACTTCCATACATGGCTACACTCCATACAAATATTTTCAGAAACGACTTCCTGACACTTAAATCTATATTCGATGTTAACAAATTTCTCTTCTTCAGAAACGATTTCCTTGCCTTGCCAGTCTACATTTTATATCCTCTCTACTTCGACCATCATCAGTTATTTTACTCCCTAAATAGCAAAACTCCTTTACTACTTTAAGTGTCTCATTTCCTAATCTAATTCCCTCAGCATCACCCGATTTAATTTGACTGCATTCCATTATCCTCGTTTTGCTTTTGTTGGTGTTCATCTTATTTCCTCCCTTCAAGACACTGTCCATTTCGTTCAACTGCTCCTCCAAGTCCTTTGCTGTCTCTGACAGAATTACAATGTCATCGGCGAACCTTAAAGTTTTTATTTCTTCTTCGTGGATTTTAACACCTACTCCGAATTTTTCTGTTGTTTCCTTCACTGCTTGCTCAATAGACAGATTGAATAACATTGGGGAGAGGCTATAACCCTGTCTCATTCCCTTCCCAACTACTGCTTCCCGAAGTCGGCTTCTATCAGTTTTTCCATTCGTCTGTACAGAATTCGTGTTAGTATTTTGCAGCCGTGACTTATTAAACTGACAGTTCGGTAATTTTCACATCTGTCAACGCCTGCATTCTTTGGTATTGGAATTATTATATTCTTCTTCAAGTCTGAGGGTATTTCGTCTGTCTCAAACATTTTGCTTACCAGATGGTAGAGTTTTGTCAGGACTGGCTCTCCCAAGGCTGTCAGTAGTTCTAATGGAATGTTGTCTACTCCCGGGGCCTTGTTTCGACTTAGGTCTTTCAGTGCTCTATCAAATTCTTCACGCATTATCATATCTCCCATTTGATCTTCATCTACATCCTCTTCCATAAACAAAAAAAATTGAAAAGAAACAGTCAAATGTTTTGTGAAATGATTTTTCTAATAGTAAGTTTCTCTAGGAACGTTTGAATCCCTTTGATATGATGCTATAAAGCACGTACAGCAAAGAAAGTGCCGATTGCATATATGAAGTTGGTAAAGAATACTGGTGGATATTTGTCCAGTGGATAATGTAGACGAAGAAATCTGCCATTGTGTGGCCTTCAGGTGCTATTGCTGTGTCATGTCAAACGGTAAATATTTTTCCAGTTGCGAAACTATTGCTGTGAAAAATCAAGTGGTTAAATGTCTTAACGACAGAGTTAGGAAATTCGGAAATTCATGGAAAGTTCCTATGGGACCAAACTCCTGAGGTCATCGGTCCCTAGGCTTACACACTACTTAATTTATTTTAAACTAACTTACGCTAAGGTAAATACACACACTCATGCCCCAAGTAAGACTCGAACCTCCGACACAGGGAGCCGCCCGATCCGTGGCAAGGTGCCCAAGACCGCTCGGCTACCCCGCGCGACGACAGAGCTAGGGATGCTGTGCGTATCACCAAATTCTCAGTCGCGACCTCATTTGCTACACAAGATATCGATCATCATTCAAAGGCGCGTGAAATATTTTTCCAATCTACTTTATTTCTTACTTTTAGACAAATCATTTCACAAACATTTGATTGTTTTTTCAAATTTTTTAACATTATTATTCTTATTGATAGATAATATTCCCACTATTACTTAATGATAAAAATTATTATTATTACTAGCTGAAAAGGATCCACTTCGCAGGGTTTTACTTCCAATTTTTTTCTGAACTGAAAGACAAGTACAATTAACATTTGTACAGCGTCGATTTCATTCAGTGTCTATTATCATTTGTTGTTGCGCTTTTGGGCACAAAGACGAACAATTTTGTGGTACTCCAACACACAAACACGTTACGTACACTTGATTGTGCAAAAAATATGATTTCTTTGAAACTCACTCCACAACTTTCCAATGTCTGTCCTTGCTGTCCTTGTGCTTTATGATGGTCATATTATACGGTAACCTTACTGGAACGTGGAGCCTTTTGAAGATGAATGGTAAGTTACTTGAACCCAGTAAACCCCGACTGTTTACAGAGTCAAACTCTCGTGTATAAAACAACGCCAAACTTCTGATTTCTGTACGAATGAGTTCAAATTGTAAAAATGTGACGAAAGCGAGAAAATGTTTGGAAACGGTTTGAAACTATGTTTAAAGATTAGTGTAAGACGCCAAGGGCTTTCAACATGAAACAGTGGATGAGTATATTCTGGGTAATTTCCGCTCCGTTCTACGTAGAAGCCAGTTTTCACGCATGTCAATGTAAATCACGTCATATCTCCTAGACCATTTGTCGTAAAATGGTTCTATTTTGTACGTACATTCAGTGCTGTATGCTGACAGTGTCTGTAGAATGCGTTACGAATACAGTTAGTAGTAAACACGAAGTAAATTAAAATGGTGTCAGGTTTACTGCGTCAACAGCGAAAATGTTGCAAGCGATAAATTTTTCCGTTCATTTTCTGGGGGTTGTCAGGGAGAAAAAGTTTTGAAATTATGTGTAAGGTTTGTTGCAAGTCACGGAGCTCTCTCATTGTTATATTCTAGGTGAGTATTGTTTGGGTACTCAAGTGTACTAAGTTACGGCTCTTCCGGAGCCGCGGGGGATTAGGCGAGCGATCTCAGGCGCTGCAGTCATGGACTGTGCGGCTGGTCCCGGCGGAGGTTCGAGTCCTCCCTCGGTCATGGGTGTCTGTGTTTGTCCTTATGATAATTTAGGTTAGGTAGTGTGTGAGATTAGGGACTGATGACCTTAGCAGTTAAGTCCCATAAGATTTTACACACATTTGATCATACGGCACAGCAAGATGCGCGCGCAGTTTATAAACGTAATAATTGTCTTATTATATTCAACCATTGACAAAACATTATACTCCTTAATGTGTAGATTCTGACAGCATTTTAAATTTTTAAATTCGGTCTGTGTTTATATGAAATTGAAAATCAAATTTTTGTTGCCCCTGGAAGCTGTTAGATGGGCATCCCCCGCACCCGTGTTCTTTGCAGTCGTTCGGCAGTACGAATACACTGCCGATGGCGTTGAGTGCAACTAGTGTTTTCAACACTGACTTATCTTTTTCTTTTCATGTTAATGTTTCCGCTTCTGTGACGTTTAGAAGCTTTTTTGACGGCGTTTCGGAGCAATGAACAAATTTAGGAGTTCTGTTAGGAAGTTTACGCTTGTGTCTCGGTTCATCATCGTATCAATAGATTTAATTATTTTTTCGTCCCCTGTTGTCACATTTATTCGCTGATTTGTTTTTTGAACCACGCAACTTTTTTCTCTCTAAAATTATACACGAATTCAAATATTCTTTGCTGACGTAGTTTCCCCCTATAAGTGGGATGCATTTTATTTTATTTTATTTTATTTTTATTTTTATTTATTTATTTTTTTTTGGTAAGCTGACCTCTGTCTTTACCACGTTGCACAACTTGTCGCGTAAGACGATTTTGCCGGAGTGCGGATTAATGCCACCTACGGCATTTCCAAGTTGTATTCTAGAACACTTTATCAAAGTTTGTTAACATTCCATAATATTCGTAAAAGTACGAGGGTATTATGGGTACTACTCACGTGATGCTGACATCATTGAAGTGGATCGAAGTAACTGTGTGCTTACCTGCAACAAAGAGAATAACGAGAAATCGATAAAACATAATTATTTTAACTTTAGTGCATTGCGTGCATTTTAAGAATTCATTAAATGGAGGAAGGAAGGAAGATTTGATTTAACATCTCGTCGACATCGAGGTCAGAGACGCGGCACAAGCTCGGACTGCGTCATAGATAGGGAAGAAAATCGGCGGTGCCACATTCAAAGGAAACATCTCGGCGTCGTCCTGCCAAATGCGAGTCCAGTGTGCTAACCACTCCGCCACCCCGCTCAGTCGCCATTAAACGAACGATTCTAGTAATCGGTCGGCAAGAGTGTATGTCAGAGCTTTCAGTGAAGGCGAAACTGGACGAGTCACGGCCACTTCAAACACTCATATCTCCACACCCACACAGTGCATACCAAGAGTGCTACCAGACACAAAAACCTGTGATTGGCAAGGGCTGGTTTTGGAGGTGTCGTCAGGTTCCGGGATATGACAGGAATGATCAATCGGAAAAAAAAAATCAAGTAAAGATGGGCTGTAAAACACATCAGCAATTCCTGACCTTCGATACTGTGAAACAAATCTCTGCTACTCCAACCATTTTGCTTTCCATATTTTGGGAAGTAGTAGTATGGACCAAAACAAGAAAAAATTCCAATAAACATGTGCTCTAAAATGCATACCTTAAATGTTATGAGCACTTGTTCATTATAAGAGGTGTAATTCAAAGTAGCGAAGCTATATACAGGGTGTTACAAAAAGGTACGGCCAAACTTTCAGGAAACATTCCTCACACACAAATAAAGAAAAGATGTTATGTGGACATGTGTCCTGAAACGCTTAATTTCCATGTTAGAGCTCATTTTAGTTTCGTCAGTATGTACTGTATGTACTTCCTCGATTCACCGCCAGTTGGCCCAATTGAAGGAAGGTAATGTTGACTTCGGTGCTTGTGTTGACATGCGACTCATTCCTCTACAGTACTAGCATGAAGCACATTACTACGTAGAATCAACAGGTTATTGTTCATCACGAACGTGGTATGGCAGTCAGTGCAATGTTTACAAATGCGGAGTTGGCAGATGCCCATTTGATGTATGGATTAGCACGGGGCAATAGCCGTGAGGCAATACGTTTGTATCGAGACAGATTTCCAGAACGAAGGTGTCCCGACAGAAAGACGTTCGAAGCAATTGATCGGCGTCTTTGGGAGCACGGAACATTCCAGCCTATGACTCACGACTGGGGAAGACCTAGAACGACAAGGACACCTGCAAGGGACGAGGCAATTCTTCGTGCAGTTGACGATAATCCTAATGTCAGCATCAGAGAAGTTGCTGCTGCACAAGGTAACGTTGACCACGTCACTGTATGGAGAGTGCTACGGGAGAACCAGTTGTTTCCGTACCAAGTACAGCGTATGCAGGCACTATCAGCAGCTGATTGGCCTCGAGGGTACACTTCAGCGAATTGTTCATCCAACAATGTGTCAGTCCTCATTCCAACGTGATCAAATTGTAAATTTTCACAATCAACATGTCTGTGCTGACGAGAATCCGCACGCAAATGTCCAATCACGTCATCAACACAGATTTTCCGTGAACGTTTGGACAGGCATTGTTGGTGATGTCTTGATTGGGTCTCATGTTCTTCCACCTACGCTCAATGGAGCACGTCATCATGATTTCATACGGGATGCTCTACCTGTGGTGCTAGAACATGCGCCTTTACAAGTACGACAGAACATGTGGTTCATGCACGATGGAGCTCCTGCACATTTCAGTCGAAGCGTTCGTACGCTTCTCAACAACAGATTCGGTGACCGATGGATTGGTGGAGGCGGACCAATTCCATGGCCTCCACACTCTCCTGACCTCAACCCTCTTGACTTTCATTTATGGGGGCATTAGAAAGCTCTTGTCTACGTAACCTCAGTACCAAATGTAGAGACTCTTGGTGCTCGTATTGTGGACGGCTGTGATACAATACGCTGTTCTCCAGGGCTGCATCAGCGCATCAGGGATTCCATGCGGCGGAGGGTGGATGCACGTATCCTCGCTAACGGGGGACACTTTGAACATTTCCTGTAACAAAGTGTTTGAAGTCAAGCTGGTACGTTCTGTTGCTGTGTGTTTCCATTCCATAATTAATGTGATTTGAAGAGAAGTAATCAAATGAGCTCTAACATGGAAAGTAAGCGTTTTCGGACACATGTCCACATAATATATTTTCTTTCTTTGTGTGTGAGGAATGTTTCCTGAAAGTTTGGCCGTACCTTTTTGTGACACCCTGTATACATATGTTCTGTGACATACTTTTGCTACCAGTTAGAACTTACAGCACTTAATTTTTTTTTTTTTGGTAGTTGAGACCTAGTATACTCTATATATATAGCCAAAGAAACTTTTACCCCTGCCTAATATCGTGTAGGGCCTCCGCGAGCACGCAGAAGTGCCTCGACGCGACGTGGCAAGGTTTTGACTAATGTATGAAGTAGTGCTGGAGGGAATTGACATTATTAGTCCTGCAGGGTTATCCATAAACCCGTAAGAGGGGGGGGGGGGGGGGGGGTTGGGACCGGGGGCGGGGGGAGATCTGAACAGAACGGTGTAAGGGATCCCAGACATACTCAAGATGATCATTTCTGGGGAGTTTGGTGGCCAGCGAAAGAGTTTAAACTGAGAAGAGTGCTCCTAAAGCCACTCTGTGGCAATTCTGGACATGTGGAGCGTCGCATTGTCCTGACGGGATTGCGAAAGTTCTTCGGAATGCACACTGGATATGAATGGATGCAGGTGATCAGACAGTATGCTTACGTTCGTGTCACCTGTCAGAGTCGTATCTGAACGTATTTGGGGTCCCATATCCTTCCAAGTGCACGCGCTCCACACCATTACAGAGCCTCCATCAATTTGAATAAGCGTGGTACACGTACTCGTGGTCTCCGTATCTGTACACACTCATCCACTCGACGCAGTCTGACACAAGACTCGCCCGAACAGGCAACATGTTTCCAGTCATCTACAGTCCAATGTTGGTGTTGACGGGCCCAGGAGAGGAGTGAAGCTTTGTGTGGTGCACTCATTAAGGGTACACGAGTGGGCCTTCGGCTCCGAAAGCCCATATCGCTGATGTTTCTTTGAATGCTTCTCACTTGTTGATGGCCCAGCACTGAAATCTTCGGGCAGCGATATGCAGAAGGGCTGCACTTCTGTCGCGTTGAACGATTCTCTTCCATCGTCGTTAGTCCCGTTCTCGTATAATCTTTTTCCGGCTGCAACGATGTCGGAGATTTGATGTTTTATCGTATTCCTTATATTTTCGGTACACTCGTGACATGGTCATACGGGAAAATCCCTACTATGTCGGAGACGCTGTGTCCCATCGCTCGCGCGCCGACTCGTTGTCAAACTCACTTAAATCTTGATAAGCTGCCATTGTAGCAGCAATAACCGATGTAACAACTGCGCCAGACACTTCTTGTCTTATATGGACGTTTCCGACCGCAGCACCGTATTCTGCCTGTTTACTTATCTCTGTATTTGAATACGCCTGCCTATACAAGTCTCTTTGACGCTTCAGTGCATATGGTAAATGAGTGAGACGAAATGAGTTACACTAGAACGAAGTACCGTAGTTTGTGTAAGTGACTCAGTACTTTCACTGATAAGCCAAAAAATTATGACCACTAGCCACCACAACGTTGGATGCCGCCTCGTGTCGTGCGGGCATGTGATGCGGTCACAAACGCATGTAAGTGGAGCAGAGGCGGACGTGGGGGTCGTCTTAGGGACCATATGTGCACAACAGTAGACCTATATCTCTAACGTCGATCAGTTGTAGAATTTTGGAACACGTATTACGTTCGAGTATAATGACTTTTCTGGAGACTAGAAATCTACTCTGTAGGAATCAGCATGGGTTTCGAAAAAGACGGTCGTGTGAAAACTAGCTCGCGCTATTCGTCCACGAGACTCAGAGGGCCATAGACACGGGTTCACAGGTAGATGCCGTGTTTCTTAACTTCCGCAAGCCGTTCGATACAGTTCGCCACAGTCGTTTAATGAACAAAGTAAGAACATATGGACTATCAGGCCAATTGTGTGATTGGATTGAAGAGTTCCTAGATAACAGAACGCAGCATGTCATTCTCAATGGAGAGAAGTCTTCCGAAGTAAGAGTGATATCAGGTGTGCCCCAGGGGCGTGCCGTAGGACCGTTGCTATTCACAATGTACACAAATGACCTTGTGGATGACATCGAAAGTTCACTGAGGCTTTTTGCGGATGATGCTGTAATATATCGAGAGGTTGTAACAATGGAAAACTGTACTGAAATGCAGGAGGATCTGCAACGAATTGACGCATGGTGCACGGAATGGTAATTGAATCTCAATGTAGACAAGTGTAATATGATGCGAATACATAGAAAGGAAGACCCTTGATTATTTAGCTACAATATAGCAGGTCATCAACTGGAAGCAGTTAATTCCATAAATTATCTGGGAGTAGGCGTTAGAAGTGATTTAAAATGGAATGATCATATAAAGTTGATCGTCGCTAAAGGAGATGCCACACTGAAATTCCTTGGAAGAATCCTAAGGAAATGCAGTCCGAAAACAAAGGAAGTAGGTTACAGTACACTTGTTCGCCCACTGCTTGAATATTGCTCACCAGTGTGGGATCCGTACCAGATAGGGTTGATAGAAGACACAGAGAAGGTCCAACGGAGAGCAACGCGCTTCGTTACAGGATCATTTAGTAATCGCGAAAGCGCTACGGATAGATAAACTCTAGTGGAAGACTCTGCAGGAGAGACGCTCAGTAGCTCAGTACGGGCTTTTGTCATTCCTTCACCGAGGAGTCAAGCAATATATTGTTCCCTTCTAAGTATATCTCGCGAAGAGACCATGAGGATACAATCAGATAGATTAGATCACGCACAGAGGCATACCGAAAAACTTTCTTCCCACGAACAATACGAGACTGGAATAGAAGAGAGAACCGATAGAGGTGCACAATGTACCCTCCGCCACACACCATCAGGTGGCTTGCGGAGTATGGATGCAGATGTAGATAAATGTGGGAATCCATTGCGATAAGCTTTCGAAATGTGGTGCTACAGAAGAATGCTGAAGGTTAGATGGGTAGTTCATATAACTAATGAGGAGGTATTGAATAGGATTGGGGAGAATAGGAGTTTGTGACACAACTTGACTAGAAGAAGGGATAGGTTGGTAGGACATGTTCTGCGGCATCAAGAGATCTCCAATTTAGTATTGGAGGGCAGCGTGGAGGGTAAAAATCGTAGAAGGAGACCAAGAGATGAATACACTAAGCATATTCAGAAGGATGTAGGTTGCAGTAGGTACTGGAAGATGAAGAAGCTTGCACGGGATAGAGTAGCATGCAGAGCTGCATCAAACTAGTCTCAGGACTGAAGACCACAACAACAACAACAACAACAAGCGATTTTGACAAAGGGAAGATTATTATTACGCAGAGGCTGTGAACGAATATCTCGAAAACGAGAAAGCTGAAGTTCACGTACTGTCGAGAGCATCTACTGAAAGAGGCAGAAGAACCACTAGGCGCCAAATGGTTGTACGACCGCGGCTCTTCACAGATCGTGGGGTTCGGAGGTTCGTCTGCTCTGTAACGTAAGGTATCTCTGCCGCAACGGCACTGTGCCGGTGCACGTACAAGTGTTTTGGAGCACACTGTCCATCGTACATTGTTGAACATGGAGCTCCGCAGCACGTCACCTCTAAGTGTTCACATGTTGATGCAACAACATGGTTAACTACGATTACAGCTGCTACGGGACCATAAGGATTCGACCGTCGATCAATGGAAACGTGTCGGCTATTCGAGTGAATCACATTTTCGCTACACTAGGTCGACAGTCTCTCCACAAACGCCGTCATCCGTTATTTACGGGAATTATATGATGTGTGCGTAGAAATCTAGTTCCACGTGCCTGCAAAAGCCTACCAACAAACTGTCGGATCCCTGATACGCAGAATCAGTGAAGTATTTCGTTCCAAAGAGGGAAAACGAGGTAGTAAGCAGGTGGCCATAATGTTTCGCCTCATCAGTGTATGTTGTCGTTTGCAGCCACATTATCATATTTTTCTGTATTACTCAAGACATACACAAAGCATATAAAGTGACGCTAACTATGCCACTATCCCCATGCAGTGCAGGAGCGGAGGACGTGCTGTTGACGGAAAGAATGCCGTAATGAAACAAGCGTGTGATGGCCAGAAATCAGTAATGTTTCTAAAAGCATTTATAGCAGGGTATTTTCTCCATCAAAAATCCTTAAATAAATAAATAAAAGCCCAGTGAGCATACTAGATCTCATTAGTATTTGGTATATGTTGGCAAGTTAACGCACGAGTTATGGTACCCAGGTGCGATTTCATCGAATGTTAACGGGTTCCTGCGTTATGCAATGTAGACTTGACTAAACCGGTTTTTCGTACGATCTAGGTGGCTTAGATATACTTAAACTGTAAGCTAAAATATATAGTTTATGTTCCATAGGGCTTAAGCGTAGTAAAAAGCGGGTGACATATTTATGAGTAGTGGTTCAAATGGGACTTAACTGCTGAGGTCATCAGTCCTCTAGAACTTAGAACTACTTAAACTTAACTAACGTAAGGACATCACACATATCCATGCCCGAGACAGAATTCGAACCTGCGACCGTAGCGGTCGCGCGGTTCCAGACTGTAGCGCCTAGAACCGCTCGGCCACACCGGCCGGCCACGAGTAGTGTTCAGACTCATTACTATGTGTAGTTAGCTTTTATTTCATTCAGTTTCACTACAGATCCGTCACTATCGAGTAATGTATATATTGTTGCTTGCCTCAGTACCAGACCCATCCATGTACAAGCAAAACTTAACACCACTGTCGCATTGCGCATGCTCAATAGCCTTCTTGGGTTTATCTGTACCGTATCGCTATCACGATAATGTTGTTTTCTTTTACAGCTGAAAGTGTTGCCTGTTTGTGTGGCCACTCTAACTTGGACTTGTTTCATGCTATGACGTTTCTATAAAAGGATGTTGCTTATTACGTCTAAATACTTCAAGGTCATTAGGCAAATAATCACACAGCAAACTTATAATGCAAAGAGGAAAATCGAAATAGCTATCTCTAGCCAATAAACAGATTTATAATGAAACAAGATAAGAGAGTGTCATGGTCGTTAACTTCGCTGAATAATAAGGGAATGATGGTTGAGTTTGACCATTGCGCACAACTACACCGTTTCAACTAGCGTAGGTATGCAACATGTTATATGCATTATTAGTGAGTCACTTAACAATGAAATACTTGTAAGATATTTTAAACGCTCTGGTAATTTAAATCAAGTCCGAATGTAACAGATTTTTATTTTCGTGCTACTGTCTTGGGCACCTACGGAAAGCGGTATAGAGGCAGTGAAACTGCCACCGGGCGCTAAATGGCTGGACGTCCATGACCCTACACAGAACGTGACGTTCGGAGGATTGCCTGCTCTGTAACGTGGGGCAGGCGGCGATCTATGGCATCTCTGGCGAAACAGCGCAACGTAGGTGCAGGCGCAAGTGTTTCGGAGCGCACATTGTTGAACATTTAGCTCCACAACAGAAGACCCCTACGTGTTCCCGCACTGACGCAACGACATCGTCAGTTACGATTCCAGGTTGCACGGGGTCAGTGAGACTGGACTACGAATAAATGGGAACTTGTCACCTGGGCAGATGTATCCTGTTTCTTACTGCACCAGGTCGACGGTCATCTCCATAAAGGCCATCATCGAGCTGAACGTTGGATCGAAACGTGCAGCCCACCACGGACACAGGCTGGTGTGAACAGTATTATGCTTTGATAGTTTCCTGCTCTTGGATGGGACCTGTGGTAGTAATCTAAGACAATCTGACAGCCGTACACATTCATCCTTGATGTTGTCCCTCACGAAGATGTCGTCTTTCAGCTGTACAACTGTTCGTGTCTCAAAGACTCGTGGTACAGTGATTTGAAGAGGATGATTCTGAGCTGACGTTGATGTCTCGGGCACCAAATTTGCCTTGAAGTGAATCCAGTGGAACCCATCTGGGTCGCTATAAGGCGCCATCACTGAGTACACGTATCATAAGCCTGTTTTTTACGGGAATTACACGACTTGTCCTTAGACATTCGCTACTACATACCTCCACAACCCTACCAAGAACTATAGAACAAATGATACACAGAATCGGTGATGTATTGCGCTCCAGAGATGGCCCAACAAGTTATTAAGCAGGTCGTCATAATGTTTTGGCTCGTCAGTGTATAATCAAATGGGCAATTCAAGTTGAGTGTCAGAAGGTGTAAGTTGCGTTTTGTTCAGAGTAAGGATCGCGTAACTGCTGACTGCGAAACTTACATTTTTCCCAAAATGAGCAGAATGTGCACCCGTCGACACCAGACGTTGGCTGGGAAATCAGTCAACGGTGGCCAGAACACAAATGCTATGAAACGTCCTCTTCGAACAACTTTAAATGGAGAGGAGGACTTAGTGCAAATGTTCAGATGTGTGTGAAATCTTATGGGACATAACTGCTAAGGTCATCAGTCCCCAAGCTTACACACTACTTAACCTAAATTATCCTAAAGACAAACACACGCACCCATGCCCGAGGGAGGAGTCGAACCTCCGCCGGGACCAGCCGCACAGTCCATGACTGTCGCGCCTCAGACCGCTCGGCTAATCCCGCGCGGCGACGACTTAGTACTGTTGCTAATGTGACGGACACGAATATCGCTACTGTCATGAAAAAATTGGGGAACGAAGCAGAAACTTCCCACTCTGGGCATACAAAACGAACACAAATAATCGTGAGGTTGATACTAACCAACTGCAGTGTCTCCTCGATTGGGCAGAGTCTTTGCCCCAAACACAGGGGTGGGACTTAGGTTAGGTTAGGTTAGGTTAGCCTCAGGTCGAATGGATAACCATAATTTTTGGGCAAAAGCATCCGCTGTTCACACACTGGCTGGACGGCGCTGCGTTCATGCAGAAAACAATGTCATACATAATTATTCTCTGGGGAGGGCAGTGGCGGTACGGTATCCGTCGTCAGCTTGTCTAAGCGCCTACTCTGCCCACAAAAACACTAAGCAGGCGACGGCTCATTTCTCTGGGGAGGCTCGCATCTCCTGTAATGACCGAAGCGTGAAGAGACTGCCAACAAAAAATGAAGTCGTATTGGTAAGATTATTTTTAATTTTAATAATCAACTGCCTCAGTTGCACCGTTTACCTAGAATTTACCTAGGTTTCAGTCGGGATGACCCAACCTCCTTCAGAATAACAGTAACTACTGTTTGTCCGTAGTAGACATCGTCAAGCTAACACTACAACTCCGTAAATTATCGTCAGACTATAAAACTTATGTGGAGCTGTCTCGACCTCACTTCGCGACCGCGATGTGGCAGTCACGAGATCCAGTACGTGACTGCCACATCGCGGTCGTGAAGTGAGGTCGAGACAGTTCCACATAAGTTTTATAGTCTGACGATAATTTACGGATTTGTAGTGTTAGCTTGACGATGTCTACTACGGACAAACGGTAGTTACTGTTATTCTGAAGAAGGTTGGGTCATCCAGACTGAAACCTAGGTAAACTCTAGGTAAACGGTGCAACTGAGGCTGTTGATAATTAAAATTATACAGTTGCTGACAGGGCCGCGAAATGTTGAACATATTTACGTATTGGTAAGAATTTTAACAAGTAGAGCCTGGAAACCTAGATGGAGACGTACAGTACTTGACGCTTTCGCCAGACTAATAAGAGGTCGCGAGCATCAAGAAACCGTTGATTTCAAGCAGGCTCATTGCGAATTGCGGGTAAAACAGGGACGCCGCCGTCAAGTACCTTTTATAAGCAAACAGTCGCAACAGAGTATAAAGAGGCCAGCAGGTGACGAGCAGGGCAAGGGTTAAATTAAGCTTGTACATTAAGAAGCATTCTTGCCTGTGCGTATCTCTGGACTGTGGGCAGTTGGTCTTCCGTGGCTTTCTTGTACTTTTGACTGACGGTCACTTATAGTGTGATGTGAAACGGAACCTGAGGGTTCAGTTTCGGCAGTGAGAGGATGCCTCCTTTTCACGATTCGAGTCAAAGTGATAGGCCAGGCAGGCTATTTGTTCTAGTAATTTGAGTATACAGTAAGCCTCATCTATGTTCTACGCTCATTGAAATTGTGACCCAGTGTCTGTGCTCTTCTACATGTCCACGTAAACTAGGGGAGAAGCATTAAAATCAATTAGAAGCGCGGTTCTTCATTTCTTTGTCCCTAGCCTGATACCCGAGTCTTACCGTACTGTCTTCAGATATAGAGGCCTCATAAACCTCGTATGAAGCCGTTTGCTTGCCATTGAGCCGGTAAACCTGAAAAATCACTTCCAGTTCGACTCGTGCAATCACGTAAGTGTGTTGAGGACTTCGGCGGGTTACGACACTTCTTACGAGATACACTGACCACCTTCTGCATATAACGGGACCCTGCGACCACACCGGCTGTGTTGCTTCTCAGTGCGGAAAAAGGCGAAGCCTTTCTCCCACGCCCACATGTCCACCACTTTCAATACGATAACAAAGAAATAGTGAGAGAAAATGAAACAATATCGCTAAGTGGTATGTTACACTAATGTCATACAGCAATTCGTTAGTAGTGTGGAAATCGAAGATCCGTAATGATTGTCGGGTGGCTGTGATAGTATTACAGGTGATAGTATTACAGGAAAGAAGAGCCCCACAAATAAGATGGGTCGATTGAGTAAGTAATAATGAGGCAGTGAGTCAAACAGGGGCGGAAAGAATTCTGTGGCATGAAAGGATAGGACACATTCTGACGGATCATGGATAGGTCGCCGGTCGGAGTGGCCGAGCGGTTCTAGGCGCTACAGTCTGGAACCGTGCGACCGCTACGGTCGCAGGTTCGAATCCTGCCTCGGGCATGGATGTGTGTGATGTCCTTAGGTTAGTTAGGTTTTTAGTAGTTCTAAGTTCTCGGGGACTGATGACCTCTGAAGTTAAGTCACATAAGTGCTCAGAGCAATTTTTTTGCACAGGTCAATAATTTGTTAATGGGGGAAGCTCAGCTACAGGAATCAGGTTGAAGTGGATGTACGGTGCAGTAGCGGACGTAAGAGAGCTTGCGCAAGTCAAATTAGCGTGTCGAGCGGCATCAGACCTGCAGAGATGCATAAAACCTGTCTTCCGACTGAAGGCCACAATGACAAAAACTGGATGCGGGGCACACTGACACAAAAATTTACTGTTAATTTTGTGAGGCGTAATCCCTTACTGGAAGCTGACGCAACTTCTCACTGGCTAAGGAAGGTCAGTTAAACACTTTTGGAAAAGAACGACATTTTGGCTATGGAGTGTGTGATTGATTCTCTTGTAAAAACTTATTGTTTATTTATAGACTGAACCACATGTTTATGGCATAGTCATAACCGGTTTCGGCCATACAATGATCATCTTCAGATGTTAAAGACGGCATAAACTGAACACATGTTCATGCGTTGTCAAACTCAACCTGTGTTCAGCCTATGCCGCCTTTAGCATCTGCAGATGGTTATTCTATGGCCGAAACCGGCCATGACTGTGTCATAAACATGTGGTTCTGGCTATAAATAAACAAAAAGTTTTTACAGTTAAACGCTCTCAGTGGGACTGCGCAGCCCGTCTGCTGCAACACCTGATCGTCTGAACGTCAAACTGAAACGATTTGTCTGTCTGTGATGAATGGTTTAACACGTGGAGGCGACAGGTTTCATAAAGCATCAATGGTGTTTCGTATGCTTGGGTCTATAGGCTCCATGAATTTATTGAGGGAAATCATTTTCCTGTGTAAGTTCTTTTACTTTGAAATAATATTTTGCCTTCATGATTTCGCTAATGAAAATAAAACAGTCAATGCTTGATTACCTTCAAGCATTTCATAGTACAGTCAAGTTCGGACTACTATGTTAAATATCTACATATACATCTACATGATTACTCTGGAATTCACATTTAAGTGCTTGGCAGAGGGTTCATCGAACCACAATCATACTATCTCTCTACCATTCCATTCCCGAACAGCGCGCGGGAAAAACGAACACTTAACCTTTCTGTTCGAGCTCTTATTTTATTTTGATGGTCATTCCTACCTATGTAGGTTGGGCTCAACAAAATATTTTCGCATTCGGAAGAGAAAGTTGGTGACCATTTAAATAATCGCTTGGCGAACGTGAATCTGAATGTAAGTTTCAGAGGTAGAATTATTCGTCATATTTTGGTGGTAAGTTAGCATGGGACCATACTGCTGAGGTCATATTCTACATAAAAGATCCTTAATCGGCTTTTCAGGGGATGGAATGTACTCAGATTATCATAAACAGCGTTTTAACAGCGTAAAATTTAGTGATTATTGTTAAATGAAGTGGTTTAAGAACAAATGTTAATGTTGTAAGTAGGCTGTTTAGGTTTTCTTATTGGTAACGCCACGTAGCGCTCTGTATGAAAATCACTGGCTGTGCTGTGTGCAGTCTGTGGCTAATTTGCATTGTTGTCTGCCATTGTAGTGTTGGGCAGCTGGATGCTAACAGCGCGTAGCGTTGCGCAGTTGGAGGTGAGCCGCCAGCAGTGGTGGACGTGGGGAGAGAGATGGAGTTTTGAAATTTGTAAGAATTGGTGTCGCGAACTGATATATATATTATGACTATTAAGGTAAATACATTGTTTGTTCTGTATTAAAATCTTTCATTTGCTAACTATGCCTATCAGTAGTTAGTGCCTTCAGTAGTTTGAATCTTTTATTTAGCTGGCAGTAGTGGCGCTCGCTGTATTGCAGTAGCTTGAGTAACGAAGATTTTTGTGAGGTAAGTGATTTGTGAAACGTATAGGTTATTGTTAGTCAGGGCCATTCTTTTGTAGGGATTTTTGAAAGTCAGATTGCGTTGCGCTAAAAATATGGAGTGTAAGTTTAAGCACAGTCGTGTACAATTTTTCTAAGGGGACGTTTCAATGTGTGTCCAGATAGTGGAGTAGAGTCGTATTAAGGGATAAAATGTATTCAGGGTTATAACAAAGCGGAGGGGGGGGGGGGAGGAGGGGGGGGGCAGGGCTATGGGCAGTAGCACGAGGGAATATAAGTCGCGAGGTCTGCAAAACAAAAAGGACCAGATGTTCCTCACCCTATGTCTACCTCACTACGCCACAAGAAACAATTGCACCACCAGAAGGAGATTCTTACTCATTGGTCTGAAGATGACCACAGTAATGGTCGAAACCGGTCAGCGTAATAAATAAATTGTGACCAAGACTGTTTTTGATAGTAAAAATTACAGTGTGTTTCAGAAAGTTATATCGACCTCCGCATCGCGCCTCGTGAATCACTGACGATTCAGTACGTGTACACACCTGGGAGGGTGTTTATTTTTCACAAAGTGCGTTAACACTGCAGGGAACACAGATATGCTCTCCGTCCGAACAGGCCTCGGAAGGCACAACGGTATCGACCGGCCGCCGTGTCATCATCACTCTACTAGATGCTAGATCTCCCGGCCGTATGTCAGTTTACGAGACCGGAGCCTCTGCTTCTCAGTCAAGTAGATCCTCAGTTTGCCTCACAAGGGCTGAGTGCACCCCGCTTGCCGACACCGCTCTGCAGATCGGAAGGTCACCCATCCAAGTACTAGCCTGGTCCGACGGCGCTTAACTTCGGTGATCTGGCGGGAACCGGTATTATCACTGCGCCAAGGCCGTGGCAATACAGATTTGAGTAAAATAATTGAAATCCGCGATCGCTCCATTATCGTTTACTAGATGACCGTTTCAGCACTCTGAAGGTGCCATCATCGGATCTGAAACGTGGATTAACATTTATAAAACCACGTTTCAGATCCGATGATGGCACCCTCAGAGTGCTGAAACCGGCCATCTAGTAAAAGATATTGAGGCGATCGTGGCTTTTCAGTTATTTTAAAAACAGACTGATCGCCCCACGACACACCATGTGTTCACTACAGATATGAGTTACGAATAATACTAACAGAAGAGACGCATATGCACAGAATCTACAAGAATCTCTGCACACTGCTCTGCAACGCTAGAGTGATTCTTAACCATCCTGCGCAGCAGCTGGAGAATTCTTCCAGGAACGGCGACTTCCTCCATAATGTGTGCTGTTTTCTGTTAACAGACAGGGTATACCTCACTAGCATTTCGTGTCCAGATCTCGTATGTGAACAGAAATGATAACTTCAGTGAGATCGTGTTATATGGTGGAGTTATTAAGTGAGTACGTATTTCCAGTTCTTAAGTCAGCCATTATGTAAAAAGCATCAATATCTGGAGCTGTCGACTATCTCCTACATTAAAGAGACTGCCCCAAGAGTAACACTGCTCTCAGTATATCTCCGACAGTGTCGATTTCATTGTCTACGATACCACTGGCTGGATTACTTTTCAGATCATGATGAGTATCAAATGCATCACCGCCAGCTCAGCTTACTCAATATCCGAAGAGTCTTAAATTGTCCATATTAGCAACAGAATTAGGGCACCTACATATTATGAAACTTCAGATATTTCGACACCAGTGAAACAATACATTACAGCAGATTACCATTGTAGACTTGAACACGATCAGTCACATTCCATCGGACATATTCACGCCCATCTCGGAAGACATTCTGTGGACGCGGGGAAGTGACTCATTTCAGTGCATCCCACTCTACAAGTGCCAGCAATTACTGAACGGAAAAGATTTATGCAGTCTACAAGTAACATAATTAATGGCGAGAGAAGTTGTGTAATAGTTTGCTCATTAATTAATTCACTACCAAATTACAGCAACACAGTTACACAGCTCTGTCAACGATAGGTAGCAGCAATGTGTCACTTTAATCAATCCAGTCCCTATCTCACCGACTCTGAATAGGTCACTGGCAACATCACGCTTATAAACTAAACACTTCGCAGCAATAATATTCAGGAACGTATTTTACATTCCCTGCAACGGGAAAACTATTAGTCCTAGAGAAAAAACGAACCGGCCTTTGCTTTTTTTCTGGAATTTCTAGACTGTTTAATTCTCAAGAGAACATTTTCGCTAAAAGCCTTGAGTTTCAACTTACTCAAGAGAAAAATATGATAGTGATCTTTAATCACCCCCCCCCCCTCCTCCCCAGCCTGTACCCCTCCGATCTGGATTTTTAGTATGTTGTTCACGGAACAGAACTCATCCTTACCGCTGTACAAAATGTTGGACAACAACAATTTTTCCCCAAGTTTTCCTTCTCTGATTGGATACTCCTCCCCCCCACCCCTCTAGCGTCCCTCCCCAGTCCGTACCACCGAGATCACGTCCCACCGGTCTGGATTTTTAGTATGTTGCTCATGGCGCGGCACTCACTCTTACCGCTGTACAAAATTTTGGACAACAAGAAAATTTTCCCCTAGTTTTCCTTCTGTGATTGGCTATTGCCTGCTCCACTAAACGTGACGAGTACACCGACTGCTGTCTGTCCTTCGCTAGCGTACTTGCCTCATGAGCGGACGGCCTTTGCAGAACGCTTCTAAAGCCGTGGGCGGGACGTCCAACGTGACGAAAGACAGCGCCGCCGGCACGCGACACGGTTTTGCGCACTCAGCGCCCTCCAGCGGCAGTTGGTGGGAAGACGCAAACAAAACAGACGCGCATAAAATTCCTACATTACCTCTATTAAGCATTTCCTCCCTCGTCCATTCTGCCAACAAGAACTACAGTTTCAGTGAATACACTGTGTGATCAAAGGTATCGGGGCATCAGTCTGAAACTGACTTGTAAGTTCGTGGCACCCTTCATCAGTAGTGCTGAAATGCAATGTGGTGTTGGCCCACAATTAGCCTTCACTCTCGCAGGCATGCGTTCTTGGGGAATTGCACCCCATTCTTCACGGACGAGAGGTATCGATGTCGGTCGGCGAGGCCTGGCACGAAGTCTGCGTTCCAAAACATCTAAGAGGTGTTCTGTAGGATTCCGGTCAGGACTCTGTACAGGCCAGTTCATTACAGGGATGTTATTGTCGTGTAACCACTCCGCCACAGGCCGTGCATTACGAACAGGTGCTCGATCTTGTTGGAAGGTGCAATCGCCATCCACGAATTACACTTCAACATTTGGAAGGAAGAAGGTGCTTAAAACATCAATCTAGGTCTGTGCTGCTATAGTGCCACCAAAAATAACAACGGGTGCAAGCCCCCAACATGAAAAACACGACCACACCATCACACCGTCGCCTCCGAATTTTACTGTTCGCACTACACACGGTGGCTGATGTTCACCGGGCATTCGCCATACCCACATCCTGCCATCGTATCGCCACCTTATGTAGGGTGATCCTTCACTACACACAACGTTTTTCCACTGTTCAATCGTCCAATATTTACGCTCCCTACACCAAACGAGGCGTCTTTTCGAATTTACCGGCGTGATGTGTGACTTACGAGCAGCCGCTAGACCATGAAATCCACGTTTCCTCACCTATGTTTCTAGAGGTGTCCGGATACTTTTGATCACATAGTGCATATACCAAGTCAAAAAGGAGACATATATATCCAGTCAGGAAAGATACCAGTTTATAAAAGTTCACAAATTCCAACAAATTCACTCCTGACAAACAACGCATTTAAATTTAAGAAACATCAAGTATTACAGAAATTATTTCCATCAATTTCGTAAGAAACTCTCACAGAATTTTAGAAAACGAAAAAGGGGGGAAAATGTCAGATGCAGCAGTACTAGACCCCTGAACCGTTCACAGTCTGTTCCGTAATGTGGCGCGTCCACTATGCTGTAGCTTCGTGTGAGTTTGTATCTTATCTTACAGTCTTCTGTAGGCTTTAATTGCCGAAATGTTATAGATTTACATTCAATTATAACAAATCGAGCATGATGATCGAAGTATAGAGGATATGAAATGTAGACTAGCAATGGCAAGGAAAGCGTTTCTGAAGATGAGAAATTTGTTAACATCGAGTATAGATTTAAGTGTTTGGAAGTCGTTTCTGAAAGTATTTGTATGGAGTGTAGCCATGTATGGAAGTGAAACATGGAAGATAAACAGTTTGGACAGGAAAAGAATAGAAGCTTTCGAAATGTGATGCTACAGAAGAATGCTGAAGAAAAGATGGGTAGATCACGTAACTAATGAGGAGGTATTGAATAGAATTGGGGAGAAGAAGAGTTTGTATCACAACTTGACAAGAAGAAGGGACTGGTTGGTAGGACATGTTCTGAGGCATCAAGGGATCACTAATTTAGCATTGGAGGGCAGCGTGGAGGGTAAAAATCGTATAGGGAGACCAAGAGATGAATACATTAAGTAGATTCAGAAAGATGTAGGTTGCAGTGAGTACTGGGAGATAAAAAAGCTTGCACAGGATAGAGTAGCATGGAGAGCTGCATCAAACCAGTTTCAGGACTGAAGACCACAACAACAAAGGACTGAAGACAACAACAACAACAACATATAACAAATCCCAATATGAACGACAGGTTTTTCATGCATCTTCATGCACCGTTGCCTTAAAACGGCCTACTCTCATGTCGCGATATTAACTTACCAAAATTCTTTAGTCACCAATACGACGTTTCCCGTCGTTCTGTTAGAATAAATCGTGCCAATAACGATTCGTTCTAGAGGCGTTCTATATGCTGGAGCTTAGAATACAGCAAATATTATTGGGATGTGAGGTATAACAGAAAACGCTCTTCCACTGAACACAACAAATACGATACGGCATTTTGCCTTCTGCGGACCACAAGCTTCCCGCTTAATTCGTTCTCGATTCTTTTTGTTTCTCCTTTATGCGGCACGTCGCTGAGATATCGCAGAACGTATTTTGCGCTTCACGTGGCGAAATGGTCCCTCAATGTGAAACAGCAGGAAGTGACGTCCCGAAACTCAGAGAGCGTCACGTGAACGCTAGGTAACTCGTGAAGCGTGCCGACGCCTCACGAGTCCTGTGGGTTCAATAGGCGTTCTGTTCTCCTGCTGCGGCAGCGGAATTAGCACTGACCCAGAACGTTCCCAGTGTCTTTGAAAGACACTGCTCTACGGCACGTTTGCAAACGTTTCCAGTGACTAAAATGAACCTCGGTCGAAAATTCACCGCTTACGATACCGGGCGCATAATGCTTGAAGACAGTTCCAGTATATTCGCTGCTTCTCAGCCTATGCAGGACATAAATTTTGCAGTTCAGTTTTCACACGCCGCTTAGTTAGCAAGCGATTTACAATTCTGAGAACTTTTAGTCCACAACCGTGTTTCACTTTTACGTTTATTCGACACATCATAGCGTCTGTTCCGTCTTTTTAAGGCGCCAAACACATCTCGCTGAAATTGCACATTCTCTCTCCGTAGGCAATGCTAACTACTTTCTGTGTGGGGGGGAACGCCTTATCTATAAATTTCTTCGTGTCGTACCGAGTAGAAGGATGGCGTAACTGGTTAACGACATGTTAAGTAATCGGGGGGTCGAGGTAATCACTCGAAGCAAGACTAGCAAGGAGAGGAAGCTAAACACCGCATAGCCCCAAGGATCAGTTCTCTCGCCTTTTCTGTTGGTCCAGAAAATTCTGCTACGCCGATGACCTGGCTATTGCCATGCACCATTAAATGGAGACAACAGAAAAGATCCTGACAGAAGTCTGCATTGGACAATTACTTCAAAATCAGGAAACTTAAGTCAGAATAAAACAGAGATCTCTCACTTCCATTTAAATAATCGCTTGGCGGACGTGAATCTGAATGTAAGTTTGAGAGAGAGAATTACTCGTTATATTTTGGTGGTAAGCTCCTATCGGACCAAACTGCTGAGGTCGTCGGACCCTAGACTCACACACTACTTCGTCCAACTTACGCCTTTTGGGAAAAATGGCACTTAGGACTTGTGTAGAACTGCAGCAAGTGGGGCTGGCTCGCCTTGTTTCCTCCAGAGCTCGGAGAGCAGAACGATGCGAAAGGAAACCGGTCGTTTGCTTTTCAGATGTACAATACAGGCCTTCACCTGAAGCGGTTCAGGAAAATCACTGTTCAAAGTCCCGTCAATGCGAACAAGATGTGACCGAGACGTGTAACCAATGGCACCCCACACCATCACGCCGGGTGATACGCCAGCATGGCGATGACGAATAGAAAACTTTCAATGTGCGTTCACCGCGATGTCGCGCCCATCATGATGCCGTAAACGGAACCTGGATTCATCCGAAAAAATGACGTTTTGCCATTCTTGCACCCAGGTTCGTCGCTGAGTACACCATCGCTGGTGCTCCTGTCTGTGATGCAGCGTCAAGGGTAACCGCAGCCATGGCCTCCGAGCTGATAGTCCGTGCTGCTGCAAACGTTGTTGAACTGTTCGTGCAGGTGGTTGCTGTCTTGCAAACGTCCCCATCTATTGACTTAGAGATCGAGACGTGGCTGCACGATCCGTTACAGCTATGCTGATAAGATGCCTGTCATCTCGACTGCTAGTGATACGAGGCCGTTTGGATCCAGCACGGCGTTCCGTATTACCCTCCTGAACCCACCGATTCTACATGCTGCTAACAGTCATTGGATCTCGACCAACGCGAGCAGTAATGTCGCGATACGATAAACCACAATCGCGATAGGCTACAATCCGAGTTTTATCAAAGTCGGAAACGTAATGGTAAGCATTTCTCCTCCTTACACGAGGCATCACAACAACGTTTCACCAGGCAACGCCGGTCAACTACTGTTTGTGTATGAGAAATCGGTTGGAAAACTTCCTCATGTCAGCACGTTGTAGGTGTCGCCACCGCCGCCAAGCTTGTGTGAATGCTCTGAAAAGCTAATCATTTGCATATCACAGCATCTTCTTCCTGTCGGTTAAATTTCGCGTCTATAGCACGTCATCTTCGTGGTGTAGCAATTTTAATGGCCAGTAGTGTACATGGACATGTTCTGGGGTAAATGTACAGTGGCTAGTTGTGCTCAATTACGGGTCCCTTTGTGTCGTCGCCGTCAGAGAAGAATTCATTTTGTGTTGTGTCACTAGGGATCCCTACTTTCCTGCGTAGCTCTGGAACAGAGCACTTTGACACAAATCAGTTATATAACATTTTGCTCTTATTATGATGCATACATTACACCGGCGAAGTGTATACATTTGCTTTAGAATCACCGTGTAATATCACATTACAAGTACGCTGATAATCATGGGTTCAGTAACATTAAGAAGGAACTCAAAAGCAAATTCAAATAGATTTTGTCGCTGAGCTATGTGTAGCTCGTATTCGTGCCATTTGATATTTTACATCTTGGTTTTACCGTACTGCCACCTCGTTATATTAAATTTCAATTACTGGTGTCATTGAGTTGCTGCCTTGCATGCCCGTGAGCGGTAGCAGCGGCGCTTATCGATATAGGCCCTGCCGTATTATCTTTGCTGGACTGCTATTACTTCCCGGTGCCGGCCGGAGTGGGCCAGCGGTTATAGGCTCTACAGTCTGGAACCGCGAGACCGCTCTGGTCGCAGGTTCGAATCCTGCCTCGGGCATGGATGTGTGTGATGTCCTTAGGTTAGTTAGGTTTAGGGAGTTCTAAGTTCTAGGCGACTGTTGACCTCATAAGTTAAGTCTCATAGTGCTCAGAGCCATTTAAACCATTTCTACTTCCCGGT
Source organism: Schistocerca gregaria (assembly GCF_023897955.1). Taxonomy (NCBI): domain Eukaryota; kingdom Metazoa; phylum Arthropoda; class Insecta; order Orthoptera; family Acrididae; genus Schistocerca; species Schistocerca gregaria. The sequence goes on from NC_064927.1 coordinate 77,741,913, forward strand.
CGTCGTTTGTTGTGAGTTAGTTCGGACCTGGCAGTGTTTGAGTTGGCACGCGGCTCAAGTTCAGTCGCGGCGCGGCAGCAGTGAGGTCAGGACCGCCGTGACTCGGCCGACGGTTGCCGACGCACATGACTGGTGGAGTGGGCGCGACTTTGGTTGGTCGTGGGTCGTTCGTCTTGCCGGACGACGTGTATTTGGCCGGCGGTCGCTTATGGGTTGGCTGTGTGTGATGGCTCGTGATGCGTCCCTGATATTGTACAGTCAGTTCCGTTAGCATTGTCTGGTTCTTCGTCCTAGTGATCGTGAAACTGTGTGTAGTTTGTGTGATTTTGACTGACAAGTTATTTTAAATGTTGTCGGCGTACTGGCTGTGAGTAGTCGGTCGGTTGGTGTGGATCAGCCGTGAGCCGTAGTGGGCCGCGTCCGCTGGCGGTCTCTACACAGTGTCGCAGTGTGTGGGAGCTGTTCCGATTTCGGACTGCTACGAGGTTCGTGGCTCACCGACCCAGGACGTCAGTTGAGTGGTGATGTAATTACCGAAGCCAGTCTGTTCACATTGTGCCGTTGCTTTTCATGGTTGGCTGTTGGGGGGTATTCCCGTGAGCAACAGCGAGTGTTCGAGTTGGCGAAAGTTTGGCCACCGTCCGGTGGAATTTAATTGTATTTCGGTTATTTGAAGTGCAAGTGCACCAGCGGAATTTTCTGCCTTGTGGCAGTTACCTGCCATGGCCGCTGACGTAAAATCCAGGCAGTGCCCTTTCCTCACCGTGTTGTCGCTGCCCAACACGTGTGTGTAGTTCTGACAGCTTATGCATACTTGGTTGTGGGCGGCTACGCATTTTACATTTTGGCTTTGGAATTCCTTGTGTACTGGTCGGATGGAAAGCAAGTCGTCTCTTCGGTGGGTCCGTTGACTGTCTCTTGCTTGGGTTGCCGGAGGATCGGGTATAGTTGGGCCGAGTACCTGTCTCCCCTAAGCGAACGTCAATATTTCAAGTCCAGACCGAGCCCCGGAAACTTCTGAGCACCGATGGCTGTACTGCCGTTTCTTATTGGTGTTTGATTGTGTATTTTAATGGCTCATAGCCAATGGTTTGAATATGTATGCTTCAAGTTGGGTTATAAATAATGGACCTTCAGTCGTTTGAAAAATTAAAGAGGTTGTGCCCTCAAGCCATAAGATTGTGTGACATATTCAGTCGATAGCTAAGCTCGGAAGCTGGCCAGAGTGGCCGTGCGGTTCTAGTCGCTACAGTCTGGAGCCGGTCACAGGTACGAATTCTGCCTCGGGCATGGATGTGTATGATGTCCTTCGGTTAGTTAGGTTTAATTAGTTCTATGTTCTAGGCGACTGATGACCTCAGAAGTTAAGTCACATAGTGCTCAGAGCCATTTGAACCATTTTTTAACTAAGTTCCGAAATTAGCGCTGTAACGTTTGGGCAACTAAATAAAGCTATATGTGTTCGAGTGTAACTGACAGCCGCTCTTTTTGCTCCTTTCCACAATTCCAACTACTGTCCTGCGGATTTAACCAGGCGTTTCATTCGCATCGGTGTGTCCTAACAATAATCGGAGAAGGAGTGGAGTGACTGATTGAGGCTGCAGTCAGGACGTGTCTCCAGTGACATGTCGTAGACGGAACGTTAAAGCCTGCGCTTCCTAACTATTTTTCGGGTTCTCCAAAACGTTCTCAAAAGCATTTCGCTACGATTTCTATTAACCTTTTTAAATGTCGCGGAAAAGCGGCGACTGAGTCACTTACGTTTCTGGCATGCTACACAACTATTAGTCACACAAGATCCCTGCATAGGGTGTGCTTGCCAGAAGCGCTCACAGAATTCTAGCAACGAAACCACGTCTCGCATCCACATATTATACGACTCACCCTACGAATTCGTTAGCCCTCATACCGACATTTCGTCGTTTCAGTTAGCTATTTAATGGAGATGAGACACTCAGGAAAGGATAAAAGCGAGTCTTGCTTAAGTTTTTTATGGCAAGAGATCCACAGTGTTCCTTACCTAATCAGATGGTTTTAACTATTTGCCCTCCGTAGCTTTATGATTGGTTTGGACCTTTTATGCCTGTGGTGTCACCGCCAGACACCACACTTGCTAGGTAGTAGCTTTTAAATCGGCCGCGGTCCGGTAGTATACGTCGGACCCGCGTGTCGCCACTATCAATGATTGCAGACCGAACGCCGCCACACGGCAGGTCTAGAGAGCCTTCCTAGCACTCGCCCCAGTTGTACAGCAGACTTTGCTAGCGATGGTTCACTGCCTACTTACGTTCTCATTTGCCGAGACGATAGTTAGCATAGCCTTCAGCTACGTCATTTGCTACGACCTTGCAAGGCGCCATATTCAGTTAACATTGATATTGTGAATCATGTACCGTCGAGAGCGACGTTCATCATTAATAGGTTAAAGTTAAGTATTCCACCAGCTAGGTCCGTTTTTCCAAATCCTACTTTCCTTGTCCTGTTCCAGACCTGACGTGCCCTTCGGCCTCGCCTGGTGACCCCCGGTGCTGGCTCTCCTGCCAACACAACAATGCCCATCATGAGTCACAGTTCTGTACATTATCTACAAAAAAGATTGTTCACTGAAGATATCGGTATGGTGCAAAAATTGGAAATTGACCCTAAATAACGAAAAATGTGAGGTCATCCACATGAGTGCTAAAAGGAATCTGTTAAACTTCGGCTACAAGATAAATCAGTCAAATCTAAAGGTCGTAAATTCAACTAAATACCTAGGAATTACAATTACGAACAATTTAAATTGGAAGGAATACATAGAAAATGTGGGGAAGGCTAACCGAAGACTGCGTTTTATTGGCAGGACACTTAGAAGACGTAACAGGTCTACTAAACAGGCCTCCTACATTACGCCTGTCCCTCCTCTTTTCGAAAACTGCTGTGCGATGTGGGATCTTTACCAGATAGGATTGACTGAGTACATAGAAAAAGTTCAAAGACGGGTAGCACGTTTTGTACTATCCCGAAGTATGGGAGAGAGTGTCACTGAAACGATACAGGATTTGGGCTGGACATCATTAAAACAAATGCGTTTTTCGTTGCGGCAGAATCTTCTCACGAAATTCCAATCAACAACTTTCTCCTCAGATTGCGTAAATATTTTGTTGACGTCGATTTACATAGAGAGAAACGATCACCATGATAAAATAAGGGAAATCAGAGATCGTACGGAAAGATATAGGTGTTCATTCTTTCCGTTTTCCGCGATACGAGATTGGAATAGTAGAGAATTGTGAAGGTGGTTCGATGAACCCTCTGCCAGCACTTAAATGTGATTCGCAGAGTATCCTTGTAGATGTAGGTGTAGAAGTTTTACAGAACTATTTTTCCGTTGTGTAAATGTTTTCAAAAAAGCCATTATCTTAAATCTGATGAAATATCAAGTCAAAATTTTAGTATTTCTTCATGGTTCTTACAGACGATAGCATTGGCTACAACCAACGAGAATTAGCTACTTCCTAGATCCGATGAGATATTTGTATAGGAAGTTTGTTCTCACTTGTGACTACCAAATATTTCGGAAACGACTCTACGCTAAAAATACATACAGTTTACTCAAAACATTGTTTCCAATTGGTGTTAGATGGCGCTGCAGTAGACAAATATGAATTGTGCCTATTTTTACAATTAAGGACCGACGCACTTGATTCTACACTTAATTTACGATGTAAATGTGATCCTTGGAGTTCGACCCGTTGCTGTTTATGTTAGAAATTTAATCTGGTGTTGCAAATTTGATTGTTCAGTACAGTATTGCTAGCTGTTTCAATGTGTGGTTGCAAACTACGTTCAGCGTGATCCAGGAACAACGGCGTGGGCGTAACAGTATTCTGTTCCGTCGGGATGCTCGATGTCGGTGAGCACCGTTGCCCGTCGCCGCTGCTGTAGCTGATGTCTGTGAGTCCCATTACCTCTTACCGTAACTGCAATTCACAATAAATGCTCAAACTGATGACCTTCCATTGCGATACATTTATTAATTCATGCGTGAAATGGACGTGCACAGCGTTGTGAATTACAATAATGATGTGAGGCAATGGAACCGACAGCCATCAAGCATCTCGATGGGAACAGAAGACTATGAAACATCTACGTCGTTGTTCTTGGATCATGATAAACGTAATTTCTAAGCAGACATTGAAACAGGTGGTCATACAGTACTGTACAATCAAATCTGCAGCACCAAGGTATAAAAAAATGGCTCTGAGCACTATGGGACTCAACATCTTAGGTCATAAGTCCCCTAGAACTTAGAACTACTTAAACCTAACTAACCTAAGGACATCACACACATCCATGCCCGAGGCAGGATTCGAACCTGCGACCGTCGCAGTCCCGCGGTTCCGGACTGCAGCGCCAGAACCGCACGGCCACTGAGGCCGGCCACCAAGGTATATTTCTAACACAAATATCAGCCGTTAGAACACCAAAGTTTACATTTACATCGTTAATGAAATTTAGAACAAATACGCCGGCCGCGGTGGTCTCGCGGTTCTAGGCGCGCAGTCCGGAACCGTGCGACTGCTACGGTCGCAGGTTCGAATCCTGCCTCGGGTATGGATGTGTGTGATGTCCTTAGGTTAGTTAGGTTTAAGTAGTTCTAAGTTCTATGGACTGATGACCACAGCAGTTGAGTCCCATAGTGCTCAGAGCCATTTTTTTAGAACAAATACGCCGGTTCTCAATTGCAAAAACAGGCAACTTTGATATTTATCGATTACAGCGCTATCTACCATGAATACGAACCAATGGTTTGAGTAAAGTGTATAAATGTTTTGCGTACAACCCGAATGTGTAATAAAAAGCGGGGGTTCCCTTTTGGAAATAGAAAGTTGACGCTCCCCACACAGGAGGGGTAAGTCAACTGTAGCACAAACAGATGCCCCGTTACTAATATTCACTTTTATAGATATGTAAGTTTCTCACATTAATACAGACACCTGTATATAGGGTCACTGCGCAGTTCCGGCAACGTAGTCTTAACTTCCCGAAGTATGTGAAATGTTTGATAACACTGCTACCCAGTGGCCGATTACAGGATTACTGGTTTGTTACCTCACTTACCAGTGTGACGGTACTGCGCTGAGCACATTCACACACCAGGCTACTGTGTGCAAACGGTAATGAGCACTCCTCCTGGACGGAAAAAATTCCAGAGGCGGCATTTCGTTGCCGTTCGCAGTGGTACACGAAGGCGTCGTGCCGTCCGCCCCAGGTACTGAACTAAAGTGTGGCAAAACCGGGAATCTATCACGTGTTCCACAACACATGTCGCAAGCTTACACGAGAAAGCGTATCTTACAGAACAGCACGTAGCAACGAATAAGTGCTTACTTTATAAAGCTGTTCAACATATCAAGCGCTCTGACCGATACATGTGGTGATGTTTTATTGTTTTCTTCACAGTCGGTTTCAACTACGGCAGTACAGCTTGTAAACCGGGGCTGGACAACTCAGAAGTAGTCCGGGGTCAAACCAAAATCTAAAGCGCGAGTCAGTGTAAACTTCTTGGTCAATTTTGTTGAATATAATCTTTAAAATTAAAAAAATTGTCATTATTTCAATTATTAATTATTATTTTACTATATATTTTCGTTGAACTGTGATATAAAACTACCTGATGTACTGCATAGATACAAACTGGGTAACGCAAGCAGCAACAAAAATATTAAACTTGGTGAAACTACATAACATTTATTCTTCAACTCTTGGATAAAAACGCAAGAAAATATTTTTTTATTGACATTTAACGACAGTGAGGAATGATTGTTTTAGTAACATACTAGCGTGACAATACTATGACTTATCAAAATAGCATAAGAAGATAAGAAACTGAAACAAAGCTGAAATGTCCGCAGCTCGTGGTCGTGCGGTAGCGTTCTCGCTTCCAACGTCCGGGCTCCCGGTTTCGATTCCCGGCAGGGTCAGGGATTTTCTCTGCCTCGTGATGACTGGGTGTTGTGTGATGTCCTTAGGTTAGTTAGGTTAAAGTAGTTCTAAGTTCTAGGGGACTGATGACCATAGATGTTAAGTCCCATAGTGCTCCGAGCCATTTGAGCCTAAGCTGTAATGCCGGCCGCGGTTGCCGAGCGGTTCTAGGGGCTTCAGTCAGGAACTGCGCCAGTGCTACGGTCGCAGGATCGAATCCTGACTCGGGCATGAATGTATGTGATGTCCTTAGGTTCGTTAGGTTTAAGTAGTTCTAAGTTCTAGGGGAGTGATGACCTCAGAAGTTAAGTCCCATAGTGCTCAGAGCCATCTGGAAAGCTGTAATGTAAGACATCGCGTCAGCTACAAGTTTTTCAAAGTCTGCAGTCATATTTGACGTTGAAGCTTTTAATATGTGATCTAAATGTTGGTCAGTTAAGTTTAATGATAGCGCCACTAGACCGATGCCCAGAACTGCCTTTTTGTAACAAGCACTTTCATTACCAATAAGTTTAATAACGTAAACCTATTTTAACGTAGTTGTCGCAGAGACGGCCATTGATGATAAATCAAAGAATTTTTAAATTTCATCTAGATTTATTACCATAATAGATTCAGCTTAGAAACTCATAGAATTATATAAAAATAGGTGGAACTGATTATTCCTCAAAGATTCTAGCGCAGGCCACAGTGACAGACGTAACGAGTCGCAGATGGCCCGTGGGTCGAATGTTGTGCACCCCTGATTTACACAGTTTGACAGATTTTTCGCGTGGTCAGTTGTATGGTGCTCTTCCACGAACTGGTAGCTCAGAAAATGAGTTCATACTTTTACCACAAACATAAAATAAAGGAAAGGTGTTGTATATTGTGAAGTTTTGAGACTGTATTGTATGCGAAAAATTAAATTTTTTTTTAAAACTATGAAACCGAAAATAAATGAGTCTTTTTCGTTCATGTTCTGTATGATTTATTATATCGATGATTACTATGCTGCTACTTCGCTTGGCGACCATTGAGAACAATATAAGAGGGATATCAGTGAATTTCCAGAGGCATACAGACTAATTTTTTTCTCGCTGTATACGCGACTGGAATGGGAGAGTTAATGACTGACATGTGTGTGCTACGCATCAGGTTTTGGGTGACGGTAATGAGTCCAGCGGCAGCGTACTCTAGCTTAGGTTTTTAGTTATTTTTTACGTACTTCTGCAAAGAAGTGAACCATATTTATGTATTTTACTGTTTAGACCAGTGTTTAGCAAATTACTCTAAGTTTATGTTTCTACGTAAATAAATCCTTGTTTGAGGCGGATTCCTCGAGTAATTTTCCGCCTCCAGAAGCGCCACGTTACACCACTAATTTTAAATCTCGTGTAGTACACAGCATATACACTGACGGAAAAAAATCGAAACACAAAAAAGTAATTAAACTAGAATAATGAAATTTCGGGACATTTGACTAGATAAGATATGTAAGTGATTAATATTGCAAGATCGTAGGTTAATATTGTCGTCGTCGTTGTTGTTGTTGTTGTTGTGGTTGTCTTCAGTCGTGAGACTGGTTTGATGCAGCTCTCCATGCTACTCTATCCTGTGCAAGCTTCTTTATCTCCCAGTACCTACTGCACCCTACATCCTTCTGAATCTGCTTAGTGTAGTCATCTCTTAGTCTCCCTCTACGATTTTTACCCTCCACGCTGTCCTCCAATACTAAATTTGTGATCCGTCGATGTCTCAGAACATGTCTTATATTAGCACGAGACAAAAAATTGCAAATGTGAAATTCTAGTACTCAAATAACCGGTGTAACCGCCAGAACGCTTAATGCAAGCATGCAAACGTGCATGCATTGTATTGTACAGATGTGTGGACCATGCTGCAGTTGTGGCCAGATGATATCCCATATGTACTCGATTGCAGATAGATATGGTCGTCGAGGAGGCCAACGTAACATATCGACATTCTGTAGACGGTGTTGGGCTACAACAGCGGTCTGTGGGCGACCGTTATCCTCTTGGAAAACACCCCCAGGTACGCTGTTTATGAATGGCATCGCAAGAGATCGAATCACCAGAGTGACGTACAAATTTGCAGGTCCTACTGTCATACGAAATCGCACCTCAGACCGTAACTACAGGTGTAGGTCCAGGGTGTGTAGCAGGCAGACAGTTTGTCTGCAGGTCCTCAGCTGGCCCCTTCTAACCAACCCTGGCACCGAGGCACAATCAGCTTTTATCAGAAATAGAACAGACCTCCTCCAGGCTATCCAGTGTGCTCTCTCCCTTGACATTACTGAAGTAGCAAATGGCGGTGGTTTGGGGTCGGTAGAATGCACGCTACAAGGCGCCTGGCTCTGAGCTGTCTTTGAAATAACCGATTTGTAACAGTTCTTTGTGTCACTGAGGCCAACTGCTTTTCAAACCTGCTGCAGATGCAGCACAACGCTCCAGAGCCATACCCCGAACACTACGGTTTTCCCGCTGAGTATTTCCACAATACCGTGTGGAGGCCGGTATTTTAGCGACTCCACATTCTCGTAATCACCACCGCCAGCAATCATGTGCAGTGCCTACACTAGTGCCAAGTCTTTCTGCAGTATCGTAGTTGGAACATCGAGCTTCGAAGTGCACTTTTACACGACCTCCTCCAATCTGTCAGGTGTTGACAATGGCGTGTCTGTCACCTTAAATGCATTCCCGACTACCATCAACTGACCACGTCGAACCTCGAAGATAATTAACGCTCACGACCGTAACTGCGAACGTTTAAAGCAAACCCTGGCATGCATCACCACAGTGGCGCCACCAGCGCCAGTCATCTGCGATTGATGCGAAATTAGACTAGACATCGTTTTTTGAGATGTAGAAATACGCCTACCAACTTTAGTTGATGTCGCACAAGTATTTCAAAATGGTTCAAATGGCTCTGAGCACTGTGAGACTTAACATCTGAGGTCATCAGTCCCCTAGAACTTAGAACTACGTAAACCTAACTAACCTAAGGACATCACACACATACATGCCCGAGGCAGGATTCGTAGCTGCGACCGTAGCTGTCACGCGGATCCAGACTGAAGCGCCTAGAACCGCACGGACAAGTATTTCTTAGTGATACGGTTTGTTTCGTCTGTACAGTACAGGTCACCGCTTTGGAGCTTACACATTTATTTCCTGCAGTAGCTTCTGGGTAAGCAGAGCTTCTAGTAAAAATTTTAAGTAGAGAACCTTATATCTGTTCTAAGAGCTTGCGGATCTTTCGTGTCAGAATGGTGCAGAGCCGATTTTACTATCCGTTTATTCTCCTTGTTATATTTTACGTATATTACAGTCTCAGTAGCACCACAGTCGTCCACTATTTTTCTTTTGCGAGTTCTGCTAGTGACCTCTAAGTTAATCTAGACTGCCCTGTTTGCATTCATGAGATCTTGTGTCAGATTTCTACTCAGCGCGGTACGGCCATCGACCGTACACTTTGGGAGCGGACACAAGGGGAATTGGCGGCTGTCCGTAAAAAGCTGGGAGCCGTGTTGGCTGCTGCCCAGACGCTCCTGGATAATGCTCAAAGCTGCGGCGACATCGGGGCGCTGGTGTCGGTGTGCGGACGTTTGCCACGCCGGACATTTGCCACCGTTCTACCTGCTCCGAAGGGTCGGGTCCCTTGTCTCCTCTTCGTCCTCCGCCGGCCGGAGTGGCCGTGCGGTTCTAGGCGCTACAGTCTGGAACCGCGAGACCGCTACGATCGCAGGTTCGAATCCTGCCTCGGGCATGTATGTGTGTGATGTCCTTAGGTTAGTCAGGTTTAAGTAGTTCCAAGTTCTAGGGGACTGATGACCTCTGAGCCATCCTCCTCTTCCTCACCTGCCGCTCGACCCGCAGTAGAGGTACTTAGCGAGCCTTTCGCCTGGTTTTCTTAACATGGAACCAGAATCTCTAAGGATTTTCCGCCACATTTCTAGAGATGGTTCAGATGGCTCTGAGCACTATGGGACTTAACTTCTGAGGTCATCAGTCCCCTAGAACTTAGAACTACGTAAACCTAACTAACCTAATGACATCACACACATACATGCCCGAGGCAGGTTCGTACCAGCGACCGTAGCGGTCGCGCGGATCCAGACTGTAGCGCCTAGAACCGCCTGGCCACTCCGGCCGGCATTTCTAGAGAGTTGTGGAAACTATTAAATGCATCTCGCATTGAAATCCGCACCAAATTTCGAGCCACAGCAAAACTTCGCCAGTCTTGGAGATTTTGCGCTCGTCTAAATTATACGTGCTTTTTTTCGGTGGTCCTGCAGTAGCTTTCTGTCGTGTTTTGTGTACCATGGGGGATCACTTCCGTCTGTTATTAATTTATTTGGTATGAATCTCTCGAGTGCTGTTGATACTATTTCTTTGAACTGAAGCCACATATGGCCTTCACGTACTTAGTTTGGAAGGATTGGAGACTGTCAATTAGAAGTCAACCGAATTTTTAATTGCTTTTATAAATATATATATTTCGTGTTTAGTTTTGGTGAATTTCTTTGTTACGGAATCGAGCCTCGCTGCGACTGTGTGTTCACTAATCCCTGTACCCGTCGTGATGCTCAGGATTATTTGTGGCTAAGAGGTCAAGTGTGTTTTCGTAACCATTTACAATTTGAATGGCCTCGTAAACGAATTGTTCAAAATAATTTTATAAAAAGTATTCAGAACAGTTATGGAAGTTGTTTTCTATCTAAAATAGGGTGTGAAAATGTATTTTTGTCAACATACGGAAAGTAGATTGAAGTCAGTGTCAACTATAATTGTATGAGGAGGGTACCCGAGTTTTCTTTGAAATGTTCAGCAACTCATTTCATCTGAGACTGCGGGTCTGTAAAAGGAGCCAGTTATTAATTTATTCCGGTTGTCGAACGTAACCTCTCTATCTACTAAGTCACAGGAACTACCTGCTTCAATGTCGCTTGTGAGCTGGAACATACATTACATTATTTTTCCTTAAGCTGTGCTTCTTGTTTCTGTTGTAGTGGAGATAATTACAATTACGACTTTTCCCTCCAAAACCTAGGGTGCTTTCTCTGTAACCCTGTAAATACCAGAGCTAAACAATGTAGAACAACAACGTACGTTACAAGCATAGCATTCTGTATTACTTAGTTTCCTTATTTCTAACATTTTAAAACTGTACATCGATTTTAGATGACATGTCAGTCATAGATCTTCTTATCTCTATTTATGAACGTACTTTCAGACATGTTTTGAACATTGTCCTGCTACACTTTATTAAGTTATTAACTAATGTTTCGCCGCTAGGGATATAGGATTACAGAGAGTAAATTAATATGGAGTATGTCGTTCTTCTTTTCAAACATTCACATGCCCATTTCTTCTTTCCTTGTTGCATTTTGGGCATGCAGTTGTAGTAATTAAACTAGCCACAAATGCAGCGATCAAAAAGGAATGATTAGCGTACATTCGCATTCTCTTTACAGCGTCCCTTTCTTGTTGCTCCCATTGCGATTGACTGTTTCTGTCGCAAACAGTAAGCGTGAAAGGAACCTACCACGCAGACAGAGGGATCTATATTCCTACTTGGCAGAACTAATTACAGACTGATATTATCGTCGTAATTGCTTTCGTTTCCCAAAAGTTATAAATATTTCGATTTCGGAAAAGAAGCTCTGTATTTCGCCAAGATGTCGAAGGTCCCTTACGTACTGGTTGAATCGAGTAAGATGTGGAGACGGCGGTTTGAAAGCTGACAGAAGTAGTACGAGGAAGGAACGTTCCTTACCTGAGGGATCGCTACAGAAGCTACCTGGCGACGGGGCAAGTGTGGCAAATGTCTATTATAATTATCCGGGCTGTTATGCCGTGGTCGGTTGATGAATTCTGTGTCGATTCCCATCGTTTCGTCTCCGACTGCGGGAGACATCTTCAAGGGTGTCCGTAACTCGATGGAAGGTCAAACACACCCACTGGCTCGCTACTGACTGCCGCTAAATTCCGTGTCCGCGAGCTCCCGCGCCGCGGCGGGACGTCAGGTATTTTCAAAAAAGTCAGTGCAATTGGCCGCTGTCCGTCGCCGTCGATCGCCGTTGCCGTCACCCAGTAGTGGGCGGGTGGTACACATCTTCTTTAACACCGGCATCCATATACCGTTTAATTTCACACCCTCCTCCTTTCGGTTGAACTTATTTGGTTGTTTAGCGATTTCGATTGCCTCCCTGCAGAGCCTTCCGTAATATCCGCTTGTGGCCGCTAGTACTTGCGTCTCCTCGAAACGAGTATTGTGGTTCCCTGGCTGGAAAGCATGCTCCGCAACAGCTGATCGTTCCGTTTCTCCTCTTCTACAATTTCCTTTGTGCTCTTCCAAACGTTTAGAAGCAGTTCTTTTAGTGGTACCCACATAAACATCACCACAGCTGCATGGGATCCTATACACTCTATCTTTTTGCAGTGGTTTGCGAGCGTCCTTGGCAGGCTTAAGGTATTCCTGTGTCTTCCTGGTGGGCTTGTAAATTACGGTAATATTCCGCTTCGGTCAAGATCCTCCCTATTCTTTCCGTTAAATTTTTAACAAACGGCAGGAAAACCTTAGATTTTGCAGTAGCCTGTACGTCAGTATGGTTTCTGCGTGGCTGCCTCAACGCACGTTTTATTTCGGCGGACGAATATCCGTTCTTCATTAGTGCATTGTGGAGATGTTCCATCTCAGCGTCGAGCAACTCAGGTTCACAAATATTTCTAGCTCTGTCCGCTAGCGTCTTGATAACACCCCACTTCTGTTGTGGGTGGTGGTTCGAATCCCGGTGCATGCACATGGAGGTTTTTTAGAGAAATGCCCTGGGGATCAGAGACTAATTGCCTGCCAAAGTCGAAGTTACATCATTAAATGAAACAACACGTTCACTGTTACCAGCCACCGTTTTATTTATTTCCACGACGCGTTTCAAAGGTCACGTCAGTATCACATTTGTGTGTGTGTTGTGTTATGCTTTCTTGGAGGAATTTGTGGCACTGCCTCCAGTGGTCACAGGTTCCTTTCGCTGTCGTAACACATCACATGTATACTGTCACATTTGTAAATAAATATGGCGTCTGGAATCTGCTGGGTGCACGGTAAAACGGTGACTGGTAACAGTAAACTCGCTGTTTCATTAAAAGTCAATAACAGTCACGGTAAAGCCTAACCCAAATTGTTCGCATTTGAAGTTACATCAGTTACAGTATTCTGAGATAATGCTCGCCCTCACAGATTGGATATAGGCAAGACTGTGTATTGTGTATTAAATTGGGGACCTAGAAACGACGGAGAGGGTTCGTCCCTCCGTGGTTCGCAAGCCTACAACAGTCCACAGCAGTCAACCCGCCCCACTGCCGTCCCACACCACCGAACCCAGGGTTATTGTGCGATTGGGCCCCCAATGGACCCACCCGGGAACGTCTCATACCAGACGAGTGTAACCACAAATGGCTCCATGGTAGGATAACTATGGTGTACGCGTGCAGTGTTTGCGCAGTAATCGCCGACACAGAGTAAATGAGGCGGAATAAGGGGAACCCGCCCGCCTAGGCAGATGGAAAACCGCCTTAAAACCCGTCCACAGGCCGGCCGGCTCACCGCAGCTCGGCAATAATCCGCCGGGCGGGTTCGTGCCGGGCCTTGACAGTTTTAATGCCTACACAGTAGTAGAAACAGAAACTTGGCTGAAACGGGAAGTGAACAGCAACGAAATCCCAAGTTCAGACTGCAGTATTTAGCGCAAGGATAGGTTAGTGCACATAGGTGGCGGCGTATTTATTGCTTTAAAGAACTGGATAATATCTAGCGACGTTAGCACGGTTCCTTAATGGGGATTTATCAGGGTGAATTTAAGCAACAAAGATAAGGTCAAAAATGACAATCGGATGCCTTTATAGACCGACTGTGTCAGGAGCTGTACTGGTAGACCACTTAAAAGAGAACTAACACATATAGCTATTAATTTTCCTGGTCATGCTCTTGTAATTGGAAGGAGGGGGGAGGGGGCCGGACTTCGTCTGACAGGTATAGATTTGGGGAATCATACTACGAAAACTGGCCCCAGGGACTAGAGTTCGTGTGATATTTTTCTGAACGACTTGTCCGAAAATTGCTTTGAGTAGATAGAAAGCCAGCTCGTGAAGGTAACATCTTCCTCCTATCAACAAACAGACCTGAACTTATCGAATCAGTTAACCATAGGAAGGTACCAGTGATCATCAAACTGTGATAGCTACCACGATAACGGCGTTTGCAAGGAATCTTAAGACAGGTAGGTAGATATTTTTGTTTAGAGAGAGTGACACGATACAGATTGAAGAGTATCTAAGCAGCTAGCATCAAATATTCACTGATGAGGACGAAGATGTAGACCACAAAGAGAAAAAAAAAATCAAAAGCACCATTCAACATGTTCCAAGTAAGGTCTTAACTGATGGGAAAGACCCATCGTGGCTTAACAGCTGTGTTAGAAAACTGCTCCGTGGACAAAGAGAGCTTCATCTCAGATTCAAGAGGACTCACAACACAGCTGACGAACAAAAGGTGAACGAAGCGAAATGAGCGAAAGGTGAGCAATGACAAAAGCGTTCAATGGCTCTGAAAGTAAATTTTCTAGCCCGAAAATCATAAAGCGGTTCGAAATGATATGTTCATTAACTCAAAGACCATACTGGCACCGAAACGGAAGTTAGCAGAGAGAAAACCTAAATATTCAATTCTCTCTTCCGAAATTGTTTCACCGTGAAAAAATCGTAAACACATTCCCTTATTCTAATCATCGTACGAACGTCGAAATGGCAGGTACTGAGATACCGGATCGCAGAATAGAAAAGGAATTACAATCAGTTAACACAGGACCAGATGACATACCTATAAGATTCTACAAAGCTTACTCCTCTTATAAAAGCAGTTTATCATAGATCGCTGGAGCAACGAAAGGTACCTTCTGACTGGAAATAAAGAGTAGAACATACCCCGCTTTCGAGAAGAGTTGTAGGACGGACGCATGTAATTATTGGACTACATAGTTGACGCCAATCTGTTGTAAAATTACAGAGCATATTTTACGTTAAAGATTTACATCGTTTTTGCAAAAATGGTTGAAATGGCTCTGAGCACTCTGGGACTGAGGTCATCAGTCCCCTAGAACTTAGAACTACTTAAACCTAACTAACCTAAGGACATCACACACATCCATGCCCGAGGCAGGATTCGAACCTGCGACCGTAGCGGTCGCGCGGTTCCAGACTGTAGCGCCTAGAACCGCTCGGCCACCCTGGCCGGCAACGTTATTGCACAACGATAATATCCTCTGTAAAAATCAACATGTATTCAGCCGATAAAGATCCTGTGAAACTCAGCTCGCTCTCTACTCCCATGACATACTCAGCACTGCAGACAACGGCGCTTATGTTAATGCCGTGTTCCGTGGCTTCAAGAAGGCGTTTGACACCGTATTGCACTGCCGTTTAGGAAAACAAAAATACGAGGTTATCGAGTATAGGCCCACATCTGCGTCTGGATTCAAGACTTCCTTGCAGTCAGAACTCAACACGTCGTTCTTAACGGAAGAAAATCGACAGATGTCATGGTAATTTCCGGAGTACAAGGAAGAGTGATAGGGCCCTTATTGTTCACAACGTATATAAATGTAATGGTAGAAAGCGTTGGGTAGCCTTTACGACAGTTCGCAGATGACGCGGTTGTCTAAGAGAGTATAAACACCGGGGGACAGTGTCGATTTGCAGAAAAACCTGCAGAGGTCTGATGAATGGTGCAGGCTACGGCAGATGAAAATTAGGTAAATGTAACATATTGCGCATACATAGGGAAAGAAATCCACTACTGCACAAATACACTACTGATGAGAAACTGTTGGAAGCAGTATCTACCGTAAAATACCTAGAGCGACCTAAAGTGGAATAACCACGTAAAATAAATAGCACAAAAGCAGATGACAGACTGTGATTTACTAAAAGAATCTTAAGGAAATTTAACTCATCCAAGGAGGAAGGAGCTATAAGGTTTTTGTTCGACCGATTCTTGAGTAATGTTTACCAATATGCGATCCTTAGCAGGTAAGACCGATAGACTGGATAGAGAAGATCCAACGAAGAGCGGTGCGTTTCGTCGCGGGATAGTGCATTCGTGCGCCAGAGCGGTACAGAAATGCTCAACAAACTGGCGCTGCGAGTGAAGACTTGTGCATCACGGAGAGGTTTACTATGGAAATTTCGAGAGAGCACTTTCTGGGAAGAGTCAGACAATATATTAGTGCCTCCCACATACATCTCGCACAATGACCACAACGCGAAAGTTCGAGAAATCATGGCCAATACGGAGACTTACCGACAATCGCTGTTCCCACGCGCCGTTCGTGAATGGAGCAGGGGAAAGGGGATCAGTTAGTGGTAGCAGGAGGAGCCTCCGACACACACCGTCAGTAGGTTTGCGGAGTGTGATGTAGATGGAGATGCGGACGTGGAGGTAAGACGATGTCAAAATGACTCAGCGAATGAGTCGATAATAAATCCCCAAAATTTCGTTTCTGCGCCGCTGTCTCGGATCTCCTAGTTACAGCAGCTACCATGAGAAGGACGGTAACCAATATCTTTGTTTTTCGTATTCCGACGGTGGCAAATAAAGATGACTTTGCAGCACTTATATGTTTTGTCAACAGAGCGTGTGATCGGTATGAAAAGAAATGCAATCACGTAAAACGCTATGTTGTGTCAACGAAATGAATGGCACTGTCGCAGCTGGGGAAGATATTACATAATGAGAATCTTTCCTGTATTGAAACGACGTGCACTGCTAGTTACACCCGTTGGTGTTGGTGTGCAAGCACAGTATTGTGTGCAGACGTGTGGTGCCTTCGCCAACAGCCAATATTTCGACAGTTGCACACCCTCGTCATTTGCAAAGCACAAATGCAGTGCGAGAGCTTTGTGCAGCGCAATTTAAAATCCCGGTATGAGGTTCTAAGACATCGTGGTCTCCTGACCTTCTTTGCTTACATATTCCGCCCTTACAATCATATTCCGCAAATCAAGACGCTTCATTCGAACCCAAACTCGATAAGACAAAGTCAATGTTGTATGAATTCATGTAAACGATATGCAATTAACAAGTAAGCGCACCGTGGCTGAAATACTCGAGGCTGGCGTACGCACATACATTCCAGACACGATGGTCACAGAAGCTTTTAGTTCCGGAGAGAAACCGGACAACAGGACGCCGGTCCCTTCCTTCAAAGGACGACCCAGCCTATGTCGGCTGGTGACCGCCCGTGTAGCGGACAGCGTGGGCCCGAGTGAAAAGGGGGAACAACCCCGTGTTCGGCTTAAAAGCAAATTCCGATACATTATGTAGGAGCGGCCAGCCTACGCATTCTTTACACATAGCACGCAGTTTCAGAGATTTTCAAAGGCAGACAGCAAACGCCAAACGCCAATGCTACAGGTTTCCGGATTGGTCGCTTTAAACGAAATCTGAAGGAATAATGGAAGAGACCGAAAGATTTACCCCTTCACATCTGGCGTGGAGAGGCGCCGTTCCGTTGTCGCTCTTGGAGCGAGGAACAAGTCCCTCCTCAGTACTTCACTGGGAGAGCACCTCTGTCGAGAGCGAATCGAAGTGCGACTCTATATTGAGTCCTTGCGATTAAGCGTTGTTCACTGTGTTGGCCGACACACTTATTGTGCGGTGTGAACGGACAGGGTTATAGTTAAACACCTGCAAGCGAATTTTGAGTGGCATCGCTGTGGACTGGTTATCTGGCCAGCGTACCACGCCATTAGTTAGACTAGGGACGAATACGAATCCTTCACTTCATCAAGGCATAGGGAAAGTTTGATTGGCGAAAGTCAATCCAGCTAGAATGAGAGTTATTTTATTTGTCACCAGCGAGCGGCGCAGACAGCAGTCATCGCAGCTTACGGTATTGTGCGCTACACCTACTGCGAGCCCCATATTTCCTCCACAACAGTACACTTCACTGGATTTCACACGCGACAGCCCTGACCGTACCTAGCAACATTCTAAAGGATAATTATTCAAGTTGAGTAGGTGCGCCTCTCAGCCATTCTGCCAAGTCAACTACCATCTTAAACTTTGTATAGAAATGTCATTAGCGAATCCAATCCTTGAGAGGTAAATTCACATTCCGAAAAGAACCAGGATATAACTTGTTCAATTCATAACTAAAAGTACCATTGTGATTTCTCAGAATTTTTGCAAAAGAAATAATAACTTTCGTTAGTTCCATGTTTTTCTTACACTAACTAGCTTTACTCCAGTACCCAACTATGCCACTAGTTACGTAAGAAATTTTGTGAATTTTTGTGTCATTTCCTTACAGCGGACGACTCGTGAAGATATTTATTGCGGAAAGTTTTTCAGGCGCATTTCTCTTTAGAACGTTCGGATCGTCTGTCTGACTTCTGTAGTAGTGTGGGGGTGGAAATTGCATCTTGCAGGAGCTACAGGGTAACAGGTACATCTCAGATTAATCCGTTGCGCAGAATAACAGATCAACCCCACACCTCGGACCGTGTATATGCCGAAATACACACACACACACACACACACACACACACACACACACACACACACACCAAAGCAGTAGAGTCACCACACAACCGAAGATGAGCAACGACCAAGTGTGTACCATTAACTGCCTCTCTTGTTTGATCAGCGTGACAGCAGCATTCCAAGTAAAATTTAAGGAATGCGATAGACAACTGTCTTACATAAACCAAGATCATCCTTACCTGACTCGACAAGAGCCCGTACACTTATCTGTTTCACGTCATGTTTCAGCGGAGTACGATCAACCCTGCTGCAAATGGCATCAGCATAAAGCAGAAAGGGTCGTAGACCTTGTAACAAGACATCCTCCTCTAGTATTACTTTTCCTCAACATTAGTTGTCGATACTAGTATTATTTTTCTAATTTTGGACAGGTCAGTGTTATTTCAGTTAATTTTCTAAAATCTTTCATATAATTTTATTCACAGTATGTCATATTTCCAGCTAAAATTTATGAAAAGTAATTACTTTAGAAAATATTTTAGTTTCGATATTGTAATCGATAAGCACTAGTGCTATTGTATTTAAAATGATTTTTTTTAGAAACATTTGAAATTACGAATTATTTGCACACTTACAATTTCTATTATGCAATTCTGTAGTGTTTATTATATTTAATTCTGGATTCATTTATGAAATAATAATCTACATGGAAGAAGCCTGGAGATACTGACAGGTTTCAGATAGATTATATAATGGTACGACAGAGATTTAGGAACCAGGTTTTAAATTGTAAGACATTTCCAGGAGCAGATGTGGACTCTGACCACAATCTGTTGGTTATGACCTGTAGATTAAAACTGAAGAAACTGCAAAAAGGTGGGAATTTAAGGAGATGGGACCTGGATAAACTAAAAGAACCAGAGGTTGTACGGCGTTTCAAGGAGAGCATAAGGGAGCAATTGACAGGAATGGGGGAAAGAAATACAATAGAAGAAGAATGGGTAGCTTTGAGGGATGAAGTAGTGAAGGCAGCAGAGGATCAAGTAGGTAAAAAGACGAGGGCTAGTAGAAATGCTTGGGTAACAGAAGAAATATTGAATTTAATTGATGAAAGGAGAAAATATAAAAATGCAGTAAATGAAGCAGGCAAAAAGGAATAGAAACGTCTCAAAAATGACATCGACAGGAAGTGCAAAATAGCTAAGCAGGGATGGCTAGAGGACAAATGTAAGGATGTAGAGGCTTATCTCACTAGGGGTAAGATAGATACTGCCTACAGGAAAATTAAAGAGACCTTTGGAGAAAAGAGTACCACTTGTATGAATATTAAGAGCTCAGATGGAAACCCAGTTCTAACCAAAGAAGGGAAAGCAGAAAGGTGGAAGGAGTATATAGAGTGTCTATACAAGGGCGATGTACTTGGGGACAATATTATGGAAATGGAAGAGGATGTAGATGAAGATGATATGGGAGATACGATACTGCGTGAAGAGTTTGACAGTGCACTGAAAGACCTGAGTCGAAACAAGGCCCCTGCAGTAGACAACATTCCATTGGAACTACTGACGGCCTTGGGAGAGCTGGTCCTGACAAAACTCTACCATCTGGTGAGCAAGATGTATGAGACAGGCGAAACACGCTCAGACTTCAACAAGAATATAATAATTCCAATCCCAAAGAAAGCAGGTGTTGACAGATGTGAAAATTACCGAACTATCAGTTTAATAAGTTGCAGCTGCAAAATACTAACGCGAGTTCTTTACAGGCGGATGGAAAAACTAGTAGAAGCCGACCTCGGGGAAGATCAGTTTGGATTCCGTAGAAATGTTGGAACACGACTTATCTTAGAAGCTAGATTAAGGAAGGGCAAACCTACGTTTCTAGCATTTGTAGACTTGGAGAAAGCTTTTGACAATGTTGACTGGAATACTGTCTTTCAAATTCTGAAGGTGGCAGGGGTATAATACAGGGAGCGAAAGTCTATTTACAATTTTTATAGAAACCAGATGGCAGTTATAAGAGTCGAGGGACATGAAAGGGAATCAGTAGTTGGGAAGGGAGTGAAACAGGGTTATAGCCTCTCCCCAATGTTATTCAATCTGTCTATTGAGCAAGCAGTGAAGGAAACAAAAGAAAAAATCGGAGTAGGTGTTAAAATCCATGAAGAAGAAATAAAAACTTTAAGGTTCGCCGATGACATTGTAATTCTGTCAGAGACAGCATAGGACTTGGAGGAGCAGTTGAACGAAATGGACAGTGTCTTGAAGGGAGGGATGAAGATGAACACCAACAAAAGCAAAACGAGGATAATGGAATGTAGTCAAATTAAATCGGGTGATGCTGAGGGAATTAGATTAGGAAATGAGACACTTAAAGTAGTAAAGGAGTTTTGCTATTTGGGGAGCAAAATAACTGATGATGGTCGAAGTAGAGAGGATATAAAATGTAGACTGGAAATGGCAAGGAAAGCGTTTCTGAAGAAGTTTGTTAACATCGAGTATAGATTTAAGTGTCAGGAAGCCATTTCTGAAAGTATTTGTATGGAGTGTAGCCATGTATGGAAGTGAATCATGGACGATAAATAGTTTGGACAAGTAGAGAATAGAAGCTTTCGAAATGTAGTGCTACGGATGAATGCTGAAGATTAGATGGGTAGATGACATAACTAATGAGGAAGTATTGAATCGGATTGGGGAGAAGAGAAGTTTGTGGCACAACTTGACCAGAAGAAGGGATCGGTTGGTAGGACATGTTCTGAGGCATCAAGGGATCACCAATTTAGTATTGGAGGGCAGCGTGGAGGGTAAAAATCGTAGAGGGAGACCAAGAGATGACTACACTAAGCAGATTCAGAAGGATGTAGGTTGCAGTAAGTACTGGGAGATGAAGAAGCTTGCACAGGATAGAGTAGCATGGAGAGCTGCATCAAACCAGTTTCAGGACTGAAGACCACAACAACAACAACAATCTAGATTAATAATGTAATGAAAACTAGTACGAAGTCTTAAATTTTTGAACATGGCTGCGTTGTCAGCGACCGTTTACAAAGTAAAATTAAAGCAACAACAGCCCTCGGTCGCAAAAAAGAAGTCTTTTTCACCTAGGTTTCGGCAACTACTAAGAGTGCCTTCATCAGAAGTAAAACACTCAAACTGGCCTATATCACAAGCACAAAACTTTAGGAAAAAACATTTTTTTTATTTTTTAAGTGTAAGTACTGACCAGCAGTACAAAAAAAAGAAACAGTGCTTACAAGTCACGTGTAAAATAAATCTCAAGCGGTAAGGCTTTAGACGCAAATTTTTAAAACACCAAACATAGAAGGCAAGCCACTACGGGCTGCTCACACATATCGAGCTACGGAAGCATCATACTGAGGCGCCCGCGTTAACAATTGCCATCTAGTAGCCCCAAATTCAAACAGGCTACTTAACATTGAAAATATAGACAGACGAATGTTATGATGAATATTCTTTAATACTTGAAGTAAGAGGCAATATTTTATCTTACAGCAGCAGTCGTGGTAACAATTTGTCTACATAAGAGCTTAGAAGTACAGTTTATAGACTGAAAACGCCATTACAGATTTATAAAGGGGCCTGAGAAACTCAGCGAGTAGAAAAACGGTATAACATGAAATGTATTAAATATGAACCATTTAATGAACAAAAATTATGAATCGACTTAGATAGAAAAAATATTTCGGTAATTGCTCGAGGGAACACGAAATCAAATATGCCGTTGAAGAAGCTTTTATTGCGTAATTGTAGCTGCTCATTAAGAATGAGGCCACCATTTCGAGAAAAATGTTTAAAAATTTCTAATTCTTCGGGAACGTCTAATCTACGTCCTTTCTTCTCAGTGTGCAAAATGTTGTTATCGCGAACGGCTTTAGGTGCGTGACTTGTAATCAGAAGGTGGTCGGCAAAAGGCGAATTTTGGTTGCTAGTAGCATTTATTTTTAGAAAATGTTCCTTGTATCTAACTCTAAAGGCTCGTCCTGTTTGTCCTATGTAATAAGAAGAGCAAGTGTTACAAAAAATCTTATACTCACCAGAGTTTTTCAAAGGGGAAAGGATCGATTTCAAATTGTGAATAAAATTTTTTTCATAGTATTATTGGTTGAAAAAACGACATTACAGTTGTATTTATTACGAAGAAGGAGCTGGATCTGATAGGAGATGGGCCCCAAGAAAGGAAAAGAAAAAAACTTCGTCTTTAGGCTGGACTCAATGAGAGAGGTGCCGAGTGTAGTAACTCTTTTAACAGTTTTCTTTTTAAGGATGCTATCCACTATGGCAAGTTCGCATTAATTTTGATTAAATTTTTTTTCCTCGAACTTTTCTTCTGAGAGTTGAACAGAACTAGCTCTATGAATACCAGAGTGAAAGAAAGCGTTTTGATGCGATTGTGGGTGCATGGAAGACGCAGATACGATCTGCTCAGTATATGTTTCTTTTCGGAAAACATTAAATGAGATTTTATTTTCTTCCACTGTAAGCGTCAAGTAAAGAAAATTCAATTGATGTGCCTCGTTTTCGAGTTCGCTGGCGAATTTTCGTTAACTCTCTAGAAGAAAAGTTCTTCAACTGATTCTCAGCTACAGCGCTAGATCATTCTCTCCTGTTTGAAATATGTCGATGATATTTTAGTCATCTGGAAGTCACCCGTTGATGGCACTGTCTGTATTTACAATCTTTTCAATGAACTTCACGAGAAAAAGAGTTGGGCAAATTCAGTTGATAGCCCGTCCGGGTCTGGGACTACACCCATCCTGAGAAGCACATTTTCACACTGGAGGCGTGTGGCGGCAGTTGGCAGGCTGCAGAAACAAATCAGTGCGACTTGGCTTCCTGTAAAAGGAGTGTCGTGGCGCACCGCCAACCTTCCTACTGACCAATACATGACTCAGTGGGAGGCAGACATCCTTTCCCACACTCACTGTGGAGCGAATATTGGGGCGCACGGAATTCAAGTTTTGTAAAGAGACGTTAATATTGTCATTTCCTTGAGACCAAGCAAAAAAAAAAAAATATTGTCTAGGAGACTGGAAGAAACACGAAAGTTTCAAAGATGCCGAGGGCATCGAATCTTCCACAACAGATGGGCAATAACAGGTATCAAAGGGCTCGCCATCGAAAATCCATCTTTCTGTACATAGAACCGGTCATTGAAGTCATTGAATAAAAAGTAAGTAGAAGTCGACACATGTCGAAATAGGTTTTTCAGTCCAACACGAAACGTAACATCACCAACCGTAACGCGACTGAAGACAGAGGCCAACAAAACTTAGTAAAATATCAGAGCCTTTAAAACGCATTTCCTCTATACTCACAGGGAGGCGTCGACACCTGTCGAAATATCGCCGTTTATCGAAGACAGTCAAGGAGCTGCATTTACGTAAGTTGTCTGAATACTTTAAGTGCCTGGAGAAAGTCAAGTTTGGTACGGTACTGCCATTACAGCAGAGCTATGGTACGAGCTGGGCCTCGCCGACAGATGGAGCGTCTGCGACTGGATCACGGCACTGGGGCTGGGCAAACGATACTCGCTTTCGAAAGGTGTCGAGATTTGCCGATGCACCACTGCGTTCGATACAGTATAGAGCTTGTTTGAACAATAACGTGACATTTGAGTGGCGCAGCGCGAGTGCAAGTTGTTGTTGTGGTCTTCAGTCCTGAGACTGGTTTGATGCAGCTCTCCATGCTACTCTATCTTGTGCAAGCTTCTTTATCTCCCAGTACCTACTGCAACCTACATCCTTCTGAATCTGCTTCGTGTATTCATCTCTTGGTCTCCCTCTACGATTTTTACCCTCCACGCTGCCCTCCAACACTAAATTGGTGATCCCTTGATGCCTCAGAACATGTCCTACCAACCGATCCCTTCTTCTGGTTAAGTTGTGCCACAAACGTCTCCCCAATCCTATTCAATACTTCCCCATTAGTTATGTGATCTACCCATCTAATATTCAGCATTCTTCTGTAGCACTACATTTCGAAAGTTTCTATTCTCTTCTTGTCCAAACTATTTATCGTCCATGTTTCACTTGCATACATGGCTACACTCCATACAAATACTTTCAGAAATGGCTTCCTGACACTTAAATCTATACTCGAACAAATTTCTCTTTTTCAGAAGAGTGCAAGTTATACGCAATAAACTACAAACTAACCACAACATTAAGCTATGCTTCTGCATAAATTTAACAATTTTGTGGAACAGGGAGGAAACGCCATTAAATCCTATCGCTCCACAAACTCTGTAAGACGCGTATATTTCTATTGTCAAACCACAATTTATGACAGATGTTTATATAATAGGATTAAGTAGGAATAATTAATATTTGTCATGTTGGAAATAATTGTGGCAGCAGGGAATGTCTGCACAAAAGTGTTGTTGGCAAGAGAGACCGCACATTGATATAATTTTAAAAAGCGCGGGAGAGACCGCGTATGGATACATTTTAAGAAAAGAGAGGGAAAGACCGCGCATTGATACATTTTGTAATGGTAGCAGGGATTGTCTGCACCAGAAAGCATTGTTGGCAGGAGAGACCGCACTTTAGCGTTCGTAGGAAGTCAGTAGTAAGCGAGATGTGAAGCGAGTTGGTAGCAGATCTGAAGCGAGAGGTTGAGAGGAGCGGTGTGCCTGCCAGCCACCAGCTATGATTTACACGAGATTATAAACGGATGCACAGAGACATCAGCCATTATCATAAGAGGAACTAATGTTATTGAATTATTTTCTTTGCGAAACTCAAGACTACGGAAGGTATGTTTGCGCAATGCTAGTTGTAAGATTATTGTAAAAAGTAAGTCCCATTTGAACGTTTGTAAAATCATTTCATTACCAGCAGTAAATATCTGAAGAAACGTTTTCAGAATATAATTAATTTTCGCCAGCAATGTTGCATTACTGATTATAAGCCATCCCAAAAACCATCAACGTAAAACTTTGCAAAAATTTTATTATTGTCAAGAAAAAGTGTAACTATGAATTGCGTTACTTCACTCAAATTAATTAAAGAATAACGTGAGCTTTACTATTAAAGAATAACGTCAGTAATAAATACAGCCACTTATTATGACAGCCCACCAGCAGTTAATATAGTAAACCAGAGTAAGTATATTCTTATCGCAGTTCGATGTAGCAGTCAGATGGCGATCCAGTAACAATAAAAAAGGTAAGGAGCAGTTTTGGGTTATTACAGGTAACAACTGAGGGCCACGACGACGACACATTCAACGTTTCGTGGAAATAATCAGAAAATCACTTTTAATAAGCAGCAATTAAATTTTTATCCGAAGACGGAGAAAGAGAATAAATTTCAAAGGGAAGATTTCATTTGTTACTAAGCAAGAGGTAGAAATCATAAGGGAAGATTTCACAGGTCATTGTAGAAGAGAAAGTTGCGCAAAA
This sequence comes from Schistocerca gregaria, assembly GCF_023897955.1. Taxonomy (NCBI): domain Eukaryota; kingdom Metazoa; phylum Arthropoda; class Insecta; order Orthoptera; family Acrididae; genus Schistocerca; species Schistocerca gregaria. The sequence continues at coordinate 77,767,845 of NC_064927.1, forward strand.
AAAAAAGTTTCAATTTGAACAAATTTACGAGTTCTCATATACTATGTATGCATATATAAACGTTACGCAAAAGTAACAGGCAAAGAATATGTTGCCTCCAAAAAATACTGCTTGATTGAAAGCACTATTTTACATGATTGTGAGAGGCGGGTTGCAAATGTGCAAATGAGCAAATGAGCAATTCGGTCACTGTTCACATATTAATTGTGGTTTCACCGCCAGACACCACGCTTGCTAGGTGGTAGCCTTTAAATCGGCCGCGGTCCTTTAGTATACGTCGGACCCGCGTGTCGCCACTATCAGTGATTGCAGACCGAGTGCCGCCACACGGCAGGTCTGGAGAGACTTCCTAGCACTCGCCCCAGTTGTACAGCCGACTTTGGTAGCGATGGTTCACTGACTTCTACGCTCTCATTTGCCGAGACGATAGTTAGCATAGCCTTCAGCTACGTTATTTGCTACGACCTAGCTAGGCGCCATTATCAGTTACTATTGATATTGTTAACTATGTACCGTCAAAACCGACGTTCGTCATTAATGGATTAAAGTTAAGTATTCCACCAGCTATGTCCGTTTTTCTAAATTCTAATTTCCTTGTCCTGTTCCAGACCTGACGCCAGCGTGCGTGAGCTAAAACGCATGCATTTCGGCCTCCTCTAGTAACACGGTGTTGGCTCTCCTGCCAACCACAACATTACTATAATAGAACAAAAATCTTACCACATTGCAATCACATTGTAAACAAGACGGCAACGTTCAGATGAAATAATCAAAACAACGTATCAAGACTGAAATGCCGAACAAACTAAATGTATCGTAGTAAAGTGACTGTAATTTTTATCGCCAGAGTGGAATAATCCATCTTGCAGATAGCAATATGCGGGACAAACTCAAGAATTACACAGCATCGTGATTGCTGTCTCGTATTTATCAGCTGCCGTTCTCAGGCGTGACCTACACACTAGAAGCTTTTTTGGTCCGTGTTTCACAGTTACTTTTGTTGTTAAGAAGCCGTGGTCGATTGAAAACGCTAAGACAGGCCGTTGTGTAGTACCAACAAAAATGACTAGACCGCAAGCCAACGAAAAGAGCGAACGGAAGGCGAAGTAGCCTGCTGGGACGGTCGGCCGCGGCACTCACCGTGGATGGCTCCCGCGTGCAGCTGGTCGGTCGGTCAGCGGCCAACTGCCTGCCGCAGAGCGCCGGCCGCGCCGCTGTCTTCGCCCCCACTCGCGGCTCTCACCAAAAAGCCGGCCGAGGCTGACGCCTGAGTCTGCCCTTTCCCCGACCTCGCCCTTGGCCGCCGCCCGGCTCTGCTTACCACGGCGCGCCGGCACCTCACCTCACCTCACCTCACCTCGCCTCGCCCGTAACCTCGCGTGCGCGGCCGCCGTGGTATCTACGGCCGCGACTGGATTCGGCAGCGAGCCACCTCGACGGTGTGTAGCGGAGGGTGCTTTGTGTACCGCTGTCGCTCCTCTTCCCCACCCCTTCCCTAGTCTGCGGAAAGAATGATTGTCGGTAAAGCAGTTCTCTCGGGGGACGTGAAAACGCACGTGATCGAGGAGCTGATGACGTCTTTGTTAGAGAGACTTCCCGTAAGCAAGAATACCTATCACCTGACTGCAATCTAAAAAAGGCGCAGATCTAACACATGGATTTTCCCATGAGTGATCCCCTCACCCCCACCCATGCTCTCACCTATAAGCTTTGCCAACCTCCCCTCTCCATACCTGTTGAGGTGCAGGCCATGTCTAGTGAAACCCGTCCTGCTGATAAACTGCACCGACACCACAGAAATGTGACTCACGCTTTCTGTCATCAGCGCACCCCCAAGTCTCATGTTACTACGCCTGACGGCTGTATTAAGATGAGGCCGATCGTGGCGCTGAAACAGTTCCACGAAATGCACATTCGTGTTGCCAGTCTGAGTGGCTATCTTTTCCAGGTCACCATCTATGTTATTCTCCCCATCCCTATCAATACTATTACCAGACCCACCCACAATCACTACCTGATCCTCTTTAGTAAAATCCCTACATAACCCCCCTATGTTAACAGTCACCTGAGCCAATCCTGCGTTAGGCTTCAGAATGCTGGTACTCACACCCCAACACTTCCTGCAACTGCTGGCCTACACCCTTACCATGAGAACTACCTAACAGCAGAACCTTCTTCTTTCTCTTAGACTTTGCAACTGTCCTAGCCACCGTAACTGCTGAGGTCTGCTGCATACTTCCTACATCTACAGCTACTAGAGATTCCTCTCCACTAGACAGACAGTTGGTCACATCTATTACAAACACCAATAGTAAAACTACCTCAAAATCTCCTTCTCCTAGCAGATCTCTTACCAACATCTAGCTCCCATTCCCCAACCCCCTTCTTATTCTATCTAGCTCCTCCTGTGCGTTTTTCAACTGCACCTGAAGGGCACAGATATTACTCTCCTGCTCCTCTATCAGCTTACTCTTGCTACATAACCTGCAGTTCCAGGAGAGGATCTCACCAGAATGCCCACTGGCTTCTCCACTGCACACCCCCCAGTGAAAATACTTCGAACAAGACTCACATCGCAATCAACTACTCACGAACCTACGGCAAAGCCCACACTTCTCACTCATGGCAAAATTTTACAGTTATTGAAACAAGAAAACTGCTTTATCTAAGTTCCCCTAGTACAATAAGAAGATGTTAAAAAACTGACTACAATAATCACAAACTTACTCTACAAGGGAAGTAACTACTATTATTAACAGTATTAATCAACAGGAAATGAGAATATAAAAAAGACTAACACAGAAAGAAAAACAAACGTCTAATGACACAGTAACGAAGCTGAAAACAATTCCCAAAAATTTCTTCTACAGTTATTTCATCAGAAAACACCAAGAACACCGGTTGAAGACTACTAAACTTACTAAATAAACCACTGTACACAAACAATTAATTAGGACTTAGCTTTCGATGCGCCGCTACAGCTGCAACTGGTCAGCGCGGAATGTAAACACAGGTAAGAGATTTAAGTTGCTCGATACGAAACACTCACAAATATCAGATCACAACACAAGAAAGGCAGAGCTGAATGAAGAAACCACTAATAAGTCACTTATATAGTAAATATTATCACAAAAACGGTTAAAATATGTATCTGAAACCTAAAAATATATGAAAACTTAGAGAGCGATCTCACACTCAGTCACGCGCTTATGACGTCACACCAAAAAAAGAAACCGGTGTTCGGTGCACTGTGTGTTCAGACAAACTTTTACTCTGCCGAGCATTGAAGTCTGATATTAGTTTCGCACACAGTTCGCTGCCTGTTCTGTTTTAACAAACTGCCCAGCCTACAAAGTCCGACCTGTAATGAGGAGTGGGCAGCTAACTCCATGAGTTCCATTTTGTTTCGCCACATGTTGAAGACACCCGTCACAGCACCTCTCGAACGCCCAGCAAGTCGTGGAGTTTTCGAAATGGTCGTGCTGAGTCTCCGGGCCATCACAACCTGCCCTCGGTCGAACTCAGGTAGATCGCCCACACGGACAGCGCGATTCACTGATGCCACACACACCGCGCGTGTGTCCGACTAGCAGTCATTCCTCGCCAGGCGGCTCTGCTGTCTCCCTGACGGACTTTTGTTGATAATATGTTGGTGGTCATAATGTTCTAGCTGGTCAGTGTATGTCAGATTGTAAACGCTGTAACTTTTTGCCATTACAGAAATTTGTGCAAAATTTTACGTACTGCCTCGTTTTTGTATCTTTGTGGTAAAAATCTTTCTCAGTGAGCAGCTTCGAAAAAATATCGTCTCCCATTCAAATGAAATTACGAATCCCAATGTTAAAATCTGTGTGACGAGGTACGTTATTCTGAGTGACGGTAGTCACTGCACATCGAGAATTTTATGAATGTGCAAAGTGGCATTAGGCACTATAACTATGTTGAGTTCAAAACCGAAAGTGAGGTGGAGATGCAACTGAGCTAAGGAATAACTTCTACTGTGTCTATAAGAGGTGGCTGTGCAGCATAATGTAGTGTTGCTCTATCAGCAGCTGGCTGATCAGGTCATCAAATGGTTCAAATGGCTCTGAGCACTATGCGACTTAACATCTTAGGTCATCAGTGCCCTAGAACTTAGAACTACTTAAACCTAACTAACCTAAGGACATCACACAACACCCAGCCATCACGAGACAGAGAAAACCCCGGACCCTGCCGGGAATCGAACCCGGGAACCCGGGCGTGGGAAGCGAGAACGCTACCGCACGACCACGAGATGCGGGCGATCAGGTCATCGATGAATCCAGAATCTTCTGCGCAATTTTCTCGGCTCTTCTTCGACAATCACTAACAGAATTCATATCTGGTGATCAAAAAGTCAGTATAAATTTGAAAACTTAATAACCCGCAGAATAATGTAGATAGAGAGGTAAAAATTGACACACATGCTTGGAATGACATGGGGTTTTATTAGAACAAAAAAAAAACAAAGTTCACAAAATGTCCGACAAATGGCGCTCGATAGCAGAACGTCAGTGACTGCGCATGGCAATCGTGTATAAAAGGAGCTGTAATGAGAGAGAGAATCAGATGCGCCAGCAGTCACTCCATGTTGACGATACCTGAAAAGGCGCTTTTCCTGAATCTTTAATATCGTAACGGGGAATGTGCTAGTTCAGCGTTACGATTCTATCGCCATAGGAAGGGGATTCGAACGGGGAGAATGATTTTGAAGTTCGAAGCCACTGGTTGTTTAGACGATAGACCCCGTAGTGGTCGACCGAGCATAAGGCGTAATCCTGCTGAGACAGTTCAGGAAGAAATGGAGACTGTAGCGGGTTCGTCTGTGCACGGGAAAGTCAGCGCTCGTGCAGTCGCACGTCGCACCGGCATTCCAGACACTACTGTTTGATTGGCACTTAGCCGTACCCTCCGATGCTATTCGTACAATATCCATCACCACCGTGAACTGTTACCTGGCGATTTAGTGAAGCGGAGGGCATTTGCGGTGTGGGCGTTTCAAAAGATGCAGAAAGATAACGATTGGTTGAGTAACGTGTTGTGGACCGGCGAAGCTCATTTCACGCTCCGAGGTTCTGTCAACGCCCACAACTGCAGAATTTGGGCTGCCAAAATCCTAGAACTGTCATGGGAACTCCATCTACCTTTATCGGGCCTTTTATCTTCGAGGAAATGCGTGATTCTGGTTTTGTAACTGCTACCGTGACGGGTGAGAGGTACGCCGATATGTTACAGAATCGCATCATCCCCAGCCTGGCTGATAAACACCTGCTGGAACGTACGATGTTTATGCAAGATGGCGCTCCACCCCATATTGCTAGACGCGTGAAAGATCTCTTGCGCACGTCGTTTGGTGATGATCGTGTGCTCAGCCGCCACTTTCGTCATGCTTGGCCTCCCAGGTCCCCAGACCTCTGTCCGTGCGATTATTGGCTTTGGGGTTGCCTGAAGTCGCAAGTGTATCGTGATCGACCGACATCTCTAGGGATACTGAAAGACGACATCCGAAGCCAATGCCTCACCATAACTCCGGACTTGCTTTACAGTGCTGTTCACAACATTATCCCCCGACTACAGCTATTGTTGAGGAATGATGGTTTGCTTTGTCGTACTTCGTTATGCTAATTATTGGTATTCTGATCAGATGAAGCGCCATCTGTCTGACATTTTTTGAACTTTTGAATTTTTTTGGTTCTTTCTCCTCTCCATCACAGCTTCGAATTTTACCATTCTATTTCTCTTCCTCTAAGCTATCTACCTCTTATATATCTCTTTTACCCCATTCTATCGTCTTATGTATCTGCTCGATGAGAATAACTCACAAGCTGCAAGAACATAACGAGAAAATTCCCAACTAACTATAGGACTGACATTCACAAAAGAAAAGTATGTTTACTTTCATGTACATAGTCATTACTATTATTATTATTATTATCATCATTATTATTCTTGATTGTTATAATTATTTTTTTATTGTTATAGTTATCATTGTACTACTGTTATAATCTCTATTTTTTTTCTTTAACATCAATACTGCCTAATACGTTATGTGTCCTTAATGTTCTGTAGAAACTGTAACTCGTTCAATCTGAGTATGCCTGGTTAGGTGTAAGAGAGGGCCTGAAGGCCCTAATCTTGCCAGGTAAAATAAATGCACAAATAAATAAATAAATAAATAAATAAATAAATAACCCCATGTCATTCCAAGCATGTGTGTCAATTTCTACCTCTCTATCTACATTATTCCGAGATTTATTCAGTTTTAATTTATACTGACTTTTTGATCTCCCGGTATTTTACGCACTGCCGCTTTCGTACAGAAACTGTATGGTTTGGGCGCTGGATACAGACGGGACCTGCTGTCGGAGAGGGCTGAAGTAGCAAATCAGGAAGAGGAGCCGCGTGGAACACGCCTGGCGTGCTTCGTGGGTAGCGACGGGTCCCCTGCAGCGACGGCTTAAGCTCGGATCTCTACCATTTTCCGTCCACGTCTTTGCGCGTGATGTACGTAGGAGAGAGCGACGTATTGCTTCACTCTGTTGGGCGCGTACGCTCTCGCAATGTTAACAGTAACGCTCGCTGCGGTGCAAAAACTGCTCTCTCGCAGTGTCTGCCACTACACTTGACTGAGCCTCACCGAGCGCCTTACTAAATTAACCTGTGACGAAATGCGCTGCTCTCCTTTGGATCTGGGTTTCCTCTATCAACCCTGTACGGTAGCATTCAAGTATTGACCCAACGAGGGTTTTGTCAGCTGTCTCTTTCTCGATTGATCTGCACTTCCTGAGGATTCTTCTGGCGCCTGCTTTGCCCCCGATTTGTTTCACGTTGTCCTTCCACTATACAGGGTGGTCCATTGATAGTAACCGCGCTAAATATCTCACGAAATAAGCGTCAAACGAAAAAACTACAAAGAACCAAACTTGTCTAGCTAGAAGGAGGAAACCGGATGGCGCTATGGTTGGCCCTCTAGATGGCTCTGTCATAGGTCAAACGGACATCAACGGCGTTTTTTAAAAATAGGAACCCCCATTTTTATTACATATTCGTGTAGTACGTAAAGAAATGTTAATGGAACCACTTTTTTCGCTTTGTGATAGATGGCGTTGTAACAGTCACAAACGTATAAGTACGTGGTATCACGTAACATTCCGTCAGTTCGGACGGTATTTGCTTCGTGATATATTACCCGTGTTAAAATAGACCGTTTACCAATTGCGGAAAAAGTCAATATCGTGTTGATGTATGGATATTGAGATCAAAATGCCCAACGGGCGTGTGGTATGTATGCTGCTCGGTATCCAGGACGACATCATCCAAGTGTCCGGACCGTTCGCCGGATAGTTACTTTATTTAAGGAAACAGGAAGTGTTCAGCCAAATGTGAAACGTCAACCACGACCTGAAACAAATGATGATGCCCAAGTAGGTGTTTTAGCTGCTGTCGCGGCTAATCCGCACATCAGTAGCAGACAAATTGCGCGAGAATCGGGAACCTCAAAAACGTCGGTGTTGAGAATACTACATCAACATCGATTGCACCAGGAATTGCATGGCGACGACTTTGAACGTCGTCTATAGTTCTGCCACACTGGGCACAAGAGAAATTACGGGACGATGACAGATTTTTAGCACGCGTACTATTTTGCGACGAAGCGTCATTCAGCAACAGCGGTAACGTAAACCGGCATAATATGCACTATTGGTCAATGGAATATCCACGATGGCTGCGACAACTGCAACATCAACGACCTTGGCGAGTTAATGTATGGCGTGGCATTATGAAAGGAAGGATAATTGGCCCCCATTTTATCGATGGTAATCTAAATGGTGCAACGTATGCTGATTTCCTACGTTATGTTCTACCGATGTTACTACAAGTGAAACGTCCCCTTAGAACAATTGTACAAGACTGGTCTATGTGAAACGTCCTCTTTGAACAATTATACACGACTGTGCTCAAACTGACACACAATATCTTTAGCGCAACGCAATCTGACTTCCAAAAATCCCTACGAAAGAATGGCCCTGACTAGCATTAACCTATACGTTTCACAAATCACTTACCTCACAAAAATCTTCGTTACTCAAGCTACTGCAATACAGCGAGCGCCACTACTGCCAGCTAAATAAAAGATTCAAACTACTGAAGGCACTAACTGCTGATAGGCATAGTTAGCAAATGAAAGATTTTAATAGAGAACAAACAATGTATTTACCTCACTAGTCATAATATATATAGCAAACAGCCTACTTACACAAGATTTTCCACTACATGGCAGAATGGCGATGTACTTCGGTAATCTAAATGGTGCAATGTATGCTGATTTCCTACGTAATGTTCCACCGATGTTACTACAAGATGTTTCACTACATGACAGAATGGCGATGTACTTCCAACATGATGGATGTCCGGCACATAGCTCGCGTGCGGTTGAAGAGGTATTGAATAGCACATTTCATGACAGGTGGATTGGTTGTCGAAGCACCATACCGTGGCACGCACTTTCACCTGATCTAACGTCCCTGGATTTCCTTCTGTGGGGAAAGTTGCAGGATAATTGCTATCGTGATCCACCGACAACACCTGACAACATGCGTCATCGCATTGTCAATGCATATGCAAATATTACGGAAGGCGAACTACTCGCTGTTGAGAGAGATGTCTTTACACGAATTGCCAAGTGCATTGAGGTTGACGGACATCATTTTGAGCATTTATTGCATTAATGTGGTATTTACAGGTAATCACGCTGTAACAGCATGCGTTCTCAGAAATGATAAGTTCACAAAGGTACATGTATCACATTGGAACAACCGAAAAAAAATGTTCAAACGTACCTACGTTCTTTATTTTAATTTAAAAAACCTACGTGTTACCAACTGTTCGTCTAAAATTATGAGCCATATGTTTGTGACTATTACGGTACCATCTATCAGAAAGCCAAAAAAGTTGTCCAACTAAAACATTCATATTTCCTTACGTACTACACGAATATGTAATAAAAAATGGGGGTTCATATTTAAAAAACGCAGTTGATTTCCGTTTGACCTACGGCAGCGCCATCTGGCGGGCCAACCATAGCGCCATCTGGTTTCCCCCTTGAAGCTAGACAAGTTTGGTTCTTTGTAGTTTTTTTTCGTTTGACGCTTATTTCGTGTGATATTTGGCCCGGTCACGATCAATGGACCACCCGGTGTACCACCCCGTATGCATGCTCTATGAAGTTCAACGAATGTAACTGCTCCAGTGGTTGTTAAGCGCTTGTGTTGTCGTACAATGGTGGGTCGTTCTGTCTGTTTAAGGGCGTTACGTTCGTTGCGGCTGATGGTCAACTGCCAATCTCCGAACTAAATTGTCGATCTTATACGCGTTTTGTTGCGTTTCTAAAATATTCTAGCGCTGCACTTTCCTGCATACAACATCATCTGCGAAAACGTTCATGGAATTTCTGCCGTTTTCCACTAGAACTTTTATGTATGTTGTGAAAATTAATGGTACTATAATCCTCCATGGTCTACATCCGAAGTTACTTTTACGTCTTGCTCGCGGCTGTGTGTTTCTTCCAGTCGCTTAGACGATATTTTGTTGCTTGGCCCACAAGGAAATGACAATATTAACGTTTTTTTAGAACACTTGAATTCCGGCTGCCGTGAAATGAGCCTCAGTGAGTGTTATACACTGTTAAGACAGACAAGCGAAGCAAACATATTCATTCATATATATTGGAGGATGTCGAGATATCGTCATTACAGTGGCCAGTCGCAGATATGTTCTGGCTGTGGTGGAGAATGAAATAGCCTCCCGGAGTGCTTACATCTGTGCATCACACAGCTGCTAAGTGGAGAAGCGTCACAACGAGAAGTTACCATGCAACTCGATTGAGGTCCGCCGGAGGTGTTGCCGAATTCGGAGCATGATACGGACGTGTGGATGCGAGAGCGGACAGAGTTACGGGAGGAGCGAGGTGACGGGAAGGACGTCCCTACATCCCCTTCACAACGGACGGGGGAGGAATCTTACGCAGCCTCATAAGTAGAACGCAGCAATGAAATAGAGGTCGAGAGGGTGACAGTAGCAATGGATTAACGAGTGCCCTATGAACATGAGGCGTCGCCTACGGCGGCAGAGACGGAAGGCAGGGGGCGCAAACAACGTTCTCTGAAGCCTCGCAAGAGATGCCGCCATGCTTCCCGCGACGTGTCCTCCCCTAGCCTACGGAACACGAAAGATCGAGCCGCAGAGACATCTGACATGGAACCTTTAAAGGACGTCGAAAGGATTCCTTCAGGTGGTGATCGGATGTTCTGCATTTCAGACCGTCCCTCTTCATCGACAACGATTGAGCCGGTACTGCCGATGGAGGAATCAGTGATAGTGTCCTGGCTATCACATGGAAGTGCAGAAGAGGTCGTTTCTGGAACAGGTGAGCAATGTGACTGAGCAAAGTAAGTCGGAGGGGCACCGGAGTTGCTACCCCCACCTGATGGCGGCACACTTACGGAACGCAGACAATGGAGAGAGAGAACCGTTGGCAAAAACCCTCTGAGCACGAATTGTGGACCACAGCCATTGTAGTTTACAATGATATGACACGAGCATGAAGGCGACAACGGACCAAGCACACGGAGTGAGAACATCGCCTGTGAAATTGCAACTTTTCCTGGACATGATCTACGCCACGCACGTGGACGCCCTGCTGGCGCAGGAAAGTGCAATGCTGCTCTCCCAGACGTGCGCGGTTATAACACTTACCGAGCGCCGACTCGACACGTATAGTAGGACGTGGCACGGCGATCTTGATATGGGAAGGGATTCCGGTGTGTGACCTCTACTACATCGCTTCGCACCAGTGTTTGGCGATAACTGTGAACGTCATTCGTGTCGTCAACACCTATGCTCCCTTCAAATCTTACGATCTACGGGCGCGTGCACAATTCTCTTTGGTCCAGGAAGCTATTCTGGTGTATGACGTCGATTATGTTCTTCCGGCCTGGGGTTTGGCGATGACCGTGGAAAGGCATACGTATCGTCAACACCCGTGCAACGTTCGAATCCGACGAGCGCGTGAGCAGTTCTGCCGGAGGAGTGTGCGCCCCTATTCCGTGCCAGATATGACTATAACTTGGCAGGAGGGGATTTTAATACTGTTCTCTCGCCGAAGTATAATGTCTTTTCTGGAGACTAGAAATCTACTCTGTAGGAATCAGCATGGGTTCCGAAAAAGACGGTCGTGTGGAACCCAGCTCGCGCTATTCGTCCACGAGACTCAGAGGGCCTTAGACACGGGTTCACAGGTAGATGCCGTGTTTCTTGACTTCCGCAAGGCGTTTGACACTGTTCCCCACAGTCGTTTAATGAACAAAGTAAGAGCATACGGACTATCAGATCAATTGTGTGATTGGATTGAGGAGTTCCTAGATAACAGAACGCAGCATGTCATTCTCAATGGAGAGAAGTCTTCCGAAGTAAGAGTGATTTCAGGTGTGCCGCAGGGGAGTGTCATAGGACCGTTGCTATTCACAATATACATAAATGACCTGGTGGATGACATCGGAAGTTCACTGCCGCTTTTTGCAGATGATGCTGTGGTGTATCGAAAGGTGCAACAATGGAAAATTGTACTGAAATGCAGGAGGATCTGCAGCGAATTGACGCATGGTGCACGGAATGGCAATTGAATCTCAATGTAGACAAGTGTAATGTGATGCGAATACATAGAAAGACAGGTCCCTTATCATTTAGCTACAAAATAGCATGTCAGCAACTGGAAGCAGTTAATTCCATAAATTATCTGGGAGTACGCATTAGGAGTGATTTAAAATGGAATGATGATATAAAGTTGATCGTCGGTAAAGCAGATGCCATACTGAGATTCATTGGAAGAATCCTAAGGAAATGCAATCCGACAACAAAGGAAGTAGGTTACAGTACGCTTGTTCGCCCACTGCTTGAATACTGCTCTGCAGTGTGGGATCCGCACCAGATAGGGTTGATAGAAGAGATAGAGAAGATCCAACGGAGAGCAGCGCGCTTCCTTACAGGATCATTTAGTAATCGCGAAAGCGTTACGGAGATGACAGATAAACTCCAGAGGAAGACTCTGCAGGAGAGACGCTCAGTATCTCGGTACGGGCTTTTGTAAAAGTTTCGAGAACATACCTTCACCGAAGAGTCAAGCAGTATATTCCTCCCTCCTACGTATATCTCGCGAAGAGACCATGAGGATAAAATCAGAGAGATTAGAGCCCACACAGAAGCATACCGACAACCCTTCTTTCCACGTACAATACGAGACTGGAATCGAAGGGAGAACCGATAGAGGTACTCAGGGTACCCTCCGTCACACACCGTCAGGTGGCTTGCGGAGTATGGATGTAGATGTAGATGAAGAAACGACATTGTAACAGACATGGAATTTTAGCTACTGTAATTTTTGGGTTGTGTTTCAAGACGAAATTATTCTGTTTATCGCCGGGAGTAATTTAACAGGAAATTAAGTAAATTATGCTCATTTACGAGATGGGAAATAAATAATCATCGCAGGAAGGGTCACGATTATGTTGTAATTAGCATACGGCGTTACAGAATTAGCAGAGGGGCGAGCACTCTTGGTCGGCTCTGGTGCGTGACTGACGAGAGGTCGGCGGTGAGAACGTCCGTTGCCTCCTGACGTCTTCGCTTCGTGCCTAAATGAGACAGCCACTGGGCGCACAGCGGAATAAAGGCGAATGCTGAAGCAGGCACTCTGGCCGAGGTAGCTGTGTGCGCTACTTTAGCGAAATACGATAAAACCCCACCAGATGACCTCTTTCGCAAAGGCAAATAACATGACAACAAAGAGCGGTAGAAGAATGCGCAAACGGTATGTTTGTTGTGGTTGGCAGGAGAGCCAACACCGCATTACTAAAGGAGGCCGAAATGCACGCGTTTTAGCTCACGCAGGCTGGCGTGAGGTCTGGAACATGACAAGGGAATTAGAATTGAGAAGAACGGACGTAGCTGGTGGAATACTTAACTTTAATCCATTAATGACGAACGTCGCTCTTGATGGTACATGATTTACAGTATCAATAGAAACTGATAATGGCGCCTTGCTAGGTCGTAGGAAATAACGTAGCTGAAGGCTATGCTAACTATCGTTTCGGCAAATGAGAGCGTAATTTGTCAGAGAACCATCGCTAGTAAAGTCGGCTGTACAACTGGGCGAGTGCTAGGAAGTCTCTCTAGACCTGCCGTGTGGCGGCGGTCGGTCTGCAATCACTGATAGTGGCGACACGCGGGACCGACGTATACTAACGGACCGCGGCCGATTTAAAGGCTACCACCTGGCAAGTGTGGTGTCTGGCGGAGCCTCCACAATGTTTATTGAGAAAGCTATAAGAATTTTATACAGAAAAAGTTACAAAAGCTGCTAGCAGACGGTCCGGACGCTGTACATGGTGGGGCAGATAAAAGTGGTGAAGCAAACCAAGCGAGGTATCATGTGCGAGATACGGAGGCGAGCGAGTGCGCCGTCACTTACCCCAGTTCGCTGCTTGTAGCGCCACGTCACCTTAACGCGTCTGCATGTAGCGCACAAGTATAGCACCACAGTTTAGTATGAAATTAAAAATCAAAATTTATGTTTAAAACTATGTTCAATTATAGTTTAGTGTAATAATGTTCCAAATACCTAGTTTTGATGTTCTAAACTTAATAGTTTACGGGAAAATGCCATTTTAAGAGAAAAATCAGAGGCGCTAAATAATGACGCTAGGAAGCCAGAATTTGGTCAGAAGGTGCAGTTAGAACTTATAAACAAGTGATTCTGGTTTCCAAAACCATAAAACAAAAATCAACGTCAGAATCCAGGTTTTTCGGAAAAAACAGAGGCGCTATATAATGGACTTAGAAACTTGAAAATTAGTTTTATGCTTGGGTACACTTAAAAAATAATAACAGAGAGTCCACGTTAATCTACCTCTTATAGTTTTTGAGTAATTAAATAAAAACTAATTTTGTAACTAAAATGTACCTAAGTGTTGTAGATTAAGTACTTGAAATTTTAATGATAGAGGATTTTGGTTAAACCAGATGATCAAATATATCAGATAATAGAGCTACACCAAGTTTAAGAGTTATAAAATAAATTGTTGTTGTTGTTGTCTTCAGTCCTGAGACTGGTTTGATGCAGCTCTCCATGCTACTCTATCCTGTGCAAGCTGCTTCATCTCCCAGTACCTACTACAACCTACATCCTTCTGAATCTGCTTAGTGTACTCATCTCTCGGTCTCCCTCTACGATTTTTACCCTCCACACTGCCCTCCAATGCTAAATTTGTGATCCCTTGATGCCTCAAAACATGTCCCTATTTATTTTATGTCCTTGGTAGGACATAAAATAAATAGCAACTCATATAAGTCTTAGCAAAGGTATGGTTCAGAGGTAACAATCTACTGTTAGTTCGACTAAATAAATTCTATTAAGCAAAGTTTTCATTCTAGCGAGCTGAAACTTTCTACGTGCTTTCAAACTGCCTATCTGCATACCAGCAAAAATTAAGAAGTTTCTGAAGTAATTGGTAACTATATTATTAAAGATTATGTGCCCGAGATAGCGGTCGTTTGTAGACAGCCGCCGTATGCAAACAGACAGAGACAACAGGTGTTTTCTCGGCAGTCCGCACCGGCACCTTAGAAATACAGCCCCTGAAGCAGTAGGAAGGCTCACTTCGCTCTCAGACACTGTGAGGTCCACGCCAGTTAAACGTCTTGTCGCGCTCTGCCTCGGATGACGTCAGAACTGAGTTGTGACAAGCGCGTATTTGGCAGTGAAAACGGATAGTGAACTCGCGAGGACTGTACACCGTCCTGGATCGTTTAGAATTCGGTAAAATAACTGTTAGTGTGAGGTCCGTGTGAAATTCAATTCCGCGTGGCAAGTGGTGAATTTATTTCCACTTTTATGGCGAGCATTAATTTTTGAACGTTTATTGCGAATTTTCAATTGATTGATGTTAGTCAGGGCGAAAAACAACCTGGTAGGAAGTTACCGTAGAGGTCGCCTCTGAACTGCTAAAGGTGCCGTTAGATTAGATAGACTTGTTTTCAATTGAACATAACGCAATTTTAAGTATTGTTTGTGAGAAACTTTAATTAAATTAAATCTTGATTGGAACTTGAAACTTTTAGTGAAGTCATAGCCCTGATCTCGCAAAGAAATGGGGAATATACACTTTTCTTTCTGTGGGCTGGACCGGAATGTTGCCGTACAGACTGGAAACTAAGGTCAGTATGTTTCCGTTCGCTTTCTGGCTGACCACCAAATTAGTTGCCAGGCTCAGGGGATTAAAGACTGCATCAAAACTTTAAACCAGTGAAGTAACGTACTCGCCGCTACACAGTGGCCCGCAGAACAGAATTCCAGCCTACAAAGAAACACAGCAGAGGAAAGGAAATACAGTACTAACCTGACTGCAGGAGATGTTGAAACTGACCACCATTCATCTCTTGGCCCTGTTCAACAAGTTGTTGACGGGGGATTGAAGCTGGACTGCTGGAATTGCTCCAGTCCCATCCGAAATGCTCTGCTGCAATTCTTAATGACTATGAGGGCTGTTACGATACATCTTACACTTGAGGCGTCCCCACACTGACGGATTGGGTGATCTGGGTGGCCAGCTAGAGCTGTGATCAGACTGACCTCTGCTAACAACTCTGTCAGGCATGAAGGTAGTGTAAATGTGCTCCACCGTTCGGCCGGCTGTATGAGCAGTTGCTCCATCCTCTTGGAAGTAACTGTAAGTCTTCAAAAATGGTTCAAATGGCTCTGAGCACTACGGGACTCAACTGCTGTGGTCATCAGTCCCCTAGAACTTAGAACTACTAAAATCTAACTAACCTAAGGACATCACACACATCCATGCCCGAGGCAGGATTCTAACCGTAGCGGTCGCGCGGTTCCAGACTGTAGCGCCTAGAGCCGCTCGGCCACTCCGGCCGACCATAAAGAACAGATCCATGTCCAAGCCATCCTTTGCTATCTCAGTGAAGTTAACAGCCACTTGCGAAACTGGAGGCGCTGAGGACCGTGCGCTGGTTTTAATGCATGAACAACAGACACTCGGTATGGAACCATGTGCAAGTCCAGGTGGAGTATTAGTCCGCATGATCGACGTGATATGCCGGTCTCTTGCGACAGGCGTTGGGATGATTTGGTACGAATCTGAAGCATTTTCTGCAGTCACATTTTCTGGTCCGATGGCACGTTTCGGAATGTATTTAGATACTGTCTGACACCATTTTCGGATTAATCCTTGGCTGGCCCTCTCTACTGGCACTCTGACACTATTAAACTTCTCAGCAAACAAGTGACGTCACCGTTTCATTACTTTGTTGCCACGTAACTTTCCACAACGAACACCCGCTGCTCCACTCTGAGTACCACCTTCCCCTTTGCCCTGTTCCACTCTCACTAACACGCACTGCGCTCTGAACAGACGTGGAGAACGTAACGGGCGTACTCGTGCTGTGCTCGTCGCGGGCTGTGGTTGTATGCATACATTCACGTCTGGTCGTATCGACCTTTATTGGCACCACCTTATACACCTCTTACCAGTATGCGTAACTGAGCTCGTCCTCTTCTCCTTTACATGACAGTCTTTTCAAAACGTCCCCGTATCGCAATGGAGATGTGATTGCAAACGAACAACGAAATTTGGCACCATGCCTTGAAGTGTCTCAAGGGAAATTGATTTATTTGCCTCACAGATCGACAATTCGAACTCGTCCAGCGTGATTCTAGTAGACGGTATCTTCCAGTGTGCATCACGAGAAGTTATAACGAAGAGAACGATCACGCGAAATGGAGGCCAGTCCATGCTTGCATAAGTAAAATTTGTGATAACCCGTCACATTTGCTATACCCCAGAAGCATTCAGCAAGAAACCAAGAAGCCTGTTTTATAAGACGTGGTCGGGTTCTATCTTTTATGAACCAATCGGTGTTTGATAGACCTTCCAACGTCTGTTGCGTGATGACCAACTGTTCCAGAATTGCAACGTATCGTCCACTAGTTATCAATTCTCGCTTGAAAAAGGGCTGATAATGCCTCTGCTGGATACTGCAGCCCAAGCAGTACCTTTTCTAGAATGCAGTGGTTTCGCGTGACAGAAATGAGGATTAATGTAACCGCAAAATGGCGAGTTTTGTTTATTCACGACCCATTAGGGTGCAAGTGTTCTTCCATTGTGAGCCAGATGCAGACAAGATCAAATCCTTCATTATCACTCAATGTGAGAATCTGGCTCATAGTCTGGCCGATCTGATCTTCGGAATACTATTCACAGGACTATGTACTGCGATTATAGCACCATCTGTTAGCAGCTTTTGTAACTTCTACGTCGAAACTTCTGTATAAAATTCTTACAGCTTTCACATTGAACTGTGCCGCAGTGGCACCTAATCTCCTGTCACGTCCATGGCACCGAAACTGCAGATACAGCGGAAGCTCCTATGGTGGCAATGGCGGGGCTTCGATCCAACGACGTGAAATTCCTTCAGCACCGCTGCCGCCTCAACGTAATCTTTTTCACGTCATTGGGAAGCAAAATGTCGATCACACTTTCTTCGGCTGCGACAGAAGATATATGTGATCAAAAGTATCCGGACACCCCCCAAACATACCCTTTTCATATTAGGTGAATTGCGTTGCCACCTACTTCCAGATACTGCAACCTCAATTGTCATTAGACGTCGTGAGAGAGCAGAATGGGGCGTTCCAGGAAACTCACGGACTTCGATCGTGGTCAGGTGATTGGGTGTCACTTGTGTTATACGTCTGTACGGGAGATTTCCAAACTCTTAAACATATCTAGGTCCACTGTTTCCGATGTGATAGTGAAGCGGAAACGTGAAGGAACACGTACACCACAAAAGAGTACAGGCCGACCTCGTCTGTTGACTGATAGAGACCGTCGACAGTTGAACAGGGTCGTAATGTGTAATAGTCAGACATCAATCCAGACCATCACACAGGATCCACTGCAAGTACTATGACAGTTAGGCGGGAGGTGAGAAAACTTGGATTCCATGGTCGAACGGCTGTTGTTAAGACACACATCACGACGGTAAATACCGAACGACGCCTCGCTTGGTGTGAGGAGCGTAACATTGAACAGTGGAAAAACGTTGTGTGGAGCGACGAATTACGGCGATGCGATGGCAGGGTGTGGGTGTGACGAAAGCCCGGTGAACGTCATCTGCCAGCGTGTGTAGTGCCAACAGTAAAATTCGGAGGCGATGGTGTTATGGTGTGGTCGTGTTTTTCAATGAGGCGGCCTTGCACCCCTTGTTTTGGGTGGCACTATCACAGCACAAACCTACATTCTTGTTTTCAGCACCTTCTTGCTTCCCACTGTTGAAGAGCAATTCAGGAATGGAGATTTTATTTTTCAACACGATCGAGCACCTGTTCATAACGAACGGCCTGTGGCGGAGTGGTTACACGACAATAACAGCCCTGTAATGGACTGGACCGCACAGACTCCTGACCTGAATCCTATTGAACACCTTTGGGATGTTTTGGAACGCCAACTTGGTGCCAGACCTCGCATACCGACATTGATACCTCTCCGCAGTGCAGCACTCCGTGAAGAATGGGCTGCCATCCCCCAAGAAACCTTCCAGCACCTGATTGACGTATGCCTGCTAGAGTGGAAGCCGTCATCAGCTCTAAGGGTGGGCCGACACCATATTGAATTCCAGCATTACCGATGAAGGGCAACACGAACTTGTCTTTTTCAGCCAGGTGTACGGATACTTTTGATCACATAGTGTATCAAGAAACTAAAGCACTGTGTCATGTCCTCCGGCACTGCATAAACAAAGAACATTTGTGGGACAACACACCTAACAGTGTACATACTCATTTTATAGCAGAGGGACACAGAAGAATATTGTGATAATTCTGGTTCTCGAAGCCACTGCTTTACTCCCACTAATTACATTTGAACTTAACGAGGCTACAGAAGCAGACGTTTGACGTCAGAAGGTGGGACAAGGCGAACACCATTGATAGAGCCCTCGTGGGAAACTGCGTCAGCGGAAACTGCTTACGCTGTGACAGGCAGCTGCTGCGAAAGCTACCCGTAACCATCCTCCTGTCTGCGCAAGATGAATATCCAGGTGTAATCCACACCAGAATGCGAAATCTTGTCAGTAGTGAACTACAGGGTGTGGTGGGGGATTATGTGAGTGGGCAGGGGGTGGAGGGACTTGGCCTCGGACATTTAGGCAACTGGAAGTTTTGGTAGCCGTGAATCGTTGGACAAGAGCGCAACATGTCTGCTGCAAAGGTGTACTACAAAAATTGGGGATAATGAAGAAACAACAAAGGATATTAATTTAGGAGATTGACAAAGTTGCAGCTTCTTTCTACTGCTTTTTAATACATAGATTGACGAGATTGTACGGCAACGGAGAATGGAACTGAAGAACTATACATATAACTTCAACTAAAAAGATTACACTGTCACTTTGTTATTCGCAGATGACCAAGTGTTAATTTCGAATAATGAAGATGGACTGCAGAGAGCTGCCTACGAACTATACCAAACATGCCAGCTATATAATATGTCAATATCAATACAAAAAACAAAATCTGTGGCTTTCAGTGGAAGAAATCCAGTAAGAATAAAAATAATTATAGACAACAAGATTATAGAACAAGCAGATAGATTCAGATTTATAGCAACCATGCTGTCGTACAGGGGAGACCTAGATCAAAAAGACAAAATTGAGAAATTTAACTACTTAAATGGCACTATCAGAAGAGCGCTACAACATAAAGTAAGAACAGAAACATATTAAAAATTTTATAAAGTTATGTCTGTACAAGCATTATTATATGCAAGTGAATCTTGGGTAATGAAAAAGAAAGACAAAATAAGATTACAAGGCAGTGAAATGAAATCCCTCTAGTACATAGCATGATACACCAGGCTAGACTACAAAAGAAATACAGGTATCAGGAAAGAATAAAAAATTTTCGATATAAACACTAAGGTTGGCGAATACCGACAAAAATGGATATTCCATTTGTTACGTATTGACAAATCAAGATTACCACTACATTTTTGGCGATATACTCCGCAAGGTAAATGATGCATTCGAATACCTGCAAAACGCTGGAAGGACCAGGCGTAGCTGCAACAGGCTGAAGGAAAGCCTAATGCATGACGGAAGAAGAAAAACTCGGTGCTCAATGTGCTTTCCGTGGAGAGTTTAATGTACCCCCACTGGCTCCCCTGCCCTCTTGCAACGGCGAGAAACCTTTGGGTGAGAAACCATGCAGCCACTGGTAATAAGACGATGATGATGGTGTTTGGTTTGTGGTGCGCCGCGCCCAACTGAACCGTCATCAGCTCTTGTACAAAGTCCCAATTTTTACACAGTCCAATTTTGTTACACAGTTCTATCTAGCCACTGTCACGAATGATGATGACGATGACAGCATGAGGACAACACAATGATCCAGCCCCAGGGCATAGAAGATCCCCAACCCGGCCGGGAATCGACCCCGGGACCCCTTGATCCAGAGGCAGCAACGCTAGCCATTACACCACGAGTTGCAGACGACAACAAAGATAAGAAGTGGTAGAGTAAAACCAAGCCGGACTCAAGAGAACGCCCATCGTGTGCGCAAAGCTTTATGGAGAAGTCCGCGAAAATCAGCTGCAAGGTACAGGGCAGGTCGGTGCAACAAGCGACAGCGCTGCAGTGTCGACCCCTGTGGTCAGACTCGCACTTCGTGGTCGTCTCTCGAGTAAAGATGGCGATATTCCGTGGCCTACTCGTTCACCAGCCTTATCCCCTCCAGAAATTTTGTTTTTCGGGTTACAAGTCCGAAGTTTTCCAGCAAAACCTTTCGTGAACTGGAGATGATTCGAAGGAGCAAATTCGGCAAGAAGCTAAGAACATTCCGTTGGGATGCCAGACAACGCCGTGGGCGCATTCACCTCCAGACCCTTTAACGAGGACACCTCCTGGGCGATACCGTGTTAAAAGAAAATCATAACTCTCAAAGTAAACTATTATATGCCACTCTTGTAAAAACGATTGAAATTTGTTTAAATGCTCAGTTTGTACGAATTGTTTTAATCTTCGCGTTTGTCTCACTCTCTATTATGAAAAGAACATCAGTGTACAGTTAATCCAACAAGGGGACCCCCCATGTTGTAAATCACGGATTTTGATGCGCTTCAAATGTTGTAGAGACACCTACCCTGAGTACCCGGCTATCCATTTCTTTAGCGAAGGGACTTGGTTTTTGAGAAAATAGATTTTGAAGTTCATTGCGCACTTTGTATACCCGTAACGTTACATACATTCCGAGTAAGTCAGCGTAGCGCAGCGCTGAAGGTTCACTCCCACCGCCCTGGATGTACCGTGTTCGAATCCTGCTCGTGAAGCATATTTTCGGCGTATCTAATGGCATTTGTAATTTCGACTTTTGATTCTTCGCTCAACTCCTCTACTTGTGGATCTTCTTCTAGTTGCACGACAGCGGAAAAACTTGGTTCTTCCATTTCACATAATTTTTCTAACACACTGCACTAAGGACGCTTTGCGGGCAACTGACGCTGTAGTTAGATGCGAACGTAAAGGAATGCAACTCGCATCCCCATTGGCCGCAACTAGGAGATGGAGTTCCCGTTACGGCTAACGGTATTCACGGGAGAGAGGACGGTAATGAGCCGAGATCGATTTCAGGTAATACTGAAGCGACCGTTGTACGAACATGTGGAACTCCAACTGCGAACCACAAACGGAATGAATATTTGAAAAAATTAATAACTGAGGATATTTTTATAATTTCGCACACCTTACACTGTTTGTTGATATTCTTTGAAATAAAATTGAAAAATTCGGTCGATTTGGAAAAAAAAGCACACGAGTAGGATTTGGACACAGTACTTCCAGCGTGGTAGCCGTAAACCTTTACCGCTGCCGTAAGCTGACACGCTCACAATGTATGTAATTTTACGGGTATACACACTAAGCAATGAAGTTCAAACTCGATTTTCCCAAAAACCAAGGCCCTTAGGCAAAAAAAAAAAAAACAAACAAAAACGGATAGCTAGGTATCTGGGTGAGTGCCTCTAGAACATATTTGAAGGGAATCAAAATCCGTGATTTACAGTATGGAGGGTCCGAGGAAGTGGTTTCCGGAAAACTTGTCAGTGGTGTGCTCTCCGTCTTTCGGCTTGAAAGCCCCGCTGGTTCGATCTGTCGCACGCAGGGTGAGCAGGCAGGACTCTCTTGCTTAGGGTGGGGGGCGTGTGGGACATTGGCGTCGGAAGGTCGACTGCGAGTGTACCTCGATTGTTCCGTGCGCCGCCTCCAACAACTTGTCCTGGCTTTTTCGTTCATTGAAGGGATTTATTTTACGGCTGTCTTGAGTGGCTATGGATTGCGTTCAAATGTTAAGCGTTGCAAGGATCAGCTGGACAGTTATTGAAGTAAGGGGAAGCTATATATTCGACATCTCATCCAGAAACGCACCCTCTCGAAAACTGGACAGCAAGCTACGCCGCGATGCAGAGGTCCTTTCTCGCAGAGTGTGCCACTTGCGTTTGCTAAACATCTCCGTAACGCTATCACGCTTACCAAATAACTCTGTGACGACACGCGCCGCTCTTCTTTGAATCTTCTCTATCTCCTCCGTCGGCTACTAGCCGATTTTAAAAAAAAAAATTAAGGTTGTTTTGCCTTTAAGGCGTAATATTCTTTAGGCCTTCAGCCTAATTTAAAGAACTGTTTCTCGTAAGGCCTTTGGTATTTAAATAAATTAATCTTATGGAGTTTTTTAAGTATTAGTTATACTGGTAGACCTGCCTAATATCGTGTAGGGCCCTCCCGACCACACAGAAGTGCCGCAACGCAACGCGGCATGGATTCGACTAATGTCTGAAGTAGTGCTGGAGGGAATTGACGCCATGAATCCTTCAGGGCTGTCCATAAATTCATAAGAGTACGAGGGGGTGGAGATATCTTCTGAACAACACAATGTGTCTCAGATATGCTCAATAATGTTCATGTCCGTGGGGGAGGGGGGGGGGGGGGAAGTGACCAGCGGAAGTGTATAAACTCAGAAGAAAGTTCCTGGAGCCACTTTGTAGCAATTCTGGGCGGGTGTCGTTTCGCATTGTCCTGATGGAATTGTCAAGTCCGTCGGAATGAACAATGGTCATGAATGGAAGCACGTGATAAGGCAGGCAGCTTACGTAAGTGTCACCTGTCAGAGTCGTATGTACACGTATCTGGGTTCCCATATCACTCCGACTGCACACTCCTCACGCCAATACAGAGCCTTCTCCACTTTGAACAGTCCCCTCCTGTCATGCAGTGTCCATGGATTCATGAGGTTGTCTCCATACCCGAACACGTCCATCAGCTCGATACCATCTGAAACTAAACTCGTCCGAGGAGGCAACATGTTTCCAGTCACCAACAGTCCAATGTCGGTGTTGACGTGCCTAGGCGAGGCGTAAAGCCTTGTGCAGTGCAGTCGTCAAGGGTACAAGAATGGGGCTTCGGCTCCGAATCCCCATATCGTTGAATGGTTCGCACGCTGATACTTTTTGATGGCCTCACAATGAAATGTGCAGCAACTTACGGAAGGGTACCACTTTTGTCACGCTGAACGATTCTCTTCAGTCGTCGTAGGTCCCGTTATTGCAGGATCTTTTTCCGGCAGCAGCGATGTCGGATATTTGATGTTTTGCCGGATTGCTGATATTTACAGTACATTCGTGAACTCGTCGTACTGGAAAATCCCCACTTCATCGCTACGTCGGAAATACTGTGTCGCATCGTTCGTGTGTCGACAGGAACACCACGTTCAGACTCTCTTAAATCTTGATAACCTGTCATTGTTGCAGCTATAACCGAAGTAGCAACTGCGTCAGAGGCCGGCCACTGTGGCCGATCGGTTCTAGGCGGTTCAGTGTGAAACCGCGCAACCGCTACGGTCGCAGGTTCGAATCCTGCCTCGGGCATGGATGTGTATGATGTCCTTAGGTTAGTTAGGTTTAAGTAGTTTTAAGTTCTAGGGGACTGATGACCTCAGATGTTGAGTTCCATAGTGCTCAGAGCCATTTGAACCTTTGACGTTTGCAGCAGCAGGGACTATCAGCTCGGAGACCATGTCTGCAGTTACCCTTGACGCTGTATCAGAGACAGGCGCGCCTGCGATGGCGTACTCAACGACGGACCTGGGTACACGAATGGCAAAACGTTATTTTTTCGGGTGAATCCAGGTTCTGTTTACAGCATCATGACGGTCGCATCCGTGTTTGGCTACATCGCGGTGAACGCACATTGGAAGCGTCTATTCGTCGTCGCCATACTGGCGTATCACCTGGCGTCATGGTATGGGGTGCTATCGGTTACACGTCTCGGTCACCTCTTGTTCGCATTGACGGCACTTTGAACAGTGGACGTGACATCTCAGATGTGTTACGACCCGTGGCTCTACCATTCATTCGATCCCTGCGAAACCCTACATTTCAGCAGGATAATGCACGACCGCATGTTGCAGGTCCTGTACGGGCCTTTCTGGATACAGAAAATGTTCGACTGCTGCCCTGCCCAGCACATTCTCCAGATCTCTCACCAACTGAATCGTGTTGAAGCTGCATGGGCAGCTGTACCTGTACACGCCATCCAAGCTCTGACTCAATGCCCAGGCATATTAAGGCCGTTATTACGGTCAGAGGTGGTTGTTCTCGGTACTGATTTCTCACGATCTATGCACTCAAATTGCGTGAAAATGTAATCACATGTCAGTTGTAGTATAATATATTTGTCCAATGAATACCCGTTTATCATCTGCATTTCTTCTTGCAATTTAAATGGCCAGTAGTGTACTACCATTAACTACGTCATTTGACGCATGCAAAAGGAAAGTGGGTGGACAGGGGATGCTCTTGCCTGCGGTACTGTAGCAAGTGATCGGCATCGAAAGCGGATCTGCAGATTTTATGATTCGTGTTCTGCTTCTCAATATCCGTCGACGTCTACTTCTATATGCCTAGGGTTATTCGAAAGCGCCCCGTCCCCCGACTTTGGAGCTCCGAGCTGTATGGGGGGCGCTGCGAAGTACGCTGCTGTGTTGTGGGGCCAGCTGCCAGCGACCGAAGCTCAAGACGCCCCGCAACACCCGGTTACGTCAGGGAAGGCACCGCAGGCGTCGGGCCACACCGGCTGCCCGGCTGCTCTTTTAACATTTGAGGCGGTCTTACGTAAGACGCGCCGCCGCCACTGCCGATGCGTTGCAGAGGAATACGCAAAACACACCAGCTGGTCCTGCGGCGGTGCGTTTACCAGGTGATTATTTAAACGGAAGACTGCGGTTCAGTATACAACAGGTGTTTTGAATTCCACAGGTTTGTGATATCGCGTAGTGTTGATTCGCAGGACTTACGAGCTACACTAGTAACTTGTTCGCAACCGCCATGCCTAAAAGTTCTTTTAAACTAAGGTAACCATATTTCTGGGAGTGGAAGCTGGGGCCAGTTTTATATCTACTCATTGCTCGGAATCCAACGGTCTCTGTAATTGTTATACTTTATTAAATATCACAACGGAGTGAGTAGTAGGCACCACAAGATAACATAATCTAAGACATAGGCACATTCAGAGTTACTGTGTAATTATAATACACGTAAGATTTAAGTGAGCAGGACACAGCACTTGCTTACGTAACAACACACAGCTTCTAACAGTCAGTTACTTATACCAGCCGCGTGGGATTAGCCGAGCGGTCTCGGGCCCTGCAGTCATGGACTGTGCGGCTGGTCCCGGCGGAGGTTCGAGTCCTCCCTCGGGCATGGGTGTGTCGTGTTTGTCCTTAGGATAATTTAGGTTAAGTAGTGTTAGGCTTAGGGACTGATGACCTTAGCATTTAAGTTCCATAAGATTTCATACACATTTGAATATTTTGAACTTATGCCAGTGTACTTCAGCGATGAATGAATTTGACCAACAGATATTCGCTTCCATTTAAGAAGTAACAGAATTCCGAACAACTATATTTAACATAACCTTTCATTGCGATTATTGCTCTCAGTCTCTACTTAATTTGAGTTTTGATGTCTATATCTTGTTTTTCTAATTCACCCTCGACTGTTGCATTTCATCGGGGACATGTAGCACAAGATCCACAATGTTAGAAATATTTCGTAAGATGTATGATCGAATGTGAAGTCGAATCTAAAGGTCTTAGATTCAACTAAATACGAAGGAATTACAATTACGAACAACTTAAATTGGAAGGAACACGTAGATGACAGAACGCAGCATGTCATCCTCAATGGAGAGAAGTCTTACGAAGTAAGGTGTGCCGTAGGGGAGTGTCGTAGGACCGTTGCTATTCACAATATGTATAAATGACCTTGGGGATAACATCGGAAGTTCACTGAGGCTTTTTGCGGATGATGCTGTAGTATATCGAGAGGGTGTAACAACTGAAATGCAGGAGGATCTGCAACGAATTGACGATGGTGCAGGGAATGGCAATTGAATCTCAATGTAGACAAGTGTAAGGTGCTGCGAATACACAAAAAGAAAGATCCTTTATCATTTAGTTACAATATAGCAGGTCAGCAACTGGAAGCAGTTAATTCCATAAATTATCTGGGAGTAGGCATTATCAGTGATTTAAAATGGAATAACCATATAAAATTAATCGTCGGTAAAGCAGATGCCAGCGAATTCATTGGAAGAATCCTAAGGAAATGCAACCTGAAAACAAAGGAAGTAGGTTACAGTACACTTGTTCGCCCATTGCTTGAATACTGCTCACCGGTGTGGGATCCGTACCAGATAGGGTTGATAGAAGAGATAGAGAAGATCCAACGGAGAACAGCGAGCTAGGTTACAGGGTCATTTAATGATCGCGAAAGCGTTACGGAGATGATAGATAAACTCCAGTGGAAGACTTTGCAAGAGAGACGCTCAGTAGCTCGGCACGGGCTTTTGTTGAAGTTTCGAGAATATACCTTCACCGAGGACTCAAGCCGTATATTGCTCCTTCCTACGTATATCTCGCTAAGAGACCACGAGGATAAAATCAGATAGATTAGAGCCCACACAGTGGCATACCGATAATCTTTCTTTCCACGAACAATACGAGATGGACTAGAAGGGAGAACAGATAGAGGTACTCAAGGTACCCTCCGCCACACACCGTCAGATGGCTTGCAGAGTATGGATGTAGATGTAGATGTAAAACATTGTAGGGAAGGCTAACCAAAGATTGCGTTTAATTGTTAGGACACTTAGAAAGTGTAGCAAATCTAGTTTAGTAGAGACTTCCTACACTATGCTCGTCCGCCCTCTTTTAGAATACTGCTGCGTGGTGTGGGATCCTTACCAGACAGGACTGACGGACTACATGCAGAAAGTTCAAAGCAGGACAGCACGTTTTGTATTATCACGAAACAGGGAAGAGAGTGTCACAAATGTTACAAAAGCATCTTACGTTGCGGCGGAATCTTCTCACGAAATTTCAGTCAGCAACTACCTCCTCCGAATGCGAAAATATTTCGTCGACGCCTACCTACGTAGGGCGCAACTATCATAATAATAAAATAAGGGAAATCAGAATTAGCACGCAAAGGTATAGGTGGCCGTTTCTTCCGCGCGCTACAGCAGATGGGAATAATAGAGAATTATTGTGAAGGTGTTCGATGAACTCTCTGCCAGACACTTAAATGTGATTTGCAGAGTGCCAAACGCATATCAGTGACAACATTTCCTATGATCCATTTCTCTACTTGCTGCCGTGTTACGAACTGCTGTATATTAACACGCTCTAGCAGCAAGGTATTGTCTTTAATTTTACAGTTTGGCAACACATTTGTAAGAGACTCGTAGCGTTTTTGTTCGACTCAGATGTAGATACATACTGCAGTTCACATACTGCATTCACATACTGCATTTCACTTATTGCCTGTACATTCGCCCTCCATTTTTATGAACAATAAAAGAACAAATATATAAATTTTTCAAACTAATAAAAAACTCATTTTTGTACTGTTATTTAATATCTGATTTCCGAACAAGAATGAATAATTCTACCAAAGAGAATAGTATCTTGTATGAAACTTGTAAGACTACTCATTCAGTGACAGTGATGATGAAGTGTAAAACATGTTTTGCACGGTGTTAGGACAGGACGCGGACTAAAAGCGAATTCCAATAGTTTGATTGTATAAAAAGGTGTTGTCTCATTACAGAACTTTACTGACCACTTTTCTATATACTCTATGGTTGAATACTTGTCATGTACACACATCAAAGAAGTTTTGCATTACCTCGGTTCTGAGAGTTCCGGAACGAGTACAGAAAATTGGAATAGAGATCAACATAAACATCACTTCCGCGCTTTTTACTGCTCATGAAAACCATACATTGCATGTTATACCACCATACAGCGAGACCATCAGAGGTGGTGGTCCAGATTGCTGTACACACCTATACCTCTAATAACCAGTAGCACGTTCTCTTGCATTGATACTTGCCTGTATACGACGTGGCATCCTATCCACAAGTTCAACAACGCACTGTTGGTCCAGATTGTCCCATTCCTCAACGGCGATTCGGCGTAGATCCCTCAGAGTGGTAAATGGACATCGTCATTCATAAACATTCCTTTTCAATCTATTCATGTTCGATAGGATTCATCTGGAGAACATACTGGCCACTCTAGTCGAGCCATGTCGTTATCCTGAAGGAAGTCATTCACAAGATGTGTACGATGGGGGCGCGAATTGTCGTCCACGAAGACGAATGCCTCGCCAATATGCTGCCGATATGGTTGCACTATCGGTCGGAGGATGGCATTCACGTATCGTACAGCCGTTACGGCGCTTTCCATGACCACCAGCGGCGTGAATCGGCCCCAAAGAATGCCACCCCAAAACAGCAGGGAACGTCCTCCTTGCTGCACAGTGTCTAAGGCGTTAAGCCTGAGCAGGTTCCCTCCAAACACGTCTCCGACGATTGTCTGGTTGAATGCATATGCGGCACGTGTACAAAATAATGGCAAGTATTCAAGAGGCCGGTTAAGTATTACTCACGTAAGGACATGGAACGAAAATAGCTCCCAAACTTATTGTATATACTTTGAGCACGATGAATAATTCTTTTTCTCTGTGTGAATAAATGTGGAAATGATATCAGACTATATGTAATCGAAAGATTTAATTATATGTTAACGGTTCGACTTTGAAAATGAATGATATGAAATCAATTTTTGCTGTCTTTGGAATAAGAGCGCGCACTGCCTTATCTTATCTTGAGTAAAACTTGAATGTTACTTTCTCTCTCTTCTTAACCTTCGCAGCAGATATATTTCATAAGTGTCGCTCATGTTTTTCATTTTAGATGAATAGTTGCGTTGGATTTATATTACCTAGCCGTCTCGTTATTTTGATGCCTGTTCCTAGTTCATTCTTGCCATAGTGGATTTTTATTGTTTTCTTTTTCTTTTTTTTAATAATGCTTCAGACCTCATTGGAGAGAAGTTGCGTTAAGACTGTTGTGTGTCGATGAACGAACAATGGTAGTGTTCATTCGTCACTTAACCCATCATTTCGAATCCATACGTCATTTGTACGATTTTTTCTATTCGTGATCCGGGGTGTGTTTCCACGGGAAAGACGTTAAGTTTCAGATCGGTCATTAGCCGGCCAACAACGTCGCCGTGCAACAGTTTCGTCGACGTGACACAGTGGAGCAGCAGGAGTTCAGAAAACATGCAGTCAAATAAGGGAGTAACACAAGGAGGAACATTTAACTCTCTCATGTTGTATTCTGCAGAAGTAGAGCTGCCAGCGAAGAATTACATTACATTATGGTGTTTCACGTTCAACGAGATTAACTTAATGTGTGAAGGTTTTGTAGTTCAAATTCGTACTAATGTTTTCACTAAGGCCTTGGCCTTGGGGGCCTTAGCACCAACATAGATGTAACGCTAGTTACACCAAATAGTGCCAACATCATACAGAACTGGCAAGTTAAAGAGATCGCTACAACAAGTGACCATAATCTTATTACGTTTAGCCTAGGAAATAGAGGGTGCCACTGGGCCATGGGGTGGGAGTCGCAACTGAACTTCCAGAGAGCTGACTGGGAGAGACTAGCGAGAGAGTGCGACATCCCTCCATTGCCAGAAGGTGACGCACAACAGGACGTGGACATAGACAAGCGGGCCGAAGAACTGGTGGGCGCAGTTACCAGAGCTGTAAAGGCAACTGTTCCAACCAGGAGGAGGGCCACGGTGGCCTCCCCGTCACCATGGTCATCTGAACTTGAGGAAATGCGTCAGTCTGTCAGAAGGCTGAGGAGGCACTACCAGCGCAGTGTCGTCCCGTGGGAAAAGCAAAGATGGTTACTGCAATGCCTGGAGGCAGAGGAGAAATTTCAAAAAGAACTAAAAGAAGTCAGAATACGTAGTTGGGAAAGATTTGTACTGGACCAGCTGGCCTTGGACCCATGGGGAGTACCCTACAAATTAGTTAGGGAAAAGATCCGATCCCCAATGATGCTATCAACGGTCAGGCACGCGGATGGGATGACGGATTCCTGGCAGGAGACTGCCGAGGTCCTTCTCCGGTCCCTGCTGCCTGATGACGATGAGGCCAGGACACGGAAGGCCAGTCCCAGCTACGAAATGAAGATCCAGACAGAATAGCTAACGACAGGGCAATCTACCCCTTCTCTGAAGAGGAGGTGGCTGGCCACATCAAAGCACTAAAAACAGGGAAAGCCTCCGGCCCAGACGGCATTGTGGCGGAGGTGGTGCAGTTTCAGGCACCCCAACTGGTGGCACCACTAACCCAGCTATATAAGGAGTGCCTAAGACAGGAAAAATTCCCGAAAATCTGGCAAGAGGCAAATGTTGTGATTATCAAAAAGGGACCCGACAAGGACCCAGCGGATGTCAAGTCCTATAAACCGATCTGCCTACTGGACATTTTTGGGAAGTTGCTTGAGAGACTGCTAGCTGACAGACTGACTGCACACCGAGTGCTGTGCGGGATGAGTGACAGGCAGTTCGGCTTCAGGCCGGGGCGATCGACAACCGATGCGATCGCTCTGGCGACTGTCTGTGGCTCTACCCCGTACAAGTACGTTGTTGGCATCGTGGTTGACATCAGTGGCGCCTTTGACTACCTGTGGTGGCCTTCGCTCTTCTCCTGCTTGCGGGAGAAGGAGTGTCCTGGGTCGCTATATGGTTGCCTGAGGAGCTATTGTGAAGGGCGGGAGGTCTGGCTATCATCCCCTAGCGGCAGAGTAGGAAAAACTATAAGTAAGGGATGTCCCCAGGGTTCCGTCTTAGGTCCCCTGTTCTGGGACATCAATATGGAACCACTTTTAGATAGTTTGCAGCAGAGTGAAGAAGTGCTAGAGGTAATAGCCTATGCAGATGACCTCCTTCTGCTGGTTGGCGGCTGGAGCCGCGAGGACATTGAGCCAAAAATAGACAGAACAATGACCAAATTACAACTGTGGTGTACAAATACCCATATGACGATCTCACCAACAAAATCGACGTACTTATTACTGAAAGGACAGCTGGTAAGGAACCCTACAGTCTGTGGACTGTGTGGGAGTGTGAGACTGGGCATATTCGTCTACAAGGTTCTGGTCGACCATGCCTGACCACGACCTAGGGAGGGTTATCGTATTGTGCACCAAGCATATGCACATCTGCACCTGCCATCCGATAGCAGGTAATGGACTCCCTGTGACGTGCGGTGTCATCCTGCACAAGAGACTCGCTACTTGGGCGTCATCATCGATGAGAGGTGGAACTTTGGAAGGTACATTGAGTCTGTAACCCAATAAGCACTACAAGTACTTAATAACCTTACTTCAATAGGGCACAAACGATTCCACCTTCCACCACACCTAATCAAGTTGTATCATAATAGTTTATTAACGTCAATAGTGGGTTAAGGATCGGGAGTCTGGGCACATAGGCTCACGAGGGTGGTGCCTGCCATGGCAGTGAGAAGAGTACAGAGAAACATGCTGTTAAGATCTATAGGGGCGTACAGAACATCCCCAGGTAGTGCACTATTAATAATAATGGGGCTCTGTCCTTTAGATATAAAAATACTGGAGCAAGCAGCATAGTATTGGGTTAAGAAGGGGAACAACACGAAAATAGAGAATATCCTGGGAGCACTGGTGAGGGACAAAGGAGAAATACGCAGAAGGGGTGAGGATTTATGGCAGCAGTCTTGGGAAACGGATGAAACTGGCAGAAGAACCTTCGGGTTCCTACCAAATGTAAAATAAAGGTTAAGGATGAAGTATTTTGAGCCAACACGGGGTCTAATACATTTTCTCACTGGTCATGGGCCCTACCCAACATACTTCTGTCGGTTTGGGAAAAGGGCTACACCCGAGTGTGACTGTGGCGCTTCAGAGGGCACTCCCGACCATGTGGTTTACGAGTGCCCCCTTTTCGATGATGTAGCAGTGACATTAAGACAACAGCTTCCACATAACAACACAAACGACCTATTAAGACATGAAGAGACCTTTGAAATTCTAAATAGTCTTGCAAACGTGGTATCACGGAAAGTTCTGACAACATATTTGAGGGACCTTCACGACTAAAGACAAATACTCAACGTGTCCAATTACCCTGATCCTATACCGCCTGTGCGTGGACAGGTCGAATTTTAGTTGCAATCCGCCACGTGCAGGATTAGGGAGACCGGGGTACACGAATCTAGAAAAAAGCACCGGAATTGACGTAGGTTTGTACAGTAATTGTAGTTTTAGATTTAGATATAAAGTTAGGAACCTGCAACGACAAACAATCTTGGCCTGCCGAGTGTCAGGGGCACGCACATCGGGATTAGCTCGACGAGCAGGGCCTACAGTCGTAGGTTTATATCTAGGCTGACACTACTGTAACGCTGCAGGCAGTTAGGAATTAACAAGTAGGTAAGAAAACTAACAATTAGCAAGTAGTATAGATTAATAGCTGTAGTCTGCCTATTGTTGAGTATTGTATCCTGTCTGTAGCTCACAATAATAAACATAGTACCATTCTAATAACAATAAAAATAGCTGCTGAATATATAATATTGTAGTATGATTATGACCCACTAATCATTATGGTGGTGGGTTCCTTTTGTATAAATATTATTATAGATTTGTCAATAAAGATTTTTTAAAATGTTTTCAAAAGATATAAATTCCATTAAATCCGTAAAAAGAAACACATGTCTGTACACACTGTAAAAGAACCCAGCTGCAATCTGAAACCACGTTAAATGATCCGTCCGTTGTTCAATGTATTATGTACTGCTAACATAAAATTTACACACCGTTAATAACTTTTCTATATCTCTCAGAAACAAGTTTGTTTAAAGCACTTCTTATTACGTGTGGCATGAATATCGTTTCTCGTTTTTCTGTCATACTCATTCTTAAAACATGAATTGATAATCCAACCTGTTAGACTTTATCATGCTGTCCTGCCTTCAATACAGCCTCATGAAAAGTCTTACAGCACTCATGCCAACGAAGGACACGTGAAAGCAACAGGTTTACGCACGTGTTGGGATGACAGGCGGAGTGTGGTATCGTCAGATTTCCCCCTTCCGAGACAAGAAAAACGCAATGATAACTTTTTTTGATCCGATGTATAGTTATCGAGATATTTCAGTGTCTTCAGTTATATACCGGTACGAAGGGCTAATTCTGCATGCTTACGCAAAAATCAAAGTGGAAGCTTTACCGCACGGGTGGCACAGATATGCGCTAACGCGATGCCATCTCCGAAGCATACGTGCCCAGCGTGCCGTTCCTTGATACCTACCTGTAATAGTGGTCTCGACAACGGCGCTGTTTGATACGTATCCCACTTTGTTTCAATTTCACTTTGAATGTGTACAATTCCCGGTGAGGTTATCTTATGCCGAAATTATAAACGAAGCACAATGGTTCAAAAAATGACTCAAATGGCTGTGAGCATTATGGGACTTAACATCTGAGGTCATCAGTCCCCTAGAACTTAGAACTACTTAAACCTAACTAACCTTGAAACGTCCCCTTAGAAAAATTGTACATGATTGTGCTTAAACTGACACACAATATTTTTTTTTTGCGCAACGCAATCTGACTTTCAGTAATCCCTACAAGAGACTAAATTAACCTATACGTTTCACAAATCAGTTACCTCACAAAAATCTTACTCGAACTACTGCAATACAGCGAGCTCCCCTACTGCCAGCTAAATAAAAGTTTCAAGCTACGGAAGGCACTAACTACTGATAGGCATAGTTAGCGAATGAAAGATTTTAATAGAGAACAAACAATGTATTTACCTTAATAATCATAATATATATGTATATCAGTTCATGACATCCATTCTTACAAATTTCAAAACTCCGCCATCTCTCACCCCACATCCACCACTGCTGGCGGCTCACCTCACTGCGCAACGCCACGCGCTGTTAAAATCCAGCTGCCCAACACTACAATGGCGAGTATTACAACAATGCCAACCAGCCACTGACTGCACACAGCACAGCCAGTGATTTTTCATACAGAGCGCTATGTGGCGTTACCAACAAAAAAATCTAAACAGCCTGCTTACAACCTAAGGACATCACAAACACGCATGCCCGAGGCACGATTTGAACCGGCGCCCGTACGGTCGCGCGGTTCCAGGTTGAAGCGCCTAGAACTGCTCGGCCACATCGGCCGGCAAAAAGTACAATG
Source organism: Schistocerca gregaria (assembly GCF_023897955.1). NCBI lineage: Eukaryota > Metazoa > Arthropoda > Insecta > Orthoptera > Acrididae > Schistocerca > Schistocerca gregaria. The sequence goes on from NC_064927.1 coordinate 77,802,663, forward strand.
TCAGACGCTGTGTGTTGCAGGCATTGACGTCAGTGTGAATTGCTTTTCGCGTGGCCAGATCTATGTGGCTCCCTCCACCATAAATGAAGCAAACGCACACTTCGTTCATGTCCCCAAACATACTGCTGCAAACGTTGTATATCAGTTAGCTGTATAAGTCAAAAATAAGTTCCGTTGACACAAAACCTCGGTCACAGCTATAAATAAATAAATGGTCAGCACCCTGTTTCGCAACTGGTTATTCAACACTTTGCCAATCAGTAATAAATGCCTGAACTATGGTCGTGTGGGTTAGGACACACGTTTATGATTATAAAAAGGAACGAATACATCTTGCGGATGTAAGCTGTAATTGTAATTAAACAGTAAAATTATCGAAAATTAATGAAATTATGATGAGAATTTGCTAGCGGAGAGCTTATAGGTAGTGGAGTGAAGTCGACATGAACCAGAAACAAATTTTAAAAGAGACTATTAAAAGTGGCAGGATTAAATCAGCCTTTCACAGGGAATTAGAATAGGAAATCAGACACTGAAAGTAGTTGATACCTTTTGGTATTTGGGGAAGAAAATAACTGATGGTGTCAGAAGTAGAGATGATTTGTAAAGCGGCAATAGCAATAAAAGCATTAATGATAAAGAGAAATATGCATTACATTTGAAACCCAAAGCACTAACACAAGAACCGAGCGAGGTGGCGCAGTGGTTAGCACACTGGACTCGCATTCGGGAGGACGACGGTTCAATCCCGTCTCCGGCCATCCTGATTTAGGTTTTCCGTGATTTCCCTAAATCGCTTCAGGCAAATGCCGGGACGGTTCCTTTGAAAGGGCACGGCCGATTTCCTTCCCTCACCCGAGCTTGCGCTCCGTCTCTAATGACCTCGTTGTCGACGGGACGTTAAACACTAAGATCCTCCTCCTCCAATAACACAAGAAATAGATACTATTAAAACAATTGCAGTAAATAATGGTTACTCTGTAAAATAATTGATAAACTATCCAGAAAAATTCAGACCAACTCACTCACAAAAACACTGAAAAGAAAACTACCGACACAAAACAAATCTTCACAAGCATTCCATACTTAGGCACAGTATCACAAAAAATAGCTAACTTATTCAAAACAACCAATATTAAAATATCTTTATCCACAAACAGCAAACTTGGATACCACTTACATCACACAGTGAACACAAACAAGCCAATAACACAACACAGTGGAATATACAAATTTCAATGTAACAGTTGCCCTGCATTTTCCATAGGAAAAACTGGAAGAACCTTCCACACACGATATAAAGAGCACACCGACGCCTTTCGACTAACCCATTTTGAAAAATCTACAACAGCTGACCACACTTATGTTAATAAACCAGACTTGACGACATCCACCACAGCCTGAGTGTGCTTCACACAGAACCCAACGGTAAAAAACTTAATCTACTAGAACAGTTACAAATAATGCTATACAAAGAAAAATATTCCGAAAACTTGTTGAATGAACAAACAGAGTTTAACAGCCACAATTTTTTCCACACCTTTAAAAGTTTATTTTTTCCTGAGGAATCAAATCTATAATAGTAGAAACAGCTGACAATCTACAACATGATGCCAAATAATTATTTTAATAATACCTGTGCACTAGTAATACTATATCATACTATCTTCTGTGAAACAATAAAATCGATTATATTTAGAAGTAGAACATCTGTATGAATGAAAATCTTTGGCACGTTTACGCTCTGCTACTACAATGTTCGAAAAAGTGTATGACTATGTATATATCCCAGTATGTACTGCCAAATTAAAGATGTATATTGTGTTTACTAACTGCACAACAGAAACAGACATACAATGTTAAACTGTAAGCTATTTTCATATTATTAACGCCGTTATACTTATATCTACAATATACCATGTTGTAACACAAAAATGTAATATCAACAGGCAAACAACTAAAAAACCTGAAGTAAATCACTAAAAAGCACCTGAAGATGAGCCTCCTCCGCTCGAAATGCATAGTGCAGTAAGTAAACGCAACATGTGACTGAAGGTGGTTTGTTCTTCATTTTACGAAAGAAATTTTTTTAACATCGAATGTAAATTTAAATCGTAGGAAGGCTTTTCTGTAGGTATTTGTACGAGCTGCAGCGTCTTACGCAGGTGAAACGTCGACGGTAAACTGTTCAGACGAGAATGGAATAGAGGCCTTCGAAATGTTGTGTTTTAGAATAAAAATGTAAGTTGGACGGGTAAGTCGGATAATTAATGAGGAGGTTCTGAATCGACTTATCGATAGGAGAAAACTATGGCACAACTTGACTGAAGGAAAGGATCGATTGGTGGGACATATCCTGAGGTCAGTTTGGTGACGGAAGGAAGCGCACGAGAGGGCTTAAAATCGCTGGGCGGAACTGGTTCGTGAGGAATTACTCTCGTTAAAACGAAAAGCAAAGACCGTAGTCGTAAAACATCCAGGTAGTGTAAGGAAGGAGATGTGCTGGGTGAAAACTGTAGAGGGAACAAGGTTGACTGCAGAACTGAGTGGATGTAAGACGGAGTGGAGTGGTAAGGCAGAAGTGAAGAGGGTTCGGCGACAGCGTGGCTGACGGGAAGAGAGTGGCGGTTGTGGTGGTGGTTGGTGGTTCTGCTGTCAGTTGCAGCCGCAGCCGCTCTCACTGACTGCAGTCAGACGGCGGGCCAAACAAGAGGAGGAGAGCGCGGCGGCTTCCGTATTGTAAAAGACGAACTTCATTTCTTTAGAAAACGTAACATGTTCATCACACTTTCACGTATCAGGTATAGGGAATTACGTTAGTCATTTGACCTCCTACACTGCACTCGCAAGCAAGAACTCTGTCCGTGAAATTCGCTATGACTGCCCGACAAGACTTCACTCACATTTCGGCAACAGCTCGTGCCATTTCTGTGTCTATAGACTGAACCGTGTCGTATGCCACGGTTCATGTTTTTTCCCTTTGTTTATTTCTGTTTGGAGTTTCCACGCTTTCCTAGAGGGCGTTGTGGAGCCTCCGCGACGAGGAAGCAGTTGAGTGTTTTGCCCATGGATGTCCGATCTGCAGCGGGACGCTCGGTCCCTCTATGCTAAGTCTGGATGGGCCCAAAAACCCGGAGCGAGAGAGCACAAGAGGCCGTGGATCTGTGGACAACGTTTGGTTTCCGTTCATGGGCTGGGGAAGCTATGAAGTCCGTCTGCGGCTGTCAATAACCTCCGGAAGGTGGTGTCGTCACTTACAGTAATATGGCTCATCTAGTTAGTGCAACGGTCATCGTCTGTCGGGGCGTCTCCCGGTGTTGTGGGAGCTATTACTAACTGAATGGAAACTTTTCTCTGCTTTGAGTTTGTGATCGGAAATTGCCTTGCGTGTGTGTTACTGCCCCCTTGCATGATCGTGCATTTGTACTTCATACTGACTTACGGCGCGCGTCGTAAAAACGAAAAAAAAAACAAAAAAAACAAAAAAACTTTTCACTGTGGACCTTCTGCAAACCGTTGTTTTCCCATGGACGGCGTAGGTCACTATTTGGACAAGCACGTTGTAAAATGTTAAATAACCTTGTACTGTCTAGAGGAAAGATAGAGCCAATTAATTTTATGGGTCTGAATTACAAGATTATGTTAATGTTCCCGTATATCTGTTGTGTTTTAGTACGTAGCCATATTTAACTTTAGAGGTTATGAAAGGTAGCTACACTGAGTCACAGCGCCAGAGATTGCGCCAAAGATTATTATTCCGCCGCCTCCACTGGTGCAGTAGTAGTGCAGAGGTTGCCGTGGGCAGTGCTTGTTGAGAGGATGTCGAGGGCAGTACTAGTTCAGAGGTCGTCGTGTGCAGATGTTGTTCTGTTGGGCGAGACAGTGGATGGAAGATGTTGCAATGATCACACTGTATTTTTCGTCAATATATATGGAGGTAACCAAAAAAAAATCACATTTCCTTAATGACAATGCCTCTAGGTCACAGGTTCAGTCAAAAAAGCAAACTGGCTCGTGTTCATGTATTTGACTTGTAATTCTAGTTTCTATGTGCAGTTATAGTATTTCTGGTTTTTCAATTAGTTCATTGTAAATGATGTTTAAAATTTCTTGTCGTATTGAGGAAGAACCGTGTGAGATACATCACACTACCACACACAGAACAGTTACACTTGTGCTTTGTTGTTTCGTAGCTTTTATAGTTGCAGGGGACTTAATTAATCAATTGTGTTAACGGAAATTTCCCTTCCTTATTTTATTATTATTTTATGCAGTCAGATTGCGTACAAAACTACTCAGGGACAACCGGTTACGAGACTTCGTAACCGGACACACAGCTACAAAAATTATTGCATTCTAATTAAGCCCCCATGCAGTTATTGTGTATATATTCTTGTGTTACGGAGTTCAGTCCCCGTGGCATTTAAGTGCTCTATTTAATTATATTTAAGGTAGTGCTAGAGTTTCTATTTGGTAATCCGCCTAGCCACGACTGATGTCTGGTGCTCGGTCTGTCTGAAATGTTCGGCCTATTGGTTAAAAGAGACCGTTGTTGGCTTGCTCTCCTCAGCTCCGAAGTCCCGTATTGATACTATGGCGGTAGTTCTACTGGAATCTCATTTACAGAAGTTGTCAATTCTTGTGAGCACAAATAAAACTACTTTTGCCTCTGTAATTTTCGTCCTCTGGCCAGCAAGCTTTAGTTAATGATTAAACGTCGCCAACTGCCCTTCGTCCAACCTAGCGGCTTGTGTCAGACGTGTTCCCTTTCCAGTTTGGGTAAATGTTTCCTCCTTCTGGTGAAGCCATCCTCTTTCCGGAGCCACGCTGGGGTAAGAGTTGCCGAGTGTCTATTGTCTCTGTGTTCCAGGAGAATGAAATCAGAGGTTAATTATCTACTCCACCGTTATGCCCAAGAAAGGCGAATTAGAGTAGTTCTGGATAACCTAAGTATTGTACGCTATTAAGATAGTTCTAGGGTTGGAGAAATTGCTGTTTGGTAAAATTTAGCCTTTTGTGTAGGTAATCCGGCGTATTCCACGATCCAACATTGTTATAGAACTCAAAGATTTTGTTTTAATAAAGTTGCTGAGACGTGACTTAATTATTTGCTATTGATGTTAATTGCTTTAAATGGTTATAATTCTTAATGAGTGATCGTCCTTAACGGTGTAACATTTAATGTACGTCTGATTGTCCCCTATGTCACCTACTGACTTCATTCAGAGACTGAAAAGGTGATCGTTGCTCAAGTTTATGGGACTTTAATAACCGTTGATCTTTATTGTTTATGGTCTTAAAAATGTTTGTAACAAAGGCCTAATTTTAGATTCCTATTGTTTATTAAGTAATTCTTAAGTTATATAGCAAATATTACGAGTGCATATATTCTCTCATTGTTACACTTGCTGGTTCTGTGGTTTACACTGAAGGGTGTGACAATAAATGCAAAATCTAGAGTGAAGCGTTTGGACGAATTAATCCTTTCCCTGATCATTACCGTTAATGATACCTGACCGTTTGTCGCTTATTATTGAAACTGATTGGGAGAATAGTTTGATTGACCACGTAGAAAGAATATATCATAGATATATACCAATGATTTAGGATACATCCAAAGAGAAAAATCGCCAAGGTATCCATTGTTGTCTGTATCACGCGAGATACGGCGACGTGGAAACCGTTTGTGGAGTAACTCAAGTGTTTCGCGGCAAGTGTGACATATAGAACCGTGCTGCTGAAACCAGGACTATTGAACACCCATTCCACTGAAATGAGACCACAAAAAAAAAAAAAAAATCCCTTTAACACCGCACAATAACGGTATGAGCTTGTCCAGCCCCACCTTCCAAAATATGAGGGCCCAAAACCCGCAGCAAACCGTCATTCGCTATGGATGCATTTCCTTCTCTTGAACCGTGCGATGATTATGACCGCCACATGACGTAGTTGGGATTTCCACAACTCCAAGTGAGTGAAACGGCGCCTCGTCAGCAAAGATACTGTTCCTTGCAGAAGCACCGTATTCTCAGAAACTAGTCAACAAAATTTTGCCGCTTCTCACGATCGGCTTCTGTTAATCACTGCGTTAACTGAATTCTCTTTTGTTCTGGGGATCATACAGGAGACTTCGCCATACCGAAGGATATCGTAGGCTAATTTTTGGGAACGGCGAAGAGCTGACTTCACTGGACTTGCAGACACACTGTTAGCAAGCACCACGGTGTTCTGCACAGGTTGTCCAGAACTAGGTCTCCCACGATACCTGCTGTTCTCTGTCGAACCTGTTTCACTGATCTTTACAATGAGTCTGCCAAGTGTTGATTCGTTCCGTGTCGCACTGCGCCTTAGAATCGGGCCAAGACGTCTTCACAGTTGCTGCACAGCTTTCTCCACTGTGGTGAAATGCCCTCACAATTAGCAAACGCTGCACAATAGTAAACTGCTCTGTGATTAGACACACAATGACGAAATCCTGCCGGCCGAGGTGTTCGAGCGGTTCTAGGCGCTACAGTCTGGAACCGCGCGACCGCTACGGTCGCAGGTTCGAATCCTACCTCGGGCATGGGTGTGTTTGATGACTTTAGGTTAGTTAGGTTTAAGTAGTTCTAAGTTCTAGGGGACTGATGATCTCGGAAGTCAAGTCCCACAGTGCTCAGAGCCATTTGAACCATTTTTTTGATGAAATCCAGGAAACTGATACAAGCAACAATCACAATGTTTATAAAAGGCGAAATGGAACACAAAAATATGGTCAACTGATAGACAAAAATATACTACGCGATTCATAAACTTGCGTTCTTTTTTAATGTACCTTCATTGCAGGGGTATCCAACTTGTTCCCCGTACGCGGGCAAAAGCAACTATCAAAATGGCCCAAGGGATAAGTATCTATCAGACGATCGGTAAAAAAATAAAAATTTTAATAAATTTCCGTCTATGAGAAATTACGATAAACTGAATATTTTCAGTATGGAACTCGCGCTACGCCATGCAGTTCACTCAATTATCCACCCGGGGCAGAGTTTTTTAAGTACCTACGAGGCGAAGTTGAAGAGTAAGGGTACTTTTGAGAAAAGGAATATTTGTTCTAACGATAGAAAACTGAAACACGCATTATTTTTGTACGTAACCTCCCTGGACCTCACCGTACTTTGTCCAACGTTTCACAAGGTTTTTTATTCGGTCGGACAAAAAGTTTTTGGTTCCTCTTGTAGCCAGTTTTGCACGGCATCAATGACTTCTGCATCGTTTGCAACTCTTCTTTCCTTGAGCTCTTCCTTAAACGGTCCAAATATACGGAAATCGCTTGGAGCCAGCTCCAGACTGTACGGCTGGTGGTCCAGTAATTCGAATCCCAACTCCGTTGCTGTTTCGGCCGAGCGTTATCTTGCTGCAGGATGACACCTTTTCGCAGTTTTCCGTGACGTATATTTTAGTTCGCAACACACCACAATCTCACTATTCACGGTGCCGCCTCTTGGGGTGAAATAAACGGCTATCTCACCTTCCACGTCCCAGAACAGTGTTAACATAATCTTATCAGCTGATGGTTGATGTATAGCGGTCGCGCGGTTTCAGACTGTAGCGCCTAGAACCGCTCGGCCACCCCGGCCGGCTCGTGACAATGGACCCACGTTTCGTTTACAGTAAAGATTTTTTGTAGATATCCATCTCTCTCCCCGTGATGGCGAGCCAAATGTTTACGAGAGGTGTTCATCCGTTGCTCTTTATGCTACGCTGATAAATCTTTCGGTACTCACCTTGCACACACTTTCAGAAAATTTTGCGTCTCATGTAAGATGGAATACGCTGGAACGTGAGTCATATAAAGTGTTGGCCATTTCGTCCACTGTGATTCGTCTGTTTTCCATCACCATACTCTCAACGACTTCCAAATTGTCCGCAGTTGCTGAACTCGATGCCCTGCCCGATATTTCCTCGTCACATAGAGAAGTTCTTCCCTGTTTGAAGCGTTCTATCCATTCGTTTATCTTGCTTCGCGATAAACAGCTCTCACCATACTGCGTTTGCTTTCTAAGAACAATTTCCGCACGTTTAACACCTTCCGCAGAACAAACAGTGGATCACTGCCCTCATTTCCTCCTTGGTGAAGATTTACAGTGGAACGGCTACAATACAACGATTAACGCGGGAATAAGAGTGACACGTTGTATAGAACTATTGCAGACTGTAGTATAACGCAGAGAGAATCTGATATTTCATTGTATTCTCTGTCTTACGACGCGTGTGCGAAAGTGGTGAAAGTGTCAGCGTGGTACTTTTGTAAAAAGCTGGTAGTGCTCAAATGTTTACTTCGCATATGTTTTAAAATGTAATGCGTAATTGTTTTTCTATGTCCGATATGGACAGTCTAAAAAAGGATATACGTTGTTTTAATATGTTAAAAACTACGACGGTAAAATTGACAATCATATACTGAGTGCCAGTGGCAGCAGCGATGTTAAAAAGTGACTGTTGTACATTTCTTCGCTAAATAGAACGCGTGCAAAAAATCTGTCATCGTCCCGTAATTTCTCTTGTGCCCGGTGGCAGAACTGTACACGACGTTCAAAGTCAAGGCCCGGTCACTGTGAATGGACCAACCTGTATATATACGAGTCTATAGTGGTATGAAAGGGATAGTACGCCATTGCAATTAGAATTGTGACTTTAATGTCTGGTGTGCATATAGAAAAGGTGGAACGATTAAAAAACCATTGTAATTCGAAAGAGCTTATCTTGATGAATAAAGGTCGAATATAATCATCGTCAAAGACAACAAAACAGGAAAAGGTAATTCATTCTTTTAAAAACCCGATACTTCACACTGGACGTTATATGAGTTTTACCAGCAAGATTTACATCCTGTGTCGAAAATAATCTCAGGAATCCGCATCGAATTTATAATAACGTGGTTGAAAACCAGCGACGAGCGACATTGCCGTTTTCTCTCAAAAGTAAAATGCAATAGCCCGGACGTGAATTTCTTCTCGTTATAATGATTAAGGATCTAATGCCATTTTCATTTCCCTCCCGTTTTCTCTTTGAGATTGTGCAGAACCATCAATACTAGATCATCGATTGCCGCAGCTGTACAGTCCCGGGATCGACATCGCCGAGATTCAAAAGAAGACTTTTTCCTCCAGCGAATCTCATTGCTGGTCATACAAAAATAATGGTAATAATCATTATTATTTTCCGAGAATCCTCAAGATTTTTGTTAGGAAAGGTCCTGCAATTAACTTCACAAACATTCGTATTATTCTTGTTTTTTCTTTTTTTTCAATTGTTTTTATCTGCACAGTCGCCCAGTGCAACACACGTTCATTCAAGAGAGAATTGGTACATTATTGGAATTAACTTAGGGAAGGCGTATTATAAGACGACAATTCTGCAGCCCTGGATACTGACTGATGACCTCAGATGTTACGTCCCACAGTTCTCAGAGCCATTAGCCATTAGAACCCTGGACACTAGCAGTGTTGCCAAGCCTTACGGCGAGAAACTGCGGAAGTGCCTCTACTTTTTTACTTCTCTTTGTATATTACGTGCGGCCCAAAAACACACAGTCCTCTTGGTGTGTGGTGCAGGTGGGCTGAAAGGTTGGACACCCCTGCTTTGCAAGGTGGTTGCCTGCCCTGTTTGAGGAAGGCGCCGAGGGCCTCGGACGATGACTTGGCCGCACCGGCGCTGAGTCATCGCGACCGCAGGCTCCGTCTGCTGTTGGCGCGCCCGTGACACTGGCATTCATTCGCCGTTACTTCATCGATCCCTTTGACACCTTCTCGCAGTTGAAAGCGCTACGGCGCGGTTAGTAGTCCGAAAGCCGGCGTACGGTCTGTGGCGGAGGCTACGTAATGCACGAGAAAGATTTTTGCCCCCTTATTCGTAAAAAAAAGAAAAGAAAAATACAGAGTTAATCTTGCAGTATCAAAGATAATGTTTTTTTAGTTTCGTCAGTTGGCCCAATTGAAGGAAGGTAATGCTGACTTCGGTGCTTGTGTTGACATGCGACTCATTGCTCTACAGTACTAGCATCAAGACACATCAGTACGTAGAATCAACAGGTTATTGTTCATCACGAACGTGGTTTTGCAGTCAGTGCAATGTTTACAAATGCGGAGTTGGCAGATGCCCATTTGATGTATGGATTAGCACGGGGCAATAGCCGTGAGGCAGTACGTTTGTATCGAGACAGATTTCCAGAACGAAGGTGTCCCGACAGGAAGACGTTCGAAGCAATTGATCGGCGTCTTAGGGAGCAAGGAACATTCCAGACTATGACTCGCGACTGTGGAAGACCTAGAACGACGAGGACACCTGCAACGGACGAGGCAACTCTTCGTGCAGTTGACGATAACCCTAATGTCAGCGTCAGAGAAGTTGGTGCTGTACAAGGTAACGTTGACCACGTCACTGTATGGAGAGTGCTACGAGAGAACCAGTTGTTTCCGTACCATGTACAGCGTATGCAGGCACTATCAGCAGCTGATTGGCTTCCACGGGTACACTTCTGCGAATGGTTCATCCAACAATGTGTCAATCCTTATTTCAGTGCAAATGTCCTCTTTATGGATGAGACTTCATTCCAACGCCATCAAATTGTAAATATTTACAATCAAAGTATGTGGGCTGACGAGAATCCGCACGCAGTTGTGCAATCATGTTATCAATACAGACTTTCTGTGAACGTTTGGGCAGGCATTGTTGGTGATGTCTGGATTGGGCCCCACGTTCTTCCACCTACGCTCAATGGAGCACGTAATTATGATTTCATACGGGATACCCTACCTGTGCTGCTAGAACATGTGCCTTTACAAGTACTACACAACATGTTGTTCATGCATGATGGAGCTCCTGCACATTTCTGTCGAAGTGTTCCTACGCTTCTCAACAACAGATTCGGTGACCGATGGATTGGTAGAGGCGGACCAATTCCATGGCCTCCACGCTCCCCTGACCTCAACCCTCTTGACTTTCATTTATGGGGGCATTTGAAAGCTCTTGTCTACGCAATCCCGTTACCAAATGTCGAGACTCTTCGTGCTCGTATCGTGGACGGCTGTGATACAATACGCCATTCTCCAGGGCTGCATCAGCGCATCAGGGATTCCATGCGACAGAGGGTGGATGCATGTATCCTCGCTAACGGAGGACATTTTGAACATTTCCTGTAAAAAAGTGTTTCAAGTCAAGCTGGTACGTTCTGTTGCTGTGTGTTTCCATTCCATGATTAATGTGATTTGAAGAGAAGTAATAAAATGAGCTCTAACGTGGAAAGTAAGCGTTTCCGGACACATGTTCACATAACATATTTTCTTTCTTTGTGTGTGAGGAATCTTTCCTGAAAGTTTGGCTGTACCTTTTTGTAACACTCCGTTGTTGTTGTTGCGCTCTTCAGTCCTGAGACTGGTTTGATGCAGCTCTCCATGCCACTCTATCCTGTGCAAGCTTCTTCATCTCCCAGTGCCTACTGCAACCTACATCCTCAATCTGCTTAGTGTATTCATCTCTTGGTCTCCCTCTACGATTTTTACCCACCACGCTGCCTTCCAATTCTAAATTGGTGATCCCTTGATGCCTCAGAACATGTCCTACCAACCGATCCCTTCTTCTAGTCAAGTTGTGCCACAAACTTCTCTTCTCCCCAATCCTATTCAATACTTCCTCATTAGTTATGTGATCTATCAATCTAATCTTCAGCATTCTTCTGTAGCACCACATTTCGAAAGCTTCTATTCTCTTCTTGTCCAAACTATTTATCGTCCATGTTTCACTTCCATACACGGCTACACTCCATACAAACACTTTCAGAAATGACTTCCTGACACCTAAATCTATACTCGATGTTAACAAATTTCTCTTCTTCAGAAACGCTTTCCTTGCCATTGACAGTCTACATTTTATATCCTCTCTACTTCGACCATCATCAGTTATTTTGCTCCCCAAATAGCAAAACTCCTTTACTACTTTAAGTGTCTCATTTCCTAATCTCATTCCCACAGCATCACCCGACTTAAATCGACTACATTCCATTATCCTCGTTTTGCTTTTGTTGAAGTTCATCTTATATACTCCTCTCAAGACACTGTCCATTCCATTCAACTGCTCTTCCAAGTCCTTTGCTGTCTCTGACAGAATTACAATGTCATCGGCGAACCTCAAAGTTTTTATTTCTTCCCCATGGATTTTAATACCTACTACGAATTTTTTTGTTTCCTTTACTGCTTGCTCAATATACAGATTGAATAACATCGGAGAGAGGCTACAACACTGTCTTACTCCCGTCCCAGCAACTGCTTCCCTTTCATGCCCCTCGATTCTTATAACTGCCATCTGGTTTCTGTACAAATTGTAAATAGCCTTTCGCTCCCTGTATTTTACCCCTGCCACCTTTAGAATTTGGAAGAGAGTATTCCAATCAACATTGTCAAAAGCTTTCTCCAAGTCTACAAATGCTAGAAACGTAGGTTTGCATTTCCTTAATCTATCTTCTAAGATAAGGCGTAAGGTCAGTATTCCACGTGTTCCAACATTTCTACGGAATCCAAACTGATCTTCCCCGAGGTCGGCTTCTACTAGTTTTTCCATTCGTCTGTAAAGAATTCGTGTTAGTATTTTAAAGCTGTGGCTTATTAAACTGATTGTTCGGTAATTTTCACATCTGTCAACACCTGCTTTTTTTGGGATTGGAATTATTATATTCTTCTTGAAGTCTGAGGGTATTTCGCCTGTTTCATACATCTTGGTCACCAGATGGTAGAGTTTTGTCAGGACTGGCTCTCCCAAGACCGTCAGTAGTTCCAATGGAATGTTGTCTACTCCGGGGACCTTGTTTCGACTCAGGTCCTTCAGTGCTCTGTCAAACTCTTCACGCAGTATCGTATTTCCCATTTCATCTTCATCTACATCCATACCATAATATTGTCCTCAAGTACATCGCCCTTGTATAGACCCTCTATACAGGGTGATTCAGAAATGCATGTAAATATTTTAAGGGTGTATTTGTGAGGTAAATATAAGAAAAAAATGTTCTATAAATGTTTTTCCATAAACGTTTAATTCCAGAGTTATCGTTAAAATACGAAAGTCATGTCCGTATCAAAACGACGTCAGTGCAAGCAGCAGGATGCCATATTCTGGTACGTAATGCACATACGTATCTCCCAACAGTTGATTCGAAACTGCATGAATAGTGTTTGTTTGTGTTTGCAATTGCTGTTTACTCCTACTGTACAAAAGATGGCGCTGATGTTGTTGGTAACGGAAACGTACTTCCTGTCGTTCATTCATCGTCGGAAGGCTACAGGTTTCGTGCACATGATGTACTCAAACAGTGAGGATGCTGATATGCACCTTGTGTATGGTGCAGCAGATGGAAACGCACTTGCAGCAAGACGAAGGTACAGTGAGCTGTTTCCAAGACGACGGTTACCAAGTCATCAGACGTTTGTATCTGTGGACAGACGTATGCGGGAGTATGGCATTCGTCCTGGGCCACATTCAGGTCGACCACTTGAGCATGCAGTGAACATCGAGGAACATGTTTTGGACCTGGTAGACCAAGATCCAGCCATCAGTACGAGACAAATTAGTGCAGCTGTACGACTTCCACAATCTACTGTATGGCGGCTGCTTCGGAGACAACAGTTGCATCCATTTCACCTGCACAAAGTGCACGAATTGACACCTGCAGACTATCCTCGCCGTCAGCAATTCTGCCAGTGGTTACAAGAGCGTCATTTGAATGATCCAATGTTCATTCGGCGGATATTATTCACAGATGAGGCCATGTTTACTCGTGCGGGTGTAATCAATTCGCATAATATGCACCAGTGGGCTGTCGAGAATCCTGGCGCGAGAATTGTGCGTGGATATCAACATCAATTCTCCATAAACATTTGGTGTGGTATTGCGGGGAATGACTTACTCGGACCTCATGTTCTACCTCCAAGGCTGACTGGGCACGCTTACCGCGAATTTTTGGAGGGGGAATTGCCTGGATTGTTACAGGATGTCGCTCTTGCAACACGAGCCACCTTGTGGTTTATGCACGATGGTGCTCCTGCCCATTACAGCCGCAACGTAAGGGCGTACCTCAATGATGCGTATCCACATCGATGGATAGGTCGCGGAGGACCAATTGCTTGGCCAGCCAGATCACCTGACCTGAACCCTTTAGACTTTTATTTATGGGGCCGACTAAAGACATTGGTGTATTCTTCTGCAGTACCGAACAGAGAAGTGCTACAACAAAGAATTGAAGGTGGTTGTGAAATTATTCGTGGAGAGTTGAACGGACTGTGTAATGTGATGAGATCATTGCGGCGACGAGCACGGGTCTGTCTGCAAGTTCAGGGACAGCATTTTGAACATGCATTGCATTAAGATTTGTGCAAATACAGTACAGTACAGTCTGTAAATTCTCCACTATTTTCCTTACTTATTTTGCATTGATTTAGTACAATCAACAGGAACTAAAGTAATACAGTATTCTCGAGGAATTGTTTCAGTTTGTTACGTCACGTTTATTTACCAGTTTGCGTTTTTAGTCCAAATGCACTGTAATTAAACTGTGAACTCTGGGAAGTAATTACTTTACGTTGTATTGAATGTATTATCATGTTTTGTTCATAACTCTGTAATAAGCAAAGTATAGCAAAAATTGTATAGAACATTTTTGTCTTATATTTACCTCACAAATACACCCTTAAACTATTTACATGCATTTTTGAATCACCCTGTATACTCCTTATACTCCTTCCACCTCTCTGCTTTCCCTTCTTTGCTAAGAACTGGGTTTCCATCTGAGCTCTTGATGTTCACACAAGTGGTTCTCTTATCTCCAAAAGTCTCTTTAATTTTCCTGTAGGCAGTATCTATCTTACCCCTAGAAAGATAAGCCTCTACATCCCTACATTTGTCCTCTAGCCATCCATGCTTCCTCATTTTGCACTTCCTGTCGATCTCATTTTTGAGACGTTTGTATTCCTTTTTGCCTGCTTCATTTATTGCATTTTTATATTTTCTCCTTTCATCAATTAAATTCAATATTTCTTCTGTTACCCAAGGATTTCTACTAGCCCTCGTCTTTTTACCTACTTGATCCTCTGCTGCCTTCACTATTTCATCCCTCAAAGCTACCCATTCTTCTTCTACTGTATTTCTTTCCCCCATTCCTGTCAATTGTTCCCTTATGCTCTCCCTGAAACTCTGTATAACCTCTGGCTCTTTCAGTTTATCCAGGTCCCATCTCCTTAAATTCCCACCTTTTTGCAACTTCTTCAGTTTTAATCTACAGGTCATAACCAATAGATTGTGGTCAGAGTCCACATCTGCCCCTGGAAATGTCTTACAATTTAAGACCTGGTTCGTAAATCTCTGTCTTACCATTATATAATCTATCTGATACCTTTTAGTATCTCCAGGATTCCTCCATGTATACAACCTTCTTTTATGATTCTTGAACCAAGTGTTAGCTATGATTAAGTTGTGCTTTGTGCAAAATTCTACCAGGCGGCTTCCTCTTTCATTTCTTTGCCCCAATCCATATCCACCTACTACGTTTCCTTCTCTGCCGTTTCCTGCACTCGAATTCCAGTCAGCCGTAACTATTAAATTTTCATCTCCCTTCACTCTCTGAATAATTTCTTTTATTCCATCATACATTTCTTCAATTTCTTCGTCATCTGCAGAGCTAGTTGGCATATAAACTTGTACTACTCTAGTAGGTGTGGGCTTCGTATCTATCTTGGCCACAATAATGCGTTCACTATGCTGTTTGTAGTAGCTTACCCGCATTCCTATTTTCCTAGTCATTATTAAACCTACTCCTGCATTACCCCAATTTGATTTTGTGTTTATAACCCTGTATTCACCTGACCAGAAGTGTTGTTCCTCCTGCCACCGAACTTCACTAATTCCCTCTATATCTAACTTTAACCTGTCCATTTCCCTTTTTAAATTTTCTAACCTACCTGTCCGATTAAGGGATCTGACATTCCACGCTCCGATCCGTAGAACGCCAGTTTTCTTTCTCTTGATAACGACGTCCTCTTGAGTAGTCCCCGCCCGGAGATCGGAATGGGGGACTATTTTACCTCCGGAATATTTTACCCAAGAGGACGCCATCATCAATTAATCATACAGTAAAGCTACATGCCCTCGGGAAAAATTACGGCCGTAGTTTCCCCTTGCTTTCAGCCGTTCGCAGTACCAGCACAGCAAGGCCGTTTTGGTTATTGTTACAAGGCCAGATCAGTCAATCATCCAGACTGTTGCCCCTGAAACTACTGAAAAGGCTGCTGCCCCTCTTCAGGAACCACACGTTTGTCTGGCCTCTCAACAGATACCCCTCCGTTATGGTTGCACCTACGGTACGGCCATCTGTATCGCTGAGGCACGCAAGCTTCCCCACCAACGGCAAGGTCCATGGTTCATGGGGGTTGGGGGGGGGGGGGGGGGGAGGAACACCCCGTATATTCATGCTATTAGTATCGTTATTTCAGCTTTAAAAAAAATTGACCTGTTCCACATCCACGAGGATCTCCTCAGCACGGATCTATGGAACGAAAAACTAATCTAATCACCCCACAACAGGCAACAGCAGTCCACCCACCCTACCGCCGCCCCACGCAACACAGAACCCAGGCTTATTGTGTGGTTCGGCCCAGCAGTGGACCTTCCTGGGGACGTTCACACCAGACGAGTGGTAAATTATGGTGTACGCGTACGTGGAGACTGTTTGCGCAGCAATCGCCGACACAGTGTAACTGAGGTGGAATAAGGGGAACCAGCCCGCATTCGTCGAGGCAGATGGAAACCCGCCTTAGAAACCATCCACAGGCTGGCCGGCACACCGGACCTCCACATTAATCCGCCGGGCGGATTCGTGCCGGGAACCGGTACGCCTTCCCACTCGGGAATGACAATATCATAGACTGGATCCTGGTAAGCTTTATCTGTCCAGGAAAATCTTTTTTAAAAGAAAGAGGAAAATCCTTTTGTTGTGAATGAAATTTTCCCAGAAAAGTTCAGACCGTGCACAGGCTAGCGGATTTCTACCGGAGTCTATCCGTCCGAAGTTCTATTCCGATGAGCAAACACATTGGGGTTCGTGTATGCTGTACCACATTAAGAAAGGGTGTATTTTCCTACATTCTTTTTATACAACAAAAAAAGTATGGTTTGTATCTATGAAGACTTCAGAAAATCATAAAATTTTCTAAATTCCAAATTTAACAAGATGACTGACTTTCAAAATGCATTACATTAGCCTGAGATAAGAACTCAATGTACGTCTTGTAAACTGGAGCACTAGCACCAGAGAGTCCTTTCCGTGTTGGCTAGCCGCTTATTGACAAAATCCACAGAGAAGCGCTGCGCGCCACAGAAACCAGCAATCGGGATCAGACATTACCCCTTATGCAGAAATTTTAGTTAATGCTTACACGACGTGGAGGACACGGTGCAAGTCGTGATTGCAAAGAAAATAACATTGTCTTGTTGGAAATCCACTCAATGAAATGCAAATAGTCGCACTATCAAGGGGTAAATATTAAAAGTTGCGCTGTTACACCATTCGCCGAACTCAAAATCACGTTCATTCTTGGGTGTCGTTTGCAGACGATATAGCTTTGTGCTGCATCAGCAAGGATGGTTTGTAGTGGTGCCTGAAGACTGACTGGAGTCGAGCACTAGTGGAAACGGACCTTGGACTTAACATCAGCGGGAGGAAAACCTTTATGCCTGCGGAAACTCCCAGATATCTTCAGACACCGCGGATTAATTGTGTTAACTGCTGGGAATCTTGTTTCCGAGATACGTAGATCGCAGTGCCCGAGCTGGATGGAGAGGGTGTCCGGAATCCTCTGTGAGTGAAATAGAAATATTAACCTCAAGGGTAGCGCCAATCGTCTCTCCACAGTGGAAACATGGTTCTCGTCAGATCACCGAAGTTAAGCATTGTCGGGCTTGGCTAGCACTTGGATGTGAGACCGCCGGGTCTGCTGGTAAGCTGGATGCAGTCAGCAATGTTGGGAACAATTCAGTAGCTACTTCACTGGAAAGTGGCGGCTCCGGTCACGAAAACTGACAACGACAGGGAGAGCTGTGTGGTGACCATGTCCTTATCCATTGACGGAGGATGACATATCAGTCCGTCGGTACCGTTCGCCCTTCAACGGAGCTTTCTAGTGACATCAAGGGGAAGGCGTATAAAGCATTCATACGACCAGCATAATTATGTGGAGCAGAGACGTGGGCACAACTAGGAGGCAGTGCAGTAAGCGAGGTGTAGTCGAGACGAAGCTGTTGAGGTGGATGGCTGAATTCACCATAGTGGACCTGATTTCAAATGAGAAAATCCGAGCAACTCTAAAAGCTGATGGAGTGTTCAAGAAAGTGCAGAAGAGAAGACACCATTGGTATGAACAGATCACGAGGAGGAGGACAAAAAGTGGAAGAAATATGCCAAGTTAACTGTACTCGAAAACACGTAGAAGAGGGTGCCCCATTCATCTATCGTACCTGCGAGCAAGGATTGGCGAAAAGGCTATGTGTAACGCCGAATGTTTGTTGTAAAGGGGACAGTACGCGTTCAGTATTTACTTAGAATATTAGTCAGTCAATGTAGAAGCGACCGACACACCGTCAGTAACACCGTCAGTTGTCAATGCGATTTTACAAGGAGTATCTGACGCAACTATACTGGATATAGCTGGCAAAAAGCAACGTAAAACTGCAAAAATTGAGGAAGTGCCACAGACCAAAACTTTTCATGAATTATCTTCGTATAAGTTCGGCTAATTCGGCAAATTATTAGTTTCGTACGACACAAAATACAGAAGAAAATACGTTAATGCGAGAATGCGAGAGGCAAGCGCAGTCTGCGGGTAATTAGGATTAACTTTTAGATTTCTGGCGAGAGGCAAGCCACTGAAATTTTTGAAGTTTAGTGCTGAAGTATCAGCAAACACAATTACCGAAATTGTTATGGAAATCTGTGTAGTATTTATATGTGCCATGCAAAAATGTATTCAGGTAATTAATATAAGAATTTTCTACTTTTTTGGGATAATTTAGGGAGATTGACATGCATTTTGCAGAGTCTTACAACGCGTTGCATTATACAGGGTGATTAACTATTGCCACCAAGACCGAAAGTATGATAGTAGCTGAAAAGTTTGTGGGTCAACATTGGCCGTAATATGTCGTTGGTATTTTGCTTCTAGGTGTGGTCGCTTCAGAGATATGAAGGTCAACTTTGTTTTTTTTTTTTTTAAGCGGGATGCTATAGTTTGGTACCTATTTTCTGATAGCCGCTATTGAGACGAATCCAATGATGTGTAACAGTAAGGTCTTTGAACGTCAACGAAGGTTACAAACGTGGCATGAACGGCCATTTACAGGTGGTCGAAGTGATGACCTTTGATATTAATGCAGTGCTGAACTGTTATCATGGATTGAGTGGTATTCCTTACCACGTCGGCACATTTCGAAGCAAATGCTCTGACAATTCCCACTCGCACATCACCGGGTGAAGTTGGAACGTCTTTATAAACAATGTCTTTTACGTATCCCCACAAAAAAGAAATACAGAGGTGTCAAGTGCGCCGGCCGCTGTGGCCGAGTGGTTCTAGGCGCTCCAGTCCTCAACCACGCTGCTGCTACGGTCGTAGGTTCGAATGCTGCCTCGGGCATGGATGTGTGTGATGCCCTTAGGTTAGGTAGGTTTAAGTAGTTCCAAGTCTAGGGGACGGATGACCTCAGATGTTAAGTCCCATAGTGCTTAGAGCTATTTGAACCATTTGAGCATCAAGTCTGGCGAACGAGCAGGCCACGACACATCCCCCGCGTCCAATCCAACGATCTGGGAACTGTCTCTGCAACTCATTTCCAGCCGTGAGAGAAAAATTTGTAGGACACCCATCGTGTTGATACCACATTCCGTTCCTTGTTCCTAAAGGTATTTCTTCCAGCAAGAGACATAATGTTTCTTGCAGGAATGTGGTGTACTTCCTACCATTAAGATTTCCTCGATGAATTAGAAGCCGATAATTCTGTTCTCCAGAATCCCACACCACACATTCACCGACCACTGTTTTTGGTGTGCAACTGGTCGCAGCCAATATAGATTTTCAGTTGCCCAATAATGCATGTTACGCGAATTAACGTTCCCATGGTTCGTGAATGTAGCCTCGTCAATAAATAGAATCAAATTAATAAATGTGTCATCCCTTTGAATCTGAAGTTGAGCCCATCGGCCGAATTCAATGCGACGCATTCAATCCGTACCAGTTAATTCTTGGTGGAGACTGATATGGTAAGGATGATACTTATGGCTATGCAGAACACGAACAACACTACTCTGGCTCATTCCAGATTCCCTTGCAATTTGACGCGTACTAACACATCTCAAACCACAGTGGCAAGAGTACCAGTTTCCGTTGCCTCGTTAGTAACTTTCCTTTGCTGGATATGTTTCCGATGCTTGAAAGATCCAGTTGTTCTCAATTTATCATACACATATTTAAATGTACGACGGTAGGGTAAGTACGTTGAGGATATCTTTCATCGTATGAGCCTCTAGCTCTCGCTGAATTTCGTTGCCATTCTCCGTAAATGAGAAGCATATTTACTTGTTCTTCGAAGGATTACATCTTTCACATTCGTTTGATTCAATGATGCTACAGTTCCTATTACTGCTGTATTCCGAAACCGTCGAATGGTGTTTACATGTCAATGGCACGTTAGATGGATACACCGTATTCGGCAAATATTTACTATTTGCGCGATATACGAGAGACAATCTTCAGAGTGTGTGTTTCGATAAGCGCGAAGTGATAAGAAATACCACTCAATCCATGATAATATTTCAGCACTGCATTGATACCAATGTTCATCACTTCGAAAACCTTCTGTAAATGCCGTTCATGCGACGTTCAAAGACCTTACTGTTACACATCATTGGATTCATCTCGATAGCCGCTATCAGAAAATAAGTACCAAACTACAGCATGCCATTAATAAAAACGAAGCTGACCTTCATATCTCTGACGCGACCCCACCTAGCAACAAAAAACCAACGTCATATTATAGCCCCTGTTCTCCAATGCAACATTTGTCCCTCAAACGTTTCAGCTACTATTATGCTAACCCAACTTTGGTTTAGATCATGTTGACGAGCCACCTGCCTGGAGCTTGTGCTAGGGTTCATCTCAATATCGTGTAGGACTCGGTCTTCCAAATCTGGTGTACGCACAGTCCACCGCCTCCCTGCACGTTCATCTGTCTGGAAGCACCGATATCACACAAACGCGCAAAAAGGGCTTGCGGTATTGTGTGACATGGTTGGTGTCTGTGAGGGTACTTGGTTTGGAAAATTTTGGAAATTTGTGGTAAGGTCTTATGAGACCAAACTGCTGTGGTCATCGGTCCCTAAGCCCATACTACTTAAACTAACATAAACTAACTTCCGCTAAGGACGACACACACACCCATGCCCGAGGGAGGACTCGAACCTGCTACGGGGGGAGCCGCGCGGACCGTGACAAGACGCCTGAGACCGCGTGGATACCCCGCGTGGCGTACTCGCTTTGGTAAAGCCGTGATGCCTCTCGACCGTTTCCGTCTGCTTGGCCGTACACAAACACCATCTCGGCTTGCCCCCTACATGAATACTGGACCATTCTGCTGCCTACAGTACGCTGCGTGAATCACACAGCCTACAACACACTAGGAACCGGCCGAGGTGGCCGTGCGGTTCTAGGCGCTTCAGTCCGGAACCGCACGACTGCAGGTTCGAATCCTGCCTCGGTCATGGATGTGTGTGATGTCCTTAGGTTAGTTACGTTTAAGTAGTTCTAAGTTTGATGACCTCAGATGTTAAGCTGGGATTGGGTCGTTTGGGGGAAGAGACCAAAACTGCGAGGTCATCGGTCTCATCTGATTAGGGAATGGCGGGAAGGAAGTCGGCCGTGCCCTTTCAAAGAAACAATCCCGGTATTTGCCTGGAGCTGTCACGCGGTTCCAGGCTGAAGCGCCTAGAACAACACGGCCACACCTGCTGGCTTTCCCGTTACAAACAAAATTAAATTTAAAGCGGAATTTTACGTGGCCCATGCGGCAGCTCGGTCTAGAACTACTGCAGAGCGATATTCGTTTTATCGGTATGCGTAAACAGAGTCAGTAAAATACGGAGAGTAAGCTAGAGCTCTGGCAGTGACCGAGCACCGCTGCCGCACGCCGCCATCAGCCAGTGCGGTCCAGAGACGTGCAGTGGCTCAGCAGCTGGTCTACTGGTTATTCCTCGTACTTTACTGTGTCTGGTAATACGCGGCTATAAAATACCGCACAGGACTAATCTGGAAACGCTCTTTCGAATGGGCACGTAAAATTCCGATTTAAACATCTTCTTTGTGACGGGGAACAAACCGACGCCTTCCGTCAACCCTGGGTGTCGCCTGCAAAATATGGCCAGCACTATATGTTTGAGCTGGCCCCAGCTACACTTGGCAAAAACGGAACTGCAGGTGTCTGCTGAAACATCAGAGAAAATGGGCCTGCAGATTCTTAGGACAGGCACGCTGCGTATTGCCTTACTAAAACGAACTTCCTGAAAACTTCAGGGTCTTACAATCCACTAAAGTTTTTGAGAACCCCCCTTTCTGCGTAGAAGCATAGGGTTTCTCTCTCTGCGACTCGCTCTTGCCGCTATTAGGTGGCAACGATTTTAAACTGGTTCTTCCCTATTTCACGGTTGGCCCTTCTCCTGTGTTTGAAGATGGTATCTGTTCTTTAGGCTTCATGTAGGTGAGCCTCACCGGCCAATGATCTTCTTCAGTGCGGATGCACTCACATTGCTCAACCTCTTACGAGTATCGGTAGATTGACTGCTGCGAGTAACAAGTATAGTGGGCAGGGGCCCTACAAATGTAGTGTGTGGACAGTAAGTTGGAAGTGTGGGTCTCACACGGAGCGTGCAGAGATAACTCCCTGCAGTCGCACATTGCTCTGTGTCCTCGATGGATCAGTCGGACAGAGCGTCTGCTACGTAAGCAGGAGATCCTGCGTTCGAGTTCCGGGCACGGCTCACATTTTCAACTGTCTCCGTTGATATTTATCAACACCATTAAGCAGCTAACGGTCTGGATTTCATTGTAATTTCATTCTTCCCCTGTGTTGTTGTAAGTAGGCTGTTTAGGTTTTTATGTTGGTGACGCCACGTAGCGCTCTATATGAAAATCACTGAATGTGCTGCGTGCAGTCTGTGGCTGGTTTGCATTGTTGGAACTCG
This sequence comes from Schistocerca gregaria, assembly GCF_023897955.1. Classification (NCBI taxonomy): domain Eukaryota; kingdom Metazoa; phylum Arthropoda; class Insecta; order Orthoptera; family Acrididae; genus Schistocerca; species Schistocerca gregaria. The sequence goes on from NC_064927.1 coordinate 77,825,962, forward strand.
CTATTGTAGTGTTGGGCAGTTGGATGTGAACAGCGCGTAGCGTTGCGCAGTTGGAGGTGAGCCGCCAGCAGTGGTGGATGTGGGGAAGTGAGATGGCGGATTTTTGAGGGCGGATGATCTGGACGTGTGTCCATCAGATACAGTACATTTGTAAGAATGGATGTCATGAACTGCTATATATATTATGACTTTTGAATACTATTAAGGTAAATACATTGTTTGTTCTCTATCAAAATCTTTCATTTGCCAACTATGCCTATCAGTAGTTAGTGCCTTCAGTAGTTATAATCTTTTATTTAGCTGGCAGTAGTGGCGCTCGCTGTATTGCAGGAGTTCGAGTAACGAAGATTTTTGTGAGGTAATTGATTTGTGAAAGGTATAGGTTAATGTTAGTCAGGGCCATTCTTTTGTAGGGATTATTGAAAGTCAAATTGCGTTGCGCTAAAAATATTGTGTGTCAGTTTACTGTTGATCAGAAAAGGTAAAGAGCGAAATGTCTGACTACGTTCAGTGTTGCTTAGCTGTTTGAAAATCAAATAATGTAAGAGGTTTATCAGCACAGTAATTCAATAATGTTTCTAAGGGGACGTATCATTGTCTTGACCATACTGTGCGCGCGAAACCCCCCTCTCCCAACCACGCCGCAAATGTTCTGCTCGCGAGCAAGAACGCGAAAAGGCACGAACGACTGCGATAACAATCCAGGAGTTGTTTAGTCTTGCTCTGTAAGAAAGGCGAATGGTAGAACACAACCCGAGCTTCGGCTCTTGGAGGTATTTTTCAGGTAAGCGGCGCTACTGCAGTGTGTGTGAAGCTGCCTCATTGCTGGCCTTCGCTGTCAGACGTCTTGCTGACGCCATCGAGAAAACCCTCCTGTTAAGTGCTGAGGAAAGGCAGTCATTTACGAGTGGAAACATACTGAGTTAATGGTCTCCATTTCTTACTTGCGTTGTTAACTGACTTTCGGCCTATGAAATAATTGGAAAATTTAAAATTTCCCGGCGAACTGAATACTGAAAGACTTACATTTCGACTGGGCTTGACATGTGCAAATGCTTAGTGCACAGGCCATTCATAAATGGGCATTTCCCCGTGGATTTGACCAAAATCTGGGCACTTACAAAAAAATCACTGGTAGAATGTGTAATTTACCAATTACATTAAGGGCCGGCCGCGGTGGTCTCGCGGTTCTAGGCGCGCAGTCCGGAACCGTGCGACTGCTACGGTCGCAGGTTCGAATCCTGCCTCGGGCATGGATGTATGTGATGTCCTTAGGTTAGTTAGGTTTAAGTAGTTCTAAGTTCTAGGGAACTGATGACCACAGCAGTTGAGTCCCATAGTGCTCAGAGCCATTTGAACCATTTGAATTACATTAAGGGAATGGGAAGATAATCCGATGAAAAGTTAGTAAATGTTTACAGTTACCTTTACATTTGCCATTACTACTGAGAATGAAAGGAAAGAGGAGAAAAGGATTTTTTTTTTGTGCTGACAACCGCTTATCATTTGCAACTTCCAGGCGGTATAAAAAGCATTGTCCTTAGCTGATCGCTTTGTTATGTGATACAGTTTATAATCCGTGTCAAATCACTGAATATTATATGATTATATTATTATTGAATATATTAAACAGCTGGCATGTGTTTCTTAGTGATAAATGTATTCGTAAATGTTACACCGTTTTCAGTGAAAAAAAAAAAAAAACCAGCAGAAATGGTTTACTGTCAGATATAGCGACAGTGGAAACAGATTATAGTTCTCTATACTGCTCCTTTCCTCATCAATTTTCGTATGACTGCGTTTCAGTGAAGATAAAATGAGAAGACTAACCTAAAAAAAAGTTTAACAACAAAGAATCTATGCCAAAGACACTGGAATTGTTCGATTCCTATGCTAGTGGATTCCTACAGAATTCGCTGTTGGTGCAATTGTGGAACTGGAATCGGTACGTGACACACTCCTAACTAAAATAATTACGTATAAACGTTTTTACTCAAATTCCAGTTATTCTAAGTAAACATTAGTGCTATTGGTATTATTCCAAATAAGTAGTAGATAAAATTTTGAGTGGCTGGTAATTACATGTAATTCATGCAGTTCTGTGACTTATTTAGTTAACTGGAATTAGAAGCACTGGTCTGACCATCTAACAGTCGTTTAACTTGATGTTGTTGAGTGAGATGCAACATAACCTCGTCTTTGTGATATTTACAGTGTTGTACACAATGGACTATTGAACAGTTACGAGATTTTTAAGAAAAACTACCTGTTTGAAACTTTTTCTGTTTAAAAAGGAAGGTAGTATGTTTTAAATATTCTCTTAAGGGATATTTACAGTCACATTCCAACAAAATGGAAAAGCATATCAAAAAGTGTTCAAGTGCCCTCAGAATTTGGAAAAAGTGCTCAATTTTAAAATATTAAATATGTGTGCATTCATGCACTATCGAATAACCAAACACGGAGAATAAAGCAAAAGAATGCAATTTCAGAATTAATCTATTGTTGCCATACATTTTGTTTTATTTTAAAACAGTATGCAACTAGCAGTTTTTCCAAATTCTCCAGTGATAAATGAATAAAAACAGAAATTCTTCTCATTTGGGCTCATCCATTTGTCTGCCAAGAAATTCTTTATTGTGAACTATGATCTTTCTTACACTTAAAATGAGGAAATTTGGGAAAGTGTAAGGTTTAATAATTCCAGATCCTTTACATTTTCGCCACCAAAAATTGCAGCTTCTCTATGGAAAAGAGACCTCTTTGTTCCAAAAGCCCTTTTGGTAATAATCGTGGTGCCCAAAAAAATTAGCGCTAGTCCATTCCTGATCACTTCCTCAGCACAAATGCGGGCTCAAACAAGAAGAGTCTAGAACGACCTTGAAAGGTGAAAGGAGATTGGAGCATGACCGGTTCTTAGTGATTTGCCAAAATACAGCATTCCAAAGTAAAGAGATTATATCTCGGCTTGGTGAAAACTCCAATATCATTGTCGAATAAAATGGTTCAGCACTCTTTATTGAAATTTTCAGAATAAATGAACAACATGAGTCTCTTTGAGAACCCGTTTAACAGATCGGACTCTCCCCACTCTTTGACAAAACCTTGGCTACGTCCTCGAGTAGTGGGGTACACTGTTCCCGCCCCGGTGGGGGAGGGGAGAGGCGTGGACACGTGTGGCGGTAGGAAGTGCATCCTGACACGTCTGCTGAGACTGCCAAATTCAGAATAACATGCCGACACCGTGAAGACACAGCATGAGACCAGGAAAAAGAAGATGACGTCGTTTCTAGGCCTGATAATGCTATTATGCTCCGAAACACTTTGTGCATAAAATGGATAAAACGTCTGTTATAGCATTCAAAAGCATTGCCTTTTATTGATTCAATTAGACTATAAATCCTCGGAGAGGTGCATCTGGATCGGGTGAAGCTTATAAAGAAATCAGTTGCATTTTTAATGTTTCTGATCTGCCGATGCACAGTGGCTGCTTGTATCACATTAATGTCGTTTTTGTTTTTTTTTAAGGATCGTCTGTGTGAATTTCCAGAACTGTTCCAAACAGGCTAACAAGTGTGAGTGTGGTTCTGTGTTCCGCACTGAAAATTTTCATCGGTGCGTAACAACAACTTGACCAGCGGTACAGCAAGAGCATGTGTTGAGCAGTATCAGAACACACAGCTCAGGCGAAACGCGTCTCGCAAAACAAATCTAAAGTTTATTCAGATGCATACGGACAGTTCTAATCTAAGAAAAAGGTAAAACAAGGGGTAGTATAAAGGCGAGACAAATCGCAATCGCGTGCTGTGAGGAGGGCTGGCTCACCGTGGCTGCTGCCGTGGGTCCGGAGCCTGGAGGCTGGAAGCTGGAGGCTGGAGGCTGGAGGCTGGAGCCTGGAGGCTGGAGGCTTTGGCGCGCGCCGCCCGACTGTGGCCTCTGCTCCTGGCCGCTCCGGACTCTCCGCTGACGTCGGCCGCTCTGACGTCACACTGCCTCCAGCGCCTGCGAAACCGCGAAATGCTGCCGACCGGTTTCTGACGTGCCAAGCCGGCGTCGCGCCGCAGTCCTGGAGCGAGCTGGAGCCCGACCGCCGCTCTGGAGCAGGCCGGAGCCGTCCAGCGCCGAGCGTCTCCTGCACGCCTCCTAAACGCGCGCCTGTCTGGGGGTCGCACACACACACACACACACACACATACACACACACACACACACACACACACACACACAAATGCAGTGTCCGCCAGAAGAAAGGATACACACTTTAAGGAATGATGAGTATTTCTCATGTATTTATTTTACGTTTAATAATTGAACACACGTGTTGTACAACCTTCAGGTTAGCACATGGTTACTTTAAATGTTCAAACTGTTCACCGTCGGCGTCTATACACGTAACAACGACGAGCTGCCGCCGCAACTGCGTCAGTCAATGTTACAGTGGAGAGAGCTACACATCTCGCTGTAATCTCCTGACGAAGTTCCTTGGAAACTGTCGAACATTAATTAACGAATACAGACTATATTCAGAGCTCCCGAACCTTGGTTGGAACGATGGCGTATTAAAGCAAACTTCGACAAGTGCGAAGTAGTTCTGTTTACACGCAGACCGAAACTACTGCGCAAACATTAACACAGTAGACAGATAACACTACATAAACTCCCAATTCGTTTCCGAGAGAACGTCGGATACCTAGGTGTCTGGCTGGACCGGAAACTTACATGGGGGGGGGGGGGGGGGGGGATCACACCGAATACGTTGCCAGCAGAGCGCACGCGAGGCTCAAACAGCTCTGCCCAATGCTCAACAGCGAAAGCACACTGAATAGGAGGGTGTCGAGGTCCATATACATGACACTGATTAGAGCTCTGATGACGCACACAGCTTCCGTCTGGCGATACGCAGCTCCTACACGACTGCACCGCCTGCATATCAAACAGAACAAACTGCTACGAATCTTTAGCAACACACGCACCGTGGATCTTCACAATGAATGCAGCTTTGAAACCCTCAAGGAAGTATTCAAAAAACACGCCACACGACTATACAGGAACCCGAGAAACTCAAACAATCCTTTCACCCTTACTTTGGGAAACTATGATCACAACCATAGGTGGAAGCATAAGAGGCCAAACACAATTCTAGCTAGGGCATAACCACCTATGGCAAGATAACATACACCAACAAGCGACAAACGTCGGCAAGCCCCTGTATAACAGCAACGTTGACTGGAAATACCAGCTGCTATACAAGGCGACCAACAGGCTACAGCAGGGAAACTGACGAGCTCTCCCACTGACACACAAACAAATTGCCAGCATCACCCTACACTGTTCATCCGATATATGACCTATCGGACACAAAACGATGATGAATGTAACTGTTACAGGTTTGCTGACGCTGACCGAGACACCCAGCAGCAGCCGCCTAGTAACAGCACGGCACAACGTGAAAGACGTCGACATACATGATACACACTACTAACAAAGCATACCCTTACATGACCTGTCGCAGGCAGCAAGACATCCGTTAGTGCTCTTACCACCCGACCTAACTATCGCAGACGATTTTATTTCACTTGGTTCTTGCCTTGGCACTTTTTGTCCTATGCCCTTCAAACCGCTACCCTTCGTTCGACTTTCGACCCAATCTCCAGAGGAGCGCTTATTAATGATTAACCTTAACCAGACATACGCAAACATCGCAGTACCCACACCCTGCGACACCTCACTTTAGTGAACACTAAACCTTTATGCAGAGATGGCAGTAGACATTTTGAGTTGGCCATCATGCCGGTGTGGGTGTGGAGGGGCTCCACCGGTTTTTTTCAAAAAGAAACTCTTCTGGTGTCACCGCCAGACACCACACTTGCTAGGTGGTAGCCTTTAAATCGGCCGCGGTCCGTTAGTATACGTCGGACCCTCTTGTCGCCATTATCAGTGATTTCAGACCGAGCGCCGCCACACTGCAGGTCCAGTCTAGAGAGACTCCCTAGCACTCGCCCCAGTTGTACAGCCGACTTTGCTAGCGATGGTTCACTGTCTACAGACGCTCTCAATTGCAGAGACGACAGTTTAGCATAGTCTTCAGCTACGTCATTTGCTACGACCTAGGAAGGCGCCATATTCAGTTACTATGAAAGTATTGTGAACAGATAATATTGTGAATCATGTACGGTCAAGAGCGACGTTCATCATTAATAGATTAAACTTAAGTAGCAAACTAATTCCGTCCGCTTTCTGAATTCTAATTCCTTGTCATGCTCCAGCCCTCAAGTAAGTATAGTCCTTCCCTCCTCACGCCAGCCTGCGTGAGGTAAAACGCGTGCATTTCGACCTCCACTAGTAACACGGTGTTGGCTTTTCTGCCAACACATTTTTTTAAATTGAGCTAATAGATCGACTATGCCTGGTTATGTTATCAGCTGGTGGTGGTAATAGTGCTATTGAAATGAGGTTATTACAGTAATCTACGAGCTTAGAGATAGAGGTGTAGTCGAATAAATATGGAGATGGAAGTTCAAGAACTGCACAAACCTGCATGAAAAACATACACTCGTTATGATTAAAGTATTTGGCTGACATCTGGCAGGCTGACGTCGTAGATATGCAGGAATATTACTAAGTGAACAATGGATTCAAATGCATTTTAAAAAACTGGGGAGAGAAGTTACAGTGGGTATGGCGTACTACCGTATTAAAATGATGAATCCACGTAAACAGAAATTTAATGTGGGTGATTTGGTATGTATATCAAAACACAAGACAGCATCTCAGATATTCACAGTTTCCAGAGTGCAGAGAAAAAATCCCAGAACTTACATCTTAAAGGATAGCAGTGTTACTGCTATTTCAGGATGCTTTTACACAGAAGGAATGCAGAACAGCTCAGAACCACAAGTGTTTCTCATAGAGCATGTTGTAAGATGTCGAGGGAATAGAGCACTAGTTAAATGGCTTGGTTTTCCTACAACACAAAACACCAGAATTGACGCTGACGATTTGCTCTGTACTAGGCAGCACAGAGCACAGCCAGCGCAGCAGCCTAACATGCACGGTGGGAGACACATTATAGGAGGTGGTGGCATTCTCGACAAATTTCCTTTGATCAGGCTTGTTTTGAACACGACACTCCATACGCAAAACTAAAAAATCTCCCAGAAAGTAAGCTGCAGATCGAATTTTAGTTGATAACACCAAGGCAATACTTGTGAGAGAGCATATTAGTACAGGGGAGAAATTGTAGTTGATAAAACCGTGCGTGATAAAAATTAGTTGGGCTTGGTGTGAATTTCAAGCAGGCTATGAACGCTGCACGTCGTACACTGAAGAAGAAGAAGAAAACTATGAAGATGAAGAAGAGGTGTCGCAAAACTGTACCATGACAGCGATATATCCAGCTAAAAGTGCTCTGAACATAAGGAACCAGTTAAAGAACCACAAGGGCTCTGGCGATACTGAAGACGTCAGGCATAATTATCCCCTTTCTCATTCCAACCCTTGAAGGTCTCTCAGCGATGGGTTCACTGGCTGTTGGTGTTGCGGCTATTGCCAGGACAGTGAAGAACACGCAGATCTTCCAGGAGCAGGTAGAGGAAGCAAGAAGACACGATGGAAGCAGCAACCACGGGAAATGACTAACGGAAGAGAGGACTAGGTGTCTCCATAAGGAAAAGGGAGAGCCTGCTGGCTGTCCTACCGGGTAGATCGCTTACAAGTAAAGGTCTGCACAACTCAGCGCTCCAAGATTCCATGCTGTGATTACACGGGATACATACCAGAGACTACGTGTAAAGCTGGAAAATGTGGAATAGTGAATTTAGATGTTTATGAGGGACCAGGAACCCACTGAGCGGCATACGTTAAGAATAATATAAAAAAGTCTACTAATCCAACTCCTTTCGAGACCTGCAGCCACGAGAAGAGTTACAACAATACTTTACCGTCAAAAGACGTCTGTTCTATAATTTTCGTCCCAATCAAGACTTTAATACTCACATGTGTGGGCATATGTGCATCATGTTCCTTGAAGTACTCTAAAAGAACGATCGTCAGTGTTACGAGTGAATTGCTTCCCACCGATTGATTTAAGCAACGAGGAGTGCAGTATTTCGGTGACTGGACTGGAGATATACGTATAACAAAATTTGCGAATGTCACATATGCAAAGATAATCTTCATCTGGAAATTAATGGTGGAAAATAATATCTGTAATCACGTGTCAGTTCTAGAATAATATGTTTGTGCAATGAATACCCGTTTATCATCTGCATTTCTTCTTGGTGTAGCAATATTAAAGGCCAGTAGTGTATGAGTTTCTTAAATCAGTAGGTCTGACATCTTTCGATATAACTGGCCCGATGAAATACGATGAACATATTATATGCCGCGTGTATTTCTCGCAATATAGGTATAGCATCAACTTTTAAATGAATGATTTAGAAAATGCGTCATACGTAGACGGGGCAATGGGTAGAACAGTTGAAGAGTGCAGTAGTTTCGCTGCGTGTATACCTCTAAAACTGCTTATGGGACGCTTTGAAGGCATGCAACAAATTGTTCTGTATGCTAAACAGGAACTTGTTCCCGTACAGAGTGCAACGGGTAACTACTCCTACAGTCATGACGCTCAACGAGAGTATCATCAATAAAATGACATGGAAAATGCTGCACATCACTATATTCGATGAGCAGCATTTGAAGCTTTTAAAAGTTCTGAATGCTGGTATATTTCTACCATTATCGTTCTGTTCATGGTAGGTTTTCGAATTCCCAGTGCTATCGACTACAAGGAGACAAACGTTAACTATTAAAACTACTGCCCAATTGGAGACGGCCACGTTCATCATACTTGCATTTCGGACCAATAGGAGACGAACTATAGCAAATGATTCCACCGAATTTGACAATTGCAGGTTAACTAATGCTAGAGTACAGTATTCTACGCGTATGATAATTTACATCTGAAAATGTATACAGTCTAGTATATGATATGTATGCAAGATTTTATGCTTCATGCTATGAAGGATGTCTACTCAGATCGTGGAAATTCAAGGATCTGGTGACAATCATCATAAGAAACTGCTCAATACATAATCAGATAATTAAATCTGGACCTATAGGTGTATGAATTGAATTTGAATCTTCAGAAAATTACCGAGAATTGTTCGGATAATAAGTTGCCTTCTCTTTAATCTAAGAATAGATGTACAATGCAGCTAGCCACTATCTCTGTGTAATGTCTTGTCTGTATAGACTTGTATCTGTTGTCTTTAACATCCCTTCACCTTCACACATGCATGGAAATAGTGTTGTGTCTGCTTATGAAACTGTAAAATTACTTTTAAGTTGGATGAAAAGTGAATGAACTTTTATCTGAGAATCTGTAAATGATTTCTTTTCACCCTGCTCCCACTTTGGTAGTATATCGCTTTGCACAAATACTAAATCTGTGTTTTTCTTGAAGTACTGGTTACATAATTTTAGACAGTTGTGTATATAGTTCCGCATAGTCAGCGCGTACACAACTTTCCCACTAGAGCGCGCCCCGCTAAGCACAACAGCGCAGGCGCAGCGCTCGTCTGTCTCCGCACTATGAGATGGCGCTGTCTTAGAGACGGACCAAATTCTGCTTCCGCCGATCCGCGTAATGCAGCCAATGAGATTGCTGCTAATGTAGAACCTTTTCTCCTCGTGGATAACACTCGTGCAGTGATACATTAACGTGTGAGGTATTATAACAAGTGTACAGAACTCCGATTAGTCAGTCTGCATTTGTCTGCACCAGTCTGTACCAGTCTGCATTAGTCTGCATTTATCTGCACCTGTCTGTACCAGTCTACATTAGTCTGTACTAGTCTATAGTCAAGGTTCAGTCTGCTACTCTAAGCGTGCAAGTGGCATATCTATCGTCTGACCTAACGGCAGAAGATAAACACGCCACGATAAGACCACGAGACATATTTCTGACACTCGCCTTCTTCGTTAGAGCGACAAGTCAAATAATCTGATGGTGTGTGTACCGAAGGTCTTACAGTACGCACACCACAGACATGTTTGCTGTATGTCCTTGGATGCAGACATGGTCATGTACCTCTTGTTCCCATAAGTCAATTTGTGCCACTCGATAGGCATCCAACCATTCTATGTGTTTTGTTATCTTCTATGTTAAACTTTACTATCATGTTCAAACTAATGTCATTTGTTTCTTACACATGCTATGGGGATAGGTTTTTCTTGTAAATAACAACAACAAATGCGTATGGTAACGATTTTTTTGTTCATTTAATTCTCACAGATACAATTTAATTCTTGAGATACAATTTGGTTTTTGACGTACGCGTTGGTTGCAATATTCAATGCATAGATTCTTTTTTTAAAGAAAGAGAGAAAAAATTAACTCATTGAAGTATTTACAATTTACATATATTTATAAATCTATGCTAAAACCTAATGTGGAGATAGCATATTAAACCTTCTGGTGACAAACATATCCGAACTATTTGAAACAGTTAAGGCAGAACAGGGAATGAGTGATCATAAAGCGGCTACTGCATCGACGATTTCGGCCGTAAATAGTAATATTAAAAAAGGTAGAAAGATTTTTCTGTTTAGAAAAAGTGACAAAAAGCAAATTTCAGAGTACTTGATGGCTCAACACAACAGTTTTGTCTCAAGTACAGATAGTGTTGAGGATCAGTGGACAAAATTCAAAACCGTCGTACAGTATGCATTAGATGAGTATGTGCCAAGCAAGATTCTAAGAAATGGAAAAGAGCCACCGTGGTGCAACAACCGAGTTAGAAAACTGCTGCGGAAGCAAAGGGAAATTCACAGCAAACATAAACATAGCCAAAGCCTTGCAGACAAACAAAAATTACCCGAAGCGAAATGTAGTGTGAGGAGGGCTATATGAGAGGCGTTCAATGAATTCGGAAGTAAAGTTCTGTGTGCTGACTTGGCAGAAAATCCTAAGAAATTTTGGTCTTGTGTCAAAGCGGTAGGTGGATCAAAACGAAATGTCCAGATAATCTGTGACCAAAATGGTACTGAAACAGAGGATGACAGACTAAAGGCCGAAATACTAAATGTCTTTTTCCAAAGCTGTTTCACAGAGGAAGACTGCACTGTAGTTCCTTCTCTAGATTGTCGTACAGATGACAAAATGGCAGATATCAGATGGCAGAGGAATAGAAAAACAATTAAAATCGCTCAAAAGAGGTAAGGCTGCTGGACCTGATGTGATACCAGTTCGATTTTACACAGAGTACGCGAAGGAACTTGGCCTCCTTCTTGGAGCGGTGTACCCTAGGTCCCTAGAAGAGCGTAGAGTTCCAAAAGATTGGAAAAGACACAGGTCATCCCCGTTTTCAAGAAGGGATGTCGAACAGATGTGTAGAACTACAGACCTATATCTCTAGCGTCGTTCAGTTGTAGAATTTTGGGACACGTATTATGTTCGAGTATAATGACTTTTCTGAAGACTAGAAATCTACTCTGTAGGAATCAGCATGGGTTTCGAAAAAGACGATCGTGTGAAACCAGCTCGCGCTATTCGTCCACGAGACTCAGAGGGCCGTAGACACGGGTTTCCAGATACATGCCGTGTTCTTGACTTCCGCAAGGCGTTCGATACAGTTCCCTACAGTCGTTTAATGAACAAAGTAAGAGCATATGGACTATCAGACCAATTGCGTGAGTGGATTGAAGAGTTCCTAGATAACAGACGGCAGCATGTCATTCTCAATGGAGAGAAGTCTTCCCAAGTAAGAATGATTTCAGGTGTTCCGCAGGGGAGTGTCGTAAGACCGTTGCTATTCATAATACACATAAATGACCTTTTGGATAACATCGGAAGTTCGCTGAGGCTTTTTGCGGATGATGCTGTAGTATATCGAGAGGTTATAACAATCCAAAATTGTACTGAAATGCAGGGGGATCTGAAACGAATTGACGCATGGTGCAGAGAATGGCAACTGAATCTCAATGTAGACAAGTGTAATTTGCTGCGAATACGTGGAAAGAAATATCCTTTATCATTTAGCTACAATATAGCAGGTCAGAAAATGGAAGCAGTTAATTCCATAAATTATCTGGGAGTAGGCATTAGGAGTGATTTAAAATGGAATGATCATATCAGTTCATCGTCGGTAAAGCAGATGCCAGCGAATTCATTGGAAGAATCCTAAGGAAATGCAACCTGAAAACAAAGGAATCAGGTTACGGTACACTTGTTCGCTCACTGTTCGAATATTGCTCATCAGTGTGGGATGTGTACCAGATAGGATTGATAGAAGAGATTGAGAAGATCCAACGGAGAACAGCGCGCTGGGTTACAGGGTCATTTAATGATCGCGAAAGCGTTACGGAGATGATAGATAAACTCCAGTGGAAGACTGTGCAGGAGAGACGCTCAGTAGCTCGGTACGAGGTTTTGTTGAAGTTTCTAGAACATACCTGAGTCAATCAGTATATTGCTCCCTCCTATGTATATCTCTCGAGGAGACCATGAGGATAAAATCAGAGAGATTAGAACCCACACAGAGGCATACCGATAATCTTTCTTTCCACGAACAAGACGAGACTGGAATAGAAGGGAGAACCGATAGAGGTACTCAAAGTACCCTGCGCCGCATACCGTCAGGTGGCTTGCGGAGTCTGGATGTAGATGTAGAACCGAGCTACTGCTACGCTTGCAGGTTAGAATCCTGCCTCGGGCTTGGATGTGGGTGATGTACTTATATTACACTCCTGGAAATAAGAACACTGTAAATTCATTGTCCCAGGAAGGGGAAACTTTATTAACACATTCCTGGGGTCAGATACATCACATGATCACACTGACAGAACCACAGGCACATAGACACAGGCAACAGAGCATGCACAATGTCGGCACTAGTACAGTGTATATCCACCTTTCGCAGCAATGCAGGCTGCTATTCTCCCATGGAGATGATCGTAGAGGTGCTGGATGTAGCCCTTGGAAGGGCTTGCCATGCCATTTCCACCTGGCGCCTCAGTTGGACCAGAGTTCGTGCTGGACGTGCAGACCGCGTGAGACGACGCTTCATCCAGTCCCAAACATGCTCAATGGGGAACAGATCCGGAGATCTTGCTGACCAGGGTAGTTGACTTACACCTTCTAGAGCACGTTGGGTGGCACGGGATACATGCGGACGTGCATTGTCCTGTTGGAACAGCAAGTTCCCTTGCCGGTCTAGGAATGGTAGAACTATGGGTTCGATGGTTTCGATGTACCGTGCACTATTCAGTGTCCCCTCGACGATCACCAGAAGTGTACGGCCAGTGTAGGCGATCGCTCCCCACACCATGATGCCGGGTTTTGGCCCTGTGTGCCTCTGTCGTATGCAGTCCTGATTGTGGCGCTCACCTGCACGGCGCCAAACACGCATACGACCATCATTGGCACCAAGGCAGAAGCGACTCTCATCGCTGAAGACGACACGTCTCCATTGTCCCTCCATTCACGCCTGTCGCGACACCACTGGAGGCGGGCTGCACGATGTTGGGGCGTGAGCGGAAGACGGCCTAACGGTGTGCGGGACCGTAGCCCAGCTTCATGGAGACGGTTGCGAATGGTCCTCGCCGATATCCCAGGAGCAACAGTGTCCCTAATTTGCTGGGAAGTGGCGGTGCGGTCCCCTACGGCACTGCGTAGGATCCTACGGTCTTGGCGTGCATCCGTGCGTCGCTGTGGTCCGGTCCCAGGTCGACGGGCACGTGCACCTTCCGCCGACCACTGGCGACAACATCGATGTACTGTGGAGACCTCACGCCCCACGTGTTGAGCAATTCGGCGGTACGTCCACCCGGCCTCCCGCATGCCCACTATACGCCCTCGCTCAAAGTCCGTCAACTGCACATACGGTTCACGTCCACGCTGTCGCGGCATGCTACCAGTGTTAAAGACTGCGATGGAGCTCCGTATGCCACGGCAAACTGGCTGACACTGACGGCGGCGGTGCACAAATGCTGCGCAGCTAGCGCCATTCGACGGCCAACACCGCGGTTCCTGGTGTGTCCGCTGTGCCGTGAGTGTGATCATTGCTTGTACAGCCCTCTCGCAGTGTCCGGAGCAAGTATGGTGGGTCTGACACACCGGTGTCAATGTGTTCTTTTTTCCATTTCCAGGAGTGTAGTTAGGTTTAAGTAATTCTAAGTTCTAGGGGTCTGATGACCTAAGATGTTAAGTCCCGCATAATAAGACAGTATTATACGGCCGAACAAAATTGTCAAATAAAAACAAATTCGCCTTGACCCAGAAATGAACCCTCGACCTCATGAATGCTAACCCAACATGCTTTCCACTGCGCGAACTGTGCAGCACTACTCTCTAATGCTGACAGAGGCAGTTATCGTACATGTGATTGCCATACTCCTAATCCTTATCGTCCATGTACTGCCGGAAATATGTGCAGGACGAAATTTTGTGACAGGCATTTTTGTATTGCTAATATGGGGGGGGGGGGGGGGGGGGGCAACGCGCTGTGAAGTCCGAGTGCGGGAATTTTTCTTCACCCTGCACATATATTTATACTTAACAGACTTGGACGGCTAGCGGTAAGTGAAACTTGCAAGCTATTCTACTTACATGACATGTAAGCAGAGTACATACAGGGTGTTTCAAAAATGACCGGTATATTTGAAACGGCAATAAAAACTAAACGAGCAGCGATAGAAATACACCGTTTGTTGCAGTATGCTTGGGACAACAGTACATTTTCAGGCGGACAAACTTTCGAAATTACAGTATTTACAATTTTCAACAACAGATGGCGCTGCAAGTGATGTGAAAGATATAGAAGACAACGCAGTCTGTGGGTGCACCATTCTGTACATCGTCTTTCTGCTGTAAGCGTGTGCTGTTCACAACGTGCAAGTGTGCTGTGGACAACATGGTTTATTCCTTAGAACAGAGGATTTTTCTGGTGTTGGAATTCCACCGCCTAGAACACAGTGTTGTTGCAACAAGACGAAGTTTTCAAAGGAGGTTTAATGTAACCAAACGACCAAAAAGCGATACAATAAAGGATCTGTTTGAAAAATTTCAACGGACTGGGAACGTGATGGATGAACATGCTGGAAAGGTAGGGCAACCACAGAGGACAACGCGCAGCTAGTGCAGCAGGTGATCCAACAGCGGCCTCGGGTTTCCGTTCGCCGTGTTGCAGCTGCGGTCCAAATGACGCCAACGTCCACGTATCGTCTCATGCGCCAGAGTTTACACCTCTATCCATACAAAATTTAAACGCGGCAACCTCTCAGCGCCGCTACCACTGCTGCACGAGAGACATTCGCTAACGATATAGTGCACAGGATTGATGACGGCAATATGCATGTGGGGAGCATTTGGTTTACTGACGAAGATTACTTTTACATGGACGCCTTCGTCAATAAACAGAACTGGCGCATATGGGGAACCGAAAAGCCCCATGTTGCAGTCCCATCGTCCCTGCATCCTCAAAAATTACTGGTCTGGGCCGCCATTTCTTCCAAAGGAATCATTGGCCCATTTTTCAGATCCGAAACGATTACTGCATCACGCTATCTGGACATTCTTCGTGAATTTGTGGCGGTACAAACTGCCTTAGATGACACTGCGAACGCCTCGTGGTTTATGCAACATGGTGCCCGGACACATCGCACGGCCGACGTCTTTAATTTCCTGAATGAACATTTCGATGATCATGTGATTGCCTTGGGCCATCCGAAACATACAGGAGGGGGCGTAGATTGGCCTCCCTATCCGCCAGACATGAACCTCTATGACTTCTTTCTGTGGGGACACTTGAAAGACCAGGTGTGCCGCCAGAATCCAGAAACAATTGAACAGCCGAAGCAGTACATCTCATCTGCATGTGAAGCCATTCCGCCAGACACGTTGTCAAATTTTTCGGGTAATTTCATTCAGAGACTACGCCATATTATTGCTACGCATGGTGGATATGTGGAAAATATCGTACTATAGAGTTTCCCAGTCCGCAGCGCCATCTGTTGTTGACAATTGTAACTACTGTAATTTCGAAAGTTTGTCTGCCTTAAAATTTACTGTTGTCCTAAGCATATTGCAACAAACGGTGTATTTCTATCGCTGCTCGTTTAGTTTGTATTGCCGTTTCAAATATACCGGTCATTTTTGAAACACTCTGTACATTTATGATGTAAACTTTTTTTTGTCGCTCCACAGGGTGGACATATGTTTTACAAGTACCATTTTTACCGACGAATATAACGCGCAGATATTTTTTTTTACAAGATATATATTTACAAGTGTACACAGTACGTCCTTCCTTACACATGAAACACACACACGCACGCACGCGAACACACACCATTACTCACATTATGATAAAAGAGTCATGCTACTATGCAACATTTACTCCCAGTCTTATTCTTTCTCTCTTACTCAATGAGTGTCCCTACCACCTTCTCCCTCTCAACAACTGAATCGTGTTAGTAACGGTGACTTTCAATCCTGTCATCATAAATGACTCTTTTGTCTTCACGAGGCGACAGGTTGACGCTAGATTGCAGCACAGAGTACATCGCGTGTGCACTCGATCGAATACTAGTTTGCCGCACCATATGCTAAGGCTGCAGCGGAGCGCTGCGAACACAGCTGTACAAGAACTGCAAGCAGTCTTCGATAGAGAAGGCTCTCATTTCTGCACGGCGCACACCCTTTGCTTGTCTCAGGATGGCAACTCCCAATGTGCGATACGTATATATTTTTGCTCGCAGACTTACCCATCCACAGTCGGAGACCGATTCGCCTCATCTTTCATTACTCTGATCTGTTTAACAATTCCGTAAAGATTATCGGCTGTATATGAAGAAGTGTCGAATACTTCACCGTGGCAGCATGTTGCTTTATATGGATCGCAGTTCTTCACCCAATAGAAGAAGCTATCTGTATCCGTATGAAATAACTTAGAGTCAAAGAAATAAGGTTTCGCAAACTCCTAATGAAAGCAGTAATGTGGAATTTGGAGAGGTGGCATGCCTTAATATGCACACAGTGACTTGCCCCCTCTCATATTTATATCTTACTCTGGGAAATTCGATTTGGGGAAGTATGGCCGAGTATTGTCATTACAAGGCTAGTATTGAAAGCTCAGATGATATGAATATTTTCCTCTCTAATTGAATCGTGTTACGCGAAAGAACTGCCCCCCTTCTAACAGCCGTGTACTGCAAGTCTCTAGAGGAACGGAAGGTTCCAAATGATTGGAAAAGAGCACAGATAGTTCCAGTCCTCAAGATGTGCTAAACTGTAGACCTATATCTCTGACATCCATCTGTTGTAGAATTTTAGAACATGTTCTTTGCTCGCGTATCATGTCGTTTCTGGAAACCCAGAATCTACTCTGCAGGAATCGACATGGATTCCGGAAACAGCGATCGTGTGAGACCCAACTCACTTTATTGGTTCATGAGACCAAGAAAATATTATATGCAGGCTCCCAGGTAGATGCCATTTTCCTTGACTTCCAGAAGGCGTTCGATACAGTTCCGCACTGTCGCCTGATGAACAAAGTAAGAGCCTACGGAATATCAGACCAGCAGTGTGGCTGGATTGAGAGTTTTTAGCAAACAGAACACAGCATGTTGTTCTCAATGGAGAGACTTCTACAGACGTTAAAGTAACCTCTGGCGTGCCACAGAGGAGTGTTATGGGACCATTGCTTTTCACAATATAAATAAATGGCCTAGTAGATAGTGTCGGAGGTCCCATGCGGCTTTTCGCGGATGATGCTGTAGTATACAGAGAAGTTGCAGCATTAGAAAATTGCAGTGAAATGCAGGAAGCTCTGCAGTGGATAGGCACTTGGTGCAGGGAGTGGCAACTGACCCTTAACATAGACAAATCTAATGTATTGCGAATACATAGAAAGAAGGATCCTTTATTGTATGATTATATGATAGCAGAACAAACACTTGTAGCAGTTACTTCTGTAAAATATCTGGGAGTGTGCATGTGGAACGATTTGAAGTGGAATAATCATATAAAATGGATTGTTGGTAAGGCGGGTAGCAGGTTGAGATTCATTCGGAGAGTCCTTAGCAAATGTAGTCCATCAACAAGGGAAGTGGCTTACAAAACACTCGTTCGACCTATACTTGAGTATTGCTCATCAGTGTGGGATCCGTACCAGGTCGGGTTGATGGAGGAGTTAGAGAAGATTCAAACAAGAGTGGCGCGTTTCGTCACAGGGTTATTTGGTAAGCATGATAGCGTTAAGCAGATGTTTAGCAAACTCAAGTGGCAGACTCTGCAAGAGAGGCGCTCTGCATCGCGGTGTAGCTTGCTGTCCAGGTTTCGAGAGGGTGCGTTTCTGGATGAGGTATCGAATATATTGCTTCCCCCTACTTATACATCCAGAGAAGATCACGAATGTAAAATTACAGAGATACGAGCGCGGACGGAGGCTTTCCGGCAGTCCTTCTTCCCGTGAACTATACGCGACTGGAACAGGAAAGGGAGGTAATGACAGTGGCACGTAAAGTGCCCTCTGCCACACACCGTTGGGTGGCTTGCGGAGTATAAATGTAGATGTAGATGTAATTGAATGTGGTGAAAAGTTGCTATTGCTTCGCACGCAGCGTCTCTGGTCACCCGGGTGGTCTAGTGACAGGCGGGCTCTGCTCATCTTGAAAGGGTTGTGCCGACGGGTGTGAGGGAGTCGAGTGGATGCTTTCCAAACGCCGACATTGTCATAAGAGCGGCGACGACACGCCCACAGGGGCCTCAAGGAGCGGCTGGGGCTACTTCGCAGAAAATTAGTGAAAACACTTTCTGACGGGCTTCCAGCGAGGCGTGGGAATGACTTGTGTTCCCAGGCAGTCTTTGCGGGCAAATTCCCGCGTTTTCTGCAAAATCATAACTGTGATTGGCTTGCTCAGGGGATAGCTCCGTGGCGTAGCAAAATCGGCGCAGAAATTGGCGCCAGGTATCTCCATTGGTGGAATAGTAGTGCTTCGGCAATAGAGTGGAATTTTCCGCCGGTTTTAGTTGCTGACTGGCAAGTTTTAACGACGGCCACTGTCGTGGGAGCGGGAGTGTTCTGTGTTCGGCATGTACAGGTGCTCTTGAGAGGTTACAGGACTGAGCTGTCGCTGCTCTGGACAGCCTGCCTTCCTTTGGCTGTCTAATATACTTTAATTTAATTGTAACTGTTTAACGAAGTTGCTGAAGTTTCGACTTCAACGTAACTTTCCGAATACAGTTGGCAATTGAGCGTTGTGCGTACAAGCGGCCTATGTTGTCCGTCTTTTTTGGCTAAAGTTGACTGTATCGGAGTTACTGTGTGACTTCACTTGTTAAAATCAATCACTGTGCTGTCAGTGATTGTGTAGCGAGTCTTCTTTGTCTCGCTCAGAGGCGCATTTGTGTTGCTGGGTAGTCTTTAGTCTGGAACAACCAGACCAAGATAATTTGTTTCGGGCTATACTCGTGACATTTTGATCACCACGAAGGGACGTCGAACCAACCAGCCATCGCTTCCATTATGCCATATCGTGTCTTTGTAGTTAAGAAGACAGCTTGGTTATGAATGTCCGCACCACCGACAGATTAGTGAATTTAGCTATGTGACAATCAGAGCTCAGCAGAGCACGCCTGTTCCCGTCTTTTCTAACGTGGTGCTGTGTTGGGTGTTCATTGTCTGAGTTCTCACTACTGCAGCAGCAATTAATGTTGGGTTGGCTGGGTGTTTCTCTTAAGATTTGAGTTGCAAGGAATTGGCTCCACATACCACTTGGTCATAAATGTCACAATCTAGTTTATGGACTATTTCACCTTCACAGGATTTATTTGAGTATCCAATTTGACGTATTGTAAATGTTTCGTGTGTTTTGTTTATGATTTTGAGTTTAGTCATAATAAATCAAATTGTTATTTTGGCCAGAACTTTCATTCTGTTGATCGGTAGAGCAACCATTTCATTTCTCACTACGTTAATGAAACTTTCCTTTATCAAATTAATTTCTATAAAATTAAATTATTGCAGGTACCAAACTCTTTTCTACTATACTTGCAGGATCGATTACAGTCAGTTGCGTTTCTTTTTAATCCATGTGCAACAACAAAAGTTGGAGTCAGAAAAGGGGAGGCTTAAAGCATAATTTCCATATGAAGATTCTAGATGAATTTAGTGTTGAGTAGTCGGAACCTTGCAAGTATGCACTACCACATATAGATAGGTTTCGTGAAGGTTCGTCATCTTCACAGCATCAAAGTCCTCATTGTATATTGGGATCCGTTTAAAATTTGGTCTGGTGATGCATTTTTCTTACGCCTCAACGCCTAAATTTCACGACATTCCCTCAAATTGTCCATTGTTTTTCCAAAAATTGAATATTCATTAATTTAAAAAATGTTTCTCAAAGTCACGTCACGGAAGCCCTCAAAGTCGTATTCAGATTGTCCATTTATTGTTTGTCATCTTCTATTACGGTACTGCCGCCTCGTTTTCTTATTCTATTTGATCCCTTCACCGTTTCTGGGCCTGAGAGACAGACGGTTGGCGTGGAGCACCGAGGAATTCTCCGCGGAACGTAGTTTGGTCGGGGCCGCTAGTGGTCTCTTTGTTCTGTCGGAGTGTGTGCTGCTGTTCCCATTGCTACGAGGTCCGTGGCTCACCGACCCTTGACACGAAAGTTGAATTTTGATTTAATCTACCAGCAAGTCAAGACTGTTCACATTGTGTCGTGCTTTTGGGATATTCCTGCGAGCAACAACGTGGTTTTCAAGTTGGAAAATTTTAGCCACCCTCCGGTGGAGTTTCACTTTATTTGGTTATTTGAATTGAAGTGCACCAGCGGAATCTTCTGCCTTGTGGCCGTTAACGTTCCTGTTACCTGCCCTGCCTGTTGACGTGTTTCAGGCAGTGTCGTTTCTTCATCGTGTTGTTGCTGTCCAGCACGTTGTGTAGTTTGTGAGCTCCATGTATGATTGGTTGTGGGGGGCCAATGTCTTCTACGTTGTTCCGCTGAACTTACTGTTGTGCCCTGGTCGGGTGAAGTGATAGTTATGTTGTCGGTGGGTCCGCTGACTGTCTGTCGGTTGGGTTGCCGTCGGATCGTGAATGGTTGGCCCGACTGCCTGTCTCACCTAAGCGAGCGTTAGTGTTTGGATTCCAGGCCAACCGTCGAACAACTGAGCGCCTTTCGATGTACTGCCTTTCATTTTATTTGTTCTTGTTGTTTGTACTTGTATGGCTTCTAGGCGATTTAAAAAAAATTAAGGTTGTTTTACCCTTAAGGTGTAAGATTGTTTAGGCCTTCAGTCTAATTTAAAGAACTGTTTCATGTAAGACCTTTAGTATCTTAAAATTTTAATGTTGTTGAATTTTAAGTGTTGTGCCTTCAGACGATTCTGACTTTGAGTTGTTTGCTCTTAAAGCTTTCAACCTAGTTGAAAGAACTGTTTCACGTAAGGCCTTGGTATTTTAAAAAATTTGATGTTGTTTAATTTTAAGTGTTAGGCCTTCAGCGGATTTGAATTTGTTTGCTCTTGAAGTGTGATTCTTTGGGCCTTCAGCCTAACTAAGGAACTGTTTACGATAAGGCTTTGCCAGAATGAAATTTCAGTCTGTAGCGGAGTGTGCACTATTATGAAACTTTCCTGGCAGATTAAAAATATGTGCTGGACCGAGCCTCGAACTCCTGACCTTTACCTTTCACGGACAAGTGCTCTGCCAACTGAGCCACCCAAACACGACTCACGCTCCGTCCTCACAGCTTTACTTCCACCAGTACCTCGTCTCCTACTTTCCAAACTTCACAGAAGCTCTTCTTTCGCAGAAGAGCTTCTGTGAAGTCGGTTGGGGACGGAACGCCGTGGGCTCGAAGATCCTTGTGTGGAGGGCCGGTGATGTCCCGATGGCTGTCATCGTGTGGCCATTGAAGGACTCGTAGGTGATTTCTTGGTTCTGCCCTTGGATTCCGACGAAGGATTACGGCAAGTTTCTTATGAGGTGAATATAAGGTGTACCCTAGTGGCGCATATATGAGACTTGTGAGTGGTGTAAGATTTCCTTCGGTACTGCAGTCTTCAGTTAGAGCGGTGCTACGAAGGAGGCCGTCGATATGGGCATTGTCAGCTATGTAGCTGCTTTAAAGTAAGTGACCGAATTAATGCTTATCGTTTTAAGAAACCTAAGTGGGACCCCAGTGTGTTACACTCAGTTATCTACAGTTATAACGAGTAATTTGACACTGTGGTAGTATCTGCGAGTGAACTTTGGAGGTACCAGGTAGTATTTTCATAATGAGACGTCATTCTGTGGTTTTGTGTGGCCTTCGCAGGAGTTTAAAGCCCCAAATATTTTTTTACTGGTTTTTGATGAGGCTGCCCTGCAACAGTTGTTGTTTTGCCTCTTGTTTACCCCACCGTACTGCAGTTTAGTGCGCTGCTTTATACTCGACGTGTCCAGTAGTACATCAACTACTCCCTCACCCGTTTTGAGATTTGCGAGCCGCATCCATATCGACGTATAAGCCCAGTAGGGAATTTGTGTAAGTTGGTTGCGCCCTGTTAACGTTTTGTACATCGTGGAAAATCTTTCCCCTGTGGCATGTCATCCTGCAGAACAGCACGGTGCACAACAGCGCATGACTACGACGAAATCAAAAGATATGTATTGTATTTTTTTAACGGATGTAATGACTGAGATTAGCCGGCAGGAGTGGCCGTGCGGTTCTAGGCGCTACAGTCTGGAGCCGAGCGACCGCTACGGTCGCAGGTTCGAATCCTTCCTCGGGCATGGATGTGTGTGATGTCCTTAGGTTAGTTAGGTTTAAGTAGTTCTAAGTTCTAGGGGACTGATGACCACAGCAGTTGAGTCCCATAGTGCTCAGAGCCATTTGCCATCACAGGTGATTCCTAGGAATATTTCGGTATTGCCATGTAGGGTTAAAATCTTTTATTTAACCTTGCATTATGCAATTTGTATTGTTTTTTGCTTTGCTTGGAAAGGAATTTTGAGTTTTAAGCGTTGTAAATTGATTCTGAGAACTGTTATTTGACTGTGAAAATAATACTTTAGGAACTTTCATTAACAAGCTATACTGAGGATCTACATCTACATCCATACTCCTCAAGCCACCTGGCGGTGTGTGGCGGAGGGTACCCTGAGTACCTCTATCGGTTCTCCCTTCTATTCCAGTCTCGTATTGTTTGTGGAAAGAAAGATTGTCGGTATGCTTCTGTGTGGGCTCTAATCTCTCTTATTGTTCATGATAACGGATGTTCACTTACTATTTTAAAATCATATTAATAAAGTTGTAAAATTATACAGGTAAAAGGCTTTTATTTGGAGAAACGGTGCCTGCCAGTACCCCCCACAACTTCCACGTATTGAAAGCATTGGCCTTCGGGCGTTGTCTGGTGTTTTCCCCGGTATCTATCCCAGCTAACGTCTGCGGGGCCATGTCACTCCACTAAATAACCACAAAAAGAGAAAAATGAAACATCATATAGCGATACGTGGAAGTCATGCCACACGAAGATTGAACTCTGTCGGGTTCTGAGAAGTTTAGGCATAATAGTTCTGATGCAGAGCATTGCTCATTTATCAAAGTGAGGCTTTCCTCCAGCGCTGCAACACCATATTAAGTCACAGAATAAGGTATCCTTCATTTAAAGCATTCCTGAAATGAATGACGCTGCTTTTGAACCGCTTTCGTTGAAATACACTACTGCCCATTAAAATTGCTACACCAAGAAGAAATGCAGATCATAAACGGCTATTCATTGGACACATATTCTACTAGAACTGATATGTGATTACATTATAACGCAATTTTGGTGCATAGATAGTGAGAAATCAGTACTCAGAACAACCACCTCTGGTCATAATAACGGCCTTGATACGCCTGGGCATTGAGTCAGAGCTTGGATGGCGCGTACAGGCACAGCTGCCCACGCAGCTTCAACACGATATCACAGTTCATAAAGAGTAGTGACTGGCGTATTGTGACGAGCCAGTTGCTCATCCACCATTGACGAGACGTTTTCAATTGGTGAGACATCAGTAGAATGTTCTGGCCAGGGCAGCAGTCGAACATTTTCTGTATCCAGAAAGGCCCGTACAGGACCTGCGACATGAGGTCGTGCATTATCCTGCTGAAATGTAGGGTTTCGCAGGGATCGAATGAAGGGTAGAGCCACGGGTCGTAACACATCTGAAATGTAACGTCCACTGTTCAAAGTGCCGTCAGTGTGAACAAGAGGTGACCGAGATTTGTAACCAATGGCACCCATACCATCACGCCGGGTGATAAGTCAGTATGGCGATGACGAATACACGCTTCCAATGTGCGTTCACCGCGATGTTGCCAAACACAGATGCGACCATCACGTAGCTGTAAACAGAACCTGGATTCATCCGAAAAAATGAAGTTATGCCGTTCGTGCACCCAGGTTCGTCGATGAGTACACCATCCCAGGCGCTCCTGTCTGTGATACAGCGCTAAGGGTAACCGCAGCCACGGTCTCCGAACTGATAGTCCATGTTGCTGCAAACGTCGTTGAACTGTTCGTGCAGATGGTTGCTGTTTTGCAAACGAACCCATCTGTTAATTCAGGGATCGACACGTGGTTGCACGGTCCGTTACTCGCCATCTCGACTGCTAGTGATACGAGGCCGTTGGGATCCAGCACGGCGTTCTGTATTACCCTCCTAAACCCACAGATTCCATATTGTGCTAACAGTCATTGGATCTCGACCAACGCGAGCAGCAATGTCGCGGTAGGATAAACCACAATCGCGATAGACTACAATGCGACCTTTATCAAAGTCGAAAACGTGATGGTACGCATTTCTCCTATTTACACGAGATATCACAACAACGTTTCACCAGGCAACGCCGGTCAACTGCTGTCTGTGTATGAGAAGTCGATTGGAAGCTTTCCTCATGTCAGCAAGTTGTAGGTGTCGCCACCGGCGCCAAACTTGTGTGAATGCTCCGAAAAGCTAATCGTTGCATATCACAGCATCTTCTTCCTGTCGGTTAAATTTCGCATCTGTAGCAAGTCATCTTCGTGGTGTAACAATTTTAATGGCCAGTACTGTAATACCAGAGTCGAAACCGTCACTGCTTTTTCGTCACCTAATTATATTTTTATCTCTTTCAGAACTGAATTAATGAAATATTTTCTGCTCTAAATGAAACTAATGGATTTGCAGTCGATGGTTCGTATTTATCTCCCTGTGTTCTCAACTACTGTTATGAAGTATTCATTCAGTTAGTGGCCAGTAATATGACTCTAGTATAATGAGTTGCGGAGTTACTAGCGTGAAGTGTGTGAACTGCATGTGCCGTACCCAGGTTATTCGTTTCATAACTAATGGCGATCCACATCGGTTTTGCCAGGTTATTTGAACATAATGCTATACAGTTCCAGAATCGAAATAAATAAATCAATCTACAAAATGTAAATACACGCAAAACGGCACACGCCGCTTGCATGTTAATCGTCATTTGATTCTGACGAACAGAACAACAACCTGCTCACCTCGATGTCTTGTTAAGGTTAGCGTAATAAGAAGTCGATGTTCGATGTGGCTGAGTACATTGTACAAAGTTGAAACTTTGGTGCTATTGCTTTCTTGGTTTTTGACTGATAAGTGGATTTCTCGTACTTTTCTTGGCGTATCTTGTTGAGAACTGAGTCTGTCTCTACTACTGGCTGAGACCCAAGACTTATACGCAATAACAGTCTTTTTATATCCCTGAAGTGAATCAATAGTTGATGACAATTTGCACAATGAAAGCTCTGTGCTGGATATTGTAGAGTCATGCAGCAACTAACTCATAGGCTTAAAGAATATTTGTGCACCTGTTGTGGGCAAGATAAAGTCAAGTAACTCACTCTGTCACAAAAGGGTTAAAGCGTGCAAAGCACCTCTTTTACCGAGGATTAAGGAAGATTATATACATATAGTGTGTGAAATCGGCAACAACAAATACAAATAAATTTGTATTGGACGAAAGTAAATGCAATGGTGGCTGCAGGCACATTGTAAGCATTTCATGGTCAAATATTAAGGGCTTCCAATGTATGACCATGTGTCACAGGAAATGAAATCCTTGAGAACTTCTACAAAGAAGGCCCTCTATTGTTTCTCATGTATGATAAGGACATAGGAGACAATCTGAGTAGCCCTCTTAGATTGTTTGCAGGTGGTGCTGTCAGGTGCCGTCTTGTAAAGTCATCAGATGACCAAAAAGGATTGAAAAATGATTTAGAAACGTTATCTGTATAGTGCGAAAAGTGACAGTTGACCCTGAATAAAGAAAAATGTGATCTTATTGACATGAAGAGTAAAAGAAATCCGCTAAATTTCGATTACGCGATAAGTCACACAAATCTCAAGGCTGTAAAATCAGGTAAATACTTATGGATTACAATTAGAAATAACCTAAATTGGAACGATCACATAGATAATATTGTGGGCAGGGCAAACCAAAGACTGCGATTCAATGTCAGGACACTTAGAAGGTGCAAGAGGTCTACCAAAGACACTGCTTACACCACGCTTGTCCGCCCTATTCTCGAGTACTGCTGAGCAGTGTGGGATCCGCGTCAGGTGGGACTGGCGGACGACATCGAAAAAGTACAAAGAAGGGCAGCTCGTTTTGTATTATCGCGAAATAGGGGAGATACATGATACGTGAATTGGAGTGGCAATCATTAAAACAAAGGCGTTTTTCGTTGCGACGGGATCTTCTCATGAAATTTCTATCACCAGTTTTCTCCTCCGATTGCGGAAACATTCTGTTGAGACCCGCCTACATAGGGAGAAATGATCATCATGATAAAATAAAAAAATCTGGGCTCGCACAGAAAAATTTAAGTGCTCGTTTTTCCCGAGCGCCGTTCGAGAGTGGAACGATAGAGAGACAGTTTGAAGGTGGTTTACTGAACACTGTGCAAGGCACTTTATTGTGAATAGCAGAATAATCGCGTGGATGTAGATGTAGATGTTGAATACAATTAAAAAAAGGGTATTGAAAAGTATATCAATAATGGGTGCAAGAGAATAGAAGGAAGGAATAGCGAAAAGCAAGAATGCCCATGTGGGATAGAACACGTGTAGTAATTCCGACTGGTCGCCAAACAAGCTAAGATTCGTAAAAACTATCTAACTAATCGCAATTCTGCGACTGTAACACTTCTACAAGGTCGTTTCAATTTTAACAGATGAAATGAAATGTCGTGTGACGAGGGCCTCCCGTTCGCCTGGTGCAAGTCTTTCGATTTGACGCCACTTCGGCGACTTGCGCGTCGATGGGGATGAAATGATGATGATTAGGAGAACACAACATCCAGTCCCTGAGCGGAGAAAATTTCCGACCCAGCCGGGAATCGAACCCGGGCCCTTTGGACTGAGTCTGTCGCGCTGACCTCTCAGCTACCGGGAGCGGACAATTTTAACAGATAATAACGCGTATAAGACCAATGGGAGAATTCAAACTTTCTGGCAGATTAAAACTGTGTGCCGGACCGAGACTCGAACTCGGGAGTGCTCTACTAAACGAACTACCCAAGCACGACTCACGCCCCGTCCTCACAGCTTTACTTCCGCCAGTACCTCGTCTCCTACCTAAGGTAGAGCACATGCCCGCGAAAGGCAAAGGTCCGGAGTTCGAGTCTCGGTCCGGCACACAGTTTTCATCTGCCAGGAAGTTTCATATCAGTGCACACTACGCTGCAGAGTGAAAATCTCATTCTGGAATGGAGAATTCGTTACCCACAGCTTAATCCACAGCTCATCAGGCATAGGACGTCTCTGTTCGTGTCGCCAAGACAATACGGATAGCTTATATTTGCGTCTCCGTAGACCCGGAAGTTATCGTTACATTCTTCGACCAGCTAAAGGAAGGCGGATGTGTTCCTGGCCGAAGGCTGACGAAGCTCCAGAAGTGTATTGTGAGTCAGTATGGAGATCGTTCGCTTCCTGCTGTACACAGACTCAGCGTCTGCTCTCCCTGGAATGGAGAGGGCAGTGCAGCGCATTCCATGCGTGTGTGGCGTGTCTCCCGTGGGTCAGACTATTAGAACAGTCGAACTGAGGTGCAAGAAACGTCAGAGATGCACCGACTAAAACAACCTGTCGAAATACACTGAAGAGCCAAAGAAACTGGCACACCTGCATAATATCGTGTAGGGACCCCGCGAGCACGCAGAAGGGCCATGACGTGGCACGGACTCGGCTAATGTCTGAAGTAGTGCTTGAGGGAACTGACACCATGAATCCTGCAGGGCTGTCCATAAATCCGTAAGAAAACCAGGGGATGGAGACCTCTTCTGAACAGCACGTTGCAAGGCATTCCAGATATGCTCAGTAATGTGATGTCTGGTGGCCACCGGAAGTGTTTAAACTCAAAAGGGTGTTCCTGGAGCTACTGTGTAGCAATTCTGGACGTGTGGGGCGTCGCATTGTCCTGCTGGAATTGCGCGTCGGTATGCACAATGGACATGAATGGATGCCGGCGATCAGTCAGGATGCTTAAGTACGCGTCACCTGTCAGAGTTGCATGGAATTGACAACTCGGCTCAACATCCAAAACCAAGAATCTTTCTGGATACATGCTTTCTGCTCTGAACTTGCATCCTCGTCAGACTCGAAAGCTTTGAAACGATGCTCGTAACGGCAGCAACATCACAGATTCTGAGTCTCGAATATCACAACATGAGGTCCAAGGAAGAAGGAATCTGTGCTGAAAAATGATGCACGGTTTTGGGTGTACAGGCTGCGGAAAAATGCTGTTGATCAGCAGAACCAAACACTTTGATCCTGTGACGCTCCTCTCTGACGGTAAACTAGCCCGCTTTTAGACATAAGTATAAACCAGAAATTGATGCTGGCGTTGTACATTGTTGTTGTTGTTGTTGTGGTCTTGAGTCCTGAGACTGGTTTGATGCAGCTCTCAATGCTACTCTATCCTGAGCAAGCTTCTTCCTCTCCTAGTACTTACTGCAACCTACATCCTTTTGAATCTGCTCAGTGTATTCATCTGTTGGTCTCCCTCTACGATTATTACCATCCACGCTGCCCTCCAATACTAAATTAGTGATCCCTTGATGCCTCAGAACATCTCCTACCAACCGATCCCTTCTTCGTGTCAAGTTGTGCCACAAACTCCTCTTCTTCCCAATCCTATTCAATACCTCCTCATTAGTTATGTGAATCTACCCATCTAATCTTCAGCATTCTTCTGTAGCACCACATTTGAAAGCTTCTATTCTCTTCTTGTCCAAACTATTTATCGTCCATGTTTCACTTCCATACATGGCTACACTCCATGCAAATACTTTCAGAAATACACTTACTGACTCTTAAATCTATACTCGATGTTGACAAATTTCTCTTCTTCAGAAACGCTTTCCTTGACATTGCCAGTCTACATTTTATATCCTCTCTACTTCGACCATCATCAGTGATTTTGCTCCCCAAATAGTAAAACTCCTTTACCACTTTGAGTCTCATTTCCTAATCTAGTTCCCTCAGCATCACCCGACTTTAATCGTTACATTCCATAATCCTCGTTTTGCTTTTGTTGTTCACCTTATATCCTCCTTTCAAGACACTGTTCATCCCGTTCAACGGCTCTTCTAGCTCCTTTGCTGTCTCTGACAGAATTACAATGTCATCGGCGAACCTAAAAGGTTTTATTTCTTCTTCATGGATTTTAATACTTACTCCGAATTTTTCTTTTGTTTCTATTATTCCTTTCTCAATATACAGATTGAATAACGTCGGAGAGAGGTTACAACCATTCTCACTCCCTTTCCAACCACTGCTTCCCTTTCATGCCCCTCATTCCATCTGTACAAACTGTAAATAGCCTTTCGCTCCCTGTATTTTACCCCTACCACCTTTAGAATTTGAAAGAGAGCATTCCAGTCAACACTGTCAAAAGCTTTCTCTAAGGCTACAAATGCTAGAAACATAGGTTTGCCTTTCCTTAATCTTTCTTCTAAGATAAGTCGTAAGGTTAGTATTGCCTCACGTGTTCCAACATTTCTACGGAATCCAAACTGATCTTCCCCGAGGTCGGCTTCTACAAGTTTTTCCATGTGTAAGTATGCATACATACATACATACATACATACATAAGTATAGCAAATCCCACATTCGGATATTATGTCGCTAGTTGTTCCGAAATGTGAAAAGTAATCTCATCAGAAAACATGTTTACATGAAAAATTGTAGCTTCTATCGATGTGGTTCAACATACCGCATGCAAACGTCCATTTCTGCATGAACAGGATCTGCAGTTAGTATGCTGGCCTAAGCTGTTGCCATCACACTGGCCGGCAAAGATGTTGCAAGAAGATCGATAGTAGGCGCTGGATCAATAGTGCTTATCAGAAGACAGGCCAAAGACAGACTCGGAAGCAGCAGACCGCCAACGCGCCCTCGATCGCAAGTATTTATCGCCGCCGCGGATCGGAGGGCTCTGTCACTAGCTCGGTCTCTGTCACTAGCTCGGTCTCTGTCACTAGCTCGGTCTCTGTCACTAGCTCGGTCTCTGTCACTAGCTCGGTCTCTGTCACTAGCTCGGTCTCTGTCACTAGCTCGGTCTCTGTCACTAGCTCGGTCTCTGTCACTAGCTCGGTCTCTGTCACTAGCTCGGTCTCTGTCTCTAGCTCGGTCTCTGTCTCTAGCTCGGTCTCTGTCACTAGCTCGGTTTCTGTCACTAGCTCGGTCTCTGTCACTAGCTCGGTCTCTGTCACTAGCTCGGTCTCTGTCACTAGCTCGGTCTCTGTCACTAGCTCGGTCTCTGTCACTAGCTCGGTCTCTGTCACTAGCTCGGTCTCTGTCACTAGCTCGGTCTCTGTCACTAGCTCGGTCTCTGTCACTAGCTCGGTCTCTGTCACTAGCTCGGTCTCTGTCACTAGCTCGGTCTCTGTCACTAGCTCGGTCTCTGTCACTAGCTCGGTATCTGTCTCTAGCTCGGTCTCTGTCTCTAGCTCGGTCTCTGTCTCTAGCTCGGTCTCTGTCTCTAGCTCGGTCTCTGTCTCTAGCTCGGTCTCTGTCTCTAGCTCGGTCTCTGTCAGTTCACATCACCGAATGTGAGAGTGTATAGTGACCGGAATAGTGTTCATAGTGGGACCTGTACTTCATCAACAGTGAGGTTAACTTGGACTAATATTGAAGAGCTCGTACAACAACACATGATCTCTGTTAAAGTTGAGTAGAAGCTATATGTTTAAGTAAATAAAGAACTCTGTTAATACATGTGTACGGTTGTGTTGCAGAAAGAGTTTACCGGCCGCCAAACAACATCTTCTCCCTTGATTCCTGCGGTATAAGACTCTACAGTGGCAACGAGGCCACAACTGTGGCGACGAGTATGGGATACAACACTCAGTTCTCACACAGTCGCTTTTTGAGAACATCGGGCACTGTTTTAAGTTTCAGGCGTCTCAAGTCCTCGGGAAGTTAATCAATTTGAAATCGTTGTCTGCGACTCATACGCCGAAGAGCAAAATGTTGTAACCACTGTCCACCACGAGACTGAGTTACCTTGTTGGTACATGACGCGGTAATGAATGTATACTGGGCGCAGAAGAGACGATTAGCGAATCACTGTGACGACGATATGGGCTGCAAATCTTGAAATTGACTGACAAAAGCGATTTCGACAAACCGTAGCTCGTTATGGCCTACCGCCTGCTTACGTACGTCCGCGGCTCGTGGTCTAGCAGCTAGCGTTGCTGCCTCTGGATCCGAATCCTGCTTCGGGCATGGCTGTGTGTGATGCCCTTAGGTTAGTTAGGTTTAAGTAGTTTTAAGTTCTAGGGGACTGATGACCACAGCAGTTAAGTTCCATAGTGCTCAGAGCCATTTGAACCATTTTAACCATCAATACTTCGTCATTAGTTACGTCATCTACCCATCTAATCTTCAGCATTCTTCTGTAGCATCACATTTCGAAAACTTGTATTCTCTTCTTGCCCAAACAATTTATCGTTCATGTTTCACTTCCATACCTGGCTACACTCCATACAAATAGTTTCAGAAATGACTTCCTGACACATCTATACTCGATGTTAACAAATTTCTCTTCTTCACAAACGTTTTCCTTGCCATTACCCAGTCTACATTTTATATCCTCTCTACTACGACCATCATTAGTTATTTTGCTGCCCAAATAGCAAAACTCCTTTACTACTTTAAGTGTTTCATTTCCTAATCTAATTCCCTCAGCATCACCTGACTTAATTCGACCACATTCCATTATCCTCGTTTTGCTTTTGTTGATGTTCCTCTTATATCCTCCCTTCACGACACTGTCCATTCCGTTCAACTGCTCTTCCAAGTCCTTTGCTGTCTGTGACAGAATTACAATGTCATCGGCAAACCTCAAAGTTTTTATTTCTTCTCCATGGATTTTAATACCTACTCCGACCTTTTCTTTTGTTTCCTTTACTGCTTGCTCAATATACAGATTGAACAGCATCGGGGGGAGGCTACTACCCTGTCTCACTCCCTTCCCAACCAATGCGTCTTTTATGTGCCTAAACTCTAATAACTGCCATCTGGTTTCTGTACAAATCGAAAACAGACCTTCGCTCCCTGTATTTTACCTCTGCCACCTTCACAATTTGAAAGAGTTTATTCCAGTCAACATTGTCAACAGTTTTCTCTAAGTCTACAAATGCTAGAAACTTAGGTTTGCCTTTCTTTAATCTAGCTTCTAAGATAAGTGGTAGGGTCAGTATTGCCTCACGTGTTCCGATATTTCTACGGAATCCAAACTGATCTTCCCCGAGGACGGCTTTTACTTCTTCCATTCGTCTGTAAAGAGTTCGTGTTGGTATTTTGCAGCTGTGACTTATTAAACTAATAGTTCGGTAATTTTCACATCTGTCAACACCTGCTTTCCTTGGGATTGGAATTATTATATTCTTCTTGAAGTCTGAGGATATTTCGCCTGTCTCATACATCATGCTTACCAGACGGTAGAGTCTGTTAGGCCTGTCTCGCCCAAGGCTGTCAGTAGTTCTAAGGGAATGTTGTCTACTCCCGGGGCCTTGTTTCGACTCAGGTCTTTCAGTGCTCTGTCAAATTCTTCACGCAGTATCATATCTCCCATTTCATCTTCATCTACATCCTCTTCATTTCCATAATACCGTCGTCAAGTACATCGCCCTTTTATAGACCCTCTATATACTCCTTCCATCTTTGTGCTTTCGCTTCTTTGCTTAGAACTGGGTTTCTATCTGCGCTCTTGATATTCATACAAGTGGTTCAGTTTTCTCCAAAAGTCTCTTTAATTTTCTTGTAGGCAGTGTCTATCTTACCCCTAGTGAGATAAGCCTCTACATCCTTACATTTGTCCCCCATCCATCCCTGCTTAGCCATTTTGCACTTCCTGTCGATGTCATTTTTGAGACGTTTGTATTCCTTTATGCCTGCTTCATTTACTGCTTTTTTTATATTTTCTCCTTTCATCAGTTAAGTTCAATATTTCTTCTGTTACCCAAGGGACTATTTAAAAATAAAGTGTACAAAATTGGGACTTTGTACGGGCGTTGATGACCGCGCACTTGAGAGCTCCACAAACGGATCATCATCATCATCATTACCATCACCAGCTGCGTCCGAGCCTCTCTCAAACGGCGCAGCTGGTCAGCTGCGTCCGAGCCTCTCTCAAACGGCGCAGCTGGTCGGCTATTGGCGTGCTGGTGTTGTGAGCATCTGTGGGGAGTGGTTGAAGGGCGGTGAAACCACATGGCGGTGACAAAGTGTTGCACGTCCGTGTCTCATCACAGGACGCGGAGGTCAGAGGCTTGTCCGGTCTGTAAAGTAGGATAGGTGGAAGTGTGTGGCAGATCTGGCGATAGAGTACAGTGCTGTTTCGGAGCACACAGTTTAACAAACATTATCGAACATGTGGCTCCGCAGCAGGTGTCCGCTGAACAACATCGACAATTAGGACTGCAGAGGGCACGGTGTAATCCGAGTTGGACAGTGAATCAATGGAAACGTATCGTCTTGTCGGATGAATCACATTTCCCGTGAGAGGACGTCGATGGTCGTGTCCAGACGAGCACTATCCCGCGAATGGCTGATTGCAGCGTGTACAGTGACGCGGATGCAGGCCAGCCGGAGCAGTAGAGTGCCGTGGCACCTGGACACCAGTGGAATCTGCAGCGGTAGTCGAAGGCAACGCGGCGACTGTGGACTGGCTGAATGTTACTGCGAACCACCTCCTTTGGTTTACGCTCGATGTCTTGTGTGACGGCAGTGGCGCCTAACATGAGGACAACTGTCCGTCTTAGAAAGCCAGGCTCGCACTACAGTGGTTACAAACGCATCACATTGATGCTGCGGCCTCCAAATTCGCCTGAAACGAACACAATGAAAAACGTATCGTGCTCTCTCGGGTGCCAGTTTGGCGCTCTCAACTTTCCAGTCCGTAATTTAGGGGAGCTGTTTGATCTGATCGTAAACGTCTTGTGCCAGGAACCTCCAGAAACCTATCAAGGATCTGCCGAATGTGTGGCATAGAGAATGACTGCTGTACTGCGATTGAAAGGGAGGTCAAGGCCCTGTAGAGCACTGGCTCACCGGTGCAGGCGGCCGTCTGTAGCAACTCGGTGCGATCAAAAGAGTTTTGGGGAATAGGCATCCGGTCACACAGCAGCACACTGATCACTTCTTGACAGAGGTGCAGAACGGTTTTTACGAGCAGTTTAATTTTTGTCTGAAATCGATGTTCAACACATCGAGTGGCTCGCCAAGATTAAAACATTCCAGTCCAGGCAATACCTGATTGGTTAGCAGAAGGAAACAGTTGTAGTCGGATATAAAACACAGCGTACGAAGGGTTGTTGCAACAAACACGCAACGATGAGATGACTGTATAGGGAAGAAAGAGCGGCTGAAGAATAGAGATAAAAAGAACCGCTCTTAGGTACCAGAGCAATTTCCTCCACAAGGCCATTTCAGTGGCTGCGTTTGCGGCCGCAGCTGCCCGCCGTTTGTTGTTTGCGCAAGGCGTGCTCTGATCGTTTCCTCGTAAATGCTGCCCTTGGTCGGCGTTGTGGGTGACAGGCGAGATATGAGTGGGCGTTCTGTGCTGGTTTTGCCGTGCGGTCGGTGAGGCTGCCTCGTCATTGACAGGCTCGTGCAGAACCACTAGAGAACGTACCACCATCAACATCTGACTCTTCGCTTAACGTTTGACATGGCAGCCTGTTTATATACACTTATGACCACCGATCTGCTATCGATATAAACCCGTCCAGGCGACAGCAGCGTCACCTCCCGAGGACTGACTGCCAGTCAGACACACGCACGGTGCAACTACTGTCAATGAGCGTGCTGTCCGTGTGTAGAACGGGGAAGGCCTGCGATCTGTCTGACAAGGCCTCAGACACGGCCAACCGATTTGGTTCAAATTTGGCAGGTCGTTTGTGTACAACCTAAAACGAAGGAATCTAAGATATTTTGAGAAAATCACCCCTACAGGTTACGAGGAGCAATCGACTCAAAATTGTAGGGATCGATAGACAATTGTAAATAGAGCATTTTTCATCATCAGTAATGAGTGCGCAAACGCATACTTTTCCAGAAATCGAGATAAGAAACTTTTATAACTGCCGCTTTTGTAACCACATGGTAAACGCTTCTCATCGACACCATGGATATCGCCGGCACGGTAGCTCAGCGTGTTCGGTCACAGGGTTAGCTGCCCTCTGTATTAAAACAACGGAGTTAATCGATCAACAACGAACTTAAACGGATGTCTTACGACGTCCGCCCCGAGCAGATGCAATGAACGAAAGCGAACGAGATTAAAAAAAGATAGCGCAACGGCCAAGGTAAGTGGCTGGGAATCGGAGAACCCGTGCTCGAATCTCGAAGAAACCTTCTTCTTTTCGCTTGTATTTTTCCGTATCTCAATTGATAGGGATAGGAGGGTTAATAAGGTAAGTAAATCAATAAGGAATCCTCTTGGGATAGTCAACAACTAAAATGTTTCTACAGGTCACTTTACAGTGGCTCTTCCAGTTACTTTTACGTGTCCTCACTTTTCTTCGAACAACTAGTTGGATGGTACTTGTCATACAAACATTCGAAACAAATTTACTCATGGCACCAAGAACATGTAATGAATGCAATCTTTCGACAGCTACACTGCTTCAGAAGAGTCGGCGAAAAGCGTTTACCATGTGGGTACGGAAGCGGCAGTTGTATAAGTTTCTTTCCTCGATTTCTGGAAACCTTTGCGTTTGCGGACCCAATATCTGATGATGAAAAATGCTATACTTACAATTATATATCGATCCCTCCGATTTTGAGTCGATTGCTCGTCAAAACCTTTAGAGGCGATTTTCTCAAAATTGCGGGGGTGTTGGTCAAAAATATCTAAGAGTCCTTCGTTTTAGGTTGTACACAAGAGACCTGCCAAATTGGAGCCGAATCGGTTGGCTGTCTCTGATGCCTTCCCCTTGTTAGTAACTTGATGCACGGCTTCGCTCACCTACGTGCTCATCTGTAGGCAAAGTTAAGTAAAGGTGATTTTAGTTCAGACTGCAGTGCCGAGGGTTCTACCTCACCTGCTCCTCCTAACTTCCTACATTCGGCATACTCTTCAGTTTCAGGAGCAGACCCACGCGCCGCCTTCCAGACGGGATACAAAATCTTCATTATAACCACGCTGTTTGGCCCTTTGTGAACATTATACAACTCTGTATTGTGGCGAATCCTCCATTTTTCACTCTCACTATCGTAAACTGGTCCAAAAATCCAGAATGAGATTTTCACTCTGCAGCGGAGCGTGCGCTGATATGAAACTTCCAGGCAGATTAAAACTGTGTGCCCGATCGAGACTCGAACTCGGGACCTTTGCCTTTCGCGGGCAAGTGCTCTAACAACTGAGCTACCGAAGCACGACTCACGACCGGTACTCACAGCTTTACTTCTGCCAGTATCCGTCTCCTACCTTCCAAACTTTACAGAAGCTCTTCTGCGAACCATGCAGAACTAGCACTTCTGAAAGAAAGGATATTGCGGAGACATGGCTTAGCCACAGCCTAGGGGATGTTTCCAGAATGAGATTTTCACTCTGCAGCTTCTGTAAAGTTTGGAAGGTAGGAGACGGATACTGGCAGAAGTAAAGCTGTGAGTACCGGTCGTGAGTCGTGCTTCGGTAGCTCAGTTGGTAGAGCACTTGCCCGCGAAAGGCAAAGGTCCCGAGTTCGAGTCTCGGTCGAGCACACAGTTTTAATCTGGTCCAAAAATCTTCCGAAGGACTTCCTTTCAGATATCATAAGTCTGTTCAGATCTTCATCATTTTGATTTGCAGCTCCTTGTGTTGGCCGTGTTTGCAGTTAAAATCGTTGAATGTGAGATCCGCCAGTTATGCAAAACACCGTTTTCTCTCACGACCCAAACATGTTTCTGCACCACTGTGTCATCATGAGTGGGTTTTCGTTTTATTTATTCTGCAATGTGAACATTTTTGTTAAATGATAATAAAATTATGTGTATCTTCAGTTCAAACAACAGATCGTTTCTTTTTGTAAATACCTTTACATTCATGCACACCAAATGTAAAGGTATTTACAAAAAGAAACGATCTGTTGTTTGAACTAAAGATACACATAATCTTATAATCATTTAGAAAAAGGTTCACATTGCACAATAAATAAAAACGAAAACCCACTGATGATGGCACAGTGGTGCCGAAACATGTTTGTGTACTGACAAAAAACGGTGTTCAGATCTTGCTTGGTTCTACTCTAGGTGGAACATCCATATAGCACTACTGGCTGTAGGAGTGTATTGTAGATGTTTATTTTGAAATGTCTTGAAAAACTCCTGGTTTTGAGGAGAGCTTTAAGGCCGTGGTAAAGCGATTACCTGCCTGTAGTCTTGCCTGTATTTCCATTTTACTGGATGGTTCATCTGTGAATACTGCTCTCAGATATTTGAGCTCCCTGACTTGACCACAAGAATCTTCAGTTGTCTTCAAAGGTGGAGGTGGCTCTTGAGTATCATTAAGTCTACGGTGTATAAACATGTATTCCGTCTTGTCACGATTGATTTGAAGTCCAATTTTCATCTCTGTTGTCTCCAAAATGTCAGCCATTTACTTTAATTATTCTTGCGGCCCAGATAGTAGCACTATATCATCGGCACATCCGAGCGGTTTATGTTCACATCCGCGGTCTGGACTCCGGTGAGTTCATTAGATGACAACTCTCGCATTACCTTATCTAATGCAATATTGAAAAGAACAGGTGATAGTCCATCGCCCTATCGTAGCCCAGTTTTTATTTTGAATGTTTAAGTCACCTTATTTCCAATCTTTACATTTGTTATAGTATCCATCAGGCAGGCCATTGTGAGGCTTACTTTTTTCTTGGCAAAACCGAACTCTTCCGTACACCTCAGCATACTTTCCCTATAAAAGTAGTTATATGGTTTTCTGAAGTCGACAAACAGCATGTGTAGTTCTTGGCCTGACCCCAACATTTTCTACGATTTGGAGTAGGACAAAGATTTGCTCGATTGTAGATCTCCCGTGACGGAACCCTCCTTGATATTCTCCAATAATTATGTTTGCCAACGGCTGGATTAGATCTGGAAGACAGTTTGAGAAGATCTTATAACAAATATTGAGCGGAGTGATACCATGGTAGTTTTCACATGCCGTTCGGTCTTTTTTCTTGTGGATGGGACAGATTAGTGCATTCCTCCAGTCTTCTGGAATGTTATCAGTGTTCCAAATGGTCTCTATTAATTTGTGAATCCTTGCGACAAGGTATTCACTCCCTTCCTGAATTATTGCAGCATGGATGGCATCTTCTCCTGAGCTTCTGTCTTTTTTAAGCCGTTTTATCTGCTTTCTGATCTCTCGGCGATAGGTATTCAGGGTCTGATATCTGGTGGTAGGGGGAAGTTAAAGAGTGCTGTTGGGTCTTCACAATTTAACAAGTCACTGAAATATTCTTCCCATTTTTTTGCAAAATGATATTCATTTCTCTGCATCTCTTATCTTTTAAGAATTTTTCCGTGAGTTTTTAGGTTTTACTCAGATAGTTGACCTTTCTGTACATGATCTTCATCGTCCTTACCCGGAAGTCTTCTTCTGCTTCTGTAATAACCCCACTCACGAACTTCCTCTTTTCTCTCCGCAATACCACTTGTGTTTCTCTTCGGACTCTGTCAAATTCTGCCTTACTGCTCTGATCAGCTGCTGACTGTAACCACTTGTCACAGGCTTCTTTTCTCCTGTTGACCGCGTCTTCATAGACCTCATTGAACCATTTTTTCTTCCTCGCCACTCTTTTTCCAATGACTGTCCTGCAGCATTTGTAACCACATTTCTAATTTTTTCCACTGCTGGTTTACATCTGGGTTCTCTTTTTCTAGCAGTACTGTAAACGATTCCTAATATCAACCTGAAGTTCATTTCTGGTTCTTCCTGTGCTGATTTTGTTTCTAAACGTGACACTTTCTTGGTTTACTTCTTTGGTTTGGTTTCAGGGTGATTCTGAGTTGACTTTTAACCAAGAAATGGTCGGAACCACACTCAGCCCCACAAAAATTTCTTCATCCATAATCCAATTCCTGCTTTCTGCATTGATTGGTTCGTGGTCTGTTTTTTCCATCTGGGGATACCCATGTTCCTTTGTGCATCTGTCTATGTG
Organism: Schistocerca gregaria; assembly: GCF_023897955.1. Taxonomy (NCBI): domain Eukaryota; kingdom Metazoa; phylum Arthropoda; class Insecta; order Orthoptera; family Acrididae; genus Schistocerca; species Schistocerca gregaria. The sequence goes on from NC_064927.1 coordinate 77,865,665, forward strand.
CGTAGTTAGTGCTACTGATAAACATGCCCTTGGACATAGCAAAGCTAATCAGACTTATTCCGTTGTCGTTGCTATTTTCATGCGGACTATTAAGGCCTATTGTGGGGATAAAGCTGGTCAACTTTCCAATATTGACAATAAAATCGCAGATGAGAATTCTGCAGTTGTTTTTAAGGATGGAATCCAGAACAACTTCCAGCTCTACTTAGAATATATCCTTTACTTGATCTTCACTATTTTTCTGTTTGTACATGACAGTTCACAAAGGTAAGTTTGTGGTTTTTCACTGATAAGGTTAGAACTGAGATTCTTGGGTTTACTGCCGTAAAATTCTTTACCATTGGTAAAATATCTTTAACACAGAAACCAGTTCCAAAACTGTGCTTGACTGCCTCCCCATAGAATATTGCGTAATTTTCTACATCTATTGCCCCTGTACCTTCCCACCGACATTTTCTGCTGTTCCAGTTCTCTAACTTAAATTATTGCCGTCCCAGGTCTGTACAGAGACTGTTAATTCCATATTCCATTTTCTATACTTAGATCGTTCTATTGGGTGTCTGTTTTGTATTCGAGGCTTCTCTTTAGCTTTCGTAACCCGACTAGTTTTACGAGGTGGGTTTGTTAGCCCCACGAAAAACCCCCAACCCCCCAACCTGTCTGGCTCTCAGGATCGTTTGGCCACACAAGCCCCAGCACCACGACTAGGTAAGGATACGGTTGGGGGGGGGGGGGGGGGAGGAACAGGTAAAATAAAATATTTGTGAACCCAAAAAAGACAAGCTATTAGTTTGTGTAAACGCAGTCAACACTACAACACAGGAATTGGCTAAATTTTTCAAGGAACTCCTCGACAGAATAGAGGAAGTGAGACATGAGAAAACTCTTCAGTTTCGATTTGAAGTCACGTGGATTCCTAGTAAGGTTTTTGAATTCTTGCGGTAGCTTAGTGAAAAGAGATGAGCAACAGTACACACCTCTCTGTACAAGAGTCAAGAGTGTGTTCCAAATGTAGATTGGATTTATGCCTAGTATTAACTGAGTGAAAGCTGATAATTGTTTTGAATAAGCTGACATTATAAACAAGAAATGTCATTAAATAATATATATATATATATATATATATATATATATATATATATATATATATATATATATATATATATATATATGGACCTTGCAGTTGGTGGGGAGGCTTGCGTGCCTCAACGATACAGATAGCTGTACCATAGGTGCATCCACAATGGAGGGTTATCTTCAGGTCACACAAACGTGTGGTTCCTGAAGAGGGGCAACAGCCTTTTCAGTAGTTGCAGGGGCAACAGTCTGGATGATTGACTGATCTGGGCATGTAACACTATCCAAAATGGCCTTGCTGTTCTGGTACTGCGAACGGCTGAAAGCAAGGGGAAACTACGGCCGTAATATTTCCCCAGGGCATGCAGCTTTACTGTATGATTAAATGATGATGGCGTACTCTTGAATAAAATAGTCCCCCATTCGGATCTCTGGGCGGCGACTACTCAATAGGACGTTGGTATTAGGAGAAAGAAAACTGGCGTTCTACGTATCGGATCGTGGAGTGTCAGATCCCTTAATCGCGCAGGTAGGCTAGAAAATTTAGAAAAGGAAATGGATAGGTTAAAGTTACATATAGTGGAAGTTAGTGAAGTTCGGTGGCAGGAGGAACAAGACTTATGGTCAGGTGAATACAGGGTTATAAATACAAAAACAAATAGGGGTAATGCAGGAGTAGGTTTAATAATGAATAAAAAATAGGTGTACGGGCAAGCTACTACAAACAGCATAGTGAACGCATTATTGTGGCCAAGATAGGCACGAATACCACGCCTACTACAGTAGTACAAGTTTATATGCCAACTAGCTCTGCAGATGACGAAGAAATTGATGAAATGTGTGATGAGATAAAAAAAATATTTAGGTAGTGAAGGGAGACGAAAATTTAATAGTCATGGGTGAATGTAATTCGAGAGTAAGAAAATGGAGAGAAGGAAACATAGTCGGTGAATATGGATTGGAGGAGAGAAATGAAAGAGGAAGTCGCCTGGTAGAATTTTGCACAGAGCACAACTTAATCATAGCTAACACTTGGTTTAAGAGTCATCAAAGAAGACTGTATACATGGAAGATCCCTAGACATACTAAAAGGTATCAGATAGATTATATAGTGGTAAGACAGAGATTTAGGAACCAGGTTTTAAATTGTAAGACATTTCCAGGGGCAGATGTGGACTCTGACCACAATCTATTGGTTATGACCTGTAGGTTAAAACTGAACAAACTGCAAAAAGGTGGCAATTTAAGGGCATGGGATCTGGATAAGCTGAAAGAACCACAGGTTGTACAGAGTTTCAAGGAGAGCATAAGGGAACAATTGACAGGAATGTGGGAAAGAAACACAACAGAAGAAGAATGGGTAGCTTTGAGAGATGAAGTAGTGAAGGCAGCAGAGGATCAAATAGGTAAAAAGACAAGGGCTAGTAGAAAACCTTGGGTAACAGAAGAAATATTGAATTTAATTGATGAAAGGAGAAAATATAAAAATGCAGTAAATGGAACAGGTAAAAAGGAATACAAACGTCTCAAAAATGAGATCGCCAGGAAGTGCAAAATGGCTAAGCAGGGATGGCTAGAGGATAAATGTAAGGATGTAGAGCCTTATCTCACTAGGGGTAAGATAGATACTGCCTAAAGGAAAATTAGAGACCTTTGCAGATAAGAGAACCACTTGCATGAATATCAAGAGCTCAGATGGAAACCAAGTTCTAAGCAAAGAAGGGAAAGCAGAAAGGTGGAAGGAGTATATAGAGGGTCTATGCAAGGGCGATGTACTTGAGGACAATATTATGGAAATGGAAGAGGATGTAGATGAAGGTGAAATGGGAGATATGATACTGCGTGAAGAATTTGATAAAGCACTGAAAAACCTGAGTCAAAACAAGGCCCTGGCAGTAGACAACATTCCATTAGAACTACTGACGGCCTTGGGAAAGCTAGTCCTGACAAAACTCTACCATCTGGGGAGCAAGATGTATGAGACAAGCGAAATACCCTCAGACTTCAAGAAGAACATGTTGTTGTTGTTGTTATCTTCAGTTCTGGGACTGGTTTGATGCAGCTCTCCATGCTACTCTATCCTGTGCAAGCTTCTTCATCTCCCAGTACCTACTGCAACCTACGTCCTTCTGAATCTGCTTAGTGTATTCATCTCTTGGTCTCCCTCTACGATTTTTACCCTCCACGGTGCCCTCCAATACTAAATTTGTGATCCCTTGATGCCTCAAAACATGTTCTACCAACCGATCCCTTCTTCTAGTCAAGTTGTGCCACAAACTTCTCTTCTATCCAATCCAATTCAATACTTCCTCATTAGTTATGTCATCTACCCATCTAATCTTCAGCATTCTTGTGTAGCACCACATTTCGAAACCTTCTATTCTCTTCTTGTCCAAACTATTTATCGTCCATGTTTCACTTCCATACATGGCTACACTCCATACAAATACTTTCAGAAACGACTTCCTGCTACATAAATCTATATTCGATGTTAACAAATTTCTCTTCTTGAGAAATGCTTCCCTTGCCATTGCCAGTCTACATTTAATATCCTCTCTACTTCGACCATCATCAGTTATTTTGCTCCCTAAACAGCAAAATTCCTTTACTACTTTAAGTGTCTCATTTCCTAATTTAATTCCTTCAGCATCACTCGAATTAATTTGACTACATTCCATTATCCTCGTTTTGCTTTTGTTGATGTTCCTCTTATATCCTCCCTTCACAACACTATCCATTCCGTTCAACTGCTCTTCCAAGTCCTTTGGCGTCTCTGACAGAATTACAATGTCATCGGCGAACCTCCAAGTTTTTACTTCTTCTCCATGAATTTTAATACCTAATCCAAATATTTCTTTTGTTTCCTTTACTGCTTGCTCAATATACAGATTGAATAACATCGGGGAGAGGCTACAACCCTGTCTCACTCCTTTCCCAACCACTGTTTCCCTTTCATGCCCCTCGACTCTAATAACTGCCATGTGGTTTCTGTACAAATTGTAAATAGCCTTTCGCTCCCTGTATTTTACCCCTGCCACCTTCAGAATTTGAAAGAGAGTGTTCCAGTCAACATTGTCAAAAGCTTTCTCTAAGTCTACAAATGCTAGAAACGTAATTTTGCCTTTCCTTAATCTTTCTTCTAAGATAAGTCGTAAGGTCAATATTGCCTCACGTGTCCCAAAATTTCTACAGCATCCAAACTGATCTTCCCCGAGGTCGGCTTCTACCAGTTTTTCCATTCGCCTACAAAGATTTCGTGTTAGTATTTCGCAGCTGTGACTTATTAAACCTATAGTTCGGTAATTTTCACATCTGTCAATACCTGCTTTATTTGGAATTATTATATACTTCTTGAAGTCTGAGGGTATTTCGCCTGTCCCATTCATCTTGCTCACCAGATGGTAGAGTTTTGTCAGGACTGGCTCTCCCAAGGCCGTCAGTAATTCCAATGGAATGTTGTCTACTCCGGGGGGCCTTGTTTCGACTCAGGTCTTTCAGTGCTCTGTCGAACTCTTCACGCAGTATCGTATCTCCCATTTCGTCTTTATCTACATCCTCTTCCATTTCCATAATATTGTCCTCAAGTACATCGCCCTTGTATAAACCTTCTATATACTCCTTTCAGCTTTCCCTTCTTTGCTTAGAACTGGGTTTCCATCTGAGCTCTTGATATTCATGCAAGTGGTTCTCTGTTCTCCAAATGTCTCTTTAATTTTCCTGTAGGCAGTATCTATCTTACCCCTAGTGAAATAAGCTCCTACATCCTTACACTTGTCCTCTAGCCATCCCTTCTTAGCCATTTTGCACTTCCTGTCAATCTCATTTTTGAGACATTTGTATTCCTTTTTGCCTGCTTCATTTACTGCATTTTTATATTTTCTCCTTTCATCAATTGAATTCAGTATTTCTTCTGTTACCCAAGGATTTCTAGCAGCCCTCGTCGTTTTACCTACTTTATCCTCTGCTACCTTCACTACTTCATCCCTCAGAGCTACCCCTTCTTCTTTATGTTTCTTTCCCACATTCCTGTCAATTGTTCCCTTATTCTCTCCTAGAAACTCAGTACAACCTCTGGTTCTTTCAGCTTATCCAGATCCCATGTCCTTATATTGCCACCTTTTTGCAGTTTCTTCAGTTTGAACCTACAGGTCATAACCAATAGATTGTGGTCAGAGTCCACATCTGACCCTGGAAATGTCCTACAATTTAAAACATGATTCCTAAATCTCTGTCTTACCATTATATAATCTATCTGATACCTTTTAGTATCTCCAGGATTCCTCCATGTACACAGCCTTCTTTTATGATTCTTGAACCAAGTGTTAGCTATGATTACGTTATGCTATGTGCAAAACTCTACCAGACGGCTTCCACTTTCATTTCTTAGCCCCAATCCATAATCACCTACTATGTTCCCTTCTTTCCCTTTTCCTACTGACGAATTCCAGTCACCCACGACTATTAAATTTTCGTCTCCCTTCACTACCTGAATAATTTTTTTATCTCATCATACATTTCATCAATTTCTTCGTCATCTGCAGGGCTAGTTGGCATATAAACTTGTACTACTGTAGTAGGTGTGGGCTTCGTATCTATCTTGGCCACAATAATGCATTCACTATGCTGTTTGTAGTAGCTTACCCGCACTCCTATTTTTTTTATTGATTATTGAACCTACTCCTGCATTAACCCTATTTGATTTTGTATTTATAGGCTCAGAGCCATGTGAACAATTTTGAACTAGTTTTCATGTCCGACTACCACTTACTTGAGATACCGTTGCAACAGTAAAAACGACGGCATTAAGTCTTTGAACAAGATTCTGAACATGGGCCTTCCACGACAGTTTACCATCTATCTGAACATCTAGAAATTAGAACCGTTCAGTTTCACTAATCACATGCCTGTTCTGTGAAATTAAAACGTCGGGTTTTGTTGAATAGTGTGTTAAAAACTGTAAAATCTGTGTCTTACTATGATTTAGCATTAGTTTATTTTCTACACACCATGGACTCAGGTAACGAACTCCACTATTTGAAACTGAGCCAATGTTGATTCCAGAGTCCACGGGTGTACTGGTGTTTCATAGTATCCAACGTACGCAATATTTTGGAGATCAGACATGTCGCCATCACCAGGTGCGCTCACGAACTCAGGTCATGAGGGTTGGTGGCTGCCTTATATCTCCTCTTCCTCCCCCCCCCACCCCCCCCCCCCCCCGTCACGGACCGCTCCCACTCTGTCCGCGCCCAGGGATGCGTGTCACCAGAGAGACGCAGGGGCGGCTGTGTAGCTGCTACGTCTGACCAGCTCGCCAGACCAGTTTCGTTGCTGAGCGTCTTCTTAATTGTACTCAGTGTTGGTTCCCATGCCTTGCTAAGATTGATTGATGGATTCATTTTTATCGCCCAAAAACAAAACATTTACAGGGATGTAAAGCTTGTATAAGCAACGTCAATAAATTTACAAACAACAAAGACAATAAATACACAATTAATCTAAGTTAGAAATTATGCTCACAGAAATCTTCCATTCTATAAAAACAAAGTTCTTACAAATATCTCAAATTTTTTCATCTCCAGACTCTTAACTGACTCTGGCATTTTATTAAATAGCTTTACAGATGTGTGGTTGAAGCTGTTTAGAGTTTTGGTATATGAACAGTAGTCTTTTCTATATCTCTACAGTGTCGTGTGTTATAACTATGTACATCAGAATTTAGATCAAAAGTAGAGACATGGAAATATGTATATACATGGCACAGTCATAGTACTAAGTTTAATAAATAATTCTCTACAGTGAGTTCTAGGTGGTACTTTACATATCAGTCTGACAGTTTTTTTCTGGGCTGTAAATAAGCTATTTGAGTAGCAATTATTTCCCCACAAGATTGTCCCATATGTCAAATGAGAGTGAATATAACTGTAATAGACAGAACGCAAACTTTCTCATCTACTATTGCTTGTAATTTTCTGAGCATACATATTTCTTTAGAAATTTTTGGTGTTAAGTAATTCACATGTGCCTGTCAGCCTAAATTATTTTGCAAAACAATGCCAAGAAACTTTACAGGAACTGTCTCTATGGTTATTCTATTGTTATAAGAAATGTTTCATTCCTGTTTTTTATTTATGTTCATAGACAGGCTACTGGCATTCCACCATTCAGAAAGTGTATCTACCTTGAGTGAGGTATAGTTACTTATGTTGTTGTTAATGGGCACTGTAACACTTAAATTGATATCATCTGCATACCAGTAACAGTTAGTAGTATCATCATTTACATTGCTAGGTAGGTCATTTATATATGATATGAACAAGAGAGGACCTAACATTGCCCCTTGAGGAACACCATGGTACATATGTAAGAAACTAGAATATTGGTTATTGAAGTAAACAGTTTGAGATCTATTAGGTAAGTATGACTGAATAATTTTAACAGCAGAGACTGAGAAACCTCCAGTTTTTAATTTCAGCAGCAGAGTATTATGGCACACAGTGTCAAACTCTTTTGATAAATCAAAACTTCGTACTTACAATAAATTTTTCTTCTTTTGCTCATAACAGCATTACATATTGATAGATTTTTCCTAAACTCCAACTGGCTATTTGAAAGTAATTGATGAGAATCTAGAAAATTGATTATTTGAATACTCATTAGTTTCTCAATGACCTTGGATAAAAGTGGTACAAGAGAAACTGGCCTATAATTGCTAGGCAAATTATTGTCACCTTTTTTGTGGACTGGGATTACTATAGCTACTTTTAATTTTCATCAACGCAGTAGTTTATGATGTGACAGAGAACCTCTGCTATGTTATGACTACTAAGTTTCAATATTTTAGAGCTGATATTGTAAATATCCAGTGAATCAATTTTGCTAAGAGAAAGAATGGCTGAGTGTACATCTTCTACACAAATGTGTTCAAATAAAACACATTTTCCATGGCATTTTGGTTTTTATAGGCAACATCCAAATTGTAGCTAGGTTCATGTTTACAGTCAGGTATCTTAGTAACTATACTATCTACACTGTTTAGAAAATAATAATTAAAACTATCAGCAGTAATTTTGGACCTAGATACAAATTCTTTGCTACCTGATGCTAGATTCTCATCAATGATTGTCCACATTTCTTTTGGTTTATTAATAGCTCGTACAACCAATTTGCAACTTTCTGTGTGTACCACTTATTTTATTAATAGTCGATACCCTGCTGATTTTCACAAATCTGATCTGTAGTGGCAGGCCAATGTTAACTGCCCACTTGAATAATTCAAGAAAGTTGTTGAACTGGTTTTCTTCTCCAGTGTCACCATACACACATAACCAATTAATTTCTCTGAGACATTTTACAGCTATTTATATATATTATAGTCACTAATTGTACATTGTGTCTTATAAATCACAGGAGGCTTGGTGACATTAAAAATCATTGCATCCATGTTTACATGAATAATAATTCCATGATGCTCAGAGGGAAATGTGTCAATCATATTTGTATCGCATTTTTAGAATGAAAAGTTGTAAACATCGGTACTTGTATAGACAATATTGTTACACTACCAGGTCTGGTGATAAAATTTTTCAGCATGACATTCATCCCATAGTTTTAACCAAGCTATTTATTTCCAAGTCGTCAGAAGTACTGGAGTTGAAATGAATATTAAAATCATCCATTAGAATTACATTAACTTTCATTAAAACAATGTGTTTAATAAGATGTCCAACCTTTCAAAAAATTCTGTTATTTTCTAATACTGGGTTCCTGCAAATACAGTTAAAGGTTTTCCATAAGTCACAATGTAACAGTCAGATATTTCAAAAGTTTTCTCCACAGATAAATTTGTTACACTAGGTAGGGGCTCAAAAACAAGGTGGTTCTTAATTAAAATGGCAGAGCCACCTCATTTCTTATCTTTACAGTAAAAGTAACAGTCTACTTTAAAATCTGGAATGCCTGTCAAGTTGATGCCACTATGGTTCATCCAAAGTTCAGCTAAAGCAAGGACTTCCATTTGCTTTTCCTCAATCAGAACATGCAAGGCATCTGTTTTATCTAATAAGCCCTGTATGTTAAGAAACTTAATCTTAGCAGTATAGTTAAATATAATGTTACTAGATTTGGAGATACTGCCTGCTGAACTATTTATTTGCTGTTTTTTAGTATGGGCTAGGCCCTGGTCAACAGGAAGTGACCAAGCCTGGTCTGGACTAGGCTTGGTCAGTGACTGGTTCTTTAAACTTGCTTTCATTTTACTAGATTGGATTGATGTAGAACAATTCTCACTTAATTTAGTGACGAGGTCTAAGACTACTTTTTAGGAAAATTCAAGAATTCTTTTACTTACATATTTTTACCAAGACTGTTCAGGTGAAGTCCATGTAATGTATGAAATCTACTTCCTAATCTACTGATGTCCACAAAGAATACTTTTGTATATTTCTTACCAACATTAATCATAATTTCCTTTGCTTTTATTACTTCTAAATTGATGCCGGACCACATGGGTAGATCATGGCAGTGAGGCACTGAGAAAGCTAGGACATTAGTGTTTCTTAAACGACGTAATGTTTCGTTAAGGGAAAGCTGAAGTCTTCTTGTTTCATTCCTAGCCAGATCGTTTGTGCCAGCCAGGAATACTGCAACACATTCAGAATCCAGATCATCCATTTCAGCGATTCTTGCTGCCACATGCTGGAAACAAGCATTTGGCTTAATTGTATTAGTGATGTCTTGTAGATACTTTTCTCTCATCATTCGAGCAATATTTCTTCCATAGCTGTCTGCATATATACATATACGCACGTTGTTGTTATTGCAGGGGTCAGGCCTAGGTTGGCTGTTAAACAATGGCCACACTGTCAGATTCCTATACTTCTTGTAAATCTGACACTGGCTCAAAAATTGTTTGACAAAGTTTCCGTTTTGTTTTTCTGGGCCACAGCTTTTCCACTACCACCTTTCAAAACAGTGCTCCAATCTGAGTTGTCTTGTTTGTTTGTATCTGAAACGGTAATCTGTTTGGTATTGTTTGCGTGAGATGTTTCTGTATCTCTGTTATTAGGTGTTGTTAGTTCACACATTGCATTGCCACTGTTTATTACCGTTTTATGCCTGCAGGAATCACATCTCCATTCTTTTGTACATTTCCTGTCCTCTATTAATGAGGGATCCACCTTAACACATGGAAAGTGAAATAAGGCATCACACTTAGTGCACAGAATTCCACTTCTTACCGTTTTCTTACACTTTCTGCAAGGATTATGAGAAGTCGTATTTATTGCCACTCTTGTGCCTACTTCCTGTTCAGTTTTTAATTTTCACTCTATCCATTTGTGATTTAAATCACGTATTTCTTCAATTACAAATCTAATAATTTCACCTGTACAGTCCTTGTTGGTAAGTTTTTTACTGAGACTGTCTTTATCATAACGTGAGCATAACCAAATTTTTTTACTTTGGATTCACTTTCGCACAATTAAAATGATACAGATTTTTACATTTTATGCACATCATACCTTTTCCTGCAAGTTTTTTGCAGTAGCAGTGATCATTAGTCGACTGAATGCTATGGTCTTCATAGTACGATGTTGACGGTGTACACACTATCTCACTTTGATGTTTCTTTGGTGTCCCATTACTTTTTTCACCGACTTTTGTAATACTGTAACACGAAACTCATGCATTGTCACAATAAACATCTTATTTGTTGCACATGAAGCACTTTCCTACTGTCGTTTGATATTTATTTCTAGAGCTATCATAAAACGTATCTATAATCGGCGCCATCTTGCGAAAGATTACAACGGCAGTCTCGCTCGTTCCTGGTGCGATTTTAGATGGCCTCTCTGACAACTATGAGTCAGCAGTACACCCGTGGACTCTTCAATCAACAAATACGCCGGGAGAAACTGAAGAATCACAGTGCTAATGTTACACACAACATCCCTTACTACCAAGTTAGTGTGCCAGCGAACTGAAATATTTTATAATCACGTATAATACTCATGGGAATATCATTTACATAAATAAGGAACAGGAATGGCGCCAGCATTGATCCTTGGGCATCCCCTGCCCCTTCCCCCCCTCCCCCCCCCCCCATTTGACCATGCTCCACTCAGAGCCCACATCATAGCATTCTCAGCACTGTGGATAATTACGATTTGCTGTATGTTGCTAAAGTAAGAGGTGAATCAATTGTGAGCTACTCCCTGTATTCCATTATGGTCCAGCTTCTGGGGCTACATTTTGTGATCAACACAATCAAATGCTTTAGTTAAAAAAGATTCCTAGCGTTCGAAACCTTATGTTAAATCCATCCAGTACCTCATAGAGAGTTATTAAATCACTTCTAAAACAGAACCATACATCTGATAGGAAATTGTTTGAAATAAAATGATCAATTATCCTTACATGCACAGACTTTTTCAGTAACTTTAGCAAACACAGATGACATAGAAATAGGTCAAAATTGTTTGCATTTTACCTCCATTTTTATAAAGTTGCTTTACTACTGAGTACTTTAACAGTTCAGGAAACTGGCCAGTCTTAAAGTACAAATTACAAGTATGGCTAAGTACAGGGCTAACATGTGCAGCACAGTAATATTTTGCTAGGCACTCCGTCATATCCATGAGAGGCCTTAGTCTTCAGTGATTTAATGATTGAGTCAATTTCCCCCTTGTCAGTATCACAGAGGAGTATTTCAGACATAAATCTCAGAAGGGCATTTTGCAAGAGATTTATATTTCTCTGTAGAATTCACCAGCAATGTTCAGAGAGTGATTGTTAAATAATGAACATATATCTGACTTATCAGTAACAAATATTTTTAGTACGAACTGACTTTATATCGTCGACCTTGCGCTGCTTGTGACACTTCCTTTATCCTGTGAATTAACTATTCTATTTGCGTACCACATACTCTTCGTCTGCCTAATAACATTTTTAAGCACCTGTCGATACTGTTTGTAATGGGCTACTGTAGATTGAATGTGACTACTTCAAACGTTTCGATGTATTTGCCACTGTGTTCTACATGATACTGTATCTTTATCTCACTAGTCAGCCACTCGTCCTGCCTTTTATTGCTAGCACCCTGTTTGGAACGCTCTAATGGAAAGCAGCTCTCAAAGACCATGAGAAATGTCAAGGAAAGCTTTATGTTTGTCATCTATGTTATCGTCACTATAAAGGTTCTGCCTCTCTTGTTCCTTAATGAGGTTTAAAAAACTCTTTAAGGCATTCGATTCGCTTTCCAACATAGTTTGAAATTATATACAACATTTGTTTGTTTTGTATCCCACCTGGAAGGCGGCGCGTGGGTAGGAGCTGGAAAGGTAATACACGTCGGTACCGCAGGATGAATTTCAATCACCTTTACTCTAGCAAAAAGAACACACAACTTTTCCATGAGGTGCGAAGTGTCCCAGCTGTCTGCTCTTCATCAAATGGGGCAGTCTGGAGCGACGCTCGTAGAGCTCTCCAGCGCCGGCTAGAGGGCGCTGGCGTCGGTGTCGGTGTCGGTGTCGTAGTGACAACCTAATAACTTGCCCTCGCTGTGGAGTCCTAGCTATCGATACCACAGTTTGAGTGCAAAAACCTTTTAGTGTGACAATTCGTGAATAATGGTCTGAAAGGCCATTCACCCTGTTAGTAACAGAACGCCCATCTAGTAATGAAGGATAAATAATAAATAAAAACATTGCCTAAGTCTGTGCTGCTGTTACCCTACATCCTGCTTGGATAAAACACAATCTGCATCACATCATATGAATTTAGGAGATATTCCAACATTCTTTTTCTTGGACAATCACATACAAAATTAATACTGAAGTTACAACATATAACAAATTTTTGATGCTTCCTATAAAGTGATCAAAAACCCTCTCTAGCTTGAGCAGAAATGCTCTGAAGTCAGAGTTAGGGGACATATAAAGAACAACAATATTTTGGTAAAATATGCTATGTCCTTCACTACTTGGATACCTGACCTCCTCCGAAGGTGCTTCCTTTCTTAGAGAGAGTTCTTTTAAGCAGGGATACCTATCAGCTGACTTTAATCTAAAAAAGGTGCAGATCTAACACCATTTTTCCATGAGTGATCTCCCCCCACACAACACGTCACCTATAAGCTTTGCCAGCCTCCCCTTCCCATACCTACTGAGGTGCAGGCGTGCAGGCCATGCCTAGTGAAACCCAGTGTACTGACTCAACTGGCACTGCTGCAATGTGAGCCATTCCCTCTTCCATCAGTGTCATCTCAAACCCCATGTTAACATGCCTAACGGCAGCATTGTGAAGAGGCCGATCGTGTCAGCGAAACAGTTGCACGAAATGAACATTATTGCCACCAGTTTGAGCAGCTACCTTTACCAGGTCACCCCCTACATCATGCTCTCCATCCTTATCAATCACAATCACTATCTGATCCTCTTTCGTAAAGTTGACTTAATAAACAATTTGAAAGAGATGCAAACCCTCCCTAGTGCCAAGCTGGTTTCTTTTGATGTTAGTAACTTATTCAATAATATACCTGCTCAGGAGTGCCCATACTTCTCACAAACTTGTTGCCAGAGTTGATTTAAGGTTAGCTACAGAAACCTGTGTAACACAAAATTATTTTCAATGATAAGATATACAAACAGTTGAATGGTCTAGTTATGGGATCCCCTCTCAGTCTAGTCCTTGCTGAAATCTTCATGGATAATTGTGAAACACAGTTTGGCTGCCAGTTTAGATATGTTGATGATGTTTTGTGCTAATGGAAAGGTACTACCAGACAACTTCCAAAATTCCTCAAGCAACTTACAGACGTGTTCGAATTATTAGACTAAAGACATTTTTTTCAAAACTTTGTTTATTACACATTTACATCCACATACAGATTATAGTTGTACATTCAATACTTTGTGTGCATGCCTTTGCTGTTAAGCAACATTTTTATCCTGTTTGGCATAGTTTTTATTAACGTTTCACACGACATTTTAGTATCACTGCTCAGATTTCCTCTAGTTTCTCCATGAGATCTTCGTGGTTATTGTAAATTTCCTTATCCTCTGTATCACAATAGCCCATAAATTCTCAATGGAGTTCATATCAGGGCTATTCCCTAGCCAAGGCAACACTTTCAGTTGCTTTACTTCCAAGTACTTGGAAACACTTTTGGTTTTATGGCAAGGAGCCCTATCATGTTAAAAATGGCATCTTTTTTAGGAAACTACTCATTTATTTTGGGGAAAGGTTTCTTTTCAATGATTTTTTTGTTCTTTATTCATTGTCCCTCCAACAATGTGTAGTCTGCACAGACCTTTCATGGACATCACACTCCAGACCATAATGGAAGTTGGGTGCTTCACACACTGCTGCACACACTCAGCTTTGAGCTGTTCTCCAGGTCTGCAACGAACTTACTGGTTGCTTTCTTCCATTGCAGTGAATACAGATTCATCACTGAAGCATACCTGAAGCATGTGTACAAAACTTCAAGTTATAAAAGTTGCGAATAGTAGCATAGGAGACCTAAACAATTCCAAAATTCAAATGTGCATTCCTTCAGTATCAATAAAATATAGCAATTTCAAGCCAGAACACCTAACTTTAGAGATCAGACTCACTTAGTTTACAATATCATTGCAGATACCTTTACTCAGTGCTCACTTGTCCACTCTTGCAGTTTTTTTAACATACTGCAATACTTTGAGTTTCATGGTAGGTGTGATTTGCTGTTTTTTTTCTTTGTCAGCATGCCTTTGAACCACATTAAAACAGCCTCCTCGTCACTGTCATACGTGGAACTTCAACACCCAAACCTTTCATATAATGGCTCATGTCTGTGGAAGTAAGTTTACAGTTCATTGTTGCCATGTTTGTAAGTCTTCTTATTGTCCTAGGACTTATTTTTCTTTTACAGCCACATTTTTCTTTACTGTTTGGCTTGTATTCAGCGCCTTTTCGCACTGAAAGCTTGATTCTGATGAGAGTTTCGTGTGTTACTCTCATTCTGTCAACAATTTTCAGCAAGAAGTGCTCCAACAGCCAAAACATTCCGAGATGAAACATCGTTTGTCTTCCCCATTACCTCACTTTCTTTGGAAACTACAAGATTTACTGCCTTGGCTAAAAACATACAAGTTCACAGACTATATAATGTCTTGTTAATGTAGCAATAAGTGGATAGAATAAACAACAATCTGAAGTACACCACAGAAACATAAATTACTGTAAACAGTTTCATAGGATGTACACTGACAATTGACAACAACACGATTTGGTAGGAAAATGACAAACGTTACCAACTGTGAAAAATTCAGCGATCTGTGAGCCGCTTGGAAGGGAAATTTCTTGCCATCAATCAAAAAATTAAGACAAATAAATTATTAGACTTTTCTCTCCTTTTTTACACCAGAAAACTTAAGAGTATCAAAAGTAATCGTTTAGTCTAATAATTAGAATAGGTGTGTAGTCCTAAACACAATAGTATAAAATTAATGATGGAGTTTGGGGGTTACTTCATAAATTATTTAGATCTAGACATAGAAATCAGTGACTGTATTCATACTTTCAAGATTTATAGGAACCCACCCCTACAGATATAGTAATACTGGTCAGTTCTCAACAACCAGTGCCCTGTCAACATACTGCCTTTCATTCTATGGTACGTCACCTGATGCCTATCACCACAAATGAAGACAATTTCCAAATTCAATTAAATGCTGTCAAACAAATAGCATCAAACAATGGATTTCCTCCTGCTCTAGTGAACTTCATAATGGACAAAAAAACAGAAATAACAGATTTACTCCCTTCTTTACCCTGTCCTTGACACACTACCTCAAGAATGCAATAAATGGTGCACAGTCCCATAGTTTCAAAAAGTGTCACTAGATATAATCAGGAAACATCAATCCAGGAACAAAAAACATCATTTTATCTGCACAACACTATTGGACACTTTTTGCTTAATGGCAAAGACAGTACTTCAGCTTTGGAAAAGATCGGAATGCACAAAATTAATTGTAGCTGTGGCAAATTCTGTACCAGTCAGTCTGGTAGAAGAAGGAAACTTAGAGAACGAGAGTCTACTTTTGCAGATCACCTGCTTAAAGGAGGTCATATGTACAAGGTGAAACACGATGAACTACATCACATCCATAAAGGAAGGGAGATGATCTTGAAATAATGGAAATTAATAAACATATGTCTATCAACCGAAGTGTGGTATTGAATGACCACACAGTTCCCTTACCTGCCACTTCTAATTGTAGATACTACTTAGCATCCCATCCTTGCCAATGTTGTTAATTACCCCATTACTCACATGCCAAATTTCCTTTTTTCAGTTACTGTAATTTCTCCCGTTGTGTTAAAGAATTTTTATTTTGTATACTCACAGCAGTTTCAGTTACCTGCTTAATATCACTATTATATCATATCTGTTTGTAATTTAGGATCTATTAAGGACAAGATTATTTTGTTCAGACACATCTTGGGAACATACCACCAAAGTTTACTGTTCAGTTATTTTCTTCTATGTACAGCTGTTGTAATTTGTGTTTAGTTCATTAGTTAGTGTGTCACATATTTTATCTTAGTTAAATAACGTTACATAACATTTATACCGAAATAATCTCACTCGTTTTATTCCCAATTGTAACATTTTTTCATCTCTGAAAATGTAGATACTCTGTACATATACTAGTTTAAAATCCTTGATCCAACAAAATTTCACTGCCTCTTTGCATCTCATGATACCGCGAAAATCGGTTAGTGTAACAAATAATAAATATTCTAGAATGTTACAACAGTGTTGTTTGTTTCATTCATAATTACGTGTTTTTTCGTCTTTTTAAACGTTCAAATCAGCGTGGAATCATATGGAAGTTAACTGCTAAGGTCATCAGTCTCTAAGCTTACACACTACTTAACCTAAATTATAGTAAGGCTAAACACACGCACCCATGCCCGAGGGAGGACTCGAACCTCCGCTGGGACAAGCCGCACAGTCCATGACTGCAGCGCCTGAGACCGCTCGGCTAATCCCGCGCGGCGTTCGCCTTTTGAAGTACACAGTTTTATAATTATGAACATTGAAAGCACGTCGCATATATATTCAGAAACCTGAAATCTTAGCATTCTCTATATGCTATATGTGCAGATTTTATCAGACATCAGTTCTTTATGTGTAAGTGCAGCATCTGTAAAGAGTCTTGAGGTTAGTATTAATATTATCTGGAAAGAGACCAATGCACAGCATGAACGGCAGGGGTGTCTGCGCTTTTGCTTAATTTATCTTTTGAAACATTACTGATTTAATTTGTCGTAGGTTTATTCCATGTCACAGTATGGTTGTGCTACTTGGTAGCGATGTGTTGACTTATGTCAGAATGTGTTATTACATTACTGGCCATCAAAATTGCTACACCAAGAAGAAATGCAGATGATAAACGGGTATTCATTAGACAACTATATTATACTAGAACTGACATGTGATTACAATTTGTGTGCATAGATCCTGAGAAACCAGTACCCAGAAAAACAACCTCTGGCCGTAATAACGGCCTTGACACGCCTGGGCATTGAGGCAAACAGAGCTTGGATGGTGTGTACAGGTACAACTGCCCATGCAGCTTCAACACGATACCACAGTTCATCAAGAGTAGTGACTGTCGTACTGTGACGAGCCAATTGCTCGGCCACCATTGATCAGACGTTTTCAATTGCTGAGAGATCTGGAGAATGTGCTGGCCAGGGCAGCAGTCGAACATTTTCTGTATCCAGAAAGGTCCGTACAGGACCTGCAACATGCGGTCGTGCATTTTCCTGCTGAAATGTAGGGCTTCGCAGGGAACGAATGAAGGGCAGAGCCACGGGTCATAACACATCTGAAATGATCCACTGTTCAAAGTGCCGTCAGTGAGAACAAGAGGTGACCGAGATTTGTAACCAATGGCACCCCATACCATCAAGCCTGGTGATACGTCAGTATGGCGATGACGAATACACGCTTCCAATGTGCGTTCACCGCGATGTCGCCAAACACGGATGCGAGCATCATGATGCTGTAAACAGAACCTGGATTCATCCGAAAAAATGACGTTATGCCATTCGTGTACCCAGGTTCGTCATTCAATACACCATCGCAGGCACTCCTGTCTGTGATGCACCGTCAAGGGTAACCGCAGCCATGGTCTCAGAGTTGATAGTCCGTGCTGCTGCAAAAGTCGTCGAACTGTTGGTGCAGATGGTTGTTGTCTTGCAAACGTCCCCCTTTGTTGACTCAGGGATCCACCACGGCATTCCGTATTACCCTCCTGAACCCACCGATTCCATATTCTGTTAACAATCATTGGATCTCGACCAAAGCGAGCATCATTGTCGCGATACGATAAACCGCAGTCGTCATAGGCTACGATCCGACCTTTATCAAAGTCGGAAACGTGATGGTACGCAATTCTCCTTCTTACACGAAGCATCACAACAACGTTTCACCAGGCAAGGCCGGTCAACTGCTGTTCGTGTATGACAAATCGGTTGGAAACTTTCCTCATGTCAGCACGTTCTAGGTGTCGCCATCGCAGGGCTTCCCTGTATATTTTTGTACAAAGTAATGGTGAAGACCCATAAAACTCATAAAAAACACATGCACTCAAACAAAATTATTACACAAACTTTATTACAAAAAAAAAAAAAAAAAACGTGAACCACTCCTAGCGCTATTACTAAGTATTATGTTCTTAAGGACTAATACAAAATCATAAATCTTAGTTTCTCTTGCTCTTCCCTCAGGCCTCCATTGCGTTTTGTACTGTTCACTGAAAGTGGACACATCCCATGCACCATTCAACACGTCAATCCTGGTATTTCTGTTCCATTTGTTCACTTCTTGCTGGAAACTTGCTCCCCGTTCCTCACTCACAACACCAAATTTTCTATGAAATAGCTGACACAGGTGCCCAGAAAGTGCTACTTCAAGCTCCTTGAGGCACCCAAAACTGTGAAGACATGCAGCTTGCCTCTCACTAATATTCGCAATCAACGTCTTTGCAGTTGGTCATCGAACATATCGTCTGTTATTAGTTTCCGATAATTTCCTTGTTTCACCTAAGCTTCTGATAGCCGCATTATTCACGTTGTGCACATACAGGGTGTCCCAGCTGTCTTGTCCGCCCAAAATATCTCTGGAACAATAACAGCTATTGGAAAACGACTTTCACCGGTATCAATTTAGGGCTGGGGCCCATGAATGTACACATTTGGAAACATTCTAAAACGAAAGCATATGTGTTTTTTAACACAAACTTATGTTTTTTAAATGGACCATCTATATTTTTTCTTCAGCAATCCATAGCATGACAAAGCACATACACAATGGCGGTGATTGCATCGCAACATTCCCATTACATCCCGAGATATTCAGACGCGAAGTTGACGCTTGAAACACCCGACATGCGCTGCTAGCGCACGTCCTGAGGCTCAGGAGTGAACCCCATGCTGCCCGCAATCGCTATGTGATTGACATGTGTAATCACACCTCCATACTTATCAAGAGGTCCGAAAAGAATAATACGGTCTTATGCCATCAATTCTCATAAGCACATAATGGCTTCCCTCTTGCACGTTTTACGTATCTACATACACAATATGAACTAATTCTGATCGGTGTACACCCGTCAGGTTGTCTTATTTATCCTACACACCCAAGATAAGGTTTATCTAATGCATTATATGACCCATTGTGCCTGTCGCGCAGTTCCTGGCTGTACCTAGTCAAGTGTCCAACATAGTTCCCACTACTGCCACAGTTACCACTTCGCCTTGTTTATGATTTGCGATCCATGCAAACTCCTGTACTCCACCACCCTCCGAGCATCCCATTTGTTGTTACTTTGGCGTGCAGTACACCGTTTGCCAGTGTAGTCGTGCATCAGAGTAATCTGGTGACGTTACGGAAGTAGTACACATTGTGAATAAACATTGTGTTGTGGAACTTATATTGTACAGTATAATATACACACATGAATATATGGTAGAAATGCTGCTAAACTATGGAGAATATACGTTGAGGGGAAATACGTTATGAGATTGCTTGTTTGTTGATAGTACTGTTAGCGAACATTATGATTATTAAGTTAATATGTCTGTTTTCTACCCTACTCTATATACCTGTACTGTACCCTGTTTTAGGTGGACGAAATGCTGTTCAGGCAGAACGAGTGTGCAGAAGACGATTCCCTGACAAGCCGTCGCCTTCGCGGCGGATGTTTGGTCGTCACACATCTTGTCTACGTGAAACGGGAAGCTTAAATCCAAGACCTCGACATCGTCCTAGAACACGCACAGATGAACGTGCTGAAGTTGCTGTGCTCGCTACCATAGCTGTGAAGCCTCAAATCAGCACACGTCAAATTGAAAGTGAAGTTGGTGTGTCGAAATCAAGTGCACAGCGTATTCTTAAACGTCATAAATTTCATCCTTACCACGTTCATTTACACCAGGATCTTCATGGAAATGACTTCCGCAACAGGGTAACATTTTGTCGGTGGGGTCAGAAAAAACTTCTGACTAATCCAATTTTTTTTGGAGACGTTGTGTTTACCGACGAGGCATCATTCTCCAACAAAGGAATTGTCAATATGAGGAATATGCATTATTGGTCCGCAGACAATCCAAAATGGCTCAGTCAGGTAGAGCATCAACGTTCGTGTAAAGTTAATTTTTGGTGTGGGATTATTGGAGATACCATTGTCGGACCTTTCTTTATAAATGGCATCCAAAATGGCAGACAATACTCCAGATTTATACGACACAATCTTCCTGTTCTCTTGGACACCGTACCTCTGAACCGGAGAATGGTCATGTGGTATCAGCATGACGGATGCCCTGCACATAACGCCTTACGAGCACGACGACTTCTGAACCGTAAGTTCCCTGGTAGGTGGATTGGACGAGGTGGCCCAGTTAGGTGGCCTGCCCGATATCCAGACCTTACACCGCTGTATTAGTTTCTTTGGGGAGCAGTGAAGGATGCTGTTTACCAGCATGAACCAACAACACCAGAGGACATGAAGCAACGCATTATTGATGCTTGTACAGCCATGAAAGAGGAAACAGTCGCACGAAGTAGGGCATCCTTCATCCGCAGAGTAACCCTATGTATGCAAGCCAATGGGCATCACTTTGAGCATGAGATGTGAACGCTATGTTTAGTATGTAGTGCTGGTATCACAGTAGAAGTTTCTACAAAGGGCCATTTTACCCGGTGATGTTAAGAAACATTTGTTTGCAACAATTTGTCATTTAACGCTTTAGATAAACATAACATTGATAATTATATGATAATAAAACTAATTGGTCAAACATGTTTACATTCATCTTTTACGTCATATCAGAACTTCCCATATCAAATCATTTTTACCTAAACAACTTTTAGTCTACTTGCTCATTTCACTAAAACCATCAACATGAATTTTACTATTACGAGTGAATGATTAACTGTCACTTGCGCTAGATCTACAGTAAAGTAAAGTTTTAACGTTGAACGGCATTACCTTTTTAGTAACGGATTAACGATAAGCGAAGTTAACTTTGTGACTAACATTGCGGTACACAGATATGTTACAGAACTGCATCACCCCTAGCCTATGGGATAAATACCTGCTGGAATGTACGATGTTAATGCAGAATGGCAGCAGACCGTATTATTCGTTTCACACCTCTTGGTAAGTATGGAGGTGTGATTACACATGTCAATAACTTCGCGATTACGGGCAGAATGGGGTTCACGCGCTAGCAGCGCATGTCGGGTGTTTCAAGCGTCAACTTCGCGTCTCAATATCTCGGGATGTAATGGGAATATTGCGATGCAATCAACGCCATTGTGTATGTGCTCTGTCATACTATGGTTTGCTGAAGAAAAAATACAGGAAGTCAATTTAAAAAAAAAAACATAAGTTTGTGTTAAAAACACATATGCTTTCGTTTTAGAATGTTTCCAAATATGTACATTCATGGGCCCCAGCCCTACATTGGTAGCGGTGAAAGTCGAAATACCCTCAGACTTCAAGAAGAATATAATAATTCCAGTCCCAAAGAAAGCAGGTGTTGACAGATGTGAAAATTACCAAACTATCAGTTTCATAAGAAACAGCTACAAAATATTAACACCAATTCTTTACAGACGAATGGAAAAACTAGTAGAAGCCGACCTTGGGGAAGATCAGTTTGGATTCCGTAGAAATATTGGATCACGTGAGGCAATACTGACTCTACGACTTATCTCTGAAGATAGATGAAGGAAAGGCAAACCTACGTTTCTAGCATTTGTAGAGTTAGAGAAAGTTTTTGACAATGTTGACTGGAATACTCTTTCAAATTTTAAAGGTGGCTGGGGTAAAATACAGGGAGCGAAAGGCTATTTACAATTTGTACAGAAACCAGATGGCAGTTATAGGAGTCGAGGGACTTGAAAGGGAAGCAGTGGTTGGGAACGGAGTAAGACAGGGTTGCCGCCGCTCCCCAATGTTATTCAATCTGTCTATTGAGCAAGCAGTGAAGGAAACAAAAGAAAAATTCGGAGTAGGTGTTAAAATCCACGAAGAAGAAATAAAAACTTTAAGGTTCGCCGATTACATTGTAATTCTGACAGAGACAGCAAAGGACTTGGGAGAAGTAGAACGGAATGGACAGTGTCATGAAAGGAGGATATAAGATGAACATCAACAAAAGCAAGACGAGGATAATGGAATGTAGTCGAATTAAGTTGGGTGATGCTGAGGGAATTAGATTAGGAACTGAGACGTTTAAAGTAGTAAATGAGTTTTGCTATTTGGGAAGCAAAATAACTGATGATGGTCGAAGCAGAGAGGATATAAAATGTAGACTCGCAATTGCAAGGAAAGCGTTTCTGAAGAAGAGAAATTTGTTAACATCGAGTATAGATTTAAGTGTCAGGAAGTCATTTCTGAAAGTATTTGTATGGAGTGTAGCCATGTATGGGAGTGAAACATGGACGATAAATAGTTTGGACAAGAAGAGAATAGAAGCTTTCGAAATGTGGTACTACAGAGGAATGCTGAAGATAAGATTGGTAGATCACATAACTAATGAGGAAGTATTGAATAAGATTGGGGATGAGGAAGTATTGAATAAGATTGGGGAAAAGAGAAGTTTGCGGCGCAACTTGACCACAAGAAGGGATCGGTTGAGAGGACATGTTCTGAGGCATCAAGGGATCACCGATTTAGTATTGGAGGGTAGCGTGGAGGGTAAAAATCGTAGAGGGAGACCAAGAGATGAATACACTGAGCAGATTCAGGAGGACGTAGGTTGCAGTAGGTACCGGGAGATGAAGAAGCTTGCTCAAGATAGAGTAGCATGGAGAGCTGCATCAAACCAGTCTCAGGACTGAAGACCACAACAACCACCTTTAAATCGTAAAGTACGTTTCCCTCTCACACTTTTGGCATTATAATTGCTCATATGTTTTGAGATCCGTGCTTACCTTTTGGACGATTGTGAAACGTGACGAAATGCATTGGCAATGTTTTTTGAAGTATGTCAGATCACAGCGAGTGTTCATACTGGGCTCTGTGTAGGTTCATTTCCTTTCATTTAACATGGCGCAGGACTCAGAAGTTGCTCTGGACTATTTTTGTGTGTGTGTGTTTGTGCGTGTGTGTGTGTGTGTGTGTGTGTGTGTGTGTGTGTGTGTGTGTGGGAAGGCCAGCGCATTGGATTTGGGACGCGACAGGCAGAGAACTTGAAGAAGACGGGTCTTAGCCATCAGCGCAGACTGGTTGGTGCCTAATGTGTTGTCTTCGCAGTAGTGGCGACGCCATGGGGCGAGCCAGCCATCAGGCTGTTGCGCAGTTTTGCAACCTAACTCTGCCCAGTGGCCGAACCGAGGCTGGGCTGTGACGCAAGCAGCGGTAGAGTGCCTCATGTTTTGCGGAGACCTTTCTGAAGATAAAGATCGTACGCTTTTAGAAAGAAATACGGCTTTCAGAAGATAAGGGCCTCATGAGCTGCTTCCCAATTTCACAAGACTTCTGACACGTCGTCCGTTTCTTCTGTCAGGACGCGGCATTGACGAAAATAGTGATGTCACGGAGACGGAACTGAAGGAGCCCTTGTTTTTTAGAAGTGCAAGCGCATTTCGTTCCTTGATTGGAGTTTTATCATGACGTATTGTCATGGAGGAATTTTGCGCTGGAAGGAATCTCGCTACTGGGCTTCCGTGTTTTGCATTTTCCGCCATTGGCAGGCAGGCACAGATTGGCGGGAAAATATAGTGCAAGAGAATCAGTTAAAATTATAGAAATATCCGTAGGTGATTAGGCACAGAGATGAGCTGATTGAAGAGGTCCATGTTGATCACGAAGAGGACTGCACCAGAAACGTTTGTGAGAAGAGATGGCACAGAGTGCATCTTAGCGGATCACGAGGGTCTGAAGTTGCGTCAGGAGCAACACACCCTCGTCTACAATCGGAGAAGCGTTCGTGTGCCGGCTGAGCTCACCACGGCAGTCGGTGGATGACTTACGGTGAGAATTAATAGCAGCACTGGCAGGGCAGGGCATGTTTTCTCTCCACTTGTGGAATTCTGTACAGTCAGCCGACTCAGGTCCAGCATTGCTGTACTGAGTGAGCTTCTTAATTTGTTTTTTGTTTGGGGGGTAATGAGGTTTGAGACAGATTTTCTGATAGACATTGGCATGAAGAGAGGACTATTTCCCACATGACTTGAGTAACACTGCAAACCAAATAAATTACAGTAAATAGTTAACTGTTCCACAGAATGAGATTTTCACTCCACAGTGGAGTGTGCACTGATATGAAACTTCCTGGCAGATTAAAACTGTGTGCCCGACCGAGACTCGAACTTGGGACCTTTGCCTTTCGCGGGCAAATGCTCTACCATCTGAGCTACCGAAGCACGACTCACGCCCGGTACTCACAGCTTTACTTCTGCCAGTATCCGTCTGCTACCTTCCAAACTTTACAAAAGCTCTCCTGCGAAACTTGCAGAACTAGCACTCCTGAAAGAAAGGATATTGCGGAGACATGGCTTAGCCACAGCCTGGGGGATGTTTCCAGAATGAGATTTTCACTCTGCAGCGGAGTGTGCGCTGATATGAAACTTCCTGGCAGATTAAAACTGTGTGCCCGACCGTGACTCGAACTCGGGACCTTTGCCTTTCGCGGGCAAGTGCTCTACCATCTGAGCTACCGAAGCACGACTCACGCCCGGTACTCACAGCGAAAGGCAAAGGTCCCGAGTTCGAGTGTCGGTCGGGCACACAGTTTTAATCTGCCAGGAAGTTTAAACTGTTCCACAGTCTTTCATAGTCGGTACATGTAAACTGTTAAATGGAAGATTGTTTCTTTTAGACACACTCCATTCATATTAAAATATTTGTTTTGTGCAAATTCCCACATTAGGATCTATAGCTGGGGCCTTGAGAATTGTTATATCCGCTATAGTTATTCTTACTAAATTTATAGCTTAGATGTTAAAGGCGTGGTCGACAGATAGTTAGTTTTCTGGGTAGGGTAACTTTTCACATTCAGGTGTATCGCAATTGTCGCGTTTGGACTGGAAAGAGGAGTCATTCCCTACAACAGGAACTCATTCAATGTGATAATTTGTCCTGATCCCCAACTTTTACGCCAAAGCAATTAAAATACGCTACTTTGACAATGTCTGAGATTGTCCACTGCTGCTTTTTCACTACAAGTTTACTACTGATGTATCAGAAGTGGTCAACAAAATTAGTATAACCTCTTCAAACCATTAAACCCGAAAAAAGCAGGCACAAGTTGACCTACCACCCCTTAATCGAGTTTGCTTGAAAAACTATATCTAAAACAACCATATATGCCTAAACATTACATTATCATCCAAAAATATACGAAGCTGTATTCTAAACTATGAAACTAAACATATTTTTGTGGCAGCTTACATTACAAACTTCCAAAACCAATTCTGCGTTATTACAAATGGTTCAAATGGCTCTGAGCACTATGTGACTTAACAGCCGAGGTCATCAGTCCCCTAGATCTTAGAACTACTTAAACCTAACTAACCTAAGGACAGCACACGCGCCCATCCTGCCCCAGGCAGGATTCGAACTTGCGACCGTAGCAGTCGAGCGGTTCCGGATTGAAGCGCCTAGAACCGCCAGTGGCCGGCGGCGTTATTAAACGATTAAATTTTGCATACCTCACAGAAATTCTAAATGTGTGTCAAAGGTATATGTGGTTGAACATTATAATTACCTTACCTGAAATTAGCACCAAAAACACAGCAGAAGTACCCTTTACTATCAAGAAAATAATTTCATTGTCAGCCAGTGCAAAGAACTTGAATGGGGCAGCCTGAGAAAGTCAGTAAAATTTACCATAATGAAACACATTGTGGCTTTGTGCTTCTGCGATGCATTTGTCAACAAGGGTGGAGAGATTGAGGTAAATTATTCTTATTTTCTCACTTATCCTTGTTACTCGATGGTCTTTCAAATGTGGAAATTTTGTTCCCCTCGGGGGTAGGCTGTTCCAGCTATCAGTAGTTGAGACACTACACAAGAAGGAAACATACACTGAAGAGCCAAAGAAACTCATACAGTTGCCTGATATGGTGTAGGGCCCCGCGAGCACGACGGGGAACGGACTTGACTAACGTCTGAAGTAGTGCAGAAGGGAAGTGACCTCACGAATCCTGCAGGGCTGTCCATAAATCCGTAAAGTACAAGGTATTGGAGATCTCTTCTGAGCATCAGGCTGCAAGGCATCCCAAATATGCTCAATAATGTTAATATCTGGGGAATCTGGTGGCCAACGGAAGTGTTTAAACTGAGAAGCGTCTTCCTGGAGCCATTCTGTAGCAATTCTGGACGTGTGGTGTGTCGCATTGTCCTGCTGCAATTGCCCATGACCGTCGCAATGAACAATGGACATTAATGGATGCAGGTGATCAGAGAGCATGCTTACATATGTGTCACCTGTCAGAGTCGTATCTAGACGTATCAAGGGTCCCACTGCACACTATCCACGCCGTTACAGAGCCTCCACCATCTTAAACATTCCCCTGCTGACATGCAAGCTCTATGGATTCATGAGGTTGTCTCCATACTCTTACATCTCGATGAGCTCGATACAATTTGACTCTTCTGAACAAGCAACATGTTTCATCATCATCATTATCATCGCAGCCTTATCCCACGTCATGTAGGGTCGGCGTTGCTTTGCTGAATCCTTCTCTTCCAGAAATGCCCATACAGTGCTTCTTCTCTGAGCCATCCTCTCTCCTGTAAGTCCCCTGCTACTTGCACCGGGCAACATGTTTCCAGTCCTCAATGGTCCAAGGTGGTGATGGACGCAGGCAGGGCTAAAGCTTTGTGTCGTGCTGTAAGAAGCAAATCCAACACCTTCCATGAAAACCCTGACATGAAAAGCAAATCCAGTAGGATGTCACATAGCTCCGAATAAATGGTGACATTAAATTAACCAAAGTAATACAACTAACGAGTGAGCAAATGGAATACCACAGACTAACACAAGAATGCCAAAATGCATGTTGTACCTGCCCACCGTGAGACAGACGCAGTTTCGAGGTGAGAAACGAGAACAGAAACCGAGAGCAGAATCGTGTTAAGCTAGAAGGCCCTACGATAAGGGACGGACTGGACACCCATGTCGCCAGACTTTTTCGGTCTCTGTTACGTCAAGGACCACCACCCCCAGCCCATGTTAAAAGCTAGAGCCATCCAGAAAAACAGTATAGATCTTACGATAACACAAAAAGAGCCACTACCACCCGCAAGTTTTAGCGTGAGACTTTTTCACGTGTCTGTTATATTAGGACCACCACCCAGCCCATGTTAAAAGGTAGAGCCCTCCAGAAGAACAGTATAGATCTCACAATAACGCTAAAAGGACCACACCAGCTGCAGGTTTTAGCGTGAGACTTTTTCGCGTCTCTGTTACGTTGCAAACTTTAAAAACATTGCCCCACAACGAAAACTATAACGTTTCTCATTGGATGGAGAGAATTTTTGTAGGCGGAGCTTAAGGTTAACATTGAGACCCTGATTGGTCAGATGAAAACACAGCCAGATAGTTTTTTTAAACCAACTTCGGTAAATTGTAGTAAGGAGAAGTTAGGCAGGAGGGTTGCTTCCGAGATGGCGAGGTGAGCGGAGCTGTGCTGCCTGCCGCCGCCCTGATGCTGCCTAGACACCGACAAGGTAATGAATGCGCATAAGGCTTCACTCAGAACTGCAGAAGTCTCATCTGTTACACCCCCTTTTTTGCGTAATACTAGTGTCGATCGTAAATTAAAGCTCATGGTGAGAAGCCACATCAGCCACTGTAATTTACGACAAGTTAGATAAGTAATTAAAGATAATTGAGGGTCACTGTAGACTATTTTGATAGTTTTCTCTTTTGTGAAACTTAATTTAAACCTAGATTATAGACGTCATATGACATAGGTCATCCTTCGATCCATTGTATAACTTGGAAACCCATTTAGGGAATATTCGTTCACATTTTTGTTGAACGCAGTTGGTTTTTACCATCCTGTATTAAAACATTTCCTTTTATCAATAGCGCAACTTATAAACGATGTTTTTGTGAGTAGAATAAAATTTCCAGTGATAAACTTAACTGCTTCTTTGACGTTATTTTACCAGCTAACTAAAAATAGGAAAGCCTTGAACCCCTTCCACTAAATTTAGTTAGTATTAAGATTATTTTACAGGGAGTGCAGTGGAGCTGACGCTGAGATCATTTAGTGTTTAGTTACATCATCGCTAGTCTCACTGAACTCTTCTGAATGCTACATGTCATGTGTGGTCTGGCGTCTCCTTACCAACAACAGGTCCCAGGTTCAAACTAGTCAATTCCCTAAAAAACACGCTCAGAGCGTCGTTGCGCGAAAGTGGTAGGGAGACACGATATAGAACAAACAGACACCACCATGAATGTTTAGAAAATGGCGACCCTGCGAGGATGGTAAAATACCACGATTGAAGGTCGACCGCATGCCTAACCAGGTCAGAAAAATACCTGCTGAAAAATTTTCGTAGTAAAATTTCTTTTTCTAAAGTTATACATAGTCGAAAACAGTAGCTGCAGCGATAGATAGTAAGAAAGTATTCAACAAATAGTGAGACATTGTAGCAGAGGCAATAGCATAATTAAGTTATGAATTTTAATATTGTTAGAATTAAGTTTTGTGGCGGATACAAGTTGGTTCTGACCCAACAAGTAAGTGAATGGTTTGTCAAGTCGTGTGAACAAAAAGTTTATGAAACGTGTGAGATCGTATCAGCGCATTTTGACGCAAAGTAGGGCGCGTGAATTGCTTTTAAAACAGAAAATAACGGATTCGGAAATATTAGCAATGGCAGATCGAGACCTTGACCGAATTGAGGTAGACACCCAGCATGAAAACGGACAGAGAATAGAGGACAGTACAACAGACGATGCAGTATCGCGAGTAATAGGACATATAACGCACCATAACGAGGATAATGTACGCCAAGGCACAGAAAACCTAGGTCAGCATACGACAGAGGAGCAGGAAAGTAGTGGGACAGTCGATGAGGATTCTAACTTGCGTCTTGAATACGTAGAACCCATAGCACAAGTAATCAGAACTCCCTCACCACAGAGTACAAGGAATGCGAGCTGAAACGTGTTACAGCAGAGTTCAATGCATTCGCTTGCGAACCAACACTTGGGCGAAAACACAGAGAAGTGATAGGACACTTAATAACAGGTCACAATCAATTTAGAACAGACATTGACAACGTGCAAGCGGACGTACAAACATTGCGTAATGACACTGAGGACGAGATCAAAACATTACGTAACTACATCTACGGAGAAGTCAAGAAAGTAGAGAAACAGATAAACGAAATTACTAGACAAGCAGCAGGTACAGCGCGTGAGATTGTTGAAGACAGTGTGTTACACAAACGTATCACAAAGCAGCGCTGAAAAGATATGACAACCGCATAGTCAAAATAGAAGCGCAAACGAAGCGACAATTTCAGAAATTAAGAGCAGAGTTGTTGCAAACTATTGAAGAGCGTAGTGAACAGGATCGAACAAGCACAGAGTCTGCAACCACATCCATATCGGTAACAGCACCGGAAAAACAAGCAATTAACGAAGATATTACGCATTTGCGATTCCAATCACAGGCGGAAAGTAGCATATGTGAAAAGACAGCCTGCACCGCGGGTAGGTGAAAGTCACAGTGGACAATATCCAATGGATCTACTACAACCGGAAAGAACGACGGGAGAAATGATCAGAAACAAAAGTGGCGAAGAATCGCTAATTTCATATGGGACTATGCCGAAGTACGACAACGATCATTTACTCACAGTCAGAAAATTTCAGCACTTTCGAGAAGGAAACTCATTACATCCACGAACTTTTGTTGATCAATTCCGAGTAGGATTACCAGAACACTGGACGCTAGCACACAAATTAGACTTTATATGTGCACACATGTCAGGAACAGTCGCAGAAACCATGCAGAATGTTGCAGTGACATGCCGATCGTACGAAGATTTCAGAGAGAAGTTTCTCTCATGATATTGGTCCAGCGAAGCACAAAACAGAGTGAAGTACGATTTATTGCAGAACCCATATTTTGAAAATTCAGGAGAGAAGAGTCCCGTGAAATTTTTCGAAGTAATGGCAAACAAAAATCAATGCTTAGATGTACCATACAGTGACGGAGAGTTGATTAAATTATGCGCGATGAAGCTACCATTGAAATACCAGCAATCATTAGTAGGTCGCGGAGGCAATGACGCTGAAGAATTTAAAGATGTTCTAAGGGAAGTAGAGTTCATATTTTCGGAAGATGACGCAAGAAAAAGACGAAGCGCACGTGTAAAAGAAAGCAAAAAGCAATGAAATCCACAAGACACACTACGAAGAAACAATAATTATGAACCACGTGATAACTTCGCACCAAGAAACGACAATAGATTTCAACAAAGAACCAGTTATGGATTTAGAAGAGAATATGGCAATAACTATAATTCACCCAGGAACGGCAACAACTATTACAGAGGGAATAATGACAACCGGAACGGGTACTGGAGAACCAATAGACCGACAAATTATCAACAAAGAAACCACTGAACAAGAAAAGCGAATACAGATAGAAGGCATGGAGGTAAGACCACCAAACCCCAATAAAAAATCGAGTTGACAGCTAAGCGCCCATGCCAAAGAGAATGACGCACTGACCCAGGACAATTGCAGCACCTTGAACAGAGAAGTAAAAATCTTATCACGAGTAGAGAAGAAGGAAGAAACAAATCCGCAGGGACCAGATGAAAACGAAGACAAGAAAATAAGAATATCATGTTGGGATGAAATTAATTGGGAGAATACTGACGAGGAAGATGAATTACCAGAGATATGCACAACGAATGTAGGAGGAAAGGACGAAGTAATGAGTATTGCAGAGCTATTTGAGATGGAAACCAGGGAAAGCGAATTCAATGATCATAATGCGCAGTTGACAGAAGCTGAAAATAAGTTACAAGTGGGCACACAACCCAACGTATATAATGAAGGAAGTTAAGAAGCGATAATTAGTGCATTTAGATGCGATTATGTGGAAGTAGCGACGAAGAAGGAGGAGATAGACGAGGATGAGGAAAAAGTAGAGAATATAGAAGAAAGCGTAAATGAAGGAAGAAATAGAGAAGAGGAAATAAACGAGAGGGAAGTAGCACTTGAAGCTTATCCTACAGAAAATTCGAATTCACAAGGGAAATTCCTAATAAGACTCATATATGATTCAGTAGAGGATTCGTTGATGCAAGAAGAAGAAGAACAGAACCAACCCTTTCAAATTCAACCAATTGTGAAGGCCATTGTAAAGCATATCCCAGTCAATATTGTAATTGATAGCGGAAGTGAACTGACTGCGATCTCAGAAAATTTATTCATGCAGTGTAATGCCAATAAGGAATTGCCAGTTCTGAAAACACGTAAGATTAAAGTAAGAGGTCGTATTAGAAGCAATGCTGCGGAAGTTACGAGACAAACAAGGTTAACTCTTTCGTGCCAAGGTCAAAAGATCGAAGCCAACTTCGTGATTATACCTAAACCTACTGTAGATTTGATTATAGGTGCAGATTTTTTAAATGAGAGACGAGCGAAAAATAGATATGGGAAAAGGTAGCATAACATTCGGGAATGTCACACTTCTCTTTTAGCAAAAGCTAAAATTAGAAGAAATACCAGTTATAAACAAACAATTAAGAATGATGCGAGATAAAGAGGATGAAGAATTAGAATGGTATGCACAAAATGGGGAATCGCCTCAACTCATGTTAGAAGTCCATAAAGAAATCGACAAAAATTGCAAGAAGTTCAAGGTATTTCGGAACACAGTAAAAGAGAATTAGAGTGTATTTTACGAGATAAAGCAGAGATACATTTACCTAAGGCTGGCAGTATTAAACACTTTCAGTACAAGTTTGAAGATTAATTTTATTACTGGTAAATAATCAGAACAATATTGCAAGAATATGTTGCAGATAAGATCGTCAGGAGAAAGAAGAATGAAGAGAGAGGAAGTTGGGAAAAAGAAAGTAGTTTCAAGAATCACACCAATAGTACCATAGATTAAGGTGAAGGGATAAAGCATAGATAGTCTAACAGCATGAAATACTAAAATGCTATACACCACGACACTACACAAAAATAAAAAAAACCAATTTGAGGATTCTTGAGTAGACGTTAAGACTCCAAATATCTTAGAATTGTAACATGGAAAGGGTGCCGAAAGTTGTAAAGCTTTTTAAGAAGGCGCAAAACAATGTACTTACTAAACATATGTTAGATGATTATAAGTAAAACTTTTTGTAAGAACCATTGTAAAAACTCTAACAAAGACCAGTTGCAATGATCCACAAGTTGCAACGCGAGATGTATCAAGAAAGAAAAGGACGTAATTAGCAAGACAGGATTCCTACATAGCAGGAGCATCGAGAGAAGGGAAAGGACATGGAAACCAACAGAAGGCCCTTGTATAGAAAGTGGGCAATAAATTTGCCCGCTAGGTGGAACCCTGCTGGGATGGAACACCGAGCCGCACAGTGACAGACCCCTGCAGAGACGCGACGGAACGCTGAACGTCAAAAGGGATCTGTGCAGGGACACCGGATTTTCACGGCTCGTACACCCCTGAGCGCCCCTGACTCAGCGGAGCAAGCAAAAAACGGCCCAACGAGAAGACCGCTTGGGCAAGCCACCGCTGGCAAAAAATGTGTAAAAGTCACACTATTGCTATTAAACAGCACGCTGATGCACGAAACTGAAGAAGAACCTTCACAAAGTAAAAATGATGCGCCCAAACAATTTATCAAACTGTTACTAGGAGAACTTCAAAGCGACTAGTTATCAATAAATATTTCCATATCCTGCCCAGAGAAGAACCAAGAAGCAAGTAAGAAGCAGAGAAAAAGCAGGAAGAACAGAAGTTGAAGATTCGTAAGATTGAGACCAAGAAAGAAGATGCGTGAAGAATAGACGACATACCTTCCCAAATCCCTATCCTAATGTAAACTAGTCGTCTGCGAAGTATTACAACGAGAAACGACCGCATTCAGCGAAACATAACGATGACTTTCACGCATACTAAGCCAGTAAACCACGAGATTCTGCACTCACAGCTCCATTCCATTATGGGACTTCCACAACAGCAACACACACTTGCAGAACCAACAAGGAACGACGAAAGAACCTGTACATCAAATTCTTGCCCACATCCATCTCGCTCAAGTCCATCACCTTCGTGCAAAAATATTTGCCAACCTCATGCTTGAACATTCATAGGATTGTGTGAATGTGTGAAATCAAGTTATGTGATGTAGGAACTGTGCAAAAGAAACGTGTGAAAAACTAAATAAGCACACCAGACAGCTAATAAACTAAAAAATAACAGTCATTGACTATGGACTTAAGTAAAAAATAGACTATCGATAAAAATAAGTGGTTAGTTCGGAAATGGACAGTATATAAAGAAACAATATGCCACTTATTTTCTCGTCATAAAAATAAAAGGATAACTATATTTTAATTATTTTCTCCTTATAAAAACAAAGAATAAAAAATTATCTTGTTGGATGTTTTCCCTTTTCTTTTAACATTTGTATCATTTATTAGATTAATACCTCAATACTGGTGTATGTATATTTCTTTGTCAAAGCAATTTTTTTTAACCATTGTACCATTTGTTAGGATAATATCTCAATACTTGTGTATGTATATTTCTTTGTCAAGGCAATTCTTGGAAATAATTCTTATTTGTTAGTGTAACAATGTTGAAATGAGTGTCTAGAAACAAAAACATTTTTACTTGCACATGATATTTAGAAAATGTGTTAGGAATAACTTTACTTAATTACTACATTTATAAAAACAATATTTCTAAGAAACCGATGTGAAAGATTCCTCACTTTCGATAACAAACTTCTTAAAAAACAAACTTCACACTTAAACAAAGAGAGAAAATAATTAAAAATTAATAATAGCATAAAAATATTCTTCTCTTGTCATTTTAATTATAATGTGGAAGAATATAAAAATATAAATTAGTAATACAAACTAGTATAGAACAGAATAATGTGGCTGAACAGTACGCAACAAAATTGAGATAAATTAGAAAATTTTTGACTGTCTTAGACAACGATTCTATCATTGCCTAAATTCAGTGCAAAAATTAAGTTCGAAGGCTGGTGATATGTAAGGTGCCAGGCAAATCCAACACCTTCCTTGAAAACCCTGACATGATAAGCAAATCCAGTAGTATGTCACATAGCTCCAAATAAATCGTGACATTAAATTAACCAAAGTAATACGAGTAACGAGTGAGCAAATGGAATATCACAGACTAATACAAGAATGCCTAAATGCATGTCGTACCTTCCCAACGTGAGGCAGACGCAGTTCTGAGGGGAGAAACGAGGACAGAAGCCGAGAGCAGAGCCGTGTTAAGCTAGAAGGCCCTACGATGAGGGATGGACTGGACACCCACGTCGCCAGACATTTTCGCGTCTCTGTTACGTCAAGGATCACCCCCAGCCCATGTTAAGAGCTAGAGGCCTCCAGAAGAACAGTACAGATCTCACAATAACGCTAAAAGGACCACACCAGCTGCAAGTTTTAGCGTGAGACTTTTTCGCGTCTCTGTTACATTGTAAACTTTAAAACATCGCCCCACAACGAAAACTATAACGTTTCTCATTGGATAGACAGAATTTTTGTAGGAGGAGCTTAAGGTTAACATTGAGACCCTGATTAGTCAGATGAATGCGCATAAGGCTTCACTCAGAACTGCAGAAGTCTCATCTGTTACACCCCCTTTTTTTGCGTAATACTAGTGTCGATCGTAAATTAAAGCTCATGGTGTTCACATTTGACACTTGAACTAAAGATCTGAAACGCGATGATTTTTCTGTTTTGTAGTTATTGAGAAGCCACATCAGCCACTGTAATTTACAAGTTAGATAAGTAATTAAAGATAATTGAGGGTCACTGTAGACCATTTTGATAGTTTTCTCTTTTGTGAAACTTAATTTAAACCTAGATTATAGAAGTGATATGGCATAGGTCATCCTTCGAGCCATTGTAGAACTTGGAAACCCATTTAGGGAATATTCGTTCACATTTTTGTTGAACGCAGTTGGTTTTTACCATGCTGTATTAAAACATTTCCTTTTATCAATAGTGCAACTTATAAACGATTTTTTTGTGAGTAGAATAAAATTTCCAATGATAAACTTAACTGCTTCTTTGACGTTATTTTACCAGCTAACTAAAAATAGGAAAGCCTTGAACCCCTTCCACTAAATTTAGTTAGTATTAAGATTCTTTTACAGGGAGTGCAGTGGAGCTGACGCTGAGAGCACTTAGCATCTAGTTATATCATCGCTAGTCTCACTGAACTCTTCTGAACGCTATATGTCATGTGTGGTCTGGCGTCTCCTTACCAGCAACAGGTCCCAGGTTCAAACTAGTCAATTCCCTAAAAAACACGCTCAGAGCGTCGTTGCGCGAAAGTGGTAGGGAGACACGATATAGAACAAACAGACACCTCCATGAATGTGTAAAGTGCAGTCATCAAGGGTACACGATTGGGTCTTTGGCTCCGAAAGCCCATTTCGATGATGTTAGGATGAAGGGTCCGCACTCTGACACTTGTTGATGGCTCAGCATTGAAATCTGCAGCTATATGCGGAAGGGTTGCACTTTTGTCACGCTGAACGATTTTCGTCAGTCGTCGTTGGTCCCGAATCTTTTTTTGGCCTCAGCGCTGCCCGTGATTTGCTGTTTTACCGGATTCCTGATATTCATGGTACAGTCGTGAAATGGTCGTAGGGAAAATTCGGCACTTCATAGCTTACTCGGAGATGCTGTGTCCCAATGCTCGTGCGCCGAGTATAACACCACATTCAAACGCACTTAAATCTTGATAACCAGCCATTGTAGCAGCAGTATCCGATCTAACAACTGCGCCAGACGCTTGTTGTGTTATATAGGCGTTACCGACTGCATCGCTGAATTTTGCCTGTTTGCATATCTATGTATTTGAATAAGGATGGCTATACCATTTTCTTTGGTGCTTCAATGTATTAGTAAATTTATTTACAATTACTGTGAGATATACATTACATGTACAGCTGTAGGTGTTCGTATGGTGCTGCGTTACACTAGTGGCCATTAAAATTGCTGCACCTAATGCAGATGATAAACGAGTATTCATTGGACAGATATATTATATTAGAACTGACATGTGATTACATTTTCATACAATTTAGGTGCATATATCTTGAAAAATCAGTACCCAGAACAAGCAGCTGTGGCCGTAGTAACGGCCTTGATACGCCTGGGCATTGAGTCAAACAGAGGTTGGATGGCGTTAGAGGTACAGCTGTCCATGCAGCTTCAACACGATACCACAGTTCATCAAGAGTAGTGACTGGCGTATTGTGACGAGCCAATTGCTCGGCCACCGCTAACCAGACGTTATCAAAAGGTGAGAGATCTGGAGAATGTGCTGGTCAGGGCAGCAGTCGAATTTTTTCTGTATCAAGAAAGGCCAGTACAGGACCTGCAACGTGCGGCCGTGCATTATCCTGCTGAAACATAGGGTTTCGCAGGGATCGAATGAAGGGTAGAGCCACGGGTAGTACCACATCTGAAATGTAACGTCCACTGTTCAAAGTGACGTGTGTTACGCCAGTATGGCGATGACGAATGCACGCTTCCAATGTGCGTTCACAGCGATGTCGCCAAACACGGATGTGACCATCATGAAGCTCTAAACAGAACCTGGATTCATCTGAAAAAATGATGTTTTGCCATTCGAGCACCCAAGTTCGTCGTTGAGTACACCATCACAGGCGCTCCTGTCTGTGATGCAGCGCAAGGGTAACCGCAGCCATGGTCTCCGAGCTGATAGTCCGTGCTGCTGCAAACGTCGTCGAACTGTTCGTGTAGATGGTTGTTGTCTTGCAAACGTCCCCATCTGTTGACTCAGGGATCGATACGTGGCTGCACGATCCGTTACAGCCATGCGGATAAGATGCCCGTCATCTCGACTGCTAGTGATATGAGGCCGTTGGGATCCAGAACAGCTGTTCCGTATTACCCTCCTGAAACCACCGATTATATATTCTGCTAACAGTTATTGGATCTCGACCAAAGCGAGCAGTAATGTGGCGATACGATAAACCGCAATCGCCATAGGCTATGATCCGACCTTTTGTCAAATTCGGAAACGTGATGGTACGCATTTCTCCTCTTTACACGAGGCATCACAACAATGTTTCACCAGGCAACGCTGGTCTACTGCTGTTTGTGTATGAGAAATCGGTTGGAAACTTTCTTCATGTCAGCACGTTGTAGGTATCGCCACCGGCGCCAGCCTTGTCGAATGCTCTGAAAAGCTAATCATTTGCATATCACAGCATCTTCTTACTGTCGTTTAAATTTCGCGTCTGTAGCACGTCATCTTCGTGGTGTAGCATTTATAATGGACTGTAGTGTATACACAATGAGACCAATATTCTCGGTAGTGACAAATAGTCTCGAATGTATATACGGTGTGATAACACACTGACACGCAATAACTGCGTTGCACTAATCGCTGTTCTGGTGTCCATATGAGTTGGAAGATTCACTGAGTCTGGGCAAAGCTCTGAATTACGGCTGCTTAAAAAAGCGTGCCAGCCAGTCACAGTCGCAGGCAGAGATGTCAAGTGAATTTAGCGTCCTCTGGTGGCGTGCATGCGTGGTGCCCCCTATCGGAGACATTCAGCCGCTGGCGGGAGGTTTAAAAGTGCCTCCTCCAGTGTAGCTGAGGGCGAACTGGAGGACGTAGGGATCAGCCGACGACGATGTTGTCGGTCGTTGAGTTCCGACGCTGCTCCGCATGGCCCGGCTCTCAGCTGAGGCGCGGTCGTGCGCTGGGCAGGGCTGCCGGTGCTGGCGTCAGCCTGTGGTGCCGGCTGCCCGCTTTGCACGTTAAGCTACTCAGCGAGTGCGACCAGTACCTGCACATTGATGCGGGGCTTCGTAGTCACTAGCAGTTCTTTCAAAGCAGAGCTCTGATACAAATGTTGCACCTTCCGAGGTGTAGTACACTCCTGGAAATTGAAATAAGAACACCGTGAATTCATTGTCCCAGGAAGGGGAAACTTTATTGACACATTCCTGGGGTCAGATACATCACATGATCACACTGACAGAACCACAGGCACATAGACACAGGCAACAGAGCATGCACAATGTCGGCACTAGTACAGTGTATATCCACCTTTCGCAGCAATGCAGGCTGATATTCTCCCATGGAGACGATCGTAGAGATGCTGGATGTAGTCCTGTGGAACGGCTTGTCATGCCATTTCCACCTGGCGCCTCAGTTGGACCAGCGTTCGTGCTGGACGTTCAGACCGCGTGAGACGACGCTTCATCCAGTCCCAAACATGCTCAATGGGGGACAGATCCGGAGATCTTGCTGGCCAGGGTAGTTGACTTACACCTTCTAGAGCACGTTGGGTGGCACGGGATACATGCGGACGTGCATTGTCCTGTTGGAACAGCAAGTTCCCTTGCCGGTCTAGGAATGGTAGAACGATGGGTTCGATGACGGTTTGGATGTACCGTGCACTATTCAGTGTCCCCTCGACGATCACCAGAGGTGTACGGCCAGTGTAGGAGATCGCTCCCCACACCATGATGCCGGGTGTTGGCCCTGTGTGCCTCGGTCGTATGCAGTCCTGATTGTGGCGCTCACCTACACGGCGCCAAACACGCGTACGACCATCATTGGCACCAAGGCAGAAGCGACTCTCATCGCTGAAGACGACACGTCTCCATTCGTCCCTCCATTCACGCCTGTC
Organism: Schistocerca gregaria; assembly: GCF_023897955.1. NCBI lineage: Eukaryota > Metazoa > Arthropoda > Insecta > Orthoptera > Acrididae > Schistocerca > Schistocerca gregaria. The sequence continues at coordinate 77,905,195 of NC_064927.1, forward strand.
GCGACACCACTGGAGGCGGGCTGCACGATGTTGGGGCGTGAGCGGAAGACGGCCTAACGGTGTGCGGGACCGTAGCCCAGCTTCATGGAGACGGTTGCGAATGGTCCTCGCCGATACCCCAGGAGCAACAGTGTCCCAAATTTGCTGGGAAGTGGCGGTGCGGTCCCCTACGGCACTGCGTAGGATCCTACGGTCTTGGCGTGCATCCGTGCGTCGCTGCGGTCCGGTCCCAGGTCGACGGGCACGTGCACCTTCCGCCGACCACTGGTGACAACATCGATGTATTGTGGAGACCTCACGCCCCACGTGTTGAGCAATTCGGCGGTACGTCCACCCGGCCTCCCGCATGCCCACTATACGCCCTCGCTCAAAGTCCGTCAACTGCACATATGGTTCACGTCCACGCTGTCGCGGCATGCTACCAGTGTTAAAGACTGCGATGGAGCTCCGTATGCCACGGCAAACTGGCTGACACTGACGGCGGCGGTGCACAAATACTGCGCAGCTAGCGCCATGTGACGGCCAACACCGTGGTTCCTGGTGTGTCCGCTGTGCCGTGCGTGCGATCATTGCTTGTACAGCCCTCTCGCAGTGTCCGGAGCTAGTATGGTGGGTCTGACATTCCGGTGTCAATGTGATCTTTTTTCCATTTCCAGGAGTGTATTTGTCATCGTGCATTTGGGACACAGTATTCGGTAAACTCCGTTGCATACGTTTCAGTGCCTTGCTGCATCAGCAGTACAGGTGGATGTCGCTGCCTTTCTTACCACACTCATAATAATCACCACCATTCCAGTCTGTTCTCTATTTGCTTATTTTTCTGTCTCTCTTAGTGGTTCCCAGAGGTCAGTGCCAGCCGAATAACCTTTCGGTTTTGAAAGACCTTTTCCATTCAAAGACCGTGCCGCACTGACCTAAGTCAACACTGATAACCTGCATTGATGCTAGCCTTTATGTTACAAGTACATTGGGGGCTTCCAGTTCGAAAATTGTATTTAGGCGTCCGAGTAGAAATTTGGAAAAGTAACCCCAGTTCAGGAAAAAGAAGTAATAGCTTTGAGGTTTGCTAATGACATTGTTATTCCGTCAGACACTGCAAGGTACTTAGAAAAGCAGTCGAACAGAACTGATAATGCCTTGAAAAAAGATTAAAAGATGAACGTAAACAAAAGTAAAACAATTGTAATGTGACGTAGTCGAATTAGGCGAAGCCGAGGGAATTGGATTAGCGAACGAGACACTTAAAGTAGTAGATAAGCTTGGCTATTTGTGAAGGTAACTAACTGACAGAGACAAAAAAGAAACGGTATAAAATGCAGACTGGCAGAAAAAGAGCATTTTTGAAAAATATTTATTAACATATAACACAAATTTAAATATTACACTTTCTTTGGTGCGTGTATTTTTGTGTAGTATTGTATTCCATGGAAGTGAAACGTGGAAGATAAACAGTTGAGAAAAGAAGACAAATGGAGTGCTACAGAAGAATCTTCAAGATTAGATGGGTAGATCTAGTAACAAATTACGAGGTAACCGAATCGACATGGGGAAAAAATGAATTTGCGGCAGAACCGGACTAAAACGAGGGATCGGTTGACAGCATATATCCTGAGATGTCAATCTGGTAACGCAGGGAAGTGAGAATGGAAAAAATTGTACAGCGATAACACTGCTCGAATATAGTCAGCAGACTCAAATGCATGTAGGGCGCAGTAGCTGAACACAGATGAAAGGGCTTACATAGAAATGATTTGCGTGGAATGTGAATCGGACCCATGTTTAGACTGAAGAGTACAACACATTTAGTACTGCAGACAATTTTTACTCTCGTGTTAATTTCTGATCCAGTTCCTCCACTCGTTCTTTGCAACTCGTTGCTCTCATTGATAATCCACGTCACTTTATTTCGATATCTTACATTAATTTAGCGAGACTCTACAGGGTGGTCCATTGATAGTGGCCGGGTAAAATATCTCACGAAATAAGCATCAAACGAAAAAACTACAAAGAACGTAACTCGTCTAGCTTGAAGGGGGAAACCAGATGGTTGGAACGATAGATGGCGCTGTCATACACTCCTGGAAATTGAAATAAGAACACCGTGAATTCATTGTCCCATGAAGGGGAAACTTTATTGACACATTCCTGGGGTCAGATACATCACATGATCACACTGACAGAACCACAGGCACATAGACACAGGCAACAGAGCATGCACAATGTCGGCACTAGTACAGTGTATATCCACCTTTCGCAGCAATGCAGGCTGCTATTCTCCCATGGAGACGATCGTAGAGAGGCTGGATGTAGTCCTGTGGAACGGCTTGCCATGCCATTTCCACCTGGCGCCTCAGTTGGACCAGCGTTCGTGCTGGACGTGCAGACCGCGTTAGACGACGCTTCATCCAGTCCCAAACATGCTCAATGGGGGACAGATCCGGAGATCTTGCTGGCCAGGGTAGTTGACTTACACCTTCTAGAGCACGTTGGGTGGCACGGGATACATGCGGACGTGCATTGTCCTGTTGGAACAGCAAGTTCCCTTGCCGGTCTAGGAATGGTAGAACTATGGGTTCGATGACGGTTTGGATGTTCCGTGCACTATTCAGTGTCCCCTCGACGATCACCAGAGGTGTGTAGCCAGTGTAGGAGATCGCTCCCAACACCATGATGCCGGGTGTTGGCCCTGTGTGCCTCGGTCGTATGCAGTCCTGATTGTGGCGCTCACCTACACGGCGCCAAACACGCATACGACCATCATTGGCACCAAGGCAGAAGCGATTCTCATCGCTGAAGACGACACGTCTCCATTCGTCCCTCCGTTCACGCCTGTCGCGACACCACTGGAGGCAGGCTGCACGATGTTGGGGCGTGAGCGGAAGACGGCCTAACGGTGTGCGGGACCGTAGCCCAGCTTCATGGAGACGGTTGCGAATGGTCCTCGCCGATACCCCAGGAGCAACAGTGTCCCTAATTTGATGGGAAGTGGCTGTGCGGTCCCCTACGGCACTGCGTAGGATCCTACGGTCTTGGCGTGCATCCGTGCGTCGCTGCGGTCCGGTCCCAGGTCGACGGGCACGTGCACCTTCCGCCGACCACTGGCGACAACATCGATGTATTGTGGAGACCTCACGCCCCACGTGTTGAGCAATTCGGCGGTACGTCCACCCGGCCTCCCGCATGCCCACTATACGCCCTCGCTCAAAGTCCGTCAACTGCACATACGGTTCACGTCCATGCTGTCGCGGCATGCTACCAGTGTTAAAGACTGCGATGGAGCTTCGTATGCCACGGCAAACTGGCTGACACTGGCGGCGGCGGTGCACAAATGCTGCGCAGCTAGCGCCATTTGACGGCCAACACCGCGGTTCCTGGTGTGTCCGCTGTGCCGTGCGTGTGATCATTGCTTGTACAGCCCTCTCGCAGTGTCTGGAGCAAGTATGGTGGGTCTGACACACCGGTGTCAATGTGTTCTTTTTTCCACTTCCAGGAGTGTAGGTCAAACGGATGTCAACTGCGTTTTTTTAAAAATAGGAACCCCATTTCTTATTACATATTCGTGTAGAAATACGAGTGTTTTCGTTGGACCACTTTTTTCGCTTTGTGATAGATGGCGTTGTAATAGTCACAAACGTATAACTCTGTGGTATCACGTAACATTCCGCCAGTGCGGACGGTATTTGCTTCGTGATACATTACCCGTGTTAAAATAGACCGTTTACCAATTGCGGAAAAGGTCAATATCGTGTTGATGTATGGATATTGTGATCAAAATGCCCAACAGGCGTGTGCTACGTATGCTGCTCGGTATCCTGGACGACATCATCCAATTGTCCGGACCGTTCGCCGGATAGTTACGTTATTTCAGGACACAGGAAGTGTTCAGTCACATGTGAAATGTCAACCACTACCTGCAACAAATAATGATGCCCAAGTGGTTGTTTTAGCTGCTGTCGCGGCTGAGCCGCACATCAGTAGCAGACAAATTGCACGAGAAGCGGGAATCTCAAAAACGTCGGTCTTGAGAATGCTACATCAACATCGATTGCACCCGTACCATATTTCTGTGCACCAGGTATTGCATGGCGACGACTTTGAACGTCGTGTACAGTTCTGACACTGGGCACAAGAGAAATTACGGGACGATGACAGATTTGTTGCATGCGTCATTCACTAACAGCGGTAACGTAAACCGGCATAATATGCACTATTGGGCAACGAAAAATCCATGATGGCTGCGACAAGTGGAACATCAGCGACCTTGGCGGGTTAATGTATGGTGCGGCATTATGGGAGGATTTTATCGATGGCAATCTCAATGGTGCAATGTATGTTGATTTCCTACGTAATGTTCTACTGATGTTACTACAAGATGTTTAACTGCATGACAGAATGGCAATGTACTTCCAACATGATGGGTGTCCGGCACATAGCTCCCGTGTGGTTGAAGCGGTATTGAAAAACGTATTTCATGACAGGTGGACTGATCGCCGAAGCACCATCCCATGGCTAGCACGTTCAACGGATCTGACGTCCCTGGATTTCTTTCTGTGGGGAAAGTTGAAGGATATTTGCTATCTTGATCCACCGACAACGCCTGACAACATGCGTCATCGCATTGTCAATGCATGTGCGATCATTACGGAAGGCGAAATACTCGCTATTGAGAGGAATGTCGTTACACGTATTGCCAAATGCATTGAGGTTGACGGACATCATTTTGAGCGTTTATTGCATTAATGTGGTATTTACATGTAATCACGCTGTAACAGCATGCGTTATTAGAAATGATAAGTTCACAAAGGTACATGTATCACATAGCAAACACCGAAATGTAAAGTTCAAACGTACCTACGTTCTGTATTTTAATTTAAAAAACCTACCTGTTACCAACTGTTCGTCTGAAATTTGTGAGCCATATGTTTGTGAGTATTACAGCGCCATCTATTACAAAACAAAAAAAGTGATCTAACTAAAACATTCATATTTCTTTACGTACTACAGGAATATGTAACATAAAATGGAGGTTCCTGTTAAAAAAAAACGCAGTTGATATCCGTTTGAGCTATGGCAGCGCCATCTAGAGGGCCAACCATAGCGGCATCTGGTTTCCCCCTTCAAGCTAGACAAGTTACGTTCTTTGTAGGTTTTTCGTTTGACGCTTATTTCGTGAGATATTTGGCCCGGTCACGATCAATGGACCACCCTGTATTTGAGTTTCACTCCTAAATTCTAACTTGATTACGAAGTCTTCTTTGTATCTGCGTCCAATGCAAACAGTACAGTTGCATCAGGAAAACGACGATGCTACAGTAATGCTCGAGTAAGAAGTAGTTCTTCTTCATTCGTTCAGTTGGAGAACAAACCAAACATCGGAAATACGATGTGACTTACGATTAGCCTAGAGCTACTGAGAATAGTTTTGGCGATACTGTGTCGTCTCTCCCGAATACCCTTTTAGTTCTGACGAAAGATACTTCTTGATTTACTGTGATTAATGGTACTACAAGTCGCTGGAGGTGTCTGGCGATTATAAACATCGAAACTTGTGAGTAGTTAACAGCAGATAGTTTCTGGCCTATATGAGTATATTAGTATCTTCTGTCATCAGACATTCCAACCTTTGTTCTTATAATTTGAAATCTTTCGTCAACCATAAGTGTAACTGTCGTGAGAAATGCATCATTCAAGCTATGAAATTTAAGAGAGGGATATTAATCGAGTCGTACGCAAGCCTTAGAATGATGGCTGCTAGATCTTTGCTCGCAAATGGCATCTTTCTGATTCATGTAATTAAATGCAGCTATTTGGGACAGAAAAACTGGCAGTTTTAGGGAAGCAATGCAAACTTTGACATTGATTCTCCTGGCCAATTTCCATGGAGTCTGACAGTAAGAGAATGGTAACTTAGTTCATCTAATTGTCCTGTGCACATTCGCAGCTGAGTGAAAACTAAGTGAAAGTAAGATCTGTGTGGGTGTACTCTGTGCAATGAGGATACTGCATTGTAGGTGACATTATCATGCAAGCACGAGACTTGTTCCATTAAAGAAACCTATGGGAAACGAGAGCTAGTACTGATACTATAGTAAACGAAGCTGAAGAGCATGTATGAGACAAACGGATGGAGACAAGTTGGTGCTAAACCTTCGGGAGTTAATAACAAGAGGGACCATTTCGAAACCAAGTCGTAATGAAAGAACGAACCGGACACTCAAGTTAACTGCAACAATGACTCTTGAGTTCTCTCATAATTTAAATATTGTGTGAAAGAGGAGGCATAAAATACCGATACAGCTATCAACTATTCTGCGGTCCACAGCTCATCGCTAACCACGCTTGCAATTACATGTTTCCTATCATTTCAGCGTGCTGGCTGGAGCAGCACCGTACGGTAGCAACATTTGTGGTTTTCCATCACTCATCTACTGGCATCCGACAAGAATCTGATTTGTGCGGCAACCAAAGTTTATGTGAGAACCTCAAATGGTTCAAATGGCTCTGAGCACTATGGGACTTAACTTCTGAGATCATCAGTCCCCTGCAACTCAGAACTCCTTAAACCTAACTAACCTAAGGACATCACACACATCCATGCCCGATGCAGCATTCGAACCTGCGACCGTAGCGGTCCCGCGCTTCCAGACTGTAGAACCTAGAACCGCTCGTCCACTACGGCCGGCTGAGAACCTCAAAATTGACTTTGCTCCCAGTTACTAGCAGCTTCCATGTGATAATATCCAGCAACGAAATTATTCTTCATAATTTCTATAACTTTGTGACGCAGTCTGACTGAACATTATACCATTACGCAAACGTCTGCGGGCAGTTTCATTGGCCCATAAGCTAACTCAAAGATCGTCCTCGATTTCCCAAAATCTACCTACCAACCCCCCAGCTACCATGATGGCAGCTCACCCGCATTGTTTCGCAGTGCTTACTGACCAGTCCTCTTTCATGCTTTTCTGCGCGACAATACAGACTTGGAGAAGAGCGTGTTCGACTACACCTTGTTTTGTGACCTTCTGCCAAGAGAAAAGCTAACAGAAACTTCTGTAACCCTCCACCGAGGAATCCGACGAGCTAGTGGAACATCTCAAATTTCGCAGGAAGATCTGTTTATCTGTTTCTCCATCGAATCACGACCTACGAGCCACGTAGGCTGCGCAGGAATGTGCCATCGGACGCTTCTTTTTCTTTTTCTTTTTTTTTTTTTTTGAAGAAACACGTCTTAATCAAGCATTACTGTAGCACTGTTGTTTTGCTGATGCAACTGTAATGTTTGCATTGTATGCAGATACGAAGAAGACTTCATAGATCAACTTAGAATTTATGAGTGAAACTTATATATAATCTCGCTAAATTAATATAAGATATCAATATATAGTGAGGTAGATTATCAATGATAGCACAAAACGAGTTGCAAAGAACGAGTGGAGGAGAGGGATCAGAAATAAACAAGAGAGTAAAAATTGTCTGCTGTATTGTACGATGAAAGTTAACGGAACATCACTGTCCTACCTCTTCAAGACTGGTCAGAAATCCGTCCTAACGCTTAGCTAAATTAAGGTTCGTATACAACGCAAAGAGCTGGAACAGACTTGGAATTTTCTAATCAGGAAGTGACTTGAAAATTAAAATAAGACACAGGTTCGTGGGGACAGGTCCTCTGGACATCGGTATTTCTCCACAGAGTTGATAACAGACAAAATTATGTGATATTAGGTTAAATAAACCGATCCCAGAATCGGTGAAAGACAACGTATACCTTACAGTGGCTTTCTGACTACCGCGATCAAGTCCTAAGTGAGCCACATCACAGATTCAGTAGTGGAAATCAGAGTAAAGGCATGGATATTGGTAGGAAAATTAATATTGTCGGCTGGAATAGTTGTGCACAACGTATAGGCAATAGCATGAGATCCAGTATACCGACAGATGCTGTCAGATGTATCGTATTCGATGTCAGCAGTACAGTGCTTAACAAGACATTAACGATCCCCGTGGTGGACGGTGGAAATCGGTATAATGGCATTCGGCTGTGCGGACCTACACTGCAGATAGCGAACCGACACCATTAGCGACAGTGCGTGCGGTGTACATAAACCACGATAGTGACGAGTTATCGTGTGATGAAAAAAGTAAAAATGGGTGCGTACTAGGAAATGGACTCTAATCGTAAAACTCTAATAAATTGAACGATTGAGGTACAGTGATTGATAATTTTGTTAGATGTAAACTAGCAGAGTGACTCTAACAATCTTCTCGACGTTTATGTGGAATCTTAGCACCCACCTAATGACGAGAGAACTCATGAAGGCGGCATTAGTCTCTAGGAGAGAAGTTGGAATGCAACCTGTAGTATTCAATCGTGGTGCAATTTTTGTGCTGCATCGTCAATGTGAGTGTGCGAAGCTTACAGTAAACGGGCAGCGGTGCGTCGGTTACAAGCTATTGGGCTCTCAGGAGAGGTTCCATGCGGTGACTGTAGCGGCGCCAGTATCACAGGTGCACACTAATAGAATGACTTGGACAGTGTCCTCGAGGCTTATGCAGTAGAACAGCCCCAGCAGAATGGCGAGACAGCTTCTGAGGGCCGGCTGGAGTGGCCGAGCGGTTCTAGGCGCTGCAGCCTGGAACTGCGCGACCGCTGCGGTCGCACGTTCGAATCCTGCCTCGGGCAGTGATGAGTGTGATGTCCTTAAGTTAGCTAGTTTTAAGTAGTTCTAAGTTCTAGGGGACTGATGACCTCCGAAGTTGACTCCCATAGTGCTCAGAGTCATCTGAACTATTGCTCCTGAGGGCGACGTTAGTCGTTTTGAGAGAAGTCTGCCTGGAACCTGTACTATGCAATTGCGAAGCAAATTTCTGTATTGTCAATGTGAGGGTGCGAGGGTGAAAGTAAACGGGCACCTGTGAATCGGTTACAGGCTACTGGACTCCCAGGAGGGGTTCCTCGAGGTGACCCCGACAGTATTCATGAGTCTTATGCAGTAGCGCTGCACCCGCTTGATGGCGAGATAGCTTCTGAGGGCGGCATTAATGTCTTGGACAGAAGTCTCTATGGCGCCTGTAGTATGCAATAGCGAAGCAATTTCTGTGTCGCATCGTAAATGTGATGTTGCGAGGATTACAGTAAAGTAGCGGCATTGCATCAGTTACAAGCCTCTACATTCGCAGGAGAGGTTTCTTGCGCTCACCGTAGCCGCGCCAGTATCATAGCTGTATACTAGCAGAGTGACTTTGATAATGTCCTTGAGGGCTATGCAGTAGCCCAGCACATGCCTAATGACGACACAACTTCTGAGAGAGGTATTATTCCCTTGGAGAAAAGTCGGTATCGAGACGGTAGTATTCAATCGTGATGGAATTTCTGTGTTACCGTCAATGTGTGGGTGCGAAGGTTACAGTAAACGGGCAACGGTACATCGCTTACAAGCTACTGGACTCCAGGAAAGGTTCCATGCGGTGACCGTAGCCACACCAGATTCATAGAAGTACACTATCAGAATAACTCTGGCTATGTCCTTGAAGCTTGTGTAGTAGTTCAGCCTGTTGAGAACGGCATTAATCTCTTACAGAGAAGTTGGCATGGAGAATGTTGTATGCAACTGCGAAGCAATTTCTTGTCGTGTCATTAGTGTGAGGGTGCGACGGTTACAGGAAACGGGCAGTGGTGCAACGGATACAACCTACTCAACTTGGAGAAATTCCATGCGTTGACCGTAGCCAAACCAGTACCATAGGTGTAGACTAGCAGAATGACTCAATGTCCGCGACACTTAAGAAATAAGTTTCCTTTAATTTACGTCTACGGTCACAAACTTCGCAACTTGTGAAACTTATGCAATAGCCCAGCACCTGCCTAATTGCGAGACCACTTCGGAGAGCGGCATTAGTCTCGTTGAGGAAGTCGGCAGGGAGCCTGTACAATCCAATCTCAAAGCAATTTTTGTTTCGCGTCTTCAGTGTGAGGGTGCGAGGGTTACAGTATACGGGCAGCTGTGCATCGGTTACAAGCAGTAGTGGAACTATGGGGGTGTTGTCCCACTCTCGATTGTTGCCAAATTTATTCAAGATTGCGGATCCAAGATTTCGGAGATGGATATGGCAAAGTAGCAATGATGTCATGGCGGGAAGTTCAAATTTTGGCAGGAAAATAGATTAATTGGACTTCCTCCTAAACTACCCCTTCCCCTCCCCCTTCCCGTCCCCTCCCCCAGAAAACGCCGGGAAGTTCAAATTTCATCAGGACAACGCAACACACCACAGATACCTTCACTAACCTAAGAAAATGGCAGGAAAATAGGTCACTTGGGCTACCTCCACTAACCTAAGTCACCTCTTTCTAGAAGTTGGCAGGAAAAGGGTCTGTGCTGGATAGGGTGGACATAAGACTTTATTTTCAGTCTTTATTTAAACAATTGGAGGCAGTACCGCCATCAAGTGTGTTCACCACGAGGTCCGGATTCCAAGTGACATAGTACACAGTACCAGCACCAGAGGGTGCCATTGTCCCCATGACGTAATCCAGGAGGGGGGACGGAGGGAGGTAATGGTGGGTCATGCCGCTGCTGACGGCATTTGAGTTGCATCTAAGAGTCCTCAGAGTGTTATACTGACGTCACATGTCTATCTAAATAAGAGCCAAGTCATCCTCTTGGCTGCGCGTGTGCTCTTGTTTACTGTTGTCAATAAAATTCTTCTGGGTTAGAGACCGCATTGTCATTTATAAAATTCCAACGTTTCGGCGTCTGTTGCAAGACGCCTTCCTCAGGGTGTGTTGCTAACTGCTGAATGAGCGCAAGTGTGTGTACATATATACTATGGAAGAGTGTTGTGATTGGATGTGGCCACACGGAGAAGAAGAGCTTCAGAACTTCCACGAACATCTTAACCAGCAGCACAGCAAAATTCATTTTACCATGGAGATTGAAAAGAACGGGGTATTGCCTTTTCTCGACGTAGAAGTTTATCGTAAGCCAGACGGGAAGCTTGGACACAGAGTTTACAGGAAGCCCACCAACACGGACAGGTACCTGCATGCATCCTCCCACCGCCATCCTATACAAAAGAATTCGGCCCTGCGAACTTTAACTAAGAGAGCCTACAGGATCAGCGATGAATACAACCTGCAAGCTGAACTGCAGAACCTCAGGACCATTTTTGGAGCTAATGGCTACGACATGAGGCTGATACGCAAAACCATGGCGCCGAAGGAGGAGGGCAACAGGGAAATACAGAACGAAGCACAGAACACCGCCGTGCTACCGTATGTACAAGGGGTTACTGAACGTCTGGGCAAAATTCTCCTTCGGGCAGGTATTAAGCCGATTTTTCGTAGCAACAACAAAATAAAAGACATTCTGGGCTCAACAAAAGATACAATTGACAAGTTTCATGCCGCCGGAGTTTATGAAATCGAGTGTGAATGTGGACTGGTATATGTAGGTGAGACTGGGCGTCCAATAAGTACGAGGCTAACTGAACATGACAGATATATCCGCCTCAAACAATACAGCAAATCAGCGGTGTCAGAACATCATGAGCAGTGCAGGAAGAACATTGAATTTCGAGAGGCCCGAGTACTGGCGAAACAGCCGTTTAGTTTGAGGAGGAAGATTAGAGAGGCTATAGAAATAGCCAAGCGACCCGATAATATGAACAGAGAAGACGGGTACAGACTTCCAGCGTCTTGGCTGCCTGCTGTGACAGCTTTGCGGAAGGACAGCTCGCGCAAAGCAACAGGCGAGCGGTAGGCCACAGCGGAGGATGGTACACAGCGCGCTGACGCGGCCTAGTCGATACTAGGCAGTTAGTAAACAACGCTACGCTGCAGTCGCCGCTAAGTCTCCTATTCGCCGATTTCCATCAATGGCAGGCAGTAAAGGAAACTCCAATGGAAAACGCCTATTTCCGCCAATAACAAGACGCAATGCAAACGCCAATAAAATGAACTCCTAGTGCCCTTCCTCCTCACCCTCACATCCAATCACAACACTCTTCCATAGTATATATGTACCCACACTTGCGCTCATTCAGCAGTTAGCAACACACCCTGAGGAAGGCGTCTTGCAACAGACGCCGAAACGTTGGAATTTTATAAATGACATTGCGGTCTCTAACCCAGAAGAATTTTGTTGACATTGACAACGGCCGCGGAAGCCTACGGTTACACTTGCTTACTGTTGCTCGCGTGAAACCCCTCGCTACCTGTGGATACTGACGTCACAGGTCGCGCTATGGAAATCTATTCCAGATTAACATCAAACTGCTTCTTCTACCCCACGATCCTAACGGGACATACGAGACGCGGTGAGTGCGCATACAAAATCTGTGGATACTGACGTGACAGGTCGCGCTATAGAAATGTTCCAGAATAACATCGACTGCTTTCTCTCCCTTGCGATCCTAACAGGACCTGTTCACGAAAAGAGCCCTGAATAACACCGAGTGCATTCTTCCTGATGGTCCTAACGGGACATCACGTGTTACACTTCCCGGAAATCGTAAAACCCTCCTTTCAACATACGTCAGAAAAGGTAAACTTCTCACCTCTAAAATCCTTCATCATGTATGTACACGTTATTGCTTGTGAAAACACGTTTAATCATAAAAGCATTTTGTTACTTAGAGAGAGAGAGAGAGAAACGATGGTCGCATAAAGCCCAAGCAGAAATAGAGACGTTCGACAAAAGCTTCTCATTGGCTATAGTTTCAAATGAAGCTCTCTCATTGGTCACCTCGGTCTATATGCACTAGTGGCCATTGAAATTGCTACACCAAGAAGAAGTGCAGATGATAAAGCGATATTCATTGGACAAATATATAGAACTGGCATGTGATTACATTTTCACGCAATTTGGGTGCATAGATCCTGAGAGATCAGTACCCAGAAAAACCGCCGGGTGATACGCCAGTATGACGATGACGAATACACGTTTCCAATGTGCGTTCACCGCGATGTTGCCAAACACGGATGCGATCATCATGATGCTGTAAACAGAACCTGGATTCAGCCGAAAAATGACGTTTCGCCATTCGTGCACCCAGGTTCGTCGTTGAGTACACCATCGCAGGCGGTCCTGTCTGTGATGCAGTGTCAAGGCTAAGAGCAGCCATGGTCTCCGAGGTGATAGTCCACGCTGCTGCAAACGTCGTCGAACTGTTGGTGCAGATGGTTGTTGTCTTGCAAACGTCCCCATCTGTTGACTCAGGGATCGAGACGTGGCTGCACGATCCGTTACAGCCATGCGGATAATATGCCTGTCATCTCGACTGCTAATGATACGAGGCCGTTGGGATCCAGCACGGCGTTCCGTATTACCCTCCTGAACCCACCGATTCCTTACTCTGCTGACAGTCATTGGATCTCGACCAACGGGAGCAGCAATGTCGAGATACGATAAACCACAGTCGCGATAGGCTACAATCCGAACTTTATTGAAGTCGGAAACGTGATGGTACGCATTTGTCCTTCTTACACGAGGCAACACAACAAACTTTCACCAGACAACGCCTGTCAACTGCTGTTTGTGTATGAGAAATCGGTTGGAAACTTTCCTCATGTCAGCACATTGTAGGTGTCTCCACCGTCGCCAACCTTGTGTGAATGCTCTGAAAAGTTAATCATTTGCATATCACAGCATCTTCTTCCTGTCGGTTAAATTTCGCGTCTGTAGCACGTCATCTTCGTGGTGCAGCAATTTTAATGGCCAGTAGTGTGAAAAAACCAGAACCAACCCCCATCGTCTTCAGTCTGCTGCTGTCCGCCTTGTTGTGCATTCCATCATGTCTGTGGTTGTTCACTTGTTCTTTTCTCTCCACAGTACGAAGAAAGGTAGACGCATCAAGACTTCAGAGTGTAGCGGCAAGAGGCTTTGAGTTCTGGAGATAGCTTTACCATGTGAGTAAATTATTTCCAATTTGGTGCGTAAATTTTCGTGTGTATGTTAAAGTCGCCTTATTAATTGTTGTTATAGTACAACTCCAGGATATTGTCTTGGAGTGTGAGGAGAGACAGGAGGGTGTGGACTAGCACCAGACTCTGGATGTCCAGCCTCATGTGTTGGTTTCACAGGCGGAATTGCGTTGTGAGTATAGTTTTCGTTGTAATTTGTTCTTGTATAGAAGCGATTCGAAAACCGACAACACTCACGTAAGTATAGAAAAAAATATCCATGTGTGATCTTTCTGTGTAACACGGCATTCAAAATAAATAAAATTACGTCTCGTGCTGTTGTAGCAACAGCTCTAGAGGACTCTGATTTGCTGGAAAGGCAGCTGGAGACTGTCAGCAGATGGAGGATCAGCAGATAATGAGATGCCCAAGCAGTACACTTGTAAGTTAAAAAAAAAATCTGCCTCTAGCAGTAATGGTAGTAGTATAGGAAGTATTTTTTCTGTAACAAATCGGTTTATATATATTGTTTGTTTTTGTTGTAGGCGATACACACGAGGACAGACAAAGGCGCTCTGATCTGGCTCTACTAGATGACGATTATGATGAATTTTTTGAGGGTGCAGTGGAGTCGCCCGGTCAAGTGTTAATACCCTGGGGCCAGAGCGAAAATTACTCACTCTGCTTATAACCATGTGATCGTCAGAATTCTTCCTTTCACCGCGCCAGCAGCAGTAAACAATATACCGGGTGATCAAAAAGTCAGTATAAATTTAAAAACTGAATAAATCACGGAATAATGTTGATAGAGAGGTACACATTGACACACATGCTTGGAATGACGTGGGGTTTTATTACAACCAAAAAAATACAAAAGTTCAACAAATGTCCGACTGATGGCTCTTCATCTGATCAGAATATCAATAATTAGCATAACAAAGTAAGACAAAGCAGAGATGATGTTCTTTGCAGGAAATGCTCAATACGCCCATCATCATTCCTCAGCAAAAGCTGTAGTCGAGGAATAATGTTGTGAACAGCACTGTAAAGCATGTCCGGAGTTATGGTGAGGCATTGGCGTCGGATGTTGTCTTTCAGCATCCCTAGAGATGTCGGTCGATCACGATACACTTGCTACTTCAGGTAACCCCAAAGCCAATCATCGCACGGACTGAGGGCTGGGGACCTGGGAGGCCAAGCGTGACGAAAGTGGCGGCTGAGTACACGATCATCACCAAACGACGCGCGCAGATCTTTCACGCGTCTAGCAATATAGGGTGGAGCGCCATCCTGCATAAACATCGTACGTTTCAGCAGGTGTTTTTCAACCAGGCTGGGATGAAGCGATTCTGTAACATATCGGCGTACCACTCACCCGTCACGGTAGCTGTCCAGCGCCATATGTCGGACATTTTGTGAACGTTGTGTTTTATGGTTCTAATGAAACCCCACGTCATTCCAAGAATATGTGTCAATTTGTACCTCTCTATCTACATTATTTCGTGGTTTATTAAGTTTTCAACTTTATGCTGACTTTTTGATCACGCAGTACTTAAGGGGGCTAGGACGTCAGACGGGTCGACTTGGAGCAGGAGAGGTACCACAGGACATTTTAATTTCCAATGTCTATACTGTTACAAATAAATTCATAAATCTTTGCCAGCATGACCAGGAAGGATTCAGGATTCATACTGACATCAGTGGAAGTTCAAAAAAGTAACAAAATTAATTTTTTTAACGTGTGAAATTTCACCATTTTTCACTTACTATTGGCTGCATTTGTTGCTATAGGTAAACTTTTCTTGATAAGTAAGAGATATTCTTCTATGAATTTTGTACAGCATGAAACAGGGTGTATGAAACTCTAGAATTTATTTAATTTATGAAAAACTGAATGAGCTGTTACATGTTAAACTTCATGTTTAGAAAAAAACTCAAATTTTATAGTTAATTTTATCAATTTTTACCACAGTTTTTAATAGATTTGGAAAACTCTACAGTTTCATACACCTACAAGTATGGTTTGTATGCTGTGCAAAATTCATCGAAGAATCTCCCTTACTTATGAAGAAAAGTGTACCTATAGCAACAAATGCAGCCAATAGTAAGTGAAAAAATGACGAAATTTCACATGGTAAACAAAATTATTTTGTTACTTTTTTGAACTTCCACTGATGTCAGTATGAATCCTGTATCCTTTCTGGTCATGCTGGCAAAGTTTTATGAATTTATTTGTAACAGTATAGACAGTGGAAATTGATGTGTCCTGTGGTGCCTCTCCTGCCCCAAGTCGGCCCGTCTGACGTCCTACCCCCGTTAACTATTATTTATTTCATCTCTTCTTCTACAGCGGTCACGCCTCAACACGGTGTGGCGCGGCTAAACCACCTTCCTTACCAAAGCGGCGCCCGGTAAGGCACGCCTCGCCCACAAGGGCGCCACTACTCGCTGCGCGGGAAGCCGCCCCCCCCCCCCCCCCCCCGCCGCCCCCGCCCGTCCGCTCTGGCGTCCGTGGGCCGAGCAACGAACCACCACCCCTCAGGTTACCGGGTCGGGTCTACAACAGCATCGGGAGCCGTCACTGCAGCCTGGCTGTCCCCATCGCGCCGACCTGGTAACACTGAACCGTTCTCCGACGTCATCACCATCATCGTATGAGTCTTGTTGGAATCGACGTACACGCAAGGTACGTACGCCTCATCGCATACCGACTTGCCCCTTCCCAACACCATCATCAACGGGGTGGACTCAAAATAGTATTAATACTAATATAGATGGTCCTGTGGCTAATGGCAGTTCTCTCTCCCATAATTTTAGTAAAGGACATCAGGTCAGTGTTACCATACTGCAGTTAGAATACTCAGCGATTGCAGACGCTTTTGAGGAGTGAATCTCATTCACGAGGATCGAGAACCCGGCAGGAGGGTACAGCGACCCTGTTATGGAAACGGAGCTCCTCAAGGCAGCCAATGATCAGCGGTATCCCGTCATTAAATGCAGTGCGCCGCTTTGCATCGAATTACCGCCCCCCCCCCCCCCAAGCTGAGTCTCTTGTTGAAGAGACAAGTCTTCATTATCTTTGGGGGGGGGGGGGGGAATGGTGCGATAATGCGGAGCACATCTATCACCAAATGGTTTCGGAAAGCACTCAGCCGAATACTGGGCATCCATACACATGTCTACGATACGGTAAATGGACGGTCGAGCTATATCAAGCTCCGTAAAGATATAGCTAACAAGAGGACATGAATTAATGTCGAAAATAGAAACTATCAAGCTTGTTTTGCGTGGTCAATCCTGGCTTGCGAAAGAAATTACGATCGAAGTGACCATCCTGAGTGTTCGAATACATACCATATAGGTGATAATATTCGTGGGTGTTATAACTTTGATGGTATCGATTTCCCCGTTAAGATCCATGACATACCTAAATTTGAGTTTCAGAGTACCGGCATTTCGGTTAATGTTTATCGCCTCGAGAAGAAAAGCAAGTAACATGAGCAAGAGAAGCATATTGTCGACGGTCCCTCCATTTCTCAAAATTTGCCGGTGAGTGTGAGATGCATGTAAACCTGCAGCTCTTCTCTGAAGGTAATAATTACCACTATTTTTGGATATGTCCAGACTCCTTTACAGCCAATTGAATAACTATAACTGTAAAAATCTTATTTGCTTGTTGTTGTTGTTGTCTTCAGTCCTGAGACTGGTTTGATGCAGCTCTCCATGATACTCTATCCTGTGCAAGCTTCTTCATCTCCCAGTACCTACTGCAACCTACATCCTTCTGGATCTGCTTAGTGTATTCATCTCTTGGTCTCCCTCTACGATTTTTACCCTCCACGCTGCCTTCCAATACTAAATTGGTGATCCCTTGGTGCCTCAGAACATGTCCTACCAACCGATCCCTTCTTCTGGTCAAGTTGCACCACAAACTTCTCTTCTCCCCAATCCTATTCAATACTTCCTCATTAGTTATGTGATCTACCCATCTAATCTTCAGCATTCTTCTGTAGCACCACATTACGAAAGCTTCTATTCTCTTCTTGTCCAAACTATTTATCGTCCATGTTTCACTTCCATACATGGCTACACTCCATACAAATACTTTCAGAAATGACTTCCTGACACTTAAATCTATACTCGATGTTAACAAATTTCTTTTCTTCAGAAACGCTTTCCTTGCCATTGCCAGTCTACATTTTATATCCTCTCTACTTCGACCATCATCAGTTATTTTGCTTCCCAAATAGCAAAACTCCTTTACTACTTTAAACGTCTCATTTCCTAATCTAATTCCCTCAGCGTCACCCAAATTAATTCGACTACATTCCATTATCCTCGTTTTGCTTTAGTTGATGTTCATCTTATATGCTCTTTTCAAGACACTGTCCATTCCGTTCAACTGCTCTTTCAAGTCCTTTGCTGTCTCTGACAGAATTACAATGTCATCGGCGAACCTCAATGTTTTTACTTCTTCTCCATGGATTTTGATACCTACTCCGAATTTTTCTTTCGTTTCCTTTACTGCTTGCTCAGTATACAGATTGAATAACATAGGAGAGAGGCTGCAACCCTCTCTTACTCCCTTCCCAACCACTCCTTCCCTTTCATGTCCTTCGACTCTTATAACTGCCATCTGGTTTCTGTACAAATTGTAAATAGCCTTTCGCTCCCTGTATTTTACCCCTGCCACCTTTAGAATTTGAAAGAGAGTATTCCAGTCAACATTGTCAAAAGCTTTCTCTAAGTCTACAAATGCTAGAAACGTAGGTTTGCCTTTCCTTAATCTTTCTTCTAAGATAAGTCGTAAGGTCAGTATTGCCTCACGTGTTCCAGTATTTCTACGGAATCCAAACTGATCTTCCCAGAGGTCGGCTTCTACTAGTTTTTCCATTCGTCTGTAAAGAATTCGAGTTAGTATTTTGCAGCTGTGGCTTATTAAACTGATTGTTCGGTAATTTTCACATCTGTCAACACGTGCTTTCTTTGGGATTGGAATTATTATATTCTTCTTGAAGTCTGAGGATATTTCGCCTGTTTCATACATCTCGCTCACCAGATGGTACAGTTTTGTCAGGACTGGCTCTCCCAAGGCCGTCAGTAGTTACAATGGAATGTTGTTTACTCCGCGGGCCTTGTTTCGACTCAGGTCTTCCAGTGCTCTGTTAAACTCTTCACGCAGTATCGTATCTCCCTTTTCATCTTTATCTACATCCTCTTCCATTTCCATAATATTGTCCTGAAGTACATCGCCCTTGTATAGACCCTCTATCTACTCCTTCCACCTTTCTGCTGTCCCTTCTTTGTTTAGAACTGGGTTGCCATCTGAGCTCGTGGTTCTCTTTTCTCCAAACGTCTCTTTAATTTTCCTGTAGGCAGTATCTATCTTACCCCTAGTGAGATAAGCCTCTACATCCTTACATTTGTCCTCTAGCCATCACTGCTTAGCCATTTTGCACTTCCTGTCCGTCTCATTTTTGAGACGTTTGTATTCATTTTTGCCTGCTTCATTTACTGCATTTTTATATTTTCTCGTTTCATCAATTAAATTCAATATTTCTTCTGTTACCCAAGGATTTCTACTAGCCCTCGTCTTTTTACCTACTTGATCCTCTGCTGCCTTCACTACTTAATCCCTTAAAGCACACCCATTCTTCTTCTACTGTATTTCTTTCTCCCATTCCTGTCAATTGTTCCCTTATGCTCTCCCTGAAACTCTGTACAACCTCTGGCTCTTTCAGTTTATCCAGGTCCCATCTCCTTAAATTCCCAACTTTTTGCAGTTTCTTCAGTTTTAATCGACAGTTTATAACCGATAGATTGTGGTCAGAGTCTACGTCTGCCCCTGGAAATGTCTTACAATTTAAAACCTGGTTCCTAAATCTCTTTCTTACCATTATATAATCTATCTGATACCTTTTAGTATCTCCAGGGTTCTTCCACGTATATAACCTCCTTTCATGATTCTGAAACCAAGTGTTAGCTATGATTAAGTTGTGCTCAGTGCAAAATTCTACCAGGCGGCTTCCTCTTTCATTTCTTAGCCCCAATCCTTATTCACCCACTACGTTTCCTTCTCTCCCTTTTCCTGCACTCGAATTCCAGTCACCCATGACTATCAAATTTTCGTCTGTCTTCACTATCTGAATAATTTCTTTTATTTCATCATACATTTCTTCAATTTTTTCGTCATCTGCAGAGCTAATTGGCATATAAAGTTGT
Source organism: Schistocerca gregaria (assembly GCF_023897955.1). Lineage (NCBI taxonomy): Eukaryota > Metazoa > Arthropoda > Insecta > Orthoptera > Acrididae > Schistocerca > Schistocerca gregaria. The sequence continues at coordinate 77,925,317 of NC_064927.1, forward strand.
ACTACTGTAGTAGGTGTGGGCTTCGTTTCTATCTTGGCCACAATAATGCGTTCACTATGCTATTTGTAGTAGCTTACCCGCATTCCTATTTTCCTATTTATTATTAAAGCTACTTCTGCATTACCCGTATTTGATTTTGTGTTTATAACCCTGTAGTCACCTGACCAGAAGTCTTGTTCCTCCTGCCACCGAACTTCACTAATTCCCACTATATCTAACTTTAACCTATCCATTTCCCTTTTTAAATTTTCTAACCTACCTGCCCGATTAAGGGATCTGACATTCCACGCTCCGATCCGTAGAACGCCAGTTTTCTTTCTCCTAATAACGGCATTCTCTTGAGTAGTCCCCGCCCGGAGATCCGAATGGGGGACTATTTTACCTCCGGAATATCTACATCTACATCCATACTCCGCAAGCCACCTGACGGTGTGTGGCGGAGGGTACCCTATCGGTTCTCCCTTCTATTCCAGTCTCGTATTTTACCCAAGAGGACGCCATCATCATTTAATCATACAGTAAAGCTGCATGCCCTGGGGAAAAATTACGGCCGTAGTTTCCCCTTGCTTTCAGCCGTTCGCAGTACCAGCACAGCAAGGCCGTTTTGGTTATTGTTACAAGGCCAGATCAGTCAATCATCCAGATTGTTGCCCTTGCAAGTACTGAAAAGGCTGCTGCCCCTCTTATTTGCTTAAGGTGCCAGAATTATTTCTTCACTGACAAGTTATTAGCGGAGCATCTAGTAGACTGTGCTTCCAGGGACACGCTACGTGTTATTATGCCTACTGAGGAAAACAAATTCATAAAGTTCAAGAGCGGTCACCACCAGGAACGATGCCCGTTTGTAGTGTATGCCGACTCTGAATGCCTCCTCGCGCCCTTGTCCTGCTGTGAAGGTGACCCTACAGCTGCATATACCACCTCTACAGGAAAACACATACCAAATGCATCAGCATAGCAAATTATGTCTTCCTATGATTACAGTCTTGACCACTACAAATGTCGGCGATAGTCCTTCAGTTTCACTGCTCACTGAGCTCGAAAAATGTTCATGGGAGGTTGACAAGCTTTCCAGAGGCAACGTTCCCATGACCAAATCGGAGGAGAATGAAGATTTGTATAATAACACGCTTGATTGTCATATTTGTGGACTGCTGTTAGGCAGAAAAGCGGAAACTTCTTGTACGGACGACTGTCATCTTACAGGGAAGTTCTATGGCGCAGCTCACAATGCGTGCAATTTGAAGTACCAGCTACCAAGACACATAAACGTTGTCCTCCAAAATTTAAATGGGTTTGACGCTCACTTTCTAGTTGAGCACTTGGCTGATTTCGGCTTGGAGAACAGCCAGGTCAGGGTCCTGCCTGAGAGCGCCGAGAAATACATTTCATTATCCAAATGAATGACGCCAGGAATTACTCTCTACTCTCTTGATACGCTTCGTTTCATGCAGGCGCCACTCCAGAAACTCGGTGAAACCCTTTCTCGGCAGGATATGCATATCACTTGAGGTGCATTTCCCGACGAGGAAACGTTTCAACTTATTACTAGGAAGGGGGTCTTTCCGTATGAGTATGTGGATAGTATGACGAAACTCAATGAAACCAATCCACCCGACATAACTGCATTCTCCAGCAACCTTACAGGCGAAGCCATAGCGGATGCAGGGTATGAGCAAGCTATGAACGTCTGACGGGAATTCAGTATTTCAACTTTAGGGGAATATGCACGGTTGTACATGGACACAAACATGCGCTTGCTTGCGGACTTTTTCAAGAAAGTCCGGAGTCTATGCGTGACCACATATTCTCTGGATCCCGCCTTTTATTACACGGCACCAGGGTTCTCTTGGGCCCAATGCTCAAGAAAACGGAGTGCAGCATTGAATTATTGACCAAAGCTGACATAGTTCTTTTCTTTGTGCGAGGGATCCATGGGGGACTTTGGCAATGTGTTCATAGGCACGGGAAGGCAAATAACCCAAAGATGGGTCCAACACATCTCTTGATTCGAGTTACACAACATCCCTGAATGTAAAAAACTTATACGGGCACACTATGCAGCAATCACTGCCGACTGTTGAGTTTCGATGGGTGCCAGAAGACAAATGCAAGAGAGTAGGTGGAAAAGTTATGGGTGTATAGCAGCTGATTCTGGTGTAGGGTATGTGGTGGAGGCAGAACTCACCATATTAGTTTGCAATATGCGCACGCCGATACGTCACTGTGTCCAGAGCAACTAATCCCACGAGGAGGCTCCATGCCAAAACTGATGACAGCGCTGGAGGATGAGCGGAGACACACCATTCAATATCGTAATCTTCAGCAGTGTCTCAGCTTGGGTATGGAGTTGGTTAGAATCACCTGGGCTATCTCCTTAAAGCAGTGCCCCTGGTTGAAGGAGTATAATGATTTTAATATGAGACAGGGAGCTTCTGCGACGTATGACTTTGACAAAGATTTTTATAAATTAATGAGTAATTCAATTTTCGGTAAAAAATTATGAATTTGAGGGAAGGACGTGAAATTTTCATTGTAACCGATTGGGACAGGCGTTATGGCGTAAGAAAATGCATTCCCAGACAAAATTTTAAGGGGATCACCATATTCAATAAGAACTTTGTTGCTGTTGAGTTGGCGAAGACTGCAGTAGATATGCATACTAGACGTATCCACACTCCACATGTACAGATTTCATTATGAGTTTGCGAGAACTCATTTTTCAAATCCAAAATTACTTTAGATGGATACAGATGGCTTCATCTATTGGGTGAAGAAATGTGATGCATATGAATTAATGATGTGCCACGTTATTGAATGAGACACGTCCTCATACACGGCTGATAACCCTTATGGTATTATTACACAGAACAAGAAGGTTATCGATCTTATGAAGGACGAGGCGAATGGATTGCCGATTGTGGAGTTTGAAGGTCTACGCTCAAAATTGTATGCGTATCGCACATTGGAAGGTGCCACCCAGAGGCGGTCAAACGGTGTGCGTCGTATGGCATCGAGAGCCCTCTCTATCAGACTATTTGTGGAGCCTGTACAGTGGTGGTCACAGTGCTGCACTGCAGCCACCGCATATGGTACGGCAGACCAGCATCTGATCGAGAAGACACGACGTGTACACTGTGCTGCAGTCTAAAATCAGTCTGTCGCCTGTTGACGATAAAAGGGTCATTTGTGATGACAGGATTGAAACTCTCCCATACTCACACTACTTACTTGTAGCGAGAGAATGGGTGGGGGACTCTGATTGAGTGAGAGAGGTAGAGAGTGAGTAGTATGACCCTTTTATCATACTGTAAGTAATTGTGTGTGTGTGTGTGTGTGTGTGTGTGTGTGTGTGTGTGTGTGTGTGTGTGTGTGTGTTGTGTAAATATTTTTGTGTACTATGTACATGTGTATATACACACATAGAGAGAATGTGTGGAAAAGAAAGGATAAAAAGAAAAAGCACAAAATTTATAAATATATATATATATATGCACACCAAGTGTGTGAAAGAAAGAAAAAGCATAAACAAAACAAAAAATTAAAAGGCATAAACAGAAAAAATATTTATATATTGATTTACAGTCCTGGAAATTGAAATAAGCACACCGTGAATTCATTGTCCCAGGAAGGGAAAACTTTATTGACACATTCCTGGGGTCAGATACATCACATGATCACACTGACAGAACCACAGGCACATAGACACAGGCAACAGAGCATGCACAATGTTGGCACTAGTACAGTGTATATCCACCTTTCGCAGCAATGCAGGCTGCTATTCTCCCATGAAGACGATCGTAGAGATGCTGGATGTAGTCCTGTGGAACGGCTTGCCATGCCATTTCCACCTGGCGCCTCAGTTGGACCAGCGTTCGTACTGGACGTGCAGACCGCGTGAGACGACGCTTCATCCAGTCACAAACATGCTCAATGGGGGACAGATCCGGAGATCTTTCTGGCCAGGGTAGTTGACTTACACCTTCTAGAGCACGTTGGGTGGCACGGGATACATGCGGACGGGCATTGTCCTGTTGGAACAGCAAGTTCCCTTGCCGGTCTAGGAATGGTAGAACTATGGGTTCGATGACGGTTTGGATGTACCGTGCACTATTCAGTGTCCCCTCGACGATCACCGGAGGTGTACGGCCAGTGTAGTAGATCGCTCCCCACACTATGATGCCGGGTGTTGGCCCTGTGTGCCTCTGTCGTATGCAGTCCTGATTGTGGCGCTCACCTGCACGGCGCCAACCACGCATACGACCATCATTGGCACCAAGGCAGAAGCGACTCTCATCGCTGAAGACGACACGTCTCCATTCGTCCCTCCATTCACGCCTGTCGCGACACCACTGGAGGCGGGCTGCACGATGTTGGGGCGTGAGCGGAAGACGGCCTAACGGTGTGCGGGACCGTAGCCCAGCTTCATGGAGACGGTTGCGAATGGTCCTCGCCGATACCCCAGGAGCAGCAGTGTCCCTAATTTGCTGGGAAGTGGCGGTGCGGTCCCCTACGGCACTGCGTAGGATCCTACGGTCTTGGCGTGCATCCGTGCGTCGCTGCGGTCCGGTCCCAGGTCGACGGGCACGTGCTCCTTCCGCCGACCACTGGCGACAACATCGATGTACTGTGGTGACCTCACGCCCCACGTGTTGAGCAATTCGGCGGTACGTCCACCCGGCCTCCCGCATGCCCACTATACGCCCTCGCTCAAAGTCCGTCAACTGCACATACGGTTCACGTCCACGCTGTCGCGGCATGCTACCAGTGTTAAAGACTGCGATGGAGCTCCGTATGCCACGGCAAACTGGCTGACACTGACGGCGGCGGTGCACAAATGCTGCGCAGCTAGCGCCATTCGACGGCCAACACCGCGGTTCCTGGTGTGTCCGCTGTGCCGTGCGTGTGATCATTGCTTGTACAGCCCTCTCGCAGTGTCCGGAGCAAGTATGGTGGGTCTAACACACCGGTGTCAATGTGTTCTTTTTTCCATTTCCAGGAGTGTATTTGTTCATATGCAACATATGTGTAGCCTGTAAATATTTATATCTATGAACCATGTGAGTCTTGTTGATAGAACAGCTTTTAAGTTTTTCACCTGCCACTAGCCATCCAAGTCACAATAGTTTTTAAGTGTGTATATATCTATATAACTCACAGTCCATCACAATTGTTATTGTAAAAACCTTTGGTATTGAGGACTGATGAAATTAGATTCTAAGCTTGCACAGTCAATCAGAATTATTGTAAAAGCTATGCCACTGGGGCTGTGGAATTTAGTTGAGGTAAAGAAAGTACCTCCGAATTACTTTTTCGCATATATTTACTAAAAAAAGTAAGTTCCTGCCAGTGTTACAGTTGCAGCGTGTAATTAAAAGTATTTCTGCATTGGAATAACAGAATTAATTTATACCTCAGGAATACTATATTGTACCTCAAGACCTCTATTGTACCTCAAGAATTGTATTGTACCTCAAGAACTATATTGTATTTGTGTGGACTGAATAAACCATGAAAAAATAATTACTCACCATACGTCTTTGTTGTTGTTGCTATTTACAAAAAGCCGTATCCCCTATGTCATTATGTATATAAAGGCTATGCCTGTCTCAAATGACATTAGTTTTGCTGAAGGTGATTGCTATTAAGGAGGTGGGATTTAAGATGGGAGATAACAAAATATATAGAATAGTTGCATGGAATTACGCCTATCGTGCAGCACGAATTGCTGGCTTATGGGAGCAGGAGGCACGTGACCGTGTCTGCTTCCAAAGATATGTAGCAGACATGTCTAAGATTATACCTCCTGTGCTTGACGAAAACCACAGGCATAGCATGTCGATAAAACTGGACACTGTCAAAGTGGACACAGGATTGAGAAAACAGGAGAGGTCGTAAGGTAAAAATTCGTTTAATTCTTATCCAACTTAAAAGAAATTTTACATTTTCATAAACAGACACAGCAATACTATCTTCATACATGTTCTTGAGTCGATGGAGTGTAGGACACCTAATGAATTCCAGTCTTGAATAGCAGCAAACTTAAAAATTCGAACCATCCATGAGATCTTTTTGTTCCCCTTCATCTAGATGTTGGTATCCATGTGATCGAATAATTTAAGCGCAGTCAACATATTTTTATAGGGTATGCCAGGATAATAACAGTGAATTCCAAGGTAGAAATGTGTTAACCACTTTGCACTCTTCCATATCTCAGCACGCTTTACATACTCAGTGATGAAATGTTTGCTGAGAATGTCTCTATTATTCCTGCATCTTCTGTGTACGGCACAAACGCAAAGTCCTTAAATATGAACTGTGTAGGCTCACCATCATAGAAACCCAGTGCGTCTGCAGTGATG